>NC_083879.1:68666795-69916795 GCF_032452875.1 Bos javanicus | reverse complement strand
GCCATTAGGGTGGGCCAAATATAATCTGACTGGTGTCCTTAGAAGAGGAGACTAAGACATAAGGACAGAGGCACAGGGGTGCACGTGGACAGAGGGAGGACCATGTGAGGACACAGTGAGGAGGATGCTATCAGAAGCCAAGTGGAGAGGTCTAAGGAGAAACCAAACTGCCCATACCTTGATCTTAGACTTTCCCAGCTTCCAAAACTATGAGATAAACTTCTGTTATTTCTAAGCTTCCCAGGCTCTGGTCTCCTGTGAGAGCAACCTGGATGGACACAGCCCCAGCAAACTAACACAGGACCTGACAGTGAGAATTTCCAAATAGCTTCTCTTTGCCAAATACCCCGCCTCTTCCAGGCAAGGACATGTCTGCTGTTTTCCTCACAGCCCTGCTTCCTCCTCCCTCCATATCTGAGCTTCTACTCTTCCTTCAGCAAAGGACTGGGCCCACCTCTCAGCCTCCACACACCTGCCCAGCCTGCAGGTACCCACGGCACTTCCCACCCAGCTCTGGGCAAAGGGAGCTTTCCAGTTTCAATGAAAGCCTCCAGCTGCCAATTCTGCTTTCACTCAGCACTTACTATCCTGTATTAAAACCCTCTAAATGTCAAAAAGCAACAGTTAGAACTGGACATGGAACAACAGGCTGGTTCCAAATCAGGAAAGGAATATGTCAAGGCTATATATTGTCACCTTATATGCAGAGGGCATCATGAGAAATGCTGGGCTGGATGAAGCACAAGCTGGAATCAAGCTTGCCGGGAGAAATATCAATAACCTCAGATATACAGATGACACCACCCTTATGGCAGAAAGTGAAGAACTATAAAGCCTCTTGATGAAAGTGAAAGAGGAGAGTGAAAAAGTTGGCTTAAAACTCAACATTCAGAAAACTAAGATCATGGTATCTGGTCCCATCACTTCATGGCAAATAGACAGGGAAACAGTGGAAACAGTGACAGACTTTATTTTGAGGGGCTCCAAAATAACTGTGGATGGTGATTGTAGCAGTGAAATTAAAAGACACTTGCTTCTTGAAAGAAAAGCTATGACCAATCTAGACAGCATATTAAAAAGCAGAGACATCAGAGACATTACTTTGCCAACAAAAGTGCACCTAGTCAAAGCTATGGTTTTTCCAGTAGTCATGTATGGGTGTGAGAGTTGGACCATAAAAAAGCTGAGCACCAAAGAATTGATGCTTTTGAACTGTGGTGTTGGAGAAGACTCTTGAGAGTCCCTTGGACTGCAAGAGATCCAACCAGTCCATCCTAAAGGAAATCAGTCCTGAATATTTATTGGAAGGACTGATGCTGAAGCTGAAACTCCAATACTTTGGCCACATGATGCAAAGAACTGACTCACTGGAAAAGACCCTGATTCTGGGAAAGACTGAAGGCAGAAGAAGGGGATGACAGAGGATGAGATGGTTGAATGACATCACTGACTCAGTGGACATGAGTTTGAGTAAACTCTGGGAGTTGGTGATGGACAGGGAGACCTGACATGCTGCAGTCCATGGGGTCACAAAGAGTCGAACACGACTCAGTGACTGAACTGAACTGAGTTGCTGACCTTTTCCTCAACCCTCTGTCTTAACAAGCGCCACGTAGAGACAGGTTCCTTAGAGGCAGGAATGAGAGCTGAGCATCCTATTCTCCCTTAATTCTGCCCAGTGTGGGTCCTTACCCTCTCCTGGCTGACCATCTTCCTTTGTAAACTAAGAGGTTTTGTGCAGTGACATCTCTAAGGGCATCGATCTCAGGGCACACAGCAGGCCTTTAATAAGTGCAGCTGGAAGGACTCGTTGGCTTCACCAAGGTGAGCAACAACAAGATGGAGTAGATGTGAATGCTGCTTCAGAATAAGCAAGTTTGTGAGACTTTCAAGAAGACCCATCTAGATTCCAGCAGAGGTCTCAGTCAGCGTGTATTAGGACACATTATACACAGAAAAGCATCAGAGTTTTTCTACCTCAGGGATTCAGTGGTCAAACAAGAACTACCAACAATAAATCCCATAAACACAAAGTGAGAGTCAGGACTTAAGCCAGATTCTAGATACCTAGTTTCAAATTCAAGTTGACCCTACATGTGGGTCTAAGTATTCATTCTACTAAGCATCAATGAAACAATGTTAATGTTTGAGGCCATATGCTGGTGAGGAATAAATCACTTTGAAATTCTAGACTTTAGTAAGAATTTCAAATCGACGGAATGACAAGCATAATAACCCAAAAAGGCCTTTCCACAGAAGTCATATGTCAGTACTAAAATCTTCACTTTTAACATGCCTTAAACAAATGATGGAGGAAAAGAACTGGCAGCCAAGTAGCAGGTCACCTAGTCCCATTCTCCAATTTAAAAAGCATACATCATCTTTCTTCTTTTTAGATTTTTTTTTTTTTTTTGGCTGTGTCAGGCCTTAGTCACTTCATGCAGCATCTTTTGTTGCAATGCAGACTCTCAAGCTGGGTGTGCAGGCTCTGGAGCATGCGGGCTCAACAGTTGTGACATGGGCTTAGTTACTCCATGGCATATGAGATCTTAGTTCTCCAACAGGGATCAAACCCATGTCCACTACATTGCAAGGCAGATTCTTAACCACTATGCCACCAGACCACCCTATTCATAGTCCTTCTTATCCCTAGGGTCTGGATTCAGCAACTACAAGTAGCAGGAGGAAATCTCCCATCTATCCCTTACTCCCTAAAGCACAGACCCCACTGTCCTCTGCACACTGGAAGCACCTTCTGTATTTTCCTGCCCTGACCTTAGCATGATGCAAAATTTCTCTATGATGGATCTTCTGTGGAGGGAAGGGAGGGAAGAGAGAGACACCAGGCAGAGCGAGTTGAGTCTCCCAAAGTACAAAGGCTTTCCTGGGCTCTCTTCCCTGGTCTCTACAGGGTTCCTGGAAAGAAGAAATGATAGAAAACAGGAGCAAACTCACTGTTCAAACAAATGCCTGCTGACTTCTGTGTCCACTGAACTGAGCGGATCATCCAGGAGGTAGATGTCTGCATCCTGATACACAGCTCTAGAAAACAGAGAGATGTCAAGAGAGGACACTTCACACTCTTTGAGTCCCATCTATGAATCATGACAGTGTTCAAAAACTATGTTCATTCCAAGAGCCTAGGGAAAGAGCCAAGACCCTGCTTCACACAGGCCCACCCAGTGAGCAGAGTCTGCATGCTCACTTCCACTAGGAGCCATGGAGAAGGAGGGGCAGGATGACAACTGAAATGCCATTTACCTTGCAAGGTTGACCCGGGCTTTCTGCCCTCCACTCAGTGTGGTTCCTCGGTCTCCTATGACAGTTAGATCTCCATTTTCCAGAAACTGTAAATCCTACATGGAAAGAGAAAAGGGAAAAAAACAAAGAATTAAAATGTGTTGTCCTCCTGCCATCTTAGCCCTTCAGTGTTAGTACTTCATAAAAGTGTTTGATCAGCAGCAGTGTGCTTATTTTCATAGCAACTAAATTGTGACTTTGAACATTAAAAAAAAAAAACAACTCAGGAATGTTAATGTGTTTTAATTGTATATTTTTTTCACAGCATTTATGCATTTGACCATTATAACAGGTATTTAGTGAGCATTGATTATACAGCAGACATCGTTCTGTACACATGAAACAAAGTCTCAGAATTTCTTTCCATGGTGGGAGACGGACGACATGTAAAATTAACCTGAGCACAAGTACTGAGGATGAGAAGGAAAAGGAAGCGGGCTCAAGGGGATGGAGACTGAAGGAGGGAAGTGAGTCCACACTAGGGTGGGAGGGCTCTGCTCAGAGTGGGTGTGAGCAGATCTGGGAGGGGGGTGGCGCTTAGGCAGACCTGGAGAGGCTGCTCCTCACAGAGAGAGGGGCGGGTGCAGGGGCCACGGGGGAGATGCCCAAGGGGTTCAGGACAAGTAAGGACACAGGAGAGTGGAGCTGAGTAGGAATGAGGGGAGTGAGGGCAGAGACAGAGAAGGAGGAGCCTGGGGTCACTCCAATAAAGGAGGAGTGATGTGGTCTGATTTTTAAGAAATCAGTCCTGCACATTGTAGAAAACAGATGATAATGGGAGAAAGGTGAGGGCAGATACAAGCAAGGAGGCTACTGGAATAATCTACTGGTGAGAGATGACGGTGCCCAGGACCAGAGTGGGAGCAGCAGGAATGGAGAGACAGGGTCACACTCCAGACACAAATGGAAGGTGGAGTCTGGAAGACCTGCTGACGGGACAGGTGTGGGCTATAAGAGAAGAGGACTATGGTTTCTGGGGTGAGGAAGGGGAAGGACAGGGTCTCCATTTACTGAATTGGGGAAGATGGTAGATGTAGGTTTAGGAGACTTCCCTTGTGGACAAGCTGAGATGACCTCCCAGTGGTGTCACAGTGCAGCTGGACATGCAGGTGTGAAGGTCTGTGCTAGAGGCACAGGTGTGAGAGCTGGTGGCCCAGGCTGGTGAAGGCACAGGTCTTACTTTATCAAGGAGTAAATGTGTCTTAAACAAAACATTTTACTGATCTCAGCCTCAGCTTCCCACTCTCTCTGAAGAGATAATACCTGACCTGTGTCTTCCACAGTGATACTTAAGGCAAGTGGTAGACTGACAAGATCAGCACAAGAAATGGAAACAGAAAAAATAAGCATATGAAAAGATACTTGACAGAAATGTCATTCAGTTCAGTTCAGTTCAGTCAGTCAGTCATGTCTGATTCTTTGCAACCCCCTAAACCGCAGCACACCAGGCCTCCCTGTCCATCACCAACTCCCGGAGTCCACCCAAACCCATGTCCATTCAGTCGGTGATGCCATCCAGCTATCTCATCCTCTGCCATCCCTTTCTTCTCCTGCCCTCAATCTTTCCCAGCATCAGGGTCTTTTCCAATGAGTCAGCTCTTCGCATCAGGTGGCCAAAGTACTGGAGTTTCAGCTTCAAAATCAGTCCTTCAAATGAACATTCAGGACTGGTCCCCTTTAGGATGAACTGGTTGGATCTCCTTGCAGCCCAAGGGACTCTCAAGAGTCTTCTCCAACACCACAGTTCAAAAGCATCAATTCTTTGGTGCTCAGCTTTCTTCACAGTCCAACTCTCACATCCATACATGACCACAGGAAAAACCATAGCCTTGACTAGATGGACCTTTGTTGGCAAAGTAATGTCTCTGCTTTTGAATATGCTATCTAGGTTGGTCATAACTTTCCTTCCAAGGAGTAAGCGTCTTTTAATTTCATGGCTGCAATCACCATCTGCAGTGATTTTGGAGCCCCCAAAAATAAAGTCAGCCACTGTTTCCCCATCTATTTCCCATGAAGTGATGGGACCAGATGCCATGATCTTCGTTTTCTGAATTTTGAGCTTTAAGACAACTTTTTCAGTCTCCTCTTTCACTTTCATCAAGAGGCTCTTTAGTTCCTCTTCACTTTCGGCCATAAGGGTGGTGTCATCTGCATATCTGAAGTTATTGTTATTTCTCCTGGCAATCTTGATTCCAGCTTGTGCTTCTTCCAGCCCAGCGTTTCTCATGATGTACTCTGCATATAAGTTAAATAAGCAGGGTGACAATATACAGCCTTGACATACTCCCTTTCCTACTTGGAACCAGTTTGTTGTTCCATGTCCAGTTCTAACTGTTGCTTCCTGACCTGCATACAGATTTCTCAAGAGGCAGGTCAGATGGTCTGGTATTCCCATCTCTTTAAGAATTTTCCACAGTTTATTGTGATCCACACAGTCAAAGGCTTTAGGGAAATGTCATTAGGGAATTACAAATCAAAACAACAAGATACTACTATATACTTATTGCTGCTGCTGCTGCTGCTGCTGCTGCTAACTTGCTTCAGTCACGTCCAACTCTGTGCGACCCCATAGATGGTAGCTCACCAGGCTCCCCTGTCCCTGGGATTCTCCAGGCAAGAACACTGGAGTGGGCTGCCATTTCCTTCTCCAATGCATGAAAGTGAAAAGTGAAAGTGAAGTTGTTCAGTCATGTCCAACTCTTAGTGACCCCATGAACTGCAGCCTGCCAGGCTCCTCAGTCCATGGGATTTTTCCAGGCAAGAGTACTGGAGTGAAGTGCCATTGCCTTCTCCAATATACCTATTAGACTGGCTAAAATTCAAAACACTGAAAACACCAAATGTTGAAGAGGGTGTGGAGCAACAGGAACTATAATTCATTACTAATGAGATGTGAAATGGCACAGTAATTGTGGAAGATATTTTGGTACTTTTTTCACAAAGTTTAACATGGCCTTACTATATGATCTAGTAATCATTCTCCTAGATATTTGCCCATATGAACTGATAATTTATGTCCACATAGGAACCTGTACCTCAGTACTCACATCAATTTCTTTCATAATTTCCAAGAACTAGAAGCAACAAAAATGGCCTTCACTAGCTCCATTTAGAAACAAACTGAGGTGCAACCATACCGTGGGATATTATTTAGCAATAAAAATAAATGTGTTATCAGGCCATGAAAAGATATGGAGCAATATTAAGTGCATTTGACTAAATTAAAGAAGCCAGTCTGAAAATGCTTCATTTTGTATAATTCTAACTCTAAAACATTATGAAAAAGGCAAACTATAAATACATGAAAAAGATCAGTGATCACTAACGGTTTAGTGAGGAGGAAAGATAAAGACACAGAGCACAGATTTTTAGGGTAGTAAAACCTCTGTATGACACTATACTAGTGAAAGTATGACATTACATATTTGTCAAAGACCATAGAAATGTACAATTAAAAAAATGAACTTTAATGTAAAGTGTGGATTTTAGTTAATAATAATGTATTGGTTTTGGTTCATCTATTGTAACAAATGTACCACACTAATGCAGATGTTAATAGTGAAAACTGAGGGGAGGAGTAACCAGAAGACGGAGTGTATGGGAACTCTGCAGTGCCTGCTCAATTTTTCTATAAACCTAAAACTGCTATAAAATGAAGCATAAAAAAAAAAAAAGACAGAACAGTCTGGGCATGAGAAATCAAAAGGAAAGAAACAGTGTGCTCAAGGGACACCAAGAAAAACTGCTGGACTAAGTAGATTCTTGTCCATGGAAGCAGGAAAAACTCAAAGCTAAGAAGGATATGAAGTTTCTATTTGAGAATCTGGGAATCTATCAAAAGTTATAATTTAACATTATTTAAGAACTAAATAGACAAATCAGAGTACCTGGTGGGGGTGGGGGGAAGATAATAAGAACATCCCCAAATGACAAGATAACAACCAAAGTTTATGTTACACAGTATTATATTACAAATCTTAAATTGCCTGTAATTACCACTGGACAGATCCTGGCACAGACAAACAGAGTCTTGGGGAGTTTGTTATCTACTAGACCCGTCAGGCATCAATCTATGATACCCAGCAGTACTTTTCTGCAGATAAAGCCCTCTTTTGTCTCTACTTTAGCAAATTGGGCAGAAAGCAACTGGCACAGTAGGGTCTCCAGGATAAGAAGTTTTCTGATTTCCCTAAGTCTCACTTTCCTCTTCTACAGAATGTGCTGCAGAAACAAGAGTCACTAAACTCAATGATGCTGTGAGAATCAAAACACACATATGAACACCTTCCATATATAAAAAAAGGACACGAATGGATTGTAACTTGCTATTGGTGACTGAGACCTATTTTCACATCAAGCCAACATTGTTGGGACTCTGCTCATACTGTGGATCACAATATGCAAAGCATGTGACCAAAAGAAAAAGAAAGAGATTGTCTCCATCATAACCCTCTCTGACAGCCACAAAGACATACAGGCACATAGGTTCCCTGCTCATTCGGAGTGCATCCAATGAAAGGCAGCAATAGCTCTGTTGTGGAAATTCATTATTTCACCTTCTTTCTTTGTGGAGCTCAGAAATTATCATCCCCCCCAAAAAAAAAAAAAAGAAATTATCATCCCAATCTTTTTGGCTTTAATGAAAAACAACAGGCCATTTTAAGATAGGTTCCCAGCCTCATACACACACACTGTTTACTTGGCCTCTGTTTCACTGTTGACAGTCTTCGCAAACTGTTCCACTTAGCTTTTATGCTTTGATTTTATGTTGTTTTCATTTCTTTCTCAAAACAGCACCACATTGTAGCACAGCAATTTCAATCACACTCTAGAAAAGGCACCTGAATCCACTCCTCCATTTTGCACAGTCAGGGCATAAGAAACAAGCACTCTCTCTCCAGGTCTGGTGGGAGGACTTCGAGTACATTGTTGACTCTGACAGTTCAGTTCAGTTGCTCAGTCATGTCTGACTCTTTGCGACCCCGTGGACTGCAGTACGCCAGGCTTCCCTATCCATCACCAACTCCCAGAGCTTGCTCAAACTCATCTCCATTGAGTTGGTGATATCATCCAACCATCTCATCCCTCTGTCATCCCCTTCTCCTCCTGCCTTCAATCTTCCCCAGCATCCGGGTCTTTTCCAATGAGTCAGTTTTTTGCATCAGGTGGCCAAAGTACTGGAGTTTCAGCTTCAGCATCAGTCCTTCCAATTAATATTCAGGACTAATTTCCTTCAGGATTGACTAGTTTGATCTCCTTGCAGTCCAAGGGACTCTCAAGAGTCTTCTCCAACACCACAGTTTAAAAGCATCAATTCTTTAGTGTTCAGCTTTCTTTATGGTCCAACTCTCACATCCATATATGACTGCTGGAGAAACCATAACTTTGACTAGATGGACCTTTGTTGGCAAAGTAATGTCTCTGCTTTATAATATGCTATCTAGGTTGGTCATAGCTTTTCTTCCAGGGAGCAAGTGTCTTAATTTCATGGCTGCATTCACCATCTTCAGTTATTTTGGAGCCCAGAAAAATAAAGTCTCTCACTGTTTCCACTGTTTCCCCATCTATTTGCCATGAAGTGATGGGACCAGATGCCATGACATTCTTTTTTTGAATGTTGAGTTTTAAGCCAACTTCTTCACTGTCCTCTTTCACTTTTGTCAAGAGACTCTTTAGTTCCTCGGGGTTTTCTGCCATAAGGGTGATGTCATCTGCATATCGGAGGTTATTGATATTTTTCCCTTCAATCTTGACTCCAGCTTGTGCTTTATGCAGCCCAGTGTTTTGCAAGATATACTCTGCATATATGTTAAATAAACAGGGTGACAATATACAGCCTTGACATATTCCTTCCCCAATTTGGAACCAGTCTATAGTTAAATGTCCATTTCTAACTGTTGCTTCTTGACCTGCATACAGATTTCTCAGGAGGCAGTTAAGGTGGTCTGGTATTCTCATCTCTTGAAGAACTTTCCACAGTTTGTTGTGATCCACACAATCAAAGGCTTTGGTGTACTCAATAAAGCCAAAGGAGGTGTTTTTCTAGAAGTCTCTTGCTTTTTTGATGATCCAACTGATGTTGGCCATTTGATCTTTGGTTCCTCTACCTTTTCTAAATCAAGTTTGAACATCTGGAAGTTCACGGCTCACATACTGTTGAAGCCTGGCTTGAAGAATTTTGAGCGTTACTTTGCTAGCATGACAATTACTCTGACAATTATTCATGGACACACTACAGATAAGAAAAACATTTCACAAGATTTGAAGTAAAATCCAAGTCAGGTTAATTCCCAGCCACCATTTTCTGATTAGGTTAAAGGGAAAAGCCTGAGTTGAGCATATATTACAGTTCCTCCCACTGACAGGAAGGTGTTCTTATTCACGTTATTTTCCTCTAAGTTAAATTTAACCAATTCTCACTGAACAGCAGACACACAAACTAGGGGCAAACTATGAAATGGTGCTGCTGATTCTTGATGCCATCCATCCAGAAGAACATGAAGAGCCCTTCACTGATGGTGGAGACTTAGTGTAAAAACAACACACAGTAGACTGTTGAAACCAATAATGAGGCCCTGACAGAGGAAGGCTGGGTTCCAGAGTCAAACGGCAGACATCTTTCCTTTCTTACAGCTTTTCTTCCATTTGGGATTGCCCTTCCTCTCATGGCCTGTCAATATCTTGCCCATTTTTCCAGGCTCAGCGCAAACACACTCTCCCATGAACCCATCCTGGACTCATCTCTTCCTGCTGGTTTCCTAATTTTCTGTTTACATCTCTCATCTCCCATGAAGGACTGTCTTATTCTGGTCCATCATTTGTACACATGCACACGGTGTCTCTCAGCTCCTGGAGGGTAAGATCTGTGGTGGACCCCGATACTGTTTATCTCTAATCCTCACAACAAGCTGCACAGGAAGTACTGGCCCCACATCACAGATGAGGAAACTGAGACTAAGTGAGGTCACATCACTGCTCTGAGGAATGCCTTTACATAATGTACTATGTATAGGGCACCTACATAAATATAAACTTAAATAATGAAAGTTAAATATTCAAATATCTTCTTTCTTACATGTCATATTTTATGGATGTGTTTTACCAAAAACTGAGCTTATAATTAAGAGCTAATTTTTTTTCAAAATTATTCTAACATTTATAAAGTGCCTGTTATGTCCCTAGAAATCAGGTGCTTTAAAATCACTCCTGCATTTCATTCTCAAAACAACATTATGAGGTTGATAGTATTATTATCTCTATTTTACAGATGAAGAATCATGCACCTAGCAAATGGAGAAACAGACTCAATTCCTGAGCCTCTGACTCCTGGGCCTTGAAGTTCATGTCATCAGTCTGAATTGATGTTGCCACTGTGATTACTTCATTTCTCCCTATTTTATCATATTAATAGAAATGTTTTCAGCTCAATGAACTTAGATGTTTACTTCAATTAAATCTAGTATAATATATGATGTTGTAATTAACATATGTAATACAAGAAAATTTACTTTTTTCTGTTTTTTCTTCCAGGATTTGGGGGCAGTGGGGTTAGGGAAAACAGTGAGAAGAAATCTTTATTTATATGTATGTATATTTGTAGAGAAAAGGGCTATAATAGTAAAAATAGCTACCATTTACTGAAACACTGGCATGTTTGCATTCCACATGCATGACCTGTAGCATTTACAATAATCCCATCTCTCCCTGCATTCAATAAGAAAAGAAATTGAGATAAACACCCAGAGTTAATAACTCAGATTGTTTCTCTCCAAAAGCCAAGCCTTTTCTACTACACATACAGTTTCTGTAACTACAGGTCAAAATAGTTTTAGGACACACCTATTATCTACGAAAGTATTATCCCCATCCACTGATACAGGGATTCCAAAAAAGATAAGCAAAGAGTCTCATTAGGTGGTTCCCAGGTGCAAAAACCTTGCTGACCTCTTGCTAATCATTGTCACAGATGACACTTCAGAGCAGCAACAAAACCTCCTGGATACCCTCTGATCCAGAGTCCTTGTTTTGCTGCAGATACATCAGAGGTCCAGGCAGGTAACAGGACATGTCCAGAGTGACAGTGAGCAAGTGACAAAGCTGCGGTCAGGACACTGCTCTCCGATCCCTCCCTTCCTGCCAAGGAGGAAATGGACACAAGGGGCCCCAACTCCATGTCCCAACCACGCAGAAAACAGGAGAGTGGTCCGTGTCTTTAAACATCACACAACATACAGAAGAATCACTGTGCAGGCTGGTCCAGCAGGTCCCCTTCCCACCAGAGTCTGTGCTGCACACATGCCCTAGGCTGGATGAAGCCCCAGGACACTGCCTTCATTACTGGTCCAGTCACTCCATGTGGCTGCAGCAAACCATCGGCTCCCATAGAAAATACTGAATGGCAGCCACTGTCCTAGCACCTGCTCTTCTCCAGAGATGCTCAAGTGTGGGGGAAAAGATAAGGCTGAGCTTCCCAGAAAGGTGAGGTCATAAAAGAAATAGCCACACAGTGGCCTGGGTCTTTGGAGCCTGACCTGGACATCAAAAATTTAACTTGATTAAGGTAATTATTAACCTATTTCTTATGAAATGCCTGAAATCTATTCATTTCCCATCCCATTTTCATAAATCACCGAATTTTTTAATAAGTTGTTCCTTATAAACTTCCTCAATTGAAAGGCAGCACAGCACTGTGGAGTCTAGAGTCCTGCTGAAACAGCCCTGAACCTGAGCTGCCAGTGTTGAGGTGAGTCATTTCTTCTCACCAAGCCTCAGTTTTACCAACTATAAAACACCAAAGACACTGGTAAAAAGATTCATAACTCATATTTCTTTTTATGTGTGTACATGTGTGCACGTATGAATGATACACAGAAAACAGATTGCCGCATGGACTCAATAAATGAGAGATATTGTCTCACTGTCTTACATTTGCTTTCCCTCTTATTTTCTTACACAGTATGTATATCATTTAATAAAAATCTAGTTCATTACTGCTAATGACATCATTTTGCAAAAGCACAATCATCCATTAACAATAACCCAGGAGAAAGAAACAAGAGTTAAACAAACAATTCTGTTTGTCCACATCATCATATAATGGTACTCACCTGATACAATCCATGAAATTCAAGCCACTGTCCAAAAAAGATTACTATTTCCTCAGAAAGTGGGTCTGGAGCCTTCAAACCCATACCTTTGAAAGTCTGTCCCAGCCTTTTATTCACAGTATAAAAGAAGTCAGAGGTCCAGACTGCACTGAACAGACCCCAGGGGAAGCCCTTTAACATTGTTATTCACTGATTTTTCTAACCCAAGAGAGTAACATAGTATTTATCAGTATTTAAATTTTTCTTTCTTTTTGCCAAATTATATTCTCCTATCAGTTAAGTTTAGTTTTCATTATTCACTAATTTATATCCCAAAGTACAGTCAAACATTTTGTCTTGCCATTTCCTGTGAAACTCAGTGCCATTCCTGAAAACAACCTCTCCATAGTAAAAGATGCAGTATTAAAAAGAAATGTTACAGCATTCAATTTTCTTTAAAGAATAAGCTACAAGTCAAAAATGAAGTGGAGAGGGAAACCTAGAGACTGAAACAGAGCAAGAAAGCATCAACCAAATGCAATGGACAGACCCCATACAGAGTCTGATTTCAACAATGCTAAAAGAGATTTCTCAGTGATATGATTAACAACATGTAAACACAGACTAGAAGCTTGATGATATTCAAGAATTTTAGCTATTTTTCAGGTGACATAATGTGGTGATTTTTTTTCCCAAAGGCTATCCTATCTTGTAGAGAAAACTAATAATATGTTTACAGATGAACTAATCTGAGGTCTAGAATCTGCTTCAGAATACTCTGGGGTCGGGGTAGGGCTGGCAAAGGGCAGGAGTAGAGATGCAGCAAGACTGGCCACCAGCTGATCTTGGCTAAAGCTGGGGGTGGGTACATGAGGGTTAATTACACTACACTATTTCTGCAAATTTTTATAATCATTCATTAAAGAAAGAAATTTAAATGTGAATAAAACATTATAAAATTAAACAACCACCCACTACTTTCTAAAGGCATTCTGTAAGTGCTGCTATCACATTGGCATTGAAACAGCTGGGTTACATGTGTTTATTTACCCAAAAATCTTTCAAAATTTGAAACAAAATTTTAACAAACCCTGTAGTTTAAACCAACACTATCATTATTTGAAATTTGAGTATATGCAACTCACCTTTTCCAAAGCGCAAGCCTTTATCACTTTTATATATCGTTCCTCTTCATATTTCTTCCCAAATAAAATGTTACTCCTCACAGTTCCTGAGAACACCCAGGGCTGCTGAGAAACATATGCGATCCTCCCATGAACGCTGACCTTCCCCTGGCTTGGGGGCAGCTCCCCCAGCACAGCACCTAACAGTGAGGACTGAAACAGATGGAAACACACACACATGAACAGGCAGCACTCAGGATAGAACAAGACCTGTAGCACAGCAGACCCCACAGTCGTACTCCGTACACTATAAAACCCTTTCTTTTAGAACAGGATGAAGTAGAGCCCTTGCAATTGAGAAAAAAAAGAAAATAATCCTATTGGTCCATGGAAAACTAATGGTTGATAAGGAACATTAATATAATACTATAACAACCTAAACTGCTCACAGTTTCCCCCAAATGAAAAATTATACTCAGAAAAGACTAGCTAAGAATGTTCAGATCAGATCAGCGGCTCAGTCATGTCCGACTCTTTGCGACCCCATAAATCACAGCACGCCAGGCCTCCCTGTCCATCACCAACTCCCAGAGTTCACCCAGACTCATGTCCATTGAGTCAGTGATGCCATCCAGCCACCTCATCCTCCTTTGTCCTCTTCTCCTCTTGCCCCCAATCCCTCCCAGCATCAGAGTCTTTTCCAGTGAGCCAAATCTTTGCATGAGGTGGCCAAAGTACTGGAGTTTCAACTGTAGCATCATTCCTTCCAAAGAAATCCCAGGGCTGATCTCCTTCAGAATGTATGGGTTGGATCTCCTTGCAGTTCAAGGGACTCTCAAGAGTCTTCTCCAACACCACAGTTCAAAAGCATTAATTCTTCGGTGCTCAGCCGTCTTCACAGTCAACTCTCACATCCATACATGACCACAGGAAAAACCAAGCCTTGACTAGACGAATCTTTGTTGGCAAAGTAATGTCTCTGCTTTTGAGTATGCTATCTAGGTTGGTCATAACTTTCCTTCCAAGGAGTAAGCATCTTTTAATTTCATGGCTGCAGTCACCATCTGCAGTGATTTTGGAGCCCCAGAAAATAAAATCTGACACTGTTTCCACTGTTTCCCCATCTATTTCCCATGAAGTGATGGGACCAGATGCCATGATCTTCATTTTCTGAATGTTGAGCTTTAAGCCAACTTTTTCACTCTCCACTTTCACTTTCATCAAGAGGCTTTTTAGTTCCTCTTCACTTTCTGCCATAAGGGTGGTGTCATCTGCATATCTGAGGTTATTGATATTTCTCCCAGCAATCTTGATTCCAGCTTGTGTTTCTTCCAGTCCAGCATTTCTCATGATGTACTCTGCATATAAGTTAAATAAACAGGGTGACAATATACAGCCTTGACGTACTCCTTTTCCTATTTGGAACCAGTCTATTGTTCCATGTCCAGTTCTAACAGTTGCTTCCTGACCTGCATAGAGGTTTCTCAAGAGGCAGGTCAGGTGGTCTGTTATTCCCATCTCTTTCAGAATTTTCCACAGTTTATTGTGATCCACACAGTCAAAGGCTTTGGCATAGTCAATAATGTAGATAGCAGAGAAGCCCAGCAGAATGTGTATTTCATGTAACCAATGTTTAGTGTAGTTGTTTCTGCATTCAGGTATCCTTTACTTGACAAACACTTATTATTAAAAAGCTACATGTGAAGAATATATCCAAATATTATTATTAAAAGAACTGTGAAGTGAGTTGTGTCCAAAGAGCAAAAGTCCATCCTAGAGGAAATCATCACTCTCTTGTGTACACTTCTCACATCTAGATTTCCACATTTTGTTGTTTCAGACCAAGTACAGATGCTGGTTCCAAATAGGGAAAGGAGTACATCAAGGGTGTACATTGTAACCCTGCTTATCTAACTTAAATGCCATAGTGCATCATGAGAAATGCTGGACTGGATGATGCACAAGCTGGAATCAAGATTGCCAGGAGAAATAATCAATAACCTCAGATATGCAGATGACACCACCCTTATGGCAGAAAGTGAAGAAGAACTAAAGAACCTCTTGATGAAAGTGAAAGAGGAGAGTGAAAAAGTTGGCTTAAAATTCAACATTCAGAAAACTTAGATTATGGCATCTGGTCCCATCACTTTATGGCAAATAGATGGGGAAACAGTGAGAGACTACTTTTGGGGGCTCCAAAATCACTGCATATGGTGACTGCAGCCATGAAATTAAAAGACACTTGCTCCTTGGGAGAAAAGTTATGACAAACCTGACAGCTTATTAAAAAAGCAGAGACATTACTTTGCCAACAAAGGTCCATCCAGTCAAAGGTATGGTTTTTCCAGTAGTCATGTATGGATGTGAGAGTTGGACTATAAAGAAAGCTGAACGCCGAAGAATTGATGTTTTTGAACTGTGGTGTTGGAGAAGACTCTTGAGAGTCCCTTGGGCTGCAAGGAGATCCAATCAGTCCATCCAAAAGGAAATCAGTCCTGAATATTAATTGGAAGGGCTGATGTTGAAGCTGAAACTCCAATACTTTGGCCACCTGATGCGAAGAGCTAACTCTTTTGAAAAGACCCTGGTGCTAGGAAAGATTGAAGGCGGGAGGAGAAGGGGATGACAGAGGATGAGATGGTTGGATGGCATCACCAACTCAATGGATATGAGTTTGAGTAAACTCCGGGAGTTGGTGATGGACAGGAAGACCTGGCATGCTGCAGTCCATGGGGTCGCAAAGAGTCAGACACGACTGAGCGACTGAACTGAACTGAACTGACAGCTGCATATTTACTTCAAATCTTTAACAACACATAGATGTGGTATGTCTGTGTCCACATCACACTAAGCTGAAATAATCTGCCTGTGTATCTGTCTCACCCAGGAACCTGGTTGCCTCTGGAAGGCAGAGGCATCAGGGTCTTGCTCACATTCGAATCTCTAGCTCCAGCACATGGCTGCACCTTCACTACACATGCACTGATGGGACCAACTAAAGTCATGTAAGTAAATGCACAAAGCTTCCTGGAAGAGCCTTTGCAACCTCCAGACTTCCTAGAGGGGCCACTGTAATGTATACCCGTGGCGTATTCATGTTGATGTATGGCAAAACCAATACAATATTGTAAAGTAAAAAAAGAAAAAAGAAAAGGAAGTCCCCATGTCTCTGTCCATCCTGAACAGCTGTCACATAAATAATTTCCTTTAATGAGATGTCCAAATTCCCAACAAGCTGTTTTCAACTGTACAACATGAAGCACTAAGAAGGAAAACATAATGTGCGTTTATCCAGTTTTATGTGGCCATGATACCTTCTTGTAAAATAAAAGTTTCATGGAACACACCTAGAGAAATGCTGTTCTAGATACATCTAGTTAAAACTGTTTTCCTTATAGCAGCATGAAAAGTCAAAGAAAAGTCCTTCCCCAATAAGAAAACCACTGGTAGGACTTCCCTGCTGGTACAGTGATTAACACTCTGTGTTTCCACTGCAGGGTGCACGGTTTTGATCCCTGGTTGGGGAATTAAGATCCCACATACCTCACAGGTGCAACAGGAAAAAAAAAAAAAAAGAGGTAAACCAGAGGCAGACATTCTTGCAATGGATGCTAAAGGAAAGTTCTGTCTTCTTGCCAATAAAACTAGTAAAGATCTTTCTCAAAGGAAAAAAAAAAAAATTGTGTTACTAGCAACAAAAAGTCAGAAGGAAAAATTAAGGACATAATCCCAATCATCATTGTATCAAAAAGAATAAAATGCTTAGGGAAAAAATTATTTAAGGAGACAAAAGACCAAAATGAAGAAAACTGTAAGACACTGATGAAAGAAATCAAAGATGACATGAACAGATACACTGTGTTCTTGGACTGTAGGAATCAATATTGTGAAAATGACTATAGTACCCAAAGCAATGTAGATTCAATGCAATCCCTGTCAAATTACCCATAGCATTTTTCACAGAACTAGAACAAAAATTTTTACAATTTGTTTAGAAACACAAAAGATCCTAAATAGCCAAGGTAATCTTGAGAAGAAAAGGAAAAAAACAGAGCTGGAAGAATCAAACTCTCTGACTTCAGACTATACTACAAAGCTATAGTAATCAAGACAGTATGGTGCTGGCACAAAAAAAAAAAAAAAAAAAAAAACACAGAAATACAGATCAATGGAACAGTATGGTAAGCCCAGAGATAAACCCATGCACCTATGAACACCTTATCTTTGACAAAGGAGGCAAGAATATACACTGGAGAACAGATAGCCTCTTCAATAAGTGGTGCTGAGAAAACTGGACAGCTACACGTAAAATAATGAAATTAGAACACTTCCTAACATCATATTGTTCTTGTTTTAGGAAGGACACCTGGGTTTGATCCTCTGGAGGACAGCATGGCAACCCACTCCAGTATTCCTGTTGGAGAATCCCCATGGACAAAGGAGCCTGGCAGACTACAGTCCATGGGGTAGCAAAGAGTTGGACACAACTGAGTGACTAAGCACAGCTCAGCACAGAAAGCTGCTTATATAGCACAGGGAGTCCAACTCAGTGCTCTGTGATGACCTAAAAGGGTGGGATGGGGGGAGGGTGAGAGGGAAGCTCAAGAGGGAGGGGATATATATATATATATATATATATATATATATATATACACACACACATACTCACAGCTGAGTCAAGTTGTTGTACAGGAGAAACTAACACAACATTGTGAAGCAATTATGTTCCAAATGAAAAAATAAATTTAAAAAAAATGACTATGGATGACTTATTAAAACAATGTAAACCTAGGACAATAGAATAGCATTTTTAATGAGCCAAAAGACAGGGACTATAATCATCATGGAGATTTCACAAGTGTGACAATTAACAAAAACTTCTCAAGAGAGTAAATCTTTATAGATCCCTCTGTGGAATGAACTTATACTTTGGCTCAGAAGGTTCCTGGGTCCTCCAATGACTGTCCAGGACTCCTGTGCCCATGATAAAACTATGCCAGGCCTCTCCACGCTCTTCTCAGCAAGTTTCGTGGCAATCACTGTAATCCTTACCAAATATCTCTTATATGACATTATAAATTATAAGGAATTAATACACTGTGTACATGTAAAACTTTCTGAGAATCAAGATGGATGTGTGGGACCAAAACTGAGGCAATGCAGAAGTGGATTTCACTGCAATTATTTTACTATTATTCAATTCTAATAAACTATCCTGTTTAAAAAAACAAAAACAAAAAACATTGTACACACAGCTTTGGGCTCAACTCTGAGAATTTAATAGGGACTGTGGTGTTGCATCAAGCTGCCGAAAGGCACCACAACTTACCTTTCCTGCTCCCACATGTCCGATCACAGCTAACAGTTGACCAGGTCTGACAGTAAAGGAAAGGCCTTGTAGGGTTGGGGTTCTTGATTCCTGCAAATTAAAGTTTATAAAAACATACCCATTTCAATAAAGTAAAGCCAAATGCTACAGAAAATGGAGAAAATAATATAATACTCATTGATATGCAAATTAACCCACATTTTCTCCTGCCTATTTTAAGACATCCTGTCCTGGAGGCCTTTTCATCCAATCATATCTCTTCGGGAGTTTGAAGAAGCTTTAGTTGCCTTTAGGTAGGCTCCTTCTTTTACCAGATTCCCACACTGACATGACTTTAGACACCCACAGATTTTAAGTAGGTGAAATGACAAGGCATCTGCATGAAGTGAAAACTTCATGATGCATATTAACTTATTAAAATAATATACTTTATAAAGTGTCAGTATGTGAACTTTTTTAATCATTTATAAGTTTTCACTATTACCCTTGGCTATATCTCATTTATCTCTACAAGGGAGCAGCATAGGTATATGGCAGACCTGGCCCTTCAAATAATTTGAATCTCCACTAATCTCTCCATTTTCACTTGATAAAGAATCTCAGTAATGCTCAGCAAGCAAAGGAGCACTTTATATAAAGAAGTCATTCTCAATATGGGTTGGCCAAAAAGTCTGTGCAGTTTTTTTCTGTAAGATGGCTCTAATAGCACTAAGTTGTCTTTAACTTTATTCAAAACAATGTTGTTAAGATTATATTATGACAGGGGGAGGAGCTAAGATGGCAGAGGAGTAGGACGGGGAGAACACTTTCTCCCCCACAAATTCATCAAAAGAACATTTAAACACCGAGTAAATTCCACAAAACAACTTCTGAATGCCGGCAGAGGACATCAGGCACCCAGAAAAGCAGCCTAAGTCTTTGAAAGGAGGTAGGAAAAAATATAAAAGACAAAAAAAGAGACAAAAGAGGGAGGGACGGAGTTCCGTTCTGAGAAGGGAGTCTTAAAAAGAGAGAAGTTTCCAAATACCAGGAAACATTCTCACTGCTGAATCTGTGCCAAGCCTTGGAAGCACAAAGGGCAACATAACAGGGAGGAAAAATAAATAAACAATTAAAACCCGCAGATTGTGAGCCCTATGGTAACTCCCCCAGCGGAGAAGCAGTGCAGACACCTGCACATGCCACTAGCAAGCGGGGGCTGGGCAGGGAGGCGCGGAGTGGGCTGCATCGCTTAGAGTAAGGATCTGGCCTGAATACCCCGAGCGCTATCTGAGCGAACTAACTTGGGCTAGCAAACCAGACTGTGGGATATCTACCATGCGAAAAGCCAACCCTAACCTAAGACACCACCAGGCCTGCGCACAGAACAAAGGACTGAACAGAGATAGCCTGCTGCAGACCATCCCCCTCCGGTGACAGGCAGCCAGAGCTGGAAGGGGGCAATCACAGCCCCAGACAGACATTATCTATAAAACTGTAAGCAGGCTTTTTTGCCAACTAAAACTTCTTGGGGGTCTGGACGGTCAACATCCGCCTGAGAAGGTGCGCCAGTTGTACACCTAGATAACCAAGCAGCAGGGAGGCAATAAGTCGCAGCAATCGAGCTCGCCAAACACCTCATCACCTGAGCTGCTCGGATCTGGGAAGAGCACAAAACACAGGCCCAACCGAGTCTGTGCCTCTGAGGACTACCTGAGTGCCTGAACCTGAGCGGCTTTGACCCGGGAGGTGCAAGCAACCCAGGGCCAGCCACAGATGGTTCCCGGCAGACCAACCTAGAGCCTGAGCAGTGTGGGCAGGGAGGCTACACGCACCGTGAGCAGGGGCAGAAGCAGTGTGGCTGAGGCACTGTGAGCACACGCCAGTGTTATTTGTTTGCAGCATCCCTCCCTCCCCACAGCGCGACTGAACAAGTGAGCCTAAAAAAAAAAAGTGTCCACCACCATCCCCTTTGTGTAAGGGCGGAAATCAGACACTGAAGAGACCAGCAAACAGAAGAATCTATAACAGAGGTAACCGCCTTGGAAGCTACAGGCAATAGATTAAAACCCCGTGGTTAGTACTGATTACATAGGAAGGGGCCTATAGATCTTGAGAAATATAAGTCAGACCAAGGAACTAGCCGAAAATGAACTGACCCCACAATACCCACAACAAAACCAGAGAAAGTCCTAGATATATTTTTACTATTTTTATGATCATTCTTTCTTTCTTTAATTTTTTAAAAAATTTTAAGTCCTTTATTATTCCTTTAATTTTCACTTTTATAACCTAATATTACTTTGCAAAAAAAAAATATCCTATTTTTTTAAAGCAAACTTCATATATATATTTTTTATAATTTTTGTGACCTTGTCTTTTTTTTTCTTCTTTTCTTTAACACTGTATTTTTGAAATTCCAATCTCTACTCTAGATTTTTAATTTTAGCTTTTTGGTATTTGTTATCAATTTTGTACCTATATTTTTTTATATAATTTTTGTGACTTTTTTTTCTACCTCTCTTTATTTCTCTTCTTCTTTTATATAACACGGTATATCTGAAATTCCAAAGTCTACTCTAGGTTTTTAATTTATGCTTTTTGGTATTTGTTATCAATTTTGTACCTATATTTTCTTTATAATTTTTGCGACTATGTTTGTTTTTTGTTTGGTTTTTTTCTCTATTTCTTTTTCTTCTTCTTTTTTTTAACACTGTATTTTTGAAATTCCAAACTCTAGATTTTTAACTTTTGCTTTTCGGTATTTTTTTTATCAATTTTGTACCTATATTTTCTTTATAATTTTTGTGACTTTGTTTGTTTTTGTTTTTGTTTTCTCTCTTTCTTTTCCTTCTTATTTTCTTTAACATTGTATTTTTGAAATTCCAAACTCTACTCTAGATTTTTAATTTTTGCTTTTATGTATTTGTTACCAATTTTGTACCTTTAAGAACCCAATCTTCAGGATCCATTTTTCACTGGGGAGCGAGATTACTGGCTTGACTGCTCTCTCTCCCTCTGGACTTTCCTTTTTCTCCACCAGGTCGCCTGTGTCTCCTCCCTAACCCCTCTCTACTCTATCCAACTCTGTGAATTTCTGTGTGTTCCAGAGGGTGGAGAACACTTAGGGAACTGATTCCTGGCTGGATCTGTCTCCCTCCTTTTCATTCCCCCTTTTATCCTCCTGGCCACCTCTGTCTCCTTCCTCCTTCTTCTCTTCTCTGTATAACTCCATGAACATCTCTGAGTGGTCCAGTTGTGGAGTGCACATAAGGAAGTGATTACTGGCTAGCCCACTCTCTCCTCTATTGATTCCACCTCATCTCATTCGGGTCACCTCTAACTCCTTCCTCCCTCTTCTCTTCTCCACATAACGCTGTGAACCTCTCTGGGAGACCCCCACGGTGGAGAAACTTTTCATCTTTAACCTAGATGTTTTATCAATGGTGCTGTATAGAAGGAGAAGTTTTGAAACTACTGTAAAAATAAGACTGATAACTGGAAGCAGGAGGCTTAAGTCCAAACCCTGACTCCAGGGAACTCCTGACTCCAGGGATCATTAATTGACAGGAGCTCATCAAACGCCTCCATACCTACACTGAAACCAAGAACCACACAAGGGCCAAAAAGTTCCAGGGCAAGACATTCCAAGCAAATTCTCCAGCAACACAGGAACACAGCCCTGAGCTCCAATATACAGGCTGCCCAATGTCACCCGAAAACCATAGACATCTCATAACTCATTACTGGACACTTCATTGCACTTCAGAGAGAAGAAATCCAACTCCACCCACCAGAACACCGACACAAGCTTCCTTAACAAAGAAACCTTGACAAGCCACCTGTACAAACCCACACACAGAGAGGAAACTCCACAATAAAGAGAACTCCACAAATTGCCAGAATACAGAAAGGACACCCCAAACTCAGCAATTTAAACAAGATGAAGAGACAGAGGAATACCCAGCAGATAAAGGAACAGGATAAATGCCCACCAAACCAAACAAAAAAGGAAGAGATAGGGAATCTACCTGATGAAGAATTCCGAATAATGATAGTGAAATTGATCCAAAATCTTGAAATCAAAATGGAATCACAGATAAATAGCCTGGAGACAAGGATTGAGAACATGCAAGAAAGGTTTAACAAGGACCTAGAAGAAATGAAAAAGAGTCAATATATAATGAATAATGCAATAAATGAAATCAAAAACACTCTGGAGGTAACAAATAGTAGAATAACAGAGGCAGAAGATAGGATTAGTGAATTAGAAGATAGAATGGTAGAAATAAATGAGTCAAAAAGGAAAAAAGAAAAACAAATTAAAAGAAATGAGGACAATCTCAGAGACCTCCAGGACAATATTAAATGCTACAACATTCAAATCATAGGGGTCCCAGAAGAAGAAGACAAAAAGAAAGACCATGAGAAAATACTTGAGGAGATAATACTTGAAAACTTCCCTAAAATGCGGAAGGAAAAATCATTCAAGTCCAAGAAACCCAGAGAGTCCCAAACAAGATAAACCCAAGGCAAAACACCCCAAGACACATATTCATCAAATTAACAAAGATCAAACACAAAGAACAAATATTAAAAGCAGCAAGGGAAAAACAACACACAAGGGAATTCCCATAGGATAACAGCTGATCTTTCAATAGAAACTCTCCAAGCCAGAAAGGAATGGCAAGACATACTTAAAGTGATGAAAGAAAATAACCTACAGCCCAGATTATTGTACCCAGCAAGGATCTCATTCAAATATGAAGGAGAAATCAAAAGCTTTACAGACAAGCAAAAGCTGAGAGAATTCAGCACCACCAAACCAGCTCTCCAACAAATACTAAAGGATATTCTCTAGACAGGAAACACAAAAACGGTGTATAAATTCAAACCCAAAACAATAAAGTAAGTGGCAATGGGATCATACTTATCAATAATTACCTTAAATGTAAATGGGTTAAATGCCCGAACCAAAAGACAAAGACTGGCTGAATGGATACAAAAACAAGACCCCTATATATGTTGTCTACAAGACACCCACCTCAAAACAGGGGACACATACAGACTGAAAGTGAAGGGCTGGAAAAAGATTTTCCATGCAAATAGGGACCAAAAGAAAGCAGGAGTAGCAATACTTATATCAGATAAAATAGACTTTCAAACAAAGGCTGTGAAAAGAGACAAAGATGATCATGACATAATGATCAAAGAATCAATCCAAGAAGAAGATATAACAATTATAAATATATATGCACCCAACACGGGAGCACCACAATATGTAAGACAAATGCTAACAAGTATGAAAGGAGAAATTAACAATAACACAATAATAGTGGGAGACTTTAATACCCCACTCACACCTATGGATAGATCAACTAAACAGAAAATTAACAAGGAAACACAAACTTTAAACGTTACAATAGACCAGTTAGACCTAATTGATATCTATAGGACATTTCACCCCAAAACAATAAATTTCACCTTTTTCTCAAGTGCACATGGAAGCTTCTCCAGGATAGATCACATCCTGGGCCATAAATCTAGCCTTTGTAAATTCAAAAAAAATTGAAATCATTCCAAGCATCTTTTCTGACTACAATGCAGTAAGATTAGGTCTCAATTACAGGAGAAAAACTATTAAAAATTCCAACATATGTAGGCTGAACAACATGCTGCTTAATAACCAACAAATCACAGAAGAAATCAAAAAAGAAATCAAAATATGCATAGAAATGAACGAAAATGAAAACACAACAACCCAAAACCTGTGGGACACTGTAAAAGCAGTCCTAGGGGGAAAGTTCATAGCAATACAGGCATACTTCAGGAAACAAGAAAAAGTCCAAATAAATAACCTAACTCTACACCTAAAGCAACTAGAAAAGGAAGAAATGAAGAAACCCAGGGTTGGTAGAAGGAAAGAAACCTTAAAAATTAGGGCAGAAATAAATGCAAAAGAAACAAAGAGACCATAGCAAAAATCAACAAAGCTAAAAGCTGGTTCTTTGAAAGGATAAATAAAATTGACAAACCATTAGCCAGACTCATCAAGAAACAAAGGGAGAAAAATCAAATCAATAAAATTAGAAATGAAAATGGAGAGATCACAACAGACAACACAGAAATACAAAGGATCATAAGAGACTACTATCAAGAATTATATGCCATAAAATGGACAACGTGGAAGAAATGGACAAATTCTTAGAAAAGTACAACTTTCCCAAACTGGACCAAGAAGAAATAGAAAATTTTAACAGACCCATCACAAGCACGGAAATTGAAACTGTAATCAAAAATCTTCCAGCAAACAAAAGCCCAGGTCCAGACAGCTTAACAGCTGAATTTTACCAAAAATTTAGGAAGAGCTAACACCTATCCTGCTCAAACTCTTCCAGAAAATTGCAGAGGAAGGTAAACTTCCAAACTCATTCTATGAGGCCACCATCACCGTAATACCAAAACCTGACAAAGATGCCACAAAAAAAGAAAACTACAGGCCAATATCACTGATGAACATAGATGCAAAAATCCTTAACAAAATTCTAGCAATCAGAATCCAACAACACATTAAAAAGATCATACACCATGACCAAGTGGGCTTTATCCCAGGGATGCAAGGATTCTTCAATATCCACAAATCAATCAATGTAATATACCACATTAACAAATTGAAAAATAAAAACCATATGATTACCTCAATAGATGCAAAGAAAACCTTTGACAAAATTGAACATCCATTTATGATAAAAACTCTCCAGAAAGCAGGAATAGAAGGAACATACCTCAATATAATAAAAGCTATATATGACAAACCCACAGCAAACATTATCCTCAATGGTGAAAAATTGAAAGCATTTCCTCTAAAGTCAGGAACAAGACAAGGGTGCCACTTTCACCATTACTATTCAACATAGTTTTGGAAGTTTGGGGCACAGCAATCAGAGCAGAAAAAGAAATAAAAGGAATCCAAATTGGAAAAGAAGAAGTCAAACTCTCACTGTTTGCAGATGACATGATCCTCTACATAGAAAACCCTAAAGACTCTACCAGAAAATTACTAGAGCTAATCAATGATAGTAAAGTTGCAGAATATAAAATCAGCACACAGAAATCCCTTGCATTCCTATACAATAATAATGAGAAAACAGAAAGAGAAATTAAGGAAACAATTCCATTCAACATTGCAATGGAAAGAATAAAATACTTAGGAATATATCTACCTAAAGAAACTAAAGACCTATGTATAGAAAACTATAAAACACTGGTGAAAGAAATCAAAGAGGACACTAAGAGATGGGGAAATATACCATGTTCATGGACTGCAAGAATCAATATAGTGAAATTGAGTATACTACCCAAAGCAATTTATAGATTCAATGCAATCCCTATCAAGCTACCAACGGTATTCTTCACAGAGCTAGAACAAATAATTTCACCATTTGTATGGAAATACAAAAAACCTCGAATAGCCAAAGCTATCTTGAGAAAGAAGAATGGAACTGGAGGAATCAACCTACCTGACTTCAGGCTCTACTACAAAGCCACAGTCATCAAGACAGTATGGTACTGGCACAAAGACAGAAACATAGATCAATGGAACAAAATAGAAAGCCCAGAGATAAATCCACACACCTATGGACACCTTATCTTTGACAAAGGAGGCAAGAATATACAATGGATTAAAGACAATCTCTTTAACAAGTGGTGCTGGGAAAACTGGTCAACCACTTGTAAAAGAATGAAATTAGAACACTTTCTAACACCATACACAAAAATAAACTCAAAATGGATTAAAGATCTCAACATAAGACCAGAAACTATAAAACTCCTAGAGGAGAACATAGGCAAAACACTCTCCGACATACATCACAGCAGGATCCTCTATGACCCACCTCCCAGAATATCGGAAATAAAAACAAAAATAAACAAATGGGACCTAGTTAACCTTAAAAGCTTCTGCACATCAAAGGAAACTATCAGCAAGGTGAAAAGACAGCCTTCAGAATGGGAGAAAACAATAGCAAATGAAGCAACTGACAAACAACTAATCTCAAAAATATACAAGCAACTCCTACAGCTCAACTCCAGAAAAATAAATGACCCAATCAAAAAATGGGCTAAAGAACTAAATAGACATTTCTCCAAAGAAGACATACAGATGGCTAACAAACACATGAAAAGATGCTCAACATCACTCATTATCAGAGAAATGCAAATCAAGACCACTATGAGGTACCATTTCACACCAGTCAGAATGGCTGCGATCCAAAAGTCTACAAGCAATAACTGCTGGAGAGGGTGTGGAGGAAAGGGAACCCTCTTACACTGTTGGTGGGAATGCAAACTAGTACAGCCACTATGGAGAACAGTGTGGAGATTCCTTAAAAAACTGGAAATAGAACTGCCTTATGATCCAGCAATCCCACTGCTGGGTATACACACTGAGGAAACCAGAAGGGAAAGAGACACGTGTACGCCAATGTTCATCGCAGCACTGTTTATAATAGCCAGGACATGGAAGCAACCTAGATGTCCATCAGCAGATGAATGGATAAGAAAGCTGTGGTACATATACACAATGGAGTATGACTCAGCCATTAAAAAGAATACATTTGAATCAGTTCTAATGAGGTCGATGAAACTGGAGCCTATTATACAGAGCGAAGTAAGCCAGAAGGAAAAACACCAATACAGTATACTAACGCATATATATGGAATTTAGAAAGATGGTAACAATAACCCTGTATACAAGACAGCAAAAGAGACACAGATGTCTAGAACAGTCTTTTGGACTCTGTGGGAGAGGGAGTGGGTGGGATGATTTGGGAGAATGGCATTGAAATACGTATAATATCATATATGAAACGAGTCACCAGTCCAGGTTCAATGCACGATACTGGATGCTTGGGGCTGGTGCACTGGGATGACCCAGAGGAATCGTATGGGGAGGGAGGAGGGAGGAGGGTTCAGGATGGAGAACACATGTATACCTGTGGTGGATTCATTTTGATACTTGGCAAAACCAATACAATATTGTAAAGTTTAAAAATAAAATAAAATCAAAAAGAAAAAAAAAAAGAATAATTCCAAAAAAAAAAAGATTGTATTATGACAGCTGTCATATCAGTATGCATTTTAAAAAACTTCAAAATCGGTGAATTTTTGTGTAGCCATTTAATATTAAAATAAAAGCAATATTTTGGCACATTATTTACTATTTCTCTTTCTTTTTTTTTTTTTTTTTTTTGCTTTACTATTTCAAGAGAGGTAAAAATGCAACTGAAATGCAGAAAAAGATTTGTGCAGTGTATGGAGAATGTGCTATGACTGATCAAATGTGTCAAAAGTGGCTTGCAAAGTTTTGTGCTGGATATTTCTTATTGGATTATGCTGTACTGTTAGGTATGCCAGTTGAAGTTGATAGAAATCACATCAAGACATTGAGAACAAACAATGCTATACCATGCAGGAGACAGCTGACATACTCAAAATATTCAAATATTTCATTCAAAGTATTGAATGGAAATCATTTGCACCAGCTTGGTTATGTTAATCACTTTGATATTTGAGTTTCATAGAAGTTAAGCAAAAAACCCTTCTTGACCATATTTCTGCAGGCAGTTCTCCACTTAAACGTAACAGAAACGTTCCATTTTAAAACTAATTGTCACAGGTGATGAAAAATGGATACTATACAATATTGTGGCATAGAATAGATTGCAGGCAAGTGAAATACACCACCACCAACCACACCAAAAGCCAATCTTCATCCAAAGAAGGTGATGTTGTGTATATGGTAGGATTGCAATGGAATCCTCTATTATGAGCTCCTTCAGGAAAACCAAATGATTAATTCCAATAAATACTTCTCCCATTAGACCAACCAAAAGCAGCTCTCTATGAAAAGCATCCAGAATTAGTCAACAGAAAATGCATAATCTTCCATCAGGGTAATGTAATATCGCATGTTTCTTTGATGACCAGGCAAAAAACTGTTACAGATTGGCTGGGAAGTTCTGACTGATCCCCCATACTCACCAGACATTGTACTTTTGGACTTCCATTTATTTCAGTCTTTACAAAGTCCTCTTAATGGAAAAAATTCAATTACCTGGAAAACTGTAAAAGGTATCTGGAACAGTTCTTTGCTCAAAAAGATAAAATATTTTGAAAAGATGGAATTATGCAGTTGCCTGGAAAATGGCAGAAGGTAGTGGAATAAAACAGTGAGTATGTTGTTCAATCAAGTTCTTGGTGACAATCAACCAGAGCAACAAGAACTCTGAGAGAGGGCTCCAGGAAAAGTTATATCAGGAAGATTACCCATGCCCTTCAGCCACATGGCAAACAGTTCTGACAAGCAGCTGATTGAGGAAAGAAGAATTATTGATGGTTTTATATATATAAACTAATCCAATGAAAAATGGATAAATTTCAGAAGGGTAGGAGGAGCTTTCATGAAAAAAAAAAATGTAATCACTACACACTACTTTTCCTAGCAGTTAATAATATTTACATGGTCATAAATAGCAAATAAAAATTTAACCCAAAATTGTGAAAAGCTGGAAAGTTCTTGGTGAAAATTAAAACTGTGTCTTTTATTTTTACTTAAAAACCAAAGAAACTTTTTAGCCAACCATAAAAAAACTCCTGTAAAAGGCAGTCAAGGCTCTAATCTCACTAGAGCTCTAACTTAACACCAAAACCAACAAAAACAAAAAAGGAAATAGATGTAAAGTATGACATCATAAGTTACAGTGATACCCCTAAATTTTACATCTATTACATGCATAACCTGCCCTCACTAAACAGGGAAAACAAAGTACTTCTGCTAAAAAAAAAAAAAAAAAAAAAAAAGATGTGCTGTTGCATGCACAATCCAACACAAGAGCAAATGACAGAGTACTCATCATGCCATTCACAAGTTGTATTTCTGAGTAATCTGTAAGTTCTAAGGTAAAGAGATTTAAGAGTATATATATATTTACATATACTAAGCATTAAGAAAACTTCTCAGTAACTGCTAGTTTTTGTTTCTCTTAAGAGAGTGATCACATGTGATTAGCAAAATGCCTGAAAGACTAAAGGAACAGGATCTAGATTAAAAGTTTGGAAAATCTTCTAAGTGAAAAATTCCTCTGGAAATAATTGAACTGATAATGTAACAGTCACTTGCTAAAACAAGAATTAATTTAATCATCAAATTATGCTGTATTTTATAGGTATTAAAAACAGTATCAAGAAAAATAGTGTTTACTCCTTGGAAGAAAAGCTATGAAAAAGTTGGACACCATATTAAAAAGCAGAGACATTACTTTGTCAACAAAGATGCATATAGTCAAAGCCATGGTTTCTCCTGCAGTCATGTATGGATATGAAAGTTGAATTATAAAGAAAGCTGAGCACCAAAGAATTGATGCTTTTGAACTGTGGTGTTGGAGAAGACTCTTGAGAATCCCTTGGACTGCAAGGAGATCCAACCAGACTAAGGATATCAGTGCTGAATATTCATTGGAAGGACTGATGCTGAAGCTGAATCTCCAATACTTTGACCTCCTCATGGGAAGAACTGACTCACTGGAAAAGACCCAGATGCTGGGAAAGAAGGAAGGTGGGAGGAGAAGGAGACGACAGAGAATGAGATGGTTGGATGGCATCACCAACTCAATGGACATGAGTTTGAGCAAGGTCTGGGACTTGGTGATGGACAGGGAGGCCTGGCGTGCTGCAGTCCATGGGGTCACAAAGAGTCAGACACGACTAAGCCACTGAATGGAACTGAACTGAACTGATCAAGAATAAACTAAATTTTAATACATGAGAAACATTTTTAAGCTTATCCACTCCTTTCTTCTTGCCTGACACTTAGGGTTCCTATTTTACTACTTTTCACTTGGTTAAGACTACAAAATACAAACATCAGATTTCTGTCTGCAGATCTCAAAGTCTATCAATAAAGGACAGAAATGGTATGGACCGAATAGAAGCAGAAGATATTAAGAAGAGGTGGAAAGAATACACAGAAGAACTGTACAAAAAGATCTTCACAACCCAGATAATCACAATGGTGTGATCACTGACCTAGAGCCAGACATCCTGGAATGTGAAGTCAAGTGGGTCTTAGAAAGCATCACTACAAAAAAGCTAGTGGAGGTGATGGAATTCCAGTTGAGCTATTTCAAATCCTGAAAGATGATGCTGTGAAAGTGCTGCACTCAATATGCCAGCAAATTTGGAAAACTCAGCAGTGGCCACAGGACTGGCAAAGGTCACTTTTCATTCCAATCCCAAAGAAAGGCAATGCCAAAGAATGTTCAAACTACTGCACAATTGCACTCATCTCACACGCTATTAAAGTAATGCTCAAAATTCTCCAAGCCAGGCTTCAGCAATATGTGAACCGTGAACTTCCTGAGGTTCAAGCTGGTTTTAGAAAAGGCAGAGGAACCAGAGATCAAATTGCCAACATCCTCTGGATCATGGAAAAAGCAAGAGAGTTCCAGAAAAACATCTATTTCTGCTTTATTGACTATGCCAAAGCCTTTGACTGTGTGGATCACAATAAACTGTGGGAAATTCTTCAAGAGATGGGAATACCAGACCACCTGATCTGCCTCTTGAGAAATTTGTATGCATGTTAGGAAGCAACAGTTAGAACTGGACATGGAACAACAGACTGGTTCCAAACAGGAAAAGGAGTTCGCAGAGGCTGTATATTGTCACCCTGTTTATTTAACTTATATGCAGAGTACATCATGAGAAACGCTGGGCTGGAAGAAACACAAGCTGGAATCAAGACTGCCGGGAGAAATACCAATAACCTCAGATATGCAGATGACACCACCCTTATGGCAGAAAGTGAAGAGGAACTAAAAAGCCTCTTGATGAAAGTGAAAGTGGAGAGTGAAAAAGTTGGCTTAAAGCTCAACATTCAGAAAATGAAGATCAGGGCATCCAGTCCCACCACTTCACGGGAAATAGATGGGGAAACAGTGGAAACAGTGTCAGACTTTATTTTGGGGGCCTCCAAAATCACTGCAGATGGTGACTGCAGCCATGAAATTAAAAGATGCTTGCTCCTTGGAAGGAAAGTTATGACAAACCTAGATAGCATATTCAAAAGCAGAGACATTACTTTGCCAACAAAAGTTCGTCTAGTCAAGGCTATGGTTATTCCTGTGGTCATGTATGGATGTGAGAGTTGGACTGTGAAGAGGGCTGAGCGCAGAAGAATTGATGCTTTTGAACTGTGGTGTTGGAGAAGACTCTTGAGAGTCCCTTGAACTGCAAGGAGATCCAACCAGTCCATTCTGAGGGGGATCAGCCCTGGGATTTCTTTGGAAGGAATGATGCTAAAGCTGAAACTCCAGTACTTTGGCCACCTCATGTGAAGAGTTGACTCATTGGAAAAGACTCTGATGCTGGGAGGGACTGGGAGCAAGAGGAGAAGGGGACGACAGAGGATGAGATGGCTGGATGGCATCACTGACTCGATGGACGTAAGTCTAAGTGAACTCCGGGAGTTGGTGATGGACAGGGAGGCCTGGCATGCTGCGATTCATGGGGTCGCAAAGAGTCGGACAGGACTGAGCGACTGATCTGATCTGATCTGATCAGGACCACACGCTGAGTTCCCTCCCTGTTCGGGCTTCTGGATTAGGCACTGCTCTGCCACAACCAGAAGGGGGCAGCACTCCATAGCCCGTGAGTACTGGGTATGTTCCCTCATGGTTATTCAGGTTCAGGGGACCGCTGACTAAACAAAGATCATCAGCTGAGTCCCTCACTCTGTGTAAGAACAGTTTGAAACCCCTGCCCGTGGAGATCTGGAGATACCCCCAAATATACTTTAAAGATTAGAGATTGAGATCAATTCCCATCATTTCATCAATGAGACTTGCATCCATGAGACCATCCCCAACCTTTCCTCTGGCTGTCCAGAGGAGCCAGTTAGAGCTCATGTCTATCTCCTGCCTCCCAACCCAGCAGAGGCTTCATTAAGACTTAGTTTCTCTTCAAAACTCCCAATATCTTTGCCTTTCTCCCTCCCAAGGGCCCTCTCACCCATGACCTAACTTGACAGCCCCTAACTATTAATGACTCTGCCAAGGTGCACAGTCTTTCCATAGGCAAGTCCAGGACAACACAATATGGTGTTCTGTACAATTATGCAAGTTGTATAGAAGTCTGAGAACATGTTCTTGAATGTTCTTCAAAGAAGAACAAAATATCTTAGTTTATAATGTTGCATAGTTTGATACAAGGGAAATTTGGTAATTGGTCATATGGTGGCTCGGAAGGCAAAGAATCCACCTGCAATACATGTGACCTGGGTTTGATCCTGGGTTGGAGGAAGGCATGGAAACCCACTCCAGTATTCTTGCCTGGAGAATCCCCACAGACAGAGGAGCCTGGTGGGCTACAGTCCATGGAGTCACAAAGAGACACAACATAGCGACTGAAAAACAACAGACAAAGTATGTGTCAACATTCACATAAAGTTAACATCATAATGGAATTTTAGTGGTACTTTCCATAAATGCTTCAAGTGGATTATGACAAGAAATACCAGTTCAGTTCAGTTCAGTCGCTCAGTCATGTCCGACTCTTTGCGACCCCATGAATCGCAGCACGCTAGGCCTCCCTGTACATGACCTACTCCCGGAGTTCACTCAGACTCACGTCCATTGAGTCAGTGATGCCATCCAGCCATCTCATCCTCTGTTGTCCCCTTCTCCTCCTACCCCCAATTCCTCCCAGCATCAGAGTCTTTTCCAATGAGTCAACTCTTCACATGAGGTGGCCAAAGTACTGGAGTTTCAGCTTTAGCATCATTCCTTCCAAAGAAATCCCAGGGCTGATCCCCCTCAGAATGGACTGGTTGGATCTCCTTGCAGTCCAAGGGACTCTCAAGAGTCTTCTCCAGCACCACAGTTCAAAAGCATCAATTCTTCCGCGCTCAGCCCTCTTCACAGTCCAACTCTCACATCCATACATGACCACTGGAAAAACCATAGCCTTGACTAGACGGACCTTTGTTGGCAAAGTAATGTCTCTGCTTTTGAATATGCTATCTAGGTTGGTCATAACTTTCCTTCCAAGGAGCAAGCGTCTTTTAATTTCATGGCTGCAGTCACCATCTGCAGTGATTTTGGAGCCCCAAAAAATAAAGTCTGACACTGTTTCCACTGTTTCCCCATCTATTTCCCATGAAGTGGTGGGACTGGATGCCATGATCTTCATTTTCTGAACGTTGAGCTTTAAGCCAACTTTTTCACTCTCCACTTTCACTTTCATCAAGAGGCTTTTTAGTTCCTCTTCACTTTCTGCCATAAGGGTGGTGTCATCTGCATATCTGAGGTTATTGATATGTCTCCCGGCAATCTTGAGGCAAATCTACTCTATTAAGGTAAGGTAGGTCAGGCACCTTGTATGAGTTCCCATGTGCAAAAGGTGTAGGGATGTGGTTTATATATTTTCTATATATTTATATAGAACATACTACTGTCTTGCTGGTGGAGATGAAATGTGCTGAGTCAGAAGTAGGTGAACACAATGCAGGTGGCACAACAGAGTCACAGGCATGAAAGACAGGAGCAGTCTACAGAGCCTGGACATTTGCTCTGTGGTCCCCACTCTGACAGCAGCCAGGCTCCCAGACTCTGCTCTGGAGGGTAAACCCTCTGGTAGAGGCGTCTCCTCCCTTTGTCCTTCCAGTCCTGGGGTGGGAGCAGCTTCCTGCCTTTGCTAATCACTGAGCTGCCTCATCCACCACTGCTTTTCCCTTTTTTGTCCTTTCATCTCCTATGTAACTAATTTCCTGCATGGAATCCCCCCTCCCCTGCTGCAGGTTTGGTTATCCTGATTAATCTACACTGATACAGGAGGATGTGCACAAAGAACTATAAAGCCGGAGGCGGGAGGAGACTTTCAGCTGTCTGTAACGGGGCTGTACTGGGAGTGCAAACTTGAGAACTTTTGGAGAGTGGTCCCTATTGTTTTTCCTATTTGCTAAATTTCAGAAATAAACCAAGTGCTGGGAAAATCTTTGTGATTTCACCAGTTCTCCCTGTCAGCTTGCCACACAGTACAACCCTTCAACTTGGAGTCACTGGTATTCATTATGCCCATCTGCTCTCTCCTCCTGCCTCTGGCTGCCACCAAAGTAGCCAGAACCATCCAGAAGCTTAGGATAGAGGAGCTCCACCCTAGCCCACAACAAAGATCGAAATCACTCACACTATGTAATAAGATATTTGATAACATTAAGGCATAAAATATATACTGATTGTATCCAAAGTCTCTGGTCTCTAACAACTGATTGTGTATTTGTCAGACTTTATTTTTCTGGGCTCCAAAATCACTACAGATGGTGACTGCAGCCATGAAATTAAAAGACGCTTACTCCTTGGAAGGAAAGTTATGACCAACCTAGATAGCATATTCAAAAGCAGAGATATTACTTTGCCAACAAAGATTCGTCTAGTCAAGGCTATGGTTTTTCCTGTGGTCATATATGGATGTGAGAGTTTGACTGTGAAGAGGGCTGAATGCGGAAGAATTGGTGCTTTTGAACTGTGGTGTTGGAGAAGACTCTTGAGAGTCCCTTGGACTGCAAGGAGATCCAATCAGTCCATTCTGAAGGAGATCAGCTCTGGGATTTCTTTGGAAGGAATGATGCTAAAGCTGAAACTCCAGTACTGTGGCCACCTCATGCGAAGAGTTGACTCATTGGAAAAGACTCTGATGCTGGGAGGGATTGGGGGCAGGAGGAGAAGGGGACGACAGAGGATGAGATGGCTGGATGGCATCGCTGACTCGATGGATGTGAGTCTCAGTGAACTCTCGGAGTTGGTATGGACAGGGAGGCCTGGCGTGCTGTGATTCATGGGGTCGCAAAGAGTCGGACACGACTGAGCAACTGATCTGATCTGATCTGATTTGTTAGTTAACCCTTTCTATACTGCAGCATTTTATTTCTCCAATCCTATAAATTCTAATATTATAAATGCATTTACTTTAAGTTCAAAATATGATAACCCTTTGAAAGTTCTCTTGAAAGTGAGATAAATAACTGTCAAGTGCCTTGGGCTGACATTATTTTTAGTGTTAGTAAGTGTTAGTCTCTCAGTCATGTCTGACTCTTTGTGATCTCATGGATTGTAGCCTGCCAGGTTCCTCTGTCCATGAAATTCTCCAAGCAAGAATACCACAGTGGTTTGATGCGGGGAGCGAGCTCCGCCCATGGCAAAGGTCATGAGGAAGGAGGCTTGGCATACGCAAAGGCGGGATCAAGCCTCAGGAGTCTCCCTGGAAATTCTCAAGCATCTACTCCCAAAACCAGAGTCTGCCTACTTTGTGCTTTGTGCTTTCACCTACACCTCAGACTTTACAGGGGGCTGTCCCCCATTACCTCTCTCTCAAACAAGAGTTAGCTTACAGCTCCAGTTAATAATTCCTGGGTGTGACAGTGTTTAACCTACAAACTCCTTTGGAAATCCTCTAGCCTGCCTGAATAGGTTTTTCCAGCCACATGTGATTGTTCAGAGCCTCCCAACTGTGAGAGGCAGGAGATGTTCTAAACTGTCTAAACACAGATTCTTTTGAGTAGTTAAAAGATTGATTAGAAATTGTATTGGTGAAGGGTTTTTCATTTATTGGGCCAATGTTTGCTGCTAAGTCTCCATACCCCTTACCTACTGTGTCCTTGGCAGTGTATTGACTGATATAATGGGTGTATAGAAATGTAAGTAGTAGCTCAATGTTTGTAACCTTGTACCCTTGAGTTAATTCTTTTCTTGATTGAGCCCACCTCACCTTTGCCCTATAGGAATGCAGCTTTGTCCAATGCTTTTTTGGAGGCTGTTGCCTGACTTTGCAATAATCACCTTTAGAGAAAGATAAGTTTCTTAAAATGTTAACAGGCCTCCTGGCCAGAAGATGATGTAACTCACCTGAACTTTTGCATATGATAAGTTTGAAAGCCTGGCTTCAATTAGGACCAGGAACTGCTGTCCTTGCATGACTCCACCCCTTCCCCCATTATCCTCTATGCACAACTTAAGGTATAAAAACTACTTTGGAAAATAAAGTGTGGGCCTTGTTCACCGAAACTTGGTCTCCCCATGTCGCTCTCTCTCCCAAATTCTGGCTGAGTCTCCATCTGGAGCGCGGAACCCGCCATGCTTGCTAATTATTCCTGGGCTTCTAAGATCCAACCGGGGAGGCCTCAGTGTCTCCTCTCCTTCGGGAGAATGGAAGGACACCTGCGGCCTACGTAAGTGGTGCAAACTTCTTGTCTTGAAGTTTTATTGGTCTCCTGCGTAAACTAAGCTACTCAGCCTCTTTTCTCCACTGAATTTTCCTACTGAGCTATCCTCATTCTATTACTCTTTATATCTTTGATAAAATATTTAAATAAATAGGTCGCCAACGCCGTCCCCGCTTCGAATACCCTGGATCAGCCGGGGCTGGTCCCCGGCAGTTTGCCACTTCTTTCTCTGAAGTTCCTGTAGGGGAAATTAGGATTGGATGCCTCAAGTCCAAGGTAGCCCCCCGGGCATGTTCATTACCAGAGCATTCCTCTCCTTTGTAAAGCACTTCTGATTGCCAGATTGTTTAATTATGAGCTATACAGAGGCCATTGCTCTTTTGATCTTAACATATCTAATATGCACCCCAAAAATCTTTCCTTCAGGACAGATGAAATATTTCCCATTTTTGCAAGCTTTAAAACACCAAAACACAAAAGATGCAGACAAATTCCAACAAAAATGGTACAAGATAGATTCCAGCATCAATGCTGGATGAACTGGCCACCAATAGGGTAAATAAATTACCCTATAAAACAAATGAACTAATTCTATCTAGGTTACCCATTCCCACAAGAGCTAGCTCCCAAATAAACCGGTTCCAACTGGACCAGTTCCCAAATCAGGTAAATAAATTTACCCTACATATGAGCTATGGTGGGCTTGCCCCATGAGAACTAGTTTCCAATGAACTGGTTCAGGGTAGAGTCCAACAACACCTCCCCTCTGTAAACAGGTACCCAACCAAATTAGCTTGTCCTGTAAAGGAAAAGCCCAGATTGAGGGGAAAAAATGTTCCCACTGTACACACCAGGGCAACTTACCCTTCAAAATCGAGCCCATCAGCTCACAACACTAAACAACACACAAAACAAGTGAACCGGTTGAACCAGCTATCGAATTGGGTAGACTTCCCTACAACCGGAGAAGGCAATGGCAACCCACTCCAGTACTCTTGCCTGGAAAATCCCATGGATGGAGGCGCCTCATAGGCTGCAGTCCATGGGGTCGCTAAGAGTCAGACACGACTGAATGACTTCACTTTTCACTTTCATGCATTGGAGGAGGAAATGGTAACCCACTCCAGTATTCTTGCCTGTAGAATCCCAGGGACAGGAGAGCCTGGTGGGCTGCCATCTGTGGGGTCTCACAGAGTCGGACATGACTGAAGCGACTTAGCTGCAGCAGCAACCCTATAACCAATATCGAGTTTGTTGACTCTAGAAGCTTGTCTCAATTGTTAAGCTCTGAGGGCAACCGGTACTTCTTCAGGGAATCTTGAAGGAAAGAACCTCAGGACAAATGATCCAGCAGCTGCTAGGTTCTTGCTCCAATATTCCCTGATTGGTGTCAGCTAGCCACAAGCAGCAAGGCTCCTGGTCAGAATTTTTATAACATACTTCCATGGTAAATGAGCAAGTCACATTTTGTATCATGTGTAAAATCTCAAAATCCTCCAATAAATCTATGTCACAGTTGTCCTTTAGCAGTCACAATAGTGAAATTAAGGATTTGTTACCTTATCCCAAAAAGCAGTGAAATCTTGCACATCCACAACTGTTTTACCATCTGATGGCAGCTGATGATTGCACTGTGGTAGCTCATCAAGTAACAGAAAGTTCTGCAAAGAAAGAAAAAATACAGATTTTTTAAACTATAGGAACAAAGCAAAAGCAAAATAATTGCTTCCATGAAATTTGCAATATATTTTACAACTGTATTTCATTATGTGTTGCTGCTGCTGTCACTTCAGTCGTGTCCAACTCTGTGAGACCCCATAGACGGCAGCCCACCAGGGTCCCCTGTCCCTGGGATTCTCCAGGCAAGAATACTGGAGTGGGTTGCCATTTCCTTCTCCAATGCATGAAAGTGAAAAGTGAAAGTAAATTCACTCAGTCATGTCCAACTCTTAGTGACCCCATGGACTGCAGCCTACTAGGCTCCTTCATCCATGGGATTTTCCAGGCAAGAGTACTGGAGTGGGGTACCATTGCCTTCTCTGTCACTATGTGTTAGGTCATTAGAAATACTAAATAATACATAGTATAAACTATTATAGCATATAGTATAGTACATACAGTATACACATATATCTTATAGTGTGTATACATTTACACACACCAAAAAAAAAAAAAAGAGTTCCAGGCCATGGAACTATCTTTGTAACTTTCTTAACAAGTATACTGGCTACCCTTTAAAGAACAAATATGTCTCCAAATTTGAACTCATCAAGATTTGGGACATTTTTATTCTGTCATTAACAATACACACAGGTTTTGACAGAAAAGGATTCCATAAATATTCACTGAATCCCACCAGGTTCCAAGCACCATGTGACACTGCTGGGAACACAGAGGAAGGTCATTCCCAGGCCTTCAGCAATCAGGTGGCAAAGGACAGGCTGGGAACATAAGACCTATGGAAGAAACTCCGAATGAAAGCCTTACTCTGCTTTCCTCCTCCTGTGTATCAAATCCCTACCACTACTTGTCATTAACTATCATTAAAATCATCATTCTTAAAAGATAATGCTATTAAGCCTCTATCTCTTTCTTACTTTTCACAAGCATCTTTTCATAAACCCTTGTCTCTGCTCCTTAGTCAAAGTCCTCTCCTCCTCAACAGAATGATCACATCTTCCACTTCTTGCTATTTTCCACACCAATTATTAATAGGAACTATTCAATACAATTTAGCTGAGTAAAATAAAGTCTTAAAAATCATTAGAAAACTAATATAATCATATACAGGAAACTCCCTCTTACCCTTTAAATGCTAGAAATAATTCAATGAGAAAAGACACAGTGGGAGAGAAATTGAACAACAGAGACCACTCCCACCCCCACCCGCAAGTACTATGATCATGTGGCAGAGACTACTGGCTGTCCTCAAAACCTGCTCTCTTTCTTCCATGCTAACAAAACCTTGGGTTTTAGCTGCACATGGCAACCTGGAAAGAGGCCCTCTCTCTCCAGCCTCCTGAGCAGATAGGAGCAGCCACATGACTAAATCCAGGTCAGTGGAGGGTGACAACAACCAGGACCTTTCTCCACCCCATGGCCCGGACCTTGGAGGCTGCCAGCCTGGTCAAGGTCACAATGCATTTGACATCATGGAGGATCATACTAGCCATGGAGCTTGTTACAGGTTAAATTATATCCCTCTCCCAAAAGATACATAAAGTCCTATCTAGGAACTCCAGTTACATCAAAACTTAACTTTATTTGGAATTAGGGTCCGATTAAGATGCAATCATACTGGAGTTGGGTTGGTCCTTTATAAGGAGACCCAGAGACAAACACAGGCAGAAAACAGCCACCTGAAGAAAACGGAAACTGGAGTGGTGGCAGTTAAAAACCAAGGAACCCAAGGTTTGCCTGCAACCACCAAAATCTAGAAGAGGCAAAGAAAGATTTTCCCTGTGACCAGAATTCAGAGGGATCGGTGACCCTGCTGACACCTTGATTTCAGACTTCCAACCTCCACAACTGGGAAACAGTAAATTTCTATTGTTTTAACCACCTGTTTTGTAGTACTTGGTCATGGCAGCCCCATAAAACGGATACAAAGCTTTACAAGGTTTCTTGCATGAGTGAAAAACAAACTATATTTCTGTGAAAAGTAGCTTTATCATGCATAATTCTAGGACCTACAGGCACAGAATCTTAACCAACACAGGGGGCAACTGAAACAAGCATGTGATGATGTTCGAAAAAGAAAATGGATGTGAATAGTAACCTACTACCCTAAACCTCATAAATAGCCTTCAAGTCCTTGACACCCTTATCTATTGTGCCATAAATCTACAAATTTGATAAACACCTTCTACTTCAAAAGAACAACTGTTCCTCTTCCTCCTTTGTCACCAAGTCCTGGTGGTGGCAGGCAGGGCACAAGGACCACGTTGGGTTGGACCCTCCAAGAAGTTTCTGTGGCACTAGAACAAGGCCAGGTTACTCCAACTGAGCTCTGTCAAAGATAGCTCTCCTTTATCAAGAAGACCAAGTTACTGTATCAGAAGAGGTAGTCTTAAAGCAAGTTGAAGAATCAGAGAAAAGGTATAAGAAAGGTCACTCACTGGGGGATTTAGATGAAATTTCCTATTTCAGTAAAAGACAACTTTAGCACATCTGGCATTGAGACAACATGTGCATCAAACATGCTGAAAAGTTATGTATCACCTTAAAATGTCACAGAGGTTGTTGGATCAGGGAGCTCTGTTAATGGTAAAAACAAACTTAGATGGGTTTGCTATGGGATACAGAAGCACAGATGGCATTTTGGGACCAGTTAAAAACCCATGGAGTTAGTCAAACAATACAGAGAAAAGAGGAAGCAGAAGTCTCATGGTGAGAATAAGGATTCAAATTGGCTTATAACTGGAGGAAGCTCAAGAGGGAGTGCAGTGGCTGTGTCAGCATTCACTTGCTTCGTTGCTTTAGGACCAGGTTCCAGAGGATCAACCAGCAATCTAGCTGCCCACTATGAGGCTGTTGGTTTAAAATCCAGCTATGACTTAGTTTCTTGTCATGGCCTCATTCCCCTGGTGAATTCAATGATGTATCCAGAATCTTAACTAGATGTGTGGATAATGCAACCATTGTGTTGAGTATACTAGCTGGGCAGGATCTTAAGATTCTACCACAGTTCAAGATCCTGTTAAAACCATTTATGCTTCCCAGTTTAACAGATGAGAGCAAACGATGTGAGCAAGAGAATTTCAAAAGAATATCTTAGACCAGAATTGTCAAGTGAAGTACAATCTCTTTGGTCCAAAGCTGCTAATCTCTTTGAGTCTGAGGGGGCCAAAGTAATTGAAGTGTCCCTTCCCCAACCAGTTATTCAGTTGTCTGCTACCATGTACTGTGTACATCAGAAATGGCATCAAATATGGCAAGATTTGATAGGTTAGAATATGGTCACTGATTTGACATTGGTGTGTCTACTGAAGCCATGTATGCTGCAACAAAACAAGAAGGGTTCAATGATGTGGCGCGGGGAAGAATCCTCTCAGGAAACTTTCTTATTAAAAGAAAATTAGAACTATTTTATCAAAGGAGAGAAAGTAAGATGACTCATTACTAATGATTTTGTGAATGTTTTAAGTCTGGAGTAGATGTTTTGCTAACTTCCACTACCTTGAGGGAGGCGGTGCCATACACAAAATGCATCAAAGAAGACAACAGAACATGAATTGCCCAGGGTGATATTTTTACACAGACTGTAATATGGCAGAATTGCCAGTGGTGAGTGTCCCTGTCAAGCCAAGGATTGTCAATAGGACCACAGTTTAATGGTTGTGCACTTTGTGACCAGCTGCTTTTTTACAGTTTGCAAATGGTTTGAAAAACAAGTATGGTTTCCTGTTACTCAACTTCTCAAACTAATGAATGGTTGTTCATCAATCTTTGAAAATTAAAAGTTATCTCTGCTTCTCTAAAATAGTAGTAATAACTATATCATGCAAATTATAATTACTTTTAAAGCTTTTTTATTCTAGACAATTCAAGTGATCTTGTAATTTGATTAATTGTCCATACAGTCATTCCTTGAAACGACTTTTTAAAATTCTTGTGAGGTAGTTAATTATAAAAAATCTGTCAGCATTTATTAAGCATCCACTAAGTATAAACAAAGTATTGGATTTCTATTACAATACAATATACCTGTTCCTGAAAAATGATGCATTCTGCAAAAATGATGCATTCTGCAAAAATGTTCATTAAAACAACACTGCCTACAGTACAAGTAAGGTTAGGGGTAAATCTTTCAAAACTTCTACATCTTTGTAACCAAAGCACTAACAAAATCACTGGTATCCTTATCTTTGACAAAGTAGGCAAGAATATACAATGGGGCAAAGATAGTTTCCTCAATAAGTGCTGCTGGGAAAACTGAATAGTCACATGTAAAACAATGAAATTAAAATACTTCCTAACACCATACACAAAGATAAATTCAAAATGGATTAAAGATCTAAATATAAGACTATGAACTACAGAATCTTAGAGGAAAACATAGGCAAAACACTCTATGACATAAATCACATCAAGATCCTCTATGACCCACCTCCTGCAGTAATGGAAATAAAAAAATAAATAAACTAACAATGGAACCTAAGTAAATTTAAAAGCTTTTACACAGTAAAGGAAACTGTAAACAAGGTGAAAAGACAACCCTCAGAATGGGAAAAAATAATAGCAAATGAAACAACTGACAAAGGGTTAATTTCACAAATATACAAGCAGCTTACACAAATCAATACCAGAAAAACAAATAACCCAATCAAAAAGTGGGCAAAAGACCTAAGCAGACATTTCTCCAAAGAAAAGATAAAGATGGCTAATAATTACATGAAAGATGTTCAACGTCATTCATTATTAGAGAAATGCAAATCAAAACTACCATGAGATATCACCTCATACCAGTCAGAATGGCCAGCATCAAAAATTCTACAAACAATAAATGCTGGAGAGGGTGTGGAGAAAAGGTAACCCTCTTGCACTGTGGCTGGGAATGTAAATTGATATAGCCACTATGGAAAACAGTATTAAAATTCCTTTAAAAACTAGGAATAAAACCACCATATGACCCAGCAATCCCTCTACAGGACACATACCCTGAGGAAACCAAAATTTAAAAAGACACATGTACCCCGATATTCACTGCAGCTCTAATTACAGTAGCTAGGACAAGGAATCAAACTAAAAGTCTATAAACAGATGAATAGATAAAGATGGATTGAGCAAAGACCAAAGGAGATCTAGCTGGCTGCGGACTGGCCCCTCCCCCAACCAGAGGCAGAGAGGCAGGCATGCGACAGCCAGAGGTGGAAGGCAAGGGGCAATCTCAGCCCCAGAGACTGGCATCCTCCACCAAACTGTGAGTAGGCTTCCAACCACTAACCACGTCTTCCTGGGATCCTAGACAGTTGACATCTGCCAGGAAGGTCGCAGCCTGAGATCAGCTCCACAGAGGAGACACATGGCACACCTGAGCCGGCTCTCTCACGGGGCACCTGGAAAACTGAGCAGCTGGGACCGGGGAGGTGATTAAGATGCACAGCCCACCTGGGACAGTGTGCTCACCAAGCACCTGATCATCTGAGCTGGTTGGACCTGGAAAGGCACAAAACACATGCCCAACTGAGGCTATGCCCTTGCAGAGTACCCAAGGAACTGAACCTGAGCAGCTTAGACCTGGGAAGTGCACCAAACATAGGGCACACTTTGGACAGTGCCCCTGCAGAGCAATCTGGAGCCTGAGCAGTGTAGACCTGGGAAGCATGTGCCGCCGTGAGCTGGGGCAAACCCAATGTGGTCCATACACTATGCGCACTCCCCACACACACACTAGCAATATTTGTTTGCAGCATTCCTCCCTCCCCACAACACAACTGAACAAGTGAGCCTAAATAAGTGACCAACTTCACCCTCTTGTGTCACAGAGGAAATTAGGTCCTGAAGCGACCTACAAACAGAGGGAGCCAAAATAAACAAAGAAGAGGGAACCACTCTGGAAGTGACAGATGCAACAGATTAAAATCCTGTAGTTAGAACTGAATAAGCATTGGAAGGGGCCTATAGACCTTAAGAAGAAATACTAGCTGGAACAAGGAACTATCTGAAACTGAACTGACCCCACACTGCCTGCAACAGCTCCAGAGAAATACCTAGACATATTTTTACTACTATCAATCCTTAATTTTTTTTTATTTTTTAAGTTCTTTATTACTCCCTTAATTTTCATTCTTACAACATTCTACTACCTTGCCAAAAAAAAAATAGACCCTATTTTTAAGGCAAATTCCATATATATATATTTAAACTTTACAATATTGTATTGGTTTTGCCATATATCAACATGAATCTGCCACAGGTATACACATTTTCCAAATCCTGAACCCTCCTCCCTCCTCGCTCCCCGTATCATCCCTCTGCGTCTTCCCAGTGCACCAGCCCCAAGCATCCAGTATCGTGCATCGAACCTGGACTGGCGACTCGTTTCATATATGATATTATACATGTTTCATTGCCATTCTCCCAAATCATCCCACCCTCTCCCTCTCCCACAGAGTCCAAAAGACTGTTCTATACATCAGCGTCCCTTTTGCTGTCTTGTATACAGGGTTATTGTTACCATCTTTCTAAATTCCATATATATGCGTTAGTATACTGTATTGGTGTTTTCCTTTCTGGCTTACTTCACTCTGTATAATCGGCTCCAGTTTATTCCACCTCATTAGAACTGATTCAAATGTATTCTTTTTAATGGCTGAGCAATACTCTATTGTGTATATGTACCAAAGCTTTCTTATCCATTCATCTGATGATGGACATCTAGGTTGCTTCCATGTCCTGGTTATTATAAACAGTGCTGTGATGAACATTGGGGTACATGTGTGTCTTTCAATTCTGGTTTCCTCAGTGTGTATGCCCAGCAGTGGGGTTGCTGGGTCATATGGCAGTTCTATTTCCAGTTTTTTAAGGAATCTCCACACTGTTCTCCATAGTGGCTGTACTAGTTTGCATTCCCACCAACAGTGTAAGAGGCTTCCCTTTTCTTCACACCCTCTCCAGCACTTATTGCTTGTAGATTTTTGGGTAGCAGCCATTCTGACTGGCATGAAATGGTACCTCATAGTGGTTTTGATTTGCATTTCTCTGATAATGAGTGATGTTGAGCATCTTTTCATGTGTTTGTTAGCCATCTGTATGTCTTCTTTGGAGAAATGTCTATTTAGTTCTTTGGCCCATTTTTTGACTGGGTCATTTATTTTTCTGGACTTGAGCTGCAGGAGTTGCTTGTATATTTTTGAGATTAGTTGTTTGTCAGTTGCTTCATTTGCTATTATTTTCTCCCATTCTGAAGGCTGTCTTTTCACCTTGCTTGTAGTTTCCTTTGCTGTGCAGAAGCTTTTAAGTTTAATTAGGTCCCATTTCTTTATTTTTGCTTTTATTTCCAATATTCTGGGAGGTGGGTCATAGAGGATCCTGCTGTGATGTATGTCGGAGAGTGTTTTGCCTATGTTCTTCTCTAGGAGTTTTATAGTTTCTGGTCTTACGTTGAGATCTTTAATCCATTTTGAGTTTATTTTTGTGTATGGTGTTAGAAAGTGCTCTAGTTTAATTCTTTTACAAGTGGTTGACCAGTTTTCCCAGCACCACTTGTTAAAGAGATTGTCTTTAATCCATTGTATATTCTTGCCTCCTTTGTCAAAGATAGGGTGTCCATAGGTGTGTGGATTTATCTCTGGGCTTTCTATTTTGTTCCATTGATCTGTTTCTGTCTTTGTGGCAGTACCATACTGTCTTGATGACTGTGGCTTTGTAGTAGAGCTTTAAGTCAGGCAGGTTGATTCCCCCAGTTCCATTCTTCTTTCTCAAGATTGCTTTAGCTATTCGAGGTTTTTTTGTATTTCCATACAAATGGTGAAATTATTTGTTGTAGCTTTGTGAAAAATACCGTTGATAGCTTGATAGGGATTGCAGTGAATCTATAGATTGCTTTGGGTAGTATACTCATTTTCACTATATTGATTCTTCCGATGCATGAACATGGTATATTTCTCCATCTTTTAGTGTCCTCTTTGATTTCTTTCACCAGTGTTTTATAGTTTTCTATATATAGGTCTTTAGTTTCTTTAGGTAGATATATTCCTAAGTATTTTATTCTTTTTGTTGCAATGGTGAATGGAATTGTTTCCTTAATTTCTCTTTCTGTTTTCTCATTATTAGTGTATAGAAATTCCACATAAGGGATTTCTGTGTGTTGATTTTATATCCTGTCACTTTACTATATTCATTGATTAGCTCTAGTAATTTTCTGGTGGAGTCTTTAGGGTTTTCTATGTAGAGGATCATGTCATCTGCAAACAGTGAGAGTTTTACTTCTTCTTTTCCAATTTGAATTCCTTTTATTTCTTTTTCTGCTCTGATTGCTGTGGCCAAAACTTCCAAAACTATGTTGAATAGTAGTGGTGAAAGTGGGCACCCTAGTCTTGTTCCTGACTTTAGGGGAAATGCTTTCAATTTTTCACTATTGAGGATAATGTTTGCTGTGGGTTTGTGATACATAGCTTTTATTATGTTGAGGTATGTTCCTTCTATTCTTGCTTTCTGGAGTTTTTTTTTTATCATAAATGGATGTTGAATTTTGTCAAAGGCTTTCTCTGCATCTATTGAGATAATCATATGGTTTTTATTTTTCAATTTGTTAATGTGGTGTATTACTTTGATTGATTTGTGGGTATTGAAGAATCCTTGCATCCCTGGGATAAAGCCCACTTGGTCATGGTGTATGATCTTTTTAATGTGTTGTTGGATTCTGATTGCTAGAATTTTGTTAAGGATTTTTGCATCTATGTTCATCAATGATATTGGCCTGTAGTTTTCTTTTTTTGTGGGATCTTTGTCAGGTTTTGGTATTAGGGTGATGGGGGCCTCATAGAATGGATATGGAAGTTTACCTTCCTCTGCAACTTTCTGGAAGAGTTTGAGTAGGGTAGGTGTTAGCTCTTCTCTAAATTTTTGGTAAAATTCAGCTGTGAAGCCGTCTGGACCTGGGCTTTTGTTTGCTGGAAGATTTCTGATTACAGTTTCAATTTCTGTGCTTGTGATGGGTCTGTTAAGATTTTCTATTTCTTCCTGGTTCAGTTTTGGAAAGTTGTACTTTTCTAAGAATTTGTCCATTTCTTCCACGTTGTCCATTTTACTGGCATATCATTCCTGATAGTAATCTCTTATGATCCTTTGTATTTGTGTGTTGTCTGTTGTGATCTCTCCATTTTCATTTCTAATTTTATTGATTTGATTTTTCTCCCTTTGTTTCTTGGTGAGTCTGGATAATGGTTTGTCAATTTTATTTATCCTTTCAAAGAACCAGCTTTTGACTTTGTTGATTTTTGCTATGGTCTCTTTGTTTCTTTTGCATTTATTTCTGCCTCAATTTTTAAGATTCCATTCCTTCTACTAACCCTGGGGTTCTTCATTTCTTCCTTTTCTAGTTGCTTTAGGTGTAGAGTTAGGTTATTTATTTTGATTTTTTCTTGTTTCCTGAAGTATGCCTGTATTGCTATGAACTTTCCCCTTAGCACTGCTTTTACAGTGTCCCACAGGTTTTGGGTTGTTGTGTTTTCATTTTCATTCGTTTCTATGCAAATTTTGATTTCGTTTTTTATTTCTTCTGTGATTTGTTGGTTATTCAGCAGCATGTTGTTCAGCCTCCATATGTTGGAATTTTTAATAGTTTTTCTCCTGTAATTGAGATCTAATCTTACTGCATTGTGGTCAGAAAAGATGCTTGGAATGATTTGAATTTTTTTTAATTTACCAAGGCTAGATTTATGGCCCAGGATGTGATCTATCTTGGAGAAGGTTCCGTGTACACTTGAGAAAAAGGTGAAATTCATTGTTTTGGGGTGAAATGTCCTATAGATATCAATTAGGTCTAACTGGTCTATTGTATCTTTTAAAGTTTGTGTTTCCTTGTTAATTTTCTGTTTAGTTGATCTATCCATAGGTGTGAGTGGGGTATTAAAGTCTCCCACTAGTATTGTGTTATTGTTAATATCCCCTTTCATGCTTGTTAGCATTTGTCTTACATATTGCGGTGCTCCTATGTTGGGTGCATATATATTTATAATTGTTATATCTTCTTCTTGGATTGATCCTTTGATCATTATGTAGTGACCTTTTTAGTCTCTTTTCACAGCCTTTGTTTGAAAGTCTATTTTATCTGATATGAGTATTGCTACTCCTGCTTCCTTTTGGTCTCTATTTGTATGAAAAATCTTTTTCCAGCCCTTCACTTTCAGTCTGTATGTGTCCCCTGTTTTGAGGTGGGTGTCTTGTAGACAACATATATAGGGGTCTTGTTTTTGTATCCATTCAACCAGTCTTTGTCTTTTGGTTGGGACATTCAACCCATTTACATTTAAGGTAATTATTGATAAGTATGATCCCATTGCCATTTACTTTATTGTTTTGGGTTCGAGTTTATACACCCTTTTTGTATTTCCTGTCTAGAGAATATCCTTTAGTATCCTTTAGTATTTGTTGGAGAGCTGTGTTCCTGTGTTGCTGGAGAATTTGTGTGGTATGTCTTGCTCTGGAACTTGTTGAGCCTTGGGTGGTGCTTGGTTTCAGTGTAGGTATGGAGGTGTTTGATGGGCTCCTGTCAATTAATGTTCCCTGGAGTCAGGGTTTAGACTTAAGCCTCCTGCTTCCAGTTTTCAGTCTTATTTTTACAGTAGTCTCAAAACTTCTCCTTCTATACAGCACCATTGATAAAACATCTAGGTTAAAGATGAAAAGTTTCTCCACATGAGGGATACCCAGAGAGGTTCACAGAGTTACATGGAGAAGAGAAGAGGGAGGTGGGAGTTAGAGGTGACCCAAATGAGATGAGGTGGAATCAATAGAGGAGGCTAACCAGTAATCACTTCCTTATGTGCACTCCACAACTGGACCACTCAGAGATGTTCACGGAGTTATACAGAGAAGAGAAGAGGGAGGAAGGGGACAGAGGTGGCCAGGAGGATAAAAGGGGGGAATGAAAAGGAGAGAGACAGATCCAGCCAGTAATCAGTTCCCTGTGTGTTCTCCACCATCTGGTACACACAGAAATTCAGAGTTGGGTAGAGCAGAGCGGGGTTAGGGAGGAGACACAGGCAACCTGGTGGAGAAAAAGGAGAATCCAAAGGGGGAGAGAGCAGTCAAGCCAGTAATCTCGCTCCCTAGTGAAAAATGGGTACTGAAGATTGGGTTCTTAAAGGTACGAAATTGATACCAAATACAAAAAAGCAAAAATTTCATAAATATGGAATTTCATAAATACAATGTTAAAGAATAGAAGCAGAAAAAGAAAGAGAAAAGAAAAAACAAAGTCACAAAAATTATAAAAAATATATATATATGAAGTTTGCTTTTTTAAAAAAGCGTCTTTTTTTTTTTTTGCAAAGTACATAGTAGGTTATAAAAGTGAAAATTAAAGGAGTAATACAGGACTTAAATTTTTTTTTAATTAAAAAGAAAGAAAGAAAGAAAAAATGATCATAAAAATAGTAAAAATATATCTAGGACTTTCTCTGGTGTTGTGGGTACTGTGGGGTCAGTTCATTTTCGGCTAGTTCCTTGGTCCAGCTTATACTTCTCAAGATCTATGGGCTCCTTCCTATGTAGTCGGTACTAACGACAGGGTTTTAATCTATTGCACCTGTCGCTTCCAAGGCAGTTCCCTCTGTTTTAGCTTCTTCTGTTTGCTGGTCTCTTCAGTGTCTGATTTCTGCCCTGACACAAAGGGGGCGGTGGTGGACACTTTTTTTTTTTTTAGGCTCACTTGTTCAGTCACGCTGTGGGGAGGGAGGGACGCTACAAACAAATAACACTGGCATGTGCACACAGTGCCTCAGCCATACTGGGCCTGCCCCTACTCACAGCACGTGTGCCCTCCCTATCCACACTGCTCAGGCTCTAGGTTGCTCTGCCAGGAACCATCCAAGGCCAGCCCTGGGCTGCATGCATTTCCCAGGTCTAAGCCGCTCAGGTTCAGGCACTCGGGTAATCCTCAGAGGCACAGACTTGATTAGGCCTGCGTTTTGTGCCCTTCCCAGGTCCGAGTAGCTTGGGTGATGAGGTATTTGGTGAGTGCAGTCACTGCGACTTATCGCCTCCCCATCGCTCGGTGTTCTGGGTGCACAACCAGCGCACCTTCTCAGGCGGATGTTGACCGTCCAGAACCCCAAGAAGTCTTAGTTAGCCAAGAAGCCTGCTTACAGTTATGTAGATAATGTATCTCTGGGGCTGCGATTGTCCCCTTCTGGCTCTGGCTGCCTGTCACCGGAGGGGGACGGTCAGCAGCAGGCTATCTCTGTTCAGTCCTTTGTTCTGTGCACGGGCCTGGCAGTGTCTTAGGTTAGGGCTGGCTTTTCGCGTGGTAGTTATCCCACAGTCTGGTTTGCTAGCCCAAGCTAGTTCGCTCAGATAGCGCTCGAGGCATTCAGGCCAGATCCTTACTCTAAGCGATGCAGCCCGCGCCTCCCTGCCCAGCCCCTGCTTGTGGGTGCAGGTGTCTGTGCTGCTTCTCCGCTGGGGGAGTTACCTTTGGGCTCGTAATCTGTGGGTTTTAATTGTTTATTTATTTTTCCTCCCTGTTATGTTGCCGTCTGTGCTTCCAAGACACGGCACAGACTCGGCAGTGAGAGTGTTTCCTCGTGTTTGGAAACCTCTCTTTTTAAGACTCCCTTCCCAGGATGGAGCTCTGTCCCTCTCCCTCTTTTGTCTCTTTTTTTATCTTTTATATTTTTTCCTACCTCCTTTCAAAGACAATGAGCTGCTTTTCTGGGTGCCTGATGTCTTCTGCCGGCATTCAGAAGTTGTTTTGTGGAATTTACTCAGCGTTTAAATGTTCTTTTGATGAATTTATGGGGGAGAAAATGGTCTCCCCATCCTATTCCTCTGCCATCTTAGCTCCTCCTCCTATATATATATATATATATAATTTATAATCTTTGTGATTGATTTTGTTTTGTATTTTTAACGTTGTATTTTTGAGAGTCCAAACTCTACTCTAGATTTTTAATCTTTTTTTTTTTTGGTATTTGTTATCAATTTTGTACCTTTAAGAATCTAATCTTCAGTATCCGTTTTCACTTAGGGCTGTGATTACTGGCTTGATTGTTCTCCCCTCTTTGACTCTCCCTTCTCTCCCCCAGGTCACCTCTATCTCCTCCCTCTCCCTTCTCTTCTTTACTTAATTCTGTGAATCTCTCTGGGTGTTCTGGGCTGTGGAGAACACTTAGGGAACTGATTACTGGCTAGATTGGTCTCTCCCTTTTTGACTCCACCTCTTCTCCTGGACACCTCTATCTATCTCCCTCCTCCCTCTTCTCTTCTCCATGTAACTCTGTGAACCTCTCTGGGTGTCCCTCACTGTAGAGAATCTTTTCACTATTAACCTAGATGTTTTATCATCTGTTGCTGTAAGGATGCAGAAGTCTTGAGGCCACTTTTAAAATAAGACTGAAAGCCAGAGGCAGGAGGCTTAAATCCAAAACTTGAGAACACTAGAGAACTCCTGATTCCAGGGAACATTAATAGACAAGAGCTCATCCAAAAGCCTCCATACCTACACTGAAACCAAGCTCCACCCAAGAGCCAACAAGTTCCAGAGAAAGACATACCATGCTAATTCTCCAGCAACACAGGAACACAGCTGTGAGCCTTAAAATACAGGCTGTCACACCAGGCCCAGAGACACCCCAAAAGTTACTACTGGATACTTCATTGCACTCCAGAGAAAAGAGATACAGCTCTACCCACCAGAACAGAGACGCAAGCTTCCCTAACTGTAGGGAATATGCTATGCACAGGCCTGCACTATAATTAACAGGGCTTCTTTGAAGAATGACTTTCTCATGACCCCCAGGTGAAGGGTTGGGAGCAGTAAAAAGTACATCATGGAAAACCATCTTGAAAACAAAATGCTGAAGTAGTGATGTGATTGATCGAAAAATATTAGTGACTATTCTTGTGACCAGATCCTTGAGGGAGTTGCTGAGAAAGGTTGTCACTAGCTGAAGGGCTAAACATAGTCATGAAAGGCCTGAAGGTTTGACATTGAGGACTGTGCATTGTATATCATTATCCCCAATCTGAAATTGTAAAAAACGGATGTCTTTAGAGCACACACAAGGAAATAGATGTTAGCAATAAAAACCTGCAAGGATCAGGATCTTGGCTTTTGCCTGCAAATGGCATCAGCCCCCGATCTTTACCTTATTTCTGAGTCTTAATTTTCTTTATTCTTCTGCGGCACTGCTCCCTCATGTCAGTTTGTTGTTGCGCTGGTTCCAACACCTAACCAGGAAACCTTGACAAACCATTCGTCTAACCCTACCCCCAGGGAGCTAGCTTCACAATAAAGAGGAACCACAAACTTCCAGCCTACAGAAAGGCCACACCAAACACAGCAATCTAAACAAAATGAAAAGGCAGAGAAATATTCAGCAGGTAAAGGGACATGATAAATGCCCATCAAACCAAACAAAAGAAGAGGAGATAGGGAGAATACCTGGAGAAGAATTTGGAATAATGATAGTAAAGATGGTCCAAAATCTTGAAAACAAAATGGAGTTACAGATAAATAGACTAGAGATAAAGATTGAGAAGATGTAAGAAATGTTTAACAAAAACCTAGAAGAAATAAAGAAAAGTCAGTCAATATGGAATAATGCAATAACTGAGATCAAAAGCACTCGAGGAAATCAACAGTAGAATAACTGAGGCAGAAGATAGGATAGGTGAGGTGGAAGATAGAATGGTGGAAATCAATGAAGCAGAGAGGAAAAAAGAATTACAAGAAATGAGGACAACCTCATAGACCTCTGGGACAATGTTAAACACCCCAACATTCGAACCATAGGAGTCCTGGAAGAAAAAAAAAAAACAAAAACAAAAAGAAAGGCCATGAGAAAATACTTGAGGAGATAATAGTTGAAAACTTCCCTAAAATGGGGAAGGAAATAGCCATCCAAGTCCAAGAAAGCCAGAGAGTCCCAAACAGAATAAACCCAAGGATAAAGACCCCAACACACATATTAATCAAACTAATTAAGATCAAACACAAAGAGCAAATTTTAAAAGCAGCAAGGGGAAAGCAACAAATAACATCCCCATTAGGCTAACAGCTGATCTTTCAATAGAAACTCTTCAGGCCAGAAGGGAATGGCAGGACATACTTAAAGTGATGAAAGAGAAAAACATACAACCCAGATTACTATACCCATCAAGGATCTCATTCAGATATGAAGGAGAAATATAAAGCTTTACAGACAAGCAAAAGCTGAGAATTCAGCACCACCAAACCAGCTCTTCAACATATGATAAAGGATATTCTCTAGATAGGAAACACAGAAAAGGTTTATGCACTCAAACCCAAAACAATAAAGTAAATGGCAATGGAATCATACTTATCAATAACTGCCTTAAACGTAAATGGGTTGAAAGCCTCAACCAAAAGACAAAGACTGGCTGAATGGATAAAAAAAAAAAAAGACCCCTATATATGTTTTCTACAAGGGACTCACCTCAAACCAAGAGACACATACAGATTGAAAGTGAAGGGCTGGAAAAAGGCATTTCATGCAAACGGAGACCAAAAGAAAGCAGGCGTACCAATACTCATATCAGATAAAATAGACTTTGAAATATAGGCCATGAAAAGAGACAAAGAAGGATACTACATAAGGATCAAGGGATCAATCCAAGAAGAAGATATAACAATTATAAACATATATGCATCCAACATAGGAGCACCACAATATGTAAGGCAAACGCTAACAAGGATGAAAGGGGAAATTAACAGTAACACAATAATAATGGGAGTCCTTAATACCCCACTCACACCTATGGATAGATCAACCAAACATAATTAGCAAGGAAACACAAACTTTAAATGATGCAATGGACCAGTTAGACCTAATTGATATCTATAGGACATTTCACCCCAAAACAATGAATTCCACCTTTTTGTCAAGAGCACACGAAACATTCTCCAGGATAGATCACATCCTGGGCCATAAATCTAGCCTTGGTAAATTCAAAAAAATTGAAATCATTTCAAGTATCTTTTCTGATCACAATGCGGTATGATTAGATGTCAACTATAGGGGAAAAAAAACTATTAAAGATACAAATATATGGAGGATAAACAACATGATTCTGAATAACCAACGTATCATGGAAGAAATTTTTTAAAAAATCAAAATATGCATAGAAACAAATGAAAATGAAAACACCACAACCCAAAACCCATGGGATTCAGTAAAAGCAGTGCAAAAGGGAAGGTTCATAGCAATATCAGCTTACCTCAAGAAACAAGAGAAAAATCAAATAGATTACCTAACTTTACACCTAAAGCAACTAGAAAAAGAAAAAATGAAGAACCCCAGGGTTAGTAGAAGGAAAGAAATCATAAAAATTAGGGCAGAAATAAATGAAAAAGAAACAACGGAGACTGTAGCAAAAATCAACAAAACTAAAAGTTGGTTCTTTGAGAAGATAAATAAAATAGACAAACCATTAGCCAGACTCATCAAGGGAAAAAAAAAAAAAAGGAGAAGAATCAAATCAACAAAATTAGAAATGAAAATGGAGAAATCACAACAGACAACACAGAAATACAAAGGATCATAAGAGACTATTATCAGCAACTCTATGATGATAAAATGGACAGCTTGAAAGAAATGGACAAATTCTTAGAAAAGTATAACCTCCCAAAACTGAACCAGTGTTGTGGATTTTCTCCCCAGCACTTGGAAGCGACGAACCTGAAAGAAGGACACTCGGACAGTGTCTTGCAAAGACTGACAAGTTTATTTCTGCAGTCAAGCCTTTTTATAGAAGTAGGAACAAAGAGCTTAGAGTATACAGCCAGCAGAGCACGTACGGGGTTAACACCTAATCAGTAAAAATATTTCAAGGACAGTGTGCTCTAAGTGACCCATGTGCTTATCCCATAACCCATTTTCTCAAGCAACATCCTTAATATTTATTATTAAATCTTGGCGCCAGGCATAACCAAAGGCAGGAGAAAAATAAAGTCTGACACTGTTTCCACTGTTTCCCCATCTATTTCGCATGCAGTGATGGGACCAGATGCCATGATCTTCGTTTTCTGAATGTTGAGCTTTAAGCCAACTTTTTCACTCTCCACTTGCACCTTCATCAAGAGGCTTTTGAGTTCCTCTTCACTTTCTGCCGTAAGGGTGGTGTCATCTGCATATCTGAGGTTATTGATATTTCTCCCAGCAATCTTGATTCCAGCGTGTGTTTCTTCCAGCCCAGGGTTTCTCATGATGTACTCTGCATATAAGTTAAATAAGCAGGGTGACAATATACAGCCTTGACGAACTCCTTTTTCTATTTGGAACCAGTCTGTTGTTCCATGTCCAGTTCTAACTGTTGCTTCCAGACCTGCATACAGTTTTCTCAAGAGGCAGGTTAGGTGGTCTGTTATTCCCATCTCTTTCAGAATTTTCCACAGTTTATTGTGATCCACATAGTTAAAGACTTTGGCATAGTCAATAAAGCAGAAATAGATGTTTTTCTGGAACTCTCTTGCTTTTTCCATGATCCAGAGGATGTTGGCAATTTGATCTCTGGTTCCTCTGCCTTTTCTAAAACCAGCTTGAACATCTGGAAGTTCATGGTTCACGTATTGCTGAAGCCTGGCTTGGAGAATTTTGAGCATTACTTTACTAGCGTGTGAGATGAGTGCAATTGTGTGGTAGTTTGAGCATTCTTTGGCATTGCCTTTCTCTGAGATTGGAATGGAAACTGACCTTTTCCAGTCCTGTGGCCACTGCTGAGTTTTCCAAATTTGCTGGCATATTGAATGCAGCACTTTCACAGCATCATCTTTCAGAATTTGAAATAGCTCAACTGGAATTCCATCACCTCCACTAGCTTTGTTCATAGTGATGCTTTCTAAGGCCTACTTGACTTCACATTCCAGGATGTCTGGCTCTAGGTGAGTGATCATACCATCGTGACACTAGGAAATAAAGCATGTCTGTAGTTCCTATGGCTCCTCGCACTTTCATCCAGCTTCCCAGCTCACACTTTGTCTACCATAGGTTCAGAGACCAGAGAGACACCTGTATAATGTGGGTGGGCCTCATGCAATTAGTCAAAGGCCTTAAAAAAAAAAAAAAAAGACTAACATACAATGGAGAAAAGACAGCCTCTTCAATCAATGATGATTAAAAAACTGGAGAGCTACATGTAAAAGAAAGGTATTAGAACACTTCTTAACACCACACACAAAAATAAACTTGAAATGGATTAAAGACCTAAATGTAAGGCCAGAAACTATAAAACTTTTAGAGGAAAAGTAAGCAGAACACTCTTTGACATGAATCGCAGCAAGATTCTTTTTGACCTACATTCCTAGAGTAATGGAAATAAAACAAAAATAAACAAATGGGATATAATTAAACTTAAAACCTTTTGCACAGCAAAGGAAACAATAAACATGATTAAAAGACAACCATCAAAATGGGAGGAAATAATTGCAGATGAAACAACTGACAAAGAATTAATCTACAAAATATATAAGCTCATGAAACTCAATATCAGAAAAACAAACAACCCAATCAAAAAATGGGCAGAAGGTCTAAATGGAAACTTCTCCAAAGACATACAGATAGCCAATAAGCACATGAAAAGATGCTCAACATCACTCAGTATTAGAGAAACGCAAACCAAAACTAAATGAGGTACCACCTCATACCACTTAGATTGGCCATCATCAAAAAACCTTCAAACAATAAATGTTGGAGAGCATGTGGAGAAAGGGGAACCCTCTTACACTGTTGATGGGAATGTAAATCGATACAGCCACTATGGAGAACTGTATGGAAGTCCTTAAAAATCTAGGAATAGAACTACCATATGACCCAGCAATTCACAACTGAGCATTCACCCTGAAAAAACCATAATTCAAAAAGACATGTGTACCTCAGTGTTCACTGCAGCACTATTTACAATAGCCAGGACATGGAAGCAATCTAGATATTCATCAACAGATGAATGGATAAAGAAATTGTGGTATATGTATACAGTGGAATATTTATTGTTGTTTTTCAGTCACTAAGTCATGTCTGACTCTTTGCAACTCCATGGACTGCAGCACACCAGGCCTCCCTGTCCATCACCATCTCCTGGAGTTTGCCCAAGTTCAGGTCCATTGAATCAGTGATGTCATCCAACCATCTTATCCTCTGTTGCCCGCTTCACCTCCTGCCCTAAATCTTTCCCAGGGTCAGAGTCTTTTCCATTGAGTTAGCTCTTCACATCAGGTGGCCAAAGAATTGGAGCTGCAGCTTCAACATTAGTCCTTTCTATGAATATCCAGGGTTGATTTCCTTTAGGATTTACTGGTTTGATCTCCTTGCTCTCCAAGGGACTTTCAAGAGTCTTCTCCAGCACCACAATTTGAAAGCATCAATTCTTTGGTGCTCATCCTTCTTTATGGTCCAGCTCTCACATCCATACATGACTACTAGAAAGACCATAACTTTGACTACACAGACCTTACATCTTGTTAGCAAGATGATGTCTTTCCTTTTTAATATGCTGTCTAGGTTTGTCATAGCTTTCCTTCCAAGAAACAAGCGTCTTCTAATTTTAAGTCTGCAGTCACCATCCACATTGATTTTAGAGCTCAAGTAGAGAAAATCTGTCACTGCTTAGAATTTTTCCCCTTCTATTTACCAAAAAGTGATGGGATCAGATGCCATGATCTTAGTTTTTTAATACTGAGTTTTAAACCAGCTTTTTCACTCTCCTTTTTCACCCTCATTAAGAAGTTCTTTAGTTCTTCTTTGCTTTGTGCCATTAGAGTAGTATCATCTGCATATCTGAGGTTGCTAATATTTCTCCCAGCATTCTTGATTCCAGCTTATAACTCACAAATACCAGTCCAGCATTTCTCATTACATACAAGTTAAATAAACATGGTGACAATATACAGCTTTGTATTCCTTTCCCAATTTTGAACCAGTCCATTGTTCCATGCCCAGTTCTAACTGTTGCTTCTTGACCTGCACACAGGTTTCTCAAGAGATAGGTAAGATGGTCTGGTATTCCCAATTCTTTAAGGATTTTCCAGTTTGTTGTGATCCATACAGTCAAAGGCTTTAGCATAGTCAACGAAGCAGAAATAAATGTTTTTCTGGAATTCCCTTGCTTTCTCTAAGATCCAATGAATGTTGGCAATTCCAAAAAAGGAATGAATTTGAGTCAGTTGTAGTGAGGTGGATGAAACTACAGCCTGTTATATACAGAGAAGTCAGAAAAAGAAAATCAAGTATCATAAATTAATGCATAAATGTGGAATCTAGAAAAATTATACTGATGAATCTATTTTCAGGGAAGAAATGAAGAAGCAGATGTACAGAACAGACTTGTGGACACAGCAGGGGAAGGAGAGGGTGGGACATACATTGAGAGAGAAAAATAGCACTGACATATATACTCTATCATGTGTAAAACAGAGGTGGCTCAGTGGTAAAGAATCAACCTGCCAATGCAGAAGACACAGGTTCAATCCCTGGGTTGGGAAGATCCCCTGGAGTAGGAAATGGCAACCCACTCCAGTACTCTTGCCTGGAGAATCCCATGGACAGAGGAGCCTAGCGGGCTACAGTCCAGGGGGTTGCAAAGAGTTGGACATGACTGAGCAACTTAGCTAGAGGGAAGTTGCTGAGTAACACAGGGAGCTCAACCTGGTGCTCTGTGACAACCTAGAGGGGTGGGATGTGGAGGGGAGGGAGGTTTAAGAGGGAGGTGATATATATGTATAATTATGACTGATTCATGACATTGCATGGCAGAAATCAACATAACATTGTAGAGTAATTATCCTCCAATTAAAAATAAATAAATAAATAAATAAATAAAGTGAAAATAGGGCTTCCCTGGTAGCTCAGATGGTAAAGAATTTGCCTACAATGCGGGAGACCCTGGTTCAATCCCTGGGTTGGGAAGAACTAAAAAAGAAAATGGCAACCAACTCCAGTATTCTTGCCTGGAGAATTCCACAGACAGAGAAGCCTGTTGGGCTACAGTACACAGGATTGAACAGAGTCCAAGGTTTAAGAGAGGATATATGTATGATTATGACTGATTCATGATCTTGTACAGCAGAAATCAACACAACATTGTAAAGCAATTATCCTCCAATTAAAAATAAACAAATAAAATGAAAATAAGGGGGGAAAAAAGAGAAAAAAGACTGACCAACTCCAAACAGGAGGAAATTCTGTGTCAAGATTATCTTTGAACTCCAGATACATTTCAGCATAAAGTCTGATAGTTTTAATCTTATTTTATTTCATGATGACTGGCAAGACTTTCAGACTAACTTTGTTAATCAAGACTGAGTGTCCCTAATTATCTACAAGACTCAAGAATCCAGACCAGGAGCCAGGCTAGCAGAGTCTACATGAACACCAGGCTCTGCTAGCCACAACTCCTCTCTTTAGAGAGCAGGCCCACTAAGTCCAGTTGGGCTGGTCTGATACACAGACAGACACAGAAAACAAAGGGCAGATTCAGATCTATTTCCACTCTTGATAAGATCCAGTTCCCCTAAGTTTAAACACACTACCACATACACACACCAAAGATCAATGTTCCAGGAATGCTAACCCCAGTCTGCTCCCTCCCTTTACATTTCTCCAGCTTCTAGTGCAGGTTGAGCCACCCTGGGCCTCTGTAGGCTCCCAGCCATTTCCTGTAACTGTTGTTTCAGACAATCCAGTATGTATTTGATGCCCATGATATGTCCAGTATAGTCTGGGCACTACACTAAAGAATCAGACACAGTCTACCAGACACAGTCAGCTGTCACGGGGCTTGGAACACTACCAGGGAGTCAACATCAGCCCACCGGACATGATGCTGGGTGGCACGGGACTGGCTGTGCACATAAATGGAAGCCCTGGATCAGCATGAACGAAAGTGCTGGTAGAGGCTCATGGGGCTGCTGGAGGCTCAGCAGTATTTGCTTAAATCAACGAGAGAAGAGAAGGCGACCCAGGGGGCCCAACAGAGTGAGCCAAGACCCCAAAGTGGGGGTGACTGTGGCAATTACAGAGACAACCTCACCACCTCCCTCCCTCCTCACTTGTCAGAGTGCTTGGAAACAAATAGAATGGCCAGTGGAACTAACAGTTAACATTTTTAATTTTTCAGGAAGCAGGGAACCTTTGCATATCTTCAGAGTGAGACTAGTTGATGTAAATCACACTTAAGGAGTTACTCCACTTGGCAGAAGGTACTAAGAAGACAATAATGTAACAATGGCTAAGAAACCAGGCTTTGGGTAGAATCCTAGAATGTCATTTACAGGCTATTTGAGGATGGGTAAGTTGTTTCACCTGATACAGAAACCTGATTCCTTAATTGTAAAGCAGGGACACATGCTTATCTCATTCAATTGCTGTCAAGATTAAATGAGAAAACCTGTAAGACTTTGCATGTGCCCAGACCACACAGTGAGCCCTGGCAACAGCCATCAAAGATAGTGGCTGTGTCAAAATCACAGCGCTGTAACAAAATCACAGCAGTACAGCACATGTAAGAAGCCTCCATCTGGACACATTACCCTGTCGTTGACAATGTGACTATAGTCCGGGGATATTCCTGTTTTCTTTCAAGATGTGAAAGCTAAGGGGTAAAAAAGATGGATGAACTGAATGGACCATCCCTTAATAGTGTTGCTAGAAGCCCCTGTCAGAAAGAATGATAAAACTCAGGGGACCAGAACTAACCCTGTATGACTGATCTGCTTTGTGAGTAATCATTTTTTTTTTTAGTACATAGAAACTTCATCATAAAAAAACTCAACTTTTATGATAAGACCCAAAAATAAAATACAATCGCACCCAAACCTATCTAACTTCACTATAGATCTATTACTGGCTGTAGATCACTGAGGAGAAGGACAAAAGAAATTAAATATTTTATAAAGCCTAGACACTCAAAGTCATGCCCAGGCTGACTCACACAGGCAGTCTTCATTTAAGACTTACTCATAAACATGCAAGTACTTTAGAGCCTACTGTATGTCAGGCTCTTATTTTGGTGATGTAAAATATTTGCCCTTGGCAATACAGAGACAGGAAAAAAGGAGACAGTGAGTATGGTAGAAATCACAAATCTGAAAGGAAGAAGCCAACTAGAGATAGGATTAAAGAGTAAGGGTGAAGAGGACAAGTCAGATCCAAAAGGCATGTTCAGAAATCAACAAGCAAACCATTTGTGGAGGAAAGAAACCATTTTTAAACAGAGTGAATTAAGTGAATCTGAGACCACTCTTCCTGTCCAAGGAGCAGGACCTCTAAGCAAGTTCTTTCCCTCCAGACTCAGAAAGGAATCCAATTCACCCCAGGACTGAACACAGTTGCTAGTCATTAAAGTTAACACAGAGATGCAATCCGTTTACTTCTTTTGCTTTTAGACATTTTAGTTGCTCTGCAGCCATCACTTGTACATCAAGAACCCTGTGCCTCTGCTACTGCTGCTCATAAATGAGCAGTGATCTTATATTATTTGTAATGTATTCTACCAAAGAAGAGAGGGGAGTATGTATGACATTTTGGAACAGCTACCAGCTATGCCCAAAAGCATTAACCCGTGACACCAAATAAAAGGAACCATTTTACTTAAAATCTGCCTAAAACTTTAAAAAGTTTTCTGTCACCAAACCTTGATTCTTCGGACACTGACGACTGTTTCTGCTACGTTCTCGATGGCTATGGGGAAGAAGAGGATGCCTGTAAGCTGCACAACTTGGTACAGTGTTATGGCCAAAAACACTTGGCTAATGGTGATCATGTTGCCAAGAAGCACGTAGGTGGTAAAGGTGATGAAAAGGATGAGTTTGCTTGCAGTGTCAAAGAATATCAAATTCATTCCATCAAGGTAGGAACTTCTCAGAATCTTGGAAATTTCCTTCCTGTAAAAGACAGAAGGAAATAGATTTTAAAAGAAGCATCAACATCCAAGCTATGAATTCAAGTGCCCTGTGTGAGTGGCCCCTTTCTAGGGGGTGGACACAGATTAAGATAAACCATCCCTCACATCATGGAGACACTATACAGTGCACACTTGGGGCTCTGCCCCGACCCAAGGACCCCACACTTCATCACCACCTCACTCTCCCAACTAAATGGAGGCTTAATGTCATACTTTTAAACATTTTTGGTCAATAACACTTGAGTTTGAACATTCATTCAACAAGCATTCATAATCACAAGTCCTGTGCAGGGTGTCCTAAGGATGACAGAAAGACAGAACTTGTCCCTTCCAGGAGTTCATGAACTTAGAAAAGAAGATGGGTGGCCCAGTGGTTAAGACTGTGCTTCTAATGCAGTGAACATGGATTTGATCCCTAGTTAGGGAACTAAGATTTCACATGTCCACCAAGACATTAAACAGAGGCAGCCTGCATGGCCCCCATGGGAGCACAGAGCAGATATGTGTAACCCAGAGCAGTAAAGTCAGGGCAATTCACACATACATGGACCCTGAGAAGATGAGAGGGAGTCAATCAGGGTTGGTGGAAGCCAGAGAAGAAGGAAGATGAGACAGTGTATTCCCAGCAGAGGGAGGGGCCCTCACAAAGATGCAAAGGTGAGAGGTAACAGGGTTCAGCCAGAGAATTATGAATGGCTTGTGCTGGAGTATAAATACTCATCAGATATTTAAATGAAAGATGGACAAAATTTCTATAAACCTAAAGCAAATCCAAAAGGAATGGTATTTTCATGGCTCTGTTTGGAATAAAAATTACTGATTCATAAAGTTTGGCCCAATACCAATATACCCACGCTCTACAATCTTCCTATTTGTTCTATATTAACATAAATTGTAGTTTTAGTTTAAACATCATCAACTTAAATACTAACATCTTAGGATCATTGCTTCCTTGGGATTTGGGGTATTAATATGTGAAATTTCATTTCTACATAAGAAAGAAGCATATATATTTTTCCTTTAGAAGGATGGTAAATAAAAGAGCAGTAATACTTTTAAACCATTCAGTAAAAACAGGAAATAAAAAAGTACAAACTGTGGTTTGACATATACAGAAAATTACCTTCTCAATCTGGTAATAAGCTCTGCAAATGACTTTTCCCAAGCATACATTTTTATTGTTCTGATGCCAATTATAACTTCATTCATGGTCCTAATCCTGTCATCTGTGAGAGCTGCAGTCTTACTCCTAAGGGAACAAATGTAAGAGATGAGCCTTAGTGATCACAGCAAAAATTTCCTTATGACAGCAGCAGTAGCACAGCCAGAGACCAGGGATCAAATGATTCCCTACAGCTCTCCTAAGCTGACAACACAGGCAGGTTCTACTCAAAGTAAAAACGGAGGAAGACTTCAATTAGGAAGTCAACTATTCAGCCCAATTCAACAAACAACTTGGAGAACTTGCAGTATTGGCTAAGGAAGACCTGAAGGAAGTCAGGTACAAACCACCTGCCCAAGGCAAAAGATACCCAAATCTAACAGAAAGACAATGTTTGTGCCATAATATAATATTATTAAAGTGCTAGGGAGCAGAAAAGATGGGGCTGTTAATTCCACTGGGAAAGGAGAGCAAGAAAAGCTTCAGAGACCTGGTAGCACTCGAATAGGACATCAAAGGATAAGGAACATCTTTCTGTGGTAAATATAAGAAATGAAATTCCAAGTAGAGAAAAATAACATGCATAAAGTCACCAAAAAAAGAAAGGAAAAGAGCTCAATGTGCTTCAAACAGTACATCTCCATCACCTGACAATCTGAACAACAACACACCTCCAATTCCCTGATATATGCTTTAAGTCTAACTCATCACCATTAGACCCTTCATCACTAGACACTCTTTTATCATATAAGCTGCTGGTACTGTGGGGCTTTATAAATTTATATCTTTATGCCCTTGGACTTCTGAAAACTTAAAGCAACAGTGAATTAAAAACAAGACATGAACTTAAATAATTGAAAATGATCCTAACAGAAGCATAGCAAAAATATATGCAGCTGGAATTGGGTCTATAGGATGATTACTATTTAATAATGTTTAAATAACTTGAATTTAGGTAAATTCTGCTTACAGACACTACTTATTCAAGTACAATTCCAGGAAGAATCAGGAAATGGCTTCACCTTTCCCCCTTCAAGATCAGTTTTTGGTTTAAGGATGGAGCCTCCACTAGCTAGGGTCTGCAACACATGCAAAAAAAGAGATCAGAGAAGTTTTTTTGTTTGCTTTTTAACAAGAGCATAGAGTAGACTGTGGATTCACCAAGTATATATCATCTATTTTTTTTAAACCAGTATTTCTCTTACCGGAGTGATAAAAACAACTTCCCAGAGAAGCTTTGCAAAAGCGTCAAAATAATAAGGAGTGCCATCCCAGCAAGACATGATATTCCTATTTCCATCCAGAGCAGGATGATCACTGTGATAGCCATAAGTGGCCCAGTCCACAGGAAATGCAAGAACATCGTTACCTTAAAAGAAAAAGACAAAGTCTTCTTAGAACTGTATAAAAGTAAAACCATAAGCACACAATTTAGAAACAATCTGCTCTGAAGGAAGAGTTCAGTTCAATTCAGTCGCTCAGTCGTGTCCAACTAACTCTTTGCCACACCACGAACTGCAGCACGCCAGGCCTCCCTGTCCATCACCAACTCCCGGAGCCTACCCAAACTCATGTCCATTGAGTCAGTGATGCCATCCAGCCATCTCATCCTCTATTGTCCCCTTCTCCTCCTGCCCTCAATCTTTCCCCGCATCAGGGTCTTTTTTAATGAGTCAGCTCTTCATATCAAGTGGCCAAAGTATTAGAGTTTCAACTTCAACATCAGTCCTTCCAAAGAACACCCAGGACTGATCTCCTTTAGAATGGACTGGTTGGATCTCCTTGCAGTCCAAGGGACTCTCAAGAGTCTTCTCCAACACCACAGTTCAAAAACATCAATTCTTTGGCACTCAGCTTTCTTTATAGTCCAACTCTCACATCCATACATGACTACTGGAAAAACCATAGCCTTGACTTGACAGACCTTTGTTGACAAAGTAATGTCTCTACTTTTTAATATGCTGTCTAGTTGGTCATAACTTTCCTTCCAAGGAGTAAGCGTCTTTTAATTTCATGGCTGCAATCACCATCTGCAGTGATTTTGGAGCCCCAAAAAGTAAAGCCAGCCACTGTTTCCACTGTTTCCCCATCTATTTCCCATGAAGTGATTGGACCTGATGCCATGGTCTTCGTTTTCTGAATCTTGAGCTTTAAGCCAATCTCTTCACTCTCCTCTTTCACTTTCATCAAGAGGCTTTTGAGTTCCTCTTCACTTTCTGCCATAAGGGTGGTGTCATCTGCATATCTGAGGTTATTGATATTTCTCCCAGCAATCTTGATTCCAGCTTGTGCTTCTTCCAGCCCAGCATTTCTCATGATGTACTCTGCATATAAATTAAATAAGCAGAGTGACAATATACAGCCTTGACATACTCCTTTTCCTACTTGGAACCAGTCTGTTGTTCCATGACCAGTTCTAATTGTTACTTCCTGACCTGCATACAGGTTTCTCAAGAAGCAGGTCAGGAAGAGACAGGAACCTAAATAGAAATTATCTCAATGGGTTTTAAACCTGCTGAAGCAGAAATTGAAGCATCCTCCCCAGATGATACTGTTCTGGGGCAGCACAAGGCTGGGTTTAGGGATGTCCAGGGAGAAGCAGACAGGCACACTGGAAGGAAAATGATGATTTTGTCAACAACGAAGATGAGCTCAGGGCATCCCTAACCTCTCTTTGTGTCCTCAAATTCAGACGCCTTTTTCCGTGAGGCTCCCTGCAACCCCAGGAAAGTCTACATCTTGGTACCTACCACTCCCTCCAGTAATGACTTGTGTATTTACCTCCCTGATGGGCTTGGGCTTCTCCAGGGCAGAAACTAAGCCTTATTCATCCCTGGAACTGAAGAGGTACCTGACTTCATGTCTGATGAATGAATAACTGAAAGAGAAGTTGTTGTTGTTCATCACTTAGTCGTGTCCGACTCTTTGTGACCCCATGGACTGCAGCACGCCAGGCTTCCCTGTCCTTCACCATCTCTAGGAGCTTGCTCAAACTCATGTACATTGAGTCAGTGATGCCATCCAACCATCTCATTCTCTCTTGTCCCCTACTCCTCTTGCCCTCGATCTTTTCCAGCATCAGGGTCTTTTCCAGTGAATCAACTCTTCATATCATGTGGCCAAAGGATTGGTGTGGAACCAATCTGTTGTTCCATGTCCAGTTCTAACTGTTGCTATTTGATCTGCATACAGATTCTCAGAAGGCAGGTCAGGTGGTCTGGTATTCCTATATCTTTAAGAATTTTCCACAGTTTGTTGTCATCCACACAGTCAAAGGCTTTGGCATAGTCAATAAAGCAGAAATAGATATTTTTCTGGAACTCTCTTGCTTTATCCATGATCCAGCAGATGTTGGCAATTTGATCTCTGGTTCCTCTGCCTTTTCTAAAACCAGCTTGAACATCTGGAAATTCATGGTTCACATACTGTTGAAGCCTGGCTTGGTGAATTTTGAGCATTACTTTGCTAGGGTGTGAGATGAGTGCAATTGTGCAGTAGTTGGAATATTCCTTGGCCTTGCCTTTCTTTGAGATTGGAATGAAAACTGACTTTTTTTCAGTCCTGTGGTCACTGCTGAGTTTTCCAGATTTGCTGGCATATTGAGTGTAGCACTTTCACAGCATCATCTTTTAGGATTTGAAAATAGCTCAACTGGAATTCCATCACCTCTGCTAGCTTCTTTTGTAGTGATTCTTCATAAGCTCCACTTGGCTTCACATTCCAGGATGTCTGGCTCTAGGTGAGTGATCACACCATCATGGTTATCTGGGTCATGAAGATCTTTTTTGTATAGTTCTTTTGTGTATTCCTGTCATCTCTTCTTAATATCTTCTGCTTTTGTTAGGTCTATACCATTTCTGTACTTTATTGAGCCCGTCTTTGCTGAAATGTTCCCTTGGTAGCTCTAATTTTCTTGAAGAGATCTATAATCTTTCCCAGTCTATATTGTTTTCCTCTATTTCTTTGCAGTGATCACTGAGGAAGGCTTTCTTATTTCTCCTTGCTATTCTTTGGAACTCTGCATTCAAATGGGTATATCTTTCCTTTTCTCCTTTGCGTTTAGCTCCTCTTCTTTTCTCAGATATTTGTAAGGTCAGACAACCATTCTGCCTTTTTGCATTTCTTTTTCTTACAGATGGTCTTCACTGCCTCCTATACAATGTCATGAACCTCTGTACACAGTTCTTCAGGCACTTGTATATCAGATCTAATCCTTTGAATCTATTTGTCACTTTCACTGTATAATCATAAGGGATTTGATTTAGGTCATACCTTAATGGTCTAGTGGTTTTCCCTACTTTCTTCAATTTAAGTCTGAATTTGGCAATAAGGAGTTCACGATCTGAGCCACAGTCAGCTCCTGGTCTTGTTTTTCCTGACTGTATAGGGCTTCTCCATCTTTGGCTGCATAGAATATGATCAATCTGATTTTGGTATTGATCATCTGGTGATGTCCATGTGTAGAGTCTTCTCTTGTGTTGTTGGAAGAGGGTGTTTGCTATGAGCAGTGTGTTCTCTTGACAAAACTCTGTTAGCCTTTGCCTTGCTTCATTTTGTACTCCAAGGCCAAATTTGCCTGTTACTCCAGGTAGCTCTTGACTTCTTACTCTTGCATTCCAGTCCCCTATAATGAAGAGGACATCTTTTTGGGGTGTTAGTTCTAGAAGGTTTTGTAGGTCTTCATAGAACCATTCAGCTTCATCTTCTTCAACATTACTGGTCAGGGCATAGACTTGGATTACTGTGATACTGAATGGTTTGCCTTGGAAATGAAAGGAGATCAGTCTGATGTTTTTAAGATTGCATCCTAGTACTGCATTCAGTTCAGTTCAATCTCTCAGTCATGTCTGACTCTTTACGACCCTATGCACTACAGCATGTCAGGCCTCCCTGTCCATCGTCAACTCCTGGAGTTTTCTCACACTCATGTCCTTTGAGTCAGTGATGCCATCCAACCATCTCATCCTCTGTTGTCCCCTTCTCCTTCCACCTTCAATCTTTCCCAGCATCATGGTCTTTTCAAATGAGTCAGTTCTTCCCATCAGGTGGCCAAAGTATTAGAATTTCAGCATCAGCCCTTCCAATGAATATTCAGGACTGATTTCCTGTAAGATAGACTGGTTGGATCTCCTTGCAGTCCAAGGGACTCTCAAGAGTCTTCTCAATCACCACAGTTCAAAAGCATCAATTCTTCAGTGCTCAACTTTCTTTATAGTCCAACTCTCATGTCAATACATGACTACTGGGAAAACCATAGCTTTGACTAGACGGACCTTTGTTGGCAAAGTAATGTCTCTGCTTTTTAATATGCTGTCTAGTTTTCTTTCAAGGAGCAAGCATCTTTTAGTTTCATGGCTACAGTCACCATGTGCAGTGATTTTGGAGCCCAAAAATATACGCAGAGTATATCATGAGAAATGTTGATGAAACACACACTTGAATCAAGATTGCTAGGAGAAATATCAATAACCTCAGATATGCAGATGATACCATACTTAAGGAGAAAGTGAAAAAGAACTCAAGAGCCTCTTGATGAAAGTGAAAGAAGATAGTGAAAAAGTTGACTTAAAATTCAACATTCAGAAAACTAAGATAGATCATGGCATCCGGTCCCATCACTTCATGGCAAATAGATGGGGAAACAGTGGAAACAAGTACTGCATAGTCATAAGGTAAGTGTAAAAAAAAAAAAAAGTGTGGGGCGGACAGCTGAGAGGAAGTTGAGTCTGGCTGGAGACGACCTACTTGGAATATTCCTCACAGGCTCCCTATGCTGCAGCACTGAATAGGCCACAGGGGAAATAACAATCCCTGCCCACCAAGCCTTCATCATCCAGAGGAGGAGGAAGACAGTTCAGCAACACTGACAGCATGTGCCAAGAAGGGCTACACCAGGAGGACCTTTAGGGATGCTAACCGAGCTAGGAAAGGACACTACTGCCTATCTAGTATTAGTCTAATCCACAGGACAATACATATTTTTACATGTAAGTTTCACACAGAAGAGATGAGAGCTGGATAACAACCCTTATCTTAGGTTCTCAACAGAACACTGGCTGACACCAAACCGTGGCACTTGGCATCCCAAAAAGCTGAACCCAGTGAGAAATGAAAGAGGATCCCTTGGGCACTTACCCTGTCAAACCTGTTCACATCGTTGGACAGCAGGTTGACTATCTGGCCTGTGGTGGTCTTCCCCATGTCTGAGTTACTCAGGCGAAGGGTCTGAAATAAGAGAGGGAGACAGAGAATTGGATTCCCATGTTGATACAAATTCATACTTAAAATATATCAAAATGGGTCACACTTTCTTGGGGTCATGCATGGTATCAGGATAAGCAGGATAACCCCTGACAGCAGGGCTCTAGGGACCTATGTTCATCCTTTGCCGCCTCAATGTGGCAGAAGTCCTGCCCACAAAGACAGCAAAGGGAGGAGTAGGATGTAGAAACAAAATCCCCCGCACTGTTTCTCAATGAACTTGGGTCTGCCCAGAGTGTAAAGGATGTAGGTTTAGACTTCAGATCAGATGAGATCAGATCAGATCAGATCAATCACTCAGTCGTGTCCAACTCTTTGCGATCCCATGAATCGCAGCACACCAGGCCTCCCTGTCCATCACCAACTCCTGGAGTTCACTGAGACTCACGTCCATCGAGTCAGTGATGCCATCCAGCCATCTCATCCTCTGTCGTCCCCTTCTCCTCTTGGCCCCAATCCCTCCCAGCATCAGAGTCTTTGCCAATGAGTCAACTCTTTGCATGAGGTGGCCAAAGTACTGGAGTTTCAGCTTTAGCATCATTCCTTCCAAAGAAATCTCAGGGCTTATCTCCTTCAGAATGGACTGGTTGGATCTCCTTGCAGTCCAAGGGACTCTCAAGAGTCTTCTCTAACACCACAGTTCAAAAACATCAATTCTTTGGCGCTCAGCCTTCTTCACAGTCCAACTCTCACATCCATACATGACTACAGGAAAAACCATAGCCTTGACTAGACGAACCTTTGTTGGCAAAGTAACGTCTCTGCTTTTCAATATGCTATCTAGGTTGGTCATAACTTTCCTTCCAAGGAGTAAGCGTCTTTTAATTTCTTGGCTGCAGTCATCATCTGCAGTGATTTTGGAGCCCAGAAAAATAAAGTCTGACACTGTTTCCACTGTTTCCCCATCTATTTCCCATGAAGTGATGGGACCAGATACCATGATCTTCATTTTCTGAATGTTGAGCTTTAAGCCAACTTTTTCATTCTCCACTTTCACTTTCATCAAGAGGCTTTTGAGTTCCTCTTCACTTTCTGCCATAAGGGTGGTGTCATCTGCATATCTGAGGTTATTGATATTTCTCCCAGCAATCTTGATTCCAGCTTGTGTTTCTTCCAGTCCAGCGTTTCTCATGATGTACTCTGCATATAAGTTAAATAAGCAGGGTGACAATATACAGCCTTGACGTACTCCTTTTCCTATTTGGAACCAGTCTGTTGTTCCATGTCCAGTTCTAACTGTTGCTTCCTGACCTGCATACAAATTTCTCAAGAGGCAGATCAGGTGGTCTGGTATTCCCACCTCTTTTAGAATTTTCCACAGTTTATTGTGATCCACACAGTCAAAGGCTTTGGCATAGTCAATAAAGCCATAAAGTCTGGGGAGGCCTTACAAATAGCTGTGAAAAGAAGAGAAGCGAAAAGCAAAGGAGAAGGTTTAGACTTAGGAGCAAACAAAGTAAATTTGAGCCTAACTAGATGAGAGTGGAGAAACTGCCTTAAAGCAAGAAATTAGAGGACTTGGACTATAAATTAGGGGACTTCAAATCAATCATTAACACTGTATGTAAAATCATTTAAGAACTTTGATCTTAGTTTCCTCATTCCAATATGAGCAGAGGACTTCCCTGGTGGTTCAGTGGTTAAGCATCTGCCTGCCAATGCAGGGGACACAGCATTGATCCCTCATCTGGGAATATCCGACATGCTGCAGGGCAACTAAGACTGTGCACCACAATTACTGGGCCTGAGACACAATTACATAGCCTGTGTTCTGCAGTAAGAGAAGCCATCTCCGCAATAAGAGAAACCATCTTCACACTGCAATTAGAGAGCAGCCCTCAACAAGAGAAACAAGAGAAAGCCCATACAAAGCAACAAAGGCCCAGCACAGACAAAAATAATACTTATTAAATTATTTTTTAAATGTTTTTAAATAATATACAATAAAATGAACAGAGAATAATGTTCAAAATAATATTCTGGTGAGGAATCTATGTCCTTTAATGCCTCACTTTACAAAAAATAGCCTGTTTTACATGATCCCTTTTTTTGTAAAAAGTTCCCAAAAATGCCCTAGATATCTGAGGAATCTGAAGTGACCACTGTGAGATGTTTCAATCTCACATCAACTGGAGGCATGGATCTAAACAAAATGTCAGAAGATCATTCAACATTACAATTACTATAAGCTTAGCAGCCATTCCATTTCTAACACTCAATCTGATTTCTTTCCAGGACTATGGATTAGCAAGTAGGGTCTCAGTATAAACTAGGAACATTCAGATGGGCCTTTTAGAGCTGCTCTGCAGCGCCAGCTTTTGCCCTAAAGAATCAGCTCACCTGTAACCTACAGAAAAGAAACGTATTTCTTCACCTCAGCAGGATTCTAGATGCATGAAAGTACATGAGGAAACTGTCTCTCCCATGTTTCTGGAGGGGCTTCCCTGATAGCTCAGCTGGTAAAGAATTCACCTGCAATGCAGGAGACCTAGTTCAATTCCTGGGTCATGAAGATTTCCTGGAGAAGGGATAGGCTATCCACTGCAGTATTCTTGGGCTTCCCTGGTGGCTCAGCTGGTAAAGAATCCACTTGCAATGTGGGGAGACCTGGGTTAAATCCCTGGGTTGGGAAGATCCCCTGGAGGAGGGAACAGCTACCCACTCCAGTATTCTGGCCTGGGGAATTCCATGGACTGTATAGTCCACGGGGTTGCAAAGAGTTAGACATGACTGAGTAATGTTTCTGGAAATCCACAATATCTCTATGGTTTTACCTCAGCAATTCCTGACTTTGTAAAAAGACAATTCTTTTAAATACAAAGAATCTAAATTGGAAAGGAAGAAGTCAAACTGTCACTACTTGTAGATGACATGATACTATACATAGGAAATCCTAAAGACACTACCAGAAAACTATTAGAGTTCATTAGTGAATTCAGTAAAGTTTCAGGATATAAAATTAATATACAAAAATCTGCTGCATTGCTATACATTATTAACAAAGTATCAGAAAGGGAAATTAAGGAAACAATCCTATTTACCACTGCATCAAAAAGACTAAAATTCCTAGGAATAAACCTACTTAAGGAGGTAAAAGATCTGTACCCCAGAAGCTATAAGACACTGATGAAAGAAATTGAAGACAACAAAACAGATGGAAAGATATACCATGTTCTTGAATTGGAAAAATTAGTATTGTCAAAATGACCATACTACCCAAGGCAATCTACAGATTCAATGCAACGTCTATCAAATTACCAATGGCATTTTTCACAGAACTGGAACAAAAAAATATAAAATTTGTATGGAAAAACAAATGACACAAATAGTCAAAAAAAAAAAAAATAGAAGAACAACAAAACTGGAGGAATCATACTCCTTGACTTCGACCATAGTACAAAGCTACAGTAATCAAAACAATAGTATGAAAGTGAAGTGAAAGTCACTCAGCCGTGTCCAACTCTTTGTGACCCCATTGACTATACAGTCCATGGAATTCTCTAGGCCAGAATACTAGAGTGGGTGGCCTTTCCCTTCTCAGGGGATTGTCCCAACCCAGGGATCAAACCCAGGTCTCCCACATTGCAGGGAGATTCTTTACCAGATGAGGCACAAGGGAAGCCCAAGAGAAGAGAGTATGATATTGGCACCAAAACAGACACATAGATCAATGGAATAGAGAGCCCAGAAATAAACCCATACACTTAGGGTTAACTAATTTAAAACAAAGGAGGCAAGAATACACAATGGAGAAAGCACAGTCTCTTCAATAACTGGTGCTGGGAAAACTGCACAGTTCAGTTTAGTCACTCAGTAGTATCCAACCCTTTGTGACCCCATGGACTGCAGCACACCAGGCTTCCCAGCCCATCACCAACTCCTAGAGCTTGCTTAAATTCATGTCCATCAAGTCAGTGATGTCATTCAACCATCTCATTATCTGTTGTCTCCTCTTCCTGTCTTCAATCTTCCCCAGCATCAGGGTCTTTTCCAATAAGTCAGTTCTTCACACCATGTGGCCAAAGTGTTGGAGCTTCAACTTCAGCATCAGTCCTCCCAGTGAATACTCAGGACTGATTTCCTTTAGGATGGGCTGGTTTGATCTCCTTGCTGTCCAAGGGACTCTCAAGAGTCTTCTCTAACACTACAGTTCAAAAGCATCAATACATTGGCACTCAGCTTTCTTTATGGTTCAACTCTCACATCCATACATATCTGCTGGAAAAATGATAGTTGACTTGATGAACCTTTGTCAGTAAAGTACTGCCTCTGCTTTTTAATATGCTGTCTAGATTGGTCATAGCTTTTCTTCCAAGAAGCAAGCATCTTTTAATTTCATGGCTGGAGTCACCATCTGCAGTGATTTTGGAGCCCAAGAAAATAAAGTCTGTCACTGTTTCCATTGTTTCCCCATCTATTTGCCATGAAATGGTGGGACCGAATGCCATGATCTTCATTTTTTTGAAAGTTTTAGCCAGCTTTTACACTCTCTTCTTTCACTTTCATCAAGAGGCTCTTTAGTTTCTCTTTGCTTTCTGCCATAAGGGTGGTGTCATATGCATTATCTGAGGTTATTGATATTTCTCCCTGCAATCTTGGTTACAGCTTGTGCTTCATTCAGCCCAACATTTCGCATGATGTACTCTGCTTATGAGTTAAATAAGCAGGGTGACAATATACAGCCTTGATGTACTCCTTTCCCAACTTGGAACCAGTCCATTGTTCCACATCTGGTTCTAACTGTTGCTTCTTGACCTGCATACAGGTTTCTCAGGAGGAAGGTAAGGTGGTCTGGTATTCCCATCTCTTGAAGAATTTTCCAGAGTTTGTTGTGACCCACGAAGTAAAAGGCTTGGGTGTAGTCAATGAAGCAGAAGTAAATGTTTTTCTGGTTTCTCTTGCTTTTTCTATGATCCAACGGGTGTTGGCAATTTGATCTCTGTTTCCTCTGCTTTTTCTAAATCTGGCTTGTACATCTGGAAGTTCTCGATTCATGTACAGCTGAATGCGGGGAGCGAGCTCCGCCCATGGCAAAGGTCTTGAGGAAGGAGGCTTGGCATACGCAAAGGCGGGATCAAGCCTCAGGAGTCTCCCTGGAAATTCTCGAGCATCTACCCCCAAAACCAGAGTCTGCCTACTTTCTGCTTTGTGCTTTCACCTACACCTCTGACGTTATGGGGGGCTGTCCCCCACTACCTCTCTCTGAAAAAGAGTTAGCTTACAGCTCCAGTTAATAATTCCTGGGTGTGACAGTGTTTCAACCTACAAACACCTTTGGAAGTCCTCTAGCCTGCCTGAATAGGTTTCTCCGGCCACATGTGATTGCTCAGAGCCTCCCAACTGTGACAGGCATGAGATGTTCTAAACTGTCTAAATACAGATTCCTTTGAGCAGTTAAAAGATTGATTAGAAATTGTATTAGTGAAGGGATTTTCACTTGTTGGGCCAATGTTTGCTGCTAAGTTTCCATATCCCTTACCTGCTGTGTCCCTGGCAGTGTATTGATTAATATAATTGGTGTGAGTAGTAGCTTTAATGTTTGTAACCTGGGACCCTTGAGTTAATTCTTTTTCTTGTTATAGCCCACCACACCTTTGCTCTGTAGGAATGCAACTTTATCTAATGCTTTTTGGAGGCTGGCGCCTGACTTTAGAATAATCACCTTTAGAGAAAAAGGCCTCCGGGCCAGAAGATGATGCAAATTACCTAAACTTTTGCATTTGATAAGTTTGCAGGAAGAAAGCCTGGCTTACTGCATGACTCTACCCCTTCCCCCATTATCCTCTATGCATAACTTAAGGTATAAAAACTACTTTGGAAAATAAAGTGCAGGCCTTGTTCACCGAAACTTGGTCTCCCCATGTCGTTCTTTCTCTCACCATCTGGCTGAATTATTCAGCCTCTTTTCTCCACTGAATTTCCTCACTGAGCTATCCTTATTTCAGCCTCTTTTCTTCACTGAATTTTCCTACTGAGCTATCCTTATTTTATTACTCTTTATATCTTTAATTAATGTTTAATTAAGCAGTTGTTTTCTGATCCTCGCTGACGCCGTCTCCGCTTCGAATTCCCTGGATCCACCAGGGCTGGACCCCGGCAGCTGAAGCCTAGCTTGGAGAATTTTGAACAACACTTTGGCTGCATGTGAAATGAGTGCAATTGTGCAGTAGTTGGAATATTCTTTGGCATTGCCTTTCTTTGGGATTGGAATGAAAACTGAGTTTCCCAGTCCTGTGATCACTGCTGAGTTTTCCAAACTTGCTGGCATATTGAGTGTGGCACTTTAACAGCATCATCTTTCAGGATTTGAGATAGCTCAACTGGAATTCCATCTGCACTAGCTTTGCTTGTAGTAATGCTTCCTAAGTAAAGCCCACTTGACTTCACACTCCAGGATGTCTGGCTCTAGGTGAGTGATCACACCATCATGATTATCTGGGTCATGAAGATCTTTTTGTACAGTTCTTCTGTGTATTCTTGCCATCTCTTAATATCTTCTGCTGCTGTTAGGTCCATACCATTTCTGTCCTTTATCGAGCCCATCTTTGCATGAAATGTTCCCTTGGTATCTCTAATTTTCTTGAAGAGATCTCTGTCTTTTCCATTCTATTGTTTTCCTCTATTTCTTTGCACTGATCACTTAGGAAGGCTTTCTTATCTCTCCTTGCTATTCTTTGGAATTCTGCATTCAAGTGGGTATCTTTCCTTTTCTCCTTTGCCTTTCACTTCTCTTCTTTTCTCAGCTATTTGTAAGGTCTTCCCAGACAGCCATTTTGCTTTTTTTCATTTCTTCTTCTTGAGGATGGTTTTGATCACCGTTTCCTGTACATTATGAACCTCCATCAATAGTTCTTCAGGCACTGTATCTATCAGATCTAATGTCTTGCATCTATTTGCCATATCTACTGCATAATCATGAGGGATTTGATTTAGGTCATACCTGAATGGCACAGTGGTTTTCCCTACTTTCTTCAATTTAAGTCTGAATTTGGCAATAAGGAGTTCATGAACTCAGCCAGTCAGCTCCCAGTCTTGTTTTTGCTGACTGTATAGAGTTTATCCATCTTCATTTGCAAAGAATATAATCAATCTTATTTTGGTGTTGACCATCTGGTGATGTCCATGTGTAGAGTTGTCTCTTGTGTTGTTGGAAAAGGGTGTTTGCTATGACCACTGCATTCTCTTGGCAAAACACTGTTAGCCTTTGCCTTGCTTCATTTTGTACTCCAAGGCCAAATTTGCCTGTTATTACAGGTATCTCTTGACTTCCTACTTTTGCATTCCAGTCCCCTGTAAAGAAGAGGACATCTTTTGGGGGTGTTAGTTCTAGAAGTTCTTGTAGGTCTTCACAGAATCGTTCAACTTTAGCTTCTTCAGTATTACTGGTTGGGGAATAGACTTAGATTACTGTGATATTGAATGGTTTGCTTTGGAAATGAACAGAAATCATTCTGTCATTTTTGAGACTGCACCCAAGTACTGAATTTCAGACTCTTTTGTTGACTATGAAGGCTACTCCATTTCTTCTGAGGGATTCATGTCCACAATCGTAGATATAATGGTCATCGGAATTAAATTCACACATTCCAGCTCATTTTATTTCACTGATTCCTAAAATGTTGATGCTTACTCTTGCCATAACCTATTTGACTACTTCCAATTTACCATGATTGATAGACAGAACATTCCAGGTTCCTACGCAATATTGTTCTTTACAGCATCAGGATTTACTTCTATCACCACTCACATCCACACCTAGGTGTCATTTTCATTTTGGCTCAGCCTCTTCATTCCTTCTGGAGCTATTTCTCCACTCTTCTCCAGTAGCATATTGGGCACCTACTGACCTGGAGAGTTCATCTTTCAGTGTCCTATCTTTTTGCCTTTTCATATCTTCATGGAGTCCTCAAGGCAAGAATGCTGAAGTGATTTTCCATTCCCTTCTCCAGTGGACATTTTGTCAGAACTCTCCACCATGACCCATTCATTTTGGGTGGCCCTATATGGCATGGCTCGTAGTTTCACTGAGTTACACAAGGCTGTGATTCAAGTGATCAGTCTGGTTATTTTTAAATGTAGCTTGCTCCTTGGAAGAAAAGCTATGACCAACTTAGACAGCATATCAAAAAGCAGACACATTACTTTACCAACAAAGGTCTGGGGAAACTGGACAGCTACATTTAAAAGGATGAAATTAAAGCATTCTCTGATACCATATACTCAAAATGTATTAAAGACCTGAATGTAAGACCAGATACTATAAAACTCCTAGAGGGAAATATAGGCAGAACACTCTTTGACATAAACAAAAGCAGTGTATTTTGAGGTTCTCTCTTAAAGTGAAGGAAATGAAAGAAAAAATAAACAAATAGAACAGAACTAAACTTAAAAACTTTTACTTGGAGAAGGAAATCATCAACAAAATGAAAAGAAAAGACACTGAATCGTAGGAAATATTTGTAAATGATATGACCTATATAGGATTAATATCCAATATATATAAGCAATTTATATAACACCATTCCAAAAAACAAACAACCCTATTAAAAATGGGCAGAAAGAACTAAATAGACATTTTCCAGTGAGGAAATGTGAATCAAAACCACAATGAGATATCACCTCAGACCTGTCAGAATGACTTTCATCAAAAAGAACATAAATAACAAATGCTGGTAAGGATGTGGAGGAGAGGTAACACTCATACACTATTGGTGAAAATGTAAATTGGACAGCCACTATGAAGAACTATATGAAGGCTTGTCAAAGAGCTAAAAACAGAACTACCACATGACTGAACAATTCAACTTCCTGTGATATATCCAAAAAAACAAAAACACTACTTCAAAAAAGATACATGTCCCACAATGTTCATATAAGCATTATTTACAATTGTCAGAATATGCAAGCAACCTAAGTATCCATACACACACCTCTTTTGGGGGGCGGGGAGGGGCAGGGGTGGGCAAAATTACTGCAGATGGTAACTGCAGCCATGAAACTAAAAGACACATGCTCCTTGGGAGAAAAGACAGCATATTAAAAAGCAGAGATACTATTTTGCCAGCAACAGTCCATCTAGTCAAGGCTATGGTTTTTCCAGTAGTCATGTATGGATGTGAGAGTTGGACTATAAAGAAAGCTGAGCACTGAAGAACTGACGCTTTTAAACTGTGGTGTTGGAAAAGACTCTTGAGAGTCCCTTGGACTGCAAGGAGATCAAACCAGTCAACCTCAAAGGAAATCAATCTTAAATATTCATTAGAAGGACTGATGCTGAAGCTCAAACTCCAATACTTTGGCCACTTGATGCCAAGAACTGACTCCTGGGAAAAGACCCTGATGCTGGGAAAGATGGAAAGTGGGAGGAGAGGGGTATGACAGAGGATGAGATGGTTGGATGGCATCACGGACTCGATGGACATGAGTTTGAGCCAGCTCCAGGAGTTGGTAATGGACAGGGAAGCCTGGCGTGCTGCAGTCCATGGGGTCGCAAAGAGTCAGACATGACTGAGTGACTGAACTGAATGGAACTGATGCTAAATGAAACAAGTCAGAGAGAGAGAGATAAATACTGTATGATATTGCTTATAAGTGGAGCCTAAAAATATAAGAAACTGGTGAATAAAACAAAAGAGAAATAGACTCGCAGATATAGAGAACAAACTAGTGGTTATCAGTGAAGTGGGGGAGCCATATAGTGATAGGGGAGTGGGAGGTACAACCTATTGGGAGTAAGGTAGCCTATAACGATATATAGTACAACACAGGGAATACAGCCAATATCTTATAATAACTGTAAATGGAGTAGAATCTTTAAATATCATATAAAATTTTCTAAAAGATGGAAAAAGAAACAATTCCTTAAGGCTAATCAAGTAGGCAAATTAATGCCTTTGGCAAATGTTTACTTTCATGTAAGCAACATGCCCCCCTGGAGAAGGGCATGGCAACCCACTCCAGTAATCTTGCCTGGAGATTTCCATGGACAGAGGAGTCTGGCAGGTTACAGCCCATGGAGTCGCAAAGAGTTGGACATGACTGAGCAACTAATACTATCACTTTCACTTTCAAGCAGCATGCCAGGAAGGGTCCAATTTCTCAAAGGCAACATTCCAAAGAACTAGTGGGAAGAGAAAGAAAACCAGATAGACAATAGCTTACATGTGCATCAAAGAGTAAACTTTGAGCGAAACACCACCTCACAGCTAATACAAGATTTTCATAGTGCACTTCCAGTGAAATTTCCTATTTATTTATTTAGTTATGGGAGTTAAACATTATGTGCCAAGACAAACTTCTAGATAATTTGTAGGGAAACCTGAGTATTCATCTTCTAAATGGTAGAAGGTGCAACAGAATAACAAAAATGATGATGAAGGACAAGGAAGATGCTTGACTGGAGTGTATGGGCATTGTTGCATTTCCACATCACCTAGAAACAAATTAGCCTATGTTCTACAGTCTCTGTGGAGAAGGCAATGGCAACACAGTACTCTTGCCTGGAAAATCCCATGGACAGAGGAGGCTGGTAGGCTACAGTCCATGGCGTCTCAAAGAGTTGGACATGACTGAGCGACTTCACTTTCACTTTTCACTTTTGTGCATTGGAGAAGGAAATGGCAACCCACTCCAGTATTCTTGCCTGGAGAATCCCAGGGACGGGGGAGCCTGGTGGGCTGCCGTCTATGGGGTCGCACAGAGTCGGACATGACTGAAGTGACTTAGCAGCAGCAGCAGCTACAGTCTATGACTGACGGTGACATGCCAGGGCCCCCATTTTCACACTTGTTGCTGTTCTTCAATTGCTCAGTCATGTCCTATTCTGCAACCCCATGGACTGCAGCACACCAGGTTCTCCTGTTCATCAACAATTCCCAGAGCTTGTTCATACTCGTGTCCATCGAGTTGGTGATGCTATCCAACCGTCTCATCCTCTGTCATCCCCTTCTCCTGCCCTCAGTCTTTGCCAGCAACAGTCTTTTCCAATAAGTCAGCTCTTTACATCAGGTAGTCAAAATGTTGCAGTTTCAGCTTTAGCATCAGTCCTTCCAATGAATATTCAGGATTGATTTCCTTTAGGATTGACTAGTTTGATCTCCTTGCAGTCTAAGGGATTCTCAAGAGTCTTCTCCAACACCACAGTTCAAAAGCATCAATTCTTTGGTGCTCAGCTTTCTTTATGGTCCACCTCTCATATGCCTACATGCCTACTGGAAAAAAACATAACTTTGACTAGCCAGACCTTTGTTGGTGAAGTAATGTCTCGTTTTTTAATATGCTATCTAGGTTGTTAATAGCTTTTCTTCCAAGGAGCAAGCATCTTTTAATTTCAAGGATGTAGTCACCATCTGTGGTGATTTTGGAGCCCCCCAAAAATAAAGTTTGTCACTGTTTCCATTGTTTCCCCATCTATTTGCAATGAAGCGATGGGACTGGATGCCATGATCTTTGTTTTTTGAATGCTGAGTTTTACGCTAGCTTTTTAACTTCCCTCTTTCATTTTCATCAAGTGTCTCTTTAGTTTCTCTTTGCTTTCTGCCATAAGGGTGGTGTCATCTACATAGTTGAGGTTATTCCTATTTCTCCCAGCAGTCTTGACTTCAGCTGGTGCTTCATTCAGCCTGGCATTTTGCATGATGCATTCTGAATAGAAGTTAAATAACAAGGGTGACAAAATTCAGCCTTGACGTACTCCTTTCCCAATTTGGAACCAGTCCATTGTTCCATGTCTGGTTCTAACTGTTGCTTCTTGACCTGCATACAGGTTTCTCAGGAGGCAGGTATGGTGTTCTGGTATTCCCATCACTTTAAGAATTTTCCAGAGTTTGTTGTGATCCACAAATTAAACGGCTTTAGTGTAGTCAATGAGGCAGAACTAGATGTTTTCTGGAATTCTCTTGCTTTTTCTATGATCCAATGGATGTTGGCAATTTGATGTCTGGTTCCTCTGCCTTTTCTAAATCTAGCTTAAAAATCTGGAAGCTTTTGGTTCATGTACTGTTGAAGCCTAGGTTGGAGAGTTTTGAGCATTACTTTGCAAGCATGTGAAATGAGTGCAATTGTGCGGTAGTTTGAACATTATTTGGCATTGCCTTTCTTTGGGATTGGTATGAAAACTGACCTTTTCCAATGCTGTGGCCACTGCTGAGCTTTTCAAATTTGCTGGCATACAGAGTGCAGCATTTTAACAGCATCATCTTTTAGGATTTGAAACAGCTCAGCTGAAAAAGCGTGGTTCACTGGAGAAGGGAATGCAAACCACTTTAGCATTCTTGCCTTGAGAATCCCATGAACAGTATGAAAAGGCAAAAAGATTTGACACTAAAAGATGAACTCCCCAGGTCAGTAGATGCCCAACATGCTACTGGAGAAGAGCGAAGAAATAGTTCCAGAAGGAATGAAGAGGCTGAGCCAAAGTGAAAACAATGTCCCATTATGGATGTGTCTGGTGGTGAAAGGAAAATCCAATGTTGTAAAAAGCAATATTGCATAGGAACCTGGAATGTTAGGTCCATTAATCAGGCTCACATAGCCCAAAGATTAACAAGACTCTGCTCAAAAAAGGATGAAGAAATATCTTTAATTTGCTGAGAAAAGTATTCCTAAAAAATAGAAGCTCTAGATAAGTAGCAACCAAGTAAAAGAAGTGCTTGTTTTCATTTAAATTGCTTGGTTTTATCTTTCAGTGAGGATTTTGTTTATTTTTAATGAAATATATATATATATATTAATGTGCACAACAAGATGTTTGACATAAATGTACACTGGGAAATGATTACTGTAGTTAAAACAGTTAACATATCCATTGCCTTGTATAGTTATCTTTTTGTGTGTGCAGTGAAAACACTTATAATCCACTCTCTCAGGAAATTTCAAGTATACAACATGGTTAAATAAGGATTTTTAAAAAATCAAAGAGCCCAGGACAAAGAGACATCTAAGATCTGATTTAACAAGAGCTCTCCAGCACATGACATTTGTGGCAGTTCATTTGTAAAGACATCTGAAATATTTAACCCCTTTTATACTAGATAAGACTAGAGTAAAATATAAAATAACTTTATAGCATTTCTCAATACAAAAACACTAGAAACATCAAACCAGATTTTATTAAAGCTGCTATAATGCATACTACAAAAACCCAAATATTGCATTAATGACTTCAATGAATAGCAACATAAATACCCTCTAAAATTGCTAAAAACAAATTAAAATTTCAAATTTTTTCCCAAACACTCAACCATTTTCTTTAACATTATCAAAAACAATTATAACCACAGAATATCATGAGTGAATCTAATTTGGCACAGATTTCACTTCTATTTTTATTTAGTAAGCACAATTATATTAAATGTGACTAGATGTATCATTTAAAATATAATCATTTATTTTATTAAATACATATTTTTCTCCTAAATTTAATGTTATTTGTCCAATCACTGAACTCACTTTTAAACATAACTTTGATGTAAATGAAGGTTTAAATGAAAAACAACAAAATTTCCATGAATACCACAATAAAATTTAGGCAAGAAAACATTGAAAATCGGTTTGATAATTTTGATACCTAATTTTTAATTAGATTTCAATATAAGTTTAGTGGGTATTATGCACCAGCCTATGCATAAAAGTTATCAAAGGCAGCCTGGTCTGATCTCCAAACAAAACTTTTCATTATATATTGGTAAAGTTTGCTCAAACAACAACAAACTGGCTTAAAACAAATATCAAGCATCTCTGGTAAGAAGTAAATAACACAGCGACAAAATTTTTAATCTACAGAGAACTTTCCCAATATGCTTCTGATTCTTCAGAGGAGGTACAAACTTTTGTACCAAATGACACTTACCTTGCGGTAAATCATATGGCACATGGCTACTCTTAATCTCATTCCTATACGCTGAGTGTAATAGAAGAAAAAGTGGTGCAGAATGTTCCAAATTAAAAAGCTGACATTCAGTACAACAGTGTAGCCACAGGCTTTGAGCAAAGCCCCAGAATCAGAGGGATCATAGTTTTGAAAGTAAGTAAGTAAATCCTCAAAATATGTTGGTAATAGTACTCTGAAGATTTCCTAAAAGGAAAGGAAAAGAAACCTTAATTAGAAATATAAGCCAAAAAAAAAAAAAGAAAGAAATATAAGCCATACCAGTTTTCCTTACCACAAGCTTTGCTTTTTTTTTTTAAATTTAATTTTTGTTGTGGTTCAGTTGCTAAGTCATGTCCAATTCTTTGTGACCCCATGAACTGCAGCATGCCAGGCTTCCCTGTCCTTCACTATCTCTTGGAGTTTGCTCAAATTCATGTCCATTGAGTCAGTGATGCCATTTAACTATCTCAGCCTCTGTCACCCACTTCTCCTTGCGCCCTCAATCTTTCCCAGCATCAAGGTCTTTTCCAGTGAGTTGGCTCTTTGCATCAGGTGCCCAAAGGATTGGAGCTTCAGCTTCAGCATCAGTCCTTCCAATAAATATTCAGGACTGATTTCCTTTAAGACTGACTGCTTTGATCTCCTTAAAGTCAAAGGGACTCTCTTCAGAACCACAGTTTGAAAGCATTAATTCTTCAGTGCTCAACCTTCTTTACAGTCCAACTCTCACATCTGTACATGACTACTCGAAAAACCAAAGCTTTGATTATGTGGACCTTTATTGGCACAGTAAAGCATAGTTGATTTACAGTGCTATGTTAGTTTCAGGTGTACAGCAAAGTGATTCAGTTATACATATAGCTATTCTTTTTCAGATTCTATTCCCATACAGGTTATCATAGACTATTGAGTAGAGTTCCCTGTGCTACACAGTGCTTTCTGCTCACTGTCTGATGCTTTGCAACCTTATGGACTGTAGCCTGCCAGGTTCCTCTGTCCATGGGATTCTCCAGGTAAGAATACTGGAGCAGGTTGCCATTTCCCCCTCTAGGTGATCTTCCTGACCCAGAGATCAAAACCACATCTCCTGCGTCTCCTGCATTAGCAGGTGGATACTTCACCAATAAACCACGTGGGAAGCCCCATGCTATACAGTAGGTCTTTGTTAATTATTAATATATATTCCATATATAGTAGTGTGTATATGTTCACCCCAAAGTCCTAATTTATTCCTCCCCCTGCCTTTCCCCTTTGAAAACCAAAAGTTTGTTTTTGAAGTCTGTTTGGAACAACGTTCATTTGTATCATTTTTTTAGATACCACATATAACTAATACCATATAATAGTTGTCCTTCTCTATCTGACTTACTTCACTCAGTATTATAATCTCTAAGCCCATCTGTGTGGTTGCAAATGGTATTATTTAATTCTTTTTTGTGACTGAGTAATATTTCATTGTATATACATACCACATCTTCTTTATCCATTTCTCTGTCAATAGACTTTTATATTGCTTCTAGACTATTGTAAGTAGTGATGCAATGAACACTGAGGTGTATGTGTCTTTTCAAATTATGGTTTCCTCCAGATATGTGCCCAGTAGACGGATTGCTGGATCATGTGATAGTTCTATTTTTAGTTTTTTTGAGGAACCTCCATACTATATAATTCACATTCTCACTAACAGTGTAGGAGGTTTCCTTTCTCTCCATATCTTCACCAGCATTTATTATTTGCAGACTTTTTGAGGATGGTTACTCTGACTGGTGTCAGGTGACAACTCATAGTAGTTTGATTTGCATTTCTCTAATAATTAACAATGTTAAGCATCTTTTCATGTGCTTTTTGGCCATCTGTATGTTTTCTTTTGAGAAATGTCTATTTAGACCTTTGCCAATTTTTTTGATTGGGTTTTTTTTCATCTATTGAGCTGCATGAGCTGTTATATATTTTGAAGATTAATCCCTTATCAATCACTTCATTTGCAAATATTTTCTTCCACTCTGTGGGTTGTCTTTTTGTAAAAGGAGAAATCAATATTGGCACAAGAATAGTGGGGGACTTTAGCACTCCACTTACATGAATGGACAGATCATACAGACAGAACAATCAACAAGGAAACAGAGGCCTTAAATGACACATTAGACCATATGGACATAATTGATATTTATATGACATCCTATACGAATGCAGCAGAATACACATTCTCTTCAAGTGTACATGGAACATTCTCCAGGATAGCTAACATGCTGAGCCACAAAGCAACCCTCAGTAAATTTAAGAAAACTGAAATCATATCAAGCACCTTATCCAACCACAATATTATGGATTACAAATCAACTCCAAGGGAAAAAACTTTAAAAAAAATCACACAGATATGAAAGCTAAATAATATCTTTACTAAGCAACCAATGCATCACTGAAATAATCAAAGAGGAAACCAAAAAATACCTAGAGATCAATGAAAACACAATGATACTAAACCTATGGGATGCAGCAAAAGCAGTTCTAAGAGGGAAGTTTATACTAATACAATCTTATCTCAGGAAATAAGAAAAATCTCAAATAAACAACCTAACCTTACACCTCAAGCAACCAGAGAAAGAAGTACAAACAAAATTCAAAGTTAGGAGAAGGGAAAAAATGATAAATATCAGAGCAGAATTAATTAAATAGAGACAAAGAATACAATAGAAAAGATCAATGAAACTAAAAGCTGGTTCATCAAAAATATAAGCAAAATTGATAAGCCTTTAACCAGACTTATCAAGAAAAAAAGGAAGAGGGCTCAAATCAACAAAGTTAGAAATGAAAAAGAAAAAGTTACAATGGGCACTAAAGAAATACAAAGAAATATGAGAGACTATTACAAGCAAATATATGCCAATAAAGTGGACAACCTGGAAGAAATGGACAAGTGTTTAGAAAAGTAAAACCTTCCAAGATTGAAGATTGAATCAGGAAGAAATAGAAAATATGAACAGACTAATAATAAGTACTGAAATTGAAACTGTGAGTAAATACCTCCCAAAAAACAAAAGTCCAGGACCTGATGGCTTTGTCCATCAGTCCAGGACCTTTGTCTGGCTGACCAGACAAAGATACCACAGAAAAAGAAAATTACAAGCCAATCTCAATGATGAACATAGAAACAAAAATCCTCAACAAAATACTTGCAAATCAAATCCAATAACACATTAAAAAGATCATACACCATGATCAAGTGGGATTTATCTCAGGGATGCAAGGACTCTTCAGTATATGCAAATCAATCAATGTGATATATTATATTAACAAATTAAAATGATATATCCATAAAAGCCATATGATCATCTCAATAGATGCAGAAAAAGCTTTCAACAAAATTCAACATCCATTTATGATAAAAACTCTGCAGAAAGTGGGCATAGAGGGAACCTACCTAAACAAAATAAAGGCCGTATACTACAAACCCACAGCTAACATACTCAATGGTGAAAAGCTGAAAGTATTTCCTCTAAGATCAGGAACAAAAAAAAGGATGTCCATTCTTGCCACTCTTATTCAACATAGTTTTTAAAGTCCTAGCAACAGCAATCAGAGAAGAAAAAGAAATAAAGGAATCCAAATTGGAAAAGAAGTAAAATTTTCACTGTTTGCAAATGACATGATACTATACATAGAAATTTCTAAAGCCACTACCAGAAAACTACTAAAGCTCATCAGTGAATTCAGTAAGCTTTCAAGAAACAAAATATGGAGAAGGAAATGGCAACCCACTCCAGTATTCTTGCCTGGAAAATCCCATGGACAGAGGAGCGTGGTGGACTGCAGTCCATGGGGTTGCAAAAGAGTCGAACACGACTTAGCAACTGAGCTCACATGCATGGATGTCTACAAGTTTTGAAGAATTCTGTGGTTATTTCTTAACAGTGTCACATGCTCATTAAAATAATTAAATATAGGGGTGCCTCATCAGTAATAAATTTTCCCCAGGTGTAAATGTCCTCTGTTAACCTGTTTCTGCCTACAGAGTCAACTAATTTCACTAAAGTGAAGCTCCTTGGAAAAACTTAAGTTACAGTCCCCATTTGGTTCTGTGAACAGCTTTGACTAGCAAATAAATCCTTTGCATGCTTTTTGAATGTGAAAAAAAAAGAAACAAAGTAAATACCCATAAATCTCTTGCATTTCTATACACAAACCAGCTTCACCTTTATTATTAGCATATTAAAATGGCATTTTCACAAAATGCTACACTCATGGCTAATCTAAAAGAAAAATATACAGATCCACTCTCTTCTATAAGACAAGCAGACAATAGCTTTAAACTTAAGCCAAAATTTTTCAAGTAATAAATCCTTGGTACACTGTGTTTGGCACACTGTGGATGCTCAATAAATATTACATCCAGTGTTTTAGAACACATTTAGTAGAACACCTAGTGAGTCTTTGCCTAAGATGAATGAGGAAAAGGTGACAGAAGAAGGATAAGATATTGGCTTCCGTATGAACAAGCCCTGCTGGTAGCCTGCCCCTGTCCCCTGTAGTCTCAATGTTCCAGCCCGACAGAAAGTCAAGATGGCTCATGTAGGCAAGACACACTCCTGCTATCATCTTCTGCTTTAAGAGCCTTTATGAACTGACACATTGGCAAAAAAACAGATCCAATCTTTCCCAGCCAGAATTCCACATGTCTGCAGATCAAGATATCAGACTTTAGCTTTTGTTGGAGTATCACAAATAAACCAGGCTTGGGAGGTTCCCAGACTCTCAGCTCCAGGTGGCACTGCATCAATATATCTCTAGACCTTAGAAGCTGGGATGTTCCTTGGAGTTAAAAATTAAACACAGCAGAAGACAAGCTAAAAACAAAATATCAGCCACACACTGCAGGTGTTGGTTTGGAAAAAATGATTTCTTCCCCAGAGCAAAAAATTAAAATACTAAACCAATCAGTTGGGAGGCATTAGGGCTTAACTCCTGAGTAAGTAACACTTACAGAAAGCAATTGTCTTTCCCCAAAGAAATAGCAACAATTGCCCACCCTGCCAAATAGCCACTCCACCAAACATCCTACTACGTTCTCCCTGTAGTCACCCCTTGAGAAAGTGCCCTTTTTCCCCAGCAAGGAAAACCAAACTCTCAACATGAATTCAAGTCACAAAAAGTAAACACTTAGGCCCTCAACATCATTTCCTCCACAGACTTATCAAAAGACAAAATGCCAAAAGTTTGGAAATCTTTCTGGAATTCCATTTTGAGACTAATTTTTCCGTTTAAGCAATCTCCTTACTAACACAGACAAGGTAAACAACTGGCAGGCCTGCTTTGATAGTTCTCTTCTGTTATCTGAAGTTGAGGAGCCCATGCACAAGAGGAAGGGACAGTAGAATCCAAAACACCAAACATAAGACAAAACTAACTAGCATTTTCTGCTCAGCCAACTAGTACCCAATCAGGATATGTACAGAAAGCTATCCTCATCCCTCAGATGGGTGTGACATTGAACCCCAACACTCCTGTTTTGTTGCACACACATGTTCACACCCTGCATCAACTGCTTTGTCTTCCAAGAGGTCACAGAAGTCTTCATCTACTATAGAGAAGTAGGGCTTCCCCAAAGGCTCGGCATTAAAGAATTTGCCTGCAATGCATGAGATGCAGCAAGAGCTGCAGGTTTGGTCCCTGGGTCAGGAAGATCCCCTGGAGAAGGAAATGACAATCCACTCCAGTATTCTTGCCTACAGAACCCCATGGACAGTGGAGCCTGGCAGGCTACAATCCATGGGGTTGCAAGAGTCAGACATGACTTAACAACTAAACAGCAACAATAGAGAAGTAAGGGAATAATGCTTAGTTAAATGTGAGTAAGATGAGCAAATCAGAGCAAGATAATCAGCTTTCAAAAGCAAAAAGACTCATAACCTTTCCAGCATGCTTCATCATTCATTCCAAGGGGCATGAAGAGCTTAAAAGAGCCTCTCATACAATGGATGGTAAAAACAGACTTTTTATAGACTTTACTGAGATGGAACGGGAAGCTTGCACAGAGAAGCAAGAATGTCAAACTGGACACATGCACAGTTCCAGCCCAAGTATGGCCAAGGACAGCCCAGTGCTGCAGCCTGCAAACCTGGGGCTCTCCACCAGAAGCCCAGCACTAACACCTGCCTTCCCAAACTGTCCTGAAACTTGTGATTGTTTCTGGGAATCGTTGCCTGTTACTCAGCTCTTTGATTGAGCCTAACATTGGTGTAATTATAAAAGAAATTAAGAGCAATATCACCCACCAAAGAGCATACCAACAGATGCAACAAATTCAGCCAAAAAAAAAGTGTAAATAAAGGTATATCATTACTGCTTAAGTGTCAGGATTTTTATACTAAAAGATATCATTTAATAACCCAGTTGAAAAAACAGTCTCATTAAGGAATAATGCCAGTTCATGGCCCATAGCTTCAATTCCTCTGTCTATTCTTGATCCTGAACCTCAGCTAGTAAGAAATACAACAGCTGGGAAAATATTCACTATCAAACCTGAAACTAACAAAATTAAAATTTTCTGGATAAGTAGGAACAAAGACAAAAATTACCCATAAATCCTTCACTTTTGACACCAATCTATGATCTAATGAAAATTCTTTCCACAAACCAACTGAAAATAGTTTTATTCCTTCACAAGTATTCTTCACAACTGTAAAACCATACAAGATTTTTTTTAAAAGCCCAACTTAATTCCACAATGCTCATCATTCAAAGTTCTCTGAGAGTCTCAGAGTCTCTGAGGCAGACATTCTTGATGGAGTCCTTCGTATTCAGCCTCCTAAAAGCATCATCTCTTTGACCCCACATCTTGGTTCAGGGGAACTTCTTACACGTTTGATGCTAGAACTTCCTCAGTGGGTACAATGCCTCCTCCATGTTTCCCCATGAAACATTTCTTCCCCAATTCCATGATCTTTGATTTATGAGGAAAAAAAAGAAAACACAGGATATAGAAATAAATAATCAGGCAAAGAAAGACTGCTTGAGTCAAACATAGGCAGAAAAGACTGAGTTTGTGGGAAAAAATGAATAGGCAGTTAATCTTTAGAAATGGGGAGCAAGTGACAAGAGTAGAGTGTAGAAAGATCCAGAACTAAGGATGAAAAGCAGTCAATCTGGGGAAACCATAACCATCAGGATCCTAGATATACCTTCTCTCCTCTTTTACACAGTGGTCTTCATCCTGACTGCACCTTAGCATCACCTAGGGGAGCAATGTAGTTAAGGGTACTCAAAGGACGGAGGCCCGCCTTCAGAATCTGGTTTAGGTTCAACTGGCTAGGGATGGATCCTGAAGTTCCCTCTCAATGGACAATTCTGGGTACAGGAAGTAATCCCATGTAAGTATCTGCTAGCCTCCTCTCCTACAATGTCATGGCATTTGAGCCTGGAAAAGCTACAGACCTACTGTGAGGGACTTACAAGTACCACAAAGGCTGACTGGGTTGGTAGGTGGGTTGATTGGTTGGTTGATTGATTGGCTGTGTTTGGTCTTCATTACTGCAAATGAGCTTTCATTAGCTGCAGCAAGCAGGGGCTACTCTGTAGTTATAAGGCCCAGGCTTCTCATTGTGGTGGCTTCTCTTGTTGCCTAGCATGGGCTCTATGCACGTGGGTTTCCTTAGTTGTGGCTCCCAAGCTCTAGAGCACAGGCTCAGTAGTTGTGGTGCAGTAGGGCTTAGTTTCCTTGTAGCATGTGGAATCTTTCCAGAGCAGGGATAGAACCAGTGTCCCCTGCACTGGCAGGCAGATTCCTAACCACTGGAGCACCAGGGATGTCTATCACAAAGGGTTTTAATCAGAATTCAATGTGACATATCATGCCTCCAAGAAAAATCTTTATGACCCCAAGTCCTGAGGTTCCAGTGATGAAATTAAGACCTTTCCGCACAGTAGGAAAAATTGAGTGTTCAGAAAATACTACATTCACAAAATGAAAAGATGAATCCAAATGGGTTTGTTAAGTTGCCTCTAAAAGGAGAAGGAACTAGAATGGAACAAGGATATCAACATTTTTTTTAAAAGTAGCTTCTTCTGTTGATTTAACTCTGAGAGAAGCATGAAAACATTATACAGAATGATAATTACAAAACAACTAATTTTAAAGCCATTCCTATAATCTCAGAGTAAAATGAAACAAAAGTAACTAAATATATACTCATCCAATTGGTTAGCAGAGCCATATAAAAAAGAACAATTCTAAAATGATTTTTTTAAAAAAATAATTTGAAAATTACCCTCTGTGTAATATATCTACTTAAAAAGAATATGAACTGCAAAAAATTCTAAAACTGTTTTTGAGAAGTCACATTATGTATGGGTGATAGTGTTCATATGATAAGGTAGTCATGTATGGATTGAGAGCCAGACTATAAAGAAAGCTGAGCACAGAAGAATTGATGCTTTTGAACTATGGTGTTGGAGAAGACTGTTGAGAGTCCCTTGGACTACAAGGAGATTCAACCAGTCCATCCTAAAGGAGATCAGTCCTGGGTGTTCATTGGAAGGACTGATGTTGAAGCTGAAACTCCAGTACTTTGGCCACCTGATGCGAAGAGCTGACTCATTTGAAAAGACTCTGATGCAGGGAAAGATTGAGGGCGGGAGGAGAAGGGGACAACAGAGGATGAGATGGTTGGATGGCATCACCGACTCGATGGACATGGGTCTGGGTGGACTCCGGGAGTTGGTGATGGACAGGGAGGCCTGGTGTGCTGAAGTTTATGGGGTCACAAAGAGTTGGACACAACTGAGTGACTGAACTGAACTGAATCATTGAAAACTGGGATTAGATATGGGACAACAGAGAATAGATGACAGGAAAAAAGAGATATATTATAGATCTAAGAGAAAAGAGATGAAGAAAAAACACTAATGTCCTGAATCTGATTTGAATTGGAAATACTCGTATAGATTCGTGATTTGTTTCCCTTAAAAAAAATGTATGCTACAGCTTCCCTGGTGGTCTGCTGCTGCTGCTAAGTCGCTTCAGTCGTGTCCAACTCTGTGCAGCCCCATAGATGGCAACCCACCAGGCTCTGCCATCCCTGGGATTCTCCAGGCAAGAACACTGGAGTGGATTGCCATTTCCTTCTCCAATGCATGAAAGTGAAAAGTGAAAGTGAAGTCACTCAGTCGTGTCTGACTCTTAGTGACCCCATGGACTGCAGCCTACCAGGCTCCTCCATCCATGGGATTTTCCAGGCAAGAGTACTGGAGTGGGGTGCCATTGCCTTCTCCGTCCCTGGTGGTCTAATGGTTAGGAATTCACCTACCAAATGTGGGGGACTCTGGTTCTATTTCTGACCCAGGAAGATTCCACATGCTAGAGTGTAACTAAGCCCATGTGCCACAACTACTGAAGCCCAACTGCCCTAGAGCCTGTATTCTGCAACAAGAGAAGCCACCACAGTGAGAAGCCCACACACCACAACCAGAGAGTAGCCCCCATTCGCAGCAACCAGAGAAAAGCCCACACAGCAACAAAGACCCAGCACAAACAAAAGTAAAAATAAACCAAATTTAAAAACTGTTAAATGTATTCTGTCTTTGTCCAATCAAAAAGCTGAGAAATAATAACCAACTAATCAGCAAGGAGCAACTCTTGTGCTCAGACTATAAACTTTAAATACCGTTTCCCACCAAAAGGAGCCAGAGTTGCTTGAAGAAATGCTGATACCAGGGCTGGGGGAAAAGCTGTACAAGGTGAACTAGAAATAACTTGTCACACCAGAAAGCAGAAAAGGCTAGCTAAGCCTACTAGAATATGTACAAAAGACTTAAGACCCAACCTGGATAGACTCCCACTGGACAAAGATGGCCAAACTTTGGCATAAGCATAACAACTATAATCATCATAACAACTGAAGCACATCAGAAATGCTTAAATACTCTGGGGCTTCACAAAACAAACAAAATAAACAACAAAAACAAACAAAAACAAATTCATTAGCCCCAGAGGAGAAGCAACTCACTATTTTGAAAACTAGTTTTTAACATGTAAAAACAGGCAGTTCAAGATGGCAGAGTAGAAGGACATGCACTCATCTCCCTCTGCAAGAGCACCAAAACTGCAATTCACTGCTGAACAACTATTGACAGGAGGATGCTGGAACATACCAAAAAAAAAAAAAAAAGATACCCCACATCCAAAGACAAAGAAGAAGACACCACAAGACAGTAGGAGGGGCACAATCACGATGAAATCTAATCCCATACCCATTGGGTGGGTGACCCACAAGCTGGAGAACAATAAAACCAAAGAAGTTCTCCCACTGTTGTGAAGGTTTGAATCCCATGTCAGGCTTCCAAGCCTGAAGATCTGACAAAGGAACTGGGACTTTCCAGGGAATCTGACCTAAAGGCCAGTGGAATTTGATGATAGGACTTCCACAAGACTGGGGGAAACAGAGACTCAGTCATAGAGGACACAAACAAAATCTCATGCACACCAAAACCCAAAGGAAAGGAACAGGGACCCCACAAGATACTGAACCAGAACTACCTGCTAGTGTTGGAAGGTCTCCTGTGAAGGCGTGGGTTGGCAGGGGCTCACCACAGGATCAGGGGCACTGGAAGCAGCAGTCCAAGAAGGTCCCCCTTGATGTAAGCCCTCTAGGAAGTCACCATTAACCCTACCATAGACCCCATAGACCTCAGGGCTGGGTCACCTCAGGCCAAACAACTACCAGGGAGGGAGCACAACCCCACCCTTCAGCAGATAATTGGATTCAAACTTTACTGAGCAAGGCCCTGCCCACCAGAGCAGGACCCAGTTTTTCCCACCACCAGTCCTTCCCATCAGGAAGCTTACACAAGCCTCTTTGCCTCCTCCATCAAAGGGAAGACAGAAGAAGCAAGAAGAACTACAGCCCTACAGCAGCTAAAACAAGAGCCATATTACAAAATATCAATCAAAACGAAAAAGGAGAAAATTATGTCCCAGATGAAGGGACAAGATAAAACCCCAGAAAAATAACTAAATGAAGTGGAGCTAGGCAACCTTCCAGAAAAAGAATTCAGAATGGTGATAGTGAAGATGATCCAGGATCTTGGGAAAATAATGGAGACGATGCAATAAATGTTTATCAAAGACTTACAAGAACTAAACAGAGATGAATAATACACTAGACGGAATTAATAGCAGAATCACTGAGACAGAAGAACAAATAAATGACCTGGAGGACAGAAAGAATGAAAAGAAATGAAGACAAAGACAACATTAAAAATGTGAACATTTGCATTATAGGGGTCCCAGAAGGAGAAAAGAGAAAGAAAGAACCTGAGAAACTATTTGAAGAGATAATAGCTGGAAAATTCCTTAACATGGGAAAGGAAATAGTCAACCAAGTTGAGGAAGCATAGACAGTCCAATTAGTATAAATCCAAGGAGGAGCACACCAAGAAACAGTAATCAAACTGACAAAAATTAAAGACAAAGATAAAATATTAAATATTAAAAGCACCAAAAGAAAAACAACAAATACAAAGGAACTCCCATCAGGCAATTGCTGATTTCTCAACAGAACTCTACAAGCCAGAAGGAAATGACATGATATATTTAAAGTGTTCAAAAGGAAGAACCTACAACCAAGAATACTCTACCCAACAAGATTCTCCTTCAGATTTGATGGGAAAATCAAAAGCTTTCCAGATAATCAAAAGTTAAGAGAATTCAGCACCACCAAACCACCTTTACAACAAATGCTAAAGGAACTTCTCTAGCCAGGAAACACAAGAGAAGGAAAAGATCTACAGAAAATAAACTCAAAAAACTAAGAAAACAGTAATCAGATCAAATGCACCAACCAAAAGACACAGACTGGTTGAGTGGATGAAAATATATGCATATGTGCACTTCCACTTACCATATCACTCTGCCTGACCCCCAAATTGTATGTAATTATTTTATATTGTTAATAGGCTTCCCTGGTGGCTTGGACAGTAAAGAATCTGCCTGTGGAAGACCCAAGTTTGATTCCTGGGTCAGGAAGATCCCCGGGAGAAGGGAATGACAACCCACTCCAGTATTCTTTCTTGGAGAATCCCACAGACAGAGGAGTGTGGTGGGTTACAGTCCACAGGGTTGCAAAGAGTCAGACGTGACTGAGCAACTAACACTTTCACTTCTTTCTCTCATTTTATACTGTTAGGTTAATTATGGCTTGCAATTGTAATTATCTTTTCTTTTTTATCTGGCAACTGATTGTGAAAACTGATAAAAATCTTTTACTATTGTAAACATGTAACTAGTACTCACTCAATACTATTTTGTCATGATTGGTCAACAGAAAAATAATAGAACTCTATATCATGAAAACTTAAATTTAATAGGAAAATGTGTTATCACTTTTTAAAATCCAGATGCATATCAGAATTATCTCGGAATTTTTTGAAAAATACAAATGTCTAGGTATTGCTTTTTTTTCTCCAGAGCTTTAGATATATCTCTAATGAACAGCCATGTTTAAAAATAACTGGACTATATGATGATCTTTTACTTTTATCTAATTTGTTTCACTTTTTCTATTTCATATTAATGCTCCAATTTTATTTAGTTTATGTTTTCCAATTTCCCCATCTCTTCTTTTGTTTTTGATGTTCTTTCTCAAACCTTTATCATAAAGCACAGTAAGAAAGCTTTTGTATACATATAATATGTATAATATATATATTTTAGAAAACATGAATTTTTGCCTAGCTAAAAATTTTATGTAATTTTGATTCTACTTGTTTGACTTAGTATGGATAGAATGCTAGATTTCTAATTTTAAAAAAAGTAAATACCTGAAAAGCAACAAAGGTTTACTTTATAGCGTAGGGAGCTATAGTCAATATCTTATAATAACCTATAATAGAGAATAATTTCAAAAACAATATATGCATATATGTATAATTGAAGGCTTCCCTTGTGGCTCAGATGGTAAAGAATCTACTTACAATGTGGGAGACCTGGATTCGATCCCTGGGTTGGGAAGATCCTCTGGAGAAGGAAATGGTAACCCACTCCAGTATTCTTGCCTAGAGAATTCCATGGACAGAAGAGCCTGGCAGGTTACAGTCCATGGGGTCACAAAGAGTTGAACAGGACTAAGTGACTAACACTACTATATATAATTGAATCACCTTGCTGTACACCTGAAACATTGTAAGTCAACTATACTACAATAAAGCACATATATTAAGAAAAAAAAAGTGAGAAAGAGACTTCACTGGTGGTACAGTGGTTAAGACTCCACACTTTCAATGCAGGGAACATGGGTTTGATCCCTGGTCAGGGAAAAAAGATTCCACATGCCACTTGGCTTGGCAAAAATAATAAAGAAGGGAAAAAAAAGTTTTAAGTTAAAAAAATAAGAATTCTCCCTGCCATTCCTATGCATATTATAGCTCAGGGTAACCAAAGAGTTCACAATGACAAAGTGACTCTGTATTTGAGCTAATAAATGAAAAAGGTAAAAATTAGAATTAGAACATCAACATTTTGTAATTCCTAATGAGTTAATGAATCTTAAGTAATGATCATGAATAGTTCCTAACATCTCACACACACAAAAAGAGAAGACTTTATCTACTTTATAAGGGAGATGCACAACCCTACAAGCCTACCTCCTACATAGAGAAGGGGCAGGGAAATCCTGAATGAGTCAGATCAGCTTCTAACCACTAACTTAAGGTGCCAGAAAGTGAAAGTGTTAGTTGTTCAATCATGTCCAACTCTGTGACCCCATGGACTGTAAGCTGTCAGAGGAACATGCTAAATGACACAGGGAGAGAAGTAAAACCACAAGACACATATTCCTTGAGGTTGTAGGATCTTTTTTTGGTCAAAGATCATTATATCATTTACTAATCACCAACAATATCCTAACTTGGAATAAAATGTCTTTTCTTTTCAGTCCTTCTTTCCAGGACAGTACATTTTAATCAGTTAAAAGGAAAAGAGTAATCCCCCAGAGGTCCAGTCCTTTAAGCATCTTTCTGTTCTAAAGATAAATACAACCATTGAGCTACATCATGTTTCCTAGACATTTTATCCTCTGATCTTAAACCACTGGCCTCTTTCCCTACCAGTTGCATCCATCTCAGTACTGATCTGCATATATACAGCAATGCACTGTATATAAAACCTTTTACCTCAAAAAGCGTAAAAATCGCAAAAGGCAAATAGGATTTCCAGTAACACTTTATGATTGCTTTCATTAAAGAAGGCTCCCGTGTGTCTTCATTAGCTCTCAAAACTTCTTGATCCCAGTACCTGTGGTGAGAAACAAAACACAGTAAAGAACAGCGTGTCCACCAAAGGGAAAACGGGGAAGTGGCAGAGTGGAAGGTAAGCGTTTACCACAGGGCACTCTGTGGCTGCCCCATAGATGCTGACTAATTGCTCACAGGGCTCCTGTGAGCAAACATGAATGGTGCAGACCCTGAAGCACCAGGCCTGTTTCCCGTCAACAGGCCTTGAAGGGAAAAGTCCTAGTCTCAGGAAACAAGTTCCTGGCAAACTTTGCTGGATTCCCAGCACCATGAACAGCTCAAGAGGGCAGAAAAGAAGCTGCTGCTGCTGCTGCTAAGTCACTTCAGTCGTGTCCGACTCTGTGCGACCCCATGGACTGCAGCCCACCAGGCTCCTCCATCCATGGAATTTTCCAGGCAAGAGTACTGGAGTGGGTTGCCATTGCCTTCTCCGAGAAAAGAAGCTAATTCTGACTAAAAGTTGGAAACTGTTTCTCTGACTTGCTTTTTGGTGCTTTTGTTATTGCAATCATATGTAATGGCCTACCTCAGAGGACCCTGCCCTTCTGAATGACTGTAAACTAAAGGGCCTTTGTTCAGCTCTTAGATAATCTGACCTGCCCACCTGTGAATAGAAGAGAGTAACACTCCCCTTCTAAAGGCTGGCCATTCCCTTGGAGATGTTTTGCAAGACTGAAAATCCTTTCACTTTACTTCCCCACTCCCTCTCCCTCTCTATTCTGCCTTTTGACTTTAGTTACTCATTGCTTCTCTCTCTCTGATTCTACAAAAGAACGTGGCATCCAGACCTCGATAAGATGGTTACTCTGAGAACACTAGTCTGCCATCCTCTCAGTCAGCCAGCTTTCCGAATAAAGTCATATTCCTTGCCTCAACACCTTGTCTCTCAGATTCATTGGTCTGTCATGAGGCGAGCAGAGTGAGCCTGGACTCAGTAACACTCCAGGGATCCCACCTCCCAGGACAGAGTTCAGCCTCCAAGGCCTCAGCTGTGGGCTCCCTCCACTTGCACTGATGCACAGGGAACACAGGCTCCCCAAGCTTCCAAAGTGGGCTAAGACCGGGGTCAGCCTGAGGGGGATGAGTATGCAGTGTCAGGGCAGGAGGCTCAGAAGAACCCAGAGGAAGGCAAAGCCTGCCCAAAACGTGGAAATTCTCACTCTCTGTCCCCTTCTCCCTGCTGCCTGTGCTCACCCTTGCAGCTTTTCTCCAAGGTGCTGGGAGCGATCTCCCGGAAGTACCGAGTACATGTCATCTTCTTCTAATCTCCGTTTATAACCAATTTTAAACAAGGGATTTATCCACCTGTTAAAAATTAAGAAAAAAGAAGAGAGACATAAATTCAAACTATACATCTTGTTGCAGAGAAGAAGCCAATTCTGACTCCATGTTGGAAACTCTTTCTTTGACTTGCTTTTATTATTAAAATCATACACAATGGTCTGCCTCAAAAAACCCTTGCCCTTTTGCTTGACTGTAAACTACAGTGCCTTTGTTCAGCTCACGGAGAGATAGCTTGTCCCTGCCCACCTGTGAGTAGAAGAGATTAAAACACCCCTTCCAAAGGCTGACCATTCCCTTGGAGATGTTTTGCAAGACTAAAGACCCTTTTACTTTACTGCCTTTCCCTCTTTATTTTGACTTTTGACTTTAGCTCCTTATTGTTTTTTTCTCTATGATCTATAAAAGAAACTGGCATCCAGACCCCAATAATATGGTTATTTTGAGGCACTAGCCTGCCATCTTCTCTGTCAGTTCCCCAATTAAAGTCTCTACCTTGCCTCAGCAGCTGTCTGTCAGATTCATCAGTCTATTGTGAGGTAAGCATAGTGAGCTTGGGCTTGGTAACAATCTCTGTCTAATTAGAACCCTATATTAATGGGCTTTATTAAAAAGAAACATCTACATTTGGGGAATATATGGGCATCCCTGGTGGCTCAGTGGTAAAGAATCCACCTGCCAATGCTGAAGACATGGATTCGATCCCTGGGTCAGAAAGATGCCCTGGAAAAGGAAATGGTAACCCACTCCAGTATCTTGCCTGGGAAATCCCAGGCACAGAGGAGCCTGGCAGGCTATCGTGCATGAGGTCAGAAAAGAGTCAGACATAACTTAATGACTAAACAACAATACATTCATATATATGCCCTAGCCCTATATACTGGAGGGGTCCTAAAAGCAAAGACACACCAGTCGCAAAGAACATTCCAGCGCCCAAATGTTAGAAGCTTTGTTTCTTTAACCTACACAATTACAAAATACTTTTCTCATGATGAGAACTTTCACAGTTGAGAAATAAAATAATGCTTCCCATATCAGTAAACAAAGGATGCCAGAGTGATCAATGATTGCAGCCACCTCCCTCTGAGTGAGTGAACTGGTGAGTCCTTTGGGAACACAGGAAGGAAACAAACACAAACAAAAAATCATGCTATATGTTGTTGCTGTTCAGTCGCTCAGTCATGTCTGATTTATTGCAACCCCATGGACTGCAGCACGCCAGGGTTTCCTGCCCTTCACGATCTCCCAGAGTTTGCTCAGACTCATACCCATTGAGCTGATGATGCTATCCAACCATTTCATCCTCTGTTGCCCCTCCTCCTCCTGCCCTCAATCCTTCCCAGCAACAGGGTCAAACTGCAGCAACTCCCAATAATGACCCCAGAGGGAGCTCAGGATGACAAAACACAGGATACTGGCCCCAGATAACTGAGGTGCATATCAAAGGAATGATTTCCATAAGCCCAGATTCCTGCATCTTCCCATTCAAAGAAAAGCACTAAATTCTTTAATTTGAGATATCTGGCTTTCTTTCATTAAGAATAATATTTTGACATTCAGACTACCTGTCCTTTAGGGTAAAACTCCTATATAACTGGACTCTACACCCTCACCTCCTCAGAGCACTTTTCTCAGGGTTACTTGAGATGCTTCCTCCTAGACTTGAAGTCTTAAGAATATCTACATTCACCTCCAATGAACACATGCCAGCTACACGACTAGATAAAGAGCCAGGCCAGCTCACCCATGAAGTTCCCTTTTGTAGAAAGCTCAGGCTGACATGATAGCAGACTATCTCACTGCCTGCTTGCTTCTCCCTTCCTGTTCTTTTAATTCCCACTCTCATGTTTTAATTAACCAATAAAGAGTGAACCTGCTGAATACTAGATACCACAATCTCAACCCCAGTGAGGCATGGAACAACGAACTGGTTCCAAATTGGGAAAGGAGTACGTCAGGGCTATATATTGTCACCCTGCTTATTTAATTTATATGCAGATTACATCATGTGAAATGCTGGGCTGGATGAAGCACAAGCTGAAATCAAGACTGCTGGGAGAACTATCAGTAACCTCAGATTTGCAGATGACACCATCTTTATGGCAGAAAGTCAAGAGGAACTAAAGAGCCTCTTGATGAAAGTGAAAGAGGAGAATAAAAAAGCTGGCTTAAAACTCAACATTCAAAAAACAAAGATCATGGCATCCGGTACCATCACTTCATGGCAAATGGTTGTGGAAACAATGAAAACAGTGACAGAATTTATTTTCTTGGGCTCCAAAATTACTATAGATGGTGACTGCAGCCATGAAAATAAAAGATGCTTGCTCCTTGGAAGAAAAGCTGTGACAAACCTAGACAGCATATTAGAAAGCAGAGACATTACTTTGTTGACAAATGCTCATCTAGTCAAAGCTATGGTTTTTCCAGTAGTCAGGTATGGATGTGAGAGTTGGACTATGAAGAAAGCTGAGCGCCGAAGAATTGATGTTTTTGAACTGTAGTGTTGGAGAAGACTCTTGAGAGTCCCTTTGGACTGCAAGGAGATCCAACCAGTCCATCCTAAAGGAAATCAGTCCTGAATATTCATTGGAAGGACTGCTGCTGAAGCTGAAACTCCAATACTGTGGCCACCTGATGCAAAGAACTGACTCATTGGAAAAGACCCTGATGCTAGGAATGATTGAAAGCGGTAGGAGAAGGGAACAACAGAGGATGAGATGGTTGGATGGCATCACCAACTCAATGGACATGAGTTTGAGTAAGTTCTGGGAGTTGGTGATGGACAGGAAAGCCTGGCATGCTACAGTCCATGGGGTCGCAAAGAGTCGGACACTACTGAGTGAACTGAACTGAACTCTCTCTCTTTCATCCAGAACATCACTGTGTCACCCAACATGTGCCTTGTGCCCTCCAGGACATGTGAGTAATAAACCTTGCCTTTTCAAAGTTCCCTAATGGTTGTTGCTGAGACTCTTCTCACAATCCTAAGTACTACAAGTACAGGTCAGGTCACAATTCTGGCTCCAAAAGGTGAACATCTGTGGGTGCTGCTATAACTAGTATGAACCAGGTGAGCAAAACCCCAGGCATTTCCAGCAGCAGAACCACTATCAGTAGGTGAAAAACAACAGCCAGAGAAAGTACAAGCCGGGCCTTGCACCATGAAATAAGGAAGTGCTCAAGGAATTGAGAGATGAAATTATTTTAAGAAATTAAATATTTCCTGCAATATTAGTAAATAAGGATGTCACAAACATCAGCAAGAGCTGGTGAGCCCTGAGAAAATTCAGGAAGGAAAAGAATACTTGCCATCTAGCAGCCAAAGACTGCAGCCACTCTCTGCAGCCATTCCCTGTGATAAGCCCTAAGGAAATTCAGCATATGAAAACACAGGATACTGGCTCCAGATAACAGAGATACATATCAAAGGAATAACTTCAATGAGCCAGACTCTTGTCTTCCCATATATAGAAAAGCGCTAAATTCCTTAACTTGGGATATTCGATTTTCTTTAATTTACAATATTATTTTGATGTTCCTGACTACTTGCCCTTTGTTGCAAAACTCCTATATATCCTAGGTCCTCCTCTTGCCTCCCTGGAGCCATTTCTCTAAGGCTGTCTCCTGGACTGCAGTCCTCATTTTGCCTCAATAAATTGTAATTCCCAACTTTCATGTTGTGTAAATTTTTTTCAACAGAATCATGAAGATGTGTAGAAAGGACAGGGAAGTCAGCTTAAAGGGCTCTCACTAGACAAACCTGGGATACTTCAAGCACAGAAACAAATAAATGGGGCTTCCTTGGTGGTAAAGAATCTGCCTGCCAATGCAGGCAAGACAGCTTTGATCCCTGGTCCAGGTGGATACCACATGTCACAGGATAACCACTGAGCCAGCACTCTAGAGCCCCTAAGCTGCAACTGCTGAGCCCAAGAACTACAACTACTAGAGCCCACTCACTCTAGGGCCCGTGCTCTGAAACAAGAGAGACCACTGCTCACAAACCACAACTAGAAAGTAGCCCCTGTTCTTCACAAGGAAAGCCCACACACAGCAATAGAGACTCAGCACAGCCAGAAATAATAAATAAATAAAAGAAACAATCTCACCTTTAGAAAAAAAATATATAAATATATGGCAATGAATTATAACCCATTAAATAATGAATGAATCCATGAATCCTTACTGCCACATAAACAGGAGAGAAGGGAAAGCTTTTCCATTCTAGAATACAAACAAACATAGATAGAAGTAACAATGTAGTTAGAAAATTATTCAAGGAACTTAAAACTAATGGGTAAAAGAAAGTGAAAGTGGAGAGTGAAAAAGTTGGCTTAAAGCTCAACATTCAGAAAACGAAGATCATGGCATCCGGTCCCATCACTTCATGGGAAATAAATGGGGAAACAGTGGAAACAGTGTCACACTTTATTTTTCTGGGCTCCAAAATCACTGCAGATGGTGATTGCAGCCATGAAATTAAAAGACGCTTACTCCTTGGAAGGAAAGTTATGACCAACCTAGATAGCATATTCAAAAGCCCAGACATTATTTTGCCAACAAAGGTTCGTCTAGTCAAGGCTATGGTTTTTCCTGTGGTCATGTACGGATGTGAGAGTTGGACTGTGAAGAAGGCTGAGTGCCGAAGAATTGATGCTTTTGAACTGTGGTGTTGGAGAAGACTCTTGAGAGTCCCTTGGACTGCAAGGAGATCCAACCAGTCCATTCTGAAGGAGATCAGCCCTGGGATTTCTTTGGAAGGAATGATGCTAAAGCTGAAACTCCAGTACTTTGGCCACCTCATGCGAAGAGTTGACTCATTGGAAAAGACTCTGATGCTGGGAAGGATTGGGGGCAGGAGGAGAAGGGAACGACAGACAGGGAACGACAGAGGATGAGGTGGCTGGATGGCATCACTGACTCGATGGACGTGAGTCTGAGTGAACTCCAGGAGTTGGTGATGGACAGGGAGGCCTGGCGTGCTGCGATACATGGGGTCGCAAAGAGTCGGACACGACTGAGCAACTGACCTGATCTGATGATATTAACATAATCTCAAATTATCTCTCTGCAAATTACTTATTAATTTTAATAAGAGAAAACAGTAACTATATAGAAGGTCACCCCACAAAACCCCATTCAAATCCAGTATGCACTGTTTAAGTGATAATAATTAATATGCAGAGATAGCCCAAAGATTAAGATCAATTTACTGATTTTGCCAGAGTTAGGAAATTTTCAAGGAGAGATGATAACAACCTGTAAAAGTGGAGATCAGATTTCTTATACCTATTGCTTTATTCCTTGCACAATATAGTTATAATGCAGAGAAGATGCTCAAGAATTATATGTTAAACAAATGAATGTCTATGAATTATTAAATAAGGAATAACAGACTGAGCTTCAGATTGTGCAAACTCTGCCTGGCATGCCTAAGGGACCCTGACCCTTCCAGGAGACAGCAGACTGGATTCTACTCCCAGCAGTGGTAATGAGGACCCAGGGCCTTGAAGGTCCACCTCCCTGCTGCTCCCCTACTCCATTCCAGTTCAGAACGTTCATGACCCTTAATATTTCTAGGTCTCAATTTCCTTCCAAAACAAAAGTATAAATCTATGAGTTTTATTACCAAACTGGCTTAAAAGATGTTGGGTCATTTATCTTACACTTATTCCCCAGAGAAATCACTCAGGAAATTAGCACTGGGACTTACCCAGATAATGACATCCTGCCTGAGAGGTCCTCTGTAAAATTCTGCTTGAGCAAGAAAGATGCTCAATGTCACTAACCATTAGGGAAATGAGACACCATCTCACACATTTTAGAGGAACTAATATGGGGAGAACAAAGAAGAAAAGAGAAGGTTTAGCAAAGATGTGAAGAAACTGGGCCCTTACACACTGATGGTGAGGGAGGGGGTGTAAAATGGACACAGGAAAAATACTGTATGATTCTACTTACATGAAGGTACTCAGAGCAGTCAAATTTAGAGAGAAACAAAGTGGCCCTGTGATTCCCAGGGGCTGGAAAGGGACTGGGGAGTTAGTATTTAATGACACACTGATGCAGGATGAAAAGAGTTCTGAAAATAGGTTGTATTATAATGTGAATGTACATAACAACCCTGAATCAAATGCTTAAAAGTAATTAAGATGATACATTTATGGTTTGTGCATTTTACTATTTTTTTAAATTTAAAGAGAAAAAATTGTACTTGGTATACCTCAGGCAGAAATCCTCCTGTGTCAGAGTCTAGATTTTACCACTCTCTGGTTGTATGACCTTTAACTAGTCATGTAACCTCTCAGTACTGATCTCTGGAAAGTGGGGAGAACACCTGGAGAATACCCGCCTGGGCTGCTGAGGGATTAGCTGAAAGGATCAATGTTGCTCTGAACAGGACAAAGTCAGACAAAGAGCAGCTGTCACCATGACACCACTCTTGAGTAATCTCATGCAGAAAAGAGATGAATTTGCTCAATCAGGCAAATTTCTTTCCCCATGGCTCTTGATTTAAGGACTTTCACAAATTCCTTTGCTGCCAAATCTCAAAATGCCAGACAGAGCCCTCTGGATACCATAGAAAGATAAAGATTTTCACCTCCCTTAGATGACTGACAGGAACCTAAACCACATGTCACCACCTAAATAAGGATTTGGACCTGGAGACCTGGATAAATTGACTCCTTAATTCCAATTTATCCCTGAGGGCGTATACTCAACAATTCAACCACTACCATGAGCTATATCCCTCAACCCAGTTCCATCCCAAGAATTGTCCTCTCCACCATGATCCTTTATCCTTCCCTCTCCTCCTATAGATCTTCATCCAGCAACCATATTATATCCTGCTAACTATCCCACCGGAGACCACATTCCTTCAGGGCAATGACTACTTACATACTATATGGAATCTCCATGACCAAGCACAGTGCCTGCCACAGATGTCACTGGAACCCATCCAGGGTGATATCAGAACACCCACATTGCTGGTGAGATATCTTGATGTGGGTCACCATGCTGGCTTTCAGAGTGGCCCAAGCCAAATCCAATTAGTCATGAGTGTCAATGCTCAAGCTAGAATCTTCTCTCCTTTCCTCTGAGACTTTCCTTGGTTCCTAAAACTTGCTCAAAATCCATTTTCTCATCCCTTCCCCTTTCATCCACTCTCTGTTCTTTCCACTTCAAAATAATTGAAGCAGCAGTGCAGGCTGCATGCCCCACCCTCCCCAAGGCTCCCCAGTTTTCTCCACACCCTCTGCCCTGGGGTCCACCAGGCTGTGGGCACTGCAGAGCCTTCCTGCCTCAGAACTTCTAGGCCTTTTCTGCTTCATGCCTGGCCTTTTGTCTCCCTTCTCTCCTATCAGCTAATCAAAGACTTATACTTCTTCACAGTGTCCCTTGTCTTATCAACACACATATTCCCAACACTTTTTCCCACACTACAGCTAACACCAAGAATATACTATTATTACACACAGATAACTTTTAAAATACACACACATTTGATACATTTGCAAAATTTCAGTAACAGTGAGAGTAAAAAATGAGGAACCACAAGTAAAATACTATTCTTGCTGACCAACTCCCAATGTTGTGATGGGATTAAAGTACTGCTGATTGTAACCAGTAAGCAATGAGCAGGTGATGCCCTATCTGCATGTAACAGGTGCATGGCCACCACTAGGTACAGGACTCAATCATCACCAAAGTCCCTCTGAGTGCCTAGTACTGATTCGCCTCAGAATATCTGGTCTTTAGTATCTGTTCCAATCAACCACGTTCTTCTAAACACTATTAAACTTCTTCCCCATGAGGAATGACAGAGCTCTTGTTTCCAAGTTCCAGGTATCCTTTCTGAAAGTAGGGAATATATCTGCCTACCAAAGCAAGCCTTTGATGCCACTCACTGGGATTTGAGAAAACAAAGCATAGGAAAGAAACTATTTTACTTGGATCAAATAATTATTCCAGAACCTGAATTAAATGCACATGAATATGTAATTCATATTTTCTTAATTAAAGGACACAACTCAAGACCAAAGAATTGAGAATCTTGTGAGTTATCTTGATGCTTCAACAGTTTGCTCAAAGTTTATCAGTCCCTGAGAAATAAACATTGGTGCTGCTACTGCTAAGTCACTTCAGTCGTGTCTGACTCTGTGCAACCCCATAGATAGCAGCCCACCAGGCTCCCCTGTCCCTGGGATTCTCCAGGCAAGAACACTGGAGTGGGTTGCCATTTCCTTCTCCAATGCATGAAAGTGAAAAGTCAAAGTGAAGTCGCTCAGTCATGTCCGACTCTTAGCGACCCCATGGACTGAAACCTACCAGGCTCCTCCATCCATGGGATTCCCCAGGCAAGAGTACTGGAGTGGGGTGCCACTGCCTTCTGTGAAACATTGGTGCATTTAGGTGAATTTAAGAGATATATCATCTTATGCAGCTTGCAAAGCCAAGCCTCCTGCCTCAGTACAATCAGGACCAATGTGAGTGTCTGCATATTTGCAGTAGCTCCAACCTGCTTTTCACATCACATATCCCTCTGTCCCAAAAGGAACCTTTTCTCACAGCCAGGTTGGTTTCCATCTTGTTCATCTTTCATCTTGAACACTCACTGACACACCTACCTTTATCCTCCTACCCTGCCTCCACCCCAGTCCTTCATAGGTCTTTATCTGTAACTGAGCAGGACCCTATGGGGTCTTCCCAAGACAGATCCCTTCCCCATATCCTCTGCTTTAACTCCTATCTGAAGCACCTAGATGACAGTATTTGAATCATATTTCCTGAGTTCTTTTAAGATGAGAAAACTCCCACCTAAAGGAAGATGTTAACTAGTTGATGACCATGAGCATATAGCTCCTTAGGTCCCTTGAAGCCTAAGGATTGATAATGTTAACCCCTGTGACACTGTCCTTTTGCCTCACCATCAACCAATCAAGAGAACTGTACATGAGCTGATCACATACCCTGTGACCCCTCTCCCTTACCTAGCTTTTAAAAATACTTTCCTGAAATCCTTCGGGGATTTCAGAGTTTTGGGGGATGAGCCACCCATCTCCTTGCATGGCCCTACAATAAACCTTGCTCTGCTCCAAACTCTGACATTTCCTTATTGTTTGGCCTCACTGTACATCAGGCACATGAACTTGCTTTCAGTTACAACTTTGGCAAGGTAGCCAAGAGTGTGGCTGTGGAGGTCGACTCCAGCCACAGAAAGCCCCTTCTCTGAGTCCCCAGAGGCTGCTGGAGCTCATTTGCTCCAAGGAACTGGGAGGCACTGTCCTTGAGAGGTACCAACTGCCTCATGGCACAAGACTGTTTGGAGCAAAGAAATGTCTGGAGCTGCAGTCCACATTCAGTGTTGCTTGGAAGGTAAGTCATTCCAGCTTGTGCAGGCTGGGAACTCTCTCTACTCCATTTGGGCTGCTTCCTTACAGGAAGTGAGCCACTCTGGGTCTGTTCTCTTTAGAGAGCTGGGCCAATCTGTTTAGAGGCCTCTATCTGGGTGTGGATGTAAAATTTTTACACCTCCTCTGAATTTCTGTCTGTGCAACCATATTCTATATAGTTTAGTGTATCATTTTGGGGTGAGTCACTCTGTGTCCATTCTCTTTTGGGAGCCAGGTCACTCTGTGGCCTCCATCTGGAAATGGAGGTGGAATTTGGGGGCTATACCTGGGCTGGTTCTTTGTATGTGGGACCATATATTTGTTGTTTGTATGTGCGTCAGTATTTGCACTGGCCAACTGAGATGTCTTTGGTGAGTAATGCAGCTCATGTGTGATGATGCCAATAGGTTTGTCTGTGGTGCAGCACTGGTTAGCATTTTCCCTTTTGGACTAGCCTTGGTCATTCATTCAGCTTTATTTCTGATGGGATGGTGGTTGAAGTTCTCCCCATTTTGACTAAAGGAACATGGTTTTGGAATCTCCCTGTTTGGGGCTAGGGAACTGTGATCCTGAGAGAACATTTTGAATTGTTGTTTGCTTGATATTTGATGACACCAGCCATGAATAATGGATGATCAGAGCTCTGTTCCATCTTACAGTCCCGCTAGGGTATATGTTGCAAAACTGGGAGATCTTCAGCTATGTTCATGTAAATGAAAGAAAACTGTATGTTTATTGTAGCCCTGTGTATTCTCAATACTCTCTAAGATCTGGAGAACAATGACCCCTAATGGCTCTGCTATTGTATCAAAATGGGCTTTTTGCAATTTGGCTTATATTGGAGGATGTGTGTGTGGGTGTCTGTGTTGTCTTCCTGCCTGAGTCCAAATCCTGTTCCCTCTTTCTGGTTTTGCTTAAAGTGAACCATGTGAATGTGAGCAAATGATTTACATTACTGTTTATTACTATTATCTGTTTTTTAAAACTTAAGTGGATACTTGAGAAATGGAGAAAAAAAAATTCCTGAAAATAGCCAAGATGATTGAGTTTTGTATAATGAGTTACAAGAGAAATTTGCATTTCTCTTTTTGTGCCTTTTAGATATAAATGATCTCTACAGATATTTGTTAATGTAAAATTTTAGAGTTGTGCTAAATCAAGTTAAATGATGGAAGTTTATGCAGTTGTTTCAACGTGGGATAATTTAAAAACAAAATAACATAGATACAGAAAATGATGAAAGGTTTGTAGTAAGGCAACACTGAAAAAACAACTTTGTGCATGGTACAGATGGGCTAAGTTTATATTGAATTTAATTAAGTAAATGACTTTTATTATTAAAAGCAAACTGGTACAAGACTAGATTTGGATTTCTCTTTCTGTTAGAAGGACAAAGTTCTCCTGGAATGCTGACTTTGATAACAGATTGTGTGTGCTTCTGTGCCTATAAGTACTCTGTATTTGCGTTTGACATGTCTTTTCTCACTTTAGTTAAGGAATAAATAATGTTTCACAGTGATCTATGACCTTATTTGACCAAGTGTTTTGAAAATTTTTCACAAACTTCCCAAATATACAATTTTCATTAAAGTTCTTTTGACTTCCAGACAGCTTTAAAATGCTTTAGAGAGCCCCAGTGCATGTAAGAGAAATACTTAACTAGTATTATTTGGTATGTAAAATTACTGGAGAGCATTATCACAAGAGTGATAAAGTTGCTTTGAGTATACTTTATGAATGAATGTTATTAACATAGACATGGTAAAAATTAAAGTTTCTGAAATTTGGATATGTACTGGTATAATTGTATCAGTCATAATTCTAGTTATTTTAAAATACTGTATGTCCCAACAACTTGGTTAAACTTCCTTGTCAAAAAACACTGTAATCATATGACAAACCCACAGCAAACATTATCCTCAATGGTGAAAAATTGAAAGCATTTCCTCTAAAGTCAGGAACAAGACAAGGGTGCCCACTTTCACCACTACTATTCAACATTGTTTTGGAAGTTTTGGCCACAGCAATCAGAGCATAAAAAGAAATAAAAGGAATCCAAATTGGAAAAGAAGAAGTCAAACTCTCACTGTTTGCAGATGACATGATCCTCTACATAGAAAACCCTAAAGACTACACCAGAAAATTACTAGAGCTAATCAATAAATATAGTAAAGTTGCAGGATATAAAATTAACACACAGAAATCCCTTCATTCCTATACACTAATAATGAGAAAATAGAAAGAGAAATTAAGGAAATAATTCCATTCACCATTGCAATGAAAAGAATAAAATACTTAGGAATATATCTACCTAAAGAAACTAAAGACCTATATATAGAAAACCATAAAACACTGGTGAAAGAAATCAAAGAGGACACTAATAGATGGAGAAATATACCATGTTCATGGATCAGAAGAATCAATATAGTGAAAATGAGTATACTTCCCAAAGCAATCTATAGATTTAATGCAATTTCACAGAGCTAGAACAAACAATTTCACAATTTGTATGGAACTACAAAAAACCTCGAATAGCCAAAGCAATCTTGAGAAAGAAGAATGGAACTGGAGGAATCAACCTGCCTGACTTCAGGCTCTACTACAAAGCCACAGTCATCAAGACAGTATGGTACTGGCACAAAGACAGAAATATAGATCAATGGAACAAAATTGAAAGCCCAGAGATAAATCCACACACCTATGGACACCTTGTCTTTGACAAAGGGGGCAAGAATATACAATGGAGAAAAGACAATCTCTTTAACAAGTGGTGCTGGGAAAACTGGTCAACCACTTGTAAAAGAATGAAACTAGAACACTTTCTAACACCATACACAAAAATAAACTCAAAATGGATTAAAGATCTAAACGTAAGACCAGAAACTATAAAACTTCTAGAGGAGAACATAGGCAAAACACTCTCTGACATAAATCACAGCAGGATTCTCTATGACCCACCTCCCAGAATATTGGAAATAAAAGCAAAAATAAACAAATGGGACCTAATTAAACTAAGCTTCTGCACAACAAAGGAAACTATAAGCAAGGTGAAAAGACAGCCTTTGGAATGGGAGAAAATAATAGCAAATTAAGCAACTGACAAACAACTAATCTCAAAAATATATAAGCAACTCCTGCAGCTCAATTCCAGAAAAATAAATGACCCAATCAAAAAATGGGCCAAAGAACTAAATAGACATTTCTCCATAGAAGACATACAGATGGCTAACAAACACATGAAAAGATGCTCAACATCACTCATTATCAGAGAAATGCAAATCAAAACCACAATGAGGTACCATTTCATGCCAGTCAGAATGGCTGCTATCCAAAAGTCTACAAGTAATAAATGCTTGTAGAGCATTTGTGGAGAAAGGTTGTGGAGAAAAGGGACCCTCTTACACTGTTGGTGGGAATGCAAACTAGTACAGCCACTATGGAGAACAGTGTGGAGATTCCTTAAAAAACTGGAAATAGAACTGCCTTATGACCCAGCAATCCCACTGCTGGGCATACACACCGAGGAAACCAGAATTGAAAGACACACATGTACCCCAATGTTCATCGCAGCACTGTTTATAATAGCCAGGATATGGAAACAACCTAGATGTCCATCAGCAGATGAATGGATAAGAAAGCTGTGGTACATATACACAATGGAGTATTACTCAGCCATTAAAAAGAATACATTTGAATCAGTTCTGATGAGGTGGGTGAAACTGGAGCCTATTATACAGAGTGAAGTAAGCCAGAAAGAAAAACACCAATACAGTATGCTGCTAAGTCACTTTAGTCATGTCCAACTCTGTGCAACCCCATAGACGGCAGCCCACCAGGCTCCCCCATCCCTGGGATTCTCCAGGCAAGAACACTGGAGTGGGTTACCATTTCCTTCTCCAATGCATGAAAGTGAAAAGTGGAAGTGAAGTCGCTCAGTTGTGTCCGACTCTCAGTGACCCCATGGACTGCAGCCTACCAGGCTCCTCCGTCCATGGGATTTTCCAGGCAGGAGTACTGGAGTCGGGTGCCATTGCCTTCTCCGACCAATACAGTATACTAACTCATATATATGGAATTTATAAAGATGGTAACAATAACCCTGTATGTGAGACAGCAAAAGAGACACAGATGTATAGAACAGTCTTTTAGACTCTGTGGGAGAGGGAGAGGGTGGGATGATTTGGGAGAATGTCATTGAAACATGTATAATATCATATATGAAACGAATTGCCAGTCCAGGTTCGATACAGGATACAGGATGCTTGGGGATGGTGCATTGGAATGACCCAGAGGGATGGTACGGGGAGGGAGGAGGGAGGGGGGTTCAGGATTGGAAACACGTGTATACCTGTGGTGGATTCATGTTCATGTATGGCAAAACCAATACAATATTGTAAAGTAATTAACCTCCAATTAAATTAAATAAATTTATATTAAAAAAACAAAAACACTGTGATCAGATCTCTAACTCTGCTTTTTAAGTACTTAATCATCTGCAGACAGTTTAAGCTGAGGCTTTCCAAATTGCTTCATCTTTAAGAAGAGTCACGGGAAGGACGTCTGACAAGAACGGGTTTCTGATAACTTTTATATCATGCTGCTGAACCAGGTAAGATATTTAAAATTTAACAGAATTTCTGATTTCATGAAAATGCTAGTAAAATGATTAATTCTATAAGATTGAGTAAACTAATGAATGGGCTTCCCAAGTGGCACAGTGGTAAAGAACTCACCTGTCAAGACAGGAGATGTGGGTTCAATCCCTGGATTGGGAAGATCTCCTGGAATAGAAAATGGGACCCACTCCAGTATTCTTCCCTGGAAAATTTGATGGACAGAGGAATCTGGCAGGCTACAGTCAATGGGGTTGCAAAAGTGTTGGACTTCATTGAACACACACATTCACACAAACTGATAAATATGGGTTATAATTTTTAGGTTTTATCTGAAATATTACCAGTCCTTAGTCTGTGTTTCTACAGATATAAGGAAATGTTGGGTAGTTTGAGAAAGGAGTCCAAAATGGCAATCAAAAGTGGCAACTAAAAGGCAAACAAAGACATAAAAAAGCCTGAGTAAAACAGAACAAAGGAAAAATCTGCAGCCCGGAGTAAAAACCTTTGGTGGGAAAAACACATCCAACATGACCCCTTCCCTGGTTGGTCTCAGGTACAAGCCCTGATTGATGCTACTGTTGTTCTTCAGTTGCTCAGTCCTTTCTGACTCATTGTAACCCCATGGACTGCAGCACACCAGGCTTCCCTGTCCTTCACCATCTCTCAGAGCTTGCTCCAACTCATGTACATTGAAAGAATGATGCCATCCAACCATCTTATCCTCTGTCATCCCCTCTACTCCTGCCCTCTATCTTTCCCAGCATCAGGGTCTTTTCCAATGAGTCAGCTTCTTCTCATCAGGTGACCAAAGTATTGGAGCTTCAGCTTAAACATCAGTCCTAATGAATATTCAGGATTGAGTCCCTTTAGGATTGACTGGTTGGATCTTCTTGCAGTCCAAGGGATTCTCAAGAGTCTTATCCAGCACCACAGTTCAAAAGCATCAATTCTTTGGTGCTCAGCCTTCTTTATGGTCCAAATCTCACATCCATACATGATTACTAGAAAAACCATAGCTTTGACTATATGAACCTTTGTTGGCAAAGTGATGTCTCTGCTTTTTCATATGCTGTCTAGGTTTGTCATAGCTTTTCTTCCAAGGAGCAAGCATCTTTTAATTTAATGGCTGCAGTCACCATTTGCAGTGATTTTGGAGCCCAAGAAAATAAAGTCTGTCACTGTTTCCATTGTTTCCCCATCTATTTGCCATGAAGTGATGGGACCAGATGCCATGATTTTCGTGTTTTAAATGTTGAGTTTTAAGCCAGCTTTTTCACTCCCCTCTTTCACCTTAATCAAGAGGCTCTTTAGTTCTTCTTTGCTTTCTGCCACTAGAGTAGTGACATCTGTATATCTGAGGTTATTGATACTTCCCCTAGCAACCTTGTGATATTGCTAGTGATATCTTTAAGATGGCAAAATAGAAGGACATGCACTCATTTTCTACAAGAACACCTAAATCACAACTAGCTGTTTGATGTGGGGCAGAACAAGTCAGGCTCCAGGGACCACTTAGGAGAAGGAACAAAGGACATTAAAAGAAAGGGTGGGACTACTCTTACAGAGGTCGATCTGCTCTCACGTCTCAGGAGTGTATTTCATGCCGCTTGTTTAATGAATCCTGCCTGCATGAGCTTTCCGGATCTGTCATTTTAATTTTTTACTACAACAAGACAAGGATGGAGGAAAAAGAACCACACCTGACATTTGATGCCATGCCTCAGATGTAAGGTAAGCTGCAGGTTTCACCCAAATTTCTGGCTGGAGACTTCTGACTTTTCTTCCTCTTTCTCTCACTCTGCCTAAACTACAACCCCCAGGAAGCCTTATGCACTAGGATTGTGTTTTTCTCAACACGGCAAACAATGTGCTGGGAGTTGGAACTTGGCACCTGCTGCTACCTGCAACAAATTTGCACCACTGAATGACAAACTTGTTTTCTGGGACAAAAAAAAAAAAAAAATTTCCCAGGCCCTGCTGCCTCCCAGAATCTTTCTCCCTGAGCAGCTTGCTAGTGCTTGTACCACTTCATCAGCCAGTGTGCTCTGCCCTTTACTTTTTCCTGGGATTTTCTTACCCTCTCTACTTGGGAAGAACAATCTCCCACCTTATTCTGTGTTCAAAAATCCTCTGTTAAAATACTAGGAATTTCTCCTATAATCCAAAGCCTGAAAAATCAGAAAACTCTCCTAACATCATAAAGAATTCCCATCTAACTTCTGTCTCTCAGGGGAAAGGAGAGCCCAGATTCCCTCACTCTTTCCCCTACCCAATTTCTTTACCCTGTCAGGTTCTTCTGATCAAACAAAAAAATTATAAAGTCTCTATCTGGATACATATGTATGTCTCATTGTGTGTTTTTGTCTTTGGATAATATTACTGAGGCTAATTTATAAATGAGCTCTAATTTAGTTGACCTAAAGAAAAGTAAGTGCTTACAAACCAAAGAATTCTAAATTCAAAAAAATTAAACTAAATGAATTTCAGGTTCATGTGAACTGGGAAATATTCAATATTAATGTTTGTTTGCTGATCTAATTAACGGAGATGTGTCTTGAGTCATCAACATTGTGTAATACTTTTATTGGGCATAGGTTTATATCTGCTGCAAATTGTCAGCAAGGAAAGTGACAATGTAAAGAAGCTTTTAAGGAAAGAAAATGCAAGTGAGGTAAGAGCTTTAACTGATTTATATTTACCAATCTACAGAGTACTGTACTGATATAAAGGATACTTCATAGTTGCTTAAGAAAAGTAGGGTGCATGGTACAAGTTTTCTTAAAATGTTAAATTACCTTTGATAATGGAGATTAAGTTTCTTTTCCTTTTAAATGATCTGTTCTATGTTTATCTCTGAAATCTTTTGCTACTATTGCTAAGTGAATAACTGTTGTTTCACAGTGACCTGCATGATCCTATCTCACTGAATGTTATAAAGCCTTTAGATATTTTTGGGAAAACTTTCTTAAATTAAATTCTAATGAAGCCGTTTTGATTTCTAGCTAACTTCGAGGTGTTCTGAGGGTCCCTGAGGCATCCCAAAGAAGGATATTAAACTAATTAGGTTCATTGATATGTTAAAGGTACATGGGAAGTACTGTCAAATAAGTAACAAATCTTTTTAGGCTATATTATATGGTAGATGTCACTAAATTATATGAAATTCATAAAGATCTGATATGCCCTGGCAAATATAGTCAGTTATAATTCTAATTATCATATTAAAGTGTTACGTGCCACAGCAATGACCAGGTTGCTTTGTCAACTGCAACGTAATCAGATTCTAAATGTGTCTTCCATGGTTTCACTCTAATGCCTTTGCAAAAATACTGCTTCTTCTTCAAGGTTTATGGCAAAAATTTACTAAGATTAACCAGATAAACAAATTTTGTAATTAATAGTAACCTGGTGCCAGACTTTTTTTTTTCTCTCTCTCTGTTAAGAAAACAAAGTTACCTAGGAACATAATATTTAATAACAGACAATGTGAATTTCTTTGCCTTTTACTGATTTATATTTGTTTTTAAAAGCTTTTCTTACTCTGGTAAAGTAAATAAGCCTGAGCTTTATCTACATGTACCATAATCTTTATTCTGCTTTTACAAAAATTAACACCTCATTGTCAGACACTATCTTGATGTCCTTAACACATGGCAACAGTCTACTCCTAAATTGGGGAAATTAAAATGGGTAAACTAACTATAAATCAAATAGGGTTATGGGAAACACAAGATGGTCACTTGGCTTTCCCCAGCCCCATGACAAACCTCGTTTTTATTTGATGGGATAAAGCCTTCCCTGGCTGCAGAGTTAATACGTCCTCATGAAGGAAAAATCTCTTTATGTTTCACTAAATATTAAATTCTAGTTTTGTTAATTAAGGCCTATGTTTGCCAAGGCTCACTTCCCAGGTCTTCCTTTGCTATTTCATTATATTACTAAAAACTTTAATTGCGTTATTGAGATATTCTAAAGTTTGTTTCTAAAGCTTATCTGAGTAATCTGTCTTTGGGGGGAGATCAGATGCCCTGTGGCCTACAACCAGAGGATTATACCTTCTGGAAAAGACATAATGCAAAGGACTCTCACCAACCTGGACAGAAGGACCCTTATCAGGTATTAACTAGCTCATGTACAGTGAAACTAAAAGAAAATTAACTCTAGGGTTAACTTCCACTCACAAAGGGTCCCTACACTGAAGTGGCCTATCGAGAGAACTGCTGACCTCAAAATCACCTTAAAACAATGCTCAAACAGAGGGAAAAACTACACTTACACAAGAATAAAACAATGACATCAGAAGTAGGACAACTTACTCAAGATCCTTAACCTGATTGGTTTGATTCTTTACGTTTTCTTTATAATGATTTCTTAATTTCTTAGATCTTTGCATTTAAATCAAATATTTTTCTATCATAGACATGATCCTATGCAAAATTTAAAAATCAACCCAATTGTTGGGTTTGTGGCCAATTATCTATGTCTAGCACTTCTGAGTTACCTTGATGTATTTCTCCATTCCCAAGCTCTAATTGGTTGACTCTTAGAAATTTTTTCTTAAAAAAATTAAAAATCAATGGCTTACATCCCTCGGGACAATACAAAATTAGATTTGCAGCTATTCTAGCAGGTTTCTGGTCTCAGAGCATAGGCTAGCATTGCTCTACATCATGTTATTTATTTCCAACTGAGGTGGACAAACTGGCAACAAGTCTGACCAGTTCTTCCATTCCATGTGACACACCTCTACTGGAAACCCTGGGGACACCCAATTCCAGTAAAGGGGATCCCAATAAGTCTCTTGAGCTCCCTTGGCATCCATGTCCTGACTGAGGGATGCTTGGCTCTCAGATCACAACCCCTTAATCCTACTTCGCACTAGCCACACTGGAGACCTTGGGAATGCCTAAGTCCACTCCTGGGATCCCAGGAGGTTGACCTGCCTCAACCTGCCCAGGGCTCTGCATCTTGACACAAGGAGGCTCAGCTCTCAGGTTACCCCAGTGCTGGGAAGGATAAGTGTCAGCCCAGGGAAGTCCACTCATGGGATCCTATTAGCTTCTCCTGTCATTACTTTCAGATGGGAAAAAAAAATTCCACTCCACCACAGATGCCCTTGAGATACATCCTTGATAACTGGAAGCTGTTCGACCCTCAGACTCTAAGGCTAAGACTTTTGAGATTCTTTTGTAAAACTGCATAGCTGCAGAGGGTGGTCCCAAGATGGCAGAGGAATAGGACCAAGAGACCACCTTCTCCCTGACAAATTCATCAAAAGATCATTTGAATGCTGAACAACTTCCACAAAACAACTTCTGAACACTGGTGGAGGACACCAGGCACCCAGAAAGGTAGCCCATTCTCTTCAAAATGAGTCTTGAGGCTACTTTAAGAATAAGACTGAAAGCCAGAGGCAGGAGGCTTAACTCCAAAACTTGAGAACATCAGAGAGCTCCTGATTCCAGGGAACATTAATAGACAAGAGATCATCCAAAAGCCTCCATACCTACACTGAAACTAAGCTCCAACAAAGAGTCAACAAGTTCCAGAGCAAGATATACCATGCTAATTATCCAGCAAAGCAAGAACATAGCCCCGAGCATTAAAAGGCAGGATGCCCAAAGCCATACCAAACCCACAGATACCCCAAAACTCACTACTGGACACTTCATTGCACTTCAGAGAGAAGAGATAGAGCTACACCCACCAGAATACGGAAGCAAGCTCCCATAACTAGGAAACCTTGACAAGCCACTAGTCCTCCCCACCCACAGAGAGCAAGCTCCACAATAAAGAGGAACCACAAACTTCCAGCCTACAGAAAGGCCACCCCAAACACAGCCATCTAAACAAAATGAAAAGGCAGAGAAATACACAGCATGTAAAGGAACATGATAAATGCACACCGAGCCAAACAAAAGAGGAGGAGATAGGGAGTCTACCTGAAAAAGAATTCAGAATAATGATAGTAAAGATATCCAAAATCTTGAAAACAAAATGGAGTTACAGATAAATAGACTGGAGATAAGGATTGGGAAGATGCAAGAAATGTTTAACAAGGACCTAGAAGAAATTTTTAAAAAGTCAATCAATAATGAATAATGCAATAACTGAAATCAAAAGCACTCTGGAGGAAACCAACAGTAGAATAACTGAGGCAGAAGATAGGATAGGTAAGGTGGAAGATAGAATGGTGGAAATCAATGAAGCAGAGAGAGAAAAGAAAAAAGAATTACAAGAAATGAGGACAACCTCAGAGACATCTGGGACAATGTTAAATACCCCAACATTCGAATCATAGGAGTCCCAGAAGAAGAAGACAAAAAGAAAGGCCATGAGAAAATACTTGAGGAGATAATAGTTGAAACCTTCCCTAAAATGGGGAAGGAAATAGCCACCCAAATCCAAGAAACCCAAAGAGTCCCAAACAGGATAAACCCAAGGATAAAGACCCCAAGACACATATTAAACAAACTAATGAAGATCAAACACAAAGTACAAATATTAAAAGCAGCAAGGGAAAAGCAACAAATAATATCCCCATTAGGATAACAGCTGATCTTTCAATAGAAACTCTTCAGGCCAGAAGGGAATGGCAGGACATACTTAAAGTGATGAAAGAGAAAAATCTACAACCCAGATTACTGTACCCAACAAGGATCTCATTCAAATATGAAGGAGAAATCAAAAGCTTTACAGACAAGCAAAAGCTGAGAATTCAGCACCACCAAACCAGCTCTTCAACAAATGCTAAAGGAGCTTTTCTAGATAGGAATCACAGAAAAGGTTTATAAACTTGAACCCAAAACAACAAAGTAAATGGCAATGAGATCATACTTACCAGTAATTACCTTAATGTAAATGGGTTGAATGCCCCAACCAAAAGACAAAGACTGGCCAAATGGATACAAAGAAAGACCCCTATATGTGCTGTCTACAAGAGACCCACCTCAAACCAAGGGACACATACAGACTGAAAGTGAAGGACTGGAAAAAGATATTTCATGCAAATGAGACCAAAAGAAAGCAGGAGTAGCAATACTCATATAAGATAAAATAGACTTTGAAATGAAAGCCGTGAAAAGAGACAAAGAAGGATACAACATAAGGATCAAAGGATCAATCCAAGAAGAAGATGTAACAATTATAAATATATATGCACCCAACATAGGAGCACCTCAATACACAAGGCAAATGTTAACAAGGATGGAAGAGGAAATTAACAGTAACACAATAATAGTGAGAGATTTTAATACCCCACTCACACCTATGGATAGATCAACCAAACAGAAAATTAGCAAGGAAACACAAACTTTAAATTATACAGTGGACCAATTAGACATAATTGATATCTATAGGACTGCTGCTGCTACTGCTGCTAAGTCGCTTCAGTCGTGTCCGACTCTATGCGACCCCATAGACGGCAGCCCACCAGGCTCCCCCATCCCTGGGATTCTCCAGGCAAGAACACTGGACTGGGTTGCCATTTCCTTCTCCAATGCATGAAAGTGAAAAGTCAAAGTGAAGTCGCTCAATCGTGTCCAACTCTTCACAACCCCATGGACTGCAGCCTACTAGGCTCCTCCGTCCATGGGATTTTCCAGGCAGAGTACTGGAGTGGGGTGCCATCGCCTTCTCCAATCTATAGGACATTTCACCCCAAAACAATGAATTTCACCTTTTCCTCAAGTGCACACGGAACATTCTGCGGGATAGACCACATCCTGAGCCATAAATCTAGCGTTGGTAAATTCAAAAAAACTGAAATCATTTCAGGAATCTTTTCTGATCACAATGCGGTAAGATTAGATGTCAACTACAGGAAAAAAAACTATTAAAAATACAAACATAAGGAGGCTAAACATCATGCTTCTGAATAACCAACATATCATGGAAGAAATCAAAATATGCATAGAAACAAATGAAAATGAAAACACCACAACCCAAAACCTATGGGGTTCAGTAAAAGCAGTGCTAAGGGGAAGGTTCATTACAGTACAAGCTTACCTCAGGAAACAAGAGAAAAATCAAATAGATAACCTAACTTTACACCTAACACAACTAGAAAAATAATAAATGACGAACCCTAGGGTTAGTAGAAGGAACAAAATCATAAACATTAGGGCAGAAATAAATGAAAATGAAACAAAGGAGACTATAGCAAAAATCAACAAAACTAAAAGATGGTTCATTGAGAAGATAAATAAAATAGACAAACCATTAGCCAGACTCATCAAGAAAAAAGAAAGGAGAGGAATCAAATCAACAAAATTAGAAATGGAAAATGGAGAAATCACAACAGACCACACAGAAATACAAAGGATCATAAGAGACTACTATCAGCAACTATATGCCAATAAAATGAACAACTTGAAAGAAATGGACAAATTCTTAGAAAAGTATACCCTCCCAAAACTGAGCCAGGAAGAAATAGAAAATCTTAACAGACCCTTCACAAGCATTGAAATCAAAAATCTATTAACAAACAAAACCCCAGGACCAGATGGCTTCACAGGTAAATTTTACCAAAAATTTAGAGAAGAGCTAACACCTATCCTACTCAAACTCTTCCAGAAAATTGCAGAGGAAGGTAAGCTCCCAAACTCATTCTAGGCCACCATCACCCTAATACCAAAACCAGACAAAGATGCCACAAAAAAGAAAACTACAGGCCAATATCACTGATGAACATAGATGCAAAAGTCCTCAACAAAATTCTAGCAAACAGAATCCAACAACATATTTAAAAGATCATACATCACGACCAAGTGGGCTTTATACAAGGGATGCAAGGATTCTTCAATATTCACAAATAAATCAATGTGATACACCACATTAACAAGTTGAAAGACAAAAATCATATGATTATCTCAATAGACGCAGAGAAATCCTTGGACAAAATTCAACAACAATTTATGATAAAAACTCTCTAGAAAGCAGGCATAGAAGGAACATACCTCAACATAATAAAAGCCATACCTGATAAACCCACAGCAAATATTATCCTTAATAGAGAAAAATTGAAAACATTTTCCCTAAAGTCAGGAACAAGACAAGGGTGCCCACTTTCACCACTACTACTCAACATTGTTTTCAAAGATGTTTTAGCCACCAGCAATCAGAGAAGAAAAAGAAGTAAAAGGAATCCAAATTGGAAAAGAAGAAGTAAAATTCTCACTGTTTGCAGATGACATGATCCTCTACATAGAAAACCCTAAAGACTACACCAGAAAATTACTAGAGCTAATCAATGAATATAGTAAAGTTGCAGGATATAAAATTAACACACAGAAATCCCTTGCATTCCTATACTCTAACAATGAGAAAACAGAAAGAGAAATTAAGGAAACAATTCCATTCACCATTGCAATGAAAAGAATAAAATACTTAGAAATAAATCTACCTAAAGAAACCAAAGACCTATATATAGAAAACTGTAAAACATTGATGAAAGAAATCAAAGATGACACAAATAGATTAAGAAATATACCATGTTCATGGATTGGAAGAATCAATATAGTGAAAATGAGTATACTACCCAAAGCAATCTATAGATTCAATGCAATCCATATCAAGCTACCAACTGTATTTTTCACAGAATTCGAACAAATAATTTCACAATTTGTATGGAAATACAAAAAAAAAACCTCAAATAGCCAAAGCAATATTGAGATAGAAGACTGGAACTGGAGGAATCAACCTGCCTGACTTCAAACTATACTACAAAGCTACAGTCATCAAGATAGTATGGTACTAGCACAAAGACAAAAATACAGATCAATGGAACAAAACAGAAAGCCCAGAGATAAATCCACACAACTATGGATACCTTATCTTTGACAAAGGAGGCAAAAATATACAATGGAGAAAAGACAATCTCTTCAATAAGTGGTGCTGGGAAAACTGGTCAACCATTTGTAAAAGAATGAAACTAGAATACTTTCTAACACCATACACAAAAAATAAACTCAAAATGGATTAAAGATCTAAATGTAAGACCAGAAACTATAAAACTCCTAAAGGAAAACATAGGCAAAACACTCTCTGACATAAATTACAGCAAGATCCTCTATGACCCACCTTCCAGAGTAATGGAAATAAAAGCAAAAATAAACAAATGGGACCTAATTAAACTTAAAAGTTTTTGCACAATGAAGGAAACTATAAGCAAGGTGAAAAGACAGGCTTCAGAATGGGAGAAAATAATAGCAAATGAAGCAACTGACAAAGAAATAATCTCAAAAATATACAAGCAGCCCATGCAGCTCAATACCAGAAAAATAAATGACTCAATCAAAAAAATGGGCCAAAGAACTAAATAGACATTTCTCCATAGAAGACATACAGATGGCTAACAAACACATGAAAAGACGCTCAACATCACTCATTATCAGAGAAATGCAAATCAAAACCACAATGAGGTATTATCTCACGTGGGTCAGAATGGCTGCTATCAAAAAGTCTACAAACAATAAATGCTGGAGAGGATGTGGAAAAATGGGAACCCTCTTACACTGTTGGTGGGAATGCAAACTAGTACAGCCACTATGGAGAACAGTGTGGAGATTCCTTTAAAAACTGGAAATAGAACTGCCATGCAATTCCACTGCTGGGCATACACACCGAGGAAACCAGAATTGAAAGAGACACGTGTATCCCAATGTTCATCGCAGCACTGTTTACAATAGGTAGAACATGGAAACAACCTAGATGTCCATCAGCAGACAAATAGATAAGGAAGTTGTGGTATATATACACAATGGACTATTACTCAGCTATTAAAAAGTGCATTTGAATCAGTTCTAATGAGGTGGATGAAACTGGAGCCTATTATACAGAGTAAAGTAAGTCAGAACGAAAAACACCAATACAGTATATTAATGCATATACACGGAATTTAGAAAGATGGTAACGATGACTCTATATGTGAGAGAGCAAAGAGACACAGATACAAAAAACAGACTTTTGGACTCTGTGGGAGACAGAGAGGGTGGGATGATTTGAAAGAATAGCACTAAAACATGTATATTACCATATATGAAATAGATCACCAGTCCAAGTTTGATGCATCAAACAGGACACTCAAAGCCAGTGCACTGGGATGATCCTGAGGGATGGGATGGGGAGAGAGGTGGAAGAGGGTTTCAGGATATATACCCATGGCTGATTCATGTCAATGTATGGCAAAACCCACCAAATATTGTAAAGTAATTAGCCTCCAATTAAAATAAATTAATTAATTTTATTTTTAAAAAGGTACAGAGGCAAAAATATTGGAAAGAAAAAAAAAAAAACCAACAAACTGCATAGCCTCTATATTCACTGGGGGATGGGGAACACTGACCTGAGGATTGGAGTTTAAATTACAATACCATCCTGCAGCTAAACTTACTCTGCAAAAAGCAACGGAAATGGACAGAGATCCCCTATGTCCAAATTTTCTTTCAACTAAGGGACATGAAGGGACTCTGTCTTAAGGGTGGGATTGACGTATGCCCTAAAAGCTAGCTTACTAGGCAAACAGTGTTAGTCACAGACAACCAAGGCAAGAAGTCCCTCATGAAGGCTTACCTCTCATGACTTCTGAGTCTTCTTGTGCTCCTTTTCCCTTATATCCAAAATTCCCCCATACCCTAGAGCACTCCCTCCACAAGAGCCAGCCCAAGTATGTCCCTTGATTGAAATTGGAGGAGAATTCCGACCACAAGAGCCAGCCTGAGTACCTTAGTTGAAACCAGAGGGAAATTCAAACCAACCCAGGTCCATAAGCCCTTCTCCCTCTTAGAATTAAGACAGATCAAGAAAGACCTGGGAAGCTATATAAATGACCCAGGCAAATATATAGACACATTCTACCACATGACTTTGGCCTCTGACTTGATGTGGACATCATGGTTTTATTTGATCAAACTTTATCTGACCCCGAGGACACTAGGGTCTTTAAAGAAGCCCAAAAACATGCTACAGGACCTCACATGTCAAGGGGTAAACTGCAGTTCCCTCCTCAGATCCCAACTGAAACTCTAATGACCCTGAGTATATCTGGGAAAAGGAACATTTTCTGATTTGTGTAAAGGCAAGACTAAAGACAGGCTTCCCCGGTAGCTCAGCTGGTAAAGAATTCACCTGTGATGCAAGAGACCTGGGTTCAATCCCTGGGTTGGGAAGATCTCCTGGAGAAAGGAACAGCTACTCACCTCTGTATTCTGGCCTGGACAATACTACAGACTGTATAGTCTATGAAGTCGCAAAGAGTCGGACACAACTGAGCAACTTTCACTTTCACTTCATTTTCACTTTCAGGATTAAAGACAGCCCAATAAAAAGTAACCAACTAAACCCAGGTCTCAGCACTAATTAGGAGCCCACTGCCTTTCTGGAAAAGTTAAAAGAGGTCCTTCAAAAGTTTACCTGTCTGAATTTAGACTCTTATGAGGGGCAGGTGATTTTAAATGACAAATTCCTATCCCAATGTGCATCAGATATAAAGTTACAATAACTACAGCAACAGAGCCTTACTGCCTCTTTAGACAAGAAGGTTCATACAGCCACCAAAACCTTTTATAACAGAGGGCAGGAGAGGAAAGCCAAGGCCCAGGAAAGGGAGAGAAGTAAAGAGATAAAGCATGCCCAGATCCTGGTAGCCCTTCAGGGAAGCCCTATGGCAAACCCTGAATCCTTAAATGACAGGTCATGAAACAAATGCTTAATCTGTACTGGCAGGACATTGGGCCAAACTTTCCAAATCATGGCAAGCCTCCTAAAACAGCTTGCCACAAATGCCATCAGTCAGGACACTGGGCGGCACTCTGCCCTGGGCACCCAAAAGCCTCAAGGTCAAGTACCAAAGCTTCCCTCATGATGGTTCAACAGGACTGAAGCAGCCCACTCCAGCCAGCTTACCTGTCACAGATAACCATCATGGGGCTGGAGCCAAGAGTGCAAGTGGATGTGGCAGGTAGGTCAAAGAATTTCTTGGTTGACACAGGGGCTATCTACTCTATCCTGACCTCCTATTCCGGAGCCTTCTCCTCCCAAACCTGTACCATTTTGAGTGCTATGGGAAAAACAATTTAAAAAGATTCATCTGAGCACTTCTTTGTTGCTGGGATGGATAAATATTTTCCCATCAGTTTCTGGTGGTCCATGAATGCCCTACCCCCTTATTGGGAAGAGATATACTCACCAAGCTAGGAACCATTTTTATGATTTGAAGTTTTCAGCCCCTAGGGCTCTACAGCTCCTGGTTACTGCTGAGGAACCCATTATAGCCTCTCCAATTGGGCCAAAGAAAAGCTTTGAGAGGACAAAATTAACCCCTAGGTGCAGGACCAGGGAACTCCTGGACAAGCTCACTGAGCTGGACTGGTTGTCATTGTCCTGAGACCCCAATTAGTTTCCAAATCAGAAACAATACCCCCTCAGAAGAGAAGCTCAAGAAGGACTACAGCCTCTAATAAATAGATTCCTTGCCTGTGGGCTATTGGTCCCCACCAATTCACCATGTAACACCTCAATCCTCCCTTTAAGGGAAAAGGAGGGAATCTGGTGTGTGGTTCAAGATCTCCAGATCATAAATGAGGCTGTAGTCCCCCTCCACCCCTCAGCCCAATTCCTATGTAATCCTGGGAGAAATCTCACCCAATTGCAAGTGGTTTACTCTCCTGGATCTGAAGGACACATTCTTTGCACACCACTAGCTGAGAAATACTTTCAGCCTTCTAGTGGGAGGCTCCAGGAAAAACACACCAACAAATGACCTGGACAGTATTACCTCAGGGATTCAATTGATAGTCCCCATCTGATTGGACAAGCTCTTAGCTGAGATCTCCTAGATTTGAACCTGGACCAAATAGAAATAAAACAAATACACTCTATAGCTTAGAGCATATTGTCAATAATACAGCTTCCCAAACAACAACAACAACCTAACCTGGTTCACGGGTAGATACATAAACCTCTCTCCCACAAGTAACCTGACCTTGGGAGGAAGATCAGATGGAATTTAAGATTATAATCCGAGGAGTCATTATTACCTACAAGTCCCCAGCCTCCTCAACTGAGACCACCTGGACAACCTGTTTAGTCAATTATAAGGCAATGGCACCCCACTCCAGTACTTTTGCCTAGAAAATCCCATGGATGGAGGAGCCTGGTGGGCTGCAGTCCATGGGGTCCCTAGAGTCGGACACGACTAAGCGACTTCACTTTCACTTTTCACTTTAATGCATTGGAGAAGGAAATGGCAACCCACTCCAGTGTTCTTGCCTGGAGAATTCCAGGGACGGGGAAGCCTGGTGGGCTGCTGTCTATGGGGTCGCAGAGTCGGACACGACTGAAGTGACTTAGCTGTAGCAGTATGCTTATAAAAGACAACAGTTCATCTCTGGCCTTTTGAAACATCCTCTGTTGGTGGTCATTACTCATCCTGCCTGCCAGACTCCTACCACAGTATCCTTAATGGGGATTGAATACTATTTCTTATGTGGAAAATAACTTGTATATCACACTTCTAACTAAATGGCAGACTGTTCAACTGTTAAAGCTGCTCCACGAGTAAGATTCCACAACCCAAGAAGTTAAGGCCACCTTGGGAGAAATTCCAAACCTAGGCTCCTTCTTAGAGCAGGCCTTAGGAGATGATGCTTTGAGCTGTTCTAAGAAAAATACAAAGTCCTAGAGTGTGAAGTCACATGGGGCTTACGAAGCATCACTATGAACAAAGCTAGTGGAAGTGATGGAATTCTAGCTAAGCTTTTTCAAATCCTAAAAGATGATGCTGTTAAACTGCTGCACTCTATATTCCAGCAAATATGGAAAATTTAGGAGTGGCCATAGGACTGGAAAAGATCAATTTTCATTCCAATCACAAAGAAAGACAATGCCAAAGCATGTTCAAACTACCACACAATTGCACTTATTTCACATGCTAGCAAAGTAATGCTCAAAATTTTCCAAGCCAGGCCTCAACAGTACATGAATCATGAACTTTCAGATGTTCAAACTGGATTTAGAAAAGGCAGAGGAACCAGAGATCAAATTGCCAACATCTGTCGGATCACAGAAAAAGCAAGAAAATTCCAGAAAAACATCTACCTCTGCTTCCTTGAATATGCTAAAGCCCTTGACTGTGTGGATCACAACAAACTCTGGAAAATTCTTCAAGAGATGGGAATACCAGACCACCTGACCTTCCTCCTGAGAAACCTGTATGCAGGTCAAGAAGCAACAGTTAGAATCGGACATGCAACAATGGACTGGTTCCAAATTAGGAAAGGAGTACATCAAAGCTGTATATTGTCACCTTGCTTATTTATCTTATATGCAGAGTACATCATGTGAAATGCCAGGCTGGATGAAGTGCAAACTGGAATCAAGATTGCAAGGAGAAATATCAATAACCTCAGATATGCAGATGACACCACACTTATGGCAGAAAGCCAAGAGGAACTAAAGAGCCTCTTGACAAAAGTGAAAGAGGAGAGTGAAAAAGCTGGCTTAAAACTCAAAATTCAAAAAACGAAGATCATAGCATCTGCTCCCATCACTTCATGGCAAATAGATGGGGAAACAAAGGAAACCATGACAGAGTTTATTTTCTTGGGCTCCAAAGTCACTGCAGATGGTGGCTGCAGCCATGAAATTAAAAGACACTTGCTCCTTGGAAGAAAAGCTATGACAAACCTCAGTTCAGTTCAGTCACTCAGTCGAGTCCAACTCTTTGCGACCCCATGAATTGCAGCACGCCAGGCCTCCCTGTCCCTCACCAACTCCCAGAGTTCACTCAAACTCACGTCCATCGAGTCGGTGATGCCATCCAGCCATCTCATCCTCTGTCGTCCCCTTCTCCTCCTGCCCCCAATCCCTCCCAGCATCAGAGTCTTTGCAAATGAGTCAACTCTTCACACGAGGTGGCCAAAGTGCTAGAGTTTCAGCTTTAGCATCATTCCTTCCAAAGAACACCCAGGACTGATCTCCTTTAGAATGGACTGGTTGGATCTCCTTGCAGTCCAAGGGACTCTCAAGAGTCTTCTCCAACACCACAGTTCAAAAGCATAAATTTTTTGGTGCTCAGCTTTCTTCATAGTCCAACTCTCGCATCCATACCTGCCAAGCTAGACAGCATATTTAAAAGCAGAGACAGTACTTTACCTACAAAAGGTCTGTCTAGTCAAAGCTATGGTTTTTCCAGTAGTCGTGTATAGATGTGAGAGTTGGACCATAAAGAAGGTTGAACGCTAAAGAATTAATGCTTTTGAACTGTGGTGTTGGAGAAGACTCTTGAGAGTCCCTTGGACTGCAAGGAGATCAAACCAGTCAATCCTAAAAGAAATCAATCCTGAATATTCATTAGAAGGACTGATGTTGAAGCTGAAGCTCCAGTGCTTTGGTCACCTGATGTGAAGACTCAACTCATTGCAAAAGACCCTGATGCTGGGAAAGATTGAAGGCAGGAGAAGGGGATGACAGAGGACGAGATGGTTGGATGGCATCACTGACTCAATGGACATGAGTTTGAGCAAGCTTCAGGAGATGGTGAAGGACAGGGAAGCCTGGTGTGCTGCAGTCTATGGGGTTACAAAGAGTCAGACACAACTGAGTGACTGAACGGCAAGATAGGATTTCCCTTCATATAACCTCTCTCCTGAGAGATTTGGACACCTCAGTTACCAATATAGCCCTATCTTGAAGGACCCCAGAATTGGACACAATATTATTCAGGGCTTTATCTGGTCTAGGGAAATACCTCACTTGGAAAGAGAAATCATAAATGTTTCAGTGATGATGCAGCAGGGATAAAAAAGCCACAGTATCAGCCTTAGAGGCCCAACAAAACCCATCAACAGCTTGACAGGGGTTGTACTCCAAAATAGGAGGACAGCATATCTCCTGAAGGCTGAACATGGAGGGGCTTGCGCCATCTTAAATGAGACGTGTTGCTTTTGGGTAAACATCTCCAGCCAAGTTGAAAAAAGTCTCACAGTCCTCAAGGAAACCATTTAGATCCTGCTGCTGCTGCTAAGTCGCTTTAGTCGTGTCCAACTCTGTGCGACCCCATAGACGGCAGCCCACCAGGCTCCGCCGTCCTTGGGATTCTCCAGGAAAGAATACTGGAGTGGGTTGCCATTTCCTTCTCCAATGCATTAAAGTGAAAAGTGAAAGTGAAGTCGCTCAGTCGTGTCCAACTCTTAGCAACCCCATGGGCTGCAGCCTACCAGGCTCCTCCGTCCATGGGATTTTGCAGGCAAGAGTACTGGAGTGGGTTGCCATTGCCCATTATCACCACATTAATACTACTTATGATTGCTTCATGTGTTATCAGTTGTTTAACCTCTTTTTTCTCTGCCCAGGTCAGCAAGCTACAAAATGCAGAGTTAATTCAACGAGGATATGTAGAACTACACCTGACCACAGAAAATATCTATCACTTGCCCTTAACCAGACACCACCATAAGGTCCCTGAAGCTTGAGGCTAACAAGAAAGAAAGGCCCAACACCCCTTGCCATCCCAACTGAGGAAGAAGTAGCCAGAAAGACATCAGTACCCCTATTCCCAAATAACTGGGCCTCCCATCTCTTGAGGGAGGAATGTTAGGTAATTAAAATAAAGAGTCCAGAATGGCAGTTAAACAGTGGCAGCTGAAAGGCAGACAAAGATATGAAATAGCCCTCAAAAAAACAGAACAAAGGGAAAATCTGCAGCACGGAGTAAAAACCTTTGGCAGAAAAAACACACCCAACACTCCCCCTTCCCTGGTTGGCCTAAGGTACAAGGCCTGTTTGACATGCATGAGTGCGTGCTAAGTCACTTCAGTGGTGCCCGACTCTTTCAACCCTACGCACTGTAGCCCACCAGGCTCCTCTGTCCATGGAATTCTCCAGGCAAGAATACTGGAGTGGTTTGCTGTGCCCTCCTCCGGGGCATTTTCCTGACTCAGGGACTGAATCCACATCTCTTACATCTCCTGCATTGGCAGGCAGTTTCTTTACCACTAGTGCCACCTGGGAAGTTCCCTGTTTGACATGGGGCAGAAAAAATCAAGTTCTGGGATCTGTTTGGGGGACAAAGGACATAGAAAGGAAAGCCTGAAACAGGGTGGGACCACTTCTATGAGGGTCAGTCCACCCTCACATCTCAGGAGTATATTTCATGTCACTTGTTTAATAAATCCTGCCTGTGTGAGCTTTCCTGGTTTGTCATTTTAATTTTTTACTATGACAAGACAAAGACCAAGGAAAAAGAACCACACCCAAAAGGAAACTTTCCTCTTAAGCCAATTATGACTTCTATCAATTTGGTAAAGTATACCTTTGTAAGCACAGTTGAAACAGTTACCTTTTCTCTTTACCTGATCTCTCCAGAGATTGGAAACTCTCAGGTTCCCAAGAGCTTTATCAGGTAAATTAGGAAGGCCACTTCCTAACAGGTGAAAAAAATCTCAAAGTATTTTGGGGACCTCAAAAAGGGAGAAATTCACCTAAATTTGTAAGGTAAAATCTATGACAAGTCCTTGGTATGGCTTTCCTAACCCTGAAAGGTCCTTTAAATTTCAGTCTGAGACTCCTTATGAAAAGTTGCAGCACAGTCAATTTAAAGGCACCAACATGCTCAATTAACCAGACTCATTTTGCAAACAAGCTAGTCTTAATTTAGCTGGTTTTTATAAAAACTAAGGTTTTAGAGAAAGATTATATTTCAGTGGATGTCAAATTCTGATTCCATTAACTGAGGTCTGCATGTACTGTCTAAGACTCACTTCCCAGATAGTTCCTTGCTGTCATCCTACATAATTGTAAAGTTTAACTGAATTATTAAGGACATTCTAAGTCTATATTTCTGAGGCTTAATCTACCTTTGGATGAGTATCAGATGCCTTATGACCTGCAGCCAGGGATTATACATACTGGAAGGAGCATCACTTAAGGGGCTATTTCCAACCCAGATAAAAAAGACCCTTATCAGGCACTCTTAACTAGCTCATATGCAATGGAACTGAAGAGAATTGACTCTTGGATTAACATTTCCACTTATACTGGAGCTCTATACTGGACTGGCCTACAGAGAGGAGTGCTGATCTCAAAATTGCCTTTAAATAACACTCAGAGGGAAAACTGGCTTCCCTGATGGCTCAGATGGTAAAGAGTCTGCCTGCAGTGCAGGAGACCTAGGTTTGATCCCTGGGTTGGGAAGACCCCCTGGAGAAGGAAACGGCAGCCCACTCCAGTATTCTTGCCTGGAGAATTCCACGGACAGAGGAGCCCGGTGGGCTACAGTCCATGGGTTCACAAAGAGTTGGACACAACTGAGTGACTAACTTTCTTTTCTTTCTTTCTTTTTCAGAGGGGAAACTACCATACCAGGATAAGAAGAAGACAACATCTTAAGTGGACAACAGATGTAAGATGCTGGAACAGGTATGTGTACCAATTACTTTGATAATTGCTTGCACCTTTGTTATGAACCAACTGTATTTCACAATCTTATGCAGAGTTGAAGCAACCCAATTACTTTAGATTTATGGTCACTACCTATATTCAGTACTTCCGGTTTACCCTGGTGGATTTCTTCACTCCAAATCTCTTATTGGTTGGCCCTTAAGAAATTTATTCTAGAAGGAAGAAATTATAGTTCTATTCAGGCCACTATTGATATTACCAGGTAGGATTCCCTCACCTGGTCAACTAATAATACCTGCTCCAATCAGTACTGTAAGGAGCACAGCAGGCCATTGCCCACCACCAACTTGTAAAGTGGAAAGAACTGAACTAAAACAATTTCATAATAACTAAAAATAAAAATAATTCTCTGAACCAGCCATAAATATGAGTTTTCTTCTAAAGTTACTCACACTCTATCAGAGCAACAAGCAATAGTTCAGCCATAGAAAATAACCTCCCACAACTATGGGATGGATTTATGTAGTTAACACATGGCTGTGGTCATTTAAATTTAAAGGATCCCTTTAAACCATGCTAGGATAACCAGCCTAGTGATAGTAAGAAATTAGGCTGGGTGTCTTATGGACAATGCCAATATAGTTTCCCTTAAAGAAAAGGACAAGTATGAAACAAACTCAGATAACCTGTGGATATACCCGGCTGCACCTAATGGAAGTTCTTAACTTAAATTCTCACTTATCAGTTCAGTCGCTCAGTCATGTCCCATTCTTTGCGACCCCATGGACTGCAGCATGCCAGGCTTCCCTATCCATCACCAACTCATGGAGCTTACTCAAATTTATGTCCATTGAGTTGGTGTTGCCATCCAACCACCTCATCTTCTGTCTTTCCTTTCTCCTCCTTCTTTCAATCTTTCCCAGCATCAGGGTCTTCCAATGAATCAGTTTTTCACATCACGCAGCCAAAATACTGGAGTTTCAGCTTCAGCATCAGTCCTTCCAATGCATATTCAGGACTGATTTCCTTGAGGATTGACTGGTTTGATGCCCTTGCAGTCCAAGGACCCTCAAGAGTCTTCTCCAACACCACAGTTCAAAAGCATCAATTCTTTAGCACTCAGCTTTCTTTATGGTCCAACTCTCACATCCATACATGACTACTGGAAAAACCATAGCTTTGACTAGACGGATCTTCATTGGCAAAGTAATGTCTCTGCTTTTTAATATGCTGTCTAGGTTGGTCATACTTTTTCTTCCAAGGAGCAAGCATCTTTTAATTTCATAGCTGCAGTTGTCTTAAATCAGATATTAGCAGAAAAAGGATACATATGTACTAGCCAATATCTCCTGTTATGTATATGTTAATACCACATTAGAGGTTAAAACCTATAGAAGATAAAAATAGACAAGGAGCTACCTGGCTACAACTCTCCCCAACAGAGCCAGGTCCAGACTGGTTTTTAGACTTTTTCTCCTGAGTTCCTCAACAAATGAGATCTATTTTATTCTGGCTGTCACTCCTCCATCTATTTCTAATTGAGTCTGTTGGCACCAAAAGGGCAGACTAAGTGACTGAGATCTTAATCACACAAGACTCAGATCCAGTCTTGAAACTTGAGACTCGGGAATATTTCCAATTTGGTGTCCATTCCCCAAACTGAGGCAGGACTACACCCCATTTCAGCAGTAAGTAGTCAGACCAGTTATTGCCTCATTCCCCTGAAAGATTTGGGGAGGGATGAGATAGGATTGGAGATTGAAACCAAGTTCCCTTAAAACCTAGTTCCTCTGTTGAGTTTATGATTAAACTCTTTATGCAAAAATAATTCCTTTTTCTAACCCTAACACCTGTTTTCCTCAAGATTGAGGAGTATCCAAGAGAAAGGGGGTATTGTAACTAAGCAGGATCCATGGGGCCTTCCTGGGGCAAACACTTCCCCCATATAGCTCCTCTATAAAGTACCTAGTTGAACTTTTCTAGTTGAACGGTTCTATCAAGACCTTTTAGAAGTAACACCCAAAAAAGATGTCCTTTTCATTAAGGGGACTGGACTGCAAAAGTAGGAAGTCAAGAAACACCTGGGGTAACAGGCAAATTTGGCCTTGGAATACGGAATGAAGCAGGGCAAAGGCTAATAGAGTTTTGCCAAGAGAACGCACTGGTCATAGCAAACACCCTCTTCCAACAACACAAGAGAGACTCTACACATGGACATCACCAGATGGTCAACACCAAAATTAGATTGATTATATTCTTTGCAGACAAAGATGGAGAAGCTCTATACAGTCAGTAAAAACAAGACCAGGAGCTGACTGTGGCTCAGATCATGAACTCCTTATTACCAAATTCAGACTTAAATTGAAGAAAGTAGGGAAAACCACTAAACCATTAAGGTATGACCTAAATCAAATCCCTTATGATTATACAGTGGAAGTGAGAAATAGATTTAAGGGCCTACATCTGGTAGATAGAATGCCTGATGAACTATGGAATGAGGTTCGTGACATTGTACAGGAGACAGGGATCAAGACCATCCCCATGGAAAAGAAATGCAAAAAAGTAAAATGGCTGTCTAGGGCGGTCTTACAAATAGCTGTGAAAAGAAGAGAAGTGAAAAGCAAACGAGAAAAGGAAAGATATAAATATCTGAATGCAGAGTTCCAAAGAATAATAAGAAGAGATAAGAAAGCCTTCCTCAGTGATCAATGCAAAGAAGTAGAGGAAAACAACAGATTGGGAAAGACTAGAAATCTCCTCAAGAAAATTAGAGATACTAAGGGGAAATTTCATGCAAAGATGGGCTCGATAAAGGACAGAAATGGTATGGACCTAACAGAAGCAGAAGATATTAAGAAGAGGTGGCAAGAATACACAGAAGAACTGTACAAAAAAGATCTTAATAACCAAGATACTCACAATGGTGTGATCACTCACCTAGAGCCAGACATCCTGGAATATGAAGTCAAGTGGGCCTTAGAAAGCATCACTATGAACAAAGCTAGTGGAGGTGATGGAATTCCAGTTGAGCTATTTCAAATCCTGAAAGATGATGCTGTGAAAGTGCTGCATTCAATATGCCAGCAAATTTGGAAAAGTCAGCAGTGGCCACAGGACTGGAAAAGGTCAGTTTTCGTTCCAATCCCAGAGAAAGGCAATGCCAAAGAATGCTCAAACTACCGCACAATTGTACTCATCTCATACACTAGTAAAATAATGCTCAAAGTTCTCCAAGCCAGGCTTCAGCAATACGTGAACCGTGAACTTCCAGATGTTCAAGCTGGTTTTAGAAAATGCAGAGGAACCAGAAATCAAATTGCCAACATCTGCTGGATCGTCAAAAAAGCAAGAGAGTTCCAGAAAAACATCTATTTCTGCTTTATTGACTATGCCAAAGCCTTTGACTGTGTGGATCACAATAAACTGTGGAAAATTCTGAAAGAGATGGAAATACCAGACCACCTGATCTGCCTCTTGAGAAACCTGTATGCAGGTCAGGAAGCAACAGTTAGAACTGGACATGGAACAACAGACTGGTTCCAAATAGGAAAAGGAGTACGTCAAGGCTGTATACTGTCACCCTGCTTATTTAACTTATATGCAGAGTACATCATGAGAAATGTTGGGCTGGAAGAAGCTGGGCCAGCAAGCTGGAATCAAGATTGCTGGGAGAAATATCAGTAACCTCAGATATGTAGATAACACCACCCTTATGGCAGAAAGTGAAGAGGAACTAAAAAGCCTCTTGATGAAGGTGAAAGAGGAGAGTGAAAAAGTTAGCTTAAAGCTCAACATTCAGAAAACTAAGATCACGGCATGGGAAAGAGATGGGGAAACAGTGTCAGACTTTATTTTTGGGGGCTCCAAAATCACTGCAGATGGTGACTGCAGCCATGAAATTAAAAGACACTTACTCCTTGGAAGAAAAGTTATGACCAACCTAGATAGCATATTCAAAAGCAGAGACATTACTTTGCCAACAAAGGTCCATCTAGTCAAAGTTGTGGTTTTTCCAGTGGTCATGTATGGATGTGAGAGTTGGACTGTGAAGAAAGCTGAGCACCGAAGAATTGATGCTTTTGAACTGTGGTGTTGGAGAAGACTCTTGAGAGTCCCTTGGACTGCAAGGAGATCCAACCAGTCCATTCTGAAGGAGATCAGTCCTGGGTGTTCTTTGGAAGGAATGATGCTAAAGCTGAAACTCCAGTACTTTGGCCACCTGATGCAAAGAGTTGACTCATTTGCAAAGACTCTGATGCTGGGAGGGATTGGGGGCAGGAGGAGAAGGGGACGACAGAGGATGAGATGGTTGGATGGCATCACCAACTCGATAGACGTGAGTTTGAGTGAACTCCTGGAGTTGGTGATGAACAGGGAGGCCTGGCGTGCTGCGATTCATGGGGTCACAAAGAGTGGGACACGACTGAATGACTGAACTGAACTGAAAGTACCTAATAACAGTATCTGATGTACATTCCTGAGTTGTTTTACAAATTTGAAAACACCCCACCAAAGGAAGATGTTAACTACTTGATACTATGAGCATATAGCCCCCAGGCCTTCTGAAGCTTAAATATTGACAATGTTAATCCATGACAACATCAACCAATCAGAGAACTGTGCATGAGCTGATTATATACCCTGCAATGCCCCTTCCCTTACCTGGCCTTTAAAATTGTTTTGCTGAAACTCTGGGAAATTTAGGGTTTGGGGGGCTTAAGTCACCTGTCTCTTTACATCAGTCAGTTCAGTTACTCAGTCATGTCCGACTCTTTATGACCCCATGAATCGCAGCACGCCAGGCCTCCCTGTCCATCACAAACTCCTGGAGTTCACCCAAACTCACGTCCATCCAGTCAGTGATGCCATCCAGCCATCTCATCCTCTGTCGTCCCCTTCTCCTACTGCCCCCCATCCCTCCCAGCAACAGTCTTTGCCAGTGAGTCAACTCTTCGCATGAGGTGGCCAAAGTACTGGAGTTTCAGCTTTAGAATCATTCCTTCCAAAGAAATCCCAGGGCTGATCTCCTTCAGAATGGACTGGTTGGATCTCCTTGCAGTCCAAGGGACTCTCAAGAGTCTTCTCCAACACCACAGTTCAAAAGCATCAATTCTTCGGCGCTCAGCTTTCTGCTTCAAACTTCAGTATTTCAGTACTGTTTGACCTCACTGTGTGTCAGGTACATAAACTTGCTTTCAGTAATACACACTTTTTGTTTTAACAGACTTTTTTTTTTTTTTAGCACAGTTATACAGTCACAGCAACACTGAGCAGTACAGAGAGTTCCCATATACCTAACAAAAAAAGGTTGCCTGCCATATCAGTAAACAAAGGATAGTGCAATCCTCAAGTCACTACATTATAGTTGTCCCAACAGTGTGCCCTGGGGGAACTCAGCATAGGAACAAAACACCCCCCATCGAGCAGTCAGCTGCCACAACCACCCCTGATGGCACACCCTGAGAAGACTTAAGAAGATAAAGTATAGGATATAAGCCCCAGATTGTTGAGGTGCATATCATAGGAATGATTTCAATGGGCCCACACTTGCATCTTATATCTTCCCAGACATAGAAAAGTGCTAAGTTCCTTAACTCTGGGTATCTGATTTTCTTTAATTAACTGTAATCTTTTGCTGTTCCAACAACCTGGAGTTTTCTTTTGCAGACACTCTTATATCACCCGGTGCCTCCCTTACCTCTTCAGAGATGTCTCTCAGAGCTACTTGAGAGGCCACATGGACTTGAAGTCCTCAGTTTTGTCTGCCTAACTAAAACATAATCCTCAGCTTTTAGATTGTGTGTTTTTACTTTCAGTTGACATACTCTTTCCCCACAAATATGTACAACCTCCCCCATTATCAACAACGCCCATCAGATAGGTATACTTGTTACAAATAATGAACCTACACTGATCTGTCATTATCACCCAAAGTTCATAGTTTACATTAGAGTTCACTCTTGGTGTTGCACATTCTATAGGTTTGGACAAGTGCATAAGGACTTTTATCCATCATTATTGTATAATACAAAGTAGTTTCACTGCCACAGAGCATCAGAACCATATCAGTACCCTTGGTCTCCTGCTGCTGCTGCTGCTGCTAAGTCACTTTAGTCGTGTCCAACTCTGTGCGACCCCATAGATGGCAGCCCACCGGGCTCCCCCGTCCCTGGGATTCTCCAGGCAAGAACACTGGAGTGGGTTGCCATTTCCTTCTCCAATGCATGAAAGTGAAAAGTGAAAGTGAAGTCACTCAGTCATGTCTGACTCTTAGCGACCCCATGGACTCAGCCTACCAGGCTCCTACCTTGCTGTTAAAGAGAAATGGACATTGAGGGCTAAGAAAGACCTGAGAAGTGGTTCCAAAATTTTAGCATATGAATCACTCAGGAAATAAGTTTAAAAATTCAGATTTCAGAATGACACTTCTTTCTTCACCCCAACCTCAACATAACCACAAGAGATTATGATCCTATGAGTAAGAAATGGGACTCATAATTTTACATTTTTAATCCATTTGGGAAATAAACCATGGCAATTTACAGAAGAAAATGTTATCTTATAATTGTTAAGAAATAAAAGGAATGTGGCATGACTATCTTTCAGTATTTATTTACTGTTTACAAATGGCAACCCACTCAAGTATTCTTGCCTAGAGAACCCCATGGACAGAGGACCCTGGTGGGCTACAGTCCATAGGGTCACAAACAGTCGGACACAACTGAGTGACTTATACTTACTTACTTACTTATCTGCCAGACGCTATTTTAAATGTTTCACCAGTGTGTCTGGTTCATTTAATGCTTTTCACCATCTGATGAGGTGGGTATGATGATCAGGTAAGCAGCAGAGGTCAGATCTGTACTCAGGCAATCTGGCTTCAGATGGGGTGCCACTCCACTGTACTACCCAACCAGGATGAGGGTGCAGTGTTGTGTAAATAAGCCTCTGGCCACGGTGCTGGGAAAACAACATGGGCATGGGCCTGCTATCTTGCATTCACTCCCACGGCCCTAGTAATCCAACAGCTCACTTAGAGGGACATGCCTTTCAACAGGCAGGCCCCAGTCCTGGCTCGGATAGCCCTCCAAAGACAGGATAGTTATAGGATCTGCCTCAACTCATCATAAGTGCAACTGTGTAAGAAACGATGGAAGATAAGGATCAGAAAGCAGATTCATAAGAATCCTTGAAGGCTAGGGCTAAAGAATTACTCTTGAGAGCAGGAGGCGGGAGAAGTTTTTAAGCAAGAGTATGGCATGGGTTTGTTTTAGGGGAAAGACTGGTAGCAGGAATACATGTTGGGAGGAAGAGAAGCCAAAAGTGTTAGATGAGGACTGAAGAGGGGTGGGGGGAGTTGAGGGGTGGGGAACACAAACTCCAGATGCTTCCTTTCCTGTGGGCCCCACACATCCACACTCAGGAGACAGTTGCTGAATGAATGAGTGACTCCAAGGGTATGTCCAAAGTTGAATCAATAGGATTTGATGTCAGCAGATGAGGGTGAAGACGTTGAGGAGACCTGATAGCTTGATGCCTTCAGGACTGGATGGATAAGGATGCCAACAACCCCCCCGGCAATCAAGAGTCACCATAATAAAGTAGGAAAACACGCTCCAGATGCATGCCTATATAAAGAGCATATTCAGTCACTAACATGACTTTTAAATGTCTGCTAGATTGAGCATATTCACTTAATATTCACTCAACCTGCAGGAGTTAAAGCCAGGTAAATAGGAGCCTGAGGACTGCCAGCCTAGAGTGTGCTGAAGATGTAAGTAGAGTTGCAGTTAGGGCACAGAGACTCTCCAGCTGTGAGGCTCCTAAAAAGCTGCCCACACTTTCTGGTCATATATTTCCTTATTTGTAAAGTAAGTATTCATATGATGCCTGCCTCATAGGAATGTCTGAGGATTAAATAAGACATGTGTAAAAACAGTAACAGAAATTCTGAGCCCTCATGAGGCATTCAATAAGTGTGATTATCAGTAATGTCATCTCTAGATACATACCTAATATAAGAGATTTTTTAAAGCATTAATCTTTGTGTGTGTGTTAGTCACTCAGTCACACCCAACTCTTTGAATCCCATGGACTGTAGCCACCAGGCTTCTCTTTTCAAAGGATGCTCCAGGCAAGAATACTGGAGGGGGTTGTCACTTCCTACTCCAGAGGATCTTCCTCATCCGGGGGTAGAACCTGGGTCTCCTGCACTGCAGGTGAATTCTTTACTGTCTGAGCCACCAGGGAAGCCCTATTAATCTTTATATGGATCCAAAAGTTATCTTCCTGTCTTCAGGTATCCCCTAACCCCAACAACAATGAGGCTTTAACCCTGGAATGGGAGAATACATTAAGATCATCCTCATCCTCCCAATTTTAAGCCAGCTAAGGCTGAGATTTACTCACATTTAGCCACACAGAATTTTCAGGGCCAAGATAAGACCATCCAGTCATTCAGTAGCCTACACTTTTTCACTGTACTACAGGAATCCATCTTCACCCATGGTGGACACAGAAACACAGAAAATGTCTACAGGGGCTTATCTTTCACAAAGAAGAAATCCATGGAGATATCTTCATGATAAGACGGGATTCCCTGGCCCCATCAAAAAGCTGTAATAGGGAAGAACTCCATATTAGATCTGTTTCCTTTACTTTAATCTTTGTATTCTATTGCTTTTGCATAGAGTTAAGAACATTGCCTACAGCCTGAAATATAAAGGACAACCCATTCTCAAGGCTCTGATCTCTAAGGATATAGCACTTTTCCAGTCATACAGAGATTTAAAAATTGCAAAACAGAATAATATTTGTCTTGCTGGAGGTTCACAGGAACTTCGTGGCCTGACATATGGATAGCTGCAAGAACAAAGGATTATGACACCAAAAGTTTGCACCAACCAACCATGTCCCTCCCTCATCTTGCCTTTTAAAACACTTTGCTGAAACCCTTTGGGGACTTTGGGGTTTGAATAAGGCAGGAGCCACCCATCTCCTTTCATGGCCCTGCAATAAACCTTGATCTGCTCCAAACTCTGACATTTAAATTCTTTTACCCTCACTGTGCTTAGAGCACACAAATTTGTGTACAGTAACAAAGTTATAGGCAAGATTAGGATAAAGGTGATCCATACCCCACAGAGAAGACAAAGCCTGGGAGACAGACAATGAGGTGTAAATAAAGCCTCAAATAGTCAGAAGACCAGAAGTGGGATGTCACACCTACAACACTTGCAAAGTCCAACAGCAAGAAGAAAGACTTTTCTTTCCTTACAAGGATTCAGCCAATGAAAAGTTATGGACCACAACAACCCTCCCAACTTCCTTTTCCTCTATAAAAGAGTTCTCCTTCCCTTGCCCTTTGGGGACTTGCATGTGACTCACCATGGTCGCAGACACTGAATTGCAATTCTCTGCTGATCCCAAATAAACCCACCTTTGCTGAAGAAATATCCGATAATCTATGTGCTTTGGGATAACAGAGAAAGGGAGTCAACACACTGGGGGACACCTGGAAGACTCAGAAAGACAAATTATCCACTTGACACACCTGAATGGACACTAGTTGACACTTCTCAGGCTGACCAGATGCAGGACTATAAAGATCCAAAAAATCAAGAATAAACTACAGGAGATATACTTGTTATGCTATTTATTCCACTATAAGGAATTAGTTGTAAATTTTAATGCACCTTTAGTCTGTTCTACATCTTGATTGGAGCTGTAGTTATTGTATAATTTGCCAAAACTCATCAAACTAAATGCTTAAGGGAAACAGAGAAAGAGCCCTGGAGAGCTCACCTAGCCTCTGTTTACATCATGTGGATTTCTGACTGTTAGTGAAAACAACGAGATTAATACATATGGTATTCTGAAAATAATGTAAAGAATCCTAGTTTGAAATTAAACATTTCTATACATTCATGATCACTAGTTACTAAAAGCCTAAACCATCTCAGCCCTCAGGCAGTTCACATGCCCCCTCATGTCATCAGCTTCTCTGACAAGAGCATCCAGAGAGTCTGTCTTGACACCAGTGGCAGTTTCCACATCCACACTCCCTTTGTAAGTGGAGAGTTTAAAGTAGGAGATAGATGGACTCTGGGCTAGACAACTGGTGTTTGTCAAGAGGAATAAAATTCGAGCTTTGTTCTCACCCAAACACTCCAACGACAAAGCTAGTGGTAAAAGCTGAGCTCTGCTAAAACAAAGAGATAAGGTGCCCACTCCTGAGGTCAAGGAAAACTTTCCCTTCCACACATGCACAGAAGGCTCCTTGGAGTTCAAAAAGGGAGGGGGCTTCACCCCATAATAAGTATAGACATGCACCTATAGGCCTCTGCAGTGGGATCCATCTTGGCAAAATCTTGGGGAGGGTCCAAGGACCAGTCAGGTGTGAAGAAAGAAACGAGATAATTGGCCAAGTAAACAAAGACCCACACAATTGCACTCATCTCACACACAATCCAAATAATGCTCAAAGTTCTCCAAGTCAGGCTTCAACAGCACCTGAACCAAGAAATTCCAGATGTTCAAGCTGTATTTTAAAAAGGCAGAGGAACCAGAGATCAAATTGCCAATATCTGTGATCATAGAAAAAGCAAGAGAATTCCAGAAAAACATCTACTTCTCCTTCATTGACTATGCTAAAGCCTTTAACTGTGTGGATCACAACAAACTCTGGAAAATTCTTAAAGAGATGGGAATACCAGACCACCTTACCTGCTTCCTGAGAAACCTGTATGCAGGTCAAGAAGCAACAGTTAGAATTGGACATGGCACAACTGACTGGTTCCAAATGAGGAAAGGAGTACATCAAAGCTGTATAACGTCACCCTGCTTATTTAACTTATATGCAGAGTAAGGCTGCTTAGAACCCAAAAGACTCCAGTTTCTGGAGGAACCAGCCCCCCACCTCAAAAAAGGAAAACTATTTCATTTTATTCACAGAGGGATAATTTACCAAATTGCTATAAGTCATGAGTAACTTGAGGGGAAGGGCTTCCCTATATCTGGAAAACAGATCAAAACCAATAGCATTCCAGAAAAAAAAGAACATAAACATTATAACCACATTCACCAGTTTACTTGGTAATCAATACCTTTGTTAATTTCTTTAGACGCCATCACATTTTCCATTAGGATTTTTAATGTGGTACCAGTTCAGCAGTATCATTTGAAATTTATCAGAGACCTGCACTTGTCAAAAAGTCCTATGAAGCTTCTTGAAGATGAAGCACTTTTGCCAAAGCAGCAGAACCGTCTATAAATAATAGAGTTAAAAGGCACAGTCAAACACCTAATTACAATGTAATAACTAGATTATGACTAGTAACATTTTATCAGAAGATACTCAAATTTTAGAACCTATATATAATTTCTGTGATATTTATATTAATAATATTTTTTCATACTATATAATCTTAGGGGGTTAACATTCATTTGACAATGCTTCCTGTGTAATTTAACATACAAACAAATCCTAGTTAAAATTTTTTTCTCTGAGATGGTTCAGAGGCTCTCTGAAGCAACTGAAAGTTAGCTGAAGTCAAAAGACCTTTGGAATTTGGCAGTATGTTTGTAAAAAATATCAAAAAGTTTTCAAAACATTTGGTCAGATAGAATCATAATCCACTCTGCCCAGCAATCCCACTACTGGACATATATCCTGAGAAAACCATAACTGAAAAAGACACATGTATTCCAATGTTCATTGCAGCACTATTAACAATGGATAGAACATGGAAGCAACCTAAATGTCCATCAACAGATGAATGGATAAAGAAGTTGTGGTACATATATGCAATGGAATATTACTCAGCCATAAAAAGGAACACATTTGAGGCTATTCTAATGAGGTGGATGAACCCAGAGCCTGTTATGCAGAGTGAAGTCAGAAAGAGGAAAACAAATATCATATTTTAATGCACATATATATGGAATCTACAAAGATGGTACTGATGACCTATTTGCAAGGCAGAAATGGAGACACAGACATAGAAAACAGACTTGTGGTCAAAGTGGGGGAAGGAGAGGATGGGACTAGTTGAGAGAATAACAAGGAAACAGATATATTACCATATGTAAAATAGATAACCAGTGGGAATTTACTGTATGACAACTCAGGGAGCTCAACCTGGTGCTCTGTGTCAACCTAGAGGGGTGGAAGCAGTGGGAGGTAGGAGAGAGGTTCAAGAGGAAGGGGACATATATATACCTATGGCTGATTCATGTTGATGTACAGCACAAACCAACACGATATTGTAAAGCAATTATCCTCCAATCAAAAATAAATAATTTTAAAAAAGGATCCTAGGCCACTCTGAATATTTACAAACACATACAGATCATTTAAAGGCAAGGAAATTCACAAAATCTGTTGTCAAAAGCAGTATTCTAAGTAAAACTTAATTTCTTAGCAGAGTGGAAACAAATCTAGTACTGTACCAGCCTAATTTTAATAATAAAATCCATTTACTTAATTAAGTTTAACCTAACCTCAGCTCAACCATGTACAAAACTCCTTTTTCTACTCAAAACATATTTCCTACTATATACTGAAATGTTTCTTTTATTATTTTTAGCAGCTTTAGTCACATATTTAAAATAGAATCCTCAACTCTTAAAAATCTTATTAATTCCTAGTGAAAACCAAGTGGCAAGTAATTGTGAACTGTTTGTCATACCAGCACTTCCTGATTGGAAACTTATGCTTTAGTTTTCCTTTCCTAACAAGGCAAATAAAGGTAGGTCAACTTAGACCTGCCCAGCAACAAATGTTCCAATATTTTATCCTATTTGAAATGGCACAGATAGTCAATGAATTCTTATCAATCAGCTTTAGTTTCAGGTTATCAAAATCTGAAGGGATTTGAGATGACATTTTCAAAACATAAGTATTGCTATACAGTTTACCTTTTATCATATCAAGTTATTTTTCTTGATGACAAATGCCTATGTTAATCAAACTAACAAGCTTAAGCTAGCTTCAATAGTACATGATTCAGTACTAAATATTCCCCAGATCATGTGAACCTGCAATATATTTGGCTGATGTTTTAAAGATTTGCAAGTAGTATTTAATTTGTAAGGGTTTACTTTTAAGTCAGTTAAGTAGAGCTCATTTACAAATTAATTTTTTCATAAGGACGAAACCAGAGATCTCAGTTTTTCTGCTTGAGTTTAAAAAGGCCTTTCTCTTAAAACCTCCCTGGTGGCCCAGTGTTAAGAATCTGCCTGCCAGTGCAGGAAACAGGAGTTTGATCCCTAGTCCAGGAACTAAGATCCCACATGCTGTGGGGCAACTAAGCCTGAGCATCACAGCTACTGAGCCTGCCTGCTACAACAACTCACATGCCCTAGAACCTGTGTTCCACAACAGAAGAAGCCACCACCATGAGAAGCCCATGCACCACAGCTCAAATCATCCCCTGCCCACTGCAATTAAAGAAAGCTCACATGTAGCAACAAAGATCCCATATGCCGCAACAAAGACCCAGAACAGCCAAATAAATAAATAAATATAAATAACTTGCTAAAAAAAAATTTAAGGCCTTTCTCTATTTTTTCTCCTTGAAAGCCCAAGTAGATTATTTACCTCTCACAGTGAGGTAGAAATTGCTAGGCAGTCAGTGTAGGTCTGAGACCTCAGTTCCTTTTTTTAATTGCAACCCTCTCAAATAAACATCTCAACCCATTAACCTAAAGCCATACTTGTTGTTCCAGTTTCCATGCATCCAAAAGAATACCACCTCAGTCTGGTTGGTCATAAAATATCCAGACCCAAGACAGGACAATCATTAGTGCTGTCCAATTTATCAAGAAGAAAAATACCAGATGGACCATTAACTCTTAACCCATACATCTGGTCCTTAAACAGTGGCCTGGGGTCATGAGAAAGAATCATAGGAATGGCGACTCAATGTCTAAAAAAACTGAAAAACTGGGGATCAAAAAATACCATAAAGATGACAAAGTGTACATAGTGGCCTTCAAACTGATTGGTCAGAGATTACATACGTCAGGGACATGAGCCAACCAAAAAGGAACAGATCAATACTAATAAAGACATAAACTGCTATAATTCTCACCTTTTGGGGCACTTCACCCATTCTCAGTGTCTATGCTGGGGCTTTGTACTTCTCTTTACCTTAAAATAAATCCTGCTTGTTTGCTACCATGAGTGTTTGCATGTTCGTGAAGTTCATTCTTGGGCTCCATGAACAAGAACTCAGATTCCCATTTCAAAGGTACAGGGAGAAATACAAACTCCTTTTATTAATGGAAACTGAAGAGTTTCCAGCTTTGCAAAAATACCCGCTAGGGGGATTATAAGACAGAACAGAGCTTTGATCATCCATACTTAATTACCCACAGCTAGTGTTATTACTGGAGAAGGGAATGTCAACTGATTCCAGTACTCTTGCCTGGAAAATCCCATGGATGGAGGAGCCCAGTAGGCTGCAGTCCATGGGGTCGCTAAGAGTCAGACATGACTGGGCAACTTCACTTTCACTTTTCACTTTCATGCATTGAAGAAGGAAATGGCAACCCACTCCAGTGTTCTTGCCTGGAGAATCCCAGGGATGGGGGAGCCTGGTGGGTTGCCATCTATGGGGTCTCACAGAGTTGGACATGACTGAAGCGACTTAGCAGCAGCAGCAGCAGTGTTATTACTATCAAATATCAAACAAACAATTCAAAGAGGTGTCTCAGGGTCACAGTTTCCTAGTCCAAAATTAGAACTCCTCACCTTCCTATTTCCAAGCACATACACTTTGAAACTCAAAAACAGAACATGCTTGGAGAGTTCCTTGCCCTGCTATTGCAGCAAAAATAGAAATGAAGTTTTCCCTCTCCTGAAAAGAAGGGAAGTAAGAACAGTGAACAGTCTAGGGAAGAAACATGGACAGGCCTGGAAGAGTTAATCACTTCCAGTTTTACTTTAACTGTTACTACATAGCAAACACCCTCTTCCAACAACACAAGAGAAGACTCTACACATGGACATCACCAGATGGTCACCACCGAAATCAGATTGATTATATTCTTTGCAGCCAAAGATGGAGAAGCTCTATACAGTCAGCAAAAACAAGACCAGGAGCTGACTGTGGCTCAGATCATGAACTCCTTATTGCCAAAATTCAGACTTAAATTGAAGAAAGTGGGGAAAACCACTAGACCATTCAGGTATGACCTAAATCAAATTCCTTATGATTATACAGTGGAAGTGAGAAATAGATTTAAGGGCCTAGATCTGATAGATAGAGTGCCTGATGAACTATGGAATGAGGTTCATGACATTGTACAGGAGACAGGGATCAAGACCATCCCCATGGAAAAGAAATGCAAAAAAGCAAAATGGCTGTCTGGGGAGGGCTTACAAATAGCTGTGAAAAGAAGAGAAGTGAAAAGCAAACGAGAAAAGGAAAGATATAAGCATATGAATGCAGAGTTCCAAAGACTAACAAGAAGAGATAAGAAAGCCTACCTCAGCGATCTATACAAAGAAATAGAGGAAAACAACAGAATGGGAAAGACTAGAGATCTCTTCAAGAAAATTAGAGATACTAAGGGAACATTTCATGCAAAGATGGGCTCAATAAAGGACAGAAATGGTATGGACCTAACAGAAGCAGAAGATACTAAGAAGAGGTGGCAAGAATACACAGAAGAACTGTACAAAAAAGATCTTCATGACCCAGATAATCATGATGGTGTGATCACTCACCTAGAGCCTGGCATCCTGGAATGTGAAGTCAAGTGGACCTTAGAAAGCATCACTACAAACAAAGCTAGTGGAGGTGATGGAATTCCAGTTGAGCTATTTCAAATCCTGAAAGATGATGCTGTGAAAGTGCTGCACTCAAAATGCCAGCAAATTTGGAAAAGTCAGCAGTGGCCACAGGACTGGAAAAGGTCAGTTTTCATTCCAATCCCAAAGAAAGGCAATGCCAAAGAATGCTCAAACTACCGCACAATTGCACTCATCTCACATGCTAGTAAAGTAATGTTCAAAATTCTCCAAGCCAGGCTTCAGCAATTACATGAACCGTGAACTTCCAGATGTTCAAGCTGGTTTTAGAAAAGGCAGAGGAACCAGAGATCAAATTGCCAACATCCGCTGGATCATGGAAAAAGCAAGAGAGTTCCAGAAAAACATCTATTTCTGCTTTATTGACTATACCAAAGTCTTTGACTGTGTGGATCACAATAAACTGTGGAAAATTCTGAAAGAGATGGGAATACCAGATCACCTGACCTGCTTTTTGAGAAATCTGTATGCAGGTCAGGAAGCAACAGTTAGAACTGGACATGGAACAACAGACTGGTTCCAAATAGGAAAAGGAGTAGATCAAAGCTGTATATTGTCACCCTGTTTATTTAACTTATATGCAGAGTACATCATTAGAAACGCTGGACTGGAGGAAACACAAGCTGGAATCAAGATTGCCAGGAGAAATATCAATAACCTCAGATATGCAGATGACACCACCCTTATGGCAGAAAGTGAAGAGGAACTAAAAAGTCTCTTGATGAAAGTGAAAGTGGAGAGTGAAAAAGTTGGTTTAAAGCTCAACATTCAGAAAACGAAGATCATGGCATCCAGTCCCATCACTTCATGACAAATAGATGAGGAAACAGTGGAAATAGTGTCAGACTTTATTTTTCTGGGCTCCAAAATCACTGCAGATGGTGATTGCAGCCATGAAATTAAAAGACGCTTACTCCTTGGAAGAAAGGTTATGACCAACCTAGATAGCATATTGAAAAGCAGAGACACTACTTTGCCAACAAAGGTTCGTCTAGTCAAGGCTATGGTTTTTCCAGTGGTCATGTATGAATGTGAGAGTTGGACTGTGAAGAAGGCTGAGCACTGAAGAATTGATGATTTTGAACTGTGGTATTGGAGAAGTCCTTTGAGAGTCCCTTGGACTGCAAGGAGATCCAACCAGTCCATTCTGAGGGAGATCAGCCCTGGGATTTCTTTGGAAGGAATGATGCTGAAGCTGAAACTCCAGTACTTTGGCCACCTCACGCAAAGAGTTGACTCATTGGCAAAGACTCTGATGCTGGGAGGGATTGGGGGCAGGAGGAGAAGGGGACAACAGAGGATGAGATGGCTGGATGGCATCACTGACTCGATGGACATGAGTCTGAGTGAACTCCGGGAGTTGGTGATGGACAGGGAGGCCTGGCGTGCTGCGATTCATGGGGTCACAAAGAGTCGGACACGACTGAGCAATTGAACTGAACTGAACTGAACCTGTAGTGTAACCAGAAGCCAACCTATCACCCCCTGCTGCTGCTGCTGCTGCTGCTGCTAAGTCGCTTCAGTCGTGTCCGACTCTGTGTGACCCCATAGACAGCAGCCCACCAGGCCCTACTGTCCCTGGGATTCTCCAGGCAAGAGTACTGGAGTGGGTTGCCATATCCTCCTCCAATGCATAAAAGTGTAAAGTGAAAGTGAAGTCGCCCAGTCATGTCCGACTCTTAGCGACCCCATTGACTCCAGCCTACCAGGCTCCTCCATCCATGGGATTTTCCAGGCAAGAGTACTGGAGTGGGTTGCCATTGCCTTCTCTGTATCACCCCCTAATACTAGGTAAATTACATCCTGCACTTGGTATTTGCTCTCCCTAACCTCTCTTACGGAAAACTACCCTTTACAGTTGTTTGCATTTCAGAAAGAAGACTGCAGGCCAAAAATCCAAGACAAGTGGACCCCTGTAACCAGGCTGCCTGATGCCAGCTGTGACTGTTTTGAAATAATACAGGAAGAAAAAAATGCAAAAACTTCATTGTGCTGTTTGTGTTCAGTCATGTCCGACTCCTTGCAAACCCATAATCTATGGCCCACCAGGCTCCTCTGTCCATGGAGTTTTCCAGGCAGGAATGTGGAATGAATTTCCATTTCCTACTCTAGGGGATCTTCCTGACCCAGGGATCAAACCCACCTGTCTTGCATCTCCTGCATTGGCAGGCAGATTCTTTACCACTGCACCACCTTGGAAGCCCAAAAACATCATTACTCTGAACTTTATCATTTAGCCTAAGACCACAAGAGCCAGGCTATATAAAGTCTCTTGGTTCCCCGGGGTGGGGGTACATGGTTCTTGAGGCATTAGCCTGCTGTGTTCTCCCCACTGCTGGCTGATTTTTAAAGCCATCTTTCTATTCCCTCCAAACTCTTTCTCCATATTTTTTTATTTGGCATCAGTAGGCAGAGAAAGCCAAGATTTTGGCTGTAACACTGCCTGAAATTAAGGAGACAGTTGTCTACTTTGTTACCATTTAAGGTAACCTATCCATATTCCTTCCTCTAGGCCCCTCTTTCCTTAAGGGCCACCAAATGACCCAGAAATGCAGCTACACAAATTGAACACCACAATGGAAAGAAGCATAGGAACTCCCATCCCCCTGGGGTCCCCTAGGTGGTCCCATAAAAAGGAAATATCAGAATATGTAGGAAAGATGCAAAGATTGGGTTCTCAGCACGAAAAATCTAATAATCACCCAAGTGTGATCAAAGCCCAAAGGCTGAGACCCACCTAGTTAATAGTCTCAGCTACTACATGGAAAACTGAAGTTTCAGGGACTTCCCTGGTGGGTCAATGGTTAAGAGTCTGAACTTCCACTGCAGGGAGTGTGGGTTCAATCCCTGGTTGGGGAACTAAAATCCCAGCAGGCCCTACAGCGTGGCCTAAGAGAGTGGGAGAAGAGTTTCACCTCTGAACCCTTTTTCATCTGTGTTTCCTCCCAGCTCAAGGACCTTCAGTGCTTTCAAGAACAAAGGACTCCAGGGCAGGACTATAATAGGGAAGAAAAAATTGGATTCCATGATAGATCTATTTCTTTTATTTTAACCTTTGTATTCTATTGATTTTGCTACAAGTTAATCAGGAAAGGGATATCTATAGCTCAAAGTATACATAATGTCCCCTCAAGCCTTTTAATGTTAAACTAAAATACCTTTGTTTAGCTCACAGGAAACATCCTGACCCAGACCATCTATGAACGGCTGCAGGACAAAAGATATTAACACCTCCCCTCTCAGAGGAAACCAGGAGATATTTGCAATAACTTATGACCTTTGGGGGTTTCCCAGGTGGCTCAGTGATAAAGAAACCACCTGCCAATGCAGAAGGTGTGCATTTGATCCTTGGGTGGGGAAGATCCTGTGGAGAAGGAATGGCAACCCTCTCCAGTATTCTTGCCTAGGAAATCACATGGACAGAGGAGCCTGGCGGGCTACAGTCCATGGGGTCACAAAAGAGTCAGACATGACTTAGCAACTCAACAACAACAAATGGCCTTTCTACTTTACCTCCTCACTTCCCTCCTTTTTGTTCTGTAAAAGAAACTAGTGTCCAGAACTTGGTAAGATGGTTTTCTAGGACATTAACCTTCAGTCTACTCAGACTTCTGACTTTCCAAATAAAGTGACTAATCCTTGTCCAAACAACCCCTCTCCCAATTTACTGGCCTGTCCTGGGGCAAGGAGAAGGAGGTCTAACTAGGTAGCAAGACCACCTGCTTCAAGACCATGTACCACTTCCCTAAAGGCTAGAAACAAGACCCCACAGGCTTCGGGGACCCCATCCCCAGGGTTGTCCTCAAAGGAGGAAGCAGAAATACTAGCAATTAAGGAAATACTCAGTCGTGTCAGACTCTTTGGGACCCCGTGGACTGTAGCCTTACAGGCTCCCCTATCCATGGGACTCTCCAGGCAAGAACACTGGAGTGGGTTGCCATTTCCTACTACAAATTAAGGAAAGGGGTTGGTCAAATACATTCTTCAGTAGTGGCTATGTGTCCCAGGCAAAAGCAAAACATGTTCAAGAATACTGTTCCCATTCGTTAAATACAAAATAACTGTTTCACCCACATGAAATTTGCCACAACCAAATACCAGGATGCACAGTAACAGGTGTACCGGGAGAGAGGGAGATACGGTCATAGACACAGGGACGAAGGGTCCCAGTGAAGTTGGAACTCAGCTGTCACCTAAGGAATATGGGAAAAGGTGGAGACATTACTGGAAGGTGACAACAGTTCAGGGCACTAATTAGATAAAGGAAGCTGTTCATAAGCTGCTTGCTTGGAGGGTAAACGAGTGCAACTTTAGTTCAGAACTGCGAACTCCGGAGCTGTAACTGGGGAAGCCGGCTAAGGATGGAGTGTGAGGATCCAGTCCTTCTCCAGTTGGGCGATGACTCTCCCAGGGCAGCATCCCAAGCCTCCCGCTCCCGGGCACTGGAGGCTAGCGGGGCTTCGAGTGGAAAGAGATGCGCCCCAGTCATCAGGTCCCTGGCACCCACCCCACCTCGTCAGGTTCCCGCCCACCGCGCGCGCCCAGGTGCAGGCAGAAATCACCCCGCCTGCGTGGGAGGGCTCCACCAAAAGCAAGAAGCCGGGCAGTAAGAGCGCCAGCGGAAAGCGCTCCCTCGTCCCGACCCTCGGTCCCGGGAAAAGCGCCTGCAGCGTTAAGTTCGGCAGCGCGTCTCAGCTCAGGCAGTGCGCTCACCAGAATACCAGGCGTGAGCAGAGGTTCGCGTCCTGCAGCGGGTTGGGCTTCCCCTCCGGGAACACCTGCAACATCTTGCTGGCCGAGGGTGTGGGTGCGAGTCGTGGCCGTCCTTGCAATCGCTGCCGCTGTTCCTGTAGGGCCGGACAGAGACGTTGGCGACCTGGCCGCCTCTCCAGTCTGCTTGGCGTGAACTGAGAACCACCTGCGTCTCTGGGAGTGGAGTGCCAGCTGCCTGTTGGCCCCCCTCCCCGCCCCCCTCTCTCCAGGTCGCCCGATACGCGCCTCTGCCACAGCTGAGGTGTGCCTGGGGCCGGGAGCGATGGGAGCGCCCCCACCCCCTACCCCCAGGCTAGGGAGGACACTGCAAGGAGCCACGCAGGTGGAAGGTAAGGCCATGAGGGCAGCTGGTAGAGGTGGGTAAGTGAATTACCCGCCACACTGGGTCCTGCCGGACGCCCCAACCTACTCATCTGACTTCAGACTCTAGCAAAATGCTTGCTGTGAACCCAGGCACCAACCGAGGAGGTGCAGAGGGAGCATAGACTTCGCCACCGCCCCTAACCGCCCCCCTCCCCCGCCCGCTGCTTAGAAATACCCCTTTCAGCTGTGGATAAGACCTAGAGAAAGCTGGTAAAAGGAAATAGCAGCCCGACCTCTGGGCAAGCTGCCCTCATCAGCACCAAAAAAGGGCACTGTGGGAGAACTGTAGGGGAGCAGCACCTTTCCCAGGGTATGTGCGCCTCCCCACGCCCTTTTCCTCTGCCTGTCTCTTGCTGTAGAAAAGCTTTACTCTCCTAGGCCTTCCCTGAGTCACAAAAGGCCAACTCAGGATTAATGATTAAAAGAATGTGAACATATTGTCAAAAAATATTTAAACAGTAGATCAGCCATGTAACAGTCTATAGCTCCTCCCTGAAGAACCTAGTAACAGTGTCTGATGCATATCTTGAGTTGTTTTGCTAAAAACTCCACCAGATGCAGTTAACTGCAAAAACCCTGACCAGCGGGAGCCTAAGGATTGATGATGCTAAACCCTGTGACACTAGCTTTGTTACCAACCAATTAAAGAATAGAGCAGTAGCTGATCACACACCCTGGACTCTCTCCCTCACTGTGCTTTTAAAGAGCCTCCCCTGAAATCCATCAGAGAGTTCAGCTCTTTTGAGCATGAACCGCCTGTACTCCTTGCTTTGGCCCTTAGAGTAAATCTTTCTCTGCTCTGAACTGCTATTTTTTGGTTTGTTTGGCCTCTTTGCCTCCAGCTTAGTAACTTGGGTTATACACAACTTATGGCCAAGCATTTGACCTCAAACAACAGCAGGGTTTAACACAATTTATTTGTTGAGCTAGAAACACCTAATGAAAGGTAACAGAAGGTTAGAAAAGCTCAAATGATTTTGGAAGATGAAACCACGCAGTTATTGGGAAAGGCTTTTGGCATCTCACATCTTGTATTGTGTGGGGGATCTCTGTGAGTTTTTGCTGCCCTCTTGGATTGGGAAAGGAGAACATGGGGAGAGAGAGGCTGCCTTATGACTTCTTTCATCATGAGCTCAGGGCCTGGCAGAATAAGAGTGACATATGTTCTAGGGCACAGGTCGTATGCTTTTCTGGGGGCCTTACCTCATTTTAACTCTAACAATGCCCTATTCAAGAAAGTAGTATCATCGCTACTTTACAGATAAGAAAAATGAGGCTCAAGGACAGCACTTGTCCAAGGTCTTCAAACAAGTGAATGATGAATCCTAATTTAGACTCAAGTGAGATTCCAGCATGGTCTGTCTCACTGGAGGATGGACAGTGTGTGTGAAAAGTGTCTAGAATATGCTGTTTGAATGAGTGACTTCATAACTGAAAGAATAAGATCTTGGGCTCTCACTCAAATCTTTAGTTCTTTGTGTGGCTGTCTTACTAGCTCAGCAGCTTCCCTTCCCTTTCAACCTAAATGAAGAAAGATCAAAGTTTGTGGTGCTTATAACAAGATCACTTTATTATTCTTTGATAATTGCCCATCAACCTTGGCTAAAACATTGTTATTAATAATGGCTTTTAGCTTCAGCCATTCAAAAATAAGTATGTGCTACAGAACTGATGTACAGGAGTTAACAATACAGTACTGCATGCTTTTAATTTTCTAAGAGAGTACATCTTAAGTGTTCCCAACATAAAAAATAAAAAAAGGGAAAATGGATGAAGTGTGAAGTATTACATTTCACAATATACACATGTATCTAGTCATCAGACTACAACTTAACTATATACAATTTTTGACTCTCAATTATACCTCAATAAAGCTGGAAGGAAAATGGCTTTTGAGGAAGGCCTTAATGTATTCAAATACTTTTTAAATCAAATGTATAAGAATGGCAAAATGTTGATAATTTTAAATTAATGGACATGATAGGGGTTTACTATACTATTTTCTTGATATTTCATGCATGTATGAAATTTTCTGTTACAAAAAGGAAGACAATGAGAGCTGAAATTTGTAATTTTTCAATTACCTGCTTTCTGATGCTAGTTCTTTCTCAGATAACACAATCTACAACCTTTATAGTCAGTCCTCACATCTGATTTACAGTTCTCTTTGATGTTCTCTTTGACATTGCCTACATTTTCCAGCCTTGTGAATGCTACTAGTTCTACTTCAAAGATGAAGAAATTTCTTGCTGAAGATGGACGTTTAGTGACTTCCCTTGTCAGATTGCCCCAGACTGTTGTCTCCAGTCCCCACTACCATCTCAGGATCATAATTAGCCATCTCCAAACTGCTGAATACACTCAGTCCATTCTTTTGTTTTTTTTTAAATTAAGATCTTTTGAAACTTAGCATTTTTTCTAAACATTAACTAATATGCTTTTTAGTACAGATATTGACAACCAGTGTTGAATTGTACAGAGAAGACTGTATATGAAGTCAGGGACCAGAGATCTTGATATTTTGCTTGTTATCTAAATTTCTCAGGTCTAAAATGAGAAACCCATATTTTTCCTACTTCCTACAGGGTTATTGTAAGCCTCAGAAATTGTGAGTATACTTTGTAAAAAACATTAGGTTTTAAGGCAATATACAAGAAAATGTGGGGTTTTTTAAATTATTATTCATTGAACAAATGAAGGCCTTCTAGGCACATGACCACTAGGCTAGGCACAAGCTTGTAAACATGGGGACGATGTCATAAGGCCTCTATCTGCAATTGTTTACTGACGTTAATGGACCAACTCAATGGATATGAGTTGGAGCAAGCTCTGGGAGATGGTAAAAGACAGGGAAGCCGGGTGTGATGCAGTCCATGGAGTCGCAAAGAGTTGGCCATGACTGAGCAACTGAACAACAACTGATCTTAAATGATTCAGTACTATAACTAAAAAGACAATAGCAAGTGGAAAGGATATAGAGAAACTGGAACCCTCATACATTACTGGTAGGAATGTAAAATGGTACAGCCACAAAGGTACCATATAACCTAGGAATACTACTCCTAGTTTTCTACCCAAGATAAATGAAAACCTATGTCTATACAAAAACCTTGATACAAAGTCATAGTAGCATTATTCAAAAAGAGTCAAAAAGTATACTAGGGGTGTGCAGAACCATGTGTACATCAACTGGCGAGTGGATAAATAAAATGTGATATTACATGCAATGGAATATTATTTGGCAAGATGGACATCCTAATGTATACTGCAACATAGATGAACACTGAAAACATTATGCTGAGTTAGTGAAGGCAAACACTGACTCTAGTGAGGATGATGAAACAACTTCTAAGGAGAGATTCAACCTTGTTGGACTTGATAATTCCTTCCCAAACAAACTTCAGGGACACATGATACAAATTTGTATCTGTGTAATCTATAAATTATTAAATGGTCTAAAGGATCCTGTCAAAAAGTCAAAAAAGCATGTTAAATCTAGAGTAGGTTTACAGTCGTGTCCAACTCTTTGCAACTACATGGACTGTAGCCCACCAGGCTCCTCTGTCCATGGGATTTTCCAGGCAAGAATACTGGAGTGGGTTGCCATTTCCTTCTCCAGGAGATCTTCCCAACCCAGGGACTGAACCCCTGTCTCCTAAGTCTCCTGCATTAGCAAGCAGACTCTACCACTAAGCCACCTAGAAAGCCCAGGTATAAGAGTGATAATATTAATAAAATGTTTCAGTTAAAGACAGTGCTGGTCCTCAAGCATTTTTCTACCAAGGCACATAGGAGAGATGACATTCAGAATTTGAATATACTCCAGTGAATATCCACAGTTCTGAATATGGCAACAATTTCTTTGTTACTGCAACTTCTATCAATCTATCCACCTCTGTAAGCTCAAGAGTCAGCCCTCAAATCAAATATAGCCAATCATAATATATCATGTTCTTGTCCAGAGGGTTTGGCACAGAAATAACCTCGTGGCCCACACCAGACTAACTTGCTTTCCTCCTTGAGAATCTTTGTTTCTTTTCCTGAAGTTAGAAAGGGAAAGGCCTCTCTTTCATTTCTAATGAGGGAGTTATAAGGATATGACCAAACACTGCTGGTAGCCATGTGCCCCATTTATGTGGAGATGCCTGAAAGAATAAAGCAGGTACTCAAGGGGAAGTCATACAGTCATGGCTATTTATTAAACACCTACTGTGTGCCAACAACTGTTCCAGGAGCAAGGGAAAGATAAGTGAACAGGACAAGTGGTTTAATGGAGTCTTGGTGGCATCAAGTCTCTGGGGCTCCTGAGGCTAAGGGGATCCTCATTGGCTGATGTCACCTGGAGCAGAAGAAGCTGGAGTGGAAACTGTCACTTTCCAGCTTGTGTCCTCTGACATTCATTCAAAATTTAGGCAACTCACTGCTTACCTGCAGCTCTCTGCTGAAGAGCCTTTTTCTGACTGTGGGAGCACACTGCAGACATACGCAAGACAAGCCAAAACCCCTGGATTCAGCCCTCAAACAATGATGGATGGAGAGTGGGTAGATAAACGCCCCAGTGCTTTGCCTGTCAGTTGGAACAATTCTGTCTCCCAGGGTGACTCTGCAGGAAGGAGGCCAGTAACCCAAACAGTAACTTCCTTGTTAACACACTTTTTATTGATTTAATATCATTCTCTGTCTGACTTCTCCACTTCCTACAAATGTGTCCTGGGATCACTTCTAAATTAACTACGTTCACTCAAATCCTTGTCTCAGAGTTTATGGGAGGCCTAATTAAGAAACCTAACAGAAATGTCCTACTAAGAGCTGAAGAATTGTTCCTTCGCTTGCACTCATAAAAATCATAACTATAATATAATAATTTATATTTTAAAAACTTAAAAAATCAATACAATATGATAATATAATTTATATTTTATAAATTTATTGAATGAGTTTAGGTTACAATAAACTGTGCTTTATGGAACACAGGAGCACTACTCACAATAGGATGCTGACCACTTGAAGTATGTCTACTGAAAACTGAGATATGAAATAATGGTAAACACAAAGAGCTTTAAAGACAGTATACAACATTTCCTTAGCTCAGTGATGTTTACATTGAATACATGGAAAATAATATAATTTTGCACATGTTGGTTTAAACACTATTAAGTTTAAATTTTGGTGTTTTTTTGTGTTTGAATACAGGTACTAAAAAATTTTAAATTTCAGATGTGTTTCAATTTATTTTTCACTACAAAATTCTAAAATATACAATTCTATGTATATATTACGGAGAAGGCAATGGCACCCCACTCCAGTACTCTTGCCTGGAAAATCCCATGGACAGAGGGGCCTGGTGGGCTGCAGTTCATGGGGTCACTAAGAGTCGGACACGACTGAGCGACTTCACTTTGACTTTTCACTTTCATGCATTGGAGAAGGAAATGGCAACCCACTCCAGTGTTCTTGCCAGGAGAATCCCAGGGACGGGGGAGCCTGGTGGGCTGCCATCTGTGGGGTCGCACAGAGTCAGACACGACTGAAGTGACTTAGCAGCAGCAGCATGTATATATTAAGGTTCTAACAACAAAATGAGGGTACCAATATTAGATAAGAAGCAACTGGGAAGGGTAACTGGCTTTGGGTCCCGACATGGTAGTTCTAGTCAGAAAGTCTCAGGTCAATCTTCATCAAAGGAGCTGTTCTGTAATGATACATTTAACCCCATGTTATGTATCCATACACAGTTTAGAATCCAACAAGGTAGTATAGCTTGCTTGTATTCCACAAGAGATGCCACTCTCCCTAGACTCATACCAAATTCTGGACCAAAAGTTTGCACCCCTCTCACCAACAATGATGTGTATATATGCACATATCACTTAGCATTTTTCAGCAGTCATGAAACTTAGGTCTTGACTTGTTAATCCAAAGGCCCAGGGAGGCTATTTCTACCACACCGCTGTATGTCCTACAGGACTGTAACCATTACTCTGCTATCCTGAAACCGCTTTTCTTATGTCACATTTAGAATTTCATCCTTCAGCTATCAAGCATTGCTACCCATTTCTGCCCATCAGTCTACTTGGTCAGTTTCCAGAAAACAGTCATCTCTGCTTATAACGGCACTTATCGGTAGATTCATTTGGGTGTTTTAATACATTTTCCTGGTTTCCTTAAAATAAATGAATAGAAGATGGATAAAATTTACATGATGATATTACCAACCATGCAATTAACACAAGATGGACAGAGCATGAAGTAGAAGAAAGGAGGTTCCTGTTCAGTCTGGTTTGGATGCTCATGGGAAGTAAGCCTGTTGATTATATGTTTAACTTTGAAGGGAAACAAACTGTTTGTTTCTGGTTTTTTTTTTAATCCATGGACTGCCAATAGCACATTTAATCATATTTGACAAAATTTGGAAGTGACCAAGATGATAGCCAGTAAGTAAATGGAGAAATAAACTGATCTATCCAGATATGGACTATTATTCCACACTAAAAAGAAATGAGCTGTGAAGTCAGAAAACCAATAGGAGGAAACTTAAATGCTATTACCAAGTGAAGGAAGCCCATTTGATACAGCCATGTGGTGTATGTATTTCTATCTGTATGACATCGTCAATAGGCGAAACTGTGGAGACAATGGAAGGATCCACAGTTGCCAGCAGGGGGTGGTGGGGCTGAGAAATGAATACGTGGAAGACAGAGGATCCTTCTTCCTCTGGCACAAAGAAAATGTTCTGTATAATACCAAAATTAGGGTAATGTCATTGTACATTTGTCCAGCCTCATAGAATGCACAACACCAAGAGTGAACCCTAATGTAAACCACGGTGTTTGGGGGACATTGACGAGTCAGTGTAGATTCACTAGCTGTAGCCGATCTCTCAGTCTGGTAGGGGACGCTGGTAATCAGTGGCTGTGGCGTGTGCGGACATGGATTAGGGGAAAACTCTGCACAGCCCCTCAAAGAAAAGAACACACAAAAGAAGGAAAAGTGAAAAAACAATCTATGAAATGCTGGTAATATATTGGTGAAGTTTATATATCCAAAATGTGAAGTGTTACATTACAGGATATGGAGAAGAAATTTTTTTAAGTCATAGACTGAAGGTCTATATTAACAAAATATCCCCCCATCGATCCCTTAGAGAATTTCATGGGCTTATACAAGATCTGATTAGAGCCACAGCTTTCTTCAACACAATCAAGAAAACTAGAGGGCCAAACTTAACCTTGCTCTTGTCAATTTTTAAAAAGAATTTATAAAACACTACCAAAATTATCCTCATAATCTCCTTTCCATCCCTTGCAAATCATCCTCTGTGGGCCATATCTCCTTCATCAAACTCTATTTCTGGGTTTATTAAATGTGACTTCCATTGAGCTAGGAGAAACAGAAGTTGAGCTAAGAAATACACTTATAAGATTAATTTGCAGATTTCCCTAGTGGCACGGTGGATAGAAATCTGCTTGCCAGTGCAGAGGACACAGGTTCAATACCCAGACTGGGAAATTTGTACATGCCGACAAGCGACTAAGCCCCTGCACCACAACCACTAAGCCCTCACTCTTGAGCCCATAAACCACAACTGCTGAGCCTGGGCAGTGCAACAACTGAAGTCCGCATGCCTACGGCCTGTGCTGCCCAGCAAGAAAGGTAACAAGAAGAACCCCTGCAATGAGAAGCCTACACAAGGCAACAAAGAGTAGCCCCCGATCCCCACAAGCAGAAAAGAGCCAGCACAAAGCAACAAAGGCTCACCGCGGCCAAAAGTTAATGAACAAAGTTTGGTTTTCAATTCACTAGCAGTGCCTGATTATTAATATTTAGTCTCTGTTTTTGGAGAAGGAAATGGCAACCGACTCCAGTATTCTTGCCTGGAGAATCCCAGGGACAGGGGAGCCTGGTGGGCTGCCGTCTATGGGGTCGCACAGAGTCAGACATGACTGAAGTGACTTAGCAGTCTCTGTTTTGGATATGCATAGATGTCTTATAGAACACTCAGCCCTTTAAAAGCTGAAGCACTCTTTCTCTACGTAAAGAAATTTAGGATTCTTTTTGTTTTCCGAAAACAGACTACCCTTCATTCCGGTTAGACAGTCCACTTGCAACTGCATTCAGGGAAGCTGCAGGTACAAAAGTAGCAGATTGCATCTAAATGAAATGTGTGTGTCCTACCTTCACAGAGCTTACAGCGTGTACTGGGTCTGCAATTCCCATCCTTGGAGTCACACTTTGCCCAAAGGGTTTCATTATAATGTGGACAACAGAAATGAAGTCCATTATGTCTTAATATTAACACAAAAGTTGTTCACTTTTTTGCTTGGCTTTTTTCTAAAATGTGTTACTGACGTACCTCCATTCTTAAAGTATGCAGAACATGACAATCGTTATTGATTACTTGGTATCCTTGCCATCATAATGTATTGTGCCATTTGGAACAATATTCTAACAGCCTAATGTAGCACAGGTATAAGATTTATGGATTTACTTATTTACATTAGGTGCTGTTGTTGTTCAATGGCTAAGTCCTTGTTTGACTCCTTGTGACCCCATGGACTGCAGCACCCCAGGCTTTCCTGTCCTTCACTATCTGCTGCATTTTGCTCAAACTCATGTCCATTGAGCAGTGACGTCATCCAACCATCTCATCCTCTGTCACCATCTTCTCCTCCTGCCCTCAATCCTTCCCAGCGTCAGGGTCTTTTCCAGTGAGTCGGCTCTTCAATCAGGTGGCCAAGGTATCAGATCTTCAGCTTCATCATCAGTCCTCCCAGTGAATATTCAGGGTTGATTTCCTTTACGATTGACCGGTCCTTGCAGTCCAAGGGAGTCTCACGAGTCTTCTCCAACACCACAATTGGAAAGCATCAATTCTTCAGTGTTCACCCTTCTGTATGGTCCAAACTCACTTAAACTCATGACTCCTGGAAAAACTATAGCTTTGACCATACAGACCTTTGTGGGCAAAGTGACATCTCTGTTTTTAGTACACTGTCTAAGTTTTTCAATGTATATCAGATCAGATCAGATCAGTCCCTCAGTCGTGTCTGACTCTTTGTGACCCCATGAATCACAGCACGCCAGGCCTCCCTGTCTATCACCAACTCCTGGAGTTCACTCAGACTCACATCCATCAAGTCAGTGATGCCATACAGCCATCTCATCCTCTGTCGTCCCCTTCTCCTCCTGCCCCCAATCCCTCCCAGCATCAGAGTCTTTGCCAATGAGTCAACTCTTCACATGAGGTGGCCAAAGTACTGGAGTTTCAACTTTAGCATCATTCCTTCCAAAGAAATCCCAGGGCTGATCTCCTTCAGAATGGACTGGTTGGATCTCCTTGCAGTCCAAGGGACTCTCAAGAGTCTTCTCCAACACCACAGTTCAAAAGCATCAATTCTTCGGTGCTCAGCCTTCTCCACAGTCCAACTGTCACATCCATACATGACCACTGGAAAAACCATAGCCTTGACTAGACGAACCTTTGTTGGCAAAGTAATATCTCTGCTTTTGAATATGCTATCTAGGTTGGTCATAACTTTCCTTCCAAGGAGTAAGCGTCTTTTAATTTCATGGCTGCAGTCACCATCTGCAGTGATTTTGGAGCCCAGAAAAATAAAGTCTGACACTGTTTCCACTGTTTCCCCATCTATTTCCCATGAAGTGATGGGACCGGATGCCATGATCTTCATTTTCTGAATGTTGAGCTTTAAACCAACTTTTTCACTCTCCTCTTTCACTTTCATCAAGAGGCTTTTTAGTTCCTCTTCACTTTCTGCCATAAGGGTGGTGTCATCTGCATATCTGAGGTTATTGATATTTCTCCCAGCAATCTTGATTCCAGCTTGTGTTTCTTCCAGTCCAGCGTTTCTCATGATGTACTCTGCATATAAGTTAAATAAGCAGGGTGACAATATACAGCCTTGATGTACTCCTTTTCCTATTTGGAACCAGTCTGTTGTTCCATGTCCAGTTCTAATTGTTGCTTCCTGACCTGCATACACATTTCTCAAGAGGCAGATCAGGTGGTCTGGTATTCCCATCTCTTTCAGAATTTTCCACAGTTTATTGTGATCCACACAGTCAAAGGCTTTGGCATAGTCAATAAAGCAGAAATAGATGTTTTTCTGGAACTCTCTTGCTTTTTCCATGATCCAGTGGATGTTGGCAATTTGATCTCTGGTTCCTCTGCCTTTTCTAAAACCAGCTTGAACCTCAGGAAGTTCATGGTTCACATATTGCCAAAGCCTGGCTTGGAGAATTTTGAGCATTACTTTACTAGCATGTGAGATGAGTGCAATTGTGCGGTAGTTTGAGCATTCTTTGGCATTGCGTTTCTTTGGGATTGGAATGAAAACTGACCTTTTCCAGTCCTGTGGCCACTGCTGACTTTTCCAAATTTGCTGGCATATTGAGTGCAGCACTTTCACAGCATCATCTTTCAGGATTTGGAATAGCTCAACTGGATTCCATCACCTCCACTAGCTTTGTTCGTAGTGATGCTTTCTAAGGTCCACTTGACTTCACATTCCAGGATGCCTGGCTCTAGATGAGTGATCACACCATCGTGATTATCTGGGTCATGAAGATCTTTTTTGTACAGTTCTTCTGTGTATTCTTGCCATCTCTTCTTAATATCGTCTGCTTTTGTTAGGTCCATACCATTTCTGTCCTTTATCGAGCTCATCTTTGCATGAAATATTCCTTTGGTATCTCTAATTTTCTTGAAGAGATCCCTAGTCTTTCCCATTCTATTGTTGTCCTCTATTTCTTTGCATTGATCACTGAAGAAGGCTTTCTTATCTCTTCTTGCTATTCTTTGGAACTCTGCATTCAGATGTTTATATCTTTCCTTTTCTCCTTTGCTTTTCACTTCATTCTTTTCACAGCTATTTGTAAGCCCTCCCCAGACAGCCATTTTGCTTTTTTGCATTTCTTTTCCATGGGGATGGTCTTGATCCCTGTCTCCTGTACAATGTCACAAACCTCATTCCATAGTTCATCAGGCACTCTATCAGATCTAGGCCCTTAACTTTATTTCTCACTTCCACTGTATAATCATAAGGGATTTGATTTAGGTCATACCTGAATGGTCTAGTGGTTTTCCCTACTTTCTTCAATTTTGGTCTGAATTTGGCAATAAGGAGTTCATGATCTGAGCCACAGTCAGCTCCTGGTCTTGTTTTTACTGACTGTATAGAGCTTCTCCATCTTTGGCTGCAAAGAATATAATCAATCTGATTTCGGTGTTGACCATCTGGTGATGTCAATGTATAGAGTCTTCTCTTGTGTTGTTGGAAGAGGGTGTTTTTTATGACCAGTGCATTTTCTTGGCAAAACTCTATTAGTCTTTGCCCTGCTTCATTCCATATTCCAAGGCCAAATTTGCCTGTTACTCCAGGTGTTACTTAATAGCAACCATTTATCCTTTAACACTTTCATATCTGTACATTTCTCCTCTGCTTTTCTGCCAGCATTTTACCTTTCACTACTTTTAAGATGCCATGTAAGTAAGAATGAATAGGTTTTAAATAAGGATCTGAGGGCCTCTAGTAGGAATAATAAGGATGAGTTTGGACATATGATTTAGGCAACTGAGATGTCTATTCTCCTCAGCTGTCTTCTGTGAGACTGAACTTGCCCAAAGAATGACAGCTGAAGACATGAATGTTTCTGTCAGAAGGTGCTTTGGTTTGCTAATGTCTTTATACCTGTTCCTAAATGATTAATAAAATTTCCCTCTCCTTTTAACATGAGATATTTCAAGAACGCTAAAAAGAAAATTTTTTAAGTCCTAACTTATACTGGATACTGTGGGTTGACCAATATGTGGTTGCTTTGGTTCAGTTGCTAAGCCATGTCTGACACTTTGTGACCCCACGGACTGCACCACTCCAGGTCCTCTGTCCTCCATTAGCTCCAGGAATTTGCTCAAGTTTATGGCCACTGAGTCAGTGATGGTGCCTGACCATCTCATCCTCAGCTGCTCCATTCTCCTTTGGCCTGCAACCTTTCCCAGCACCAGGGTCTTTTCCAATGAGTCAGCTTTTCCTATCAGGTGGCCAAAGTATTAGAGCTTCAGCTTGAGCTTCAGCATCAGTCCTTCCAGTGAATATAAAGGGTTGGTAATCTTAGGATTGACTGGTCTGACCTCCTTGCAGTCCAACAGACTGTCAAGAGTCTTCTCCAGCACCACACTTGGAAAGCATCAGTTCTTTGGCACTCAGCCTTCTTTATGGTTCAGCTTTTACAGTAGCATGATCCACATGTGGGTTTTGCAACTTGAAATGCATTCAGGTACAAATGAGATGTCTTGTATGTGTAAAAGACACAGTGGATTTCAAAGACACTCTAAAATACTTATTGGTGTCACTAATAATACTTTATATTTGATTACGTGCTTAAGTAATATTATTTGGACATGAAGGTTTAAAAACATCTTCCTAATATCAATTCCTGGAGAAGGCAATGGCACCCCACTCCACTACTCTTGCCTGGAAAATCCCAGGGACAGAGGAGCCTGGTAGGCTGCAGTCCATGGGGCCACTAAGTCGGACACGACTGAGCGACTTCACTTTTACTTTTCACTTTCATGCATTGGAGAAGGAAATGGCAACCCACTCCAGTGTTCTTGCCTGGAGAATCCCAGGGATGGTCAGCCTGGTGGGCTGCCGTCTATGGGGTCACACAGAGTCAGACACGACTGAAGTGACTTAGCAGCAGTAGCAATATCAGTTCCACTACTTCCTTTTCCTTTTTAACATGGTTATTATAAAATTTAAAATTAGACATGGGCTTCACTTTATAGCTCTGTGGACAGAAGATAGGGTGGTAACTCTAGATAAGAAGCAAGTGGGAAAGTGCGGCTGGCCTTTGGCCCAAAGATGACTGTTTCAGTCAGAAAGCCTGAGGTGCCACCTCTTCAAAGGAGCTGTTCTGCAATGATACATTTAACCCCATGTTATGTATCCATACACAGTTCAGAATCCAACAAGGTAGTATAGTTGGCTTGTATGCCACAAGAGATGCCTCTCTCTAGATTCATACCAAATTCTGGACCAAAAGTTTGCCCCTCTCACCAACAATGATGTATGTATAAGCACATATCACTTAGCATTTGTCAGCAGTCATGAAACTTAGGTCTTGACTTGTTAATCCAAAGGCCCAGGGAGGCTATTTCTACCACACCGCTGTATGTCCTACAGGACTGTAACCATTACTCTGCTATCCTGAAACCACTTTTCTCGTCTCACATTTAGAATTTCATCCTTCGGCTAACAAGCATTGCCACCCATCTCTGCCCATCAGTCTACTTGGTCAGTTTCCAGAAAACAGCCATCTCTGCTTACAACAGCACTTCTTGGTAGATTCATTTGGGTGTTTTAATACATTTTCCTGGTTTCCTTAAAATAAATGAATAGAAGATGGATAAAATTAACCTGATGATATTACGGACCATGCAATTAACATGAGATGGACAGAGCATGAAGTAGAAGAAAGGAAGTGCCTGTTCAATCTGGTTTGGATGTCCATGGGAAGTAAGTCTGTTGATTGTATGTTTAATTTTGAAGGGAAAGAAACAGTTTGTTTCTGTTGTTTTTTTTTTTTTTTTATCCATGGATTGCCTATATAGCACATTTAATCACATTTGACAAAATTTGGAAGTGACCAAGATGATATCCAATAAGAAAAAGAGAAATAAACTGGTCTATCCAGATATGGACTATTATTCCACACCAAAAAGAAACAAGCTGTGAAGTCAGAAAACCAACAGGAGGAAACTTAAATGCTATTACCAAGTGAAGGAAGCCCATTTGAGACAGCCATGTGGTGTATGTAATTCTATCTGTATGACATTGTCAATAAGCAAAACTGTGGAGACAATGGAAGGATCCATAATTGCCAGCAGAGGGTGGTGGGGCTGAGAGATAAATATCTGGAAGACAGAGGATCCTTCTTCCTCTGGCACAAAGAAAATGTTCTGTATAATACCAAAATTAGGGTAATGTCATTGTACATTTGTCCAGCCTCATAGAATGCACAACACCAAGAGTGAACCCTAATGTAAACCACGGTGTTTGGGGGACATTGACGAGTCAGTGTAGATTCACTAGCTGTAGCCGATCTCTCGGTCTGGTGGGAGACACTGGTCATCAGTAGCTGTGGCGTGTGCGGACATGGATTAGGGGAAAACTCTGCACAGCCCCTCAAAGAAAAGAACACACAAAAGAAGGAAAAGTGAAAAAACAATCTATGAAATGCTGGTAATATATTGGTGAAGTTTATATATCCAAAATGTGAAGTGTTACATTACAGGATATGGAGAAGAAATTTTTTTAAGTCATAGACTGAAGGTCTATATTAACAAAATATCCCCCCATCGATCCCTTAGAGAATTTCATGGGCTTATACAAGATCTGATTAGAGCCACAGCTTTCTTCAACACAATCAAGAAAACTAGAGGGCCAAACTTAACCTTGCTCTTGTCAATTTTTAAAAAGAATTTATAAAACACTACCAAAATTATCCTCATAATCTCCTTTCCATCCCTTGCAAATCATCCTCTGTGGGCCATATCTCCTTCATCAAACTCTATTTCTGGGTTTATTAAATGTGACTTCCATTGAGCTAGGAGAAACAGAAGTTGAGCTAAGAAATACACTTATAAGATTAATTTGCAGATTTCCCTAGTGGCACGGTGGATAGAAATCTGCTTGCCAGTGCAGAGGACACAGGTTCAATACCCAGACTGGGAAAATCGTACATGCCGACAAGCAACCAAGTCCCTGCACCACAACCACTAAGCCCTCACTCTTGAGCCCATAAACCACAACTGCTGAGCCTGGGCAGTGCAACAACTGAAGTCCGCATGCTGCCCAGCAAGAAAGGCAACAAGACGAACCCCTGCAATGAGAAGCCTACACAAGGCAACAAAGAGTAGCCCCCGATCCCCACAAGCAGAAAAGAGCCAGCACAAAGCAACAAAGGCTCACCGCGGCCAAAAGTTAATGAACAAAGTTTTGTTTTCAATTCACTAGCAGTGCCTGATTATTAATATTTAGTCTCTGTTTTTGGAGAAGGAAATGGCAACCCACTCCAGTGTTCTTGCCTGGAGAATCCCAGGGACAGGGGAGCCTGGTGGGCTGCCATCTATGGGGTCGCACAGAGTCGGACACGACTGAAGTGACTTAGCAGTCTCTGTTTTGGATATGCATAGATGTCTTATAGAACACTCAGCCCTTTAAAAGCTGAAGCACTCTTTCTCTACGTAAAGAAATCTAGGATTCTTTTTTGTTTTCCGAAAACAGACTACCCTTCATTCCGGTTAGACAGTCCACTTGCAACTGCATTCAGGGAAGCTGTAGGTACAAAAATAGCAGATTGCATCTAAATGAAATGTATGTGTCCTACCTTCACAGAGCTTACAGCGTGTACTGGGTCTGCAATTCCCATCCTTGGAGTCACGCTTTGTCCAAGGGGTTTCATTATAATGTGGACAACAGAAATGAAGTCCATTATGTCTTAATATTAACACAAAAGTTGTTCACTTTTTTACTTGGCTTTTTTATAAAATGTGTTACTGACGTACCTCCATTCTTAGAGTATGCAGAACATGACAATCGTTATTGATTATTTGGTATCCTTGCCATCATAATGTATTGTGCCATTTGGAACAATATTCTAATAGCCTAATGTAGCACAGGTATAAGATTTATGGATTTACTTATTTATATTTGGTGCTGTTGTTGTTCGGTGGCTAAGTCCTCTTTGACTCCCTGGGACCCCATGGACTGCAGCACCCCAGGCTTTCCTGTCCCTCACTATCGGCTGCATTTTGCTCAAACTCATGTCCATTGAGCAGTGACGTCATCCAACCATGTCATCCTCTCTCGACACCTTCTCCTCCTGCCCTCAATCTTTCCCAGCATCAGGATCTTTTCCAGTGAGTCAGCTCTTTGATCAGGTGGCCAAGGTATTGGACATTCAGTGTTAGCATCAGTCCTCCCAGTGAATATTCAGGGTTGATTTCATTTATGACTGACCAGTCCTTGCAGTCCAAGGGAGTCTCACGAGTCTTCTCCAACACCACAATTGGAAAGCATCAATTCTTCAGTGTTCACCCTTCTGTATGGTCCAAACTCACTTAAACTCATGACTCCTGGGAAAACTATAGCTTTGACCATACAGACCTTTGTGGGCAAAGTGACATCTCTGCTTTTTAGTACACTGTCTAGGTTTTTCAATGTATATACATACACTTAATAGCAACCATTTATCCTTTAACACTTTCATATCTGTACATTTCTTCTCTGCTTTTCTGCCAGCATTTTACTTTTTACTACTTTTAAGATGCTCTGTAAGTTAAGAATTAATAGGTTTTAAATAAGGATCTGAGGACCTCTACTAGGAATAATAAGGATGAGTTTGGACATATGATTTAGGCAACTTAGATGCCTCTTCTCCTCAGCTGTCTTCTGTGAGACTGAATTTGCCCAAAGAATGACACCGAAGACATGAATGTTTCTGCCAGCAGGTGCTTTGGTTTGCTAATGTCTTTATACCTGTTCGTAAATGATTCGTAAAATTTCCCTCTCCTTTTAGCATGAGATATTTCAAGAATGCTAAAAAGAAAATTTTTTTAAATCCTAACTTATACTGGATACTGTGGGTTGACCAATTTGTGGTTGCTTTGGTTCAGTCGCTAAGCCACGTCTGACTCTTTGTGCCCCAACGGACTGCACCACTCCAGGTCCTCTGTCCTCCATTAGCTCCAGGAATTTGCTCAAGTTTATGGCCACTGAGTCGGTGATGGTGCCTGACCATCTCATCCTCAGCTGCTCCATTCTCCTTTGGCCTGCAACCTTTCCCAGCACCAGGGTCTTTTCCAGTGAGTCAGCTTTTCCTATCAGGTGGCCAAAGTATTAGAGCTTCAGCTTGAGCTTCAGCATCAGTCCTTCCAGTGAATATAAAGGGTTGGTAATCTTAGGATTGACTGGTCTGACCTCCTTGCAGTCCAACAGACTGTCAAGAGTCTTCTCCAGCACCACACTTGGAAAGCATCAGTTCTTTGGCACTCAGCCTTCTTTATGGTTCAGCTTTTACAGTAGCATGATCCACATGTGGGTTTTGCAACTTGAAATGCATTCAGGTACAAATGAGATGTCTTGTATGTGTAAAAGACACAGTGGATTTCAAAGACACTCTAAAATACTTGTTGGTGTCACTAATAATACTTTATATTTGATTACGTGCTTAAGTAATATTATTTGGACATGAAGGTTTAAAAACATCTTCCTAATATCAATTCCTGGAGAAGGCAATGGCACCCCACTCCACTACTCTTGCCTGGAAAATCCCAGGGACAGAGGAACCTGGTAGGCTGCAGTCCATGGGGCCACTAAGTCGGACACGACTGAGCGACTTCACTTTTACTTTTCACTTTCATGCATTGGAGAAGGAAATGGCAACCCACTCCAGTGTTCTTGCCTGGAGAATCCCAGGGATGGTCAGCCTGGTGGGCTGCCGTCTATGGGGTCACACAGAGTCAGACACGACTGAAGTGACTTAGCAGCAGTAGCAATATCAGTTCCACTACTTCCTTTTCCTTTTTAACATGGTTATTATAAAATTTAAAATTAGACATGGGCTTCACTTTATAGCTCTGTGGACAGAAGATAGGGTGGTAACTCTAGATAAGAAGCAAGTGGGAAAGTGCGGCTGGCCTTTGGCCCAAAGATGACTGTTTCAGTCAGAAAGCCTGAGGTGCCACCTCTTCAAAGGAGCTGTTCTGCAATGATACATTTAACCCCATGTTATGTATCCATACACAGTTCAGAATCCAACAAGGTAGTATAGTTGGCTTGTATGCCACAAGAGATGCCTCTCTCTAGATTCATACCAAATTCTGGACCAAAAGTTTGCCCCTCTCACCAACAATGATGTATGTATAAGCACATATCACTTAGCATTTGTCAGCAGTCATGAAACTTAGGTCTTGACTTGTTAATCCAAAGGCCCAGGGAGGCTATTTCTACCACACCGCTGTATGTCCTACAGGACTGTAACCATTACTCTGCTATCCTGAAACCACTTTTCTCATCTCACATTTAGAATTTCATCCTTCGGCTAACAAGCATTGCCACCCATCTCTGCCCATCAGTCTACTTGGTCAGTTTCCAGAAAACAGCCATCTCTGCTTACAACAGCACTTCTTGGTAGATTCATTTGGGTGTTTTAATACATTTTCCTGGTTTCCTTAAAATAAATGAATAGAAGATGGATAAAATTAACCTGATGATATTACGGACCATGCAATTAACACGAGATGGATAGAGCATAGAAGTAGAAGAAAGGAGGTTCCTGTTCAGTCTGGTTTGGATGCTCATGGGAAGTAAGTCTGTTGATTATATGTTTAATTTTGAAGGGAAGGAAATAGTTTCTTTTTAGTTAATGGAATACCTATAGTACATTTAAATAAGTTATTATTGTTGTTCCTTAGTAAGTCATGTCCAGCTCTTTTGTGACTCCATGAACTTCAAACTACCAGCCTCCTCTGTCCATGGGATTTTTAAGGCAAGGATACTGGAGTGGGTTGCCATTTCATTCTCCAACATTTAATCATATTTCACAATATTTGAAATTCACCAAGTGATCTTCAGTAAATGAATGGAGAAATAAATTGGTCCATCCAGATATGGAATATTATTCAGCACCAAAAGTAATGAGCTACCCAGTTAGGACACCACATGCAAGAAACTTAAACGCTTATCACTAAGGGAAAGAAGCCAGTCTGAGAAGGCTACATAGTGTGTAAGTCTCACTACATTATATCGTCACACAGGCAAAACCGTGAAGACAAGATCGAAAAGATCAGTAGTTGCTAGCAGGTGGTGGAAAGGGTGAGGGATGAATAGGTGGAGCACAGAGGATTTTTAAGGAGAAAGAAAATACTATATATGATATCAAAATGATGGAAATGTCATTGTACATTTGTCCAACCTCATAGAATGTACAACACCAAGAGTGAACCCTAAGGTAAACCATGGAGCTTGGTGGACATGATGTGTCAGTGTAGATTCATGAGATGTTGCCAACATATCACTCTGGCAGGGAATGCTGGTAATTGGCGGATGTGGAGCATGGGGATATGAGTCAGGGCAAATCTCTGTACATGCCCTTCAAAAGACAAAGAGGAAGAAAGGAAGAAATAGGGAGAAAAAAAATCTGTGAAATTCTGGTAACATATTAGTGAATTTTATATATCCAAAATGTGGAAGGTTATAAGACAGGAAATGGAGACAGGTTTTTTTTAAGTTATAGACTGAGGGTCTATATTAGCAAATACCCCCCCTCCATTGACCCCTTAGAGAATTTCACAGGTTTATACACCATCTAATAGAGACACAGCTTTCTTCAAGAAAAGCAGAGGGTCAAACTTAACCTTTCTCTTGTAAATTTTTAAGAAGTAATTTATAAAGCACTACCAAACTTATCATGATAATCTCCTTTCCATCCCTTTCAAATAACCATCAGTGGGCCATTTCCCCTTCATCAAATATTTTTAATGTGACTTGTGTCAAACTAAGTGAAACAGAATTTAAGGTAAGAAATACATTTATGAAATTCATTTGCATTGCTTGCTATTAACATTTAATGTGTTTTGCATATGCATAGGTACATTATTTAACATTCAGAGCTTTAATAGCTGAAGTACTCTATTTAAAATAAAGAACATTAGAACTCTTTTGTTTTCTAAGAGATTTCCCTTCATTCCCTTTAGACAATCTACTTGCAACTGCACTCTCAGGGAAACTGTGGGTATAAAAGTGGCAAACTGCATCTGAATGAAATGTATACTTCCTATGCTCACAGAGCGTACAACCGTACTGTGTCTGCAGTTCCCATCCTTAAAGACATATTTGCATAAAGGATTCATTATAATGTGGACAACAGAAATAGTGTCTGTTATGTTTCGATATTAAAACAAAAAATAATGTTGATTTGTCTTTAATGGCCTTTTTTCTAAAACGTGTTACTGATGCACCCCCATTCTTAGAGTATGTGGAACAATCATTATTGTTGACATATATGATGACAATCATTATGGATTATTTGGTATTATTACCATCATATAGTATTGTGCCATTTGGAACAATACTCTCAGGGCCCCATGAAACAGAGGTAGAAGACTTATGGATTTACTTATATACATTTAATAGAAACCATTTATCTTTTAAAACTTTCATGTCTTGTTTTTACATATTTTTCTTCTCTTTGCTCTTCTGACAATATTTTACTTTGTACTAGTATTAACACACCTTGTAAAGTTAAGATTTAATAGGCTTTAAGTAAAGATCTGAGGGTCTCTGTTAGGAATAAAAATAATGAGTTTGGACCCATGATTTTGGCAACTTGGATGCCTCTTGTTCTCAGTTCTCCTCTTTGAGACTGAAGTTGCCTAAAGAATGAGAGCTGGAGACGTGAATGTTTCAGAAGGTACTTCGGTTTGCTAATGGCTTTATCAGTGTTCCTAACTGGTTAATAAAATTTTCCTTTATTTTAACATGAAATATTTTAAGAATGCAAAAACTATCCACAAATTTTATTTTTAAAATGTATATCTATTCCAAACAGATTATAAAATGTTGATATTTTCCTATACTTAAGAATTTTAATTATGAGTATAAGACACATATAAACAAACCAAAAGAGTGAGAGAGGGAAGGAAACACTAAAGACTCAGTCCTGAGGCCCTCCACCATCGGCAGGTAGAGAACCCACCCCAGGGGACTGAGGTGGGAGAATTGTGCAGTCACAGAAGTGAAGACAGTGTTTCTAGAAGGAAGACCTGGAGTCTATGCTTCTGAGAGGCTGGTTGATAACAAGTGTAACAAGTGTTTTTGGCAAAATGGAGGTTTGTGGCAAATTAATAAAAGTACTGTTTTAAAGAGAGAGAGAGATAAGCCTTATAAACCATGTTGAGCAGAGAACAGTGTGTGAAGATGTGGAGACAGTGGTTGTACATAACTCCTGTGAGAAGTTTTGCCATGAGGAGGAACGGAAAATAGGAAAAGAAGTTACTGCAGGAGCGTAAATCTTGAGGAGGCACTCATCCACACCGGGGGCTCTTCTACAGTCAGCTTTTAGTAACACAGGTGAGTTGATGTTGTCAGTGTCTGCCCATAACCCCTGTTCCTTCCATATCACACTAGCCTGACTTCCTTCAACTCTGCCTGAGGGCTTTGTCTGCCACCAGAATCAGCTCTGCTAACGTACAAGGCAGCCAGGAGTGCTGGGGAATTGAATGTCTCCTCTGCTCTCCTCCCCTGGCAGCCTTCAGTCAACAGACAGACAGGAGCTGGTGTATAAGTACCCCAACTGCCTCACTCAGGGACGTTAACCTTGAAGCTTGTGCTTCACACTGTCTCCTGAAGTTTCCCAGCAGGACTATATTCCAGTAGTGCATCCTGGGAACTTGCTTGGTAATGTAACCTTTGCTGCCTTCATTCACTTTCTTATCTTACTTCCCCATTAACTGTGTTTTCTGGGACCACCTCCCAAATAACCTACTGCATTTTTTTAAATTCATCTCTTAGAATTTAGTTTCAGGGAACCCAGACTAAGACAACATAAAATATTTGTGTAGTAACGTGAAACCATTATATCAATTACATATAAGAATTTATGAAACAAGAAACATCAAAAGAAAATATTCCAAAGTGATAGCAATGACTATTTACTTCTGTATTGTGAGATTGTGGGTAATTTAAAACCCAAACAAACTTTGTTTCCTCAAGGAAAAAAAAAGTTCTTTTTAAGACATGCTTTAATTACAGTATACATATTAATAGAGGTTTTCTGAAACTCAGAAGATAGTTTTGAGAGAATAAAAACTGTTACTAAATGAAACCATGGCTGATAGTTTTCTCAGCAGCAAATAGCAAGTGAAATACCAATATTCACATGAATAATGTACCAATAATACAACATTTCAAGGACTTTTGAGTCAGTCTAAAATTATCTTCAGACCAAATGCTATATCATTTAAGGCAGTTGTTTCATAAGACACAACAGCTTTTATTCAGTAGCAATAGCTGCCCTTTACTGAATGTGTAAATATACCCTTTTGTTATCTCACTAAATACTTGCAATACTACTATAAGGTATGTATTATTATCATTTTATAGACAATAAAGTTTAGAGAAAAGTGAAGTGAATTCTCCAAAATGGGAAAAGCACAAGGTTTGTACCCAGGTATTGGTCTCAAACCCCATGAACTTTCTGCCACTTTGGGCTACCTCTCTCTGAACCTTCGGATATTATTTTAGAGTCACCAATCAAAAGTCAAAGAGTAATCATTGTGTCAGCATTTCTGATGTGCTTGATGAAATTTAGACCCAGAAGGATAGATGTGTACAGGACAGTTTGGTTGCCTCAGAGCAAGTTGAAGTGGGGTTACCAAGGTCAGGATTGGAACTCTGCGCTCTCCAGACAGTGGAACCAGGGCCAGTATGACCACAACAGCAGAAAAATCAACCTGTGCCCCAGAAACATGTATTTTTTTTAATTGCCCAGGCCAAGAAAACACAATTGTAAAGTATATGTTATATTTAAAGGCTAAAAATGGCACTGATTATATAATTACCTATTGTAGAATAGATTTTTGGTCAGAATTAGATTATTTGGTCACACTTTACATGAGAACAGCCCTATCCTACCTACCAGCAGTATTTCTGAGTATCTGCTAGATGCCAGTCACTCACTACTTAATTACAAATAAAATGTAGACTAATCTTTAGGAGACAAGGGAGAAAGAATCCTGTTAATTAAAAAAAAGAAGAAAGAAAGAGTTCTAATTGCCAAATCTTCACTGGTTCACCACACCTGGACCATGGACTTCCTAAAGTAGGTGGAGAAGGACTGCTCCCTGGGACTCCAGTGCCCACTCAATACCCTGCCCACAGGAGGTCTTAGGAAACACATGCCTGGATACCCACACCCTGCCAGAAAGAAAAGGACACTACAACTTCTGAAAACATTTAATGTGACTCAAAAAAGTTTCTCTGTGTCTGTGGACCAACATGGGGAATATTCTTCCTCCACTGCCTGAGGTGCACAGAGCTGGTGGCCAATACTGGCCAGTGGAGGTGACCATAAATGACTGGCCACTTAGATGACAACCCCAGACTCCCTAGTGTCTATTATACTGCCAGGAATCCTGTCTTGATAAGACAGGAAAGATGAAAAACCCAAGCACATTCTTCCTGGCACGAAGGACAGTTACTCAGCGGTCAACTTACTATTCACAGAGAGAACTGCTTGAGATAGAAATAAATGTTATTTTGTTTAACCCTCAAATAAATATTTTAAAATAAGCTAATAAATAGATATCAGTACAAGAAAGAAAGAAATAGTTTCAGACTTTTTCCTTATATGTGAAACCAATCTGAATATATATGTCAAGACTTACCTGAAGAAAATAAGTGCATTCAAAAGCATTATTTCTGGAAGGAAGAAACAAAGTGTGGTATAAACATAAAAGTGAAAAGCATTCAGCCTTAGAAAGGAAGGAAATTCTGATACATGCTATAGCATGGAAAAACCTTGAAGACTGTGCAATTGTGAATTTATAAATAGAAACATATATTTTATTTTCATGTTGTTCCTGACACATGCATGGGTATGCTAAGTCACTTCAGTCGTGTCTAACTCTTATGCGACCCTGTGGTCCGCAGCCCACCAGGCTCCTCTGTCCATGGGATTCTCCAGGCAAGAATACTGGAGTGGGTTGCCATGCTCTTCTCCAGGGGATCTTCCCAGCCCAGGAATCGAACCCAGGTCTCCTACATTGCAGGTAAATTCTTTTCCACTGCGCCACTGGGGAAACAGCTCAAAAAGTGGAGTAATAAGGTACCTTTTGTTTTTATAACAAACCCCTTTGAAAAACACCTGAGTTCTTGTGAATGAGTCTGCTTGTCAGAGAAACTAAACACCTGATTAAAGGGATGGAACTTTCAGCCCTACCTCCAGCTCCAGGGAGAAGACAGGCATACCAAAGCCAATACATTATATAACTATGCCTAAGTAATGATCCAGGCTTTCCCTGTGGCTCAACAGTAACGAATCCGCCAGCAGTGCAGGAGACACAGGAGACATGGGTTCGATCCCTGGGCCAGGAAGACCCCCTGGGGGAGGGCATGGCAACCCACTCCATCAGTCTTGCCTAGAGAATCCCATGGACAGAGGAGCTTGTTGGGCTACAGTCCATAGGGTCACAAAGAGTTAGACACAACTGAAGCAACTAAGCAGGCATGCACTCACATATGCAATAATGATCCATGCTGTTAAAGTATTGCACTCGATATGTCAGCAAATTTGGAAAACTCAGCAGTGGCCACAGGACTGGAAAAGGTCAGTTTTCATTCCAATCCCAAAGAAGAGCAAAGCCAAAGAATGTTCAAACTACCATACATTTTCACTCTTTTCATGTACTAGTAAGGTTATTTATGCTCAAAATCCTTCAGGCTAGGCTTCAGCAGTCTGTGAACCAAGAACTTTCAGATGTTTAAGCTGGGTTTATAAAAGGCAGAGGAACCAGAGATAAAATTGCCAACATTCATTGGACCATGGAGAAAGCAAGGAAATTCTACTTGCTTCAGACGTAGAAAAACATCTACTTCTGCTTCATTGACTACACTAAAGGCTTTGTGTGGATCACAACAAACTGTGGAAAATTCTTGAAGAGATGGGAGTACCAGACCACTTCACCTGTCTCCTGAAAGACCTGTGAGTCAAGAAGCAACAGTTAGAACTGGACACTGAACAGCTGACGGGTTCAAAATTGGAAAGGAGTACAACAAGGCTGTATACTGTCACCCTGCTTATTTACCTTCTATGCAGAGTACATCATGTGAAATGCCGGGCTGAATGAATCACAAGCTGGAATCAAGATTGCCGCAAGAAATATCAGCAACTTCAGATATGCAGGTGACACCACCCTTATGGCAGAAAGCCAAGAGGAAGTCAAGAGCCTCTTGATGAGGGTGAAGGAGAAGAGTGAAAAAATTGGCTTAAAACTCAACATTCAAAAAACGAAGATCATGTCATCTGGTCCCATCACTTCATGTCACATAGAAGGGGAAAAAGTAGAAGCAGTGACCGATTTTATTTTCTCAGGCTACATAATCTCTGTGGATGGTGACAGCAGCCATGAAATTAAAAGATACTTTCTCCTTAGAAAGAAAGCTATGGCAAACCTGGACAGTGTATTAGAAAGCAAAGACATCACTTTGCCAACAAAGGTCTGTATAGTCAAAGCGTTTTTCCAGTAGTCATGTATGGATGTGAGAGTTGGAGCATAAAGAAGACCAAGCACTGATGAATTGGTGCTTTTGAATTGTGGAGCTGGAGAAGACTTGAGACTCCCTTGGACAGCAAGGAGATCAAATCAGTCAATCCTAAAGGAAATCAACACTGACTATTAACTGGAAGGACTGATGCTGAAGCTAAAGCTCCAATACTTTGGCCACCTAATGTGAAGGGCTGACTCACTGGGAAAGACCTGATGCTGGAAAAGACTGAAGGTAAGTGAAGAAGGTGGCAGAGGATGTGATGGTTGGATGGCATCACTGACTCAATGGACATGAATCTGAGCAAACTCCAGAAGATGGTAGAGGACAGAGGAGCCTGCTGTGCTGCAGTCCATGGGGTCACAAAGAGCCGGACACAGCTTAACAACAACAAAGTAATAAAGCCTCCATAAAAAACCCAAAAGGGTGGGATTCAGAGTGCTTCTGGGTTGGTGAACATGTGGAGGTGCTGGGAGGGTGACTCACCAAGAGAGGGCTTAGGAAGACCATGCTTCTTCCGCCATCTCCTGCTCTATGCATGTCTTCCAGCTGATTGTTCCTGAGTTGACTCCTTCTATAATAAACTGTTTTCCTGAACTCTGTGAACCATTCCAGAAAACCAAGCCTGAGGAGGGAGTTGTGGGAATCTCCATTTATAACTAGTCAATAAGAAGCACAGGTAAGCCACCTAGACTCATGACTGGCTTCGGAAGTTGGGAAGGGGGTTTGTCTTGAAGGACTGAGTCCTTAACCCATGAAGTCTGACACTAACTCCAGGTAGACAGTGTCAGAATTGTCTTAAATTGAGGACACAGTTGGTGTCTGGAGAACTGGAGAATAGGTTAGTGTGGGAGAAAAAACCCACACATTTGGTGTCTAGAAGTTTTGAGTTACCAAAAGTCAAAAACTGTGATTCCAGTTTTATGCAGTACCTAGAATAGTCAAATCCATAGAAAATGAAAGTAGAATGGTGTTTGCCAGGAGATAGGGAGGGGAAGTTGTTTAATGGATGTAGCTGGAGAAGATGAAAAATTTATGGAGATGGATGGCACTGACCACTGTACAATAATGTGAATGTTCTTAAAGTGACAGAACAGTACACTGAAAAAATTACTTAAATGGTACATTTACATTATGTATATTTTACTATGTAGGAGAGGGGGAAATTCCTTTTTCTTCTACCTTTCTAGACTCTCTGGCTGGGGCTGTGGAAATTCAACTTACATAAGACAGATGAACAAGAGAAAGAGTTTATCAAGCTGTGCAGCAGGCACATGTACTATGAAGAGTGTCTGTTGTCATTTACAAACAGTTATTGTTGTACTCACACTGTTTATGGGGTTCATAAGGCAAGAATACTGAAGTGATTTGCCTTTCCCTTCTCCAGTGGACCACATTTTATCAGAACTCTCCACCGTGACCCATCCATCTTGGGTGGCCCTGCACAGCATGGCTCAAGGACAGGAAAGCCTGGCATGCTGCGGTCCATGATGTTGCAAAGAGTCAGACAAGACTTAGAGACTGAACAACAACTTGTTATACTGGGGCTCCCCTGGTGGCTCAGTGGTAAAGAACTCACCTGCCAATGCAGGAGACAGAAGTTCTATCTCTGGGTCAGGAAGATTCCCTGAAGGAGGAAATGGAACCCTCTCCAGTATTCTTGCCAGGGAAACCCCATGGACAGAGGAGCCTGGCAGGCTATTGTCCATGGGGTCACAAAGAGTCATGACTTAGTGACTAAAGAACAAAACAACAACATTGTTGTACTTGGTTGTTTTTGCAAAAGTGCTTCATCTTCAAGAAAATTCATAGGAAAGACTTTTAACAAGTAAGGTTTCTGGTAAGTTTCAGACCATACTACTGAACTAGATAAGCAATTAAAATAATAATTTTTAAAAGTCCAGATCCCTTCCTTAGTTTGCTATAGTTGCCCCATCTCAAGAAGATGTTGGTCTTGGGTAAATCTGGTGAGAACTAACTGTCAAGAGCAAGGTTTAGGGCCTGCCCTCCACAGAGGACTTGATTTTCAGAACAGAAAGGACATTCTAGTATTGTGTTACTTTGAGTATAGATGGCAAGGATGACAAATGACAGAATTACTATGACATCTGCTGGAAAGAGCCATATATGCTGCCCTTTAGAAATATAATACAGGCTAATTTCCTAAGGTTGCTAACTTCTTTCTAGGAAATTACAAGATGTGAACTCAAGTGTAAGACCCAGCTGAGCAAAAAAACAAGATCTTTTTTGGCCATACCAGTAATCAATAAACATTTGCTGATTATATTTAATGGACAGAAAAGGAGAGGATTAACTACACAATTTGGGTTTTGTGCAATTGAAATATTTGCATTATTTAATATTTGCATAGGTATATAAAAGTAAAATATTTGAATGAAAATGAAATATTAATTATTAATCAGTAGTTGATATTGTTAGTAGTTTATGCTCATTGCAGGGTAGGGGTGAAGGTAAGAAGGGAAGAGCATTGGCAAAAAGATGGCAAACTGCACAGGAAACCATCACATTGTGGGGTGATTTCATACTGAGATTTCAGTCTGCTATTAGCTGAGGGGGCCTTAAAGATTCCATGGTAATCTCAGATCCTGATTCCTTGTTCTTCAGAACATACTTAGACCACGTTTGGAAAAGAAACTGTTTCATTCAGAGGTAGGAACACAATACAATTCAGACAGTACATTGTAATGGGTATTTAACACTTAGATCACTTGTACAAATAGTTGCTGTTTGCTTTGTTCTTAAGCAGAAGAATATAAAAAACATAAGGGCCTCCATTATTTAACACTAAAAATGTTGACCTATGAAAAGTAAACCTCAATACAGAGACAGGGGCTTCCTGTGTTCCTTTTTTCTCTTTTAACAAATTGAAATTTGACATCAAAAATTTTTCTTTTAAATTGGAATGTAGTGAAGTTTTATACAGGTTACACAGAGTAAACAGCTTATTTTCAATTTTTGTGTTCATATATTCACCTATAATTGCAAATTGCATACAAACGATATTTTCTGTAACTGTCAAAGGAAGTTAGCAAAGGTAAAGATCATAGAGCCATCTATTGGTGAAATGTAATATGAGGTTTACGGGGGTGCAAGCCACTGAGCTCTGTAGACAGGGAAGGGATAAAAGGACAGATTGGGATACAGTGATTATATATTAAGACTGTGGTGAATTATCTTCTATGAGAATTAGAAATTTTAACACTGAGAAGGTACTTGATAATATTAACTATTACTACTAACCGTTTTTATGTGTGATGTTAGTATTGAGGCTACGTTAAAACATCCTTATGTTTTAGAAATCTGGGGCCACGACTGGCCCACTATCTGTTTTAGTATAGCATACCAGTTAAGAACAGTTTTTACATTTTTTTTTAATCTTTTTGACCACACCACCCAGCTTGAGAGATAGTTCTGCAGCCAGGGATTGAACCCAGACCACTGCAGTGAAAGCGCCAAGTCCTAACCACTAGACCACCAGGAAGTCCCCAATTTTTACATTTTTAAATAGTTGAAAGAATGCACAGAAGAATACTTTTTTGTCATAGGATAATTAAATGAAATTCAAAATTCAGTGTCTAAAAATAAGATTTCATTGGCACACAGCCATGCTCATTCATTGACGTTTGTCTGTGGCCACGTTTGTGCTTCATCAGCAGAGCTGAGGGCTTGAGGCCAGCAGAGACTATGAGGCCAGCATAGCCCGGAAATGGACTTCCTGGTCCTTTATAGGAAAACTCGACCAACCTTCCCTTGGGCTCTGCTGTTCTAAGTGTGGCGTCTGGGCCAACAGTATTGGCTTGCCCTGGAAGGCTGTTAGGAACGTGGAATCTTATCTCTACCTCAGAACTACTGACTCAGAATCTCCGGATCCCAGGTGAGTTCTGCTCATGCTGCAGTTAGAGAAGCGCTGGTTTAGAGGCCCTGCTCGGGTCACCCTGTGTTTGCACCCTCCCCCAGGTGCAGGCAGCCAGAGCCGACAAGGGGGTGTGGCCACCTGGAGCCCCGCCCCCTCCAGGCCTTGCTCTGAGCACCTGGACCCTAGCATCCCTGCTCCCAGCGCCAATGCAGGTCTCCTCCTGGGGCCCATCTCCCAGCAGGATAGGTGGTCAAGATGCAGCTGTTTATGGGTGGGAAGAGGGTGGCCTGAGCTTGAACTTGAAGGCTGGGGGTGCTCTTGCTTGAGCAGCAGATTCCTCAGGGCACAAAGAGGGTCAGAGCCAGAGGTGGGAAGAACAGGGGGAGGGCTGGGGGCTGGTGCGGCCCCTCCCTCTGCTGTCCTGCCTTCTGGCTCCAAACTCCAGGGTCGAGGAATCCCAGCCTGCCAGGTGGTTACAAAGGTGTACTTGACAGTGTGTTAGCTTGATTTACAACTTTTAAATATTTAAGCGTGGGCTTTTTTTATACTCTTGACCTGGGGTCACAGATGTGAGTGGCAGTTCTGTGAAATGCTTTTCAAAGTGTGTTCAGAGGACCCCCTTCATCAGAATTTGCTGAGTTGTTTGGTAAAAATTCAAATTTCCAGGTCCCACTTGAGTGACCCCCTGGATCAGAATCTTCAGGGCTGGAGCCTAGGAATCTGCATTATACCCGACCCTCTGCCCCCGGTGACTCAGAGCCACAGCAGAGCTACAGGAGCACTCGTGCTGGGAGAGTGGGGGGCGAGGGGAGGCATGCAGAGGAGCTGATCTGAGTGGCGGGAAGCATTAGGGAGAAGAGAAGAAGGTCCCAGATCAGAGGAAAGTGCTGACCACAAGCTCACACCCTTCCTGCTTCTCTCCTGATTCTTCTCATAACCTGGCCTGATACCCCACCCGCGGGAGCCAGCTGCAGGGAGATGCTACCAGAACGGGGCAAGGGTGTCCTCCTGCCGACCATGAGGCTCTCCGGGGCTGCCCTGCAGAAGGAAGGACCCAAGTCAGGGGCATTAGGAGCAAAGGGGCTGCAGGCGCCTGGAGGCACCACACGGACCCACCCAGGAGTCAGGCTAAAGCTGCTGAGCAGGTCTTTGAACAAGGAGATCTCCTGATCTTGCCAGGACACAGGAGGAGCTGGGACAGACTGTGTGGTCCCACCTGGGCTCAGAGGCTGCACCTGTCAGTTAGGAGTCGTATAACCTTGAGCAAGGTCCTTAACCTCTGTAGATTTGTTTCGTTGTCTGTAAGAGTGTGTCCTAACACATACCCTCTAGGCATGTGTTACAGTTAGACATGGTAATTAAGTAAAAATATATCTTTACTACACAGAACAGAATAAAGGGCAGTTGCTGTTTACTGTAAAGTTTGTCATTTTCCACCTCTGCACTTCCTGATGCTTGATATCACTGGCACTTGTCACTGGCTGATAAGACCAATTTCCTCAAACCCCTAGCATAGGAAGTCACAGGCACATAAGACCAATTTCCTCAAACCCCTGGCACAGGAAGTCACAGGCACGTGCCAGACCCATGCTTGGTCAGTGACCTAGAGCTCCCTGAGCTTCCCTGTGCAGGAGCGACTCCTGAAATTACTGCTAAGCTGCTCACCATGTATAGCTCTCAGTATTTCCCTCCCAGCAAGCCACACCTTGGGAATCCTGTTCATAGGTTTGTGATGAACTAAGGAGAAGGCAATGGCACCCCACTCCAGTACTCTTGCCTGGACAATCCCATGGATAGAGGAGCCTGGTAGGCTGCAGTCCATGGGGTCACTGAGAGTCGGACACGACTGAGCGACTTCACTTTCACTTTTCACTTTCATGAACTGGAGAAGGAAATGGCAACCTTACTCCAGTGTTCTTGCCTGGAGAATCCCAGGGATGGGGGAGCCTGGTGGGCTGCCATCTATGAGGTCACACAGAGTTGGACATGACTGAAGTGACTTAGCAGCAGCAGCGACAAGGCGGGGCTTGAATGAAACCTCCAGGGATAACTCTGCCATACTGAAAATCACCACCAGAGGGCAGCAGAATCCAGGCGTCCAGCTGAGGAGAGTGGACAGGCCATGGAATGAGCAGCGAGAAGGTCACACAGCCAGCAAGAGGCGTGGAGGGCCCTCGCCTCACCTTCCTCATTCATCCCACTCTCCACACACAGAAACACGCACTTTTGGTCCTGCTGAATCACCTGATCTATTTACTCTGTTTCCTCATCCAAGTAGAGTCTTCTATATCTTAAACATGGCAAAGGCCAGTGGTTTGTAAAATCACCAGGGGAGTTCTGTGAAATCCCAGTGCTGAAGCTTCATCTCAGTTAAATCGGTGTCTCAGGAAGGGGAGGCAGGAGTCAATACTTTTTAAAACCCCACAGGTGATTCCACCCTGCAGTCAAGTGAGAATCACTGATGAAGGCAAAAGATCTCATTTCTTTCCGAATGGCAGCAGCTTTCATTGCTGGAGGCCTCCTCCAAGAAGCCTTCCTGACTAGTCACATTTCTTCTCCCTCATCTGCCCATGAGCTACCCCATGCCCCTAAGCCCGAGGCCAGGGGCGGCGGGTGGGAGGAGCAACCCCATGTCCAAGGAGCCGTGGCTGCGCGGGCGCAGGAGGGCCTAGAGAAGCTATCCCACGTTGAAGGTCAGGAAGGGAGGCAGTGAGGAGATACCCCTCGTCCAAGGTAAGGAGCAATGGCTGTGCTTTGCTGGAGCAGCTGTGAAGAGATACCCCACGCCCAAGGTAAGAGAAATCCAGGTAAGACGGTAGGTGTTGCAAGAGGGCATCAGAGGGCAGACACACTGAAACCATACTCACAGAAAACTAGTCAATCTAATCACACTAGGATCACAGCCTTGTCTAACTCAATGAAACTAAGCCATGCCCGTGGGGCAACCCAAGATGAGCGGGTCATGGTGGAGAGATCTGACAGAATGTGGTTCACTGGAGAAGGGAATGGCAAACCACTTCAGTATTCTTGCCTTGAGAACCCCATGAACAGTATGAAAAGGCAAAATGATAGGATACTGAAAGAGAAACTCCCCAGGTCAGTAGGTGCCCAATATGCTACTGGAGATCAGTGGAGAACTAACTCCAGAAAGAATGAAGGGATGGAACCAAAGCAAAAACAATACCCAGCTGTGGATGTGACTGGTGATAGAAGCAAGGTCCGATGCTGTAAAGAACAGTATTGCATAGGAACCTGGAATGTCAGGTCCATGAATCAAGGCAAATTGGAAGTGGTCAAACAAGAGATGGCAAGAGTGATGTCGACATTCAAGGAATCAGTGAGCTGAAATGGACTGGAATGGGTGAATTTAACTCAGATGACCATTATATCTACTACTGCGGGCAGGAATCCCTCAGAAGAAATGGAGTAGCCATCATGGTCAACAAAAGAGTCTGAAATGCAGTATTTGGATGCAATCTCAAAAACGACAGAATGATCTCTGTTCGTTTCCAAGGCAAACCATTCAATATCACAGTAATCCAAGTCTATGCCCCAACCAGTAATGCTAAAGAAGTTGAAATTGAAAGGTTCTATGAAGACCTACAAGACCTTTTAGAACTAACACCCAAAAAAGATGTCCTTTTCATTATAGGGGACTGGAATGCAAAAATAGGAAGTCAAGAAACACCTGGAGTAACAGGCAAATTTGGCCTTGGAGTATGGAATGAAACAGGGCAAAGACTAATAGAGTTTTGCCAAGAAAATGCACTGGTCATAACAAACACCCTCTTCCAACAACACAAGAGAAGACTCTACACATGGACATCACCAGATGGTCAACACCGAAATCAGATTGATTATATTCTTTGCAGCCAAAGATGGAGAAGCTCCATACAGTCAGCAAAAACAAGATCAGGAGCTGACTGTGGCTCAGACCATGAACTCCTTATTGCCAAATTCACACTGAAATTGAAGAAAGTGGGGAAAACCACTAGACCAGTCAGGTATGACCTAAATCAAATCCCCTATGATTATACAGTGGAAGTGAGAAATAAATTTAAGGGCCTAGATCTGATAGATAGAGTGCCTGATGAACTATGGAAAGAGGTTCGTGACATCGTACAGGAGACAGGGATCAAGACCATCCCCATGGAAAAGAAATGCAAAAAAAGCAAAATGGCTGTCTGCGGAGGCCCTACAAATAGCTGTGAAAAGAGGAGAAGTGAAAAGCGAAGGAGAAAAGGAAAGATATAAACATCTGAATGCAGAGTTCCAAAGAATAGCAAGAAGAGATAAGAAAGCCTTCTTCAGCAATCAATGCAAAGAAATAGAGGAAAACAACAGAATGGGAAAGACTAGAGATCTCTTCAAGAAAATCAGAGATACCAAGGGAACATTTCACACAAAGATGGGCTCGATAAAGGACAGAAATGGTATGGACCTAACAGAAGCAGAAGATATTAAGAAGAGATGACAAGAATACACAGAAGAACTGTACAAAAAAGATCTTTATGACCCAGATAATCACTATGGTGTGATCATTGACCTAGCGCCAGACATCCTGAAATGTGAAGTCAAGTGGGCCTTAGAAAGCATCACTATGAACAAAGCTAGTGGAGGTGATGGAATTCCAGTGGAGCTATTTCAAATCCTGAATGATGATGCTGTGAAAGTGCTGCACTCAAAATGCCAGCAAATTTGGAAAAGTCAGCAGTGGCCACAGGACTGGAAAAGGTCAGTTTTCATTCCAATCCCAAAGAAAGGTAATTCCAAAGAATGCTCAAACTACCACACAATTGCACTCATCTGACATGCTAGTAAAGTAATGCTCAAAATTCTCCAAGCCAGGCTTCAGCAATATGTGAACCATGAACTTCCTGATGTTCAAGCCGGTTTTAGAAAAGGCAGAGGAACCAGAGATCAAATTGCCAACATCCACTGGATCATCGAAAAAGCAAGAGTGTTCCAGAAAAACATCTATTTTTGCTTTATTGACTATGCCAAAGCCTTTGACTGTGTGGATCACAAGAAACTGTGGAAAATTCTGAAAGAGATGGGAATACCAGACCACCTGATCTGCCTCTTGAGAAACCTATATGCAGGTCAGGAAGCAACAGTTAAAACTGGACATGGAACAACAGACTGGTTCCAAATAGGAAAAGGAGTACGTCAAGGCTGTATATGGTCACCCTGCTTATTTAACTTATATGCAGAGTACATCATGAGAAACACTGGACTGGAAGAAACACAAGCTGGAATCAAGATTGCTGGGAGAAATATCAATAACCTCAAATAGGCAGATGACACCACCCTTATGGCAGAAAGTGAAGAGTAACTCAAAAGCCTCTTGATGAAAGTGAAAGTGGAGATTGAAAAAGTTGGCTTCAAGCTCAACATTCAGAAAACGAAGATCATGGTATCTGGTCCCATCACTTCATGGGAAATAGATGGGGAAACAGGGGAAACAGTGTCAGACTTTATTTTGGGGGGCTCCAAAATCACTGCAGATGGTTACTGCAGCCATGAAATTAAAAGACACTTACTCCTTGAAAGGAAAGTTATGACCAACCTAGATAGCATATTCAAAAGCCCAGACATTACTTTGCCAACAAAGGGCCGTCTAGTCAAGGCTATGGTTTTTCCAGTGGTCATGTATGGATGTGAGAGTTGGACTGTGAAGAAGGCTGAGTGCCGAAGAATTGATGCTTTTGAACTGTGGTGTTGGAGAAGACTCTTGAGAGTCCCTTGGACTGCAAGGAGATCCAACCAGTCCGTTCTGAAGGAGATCAGCCCTGGGATTTCTTTGGAAGGAATGATGCTAAAACTGAAACTCCAGTACTTTGGCCACCTCATGTGAAGAGTTGACTCATTGGAAAAGACTCATGCTGGGAGGGATTGGGGGCAGGAGGAGAAGGGGACGACAGAAGATGAGATGGCTGGATGGCACCACTGACTCGATGGACTTGAGTCTCAGTGAATTCCGGGAGTTGGTGATGGACAGGGAGGCCTGGCGTGCTGCTATTCATGGGGTCGCAAAGAGTCAGACACGACTGAGCGACTGATCTGATCTGATCTGATCTGTAGGTCCCCTGGGGACACTGTTAGCATGCAGATTTAGACTAGGAGGTCCAGGGGGGCCGAGGATCAGGATCACTATTAAACTACCAGGTGCTGCCCCCTGCAGGGTCTGCAGAAGAGCAGCCTCAGTCTGCACAGGCATCTGTTTAGGCTCCTTTTCTGCCTTCCCCGCACACGGGGAGAGTGGCTGATCTCCAGGTCTTTCCTGTCCTGCCTCTCATCACACTCCAGTACTCACCACACTGCCCATGGTGTGAACACAGACCTCCATACTTTCGCGCGTGCGCGCGCACACACACACACACACACACACACACACACACGGAAAGCTCTCCAATGACTGTTGAATGAATAAGTGAACAAATGTGCTGAGAATCTGTAGGGTGCTGTTAACATACACAAAGGTCTCAAGAGTGCCTTGAGGAATCTCAGTGCCCGAGAAGCTCTGGGTGCTAAGCACCATGGTCGGTGCAGTCAGGCTCCACTGTGTGGTCATGGTCCCGAGCTTCTCATTCACAGATTAAAACATTTTATCAGAAACAAACAAACAGGGCTTCCACGGTGCCTCAGTGGTAAAGAGTCCACCTGCCAATACAGGAGACATGGGTTCCATCTCTGCTCTGGGAAGATTCCACAGACCATGGAGTAACTAAGCCCCTACGCCACAACTCTGGAAACCCAAGCGCCTAGAGCCCGATCTCTGCAATGAGAGAAACCACTGCAGTGAGAAGCCCCAGCACTGTAACTAGAGAGCAGCCGCTGCTGGTGGCAACTGGAGAAGGCCCTCCAGTAGCAAAGAAGACCCAGCACCACCATAAATAAAATGTAAAAATAATAATAAAAACTAAAAATAAAATTAAATTAAGAACCACCAAAACCGAACTCATTGATACAGAAAACAGACATGTGTTTCCCAAAAGCAGAAGGCTGGGTATGGCTGAAATTGAGGAAGGTGGTCAAGGGCGCAAACTTGCTGTCTGTAAGATAAACGAGTCCTGGGTATGTAATGTACAGCACAGGGAGTAGAGTTATGCACACGATACTGTATACTTGAAAGTTGCCAAGGGAGTAGATCTTAAAAGTTCTTATCACACACAAAAATTTGTAACTGTATAGTCATGAATATCAACCCAATTAGGGAGTTTGGGATGGACATGCACACATTACTATATTTAAAATGGATAACTGAGGACTTCCCTGGTGGTCCAGTGGCTAAGACTCCACACTCCCAATGCAGGGTGCTTGGGTTCGATCCCTGGTCAGGGAACTGGATCCCACATGCCTTAACTAAAAGTCTGCATGCCGTGACTATTAATAAGCCCACGAGCCACAATGAAGACCCAGTGCAGCCAAATAAATAGATAAAAATAAATATTTTGAAAAACAGATAATCGACAAGGACCTATTGTATAGCACATGGAACTCTACTCAGTGTTTTTTGGGAGCCTGGCTAGGAGGGGTGCCGGGGTCCAGCTCTGGTGGATCCAGGGAATTCGAAGGGGAGACGGCTTCAGCGATCGGGAAACAACAGCTTATTTAAATGTTAATTAAAGATATAAAGAGTGGTTAAATAAGGAGAGCTCAGTGAGAAAATTTAGTGGAGAAAAGAGGCTGAACAATTCAGCCAGAACGTGAGAGAAAGAACGACATGGGGAGACCAAGTTTCGGTGAACAAGGCCCGCACTTTATTTTCCAAAGTAGTTTTTATACCTTAAGTTATGCATAGAGGATAATGGGGGAAGGGGTAGAGTCATGCAGTAAGCCAGGCTTTCTTCCTGCAAACTTACCATATGCAAAAGTTTAGGTGATTTGCATCATCTTCCGGCCCTGAGGCCTGTTAACATTTTAAGACCCTTTCTTCAGAAAACTTATTTTTCTCTAAAGGTGATTAGTCAGGCGCCACCCTCCAAAAGCATTAGATAAAGTTGCATTCCTATAGGGCAAAGGTGTGGTGGGCTATAACAAGAAAAAGAATTAACTCAAGGGTCCAAGGTTACAAACATTAAAGCTACTACTTACACCAATTATATTAATCAGTACACTGCCAGGGACACAGCAGGTAAGGGATATGGAAACTTAGTAGCAGACATTGGCCCAACAAGTGAAAAACCCTTTACCAATACAATTTCTAATCAATCTTCTAACTGCTCAAAGTAATCTGTATTCAGACAGTTTAGAACATCTCATGCCTCTCACGGTTGTGAAATAAAACACTCTTGTCACACCCAGGACAGCCCCCCCCCCCCCCCCCCCCCATAAAGTCAGAGGTGTAGGTGAGAGCACAAAGCAGTAAAGTAGGCAGACTCTGGTTTTGGGGGTAGATGCTCGAGAATTTCCAGGGGGACTCCTGAGGCTCGATCCCGCCTTTTTGAATGCCAAGCCTCCTTGCTCATGACCTTTGCCACGGGCAGAGTTCCTCACGCTGGCTCACGCTGGCTCGCGGCAGAGGGGAGTTTGAGGAAGAACGGATACATGTATGACTGAGTCCTTTCACTGTTCACCTGAAACTATCACAACATTTGTTAATCGGCTATACTCCAATACAAAATAAAAAGTGGTTGTTGTTTTTTTTAAAAAAAGAGTGGTTTTCAGCATAAACCAAGGCCTTGAGAAGTGTCCTTCCCTCTGAAAACTGGAGTCATCTCCGGGGATGAGGAGGTGACTAGGAACCAGATCTGCCATCAGATGCCAGGTTTAAGGTACAGTCCTCCTCAGGTAGTGGGCAAATGCATAACTGACAACAATAGAGGTGGACGGGAGATGGATACAGTGAAAGGCTACGTGAAGACAGCTGTGGGACGACGGCCACGTGAGGAAGGCTGGAAAAGGAAGTGGTTTGTGGGGAAGATGATGAGTTTGGTTTGGGATGTATTTATGACCTGGTAGGGTTTCTATGTGTCTTATATTTATATATATCATCTCCATCTTTCTCCTGTTCCCCCTTCTGCTTCAATCTTCCCTTCAAGTTTAAATCTCTCTTGAATAGAAACAATAACTTGATTTCCTTTGATCTGTCCTCACAAAACAAGCAAAATGCCTTACACATAGAAGATGGTTAATGGACACGTTGAGTGGATGGGTGGGTGGATGGATGGATGGACAGATGGATGGATGGGTAGGTGGATGGATGGACAGATGGATGGGTGGGTGGATAGATGTATGAATGGGAATGAGTGAGTGGATGGATGGATGGATGGATGGGTGGACAGATGGATGGATGAGGATGGATGGATGGATAGATGGATTAATGGGAATGAGTGGGTGGGTGGATGGGTAGATGGATGGGTAGGGATGGGTGGATGAATGGGTGGACAGGTGGATGCACGGATGGATGGATAGTCAAATGTTCTTGAGCTGATGCTTTGCCTTTGCTTCTTGAAGTTCCTTAGAGCAAAGTGGGACAGGATAGGAGAACAGAGGTTGGAAAGAGTTGGGATCTGTGTGGGGACAACAAACAGATGTAAAAGATCAGAAAGAAGAGTTGGCAGAACCTAAAAAGAAGTTGCATTTCAAGAAATAAGGACGGAGAAGGCAATGGCACCCCACTCCAGTACTCTTGCCTGGAAAATCCCATGGATGGAGGAGCCTGGTAGGCTGCAGTCCTTGGGGTCGCAAAGAGTTGGACACGACTGAACGACTTCGCTTTCACTTTTCACTTTCATGCATTGGAGAAGGAAATGGCAACCCACTCCAGTGTTCTTGCCTGGAGAATCCCAGGGACGGGGAGCCTGGTGGGCTGCCGTCTCTGGGGTCGCACAGAGTCGGACACAACTGAAGCGACTTAGCAGCAGCAGCAGCAAAGAATTATGATGTTGATCTTTCTTTTTCCACATGGTTTATTTGCCATCTGTATGTCTTCTTGGTAAAATATCTGTTTATATCTTTCACCTATTTTTCTTTTCATTAACAAATAAATAGCTCCTTTAAAAAAAAAAAAAAAAAGAAATAAGGAAAGAGAGTAAAGACAGCTAGACCGCCTACTTGATGTGCAAATAGCAAATGTTTTATATTTTAAAAGTGTGAAATTAAAGTTCAACCCCAAATGACACAGAATGATATCGCTCCTGACATCACATTAAATAAGTCATCCCAGCTTGCTTGGCTCTGTCTCTGATAGGCCTGGTGCAGGCATTGTTATTGCTCTAGATGGCATCTGGCTATCAAAGCAGAGACTTTCTGCTAACTCATCTTGAAGTCCAACTTAACCTGCACAACATGTTGTCTTATAATTAAGTTAAAATCACGGGATGTTGGATTAGAGGAATCTTCCTTCAACCAGACCCAAGGTTAGGGAGGGAGTGTGACCTGTCCGGGATAGAATTCCCTCATCCAAAAATACATAGAACATTTCACTGGATTAATTGGCAACTCACTGGGAGATTCGGGGTCCAAGATTTTCTGTTTCCATCTTTCTTTTCAAGTCAGGTCATATGCATTTATTCAGCTCTCTTACTGAAAATAATATGAAAAGTATTACTAAGTCCAAAGAATAAAGAAAATAGAGATAAAATGCAAGGAAAGGAAGAAAAGTAATGGGTGAATAAATAAGTTCATTCATGAATAAATAAATTCACTCATCCAACAAATGAACTTACAGAGCTCTTATTTGCACCAGGCACTGAACGAGGTAAGTGCTGTGCAATAGAGAAACATAAGCCTTTGGTTCTGTCCCCAGGAGTTTAGAATTTGCTTTATTTTTTATAAATAAAAGTCACATTGGATAGTTTAAATTCAGTTTATATTGGTGTTTTAATTCAATCAAAAACTTCACAAAGAAATAACAACAAGCAATCTGCTTGGACCTTTAAGGAGATGTTGAACATTCTGTGAGGGAAAAGGCTAACAAAACCACACTGAACCACTGAATAAAATGTGGGTGTTTTGGTTGGATTGAATCCTAGGGCCCCTGGCCAGTAGGCTTCAGGAAGAGAATTTTTAAAATCTATTTTTCCACTACAGGCTATAGGAAACAATCCTTGGTACAGTGTATCAGGCTTACTTTCTTCATTGAACATTCCCATGAACCTCTGTAGGCTTTAAAAGGAATGACCCAGAGGGAGGGTATGGGGACGGAGGAGGGAGGAAGGTTCAGGATGGGGAACACAGGTATACCTGTGGCAGATTCATTTCGATATTTGGCAAAACTAATACAATATTGTAAAGTTTAAAAATAAAATAAAATTTTAAAAAATTTAAAAAAAAAAAAAAAAGGAATGACCTTTAGCAAAAACTAACTGGCAAGCAGGACCAAATATTCTTATAGTTTTGAAACATACTGAGAAAATGATCGTGTAATCCATCAATGCTTCAACCTTGGTTCCTTGTTGGTTAAATTCTGTTCTTCAAAATTCAATGAAATAAGGTTCTGAAAGCAAGAGAGGACTTCCCCGGTGGTGTAGTGCTTAAGAATCTGCCTGCCAATGCAGGGGACACTGGTTCAATCCCTGGTCTGGGAAGATCCCACATGCCCCAGAGCAACTAAGCCCGCCCTACAGCTACTGATCCCCTGCACTGCAAATACTGAAGCCCTCGAGCCTAGAGCCGTGCTCCAAAACAAGAAAAGCCACAGCAATGAGAAGCCCATGCACCACAACTAAGAGAGTAGCTGCCGCTCGCGGCAACTAGAGAAAACTCATAAGCAGCAGTGAAGACCCAGTGCAGCTGAAAATAAATAATTTTTTTAAAGAAAGAAGGAAAGCAACAGAAATGCAACAATAGAGTGTTATTAAAAATGTTTAGAGAGATGAGGCTAATGAACACTCATCTAGAAAGGATAGTTATAACATACATGGGATCTGAGAGCTGTTCCCCAAGTCCCCATCAGTTCGGGATGCTAAGTACTGTAGACTGGGGACTTATAAAAAACAGGCATATATTTCTCACAGTTATAACAGCTGGAAGTCTGAGATCAGGGTGCCACCATGGTCGCGTTCTGGTGAGGACCCTTTTCTGGGTGGCAGAGGGCCAACCCCCCACTATGTCCCCATGTGATAGAAAAAGAGAGGGAGAGAGCTCTCTGGTATCCCTTTTATAAAGAAACTAAAAGTGAAAGAAAGTGAAGTCCTTCAGTCATGTCTGACTCCTTACGACCCCATGGACTGTAGCCTGCCAGGCTCCTCCATCCATGGGATTCTCCAGGCAAAAATACTGGAGTAGGTAGCCATGTCCTTCTCCAGGGGATCTTCCTGACCCAGGGATCAAACTAAGGTCTCCTGCATCACAGGCAGATGCTTTACCATCTGAGCCACCAGGGAAGCACTTATAAAGAAACTAATCACCTCCCAAAGGCCCCATCTCCTAACACCATCACATATGAGGTTAAGATTTTAATATATGAATATGGGGGAGACATTCAGTCAATTGAACCCCCTCATTTCCTCCTGCTTCCACTAAACCCTAAGCTGCATGAGGGCAAAGACTTTGTTTGCTGTGTTTTCTGTTGTGTCTCCAGTGCTAAACAATGAATAGTATGTGGAAGGACTCCATTAGTGTCTGTAGACTGAATGAATGTCAGCCTCTGCAGATCCCCCACAATGGCATGTCCTGAGGACGCTCAGGAATAGAAAGCCCAGAACACTGGCCTCAGATAGCTGACATGTATGTCAAAGGAATGACTTCAGGGAGCCCAAACTCCTGTATCTTCCCCATACACAGAAGAGCACTAAATTCCTTAACTTGAGATGTCCAGTTTTCTTTAATGAGCCATAATCTTTTGATGTTCAGACAACCTGGTCTTTGTTGCAAAAACTCCTCTCTCTCCTGGCTCCTCCCTTACCTCTTCGAGCACTCTCTCAGAGTTATCTAAGAAGCTGTATACTGGGCTTAAGTCCTTAGGTTTTAGGCAAACTGCATGGCTTGTGGGATCTTACTTCCCTGACTGGGGACCAAACCCTGGCACCGTTGGAAGTGAAAGCACCAAGTCCTAACTACTTGACTGCCAGGGAATCCCCATGTCCTCAGTTTTGCCCACCAAATAAAATATAATTCTCAGCTTTTAGGTTGGATAGTTTTTTTTTTTTAAGTCAACAGGGTCAAGTTTTCTGAGAGGCACTAGGGCCCTGACATCGTCTCCAGGCCCCATCGCATCCTTCCCTCCTCACACACAGCACCCACTCTGCTATCATCCCCCCTGAACCGCTAAGATGAGGCCAGAGTGTAGAAAGGACGGCACTTCCCTTCCCACTCTGCCATCAATGCCATAAAAGGATGGGGAGAGTGGGCGAGGAGCCTGAACAGCGGTGTGGTCTCAGCATCTGCCTTCTTTTTAAATCGTTGGAGAGGAGGACCAGGTCTTGGTCCAATGTGCCACCAACACTAAAACCTGTCCTGCCTTGGCCATCCCAGCTGTGGTGTCTCTGTGGGAAACACCTGCCCATAAAGTGTCACCGTCTTGGGGCCCTTGGGACAGGTGTGTCTGCAGTTGACAGAGGGAGGGAAGGAGAAGCAGCCAGGTGGACTCAGAAGCCAGCAGTGGTGGAACACGACCTTGAGCAGCAATGTGGGCCCTGGATTTCTTGGTGGGAGGACCTTGTGTGCGTTGATGTCATTGGGAGATGTATGCCTAGGGGTCTTTTCTAGAAGCCATGTTGCATAGAAAGCATAGGTTTTCCTCTACTTTGTATTTATTTAGAGGAGAGGCTGATGGAGTCTGAGGTGGAGCAGTGGTGGGTGGTGGTGGGACTTGAACCCTACTGGGTAGAATCTGAGTTCTCCCCTGAGATAAGACAAGTAAGAGTTGAGATCATTACAAGCAATGCCAACGAGCTTGGAGATATTTAGGGCAGGAAAAGTCCCTGGAAAAGTCTAGAGCTTCTGTCTGGATTCCATTTGAATGGGGGCAGAAATATAAAGATTTAGCATTTGTTCCCACAGACTGATTTAATGTAGAGCATAACTTTTACCCACAGAAAAAAACCAAAAGTATGAGATATAAGACAGGTTGAAATGTTAAAGGACCACATGCCAACTAAGGGAAGGATCAATATTTGTAAATAGGAAGAGAAGATCTGCCCATTAAGTTAATAATCAAAAATAATTACAAATATTTTAAGAAGCTAAGGAAGCACAGTTGAGTTGTGGGGTGTGTATAGTCAGAGAACAGGGTAATGAAGAGAAAATCCTGACAGGAAAAAAATTCAGGAAGGAAATAACTTATTGTTGGAAAATGATTTCCTCTCCTTATCTCAACCATTTGAGTTAAAGTAAGATCTGTGAAAGAACCACTATTTCCAGAGAAGTCGTCTTTAGACGTGTTTTATAACACAGATAACCCGAGTGGTAGCAGGCTATCTTGAAGAGGTGATGGCTTGTAATCTGGTCTGCTTGCAGTGAACGGCATTTATGTTTACCCTGCACGTTTTACCCAGCTGCTTGTATGCAGAAAGTAACCCTCACAGAAAGGGCCCCACAGTCCAGCCCCTCTTCAGAATTCAGCAGATGGGGAGCTGGGAAGCTCTTTTTTTCTGCTGACGGTGGTCACACATGGCTGGATTATTCGTAAGACCAAGAGCCACATCCATATCTCAGAGTCACTAATTACCAAGAGAAGGACGCAGCCCACAACCACTCAGAGGATAGAAAGTTCTCAGAGAGTGACTCTGTCCAAATAATCAGAGCCATTTTTTAAAAATCACATCCTGATCCATGTTGAGGCTTGACAGAAAACAAAATTCTGTTTGACAGCAAAATTCTGGAAAGCAACTATCCTTCAATAAAAAATAAATTTTAAAAAATCACATTCTGATTTCTCAGCTGCCCCTTTCAAATATAAACTGTTCCCTATGACCCAAAGGAAACACTGTGAATGGTGCCTGAGATTTTTCATAATGTTAGCACGTGGATGAAAGGACCAGATGTGATCTTAGAATGAAGGCAATGACGAGGGAGTAGGGCAGGGGTCAAGCAAATGCCCCAAATTTCAAAAGGTTACATTTCAGAAATGGCCATCAGTAAGCTTGCTAGGAAACCCCAGATAAATTCTAGAATAGACAAAGAGATGGTTTTAAAGCTCTGAGTAAAGCAAGAAGCTCCCAGTAGGAGCCAGTATGATTCCCTAACAGCAAGAAACACTGTATTAGACACTTTCTCTTCTGATGAGTTTATTAGGATGCTTTGAAACTTCTATCATGCTGTGCTGTTGGACAAGGAGGAAAAACGTGTGCCTGATCACCATCCACATAGAGTCTATGATAGCACCAAGGGTGGTAGATCAGGCCCTGTAGTCTTCTTTGCTCCCATTCATTCAACAAAAACCTCCCAAATTCAACATACACCTTATAGAACATGGACTTAACAGATTTTTATCTTCTAGGCCAGAGATAGAAATCGTTTAACCCATGTCCTCACAGGGCTTATAACCTAGTGGTGGACAATCAGTACACAAGTAACCACAATCCAAGCCAGAAAAACAAAGTCACAAAAAGAAAAGTACAGAGTTGTGTGGGCATCAATGGAGACAGAGGTGCCATCTGGTTAGAAGATTAAGAAGACTTTGCATGGGAGGTGGCCTTGGAGGTGGAATTTAAGGAGAGAGATGCGGATGAGGAAGAACGATATCTGCCCCACAATGTGAGCACAGACACAGACTAGGGAAGGAAAGATTAAGCACAAAGTCGGTGGAAGCAGGGGGACGAGAAAGGCAAGTCAGGACGGTTGGAACACATTCCTCTTGCTGAGAACCAGCCTTGGCGAGTCCTTCCATTGAGTGTTTGGGTTTGGGAGTCACACAGTCTGGCATGAATCTTGCCATGACTGTCACCCTCACATGAAACTGAGCAAGTTATGTAATTTCTCCAAGCTTTAGGTACCTCACCTGTAGAACAGGCATGGCTATAGCATCCAATGCAGATGAACTTATTTCAAGACCTCTCATCCTCCTAGTTAGTCTGCTCTCAAATCAATGAATGCGGTTTATCTACATATCTTTTAAAATACTATGGGATATGTGGGGTAGGGGGTATCACCCTCCCAATTCAGAGGGTCTCCCCATCCTATTAATGGTACTTCAAATTGCATTAAACTTTATGACTGCCAGCTTTCCCTGTTGGTTTTTACTAAACACCTAAGAAGCAGGGTTTTTTTTAATTCAACCAAATTGTTCTCTATCATTGTGTCCAATGGATTTTTTTCCCCAAAGATATAATTAACTTTATTTTTCTTTGTAATGTTTGACTCTCCTCATGAAAGACTTTTTTTCAAACTTTTTATTTTGTATGGGGGTGTATACAGCTGCATTCCCCAGGTGATGCTAGTGGTAAAGAACCTGCCTGCCAGTGCAAGAGACAAAAAGAGATGTGTAGGTTCCATCCCTGGGTCAGGAAGATCCCCTGGATGAGGGGATGGCAGCCCACTCAAGTGTTCTTGCTTGGAGAATCCCATGGACTGAGGAGCCTGGTGGGCTAAAGTCCATGGGGTTGCAAAGAGTCAGACATGACTGAAGTGACTTGGCATGCACACACACACATATATAGCTAATTAACAACATTGTGACTGCTTCCGGTGCACAGTGAAGGGATTCAACCATACATATACATGTATCCATTCTCCCCAAACACTCCTCCCACCCAGGCTAGTGTCCAAAGGATTTTTAAAGCCAGACATTAAGCTGAGGATCTGATAGGTTGAGATCTTGGTGTGTATTGGACATCACTGTCCTGGGAGAAGGAATGGAGCTTAGACTGGGACCTGATCTGCAGCTCGCTTCCTCTTCCACTGCCCACAAGTCTCTGGACAGAAACTTCAGAGCATCCATGACCCCTTCATCCCTCATGCATCACCAAGTTACTTGGTCTCATCTAAGCACCCTTCTTGGTGGTTCCCACTGCTGCCCTCTTGGTTCAGGTTCTCACATGAAATACTGCAGGATCTTTCTGAAATGCAAGTCCCATCAGAAATTCTCTGCTCAGAATGTTTCAATGGCTTTTCAGCTCCTCTGAGACAAAGTCTCGGAGAAGGCAATGGCACCCTATTCCGGTACTCTTGCCTGGAAAATCCCATGGATGGAGGAGCCTGGTAGGCTGTAGTCCACGGGGTTGCTAAGAGTCGGACACGACTGAGTGACTTCCCTTTCACTTTTCACTTTCATCATTGGAGAAGGAAATGGCAACCCACTCCAGTGTTCTTTCCTGGAGAATCCCAGGGAAGAGGGGAGCCTTGTGGGCTTCCATCTATGGGGTCGCACAGAGTCGGACACGACTGAAGCGACTTAGCAGCAGCAGCAGCACGACAAAGTCTAAATCCCCTAATGGAGCTTAAAGGTCTCTTCTCAAGTTCCCCTCTCTCTGCACCTGTGCCCCTTCTTAGCCTCCTCCTGCACGTCCACGTGTCAGCCTTTCCAATATGCTCGCTCCGGTGGATCCAGGGAATTCGAAGGGGAGACAGCTTCGGTGATCAGGAAACAATAGATCAATTAAGCATTAATTAAAGATATAAAGAGTAGTTAAATAAGGATAGCTCAGTGAGGAAATTCAGTGGAGAAAAGAGGCTGAATAATTCAGCCAGAAGGTGAGAGAAAGAACGACTTGGGGAGACCAAGTTTCAGTGAACAAGGCCCGCACTTTATTTTCCAAAGTAGTTTTTATACCTTAAGTTATGCATAGAGGATAATGGGGAAAGGGGTAGAGTCATGCAGTAAGCCAGGCTTTCTTCCTGCAAACTTATCATATGCAAAAGTTTAGGTGATTTGCATCATCTTCCGGCCCTGAGGCCTGTTAACATTTTACGACCCTTTCTTCAGAAAACTTATTTTTCTCTAAAGGTGATTAGTCAGGCGCCACCCTCCAAAAGCATTAGATAAAGTTGCATTCCTATAGGGCAAAGGTGTGGTGGGCTATAACAAGAAAAAGAATTAACTCAAGGGTCCAAGGTTACAAACATTAAAGCCAATCACATTGGCTTACACCAATCATATTAATCAATACACTGCCAGGAACACAGCAGGTAAGGGATATGGGGACTTAGCAGCAAACATTGGCCCAACAAGTGAAAAACCCTTCACCAATACAATTTCTTTTTTTTTTTTTTACCAATACAATTTCTAATCAATCTTTTAACTGCTCAAAGGAATCTGTATTTAGACAGTTTAGAACATCTCATGCCTCTCACAGTTGGGAGGCTCTGAGCAATTACATGTGGCCGGAAAAGCCTATTCAGGCAGGCTAGAGGACTTCCAAAGGAGTTTGTAGGTTGAAACACTATCACACCCAGGAACTTTATTAACTGGAGCTGTAAGTTAACTCTTTTTTTCAGAGAGAGGTAGTGGGGGACAGCCCCCCATAACATCAGAGGTGTAGGTGAGAGCACAAAGCAGAAAGTAGGCAGACTCTGGTTTTGGGGGTAGATGCTCGAGAATTTCCAGGGGGACTCCTGAGGCTCGATCCCGCCTTTGCCTATGCTGATCCTGCTTCCTCATGACCTTTGCCACGGGCAGAGCTCCTGCTCCCAGCAGTTCCTGATGCACTTGATTCCTCCTGCCTTGAGGTCTTGGCTTGTAGGTGCTTCAGGCCCTGCTCTGAATTCTCTGCACAAATCCTTCCTCCTCACCACCACCCTCTAAAGTAGATAAAATTACTTGCATTTTATAGACAGGGGAGCTCATATGTTAAGCTTTTTTTTTTCAATTTTATTATTTTTTTATTTAATCTATTTATTTTAATGAAAGGCTAATTACTTTATAATATTGTCTTGGTTTTGCCATACATCACTCATTATCAGAGAAATGCAAATCAAAACCACAATGTATATTAAGCATTTTGCCTGGAGTCACGCAGCTAATAAATTGTAGAGCTGGAAAAGTCCCCTGACCTGAAATGCCCTTCCTTCCTTTCTCTGGGCCAACTTCTACCCATCTTTCAAGTCAATTCAAGCGCCGGCTTTGTTGGGAAGTCTGCCTATGCCCTGAACTTAACCCCAGACAGCACTTATCGTCCTGGGCTAATCACTTGCTACATGATCATCTCCTCTAAGCAGTATATCCACAGAGGATAGGCCTGGGTCCTGTCCTCACTTCCCCATATTCTACACCAGGAATCTAATGAATGGAAAGGAACTCATTACTGAATAAGTGAATTAACCACTTCCAGGGTTCCTTTTGTAGTTGTAATATGATATCGTAGTCAATAGCCAAATTGTAAAATTTCGGTCATCCATTTTTCCCATAATGTGTACAGAAATTTGGCCAAAGTGTACTCACAGACCAGTTGTCTCCTGAAAATCAGCTCAACTATCTCAAGTTTATTCAAGAGCATTACTGCTTTGTGAAGTGTTCTGGAATCACCTCAAAATGCACAGCTACAGGAAATTAAAGCTACCAATCCCAGCATGTTCTTTGCCCAGATGCCCTTTGAGTTCACTCACTCGAGGATGTGAGTTAGTCTGCAGGTGAGTCAGGGAATCAGAGCAGAGGAGACTCAGGAGTGCCAGCTGGCCCCACACAGGGTCAGATGGGCAATGAGCAAGAGAGAAGCAGTGGACCCGGTGAGAAACACACTTGAACCTTCTCTACACAAAACACTCATCACGAGAAAGCAAATACTGACAATCAGATAACCACGTTGCTATTGTTCAGTCAATAAGGCATGCCTGACTCTTTGCAACCTCATGGACTGCAGCATGCCAGGCTTCCCTGTCCTTCACTATCTCCTGGAGTTTATTCAAACTCATGTTCATTGAGTTAGTGATGCCATCCAACCACTCATCCTCTGTCACCCCCTTCTCCTCCTGCCCTCAATCTTTCTCAGCATCAGGGTGTTTTCCAATGAGTCAGCTCTTCGCATCAGGTGACCAAAGTATTAGCATGAGAACCCACAAAGAGGAGTTGGAATACTGAAGCACTTGCCTTCCTGACCTGCCTACACAAATACCACCAAAGGGTCTCATAGCCGTACTGTATTCTTTGTATTTTCTTATATTCTGCATTCTCTGTGTTCTGGCCTCTAGTGCTTTGCTGTGGCAGGTGAGGGGACACGGAGCTGCCCTCCCAGGGCCAGCAGATTCTTAGAGATAACACACATGTGCAGCTTTCAGAGACAAATCAACTAATCCAAAGTCCACATCCCAGTGGCCTCCTTTCTCAAGCTTTTACACTTCAAGCTGATATTCCTCCACCCTTATCAACCCAGGGCCGGGAATGATTCCCACCCTTTATAGTGAGCAGGGGCTTCCCTGGTGGCTCAGGTGGTAAAGAATCTGCCAATGCAGGAGACACAGGTTCAATCCCTGGGTCTAGAAGATCCCCTGGAGAAGAAAATGGCAATCCACTTCAGTATTCTTGCCTGGAAAATTCCATGGACAGAGGAGCCTGGCAGGCTACAGACCATGGAGTCACAGAATTAGACATAACTGAGCATCTAAACAACAATGGTGAGTGGCTGTGTATGGCATTAGACAGGCACTTTACCTCATTTCATCACCATTTCACAAGTAAGAAAAACAAAACAAGACAGAACAAGAGACAGAGCCTAGAGTGGATATTGCACCTAAAGACAGTGAGGTGCTTTTGAAATTGAGTCAGGATGCTTTTGGGCCACATTGAGGACTGAATTGCACATGTCCCTATGATGATCTCCTAAAACTGATTCCACAGAACTGTAGTTGAAGGGGACTTGTATTTTTCACAATAGCAATACATGCTCCTTGTCCAAAGAGGTGCTATGCTGTCCTCAGTCACTCAGTCGTGTCCAACTCTTTGCAACCCCAGGGACTACAGCCCGCCAGGCTCCTCTGTCCATGGGGATTCTCCAGGCATGAATACTGGAGTGGGTTGCTGTTCCCTTCTCCAGGGGATCATCCCGACCCAGGAATCAAACCAGGGTCTCTTGCATTGCAGGTGGATTCTTTACCATCTGAGCCACCAAGGAAGCCCAAGAATACTGGAGTGGGATGCCATGCCCTCCTCCAGGGGATCTTGCCAACCTAGGAATCAAACCAGGGTCTCCTGCATTGCAGGTGAATTCTTTACCAGCTGAGGTACCAGGTGCTAGATTACATAAAATCATTAAAGGACATAGTCACTATTAGTCTAAATGATTTCCTAAAAGCCCATGGCTATACTGGGGCATCTAAGAGGGTTAGCAACAAGAAAGTATAACTTTGACAATGAAGCTATGTAACCAGTAAGGAAAAAAAAACATCTGGCAACTTAAAAAGGTTTTCTGCTTTTCTTTCTTACAGGAGGCTTAATCTGGCCCAAGCCTAAGATTTGTCTCCAATTGTCAATGTAGGCTTAAATCACTTATTATATTAAAATGTGATATAACCATTTTCATGAGTTCTTTTCTCACTTTGGAATTACTGTGACATTTGACAGCCTATTGGCATACAAAGCTTTCCCAACACCTCACTGTTGTGTTTTCAAATAAGAATAAAGGAAAAGCAACCAGCACCGTCAGCAATGACTCCGTGTGAATGAGGAAATCCAAATTGGGGTGTGTCCATTTCCTTTGTGGAGAAGGAAATGGCAACCCACTCCAGTATTCTTGCCTGGAGAATCCCACGGACAAAGGCGCCTGGCGGGCTACAGTCCATGGGGTCGCAAAGAGTCGGACACGACTGAGCGACTAACACAACACATTTCCTTTGGAAATATGAATCAGTGTTCCTGATGTGGAATATAGATTTCTGTAGTAACTTTTATCTTTGATAAGGATTTTTATTCAGGGTGAAGAAAGTGGAGATATGTTAAATGGACTTTACAAATTCTAATCGAAGCATTGTCAGTGGACAAAGTTTTCCAAATTACCTCTGCAATGGCACCCCACTCCAGTACGCTTGCCTGGAAAATCCCATGGATGGAGGAGCCTGGTAGGCTGCAGTTCATGGGGTTGCTAAGAGTCAGACACAGCTGAGCGACTTCACTTTCACTTATCACTTTCATGCATTGGAGAAGGAAATGGCAACCCACTCCAGTGTTCTTGCCTGGAGAATCCCAGAGACAGGAGCCTGTGGGCTGCTGTCTATGGGGTAGCACAGAGTCAGAAACAACTGAAGCGACTTAGCAGCAGGGTACACAACAGATGTAGAATACATTATTTTTACTATTGAGAAGCAAAATCAAGAGGATAAAAGTTTGGGGAATTCCCTGGAGGTCCACAAGTTAAGACTCTGTGTTTTCACTGACAAGGGTAGGGGTTCAATTCCTGGTGGAGGAACTAAGATCCCACAAGCCTCACGGTGCAGCAAAAAAAAAAAAAAAAAAAATAGGGTAAAGTTTTAAGGGTGGAAGATTATTTGGACCACCATCAACCCTATTTAGAAACAAAATTCCTAGCTCCATGTTTTCTAAGATGCATTTGGGGAAACTGCTCTTGAAATCCTAACAGAAATCTACCTTGGCTCTTTATTCCACTTTGGAGCTAAGGTCAAATGTCCAGTTTTCACAGTAACTGGGCTTCATTAAGGAATATAGGATGAAAAATAATAACACAAAATACAAATATTTTTAAAGAATGAACCCAATAAAGAACAAAGAAATACACTTACCCACATGAGATATCTTCTACTTGCTGCCCGAGGTGGAAGTGGGCCAAGACGTCTGTGGAATGACAAACATGTCCCCCACAATACTCTCCTTTAACAGTTTCCCCTGCACCTGGGGAAACCTTCCACAGTAGAAGGAACAATTTTGAAATATCCCAAGATAAGTTTAGTAGTTGGGACTGAAGAGAGACCAGCACTGATTCCTCTAATGGAGGCTTAGGAAAGCCCATGTTATTTGGAGCCCTGTGTCCAAGCTTGAACAGTTCCCCTGATTGTCATTAGAATCTCCTGGATAACTAAATATCCTCTCTTTATCCCTTGGCATGCACCGTGGACTAATGATGTGAATACTTGACACAAAATCTCAGAAAATATTATATTTTATAACTCCCAGTTAAATCATTCCATTTTCGGTATTGGAGCCAAGGTCCAGTTTTGCCATTTGACTGTGAATTGTTTGTTATAAAACACCAGGAGCAATGTTTAATATAGAAAACCCACAACTTGTGGCTGATTTGTGAACATGATTATCAATAGGCAGAAAGCAAAGGCAGATAGTGATTATTATAGTGACATACAAGCAAACAGCCAATAATTGTGACCCTGCAGGTATCCTGAGGTATGAAAATGCCTTCCCAGGTGGCACTAGTAGCAAAGAACCCACCTCCCAGTGCCAGAGACCTGAGAGACATGAGTTCGATCTCTGAGTCGGGAAGGTCCCGTGGAGAAGGAAATGGCAACCCACTCCAATATTCTTGCCTGGAGAATTCCATGGACAGAGGAGCCTGCTGGGCTACCGCCCATGGGATCACAAAAAGTAGGACATGACTGAAGCGACTTAGCACACACACATAGGTAATTTACAATATTATATTAGTTTCACATGTACAACCTAATGATTCAATATTCTCATAGAATAGGCTAAAATGACCTTAAAATTTTTCTGTCTTTAAGATACATATGCTTGTAATAGTTTCTAATATGTAAAGCATTGAAAGCTTGTATACATATATATATATATATATATATATATATTTTTTTTTTTTTTTACATATATATTTTTAATAAGACTGAGTAACAGGGGCTTCCCTGTTGGTCCAGCAGTTGAGAGTCTACCTTGCAGTACAAAGGACACTGGTTCGATGCCTGGGCTGGGAAGATCCCACATGCCACGGTGCATCTAAGCCACAAATACTGGTTCTACACTCTGGAGCCCACAAGCCGCAACCAGTGAACCCACATGCCACAGCCACTGAAGCCCACGCACCGTAGAATCTGTGCTCCACAACAAGAGGATCCACTGAAAGGAAAGAGAAGCACTCGCTCTCTGCAACTAGAAAAAGTCCGCAGCAACAGGGGGCCAGCTCAGCCAAAAGTAAATGAATAAATAAGCTGAGTAACAACAAGGGAAAACTCATGGGCATTTTCTCCCACTTAATTTTTTTCTTTTTTTAATTTTCATGCTCTGCTGTTTTACCACTAAATATGGTGATTTGTGACTGTGAGCTCGTGTTCCTTGCAAATGCATTCATGGAAACGAAAGGGAAGGAAGAGAGGGAGAGGAAAAACGAGGAACACAGCATAGCTTGGAAGAGCAGTGTATTAAGACTTCGTGGGAGGCAGAAGTGGTTCAGCGGGTGGAGTTCGGAATACAGTGAACAGGGTAGGAGTGTGCCCTCTGCTGGTAGCTGCTGAGTGGTGCAGAGAACAGCACGTCCGGATGGAGCCTCGGGCAGCCTCCTTCAGCGCATTGTGCTGACTTGTCTCCTAGAACAAGAAGTTCCTTCTCTTTTGCAGGCAATGTGAAGAAGGCAAGATAGGGTAGAAACAGGAACTGCTGGGCATCTGACAGGAGATTACCGTTTGATTGTGGGAACAGGAATTCACTGACTTTCCTCCACCCTCCTCGACCCCAACCAAAAGCTGAAAACCTGAAACTATTTGTGTCCTGAGGGTGAACGGATTCACAGAACACAGGCAGGGCGTGGGTACTAAAGCACTTCAGTCGTGTCCAACTCTGCGTGACCCTGTGGACTGTGGTCCACCAGGCTCCGCTGTCTATGGGATTCTGCAGGCAAAAATACTAGAGGATTGTCAAAAGGGGATCTTATGAGGGGATTTTCCCGACCCAGGGATGGACCCTGCGTCTCTTAAGTCTCCTGCATTGGCAGGTGGGTTCTTTACCACTAGTGCCATCTGGGGACACAGGACATTCGGTGCTAAAACCTGGACCATCTGAGCAAACCAAAACTGTTTGTCACCCTGCTCCCAGTGTCCTTGTCTTTCTGGAAATAAAAATAACAATCAGTTCAGTTAAGTTCAGTTCAGTCACTCAGTCGTGTCCGACTATTTTCAGGTCAGTTCAGTTGCTCTCAGTCGTGTCCGACTCTTTGCGACCCCATAAGTCGCAGCACGCCGGACCTCCCTGTCCATCACCAACTCCTGGAGTTCACTCAAACTCACATCCATCGAGTCGGTGATGCCATCCAGCCATCTCATCCTCTGTCGTCCCCTTCTGCTCCTGCCCCCAATCCCTCCCAGCATCAGGGTCTTTTCCAATGAGTCAACTCTTCGCATGAGGTGGCCAAAGTATTGGGGTTTCAGCTTTAGCATCAGTCCTTCGAATGAACACCCAGGACTGCTCTCCTTTAGGATGGACTAGTTGGACCTCCTTGCAGTCCAAGGGACTCTCAAGAGTCTTCTCCAAAACCACAGTTCAAAAGCATTAATTCTTCAGCGCTCAGCTTTCTTCACAGTCCAACTCTCACATCCATACATGACCACTGGAAAAACTATAGCCTTGACTAAACGGACCTTGTTGGCAAAGTAATGTCTCTGCTTTTGAATATGCTATCTAGGTTGGTCATAACTTCCCTTCCAAAGAGTAAGTGTCTTTTAATTTCATGACTGCAATCACCATCTGCAGTGATTTTGGAGCCCAAAAAAATAAAGTCTAACACTGTTTCCACTGTTTCCCCATCCATCTGCCATAAAGTAATGGGACCAGATGCCATGATCTTAGTTTTCTGAATGTTGAGTTTTAAGCCAACTTTTTCACTCTCCTCTTTCACTTTCATCAAGAGGCTTTTTGATGTGAAGCCTTTGAAAGTGAAGTTTCCTCTTCACTGTCTGCCATAAGGGTGGTGTCATCTGCATATCTGAGGTTACTGATATTTCTCCCAGCAATTGATTCCAGCTTGTGCTTCTTCCAGCCCAGCGTTTCTCATGATGTACTCTGCATATAAGTTAAATAAGCGGAGTGACAATATACAGCCTTGACATACTCCTTTTCCTATTTGGAACCAGTCTGTTGTTCCATGTCCAGTTCTAACTGTTGCTTCCTGACCTGCATATAGGTTTCTCAAGAGGCAGGTCAGGTGGTCTGGTATTCCCATCTCTTTCAGAATTTTCCACAGTTTATTGTGATCCACACTGTCAAAGGCTTTGGCATCGTCAATAAAGCAGAAATAGATGTTTTTCTGGAACTCTCTTGCTTTTTCCATGATCCAGCGGATGTTGGCAATTTGATCTCTGGTTCCTCTGCCTTTTCTAAAACCAGCTTGAACATCAGGAAGTTCACGGTCCACATATTGCTGAAGCCTGGCTTGGAGAATTTTGAGCATTACTTTACTAGCATGTGAGATGAGTGCAATTGTGCGGTAGTTTGAGCATTCTTTGGCATTGTCTTTCTTTGGGATTGGAATGAAAACTGACCTTTTGCAGTCCTGTGGCCACTGCTGACTTTTCCAAATTTGCTGGCATATTGAGTGCAGCACTTTCACAGCATCATCTTTCAGGATTTGGAATAACTCAGCTGGAATTCCATCACCTCCACTAGCTTTGTTCGTAGTGATGCTTTCTAAGGCCCACTTGACTTCACATTCCAGGATGTCTGGCTCTAGGTGAGTGATCACACCATCATGATTATCTTGGTCATTAAGCTCTTTTGTACAGTTCTTCTGTGTATTCTTGCCACCTCTTCTTAATATCTTCTGCTTCTTAATAGGTCCATACCATTTATGTCCTTTATCAATCCCATCTTTGCATGAAATGTTCCCTTGGTATCTCTAATTTTCTTGAAGAGATCTCTAGTCTTTCCCATTCTGTTGTTTTCCTCTATTTCTTTGCATTGATCGCTGAGGAAGGCTTTCTATCTCTTCTTGTTATTCTTTGGAACTCTGCATTCAGATGCTTTCCTTTTCTCCTTTGCTTTTTGCTTCTCTTCTTTTCACAGCTATTTGTAAGGTCTCCTCAGACAGCCAATTTGCTTTTTGCATTTCTTATTTAGCACTTTCTTTGTGCTCTATGTAGCTTGTGTCATAATCCTCACACCAACTTAGAAGGGAGGTATTTCTGAGATAATAAAATTTATGAGCCTGGAAGAGTTCACAGATTTCCACACCCGCTCACCAAAGAAAAGTCTATAAAGACAGCTTTACTCACAGCACCCCGCTGCCATCCCTGTAGGTGAGTGTTCCATCATTCACACTGGCTGTTTCTAATGTTTCTGTCTTTGCAAACTTAATGCTCCCCTCCTTTTCTTTTCTATGATTAATTACAATGGATTCCTCCCTCCACCCATACCTGCATTTGCCTTTTGAATTTCAGGAAGCCTTGCAAAAGATCAAAAACCTTTAAAATGTGGTATCTTTTAGTAATTTTGACAATGAGATAGAGAACAAAGTTTGGAAGAATTCTTACAGAGAAATCAGCAGTTCTCCGTACCCCTCCCTGCCACCCGCCGCAGGGGTGAGAACAGGTTTCTGCCCCCAAACATTTGTAGACTCCCCCAGATAGTGTTTCTTTCAGTTTTATTTCTCATGTTCTAAGCTTTATGTCAGAAAGGAGACTTTAACATGTATTTACATCTGAACATAAGTCAAAATGCATAAGATTCTGGCAGGCAAAGTTAGATACAATAATTACTTATAGACAGAATTGTTTACTTAATTTTTATTGCTGGTTGTTAAGTATTTGGAAGAATATTTTTTTTTTTTTTTTGGAAGAATCTTTGACAACACTCTAATTAAGCCCTGGAATCGAGATATTTTCCAAAAGAGGTAGATATTGATGTCTTTAAGTTTTTTAAAAATCCAGTTTAAAATTTCTTTGACTGATATAAGAGATAAGTTGTTCACTTTAAATTGCTGGGTTTTAGGGGATGGTTGGAGGGAGACTCAAAATGGAGGGGATATATGTATAAAAATGACAGATTCACATTGCTGTATGGCAGAAACCAACACAACACTGTAAAGCAATTATCCTCCAATTAAAAATAAATATAATAAAACAATTAATTGCTGGATTTCCTTTTTTTTTTGCCTCACCCCAAAGCTTGTGGGATTTTAGTTCCCTGACCAGGGATTGAACTTGGGCCCATGGCAGTGAGAAAACCAAGTGTCAACCACTAGACCACCAGGGAATCTCCTGATTGCAATTTTAAATGTAAAACCAGGCACGTCTTTTCTGAGAATTCAACTCACAGCTTGATAAAGAAAAATATAATGTACTAAGAAAGGAGGTTATCAGACAACCTTTTTTTTCCCCCGTGGAAAGCTCTTTCCCCTAAACACATAAAACTAACTTCCAAGTGAAGCTGGATTTGAATTGAGATCAGGGAACACAGAAGAACTTGCAGAAATCTGACATTCCAAGTTTCCCCTTATTTGGGACAAATTCATCTATTGTTACTTCCCTCCCTCCCTCTCCCTTATTCATTCCATCTTCTTATCTGTTTTTTCTGCTCCTTTCTTGCTTCCATTTCTGAGTTTAGGTGCAGAAGGTCGGGTTCATCATACACCTTGGTTTATGACATAACATCCCGTTTGCCCTGGTGAAGCTGCTCCCTTGTTTAATTGATTCCTTTTACCCCTCGTCTCCATTTCCATGTTCCTGTCTTCCATAAAGAAACCACTGCCCTCTAGTTTTTACTGTCCCTTCTTTTGTTCTGTATTCTTTTAAAAAGGTACATTTGTTTGGTATGCAGGCTTTAACTGACTCACTGAAATTGTGTATAAAATATCTTGTTCTGTTGCTTTTTGTCTGTTGACATTTTTAAGACTCTTCCCTGTTGCTCAGAGCACAGCTGACTCACAGTGTCAAAATATAGACAACTTACTTTCAAATGGCTCAGAAAAAACAAGCAAAGGTGAATCTGGATGACAGTGTCTGCGTTTTCTTTGTACTATACACTCAACTTCTCTGGTTTAAAATTTTCAAAATAAAATGTTGGGGGAGAAGAAAGAGGAAATCATAGAAACATTAACAATGCACATTGAGAACTGAACGTGAAAAGGCCCGCTTGTCCTCAGAAATGACCGTCAGTCTCCCAGGGCAGGAGTGGAGATGGCATCTGGTGACTTTTGAACTGTGGTGTTGGAGAAGACTCTTGAGAGTCCCTTGGACAGCAAGGAGATCCAACCAGTCCATCCTAAAGGAAATCAGTCCTAAATATTCATTGGAAGGACTGATGCTGAAGCTGAAACCCCAATACTTTGGCCACCTGATGTGAAGAACAGACTCATTGGAAAAGATCCTGATGCTGAGAAAGATTGAAGGTGGGAGGAGAAGGGCACGACAGAGGATGAGATTGTTGGACGGCATCTCCGACTTGATGGACATGAGTTTGAGCAGGCTCCGGGAGTTGGTGATGGACAGGGAACCCTGGCATGCTGCAGTACATGGGGTCGCAAAGAGTCGGACACGACTGAGCGACTGAACTGAACGTTTTAGAGTAAGTTTATCAATTCTTCACAACATCATAGTATAATAAAATTTTAGTGTTTTTAGGCAGAGGTAAGATAAAGGGAACCAGGTACATGGAACGAATGTAAATCTAGAGACATAAACTTTCACTTTTAGGTCACCTGAAAAGAGTTATTCTTGTGATTATGTTTGGACTTAGGGAAAAATTGATCTCTTAAACCCTTTGCCCAGGATTTCACAACCATCAACTATCTTGGTGAGAAATAGTGAGATATTGACACTGGGCAGATAAGGGGAGGTAAAGAGGTGTTTACTGTGTTCCCACATCTCCCTTACAGAAAGTCGTCATCAACAATAACTACTTCTTGTTCAGTGTCATTAAAAATCAGGTAAGTCAGGAGATGTATTGCTGTCCCACATCTATTTTTCTGATGCTATACTAATGTAATCCCAAACCGTGGTTGTGGTTTTGATGTAGGAAATTATAAATGTAGTGTTTGCCAAATGGGTTTTCACTTTAGCACATTTATTTGTAAGTGACTTTCAAACCAAATATAATGAAGGACTCATTAAAAGAGGTAAATTGAATGCAGGTTTGCTTAAGCAATCAATGCTGGGATAAATTAACACAGCAACCCAACCCAGGATTGTGGTGGTCAAAAAACGAGGGCTGTTGAATGAGTTGTCACTTTCATTCAACAAATAACTGGATGCTGGGTATGACACACACAGGAAGAATCAGAAAGTTCAGATTTATGGAGTTCAACTGAATTTTCCAGAAAGGCATTGTCTTCACCCAGTTCTTACTTCTTACTTTGAAGTTGGTCAAAGTGGTAAAGAATCTGCCTGCCAGTGCAGAAGACAAGGGTTCGACCCCTGAGTCAGAAAGATCCCCTGAAGGACAGCGTGGTAACCCACCCCAGTATTCTTGCCTGGAGAATCCCATGGACAGAGGAGCCTGGCGGGCTACAGTCCGTGGGGTCGCAAAGAGAGCACATGACTGAGCGACTGAGCACACACACATGCATATATTTGCCTTCTAACTGCAAGACTGTTTCCAAATTCTTCTTCTTCATGGATGTGCCAGTTATCTGGGCAATCTGACTATTTTGCTATATGGGTCTGCAATTAACTTTTTTAAAAGCACATTCCAGCCTATTATACAGAGTGAAGTAAGCCAGAAGGAAAAACACCAATACAGTATACTAATGCATATATATGGAATTTAGAAAGATGGTAACGATAACCCTGTATACGAGACAGCAAAAGAGACACTGATGTATAGAACAGTCTTATGGACTCTGTGGGAGAGGGAGAGGGTGGGAAGATTTGGGAGAATGGCATTGAAACATGTGAAACGTCATGTATGAAACGAGATGCCAGTCCAGGTTCAATGCACGATGCTGGATGCTTGGGGCTGGTGCACTGGGACGACCCAGAGGGATGGTGTGGGGAGGGAGGAGGGAGGAGGGTTCAGGATGGGGAACACATGTATACTAATTAAATAATTTTCTATTAAAAAACAAAAAACAAAAACAAAAACAAAAGGCAAGAAAAATAAGTACTTGCTGGAAGGTGTACTTGGATGTTCTCCAGGAAAATTTTTGCTGCAAAAAAAATAAATAAATAAAAGCACATTCCAGTTCTTTCTCCTCCTTAATTGCAATCGATTACTAACTTCAGGCAGACTCCCCAGCTCACCCCAATAGCATGGTAGCCAAGAGAGATTACTCCGGAACCTGATATGTAGTGTCTACACCTCCCAGGACAGATGGAGAGTCTGTCTAACTCATATAAACAATTTGAGTTACGGCCTGCATTGCTGCCAACTTGCTAGCTCACAGAAAACCTCCCTAGTTTCCCTTTAAAGATCTTTTAGAGCAAATGATTATGCTGGTTCAATAGTTGTACCATTGGACAGCTTCTTCCAAAATGAATCCTCATCTCCCAATTACTTGTCAAAACCTCATTCTCTCTCTGTAAATCTTTCTCAATTAATACAAATTTCCATAAATTCTGAACAGGATGTTTGATGATAATTTAATGACCATACTATCATTTGGTACTGGAACTGCCTTTTCTTGATTATTTTGTAATGATTCAAATTCAACCTAGAGTTTCCAAACATCATTCTATTTTATTTAGAGATGGGTTCACATTCAAGGCTGGTCCCATCATCAAACCACGTCCAGCAATGGACTCTGAGCAAGAGGCTTGGGGACAGAGGGCTGAAGAGGAGGAAACAACACATTCAACCTTGAAAGCCCCTTCTCCTATTCATGATGCCTGGGACAGACATGAACTTTTAGGAGCTGGATCTTGTGGTGGCGAGGAACAGGCAGGGCTTTGGAGGCCAACGAAGTTAGGCTGGCCTCATTACTTCCTAGCAGATGTGATTTAAGGCAAGTTTATTTATGTTTAGCTTTCAAAGAAAAGTGTGGTAAAATATAACTGACATAAACTGTCCCATTTTTACATTCTTAAGTGAACCATTAAGTACTTTCACACTGTGTTACAATCGTCACTGCCATCCATCGCCAGAATATTTTCATCTTCCCAACTGCTACTCTGTGCCCATTAAACAAGAGCTCGCCATTGTCCAGCCCCTGGCAACCACCCTTCTCCTTTCTGTCTCGAATCTGACTACTCTAGGACCTCATTTAAGTGACATACACAATATTCATCCTTTTGTGACTTGCTTATTTCACTCAGCGTAATGTCCTCAAGGTTCATTCATGTTGCAGCAGGTGTCAGAGCTTCCTTCCTTTTTAAGGCCCAATAAATACTGGATTGTACGTAATAAACGAAACCACATTTCATTTATCCATCCATCTGTCGATGGACAGTTGGTTGCTTTCATATTTTGGCCACTGTGAATATAGCTGCTATGAACACAAGTGTACCAATATCTGTTGGAGTCCCTGCTTTCAGTTCTTTTTTTTTTTTTTCCTGCTTTCAGTTCTTTGGAGTATATTCCCAGAAGTGGAATTGCTGAATCATCTGGTAGTTCCATGTGTGTTTAATTTTTGGAGGGAATTTTTAGCTTTTTATTTATTTTATTATATATAATATATTATTAGAAAGCGGACATGAGTGTACTGTTTGAGTTTTCACAAGCTAAGTACTATATAACTAGGACACAAGGGTTGTCAAGATGATTCATTTACTCATTCAGCAGATATTTATGAAGTGCTTCCTTTGTGCAGGGTACTATGAACAAGACAGATAAAACCTCTCCTGGAGTGAAATTAGTAAATATGTGTGAAAAGCAAGCACAGGCGCTTGGCTCATAATTGGTACTCCGTAACTGCTCAGTTTGCTCTCTCCCCTCCCCAACCTACTCCTAGTCACTGCTATCATATAAGCAGTCTCATTTCTACCTTCTTCAAGTGAGATCCCATCTGGCTGGTAGATCAGAGAGGGCACCGGGGTCAGATGAACACAGAGCAACCCAGGCAACGTCTCCTCCGATAAGCGCGGGAGCCGCAGACCAGTAGCATACGAGTTAATGTTATTCTGTTAGAAAAGGAAAGGAAAGAAACAACTAGAGATCTCTGTCGTCACCTCAAATAAAGCGCTGATGTACGCCAAACTGGGCTTCCCTAGTGGCTCAGCAGTAAAGAGTCACTAAGAGTCTGACACAACTGAGCAATTGAGCGTGCACGCACGGGTCCCAAGTACAGTAGGTGCAGTGTTGATCCCGACAGTTGCCTAGTTTGGCCACCAGGTGGCGCCATACACCAGTAAGAGGCCATGGCTACCGCCGCACAGGCTCCGCTGCAGGCTTGGACCGGCTGGTGAGCCGGAGAAGGGGCACAGAATGAGGAACCGCAGGAAGTGAGTGAAGGCTAAGAATGTCGAGGCAGTCCAGAGTAGAGGCAGGAAATGTAGACTCTGGGATCAAAAGGCTTGCTTCGGAGTCCCTGCTCCCCCACCTTCCTAGCCCCTGGCCTTGGACATCTTAGTTTTAGATTCTCATTGAAAAAGTGAGAAGACCGGCTCAGGGTAGGTCATTCAGTGAGGAAAAAAATGGAATAATGTTGTGGAGCACCAAGCACAGCATCCAGAACTTACCAGTCACACAGCACGCATCTGGGGCTGCAACATGGTAGAAATTTAAGACTGTATTACTGTTGTTAAGGGGAAAACACTAATGAGACTTTGCATACACAAAGGATTTTTACATCTGTTATCTCTAATATTTCTCATTTTGCAAAAAGGGGAAACGAGAGCCTAATCCACTGAAAGGGTACATGCACACTTAGTTGCTCAGTTGTGTCCAACTCTTTGCGACCCCATGGACTGTAGCCCACCAGGTTCCTCTGTCCACGGAATTCTCCAGGCAAGAATACTGGAGTGGGTAGCCATTTCCTTCTCCAGGAGATCTTCTCGACCAAAGGATCAATCCCGCATCTTCTGCATCTCCTGCCTTGCAGGCAGATTCTTTACTGAGAAGGGCAGACAGGATGAAATGGTTGGATGGCATCACCGACTCCATGCACATGAGTCTGAGCAAACTCCAAGAGATAATGAAGGACAAGGAAGCCTGGCGTGCTGCAGTCCATGGGGTTGCAAAGAGTCAGACATGACTGAGCGACTGAACAATAACAGCATGCTCTTGAAAGTACCCCTCCCCTCCTTCCTCTCTATCTCCTTCCATCCTCAGCAACACAGCTGGGAAAGCGCTGTGTGGGGTGTTTTATTTCCCAGGAGCAGACCCCGGTTCCTGAAGACTGGGTTTCACTCCCCTTTCCCCAGCCAACGTGCTACTGATTAATCTCTTTTTAAAAGGAGTAAAGAATTACTGGGGGGGGGGGGGCGGTGGTGTCTTGGGTTATCTGTTTAATGATTTATTTGTTTTGAAGAAGAGGAAAGAAAAGAACTAAGGAAGTTCATGAGTAATACCTGGCACAACACTATTTTTTCTTTTCTTTCCTTCTTTCTATATGTATATAAAAGCAAATACACAATCGCCTTCACAGCATGGGTCATTAATAGATCCCTTTCTCATTTTAAAATTAAATTTTCAATTCTTTAGTGCACCATTAACAATGGAACAATTGGGCAGAGATAAAGATTTCTAAGGAAAACTAATGGTTGACATTCTGCTATGTTACTCATTTTGAATTAAAGCTGTGGTTTTGGAAAGACTTACCTAGTGGTTCAGTGGTTAAGACTCCACACTTCCACTTCTAGGGCCATGGGTTGATCCCTGGTCAGGGAATTAAGATCCCACATGCCTGGAGGTGTGGCCAGAAAAAAAAAAGTAACAATGTTTGCATTTCAAGATGCTTATTCCAGGGTAAATTCAGTTCAGTTGATCAGCCGTGTCTGACTTTTTGCAACCCCGTGGACTGCAGCACACCAGGCCTCCCTGTCCATCACCAACTCCTGGAGTTTACTCAAACTCACGTCCATTGAGTTGGTGATGCCATCCAACCATCTCATCCTCCAACCATCTCATCCTCTGTCGTCCCCTTCTCCTCCCGCCTTCAATCTTTCCCAGCATCAGGATCTTTTCAAATGAGTCAGTTCTTCACATCAGGTGGCCAAAGTATTGGGATTCCAAGGTAAAGTGATGAATAAGTGTTCTTGGAAATTTTTTTTACTCAATTAGAAATACTACAATGCCAACTTGAACGCTAGACGCTTTCTGGTGTCTGGTGGAGCCAATAGAAAAGGGGTATAAAATTACAGTAATTTATATGGAAAGGAAAATAAATCTTCCCCTTCCACATTTTGCCATCATCTCCAAGGGTACTCTGGGTTTTGCCCAAGAATCACCTGGAGGTCAGGGCACAGGTGGATGACAAGCCCTCCATTCTCTAGTTTGCCCTGCAGCCTGAGGGTCACCTGGAGCCAGAACCCCAAGGCCCCTTTTGGGGGAGGTGTGCCCCCCGCCCCCACCAGATCACCCGGTAAAGCCCCAAACTACTTCCTCTCTTTCCAGTCCAGCACACCCAGAATCGTCTTTCTTACAGAGTTGGTTCAGTGAAAACCACACCAGTAACAGCCAGATGTGTGTGTGTGTGTGTGTGTGTGTCTCTTAGTATTTGCATGTGCACTCAAAATATGTTTTTAAAGGAGATTAACTGAGAACCCTTGAATAAAGGAAAACTGTATTTAATCCTTCCTTCCTTCAAATCACAAATTCCAAATAATGATATTATTGTAAGGGCTTCAAATTCTGGCCAAAACAAATCTCTTGGGGTTTCAAAATCCTCTTTCACTGGTAATGAAATAAGCCTGTTTACAGAAGGCTGTTGTAGTTCTGTGGGCCGAAGGTGGCCGCCTACGTGGGTGGAGGCAACAGACAGTCAAGAAACTGTGGGTAGGACGTTTGGACTTGGAAACCGGCTGGAGGAGATGGGGGAGCGTGCAGGCGGTGTCATAATATTAATAATTACAGGGTTTGGGGAATGCGTATCTGAGCATGTGGCAATACCCTAACTGACAGGAGGGAAATGGCAGAGAACAAGCCCCAGGGGGAAGTTTAAGGGCTCAGATGAAAACCGAAGTGAGAAGAGACCATCTCAGTGGACCCCTTAAGCAGTGGCATCAGATGCCATGGAGAGGCCAACACATGAGGACTGAAAATGTCTCCTGGACGTGAAACAGGGAGGCTCCTGGTGATCTCTACAAGCATGAGTTTTATGGCATCATGGAGATGCAGGCAGACCAAGACAGGCTACTGAATGATTATGTGTTGGAGTAGAAAGAGTAAGCGGACACAATTTTTTAAAGATGCTTTTCTTGGAAAAGAAACAAAGAGCAGTAACCAAAGAGGGTTGAGAGTTTAAAGGAATTTTTTTAAATTATTTTTGTTTGTTTGTTTTGCTTTTTGTTGACATATAGTTGACATATAACATTGTATTAGTTTCAGAGGCTTCCTTGATGGCTCAGTGGGAGAACTGAGACCCCGCCTGCCAATGCAGGAGACAGAGGTTTGATCCCTGATCCAGGAAGATCCCACATTCCTCAGAGCGACTGAGTCCCTGGGTCACAACTACTGAGCCTGTGCTGTAGAGCTCAGGAAACACAATGAATGAGCCCTCGTGCCTAGAGTCTGTGCTTCGAAGCGAGACGGGCCCGTGCACCAAAACTAGAGAGTAGCCCCCACTCTTCGCAACTACACAAGAGCCCACACAGCAACAAAGACACAGGGTAGCCAAATAAATAAATAAAATTCTTTTTTTTAAAAATAAAGAAAAAACATTAGTTTCTGGATGCAACATAATGATGTAATGTGTATATGTAAGGAAATCAGTCCTGAACATTCATTGGAAGGACTGATGCTGAAGTTGAAACTCCAATACTTTGGCCACCTGATGCGAAGAACTGACTCATTGAAAACAACCCTGATGCTCGGAAAGATTAAGGGCAAGAGGAAATGGGGACGACAGAGGATGAGATGGTTGGATGGCATCACCAACTCAATGGACAACTTCCAGGAGTTGGTGATGGACAGGGAGGCCTGGCGTGCTGCAGTCCGTGGGGTCGCAAAGAGTCAGACACGACTGAGTGACTGAACTGAACTGAACTAACATCCATCACCACACAGCTTCAATACTGTTTTCTTGTAATGAGAATTTTCAAGACTAAATCTCTTAGCAACTGTCAAATACGCAACACAGTATTGGTAACTATGGTCACCTTGACCATGTTTATTATATCCCCAGGGCTTATTTATCTTATAACTGCAAGTCTGTACCTTTTGACCACCTTCACACCTTTCACCGTCATCGTCCCCCCCACCCCAACTCCTTGCCTCAGGCCACCACCAATCTGTCCTCGGTGTCTATGAGCTTGATTTTCTGTTTGTTTTTTTAGACTTCATGTGTAAGGGAAATCATATACTTGTCTTTCTCTGTCTGACTTCTTTCACTTACCATAATGTCCTCAAGGTCCATGTTTTTGTTTTGAAGACAAGAAAAGCAGCTGCATTTATGTTTAAGTGCTGATGGGAAAGATTCAGTAAAAAGGAAGCGTTTGATGATGCAGAAGAGAGATTGGGGAAAACTGCAGAAGCCAAGCTTTGAAAAGGCTCAAAGGAATGAGAGTCCCAGTGAGCACATACGTGGAGCTATCGGCCTTTGTCAAGGAGTCTGGGGTGCACAACTTGGGTTCTTTGGCTGGACAAGGGGAGCTGTCAAAGAATCTACATGCCCCACAGCCTCACTACAAAGTCAGGGTTAAACCAGCTTCACCCAGAGATATTTATTAGGCCCAGTTATCAGCACAGAAGACACAATACCGTTCATGCAACCAGGTCTGCAGGCTTGACCCACTGCCAGTTCCCCAGCCTCACAGGGTTGGTAGGTTGTGTCTGTGTCCATGTTCCCCATCCCTGACCCAGCAGCCTGGGGCCTGGCCATGTGGTTTGCTCAGGCCAATGAAAGGTGGAGCTGGAGAAGACTCTTGAGAGTCCCTTGGACTGCAAGGAGATTCAACTAGTCAATCCTAAAGGAAATCAACCCCGAATACTCATTGAAAGGACTGATGCTAAAGCTGAAACTCCAATACTTTGGCCACTGGGTGTGAAGAGCTGACTCATTGGAAAAGACCCTGATGCTGGGAAAGATTGAAGGCAGAAGGAGAAGGGGAAGACAGAGGTTGAGATGGCTGGAAGGCATCACCCATTCAATGGATATGAACTTGGGCAAACTCTGGGAGATGGTGAAGGACAGGGAGGCCTGTTGTGCTGCAGTCCATAGGGTTGCTGAATAAGACAGGACTTGGCGACTGAACAACAGTGAAAGGGAAGTAGAAGTGATGTGTGTCACTTCCAAGCAGAAGCTGTAAAATCCTCCCCCTTGGTCCCACGATCATTCTCTGCCTCCTGCCTTGAGACCAGCATATCCCACGAGAGGCTGCTCCCTCAGCCTCACGGGATGAAGAAGACCACAGAGCAGCGCCTCAGCCGACCTTCAGCCAACATGCAGGGGGGAATCAGGACACTGGTTGCTATTGTAGCTAAGCTGATAACAGGATCTCCAGCCTACTTTTGTGTGTGTGTGCGCTGAGTCGCTTCAGTCATGTCCGATTCTTTGCAACCACATGGACTGTAGCCTGCCAGGCTCCTCCATCCATGGAATTCTCCAGGCAAGAATACTGGAGTGGGTTCCCACTCTATAAAGGATTCACTTGGACATCTTTCCCAAGACAACATTCTGCACCCTCTTTCTGATACCAGGTGGTCAGAAATTTCTCTAGGAGAAGGAAATGGCAACCCACTCCAGTATTCTTGCCTGAGAAATCCCATGGACAGAGGAGCCTGGTGGGCTTCAGTCCATGGGGTCTCAAAAGCATCAGACCTGACTGTGACTAAACAGCAACCATGGTTTGTCTTCCATGAATTACGTTATGGGATGCCTTCAAGTCCTCGCTAAAAGGTACTGAGTCTAACTGCTCCGTAATATTGTTGCCTACTTATCTGGGTGAGGAATGGATCTATAACTCTCCCCCTGGGTTTCACCCTCATAACTGTGAGAAACGTTTGACCCAAGTGGTAGATATCAAGAAACCCCAAAAAGATTGTCAGCATCTCTAGAGAGTTACTGAGCAGTTTTGCCAAATCCTGCTCTTTTTGTTCACACTGAGCTCCAGCCAGTTCGAGATAATGTCAGATTCATTCTGGCAGCTTTCCATGGCTTTAGCTGAATAAGCAAAGATATGTCAATGGCAATGAGCAATACATCTCGACCTTTGTAATGGACTAAGTTTGTGTTTCCTAAAAAGATGTATTGAAGTCCAAACACCCATTATCGCAGAATGTGACCTTACTTGGAAACGAGGTAGTTGTGGGTGTAATTAAGGGTACGATGAGGTCATCTTGGGCTTCCCAGGTGGCACAGTGGTAAAGAATCCACCTGCCAATGAAGGAGACGCAGGAGATGTAGGTTAGATCTCTGAGTGGGGAAGATCCCCTGGAGGAGAAAATGGCAACCTACTCTACTATTCCTGCTTGAAAATTCCATGGACAGAGGAGACTGGAGCCTACAGTCCATGCAGTCACAGAGTCAGACATGACTGAGCGTCTGTGCACACACACACACACACACACAGACACGGCAGTCACGTTGGAACTGGAGTGGAGAGCTCAACCCAAAATGACTGGTTTCCTCAAAGAGAGGAAACATGGACACATACAAGCACAGAGGGAAGGTGATGTAGAGAGACACAGGAAGAAGGGACCCTGTGAAGATGGAGGAGGGACCAGACTGATGCATCTACAAGCCAAGGAGCGTGGCGCTGCCAGAAACCAGACGACACGAGAGAGGAGACTTCCCACCAGGCTTCGGAGGGCTCAGGGCCTCGCCGTCACCTAGAGTCCAGACTTCCAGCTCCAGTGCCAGGAGAAAATAAATTCCCGTTCTTTCTAGCCATCCAAATTTTCCATACAATTTTCAAGCAGGCCTAGGAAACTGATGCCATCTGCGAAGACTTTGGTCTCTGCCCTCTGTCGTCCTCCTAAACCTTCAGATCACTCCCAGATCCCACTCAGAAGGATGCACAGAGAGGAGAGAGAGAGGATGGGGAGGTCCAAGGGCGAAAATCCTCCAGGTGATGAGCGGATCCACCATAAACCTCAGGGACCCAAGGGGGATGTGAAGGCTCTGGAGGGGCTTTGAGGTCCTGAGGCTGGGCCCCTCCCAGGGGACAACACGGTTGTGTATCTGCATGTGTCCCTCTGTTCACCTCACCCCACCTCTCCATGCCCATCTTGCAAAAGGACGTGTTATTAACCGTACTTAGAATGAAAGCTGAAACAGATAGGCGTACACCTAAGATCATGCTAATTACACTGAAGTTTTAAAAAGTGAATTGCAGACACCATGATTGGGTAGGCAGGGCCGTGTTTGTGTCTTGGAGCCCTATATCAAGGTCACGGGTGTGGAGCTCTGTACTAATGTTATAGGATAAAAATCTCTGGGACTGACTGAGCCCTATAGTAACTGTTGCCATGAGCCTCATGATCTAAACGGGCCAGTTCCTTCACCCTATATTAGGTAAGATGCCCACCCTAGTATCCACCCTATAGCATTCTAAGTGTTAGTTGCTCAGAAGTGTCCCACTCTTTGCAACCCCATGGAATGTAGGCCGCCAGGCTTCTCTCTCCATTGAATTTTCTAGGCAAGAATACTGGAGTAGGTTGCCATTTCCTTCTCCAGGGGATCTTCTTGACTCAAGGATCGAACCTGGATCTCCCACATTGCATGCAGATTGTTTACCATCTGAGCCACCAGGGAAGCCCAGGGAACGCTACATTCAAGTAGGAATTTTACCTGTCTTGAGACTATAAAAATTGATTACTAGCCTGCAAAGGGGTTCTGCTGTCCCTTGAGCAGGTCCCCTGTTCTAACAGTGTCTCCCACTCCAATAAACTTTATTCTCCTCTCATTTTGCCTCATGTCTGGAAATTCTTTTCCAACCCACACATAGACCACGAATGTGTGTGTGCGTGTGTGTGTGTGTGTGTGTGTGTGTGTTTGAAGGCTTGAGGGGAGAAGAAAAGGCCTGAGGGAGTTATTTTAGAGAGTGGGGAAGTGACCTTATTAGTAAGATTTCTTGCTCCTTAAAGTCTATGTGAAATTTGTGATCACATCTCTAATAAGGTCAGCCTGCCCAGGTGGGCGGAGAAGGCGATGGTACCCCACTCCAGTACTCTTGCCTGGAAAATCCCATGGATGGAGGAGCCTGGTAGGCTGCAGTCCATGGGGTCGCTAAGAGTCAGACATGACTGAAGTGACTTAGCAGTAGCAGCCCAGATGGGTGATTCCTCAGGAGTGCCAGTGGCAGGTGTGGAGCAGGTGGGGCTGCCACGATCTAGGACTTGGTCTTTTCCAGATGATACAGCTGACAGAAGGAGGTGGCATTGCAGGTGTTTACCAGAGTTTATAATTTGGGGTCGTGGAATTCTGGCTGGACCTGAGATGATGGCATCTGTGGGGAGGGGTCTCCAGGAGGCTGAAGAGTTGTTCCCATGGGGATCCTGGAGCTAATAGGCAGGAAGGATGGGGGATGATTTGGAGAAGAGGGTGTCTGAATGTGAGATTCCAGAGGTGTCGCACTTGCTGGTCATGACAAGATCCAGGGTTTGGGATTGGAATTGGGTGGTTGAGATGGACGGAGTGGAGGAAATCGTTCTTGTGAATGGATGGTTATGGAAAGAAGAGGCCAGCATATAAATGCTGATGGAGTTATAGTTGTATCTTAATTGCTAAGTCCAACTCTTTTGAATATGGAGTGAAAAGACTTCCTCTTAAGTGACTGCAGAGCAGAGAGTAGGACGTTGCTTGAAAGCAGAGAAAAGGTGATTGGGGAGAGTGGGGTGGTCTCATGGTCTGAGTATCAGGGGAGCTGGGATCATTTGTTGTTGTTCAGCCACTCAGATGTGTCTGACTCTTTGCGACCCCCTGGGCTGCAGCACGCCAGCTTTCCTGTCCTCCACCATCTCCCAGAGGTTGCTCAACTCACGCCCATTGAATCAGTGATGCCATCCAACCATCTCATCCTCTTCTTGGCAAAAAGGAAAAGGAGAAAGGTCTGGAAGGCAAGGACACGGCACAGAACCCAACTTGGGATCTGAGATCTGAGTTGTGTGTGTGTGTGTGTGAAAATGAAGAGAAACTGCAGAAGCCATTGGGGGAAGCCCCTGTTAGGGAAAGGAGGCGGGAGAAGAGATGGGACTGTAGGGAGCTTCTCTGGACACAGAGCGGGTGTTCCTGGGAACTCAATGGATGTTTGGAGCCATGAGCATGAACAGCTGGATCAATCAGAGCACGTACTGGGCAGTTTGGGGATGACACTGGCATGTCCTCCTCTAGGACGTGCTAGAGGCTCTAGGATTGGAGTCCTGACTTCTTTCTAACCTGGTTGTTCAAAAGATTTTCCTAGAGCCATGGTGGCATCGAGGGGCAGGGATTCCATTCCACCCCAGGGCAGGTGATGAGGAAGACAACCCCTCTGAGTTTTCTGGGGGACATGGTGGCCAGTTTCCCCTCCAGGTGCTGCAGGGAGAAGCCAATTCTGACCCCTCGTTGGAAACTGTTTCTTTGACTTGATTTTCATTGCTTTTGTTACTATGAAGTGAAGTGAAGTCGCTCAGTCGTGTCTGACTCTTTGCAACCCCATGGACTATAGCCTACCAGGCTCCTCCGTCCATGGGATTTTCCAGGTAAAAGTACTGGAGTGGGTTGCCATTTCCTTCTCCAGGGGAAATTCCTGACCCCAGGGATCGAATCCCTGTTACCATGATCTTACTTAAATAGCTTGTCTCAGAATATCCTGCCCCTCTGCCTGACCATAAACTAAAGCGCTCTTAGAGCTCTTGGAGAGATAATCTGACCTGTGAATAGAAGAGATTAACATCCCCTTGGAGATGTTTTACAAGACTGAAGACCCTTTCATTTCACTTCCCCACTGCCTCTTCCTCTCTATTCTGCCTTTTGACTTTAGTTCCTCATTGCTTTTTTCTCTCTGACTCTACAAAAGAACCTGGCATCCAGACCCCAACAAGATGGTCATTTTGAGGTGCTAGCCTGCCATCTCCTCGGTCAGCCAGCTCGACAAAACAAGTGCCTTCCTTGTCTTAACCCCTCATCTCAGATTTATTGACCTGCCTCGCGGCAAACAGAGTGAGCCTGGACTCGTAACGCTGTCACTCCCAACTCTACTGCTTTGCGGCTTTCTCTGCTTCCCATGGCTGCTGTTGATTGATTATACAACAATGTGAATGTACTTCACACAACTGAACTGTATGCTTAGAAATGGTTTCGATGGTAAATCTTATGTATGTTTTACCATCATTAAAAAGATTTTAAAAATCTGTGGAGGTTCTCCCAAAAGCCTGGACTGGGTGATTTACACGTGGCAGAGAAAATACCAAATAGCAGGAAGAAAACAAGTTATAGACCCCCATTCTGTTCACTCAGATCACCTCTGTGTCCCACTTGGTAGTTCCTGGTTCAGAGATTATCCAGTTCAAAGCTAGGACACTCACAAAGCCAGATTCTAAGCCCAGAAAGACCAGCATTCAACAGCAAGTATATTTCAAAGAAGTTATTAAGAGCACTAACTTTTTTCTTTTTTTTTTTGTCTTTTGCAAAGATGTCTTTTCTCCCCCTCTTCTTTTTCAGATCAGGAAAGCTTGCCAAGAAAAAAATAATCAGGTAATTAAGAACCGGTGTTGTTAACCAGCCGCTTCTGTTTTCATTCATAATAAGAGACCTTGCAATTTCCCTATGGGAAAGAGGTCTTGATGGCAATGATAAACCCAGAACATGGAAAGAATAGGATTCACTGAAGTCCCCTTTGGCCTTTGTCCAAGTTGGCTCTGGGAAATTTGGCAAGGCATGGGACATCACTTGGAAAATTCAGATTAGAAAGAAAGCCTAGAGGAGAGCTCCCTGGGGAAGTGGATCAAATGGATGAAGAACTTGGCCTACAGGGCACAGGGGAACCTGCCAGGGACATTGCCTGCAGAGGCTTCCCAGGCCTAGAATGCAGAGAAGAGACTCCCTACAGACCTCTCTAGGGGCTGTGTTTAACTTTGGGGGCTCATCGCCATCCATTCATTTACAACTATGCTTTTTAAACAGAGATGTAGCAAATTCTTCACTCACCTACCCAAGCAGAGCGGGCCTGGGGCCAAGAGAAGGCTTGTTGTGTCTCCATCACCAGTCCCCTGACTGTTGAGTGAGCCCATGACTGAGAGGTGGGGAGAAGGGTGAGATGAATCAGTGTCCATCGGCCCCACAGCCAGTCCTCCCCTGCCTGACCCCCCACCTCCTCCCTTCTGTTCCCTCTGCCTTTGTACCTGCCCTTGGCTTTTCCCTCCCATCCATTCAGGTCTTCCCAGAGTTCTATCTCAGAGCTGAAATCTTCCTTAAGCCAATCTCTCTATTGTTTAAAAGCTTATCCCTTGATATTTGAGTGGCTTTACTCAGAAGGACAAGGAGGTGAGGATGATGATGATAAAGGCAGGAGGGTCTGAGGTATTGATTAATTTCTTCTCTCAGCTTCCAAACTAGGGTATGGGGCATATAACACACAGGAAAGGCAAATATCACAGCATTTTCACCAGGTCCTCTACAACTGTGATGGAGAGGAAAATGTACCCTTGTGGGTCGTGACCTCCATGAGGCAGCCCCTCCCACCACTCTGACTATGTTAGTCGCTCAGTTGTGTCCAACTCTTTGCAACCCAATGGACTGTAGCCCACCAGGCTCCTCTGTCCATGGAATTCTCCAGGCAAGAATACTGGAGTGGGTAGTCATTCCCTTCTCTAGGGGATCTTCCCGACCAGCGATCAAACCTGGGTCTCTGGCATTGCAGGCAGATTTTTTACCATCTGAGCCACCAGGGAGGTGGCACCCTCCCTCAGAATCATATTTCTGATTTCAGGTGTTGAATGGAAAGTTATCTCACTAGCTTATTGCATCAGTTCAGTTCAGTTCAGTCACTCAGTCATGTCTGACTCTTTGTGACCCCGTGAACTGCAGCACACCAGGCTTCCCTATCTGTCACCAACTCCTGGAGCTTGCTCAAACTCATGCCCATCGAGTCGGTGATGCCATCCAACCATTTCATCCTCTGTCGTCCCTTTCTCCCCCTGCCTTCAATCTTTCCCAGCATCGGGGTCTTTTCCAGTGTCAGTTCTTCACATCAGGTAGCCAAAGCATTGGAATTTCAGCTTCAGCATCAGTCCTTCCAATCAGCGCTTATTGCATAATCAGTGCTTATTGCATAATAATGACAAAAGAAAAGGAGTGGTGTCAAGATAAGGCTGAAGATCTTTATCTAATGTTTCAAAGGGAAGAAATGAATCATTCTGGAAACTGCCATGATGTAAAATTCCAAAGTGCAGTAGTAAACCAATGGCTTATGATGATTTTGAAAAAGAAGCAGTGATCATTGAACCGACCTCTCAGGTTCAATAAATAAAGAAATAGAATGCCAAAGTAAATGCATATGCTTATAAAAACTGATGGATCTGAAGAAAACTGTAGATCCTGTATAAAGATTTCAGCAGGCATCTGACAAAGTTTCTTAAGATGTCCTTGATACAGACATACACAAACACACACATGTATAGATATTTGATTTAGTTAAGGTGATTATGGTGATTATTAGGGGAAGAACATTAAGTGAAACCAACCACTCACCACTCTGGCCAGGTACCATAGTAACCATTTTTGTGAGTTATTTTATGACAGGAGGTCCTGGTAAGGAACACGAAACACATAAGCTACCACCAACTGGAAGAATTCAGGAAAGGTCAAAAGGTGATGCCATGTGTCCTAACACCTCCCAGAATCCTTCTCGTTGGCATCTATCTTGGCTGAGCAAAGCATGGGCCACCAGGAAGGACCTTAAGTCATAATGATTGGCCAAAGACAACCCAGAAACGACTCCCATCACCATAAAACCCAAGACTGTCAGCCACACGGCAGAGCAGTTCTCCTGGGTTCCCTTACCCTACTGCTCTCTGCCCGGGCACCCCTTCCCATTAAAGCCTCTTGCTTTGTCAGCATGTGTGTCTCCTTGGACAATTCATTTCTGAGTCTTAGACAAGAGCCCACTCTCAGGCCCTGGAAGAGGTCCCCCTTCCAGTAACAGTTAGCTGACTCAGCTGGTAAAGAACCCTCCTGGCCAATCCAGAAGACACAAGAGATGCAGATTCAATTCCTCAGTCGGGAAGAGCCCTGGAGAAGGAAATAGCAACCTGCTCCAGTATTCTCGCCTGGGAAATCCCATAGACAGAGGAGACTGGTGGGCTACAGTCTGTGGGTTAGAAAACAGTTGGACACATCTGAGCAAATGCACTGAACTGAGCACGTGGCACAATGGCACAAATAGCCATTTCATATAAGTGGAACCATGTGGTATTTGTCTTTTGGTGACTGGCTTATTTAGCATAATGTCCTCAGGTTCACCCGTGCTGTAGCATGTGTGCTCATGTGTTTTTGCCTAAGAAGGTGTCCCTGTCCTTCATACATGTAAAGATCCTTTCATCCTCTCCTCAAAAACAAGATACATTTCCAACAGTCCTCGTCTCTCTCTAGTTTATGTTAATGTTTATCTAGTTCAGTCACAGTCACTCTGGACTAATCTGTTGGCTAAAGAATAAATCATAAATTTAAACACCATCGAAAATCCTCACATAAATAGCATGTACAGAACAACAAAGTAGAAAACATGCCTAGCTGCTGTAGATTTTTTCTTATTACCCGCTCCATCTTGCCTTTCACCTCAGCCAGAAACTCAGCAGGTTGGGATTGTTTACCTGCTGTTGTGACCTAAATCTTCATTCCTAAAGGATCAGAATCCTGCCTTAATTGGATTCATACAGTCATTCTCTTAAGCTTTACTACTAGACTTCAGGTTATAAAGAAGCATTTCAGGGAGCCCCTGATTTGACCTAGTCTTACCGGCCACCCCTGCCGCCGCCCATGTAGTAGCAACCCTACATCCTCTTATAATAGGAATCAATTACTCCAGTCTACAATTTACCTTCTTCTTTGCATATTGATTTAGTGGCAGGGGAGCCTCCAAAACCAGTTCACCTGGAACCATTGATGTGTCTCCTGGTAGATGCATTCTCCTCTCAGAAATGAAGAAAGCCCACTAAAACTGCTGCTAAGTCGCTTCAGTCATGTCCGACTCTGTGCAACCCCATAGACGGCAGCCCACCAGGCTCCCCGTCCCTGGGATTTTCCAGGCAAGAACACTGGAGTGGGTTGCCATTTCCTTCTCCAATGCATGAAAGTGAAAAGTGAAAGTGAAGTCGCTCAGTCGTGTCCGACCCTCAGCGACCCCATGGACTGCAGCCTTCCAGGCTCCAGTCCATGGGATTTTCCAGGCAAGAGTACTGGAGTGGGGTGCCATTGCCTTCATTAAAAATGCAGGAATGGGAAGCAAATTTTAGGTATACGAGAGCAGCTATTCTAACTTCTGCCACCTGAATCCTGGACCAGTGTCTGACTGTGGGAGAAATATTAATTTCATTTCTGAACCAAAGCATATACCTTATCCTATAGAATAGTACTCCAACTTAACAAGGCGCTTTCAACCAGGGAAAGGAGTCTCCCTGGACACGAAGAGGGGGAATCCGCTTGTAATGGTGACTTAGGGACCTTTGGTGTCAAAATCATTTATTTGTTCAAATCCACACGAATGTCCCCGTTTCAATTATCAGCATCCTAGTGCTTAATTAAGGCCCTATGGTTTATGACAGAAAAGTAGAGAGACTGCTGAATCAGTTTCTCTGGTAATTCTTCAGCCCAAATCATCCAGATGTGGGTCTCTATCAGTTCTGTGTCTACAAAGGGTTAGTGATTTTTCTAGGGCCAGCATCAAAGTTCTTGGGTTCTCTGGTGGCCTTAAACAGTATTTAATGTTCTGGGTTTGTCATTTTCTTTTGTTAATGCTCTTTGGTATAGTCATGAGCAGTTATCCAACCTCACAGTCCTTGCACCATCATTCCCAAGGAAACATTAAATGCCACAACTGCTTAGTGTCCCATAGCCTTGTCTTTGAAAGGCAGTTCCTTCTAGGCAATCAAAGGCCATAATTCAAACACCTCTTTTGCTGCTTATGCCACACCCTACCCACGTCCTAGTTTCCACTGGCCTATAGTTGCCACTATACTCCAGCCCCAACAATTTGATGACCAGTCTCAGATTCCCATCTTGAGGATCTGGTGTGTGTGTGTGTGTGTGTGTGTGTGTGTGATCCTATCCTAGTATCACATACTGCAACAGTCAGTCTCTGGTCCAGAGAAATACGACTCTCAAAAGCATTCTTCTGCACTGAGGAAGACTGAGTGAGACCCAGGCTTCATAAACACAGAGGGTAGAGGAGCATATATGAAGATGCTTCAAGGAGAGAGGAAAATGCTGAATTTTTATGACTAAGGCATGTGCGTACTTGAGTGTTTTGTTGGAAAAATGAAAGTGTGGTGACTGTGCTTGTACTTGAACTAGATGAAGTAGGTCATACTGAAGGGCTTACATGACCTCTTTCTTAAACAGAAGGCCGGGGACTTCCCTCGTGGTCCAGTGGCTAAGATTTTTGAGCTCCCAATGGAAGGGGCTGGAGTTTGATTCCTGGTCAGGGAACTAGATCCCACATGCTGCAACTAAGACCCAGCACAGTCAAATAAAAAAAATAAATACCCGAAGACCAAGGAGATGGCTCCCTCATGTAAATTTCCCCTGCTCTTTCCATCTCTTCCAGCTTTTGGTGCTTCACCCATGATTATTTTTCTGTGAACATATCCTACCACCCCAGTGAGATTTCAAGCTCTAATGACACAACCAGAAACTATTTTCTTTCCTAGATGCATAACCTTAAAACACAGTGATGCCTGAAGAGACAGGAAGAGGTGAACTCATTCACCCTGTTAGTCATCCCTTTGATCTCAGAGAACTAAAATTACCGATTAAAAACATATTAAGTAACAGAAGTCACAAAATAGTAAATGATTAGCAGAAAGAAAGTCTTAAATGTATTACCAAAATCAAACTAGTTAAGGTTTTTTGTTTGAAAAGTGAGTCTCAATTTTCATCTATTTTTGTATTTACTCAGTTTCCAATTAATATTGCACAGTTGGTCTTCATGTACTGAGTTTCTATTTGCTAAACCATTACACAGATGATTTCCATAACTTAACTCCTGTAATGGCAGAAACAATAAAAACGTTAAATATTAGAGGTAAGGGATCAGTGTCAATTCATTTTAAAATTACGGAGTAACGATTTCATTATCTTGGAGAAGAATGCAGAGTTTAAGTTCCAACCCCTTTACATTTTATTCTCAAAGCAATGTAACTGAGCAGATTTGTGTTTGTAGCTAGAAATAGGAGCAAATGAAACCAGAAACATCAGGTGATTTGGCCACGGTTTCCTCTGCCCGTGTGAGAGTCTCTGTGATTTGCTTGGACTGATTGGACTATTTTGATAGATAGATGCAACCACTGGTGCTTTCCGGGTGGGGCTGGTGAGTGGGCATGGGAAAAGCTTTCTGCCTCTGAAACACATATATTGGAGAAGAAAATGGCAATCCACTCTAGTATTCTTGCCTGGAAAATTCCATGGCCAGAGGAGCCTGGTGGGCTATGCAGTTCATGGTGTTGCAAAAGAGTCACAACTCACTGAGTAAACTGAGTAAACAACAATCAAATGCATATGTGTGGAATCCAGAAAAAATGATACTGATTAACCTATTTGCAGGGCAGGCCTAGAGAAACAGATATCTAGAACAAACTTGTGGGTACAGAAGGGGAGGAGAGAGTGGACGAATTGAGAAATTAGCACTGACATACATACACTACTACATGTAAAAAAGAGCTAGTGGGAAGCTGCTGTATAGCACAAGGAGCCCTGTGCTCTGTGATGACCTAGAGGGCTGAGATGAGGGTGGGTGGGAGGAGGGTGCATGAAGGGAAAGATGTATGTATGCATACAGCTGACCAATGTTGCACAGCAAAAGCTAAAACAACGGTGTAAACCAATTATACTACAATTTTAATTAGTTAATTTTAAAAAAGAAACTAATCCTCCCAACACCTTAATCTTGGATTTATAACATCTAGAACTGAGTAAATCAATGTTTGCTATTTAAGCTACCTAGACTTAAGGTATTTTTATTATGGCAGCCTTAGAAAACTAACAGAAGGGTCAATTTTAATATCTTATTGTATAAAATGTCACAAAAAGCAACTTGAAGTCATAACTATATATTTTATCATTGTAGCAATCTACCTTTTATACCAATGTTTTAGCATATTTGTCGCCTAAATAAAAGTGTGTCTGTGCCTTAAATATCCACAAAGGAATTGTATCAGATCAGATCAGGTCAGTCGCTCAGTCGTGTCCGACTCTTTGCAACCCCACGAATCACAGCATGCCAGGCCTCCCTGTCCATCACCAACTCCTGGAGTTCACTCAGACTCATATCCATCGAGTCAGTGATGCCATCCAGCCATCTCATCCTCTGTTGTCCCCTTCTCCTCCTGCCCCCAATCCCTCCCAGCATCAGAGTCTTTTCCAATGAGTCAACTCTTCGCATGAGGTGGCCAAAGTACTGGAGTTTCAGCTTTAGCATCATTCCTTCCAAAGAAATCCCAGGGCTGATCTCCTTCAGAATGGACTGGTTGGATCTCCTTGCAGTCAAAGGGACTCTCAAGAGTCTTCTCCAACACCACAGTTCAAAAGCATCAATTCTTCGGCGCTCAGCCTTCTTCACAGTCCAACTCTCACATCCATACATGACCACAGGAAAAACCATAGCCTTGATTAGACGAACCTTTGTTGGCAAAGTAATGTCTCTGCTTTTGAATATGCTATCTAGGTTGGTCATAACTTTCCTTCCAAAGAGTGAGCATCTTTTAATTTCATGGCTGCAGTCACCATCTGTAGTGATTTTGGAATTGTATGTGAAAGTCTAATTATCCTAACAACTTTTTAATATGCTAAAAAGACTGGAAGTTTGTACTGAATGTGTTGTGTAATAAAGAATAAAATAGAGTAATTTAAAAACATTTTAAAAAGCAGCTGTATGTTCCCTATAAGAAACAAAATGCACTTTATATATAAAGATGTATACAGAATAAAAGTAAAAAGATTAAAAAGATATACCATGCTAATACTAGTCAAAAGACAGAGTAGCTTTATTATATTAGAGCAAAGGATATCCAGGGATAAAGACAAGAACGTCAACTAATCAGAAGAGTCCAAACTCCCTCTGCTCTCCACACGATAGGCCAATGAATCTCAGAGATGAGATGTTGCAGCAAGGAAAACGACTTTACTCAGAAAGCCCACTGACTTTGGCAGGATAGTGCCTCAAAATAGTATCTTATCACGGTCTAGATGCCAGGTTCTTGAGATGGGAGGAGGTGAGGAAGCAAGGTAAAAAGGCCATTAATCTTGCAAACATCTCCTAGCATGGCAAGCCTCAGACAGGGGATGTGTTAATTTCTTTCTTCCTGCCATCTGCAGGTGGCCGGGGTTCTGAACAAAGGCACTTTAACAGTCAGGCAGAGGGGCAGGACTGTGTGGATCACCACAAACTGTGGGAAATTCTTAAAGAGATGGGAATACCAGACCACCTACCTGCCTCCTGAGAAATCTGTATGAAGGTCAGGAAGCAGTTAGAACTGGACATGGAACAACAGACTGGTTCCAAATAGGGAAAGGAGTACGTCAAAGCTGTATATTGTCACCCTGCTTATTTAAATTATATACAGAGTACATCAGGAGAAATGCTGGGCTGGATGAAGCACAAGCTGGGAGAAATATCAATAACCTCAGATATGCAGATAACACCACCCTTATGGCAGAAAGTGAAGAAGAACTCAAGAGCCTCTTGATGAAAGTGAAAGAGGAGAGTGAAAAAGTTGGTTTAAAGCTCAACATTCAGAAAACTAAGATCATGGCATCTGGTCCCATCACTTCATGGCAAATAGATGGGGAAATAGTGACAGACTTTATTTTTTTGGACTCTAAAATCCCTGCAGATGGTGACTGCAGCCGTGAAATTAAAAAATGCTTGCTCCTTGGAAGGAAAGCTATGACCAACATAGACAGCATAACAAAAAGCAGAGACATTACTTTGCCAACAAAGGTCCATCTAGTCAAAGCTATGGTTTTTCCAATAGTCATGTATGGATATGAGAGTTGGACTATAAGGAAAGCTGAGTGCTGAAAAATTGATGCTTTTGAACTGTGGTGTTGGAGAAGACTCTTGAGAGTCCCTTGCACTGCAAGGAGATCCAACCAGCCAATCCTAAAGGAAATCAGTCCTGAATATTCATTGAAAAGACTGATGTTGAAGCTGAAACTCCAATACTTTGGCCATCTGATGCAAAAAACTGACTCATTTGAAAAGACCTTGATGCTGGGAAAGATTGAAGGCAGGAGGAGAAGGGGACGACAGAGGATGAGATGGTTGGATGGCATCACCGACTTAATGGACATGAGTTTGAGTAAACTCTGGGAGTTGGTGATGGACAGGGAGGCCTGGCATGCTGCAGTCTATGGGGTCGAAAAGAGTCAGACATGACTGAGCCACTGAACTGAACTGAGAGGGGCAGAGTCCTTGAAAACAAGCCATTCTGTTTGATTATAATAACAAAAGCAATAAATAGCAAGTCAAAGAAGCAGTTCCAACATAGAGTCACAATTGGCTTCTTCTCTGCAATGGAAGGACCTAATAATTTTTAATATTAATGCCCTGAATATCTGTTTCAAAAATCCATGAAAGCAAAACCTGATAGAACTGCAAAGAAAAATAGATAAATCCACAATTGTCAGAGATTTCAAGTCTCTCTTCCAGTAATTGAAAGAATATGTAGACAGAAGATCAGCAAGAATATAGCAGATCTGAGCAACATGATTAGCCAATAATAGACCATAAAATAAGTCTCAGTAAATTCGAAAGGATTCATTCAAGTCATATCAGAAATATTCTCTGACCATGATGGAATTGAATTAGAAATAAGTAATAAAAAGATATCAGGAAAATCTTCAAATATTTGGAAATAAAAGAATATACTTTTAAATAACCCTTGGACCAGAGAAGAAATCAAGAGGAAATTAGAAAATATTTTGAGCTGATTGAAAGTGAAAACAGAGTATGTTGGAATTTGTAGAATGCCAGCAAATCAACCCTTGAGAAGTTACAGCACTATATTAGAAAGGAAAAAAAGGCCCCAAATAATCAGCCTCAAATTTTCCCTTAAGAAACTAGAAAAGGGGCCTTCCCTAGTGATTCAGTGGTTAAGAATTTACACTTCCATTTCCAGGGGCATAGGTTCGATGCTATGGTCAGGGAAGTAAGATCCCCAAAGCTGCAAAGTACACCAAAAAAAAAAAAAGAAAAGAAACTAGAAAAGATAAAGCAGTCAAACCCAAATTAAGAAAGGAAATAATTAAGATCAAAGTATAAGTTGATGAAATAGCAAACAGCAAAACAAGTGTGAAAATGAATCCAAAACTGGCTCTTTGAGAAGATCAACAAAACTGTTAAACATCTAGTGAAACATTCTTGTGTACCATTTCCAATATCTCATAAATTGTTTTGCGGTCTAGTGAGATAATTTTGTGAAAAGTAATAACAAGATATAACTATAGGGAATTTCCTGACAGTCCAGTGATTAAGAATCAGTGCCTTCACTGCCATGGGAAACCAGGTTCAATCCCCGGTCACAGAACTAGGATCCCATGCACAGTAGCCAAAAACACAGATAGGACTAGAGACTTCCCCGGTGGTCCAGTGGTTAAGAATTGCCTTCCGATGCAAGCAACAAGGGCTCAATTCCTGGTTAGGGACTTAACATCCCACATACCTTGGGACAACTAAGCCCACAAGCTGAAGATCCAGTACAGCCAAAAAAAAAAGTATGACTATAAGATTATAGGGCTTCCGAGGTAGCACTAGTGGTAAAGAACCCACCTGCCAATGCAGGAGACAAAAGAGATGCAGGTTCAATCCCTGGGTCAGGAAGATTCCCCTGGAGAAGGGCATGGCAACCCACTTCAGTATTCTTGCCTGGATAATCCCATAGACAGAGGAGCCTAGCGGGCTACATAGAGTCCATAGGGTCACACAGAGTTGGATATGACTGAAGCTACTTAGCATAGTATAGCACAGCATAAGATTATAACATCATTTCTAAATGTCCATTAACCTATGGTGCTGCATTTAATTCTACAAATTGCTTAATGGTTTGAAATTGTAGAAACTGATAATTAAGGCAAAATGCATTCATTGGTCAATTCTGTGAGAATTCACAGAACTTGTTCAACAAGGAGAAAAATGGGATGTTTGGCCCCAGAATACATCCATCCTGTCTCCTTGATGCCAGATCACCTCTGTGGAGATTTCAGAAGAGAAGTCTGTTGCTTCCCATCTCAGAAAATTACAAATGGCAAAGCTAAAGCAAATATCCTACAACCCAAAATGGGATGAGCATTAAACATATCCAGTGAGCTCATACTGCATGACACCACGTGACTGATATAAGAGAACAGATTCTGAAACTAGAGTTCTGTGTTCAAAGTCTAGCTCTGTCCTTTACTTGAAAAACTTTACTCAACCTTCAGTGCTTCACTTTCACTGTCTGAATAGTTTAGATAACACTGGATCACAATGCAAAATATATTTCTAACTATGGGTCCCTGTCCAATATGTTGAAAGCCATTGATGTAGTAGCTAAGAGCGTAAGATCTATAGTCAGGTCTTCCACCAACAACTGAATACTCCTTTTGCAGTTCATGCCATAAAAGTTTGGGGAATTTACTCAAGTTCTCCGTGCTCAATTTTTTAATCTCTATAAAGGGAAGAATCATAATAACTGACTCAAAGGTTGTGAACTCTATTTATAACACAAGCTAATTTTTATTAATCACTTGGGTCATTACCTGAGATAGAATAAATGAACTCTAGCACAGGAACTATTTTGGCCTTGGTTGGTTGGTTGGTTTCAGTGGGTACTTACTTCTTTGGGAAAGACTTGAGGATCACAGGGAGTGTCCCATCAAAGCACTTATCAGCAAAAATATTTCGAACAAGCACAATTTTTTTTTAAGGCAACACATTCAATATTCTATAGAAATTATATAGCTTTCCCCATCTGTAAGTTTTGCCCAAAACACACAATGATAACTTGCTGACAAGGACTAAATCTTATATTTAGTTTTATCTCTGCAGCTAGCATGGTGTTCGTATGTAGACTGTTAGTTAAATCCAACTTCAAGAGCTTAAAATACAGCAGTGTCCAAGACTGGCAAGTGAAGTGAAAGTCACTCAGTCATGTCTGCCTCTTTGAGACCCCATGGACTATATAGTCCATGGAATTCTCCAGGCCAGAATAGTGGAGTGGGTAGTTGTTCCCTTCTCCAGGGCATCTTCCCAACCCAGGAATTGAACCCAGGTCTCCTGCATTGCAGGTGTATTCTTTACCAGCTGAGCCACAAGGCAAGCCCAAGAATACTGGGGTGGGTAGCCTATCCCTTCTCCAGGGGATCTTCCTGACCCAGGAATCAAACCAGGGTCTCCTGCATTGCAGGTGGATTCTTTACCAACTGAGTTATCAGGGAAGCCCAAAGACTTGCAAACAGGGTAATAAACAGACTACTTGCTTAACCAAATTAGGGAGAAGGGAGAAGCATGTGTCAAAGATGACTACTATAGAATTAGGAGAGCAGCTCAGCAATGGATAGAAAAAGGGAGAGACAGGAAGAGAGACAGAGAGGGAAGGAAAGGTAGAGGGAAAGAGAGGAGGAGAAAGACAAGTTTTTTAAGAATGCCAGCAGGGACTTCCTGGCAGTCCAGTGTTCCCAATGCCAGATTCCCTGTTCCCAATGGAGGGGCACAGTTTCGATCCCTGGTCGGGAAACTAAGATCCCTAGTCAGGGAACTAAGATCTGTAATGCTACACAATGCAGCTAAAAATAGAAAAACACTTTTAAAAAAGAAAGGCCCGCAGTACTAATGAGGACAGGCAACGCTACTCAGTACTCTGGAAGGGTCTATATGGGAAAAGAATCTTAAAAAGAGTAGGTATACATATACATACAACTGAATCACTTTGCTATACACCTAAAATTAGCACAACATTGTAAATCAACTATGCTCCAATAAAAAATTAGAAAATTTAACTAATTAAGAAGAATGGCCTGCATTTTGTGGTAGGAAAGCCAGTTTAGAAGTTTAAGATGTCTACAACAGGGAGGGGAATGCCTGATCTTCTCCTCACAGTGTGAATTGTAAAGTCCAAAAGAAATGACCCCTTCTAGCAAGTTAACCGCATGGTCTTGCTCCCACAGTTAGGGTTCTTACAGGTATCCCGGAGTTTAGGGATAAGCCAGTGCCTGATGCTAGCACCTGCTTTGGAAGCATGTTCTCTTGTAAACTTCCCAGAACTTTGGCACTGGCACCTCCAGCACCAAAGGCTGGGATCACTGGGCACCATTATAGAGAGATAATGAAACTACGAGACGAGAGAGGGTGCAAGGAACCCAAGGCTCACTTATCTGAGTAAACTTCCCAGTCATGTTGACTCAGGGATAAAGTAAGAGCATGGAAACCTGGCAGCAGTCCCCAGCCGAGCCCCTAATTGTGAAATCAATGGAGCCTTCCTACGCCAAGTTTCAGCAGGTGCCCGTGGGCAGCCTCTCTTGCGTTCATGAGCAGCTGTGGCTCTCTTCATGTGGGTAAGAGGTGAACTGAAAACACCACATGTCTCTCAGGGGTGTGGTGTTTGTTGTTCTTCCAGGACAACAGCTCCAGGTAAATCTCACTCAAGGGTGGGGAGAACCACTGTCCTGTCAGTGCACTGGGCATCGTGAGAAGACACTCCAGAGAGGGTTTCCTGGTGCTTCCAGGCAGTTCAGTTCAGTTCAGTCGCTCAGTCATGTCCGACTCTTTGCAACCCCATGAACCACAGCATGCCAGGCCTCCCTGTCTATCACCAACTCCCGGAGTCCACTCAAACCCATGTCCATTGAGTCAGTGATGCCATCCAACCATCTCATCCTCTGTCGCCCCCTTCTCCTCCTCCTCTCAATCTTTCCCAGCATCAGGGTCTTTTTCAATGAGTCAGCTTTTCGCATCAGGTGGCCAGAGCATTGGAGTTTCAGCTTCAACATCAGTCCTTCCAGTGAACACCCAGGACTGATTTCCTTTAGGATGGACTGGTTGGATCCCCTTGCAGTCCAAGGGACTCTCAAGAGTCTTCTCCAACACCACAGTTCAAAAGCATCAATTCTTCAGCGCTCAGCTTTCTTCACAGTCCAACTCTCATATCCATAAATGACCTCTGGAAAAACCATAGCCTTGACTAGACGGACCTTTGTTGCAGTGTGGCCCTCTAGTTCCCGTGTCAGCTCAGCCTTCCAGGAACCAGACCAAGGTACTAATCAATGGGCTGGAGTACTTCCTGCACTTCACACCCCTCTCAAATTGCCTTCTTGTGAAGTCTTGGTGTTTCTGGGATGGTCCTTCATATCACCAAGTAGAGGTGATAGAAAGGCAAACACATAACACAGCTAGGAGGGCAGGTCTTTGAACCTTCCCACGGAAGGGTGAGGACTGGGGTCTTGTCAGTCAACAGGAGGAATCAGGTTTACTCTGCGGCCCAAGGTTAATCCCAGCCCTGGAGACCTCTCTTGGGCCCCTTTAGTGACTCAGAAATACCTGGCTGTATTTCCAGGTATTTAAGAATTCGCAGTTCATGGAACCTGTAAGACAGTCTTGCTAACATCTTAGCAACGTTGCTTGTAGTTTACATCCGTATTTATACACTTCATATCAGGCCACAGCTTGTCTTCTGCCTATACTTTGTAGAGGACATGGATTTAAATCTGTAACTAAGTCAATAAATTTTTATCACTTGTACTACAAAAAAAGTTTCATCAAAATATTTTTGCTAAGTCATCTTTACCTTTGAATTCTGAAAGGGAACACAAACTACATCTTGACTCAACTTGGTTGTTTCCAAATTCCAAGTTGGATGAGCTCCAGGGCAAAGAATGCACTCTTGTAGCTCAGGAACTGACGGCTTGGCCCAGGTGAGAGCCTAACTATTCAGATTCCAATGTACCTCTACAATGGTCACGGTGCTATTCAATATACCCCTCCTAGCAAGCTTTTGAGGCTTATCATTTAAAGTCAGACCTTCTTGTTTTTCTCAATTCAGTTTGCAGTCCAAGTTAATGATTGTGTCATATTATGCTGAGTGCTAATGTGGTATATATAACAACTGAGATAGGAACTGGCTTGAAGGTTTCCCATGACTCTAAAAAATGCCCAAGTGATCTGACTAGACAAGAGAAATTGGGGCATTGGTCTCGAGCAGAGTTCCTGGGACCTGTGCTGTTCCTAGGTGGATAGGCCTTGATTTCAGCAGCAACACCTAGAGTCAAGGATGTGCCAAAAGGCAATATCTGGAAGGAAACTGAAGTAGAAGACAGACAGCGCCACCCAAGATATCAAGCAAAGGGACTAAGAGAAAAGCAGAAAGTGCAGGCCCAGTATGAGGTCAGAAACATTCAGAATCAGGCTCAAATAAGAGAGTTCAGGGACTTCCCTGGCAGTCCAGCAGTTTCGACTCAAAAAAAAAACAACAAAAAACCAGAGATAGAATGTAAACCAAGTGACGGTGCATGCCTTGCCTTGCACTGTTCCCATGGTATTGAGAACTACCCAGGCAGTTGCCTGTGTACAGCTATTAGGGTCTTCTTGGTAGATTCTGTAGCTGCCAAAAGTTGTTTTTAAAAAAAGGCTAACTACCCCCCAATAATTTTGCTATAGAATTTTTTTTTTAATTTTTGCTATAGAATTTTAATGAGAGCTGATTTCAGACAGAATTCTGTCACGAGTAGAGTCAGTTTTTAGCAAACATTTATGAGCAAGCAAGGATTTCCCAGTTGGCACAGTGGAATAGAATCTGCCTGCCAGTGCAGCAGACACAAAAGACGCAGGTTCAATCCCTGGTTCAGGAAGATCCTTTGGAGTAGGAAATGGTAACCCACTCCAGTATTTTTGCCTGGAGAATTCCATGGACAGAGGAGCCTGGCGGGCTAGTGTCACAAGGTCACAAAGACTCATACACAACTGATTGAGTGTCCATACACACACACACACACACAAGCATAAAAACAGATCACATAACTTGTTCTGTAAACTCTGTGAAGTCCTGGCTCCCTGTCCTCATATGTGCTCTAACTACCCTTGTGAAAGTTTTGATTTGAGACTGATACACAGTCTAGAGATAAGAAGTAGTTAACCCACTGGCAGTCAAAATTCTCTGAGGTCATAGCTGGGCACACAAGACCATTTCAGAAACATGCCTTGAGATCCAGTCCAAAAAAAGAGGGAGGGAAATCTCTCAAAGTCTTATTTCTACCTTGTTCACGTAAGGTGTGGTTGACAGGATGCTGTCTAAAATATTTCACTATACTCATGTCATTTGAGTGCCACTGAGTCACCAGTGAGGGTCTACATCCACACCCATAAGCCCATTATGAAACATTCATTTCACCAGTAGTGAGAACTCAGTTACAACTCAGTCCAGTAGTTAGAACTCAGTGCTTTCACTGAGGTGGGAACTAAGATCCCACAAGCCATTCTGCATGGCCAAAAAAATAAAATATAAAGATAAGGTCATACTTGATTAGTGTGGACTCTAAATCAAGCACTGGTATCCTTAAAAGGAAACCTCTAATTGCTATATATATTTCAGAGCTCTCCCTATTATCTGAAGTTATTGTTTGTATTTTCACTTCTTTATATGTCATCCTCTACTAAGCTGAAAAGGACCCTATTTATCTGTTCGCTTGTTTTTTTCCTGTATTCCTTTATGTCTTTAAGAGTGTTTGGTGAATGGTAGAGGCCCAATAAATATTTCTGAAATCAATGAATGAATATGGCTGTAGTTTCCTAGGGTTGTTATAATAAATTACCACAAATTGGGTGGTGTGCAACAACCACACATATAAGAAATTAATTCTTTCACAATTCTGGAAACTAGAAGCAGCACCAGTTCTCAGTGTAGGGGGCAGGGGTAGGGGGTAGAAATATAAATGAAAGTGCTCCCTCTAGGAGGAAGCAAAACCATCAAGTGAAAAAAAGTCTGGTCTGGTTGATGATGGGATAAAACTGGAAGAAAGTCCATACTGAGGAGATCAGGACCCTGGGCTCATCAGACCTAATCTAGTGAAACTGATGTAGAGAATTTGCAGCCCCATAGCTCATGCACATGGTTAAGTTCTCTTGATCAGAATCAACTTTGGAGTGGAATGCATGACTTTGTAAAAGGCATTCAGTTAATGCCATAGATGGTGGGACTGGCACTAGCGTGGCTCACAAGGAAACCAGTTCCAAATCCAGAATGTGTCTATCCCACTACAGACAAGTTGCTGCCCTAGTTACACTGGAAAGGCCCAAGGCATCACATTCCAGGAGACAGCTGGGGTGGCTTTGTATCCTTTGGTGGTATTGTTAGGTAGTTAGAATAGGAAAAAGGAGTTCAGACTGGCTGTGGCTAAAAGATAAGGAAGGGAAAAGCCAGTGAAAATAGAAAAATGGAAGGTCCGAGGACCAGAGTGAGGACCTCAGGTAAAACAAACAGCAGTCCTGGTTAGCCCAATTTACATAGGACAGGCCCAGGGGGAGGAGGAAAAAAAAACAATAAAAAGAGAAGCCAAAATTGGGCTGGGGGCCTCTCTTCTCTTCGTGTCTTTTGGGTCAGCATTTCCTTGTGTCTCGAGGAAGTATTTTCCTTTACTTTCTAAATAAAACTGAGTTGTAAGATGGAACTGTAACACTGGCCTGTCCAAGAGCTGTCACACTGGTCCCTCCGAGGGCTATAACGCTGGTCCGTCTGTCGCTTCAAATTTTTGTTGCAACAAGACAGAACCAAGGAAATTACACACTCCCCTGACAGTATGGAACCATACTGAGGTTTTGGGGTTGGTTGCTACAGTTGTGGGCAAGCTAGACACTCCATAGTGATAGCAGCCAAGCTAACTTGACGGGAAGGAATCTGTGTTACGGAGTCGAGGCATGGCTTCCATCCCCAGCACCTTTGCCACTTTGTTCATGAACTCATTAAGCGGGTCTTAAGGAGGCTGATCAAAGAGCCATTGTAGAGTGGAAATACCCGATTTGAAAACACGCTCAGCAGTGAGGGACTCCCAGCAAGCAATCACATGGGACAAAAATATTATCTCACTGTGGGATGATGTCAGAGATCCATCCATCCATTCATGCATACATCTCTCCTCTAGAATTTGTTACAAATCTTCCAACCAGGGAGTTCCCTGGTGGCTCAGTGGTAAAGAATCTGCCCGCCAATGCAGGACACATGGGTTTGATCCCTGATCCGGGAAGATCCCATATATCACAGAGCAACTAAGCCTGCGTGCCACAATTATTGAGCTTGTTCTCTCGAGCCCAGGAGCTGCAACTAATGAGCCCACGTGCTGCAGCTACTGAAGCCCAAGCACCCTAGAGCTTGTGATCCACAGGAGAAGCCCCTGCAATGAGAAGTCCCCACTTGCACAACTAGAGAAAAGCCTGCACAGCAAGGAAGACTGCACACGGCCAAAATAAATAAATAAATCTATTAAAAAAAAATCTTCCAACCATTAATTCCTACAATCTGGCTAAAACTGCAGCCATGATAGATGGATAGATAGATAGACAGATATGTTAGGTAGTTAGAATAGGAAAAAGGAGTCCATAATGGCGGTGGCTAAAAGACAAAGAAAGGAAAAGCCCTTGAAAATAGAACAAAGAAAGGTCAGAGGACCGGAGTGAGAACCTCAGGTAAAGCAAACAGCTCTCCTGATTAGCCCAGTTTACATAGGGCAGGCTCAGGGGGAGGAGAAAAAACACATAAAAAGAGGAGCCAAAATTGAGCCTCTGGCCTCTCTTTTCTTCCATCTTTTGGGTTGCCTGCCCTCATGCCTGGAGGATGTATTTTTCTTTGCTTGCCAAATAAAACAGCTGTAACACTGGTCCATCTGTTGCTTCAAATTTTGCTATAGCAAGACAGAACCAAGGAAATTATACACTCCCCCGACATACAGATAGATAGATAGAGACAGACAGGAAGGAAGGAGGGAGGGAGGTTAGAAGGAAGGGAGGAAGGGGATATACATTCATGTCTGTTCATCTTTCTCAGGCTATACCTTCTAGGCAAGGTGGGTAATAAAGTGTACAGACCACTCAAAATTTTGCTAACAGGGACTATTTCGTATCAACTTATATAGTTCTATCCCTGAGTGTGGCTAATACAGTACAGCAGGTCACTTTTCCCCGCGATAAGCATTTGGTGCAAAGACTGCTACTTCCTACTCTGCAGGCACTATCAGCAGGGTGTTATCAATGCAGTGGACCAAACTGCTACCCTCTGTAATAAGGAGATGATAAAAGTCACTGCAGACTATTGTGGCAAAATGCCTTCTGTCATTTTATGTCATTCTACATCAAGATAAGTCAACTGCTTATTGTGTTCCCTGTTTATTGGGTGAGAGCAAAGAAACTGTCCCCTCAATAGCTACATATCAGGTGGCAGGTGCTATGTCAATTTTCTCTAGGAAAGAATTTAATCTAGAACAGCAGCTGTTATTAGAGCTACCATCTGATTAATTTTGACTTCCCTGGTGCCTCAGATGGTAAAGAATCTGCCTGCATTGCAGGAGACCATGGTTCTATTCCTGGGTTGGGAATCTCCCCTGGAGAAGGAAATGGCAACCCACTCCAGTATTCTTGCCTGGAGAAACCCCATGGATAGAACAGCCTGGCAGGCTACAGTCCATGTGGTTACAAAGAGTCAGGCACGACTGAACGACTAACACTTCACTTTCACTTTCTGATTAATTTTATAATAAGCCACTTGCTTTATTCCAGATCTATCTGACTTCTGCACTGTCTAAACATGGGGAATAATAATATTTGCTACCTATAGAAGAGTTTGGAGAAGGAAACGGCAACCCAGTCCAGTGTTCTTGCCTGGAGAATCCCAGGGACGGGGGAGCCTGGTGGGCTGCCGTCTACGGGGTGGCACCACCAGGCTCCCCCGTCCCTGGGATTCTCCAGGCAAGAACACTGGACTGGGTTGCCATTTCCTTCTCCAATGCATGAAAGTGAAAAGTGAAACTGAAGTCACTCAGTCGTATCCGACTCTTAGCGACCCCATGGACTGCAGCCTGCTAGGCTCCTCCATCCATGGGATTTTCCAGGCAAGAGTACTGGAGTGGGGTGCCATTGCCTTCTGCAGTAGCAGCATAGAAGAGTTATTAATTTTCCAATGGTTGTTCTTCTCTTATTTCATCATAATAGAACTCTTGTTTCCAGCTTGGCACACGGCCCTTCCGGCTAAGAGTGGCCATGAGACTAAATTCTGGCTGATGGAATATAAGTGGACGAGTTCTGTGCTTATAAGATTTAAGAGTATTTGTTGGGGACCTTATATCGCCCTCCTTTACTGCTGCTGCCTAGAAAGAGTGTGTAATCACCGGTCCTCCTACAGCTGAGAGGCCGTGGGAGTGAATGAGATCATCGTGGGTGTCAGTACAGAGGATGAAAAGAAAAGTTAGGACAGTGAAAAAAAATCAGAAGAGATGACTAACTATAAGGTAGGCAGAGAACTGAAAGAGTTATGCCCCAGAGAGCAAGAGAAGAAAGTGATTCAAAGACAGCTGTTCAACAATAGTACACAATGCTTACGGGTTGAGTAAAACTTGGAATGAGAAATGATCATTGAATGTGGCAACAAGAAGTTTCCTGGTGACTTTGGGGCTTGTCTACTGTCTTCTCATGATTAAATTCAGGTTACACATTTTTGGCAAGAACATCACAGAAATGATATTGTGCCCTTCTAGAGAAAAAGAACTAACAGAAGATGAAATAAAATTCATATTTTATGACAAGAAAAATTTAAATTTCTCTCTGCATGTTTGAGCCACCTCCCTCCCCTTTAGTGTGTATCATGCAGACCTCCTTAGGAGATAACCTGCCTTCTTAATTTTGGAAAGAGTCAGGATGACCCACAACTTTGTACCAGCAGATTTGGATTGTGTAACTGTCAATACGTCATCTGACAAATTGCCCTTGGCCTCAAAAACACACATAACTGTGCATTGATCTCTAATGGTGCAGAAGAGTCCTCATTGTTTTCTAGAAGACTGTCTTCTAGGGTTATAATACCCAAGTTGGCACCAACAGAATTTTCCAGTTCTTTCTTGAATCAACTATTGATCTATGTTTCATCGGCATATACCTATATGTATATAGACCTTTATAAAGAAGATTTATTATGAAGAGTTGGCTTACATGATTATGAGGACTGAGAAGTCCCACTATCTGCCATCTGCAAACTGGAAACCCAAGAAAGCCAGTAGCGTAATTCAGTGCAAGTCGCAAGAAGGCCTGAGAACCAGAGGAGGCAAAGGTGTAAATATCAGTCCAAGGACCGAGAAGATGAGATGAGACATCCGTTCAAGTGGTGAGGCAGGAAAAAAAAAAAAAAAGGAGGGAATTCCTCTGTCTTCTGGCCTGCTTCTATTCAGGCCCTTAATAGGTCGGATGATGATGGCAACCCACCCTGGGGAGAGTAATCTACTTTACAGAGGTCACTTATTCAAATGTTGATTATCCAGAAGTCCTTCACAGACTCACCCAGAAATGTGTAATCTTGGCACTCTGTAGCCAGTTGAGCTGACATCTTGTTGGAGACACATGATATAGATGTTTCTACACGGTGTTGTTAACTCGATCACAGGTTTCTTCACTGTAAATGTCCTATTTCTCTTTCAACTTACTAAGGGTCTTGTGGGGCTGTGTTAATACTTTAAGACTCTGAAGATATCCTGTTTCTCATCTGTTTTTTTGCCTATTAATTTTAGCATTTATTCTTACTTGTAATTAGTATTACTGTGATGCTTACCACATGGTAATTTTTAAAATTTCTGCCAACCCATCTAATTTATTAATGTAATTAATATAATGTAATTTATTAATGTAATGTAATTATTAATGTAATTAAAGAGTCTTCTGCTCACTTCTAAGTGAGAATTGGTAGGACTGTGTCCTGACTGCTGGCTGTGTGGTTTGTGGAGATGGTTCATGGTCTCCTTTGTCCAGGAGAAAAATTGGGGAGTGGAAGGAAAGGCACCAGCCTTCTGACCATGAAGAAAAGAATTGACTTTCATTTCTTCATATTGTTCTCTAAATTTTATGTGATTATATTTTCATGAATTTAAAAATCACAGTTTACAGTAAAATAGACCATAATATGACTGACTACCTTCTGGGTGACTACATTCATTAAGTCAGAAAGAAAAGAGTGGGAAGAGGGTAGAAATGAAATAAAAAATTCTCATTCAATGTCCTCTGCATGTGAGAAGCAGAGAAAGGACAGACTTCTCAAGCTCAGCGTGAATGATATGATGACCTTTATGAACCCTGGATGCTTTAGATAATCTAACAAAGCCTTTTCATGGACTTGGCTGGAGGCTCAGGAGGCGCTATTGACTCGAGAAAAATGCTTTGATTTGAAAGGGGTTTTGGTTTCTATTTTTCCTTACAAGAGCAGAGGACACAACCTTTCGTCTCCTACAGAAAATTGTACTCTCCTGATGGAAAAATCAGGGCAGGGTCTTTTATCAGATGAATTCCAAGTGTTTTAGGGTTGGCAACTCACTGTTTCTCACAATGCTTCCTTACAAACAGGCACAGGATAGAGAATTATTAGTCTTTGCGTAAAAACCAAGGGGAGTAGGGCACTGCTGTAATAAAAAAGGACACGCTGGCCTCTGCAGACAGGTGGGCTGATGGCTGGAACACTGGACAGCTGCAGCTCTCACTGCTGAGGTTTGCCGCCAGCGCCTCACGCAAGTTCATTTCAGAGTCCTTTCTCTACTGTCTCATGGTTTGCTCTCCAAATATCTGCTGCTGCTGCTGCTGCTGCTAAGTCGCTTTAGTCGCGTCCGACTCTGTGCGACCCCATAGATGGCAGCCCACCAGGCTCCCCCGTCCCTCGGATTCTCCAGGCAAGAACACTGGAGTGGGTTGCCATTTTCTTCCCCAGTGCATAAAAGTGAAAAGTGAAACAGAAGTCGCTCAGTCGTGTCCGACTCTTAGCGACCCCATGGACTGCAGCCCACCAGGGCCCTCCATCTATGGGATTTTCCAGGCAAGAGTACTGGAGTGGGGTGCCATTGCCTTCTCCGCTCCAAATATCTAGACTCCCCTTATTCAGAATAACCCTGGAAACGCCCTGCCTTCCTGATCTTCAATCAATTCCTTGATCAGACTTTGACCCTTCGTAAGTCTTGTATCCACAAATGACAAAGGAGTGAAAATGAATTTTATGTCTCACATGTTATCCTTTTGCCCTCTGACTATGAGTACTTCCCGACACAAACAAGACCAGATTCTTTTCTCTGAGCAGCAAGAACATTGAAGGAGGCAAATAGAGAGGAGATTAAGGACTGGTTCACAAAAAAAAAAAAAAAAAGGAGAGGGGGATTGAGGTCTGTCCACCCAAATACTAATGCGTTGATCTTCTTGAATCTCTAATCCCACCTGCTCATCTCAACTCCACCTCCACCACCCAAGCCCAGGTGATAAGTATTTCTCTCTTGGAAGACACAGTCATAGTGACCAAAAGAGCCCTGAATTCACTCCAGCCCAGTGATTCTCAATAAGAAGTTGGCTTCCCCAAGGACATCTGGCAAAATCTGGACACATTTTTAGTTGTCACAACTAAGCGGCGGGTGGGCAAAGAGTGCTGGCATCTAGTAAGTAGAGGTTAAAGACACGGCTACACATCTTACAATGTATAGGACAGCTCCCACCACTGATAATGAATTATCTAATCCAAAATGTCAGTGGTGCTGAGGTTGAGAAAGCCCGCATTCAGTCTCCCTGCAAAACCTCAAAAACGTAACCATGCTCATTCTTTAAAAGGCAACTTGTATCATGCCATGCCATTCCTTAAAACTGTTTAATCTTCCCCATTTTTTCCTGTTAAGATTAACCAAAAAATCCTCCACTCCTTGAACCTGCATGACCTAGCACCCAGCCTCCCTCCTTTCTTGTGTTCTGTGCAGTAACCAAACTAACTTTATTCCTGTTTTTCTAGAAAGTGTCGTGGTTCTTCCTACCTCACAGGGTCTTGGCACCTGCTATTCCCTCATATATCATTTTCTCCGGCTTACCAGCCCCTCCCCCCTTTTCCTGCTCACAGCTGCCTTATAATCCTTTAGGAGACCTCAGCTCACAGGTGACTCCATCAGAGACTCCCTCCCTGACCTCTGAGCTGTCAGCAGTCTGAGGTGAGAGGCCATGTGGGGAGAGAACCCAAGCCACCCCAGGTCCTCCAGCCATCCCGGCTCAGCCCACGGTGGAAATGAGGTCCATCTGGACACCCAGTGCCAGCGGGGCCCTGGCTGTGAGCAGGCCTGTGAATGAGCCCAGGAGGCCAGCAACAACTCTGCCTCATCAGCCTCACAACTGTACTGAGTAATGAATAAGTGACCACTGCTTTAGGCCGCTTATGTCTCAGGTTGTTTATGTAGTGACAGACAGCAGATTCATTCTCCCTGGTGTTCCTGAGCTGTGCACTAAGAAAAGCTCCCTGCTACTGTGGGGAATTCCCCCCTCACCTCCTGCTCTGTCTTCACAGGACTGCTCTCAGAACCTGAGTTTCTGAGTCACGGTCCACTTGACAGGATGACACTCTCTCCCCAGTAGGTCAGTGAGTGGAGGTGGGGAGACTGTTCCCCTTCCCATCTCACCATCCTGTCCATCTCCCTGAAACTGCAGCCCTGCACTGGGCTGGGGTGTTCTCATTTAGTTAACTCAAGAGCTGGAGTAAAGTCAAAAGGGTATTTATTTCACTGCAGAAGGGAAATAGCTGAAGTTTTTCACAACTTGTCTTTTCTCAGGTTCTAAAAGGGAAATCACATAAACAGTTGGTCATTTAGCAGAAAAAAACCCTTCATGGGAACTCCCCAGGGCAACACCATCCCTCTTGCCCTTGTTTTTTTACTGAGAGCCCCCTTCCACTCTGTTCACATGAATCTCTACGTGTCTCCTACAGGAGACCAATCCTCATAGGAAAACTTCATCCCCATAAAGGTCTCATCTCCTGAATCAGGCTCCGTTTCCCTGCCCAGTCACCAAGTCTTGAGTCTAAATTACTCAGTTGAGTGACAGGGGTGTTTCCTAGGGCTCAGGTCAGTAGGGTGGGAGTGTCTGAAGGAGAAAACATCTGATACAGTTGGCTCCTGGCTCTAGTGTGAGCCTGGGTCTCCTGGACAATAGATTTCCTTCCAAGAATCCCACCTCTAAAAAACAAAAAAGAAACAAAAAAAGAATCCCATCTCCGAGAGGTCCCTGAGTGTCAGGTTCTTGATAGGTCTATAATCCTCACCTGCCTTCTATCAGAAGGGGAGGCATGAATTTCCCAAAGTAAATATCACTTTTAAAGGGGCCGATGCAGACCACACTCATATCAAGAATTAATTTTCTTAGCTATTCCAGCGTGCTTCCCTTCTCTAGGTCTCTAGGAGACTAACACACCGTTACTGGGCAGAAGAGGGTTTGATTTCTTTCTGTTATGTTACTGACCCTCCCGAGTCAGACATCAACAGAGGTCCTTCCACTGGTGATCACAGAAAGATCAGATGAGATGCACAGGAAAGTTTCAGTCATTGATAAGAAAAGGAGGGGGAGAGTTTACCCTTTAGCATACACTGCCCCTGAAGGCGTGCTTCCCTGGTGGCTCAGACAGTAAAGAATCCACCTACAATGCAGGACACCCTGGTTCGATCCCTAGGTCGGGAAGATACCCTGGAGAAGGGAATGGTCAGCCCACTCCAATATTCTTACCTGGAGAATCTCATGGACAGAGAAGCCAGGCAGGCTATATATAGTCCATGGGATTGCAAAGAGTTGGACATGACTGAGCAACTCACACTTTCACCTTCATTCCCTCTGAAGGCACTTGCACTCGCTGCTTTATTTGGTTCCAGCCCACCAAGAGGCAGTTGGAGCTCTTGTAGGTCAAGCACACATGTGTACCCACGGCTCCCCACAGCTGCAAATCACACTGCCAGGTGCAGCATCTCTGCACATGGCCCCCTGGACACCATCTCGAATCACAGTGCTAGTACAGTGAGTCTGCACATGGCCCCCTCGCTGCCCTATTGAATTACAGTGATGGGTGCAACGCCTCTGCACACACTTGGCATCCCTAGATGCCAATCTGAATTACAGTGCAGGACATAATGTTTCTGCATACAGCCCACCAAGCCAAGGTGCAAGCATTTCACACCAGGGACTCTGGTCTGAAGGCCTAGGTACAAAGCCTCTGCTTTGAACAGGAACCTCCTCAAAGCACAAAGGAAAAGAAAAAAGTCTAGATTTTATTTATGAGCAGAATCTATGTTTCCTCCCTGGGAACTGTTGATGGGCTTTGCGGGTAACACGTCCCTCCTGTGACTCCCGCCCTGAGGTCACTGATGGGGAAGGTCTGGCTCCTGCAGCTTCCTGGTGAGTGTGGGGTCGCCAGGGCCCTGGGGAGGGGCAGGACTTCTCCCGCCTCCTGGAGACGGGTCTGGTGGCTGTGGTCATGGTGGCGGTTACTGTTTTTATGGTGACAGTGCTATGTATGGTTCCCCTAGCCAAGGTCACTGGCCGCCCTCTGAGCACAATGATTCCTACAATTAGTCTGTTCTTTCAGGAAACACTTATGTTGCTTTTTGGAAGAGAGGCTTCAGGTCAGAGAGTGGCTCACACCAGTACTCAAGGAGATCCGTTTGCCCAGGTTATCTCCCCACAGGTTGGGGATCAGAGCCCCTTTCACTCGAGTGTGATGTCCCCACAGAGTGAGCCCCTGCAGCTTCAAGGCAGACGGGTGGTTGGCATCACCGAGTGGGATCCCTTCCTCTTAGAATAACTCACCTTGCAGGCTCCAGGTTTTCCATGTTTCTAAGACATTTCTGGTCTCCTGGCCAAAAGGGGTGGAGGGCAGGTTGAGGGAGGGTAGCACATGGTTACCATGGCTTCTCCTACCTGGAGGGCATATTTCAAGGGGGTTAAAGTGTCCCTTCTCTTGGGCTTGGGGAGTGGGTCTAACCATACATGAGCTCACATACTGCTTAATTTATCCCTTGAGGCTAACCACATGCTGAGTAGTGTGTGTGTGTGTGTGTGTGTGTGTGTGTGTACTCAGCCATTCAGTTATGTCTGACTCTTTGGGGACCCCACGAACTGTAGGCTGTCAGGCTCCCCTGTCCATGGGATTTCCCAGACAAGAATACTAGATTGGGTTGTCATTTCCTTCTCCAGAGGATCTTTCTGACCCAGGCTTTGAACCCTCATCTCCTCCACTGGCTGGCAGATTGTTTACTACTGAGCCACCAGGGAAGCCCTTGTTGTTGTTGTTCAGTCGCTCAACGGTGTCCTACTCTTTGCAACCCCATGGACTACAGCATGCCAGGCCTCCCTGTCTCCCACTATTTCCCAGAGATTGCTCAAACTCATGTCCATGAAGTAAGTGATGCCATCCAACCATCTCATCCTCTATCACCCCCTTCTCTTCTTGCCCTTTAGCATTAGGGTCTTTTCAAATAAGTCAGCTCTTTGAATCAGGTGGCTAAAGTATTGGAGTTTCAGCTTCAGCAGCAGTCTTTCCAATGAATATTCAGGACTGATTTCCTTTAGGATGGACTGGTTGGATCTCCTTGCTGTCCAAAGGACTCTCAAGAGTCTTCTCCAACACCATAGTTCAAAAGCATCAATTCTTCAGTGCTCAGCTTTCTTTATAGTCCAACTCTCACATCCATATATGACTACTGGAAAAACCATAGCTTTGACTAGACGGACCTTTGTTGACAAAGTAATGTCTCTGTTCTTTAATATGCTGTCTAGGTTGGTCATAACTTTTCTTCCAAGGAGTAAGCGTCTTTTAATTTCATGGCTACAGTCACCATCTGCAGTGATTTTGGAGCCCCCCAAATAACGTCTTTCACTGTTTCCACTGTTTCCCCATCTGCTTGCCATGAAGTGATGGGACCAGATGCCATGATCTTAGTTTTCTGAATGTTTAGTTTTAAGTCAACTTTTTCACTCTCCTCTTTCAATTTCATCAAGAGGCTCTTGAGTTCTTCTTTGTTTTCTGCCAATAAGGGTGGTGTCATCTGCATATCTGAGGTTATTGATATTTCTCCCGGCAATCATGATTCCAGTTTGTGCTTTATCCAGCCCAGCATTTCTCATGATATACTCTGCATATAAGTTAAATAAGCAGGGTGACAATATACAGCCTTGACGTACTTCTTTCCCTATTTGGAACCAGTCTGTTGTTCCATGTCCAGCTCTTAACTGTTGCTTCCTAACCTGCATACAGATTTCTCAAGAGGCAGGTCCGGTGGTCTGGTATTCCCATCTCTTGAAGAGTTTTCCACAGTTTATTGTAATCCACACAGTCAATGGCTTTGGCATAGTCAATAAAGCAGAAGTTTTTCTGGAACTCTCTCGTTTTTTCAATGATCCAATGGTGGAGGAGGTAACTTCAGACTGAACACTAGATTCCCAGAGCACCACCCTGTTGCCTTACCACCAATCAATCAGAAGAAACCCACACAACCTGCAGCCCTCCCCCTAGATTTTGCCTACAGAAAATTTCCCCTAAAGAAACCCACAGGAGTTAGGGGTTTTAGAGCACCAACCACCTGTCCTTCCTGTATTGGTACCTTTATAAGAAAGCTGCTGTCGACTAGAAAGATGCCCAACATAGAGAGTTGTCAGCTAAGTTTTGTTTGGGTCAAAATGAGGATTGCAGCCTGGGAGACAGCACCTCAGATAGCTCTGAGAGTCTGCTCCAAAGAGGCGGTGAGGGATTTCCTTTGGGGAATGTCAAAGTTCATTAGGCAGCAGGCCAGGGCAAATGCTCTTGGCAAGTGCCAATTTGTAGTTGACAAGAGAAATCCCTCTTCTCCTTAGGAAAATGGAGCTGGGATGAAAAACAGGGACGCTGACTTCCAAACCCCTCCTTCCTCAGTGAATATTCTGCCCCTTATTTGTTTGCCCCTCAGATCCAGCTTGCCAAAGACCCAGGGCCACAGTCCCTCACCTGTCTGCCTGCTCTCAGCATATCTTTGCTTAAATAAGCTTTCACTTTACTTTCTTAACCTCTCTGCTTCATCTCAGAATTCTTTCGGAGCTAATAAAGAACCTCAAATGCGCCGGCAGCACTACCAACCTCCTAGAGTCCTCCTCGCTGGAATCCATCTTAGCTGAGTGATGTGTGCACCAGCAGGAAGGAACCTGGGTCAGAATGATTGGTCAGAGACAACCCAGAAACTAATCCCCTCACCATAAAACCCAAGACTGTGAGCCATGTGGCAGAGCAGTTCTCCTAGGTTCCCTTACCTGCCTGCTCTCCACCCGGGCGCCCCTTCCCAATAAATCTCTTGCATTATCAGCACATGTGTCTCTTTGGACAGTTCATTTCCAAATGTTAGACAAGAGCTTGGACCCTGGAAGGGGGTCCTACAACAGTTTCACTTTCTGATTTTTCCCAAGTGGGAAGTGAGAGTTTTCTACTTCACTCGTAACACAGGCTGATGGCATGGGAGTCTCCTCTACAAAGCTGCCAATTCACCTGGCTTCTAGCAGGAGGTAAGGCATGAGCCATACTTGAAGGGGTTTCTATCGTATTGTTAGGTAGTTAGAATAGGGAAAAGGAGTACAGAATGGCGGTGGCTAAGAGATAAGGAAGAGAAAAGCCCGCGAAAATAGAACAAAGGAAGGTCCAAGGACCACAGTGAGGACCTCAGGTAAAACAAACAACACTCCTGGCTGGCCCAATTTACATAGGACAGGCCCAAGGAGAGAAAAGCATAAAAAGAGAAGCCAAAGCTAGCTCCCCCGCACCCCCCCCCCCGCCCCCGCCACCCCGCTCGCTGGGGTGCTCTTCTCTTCGCATCTTTGGATCGACGTGCCCTCACCCCTCGAAGATGGATTGTCCTGAGATCTTCTAAATAAAATAGAGCTGTAACACTGATTTGTCTAAGAGCTATAACACGGTCCGTTCGAGACCTGAGAGCTGTGACACGCCGAGGGGGCTTTAATGTCCATCACTCCAAATCTTTGTTGTGATGAGACAAAAACTGAGGAATACATTTGCCTGACAGTATCCAGTATCCCCTCTGTTTTGAGGATGGTGACCACTGGGGACAGAGATCTCCAACTCTCTGCCTCTTGTTCCCAGACCTTTGGTCTCCTGTGACTTGCGTTTCAGTCTCTTTTCTGTGGAGGATAACTTGGTTGGCTAAGTCTTCTTGAAGACTGTGCTCTTTTTGCCAGCACCAGTGCCCTCCGTGCTGAAAACTCCAGGAACTCCATGCCTTCATTCCTTTTGTACTTTGTGTGGTCTCCTATTTCTTCCATGTCAAGTGTTAAAGGAGGAAGGGCTGCGCTATAACAAAGGCATTACAGGGGCGCAAAAATGACATCGTGCAGTTATGTAACAGTGACCGTCTTACAAAAGTTTCCAACACCAGACCATTCCCATTGTTGCTCCAGAAGACAAGAGGGATTATAAAGATGAACGTGTGACACACGGAATCAGACAACGGGCCCCAAGGACTTCACAAGCTGTTCAAGGAGGCAGAAGATCTCATCTGAAACCACTGAAAGGGAAGAGGAATCCTCGGATACAACAGGCACATAATAGGGAGGAGTTAAGAAGCTGCCAAACAGGATTTAACTCACAAAGAGCTTTAAAGTCCACCTCCGGAGTTTTCCTATCCTACATAGCAGCAAAAGAGGCCAAGCTCTGAAATTACCATGGGAACCTAATTTTGCTTTACAAATGCTGGCTCCTGGCCAGATTTCTGAAGATCAAGTCAACAAAGGTTTTCTTTATCAGCTGAAGTTCTCAGATTCCTATGCTAATAAGTACTATCAATGTAAGCAGGAGACTGATAACCAAAGAGAAAGAGAGAGATTTTAAAAATGTATTGAGTATATTCTAAACAAACTAAGACATCCTAGTGGCAAGAAGAAAATGTCACTATTTTACTTTTTGGAGCATTTTTTACAAATTCAATTGAAATAATGATTGAAGGCAGATTGAATGCTTTATACCCTGTGTGGCCCATGAATCAGCAGCAGCATCACATGGGAGAATGGAAGAAATAAAAGTTCTCAGGAGTATCCTGGTGGTCCAGTGGTTAAGACTCAGGGCTCTCACTGCCAAGGGCCTAGGTTCAATCCTTGGTTGCGGAACTAAGATCCCATAAGCCATGCAGCATGGTTAACAAAACAAAGGAAAGAGAGACAGAGAGAGAAAAATACAAGTTCTCAGGCTTCAACCCAAACCTGCTGAACTGGAATCAATATTTTAACAAGATTCCCAGATCATGTGAACATTAAAGCTTGTGAAGCACTGTGTATGTAACTTTTACATTATTATATATAATAAAGGCACATATCTGTTCCTGAAAGCACCTTTGGAACAATGCAATTAATATATTAAAATAATACCTATTTCATATAAGATATAAGTGATACTGTTAATATTACAAAATTGTTCTCCTTAGATCTTGCATAACTTAGATTTTTTTAGATACACATTTACTTTTACTTTGAAATCATTTATGTGTTAGGAAAATTAGCAAAAACAAGTCACTTTGAATTTTCAGATCTTCAGTTTGAAGGAAGATTTAAAAGCTTTTTTTGGCCGCACCCTTGGTTTGTGGGGTCTTTTGTCCCTGACCAGGGATCAAACTTTGGTCCTTGGCAGTGAGAGAGCCTGGAGTCCTAACTACTGGACCGACTAACTGAGAGTAAAATCAAGGATCCTGAGGCTCTTGAAGTTCAATGGGCAACACCAAGAGGATCATGGTAGCCATGTTTAGGCATTAGGTAGAAATCTGTTTTTAGCTGAAACCTAATTTGGAAATTACTCTTCCTGAGGAATGAATAAGATTCTGTACCCAGTTCCATTGTAACCATGAGAGAAGGGCAGCAGGCTGTGAGGATAAGGTCTGGGGCAAACAGTCTGCGTGAACACAAGGCCGACACATTGCATTCCCGGGTGAGACACAAAAAATGTAAGGAGAGGCTTGTTAGCAAAGTGTTGGACAGAAGCAAACCCTCCCTAAGAGTCCACTAAGTCAAAGTTTGTTCTTAGTTCCACCCTTGAGCAATTGTACACAAGACCCAAGAAATCATTCTGCTGTGAATAAGGATGAATCTGAAAGAATGAAATAAAACCCTAGTGATCAGCACAAGATCCACAGAGTAGAATCAGCAGAACCCCAAATACAATATGAAAAATGGTCCATATCTGCCTAGTCTCCAGTTTCCTTAGTAAAGAACAAGAAGTCACTATCAGATTCTCCTTTATGTGCGTTGATAGTTTATTGTAACGACTTCCCTTAGAGGTCCAGTGGTTAAGAAGACATGCTTTGACTGCAGGGTCATGGGTTCTATTCCTGTTGGGGAACTAAATTTCTGCCAGTCGTGTGGATCCCCCCCAAAAAAGAGTTGGGGCAGCTCCAAACTTTTCTATCACATTCTTTGGCAAAGAGAACAAACTCACAGCAATATTGCAGATCTCAGCATGTGCAGTGATATGTTAGAGCTATTTACAGTGACTTGAAACTTGCGATGGTATTATATGATTCTTCTTTGGTCCAGGCTTCTGAGTCGCTTCCATGAAGAATGAGGACATTTCTGGCACTCAAAGCTCCACATGAGTCTTTGCCAAATGTCTGTGCCTGATAGCAACTCTAAACAGTTTATTCAAGGACTGGTCTTGTGACTTCCACAGTGTTAGGAACTATTAATATGTTTTTCCATGTGGTTCCTCTAGAGTAGAAGGAATAAAGGGAATCGGGGGTGTGGGGGTAGGGTGCGAATAGACCAGATGGAGAACTGAAACAAGGAGATACACTGCTCTGATTACTAGGATTGGCCAAGATAGAAAAATGATGATGGAATAAATGGATTTGAACTCTACATGTAGGTAACTTCAAAGGAAAGTCTACCTCCTGGCAACACCGATAGGGGCCTAAGCCCAGGAAGGAGTTGCAGGAGGGATCTTCAGATCCACAACTCTGCTCCTGTAGCATACTCAGGCATCCTTGCCCCCTCACCACACTCTAACTCATAGAAGTCTCCAGGTGTCTGAAGGCTTTCAGACCATTCCGTGACCATTCCACATGGGTATTTCTTCTCAGGTGTATGGTTGCCTCATACTCTTAGGAAGTTCACTCAAGATGACCTGAGGATGCCAAGTCAAGAATGCAACCTATAATGTGCAGAAGCTTTTAAGGTTAATTAGGTCCCATTTGTTTATTTTTGCTTTTATTTCCAATATTCTGGGAGGTGGGTCATAGACGATCCTGCTGTGATGTATGTCAGAGAGTGTTTTGCCTATGTTCTCCTCTAGGAGTTTTATAGTTTCTGGTCTTACGTTGAGATCTTTACAGTCTTATGGACTCTGTGGGAGAGGGAGAGGGTGGGAAGATTTGGGAGAACAGCATTAAAATATGTAAAATATCATGTATGAAACGAGATGCCAGTCCAGGTTCGATGCACGATACTGGATGCTTGGGGCCAGAGCACTGGGACGACCCAGAGGGATGGTATGGGGAGGGAGGAGGGAGGAGGGTTCAGGATGGGGAACACATGTATACCTGTGGTAGATTCATTTTGATATTTGGCAAAACTAATACAATTATGTAAAGTTTAAAAATAAAATAAAATTTAAAACAACAACAACAAAAATAAAAAATACAAAAAAAAAAAAAGAATGCAACCTATAATACTCACACATGAATACCAATGGCCAGTAGAGACTTCTATCCTTTTCTATTCTGAGTATGGTATCTGTAGTCTGCATATACTGTATCATGTTCGTCAACAGCATCCAAACACTAACAGATTCATCATATCCTGAGATGTCCCCCAATAACCCATTTGTTAGTACCAGGCAGCCATATCTTCGCTGAATGGGTGGTTGTGATGATGGAACTTGGCTTGATTATGAAATAGGAGAAGCCTTTCATCCATTGTGGAACTATCTCTTTCAGCATGGAGCCTCCCCCTCCCACCTTCCCAGGAAGTTCCCTGAGAAGCTACCCTCAAAGAGAGGAAGAGAGGAACATTACAAACCATGACGAAGGAGTTGTCTTGCTAAGTGAACCGGGCCACTCCTTCATTTGCAAGATTTAAAGCAAAACTCCCAAGAAAGCACAATTGAAGATTCTGAGTTCAGTTTTGGGTCATTCAAGTGAGAAAGTCTAAGCTGAAACTGAAGATTTCCTGGACAAATAAGCTATAAATTGGGTTTCCCAGGTGGCGCTGGTGGTAAAGAACCCACCTGCCAATGCAGGAGATGTATGAGATGCAGGTTGGATCCCTGGATTGGCAAGATCCCTTGAACGAAGGCATTAGAACCCACTCCAGTATTCTTCACTGAAAAATCCCATGGACAGAGGAGCCTGATAGGCTATGGTCCATAGAGTCTCAAAGAATCAAACATGACTGAAGCACCTCAGCAAGCAAGCATGCATGGAAGCTATAAATTAGCACCAGTGAAATGAAATTCACTAATGTATCTGAATTCTGCATGGTGTTTCACACATGGTTATGTGACTTAGGCTCTCAGAAAGAGACAGATAATCAGGTTCAGATCTACAAGAAATAGAATCCAACCTACTAAACTGTGAAAAATTCTGAAAGAGATGGGAATGCCAGACCACCTGACCTGTCTCTTGAGAAACTTGTATACAGGTCAGGAAGCAACAGTTAGAACTGGACATGGAACAACAGACTGGTTCCAAATAGGAAAAGGAGTACATCAAGGCTGTATATTGTCACCCTGCTTATTTAACTTATATGCAGAGTACATTATGAGAAATGCTGGGCTGGAGGAAGCACAAGCTGGAATCATGATTGCCGGGAGAAATGTCAATAACCTCAAATATGCAAATGACACCACCCTTATGACAGAAAGCAAAGAAGAACTAAAGAGCCTCTTGATGAAAGTAAAAGAGGAGTGTGAAAAAGTTGGCTTAAAGCTCAACATTCAAAAAACTAAGACCACAGCATCCGGTCCCATTACTTCCTGGCAAATAGATGGGGAAACCATGGAAACAGTGGCTGACTTTATTTTTCTGGGCTCCAAAATCACTGCAGATGGTGACTGCAGCCATGAAATTAAAAGATGTTTACTCCTTGGAAGGAAAGTTATGACCAGCCTAGACAGCATATTGAAAAGCAGAGACATTACTTTGTCAACAAAGGTCTGTCTAGTTAAGGCTATGGTTTTTCCAGTAGTCATATATGGACGTGAGAGTTGGACTATAAAGAAAGCTGAGCACCGAAGAATTGATGCTTTTGAACTGTGGTGTTGGAGAAGACTCTTGAGAGTCCCTTGGACTGCAAGGAGATCCAACCAGTCCATCCTAAAGGAGATCAGTCCTGGGTGTTCATTGGTAGGACTGATGTTGAAGCTGAAACTCCAATACTTTGGCCACCTGATGCGAAGAGCTGACTCATTGGAAAAGACCCTGATGCTGGGAAAGATTAAGGGCAGGAGGAGAAGGGGACGACAGAGGATGAGATGGTTGGATGGCATCACCAACTCAATGGACATGGGTTTAGGTGAACTCTGGGAGTTGGTGATGGACAGGGAGGTCTGGCGTGCTGCAGTTCATGGGGTCTCAAAGAGTTGGACGTGACTGAGCAACTGAAGTCAGTGAGTACTAACTTAATCAGATGTAAAAGTTACTACAGGTTTTTGCAAATTCACAGAATATCCAGTAGAGATAAGAACTAGGATTGAAAGCTATGTCCGTCAACAGGAAAAATATGTCTGAAATCCTGCCACCAAGCTAGGCTTGTGAGGATACCCTTGCTACTGCCACTGGCCACACTTGCTCTAGACCCTGGACCTTGTTGTTAGAACCATGACCCCCACATCTCTGGAAACTGACTGTAGTAGTACTACCTAAGCCAGGTGGATTCTGTCTAGGTTGCTCTCGTGGCATCAGTAGTTCCTAGGTCAAACTCTTGTGTGGGTAAGTTCAATTGACAGAGATTAAGTAGGTATCTGGCCAAGTGGGTAGGAAAGAGGGCACTGCTAGGCGTGACCCCTTTCCCCTTCTAACCCCGACCAAATTTTGTTCTGATGTCTGTACTCCATGCCACCCTGTGATTCAGAAAAGATGAATTCAACTACCTCAGGAGTTGAATCTAGACCTTTTAGGGATTCCATTGCCTTGCCAGTGCATCCAATTTTAACCAGTAAGATGTGAGGATAAATCTGTTACAAGTAATATAGATACCAAGACACTCAGTTCTAACTTTAGGTGAACAAGAGAAAACAAGGCCTTAAATGTCCTCTGTACCAAAGAGAGCTTCATAATCTCATGTGTTTCATCAGTGCTCTTTACTGTGTGTGTGTGTGTGTGTGTGTGTGTGGTATCGGGAGAGAGCTGGCCTACTCTCACAAGGGGATATGAATAGGGGTGGGATCAGAATAGGGGTGGGATCCTTAGCACCATTTCCCCCCATTAAGTTCTTTAGTCATAGTACATGGAGTCTTGAGTGTTTCCAGGACACATGCCAATACCTGGGTCTAAAAAACAGTCATCAGCTTAAACACATCAAAAGAAAACTATAATATTGAGACAGTTATTTAACTAAATATTCATACAACACAACTAATGACAACTCCTTTCATTGCCAATTCTGATGTTTATAAACATGTTAGTGAAAGTGATTTGAAAGGCCTGATTTTCTCACCACACAGAAATTTCTAAACATATACACTGTTTGTAAGGATATCTATGGATAGAGATGTTAGAGTCAATCAAGGAAATGTTTTGCTTGTAGCCACAAAATTTCACTTCCCTGGTGGCTCAGACGGTAAAGAATATGTCTGCAATGCAGGAGACCTGGATTCGATTCCTGGGTCGGGAAGATCCCCTGAAGGGGGAAATGGCAATCCATTCCAGTATTCTTGTCTGGAGAATCCCAAGGACAGAGGAGCCTGGTGGGCTACAGTCCATGGGGTCGCAGAGAGTCAGGCACGACTGAGCGACTTTCACATACATACAAAATTTCAAAGCAAAATCCTTTCCCAAATGATTCCAACATTAAATACCTTCAGTAGAGTGTGAGTGTGTTTTGACATGGAAACTAATGTGGGGTGGGACTTATCAGAAATGTTCGGAGGCAAGGCCAGTTCTGTGGACATGTAACCAGGGCATTAGCACAGGGCCCCTATGTTTAGAAGGTGCTTCCCAGGTCGTGCTAGTGGCAAAGAATCCCATCAATGCAGGAGACTCAAGAGACTTGGGTTTGATCCCTGGGTCAGGAAGATCCCTTGGAGTGGGAAATAGCAACCCACTCCAGGATTCTTGCCTGGAAAATCCCATGGACAGAGGAGCCTGATGGGCTACAATCCATGAGACTGCAAAGAGTCAGACCTGACTGAGCACACCTCTTTAGAAGGGCCCTGAGATTGGTTTAATGATTTGCTGTTGTTATCTTGGAAGTCTTGATAATTTAAAAAAAAGGAACCTAGTATTTTCACTTGTCACTGGGCCCTACAAATTGTATAGCTGGTTCAGTCCAGAACTTAATACGATTTCAAAACAGCCCTGGGTGGAGCTATGCATCATTCTAAAACAATAAGGCTATTGCTTCCTTTGCTTGCTGTTTTTAAGTACTGTGTTTAATTCATTTGAAAAATGTATGAGATTTTATATATTTTAAAAGTTGGGAAAATATTAAACTACATGAAAAGACAAAACTCCCATTAATCAGAGACACAGACCAAGATCAGAAGGCATTACAAACAGTGCCAAGAATTTACAAAAAAAATAACGGGTGCCTCAAAATTAAATTCAGACTAAGCACTTCAAAAGGGATTGGTGGCCAAATTGCATCTAGGCTGGGAACCAAGAGTAAACAAACATTTACCTCCACAGATTAAATTTTAAGTTGGCTGCAGGACATTTTCAGCTAGTTCAGATAAAGTTGTGATATAGTTGTGTTCACAATCCATCAAAGTGCTGTCTAGACAGAGGATGGCATTTTCTGTTTGGGGAAATCAGGGGAGGAAAAACCTCAGGGCCACATCCTGCTGATATTCAAGGGGACTCAATGGCAGGATAAGGCCCTGAGCATTCACTTCACCCTCCCCTTTCCTCCCACGCCCTGGGGAGTCAAGGGCCAGGTGAGGACACTGCCATTGGTAGACATAAAAGGAAACCTCAATCCGGAGACTGGTGAGTGGAGACACACACTCCCTAGGAGTCCCCAGTGCTCTCTGGACAGGATGAGGGGAGGAGAACCAGCGGGAAGGGACTGGTTCATCAGCTTCTTCATCAGTTTTATTCATTACATAAAATTTATATTAATTTGCTGGCTAATTTTTTTTACTCTAAAAATAATATCTTCTCATCATGCAACATTAAAAAACAGAAAAAAATAGAAGAAACCACCTATAATTTTACTTCTTTAAGACAAACTATTACATCATTAATACTTAGATACCTTTCTTTCTGGTCTCCCACAGTAATGTATATTTTTACATTTACTGTTTAAAATATATGTTCATATTGTACATATAAAATTTTGTTTCCTTTTTCCTCTTAAATGGTACAACACAATCAGGATAAATAATGTAAAAACTAAGATGATTCAAATTAAGTCCAAATATATCAGTTTTTATAGTAAGTTAATAATGATTAGTTTTACAAAATAAGAGAAAGAAAATATCATGTTGGAGGAAAACAAAAGCCAGACCTATACTGTTTACCAAAAATGAAACTAAACCAGAAAATCTATCAAGTTGAAAGAAAAAAAAAGAACATTATCAGATACCAGGTAATACTAGCTAAAAGAAAGTGGTAGCCATAGTCATATTATACAAAATATCCTTAATCCATAGCATAAGATCTGAATAAAAATGAAAATATTGCGTATTAAATTTCATAGGATGCAGATAAACTGTACTTATCAAGAGTTACATGTTATCTGTATCCAGGGCACCTGTATTTGGTTATCTGTGTCTATTTTACAACATAGTTGTTCCAAATTCCTTTGTTTTCTTGGCATACAGTTTTTTTTTTTTTTTTACATTTAAAATTTTTAAACATTTTTATTGAAGTATAGTTGATGTACAGTGATATTATATGCTACAGGTATGCAATATACTGATACAGTCTTTAAAGGTTATACTTTATTTACAGTTATCATAAAATATTAATACGATATAAAATAGGGATAGGATACCCACTCCAGTGTTCTTGGGCTTTCCTGGTGGCTCAGACAGTAAGAATCCACCTGCAGTGTGGGAGACCTGGGTTCGATCCCTGGGTTGGGAAGATCCTCTGAAGGAGGACATGGCAACCCACTCCAGTATTCCTGCCTGGAGAATCCCATGGACAGAGGAGCCTGGGGGGCTACAGTCCACGGGGTTGCAAAGAGTTGGACACAACTGAGCAACTAAGCACAGCATCGCTTATTTTTCACCTGGTAGTTTGTACCTCTTAATTTCTTATTCCTCTGCCCCTGTATTGCCCCCCTTTCCCTCTCACCACTGGTAAACACTAGTTTGTTCTCTGTATCTGTGAATCTGCTTTTTTTGTTGTTGTTATTGTTGTATTCACCAATTTGTTGCATTTTTTTAGGTTCCACATATAGGTGATATCATTCAGTATTTGTCTTTGTCTGACTAATTTCACTTAGCATAATTGGGCATATGTTCTTTTGTAGCGGGGTGTGTGGGGGAGCATATGCTCTTACTGCATCCCATCTCCCCGGCCCCAGATCCCTCCACACACATATTTTTGATACAGATAGGCATGATCAAAATACTTATATTTGGGTAGTTGCTACAAGATGGTTTCAGAAAAACATATTCCCATTTTTTTCTAGATTAAAGAGATTATTCACTTTAGGCCCTTTGTGTGCATCAGGACACTGTTGAAGGAAAGGTAAGTTTCCCAGTCATCCTAGACTCCTTGGTAACCCTCTCCAGAGTGGAAACTATTAAGTATCCACATACATGCAGGGAGGATGCATGCTACTGTTTGAGGGTTTCCACAAAATAAACATATAACAGTATTCTTTTCTGTCCTGTACTTTTCATCTCAGGATATATTTTGGATAATCTTTGATATTAGATAAAGCAGATAGAGCTCTACCTCATTCTTTTTGTTTCCCTGGTATTCCACTGTATTAATATAACCAGTCCTCCACTGATGAGCAGACATATCGTTGTAGCCCTTGCTTTTACAATCAATTTTGTGACAACATCTTTCTTCAGAGATGTCAACACACAGGCATGATCGTATCTTTAGGATGTGTCCCTGAAATACATGCTGTGTTGAAACACACGTCTGTCAAAATTTTTAGATTTCTTTTTTTCATAAAATGTCACCGAGATGTTTAAAGACGCCTGTTTTGACTCTCTAGCCAACACATTTCTTTATCTTTTGCACTCTGTAAGGTGAAAAATTGCATATTATTGTTTTGAGTTTCCCTAATTCTGAGCAAGATATTGAGCATCTTATCTGTGGTTCATAAGAAATTTGCATTGTTCCCCTATGATCAGCCTTGATCTTTTGTTCAATTTCCAGTTGGGCTGTTAGTATTCTTCTTACTGGTTTATCTGATATCATTGTAAATGAAAGGAACAATCCCCTTCATCTCCAGCATGCTGCTAAGTCGCTTCAGTCGTGTCCGACTCTGTGTGACCTCGTAGACGGCAGCCCACCAGGCTCCCCTGTCCCTGGGATTCTTCAGACAAGAACACTGGAGTGGGTTGCCATTTCCTTCTCCAATGCATAAAAGTGAAAAATGAGAGTGAACTCGCTCAGTCGTGTCCGACTCTTAAGGACCCCATGGACTGCAGCCTACCAGGCTCCTCTGTTCATGGGATTTTCCAGGCAAGAGTCCTGGAGTCGGGTGCCATTGCCTTCTCTGTATCTCCAGCATAGTGATTGCAATTATCTTGTTTTCCTAGCTTGTCATTTTCATTTATGTGATTTTCGCCATACAGCAAACTTCTATTTTTAATAAATCCATTTTAACAGTCTTGTTCTTCATGGTGTCTTGGTGTCTGTGCTTATGACTTTGGTTTCCTAACAAACTATTTTTATTTATTTATTTGGCTGCTCTGGGTCTTAGTTGTGTCATGCAGACTCTTTTAGTTGTAGCTTGTGGGATCTAGTTGCCTGACTAGGGATTGAACCAGGCCCCCTGAGTTGGGAGCATGGATTCTTAACCACTGGACCACCAGGGAAGTCCTTGAGTTTATGACTTTTAAAGAAAGTTTTCTCTGAGTCAAGATTATTAGAAAGAGATCACCTATGTTTATTTCTATAACCTTTATAGATTCTGTTTTTAAAATATCTAAATCTTTGACTCATATATATTATATATATATGGTGTAAGGTATGACATGTGTACCAAGTTTTATCTTTTCCAAATAACCTATTACTTTAATACCATGTATTATTGCTTCTTTTTTTTCCTTTTTAAAAAATTTAAAAAATATTTTTGGCCTTGCCTTGTGGGATCTTAATTCGCTAACCAGGGATTGAACCCAGATCCTCAGCAGTGAAAGCACTGAGTCCTATCCACTGAACTACCAGGGAATTCCAATTTAATGCTATTTATTCAGTCCAGTCTGTTGTATTTTATTATTGTGCTGGTGCTAAACTTTAATTATTTTGCATTTATTTTCCAAGTTGTCAATTCATGTTTTTTTGTTTGTTTTTTAACATTTATTTATTTATTTGGCTGTGCTGGGTCTTAGGTGTGGCATGTGGGATCTAGTTCCCTGACCAGGGATCGAACCCAGGCCCCCTTCATTGGGAGTGTGGAGTCTTAGCCACTGGACCACCAGCGAAGCCCTTCAACTTGTATTTAGTTCCTTTCTACTATGTTATCCTTCCTTGGTGGCTTCCCTGGTGGCTCAGATGGTAAAGTGTCTGCCTGCGATGCGGGAGACCTGGGTTCAATTCCTGGGTCGGGAAGATCCCCTGGAGAAGGAAATGGCAATCCACTCCAGCACTCTTGCCTGGAAAATCCCATGGACAGAGGAGCCTAATAGGCTACAGTCCATGGGGTCACAAAGAGTCAGACACGACTGAGTGACTTCACGTTATCCTTATCCTTATGTACATTTATTCCTTATCCTTATCCTTACATACATTTATTCCTTAAGTCCTTAGATTTCTTCTTGGAGCTTTTGTTTCAGACAAGCCATAGTTGCTTTCATGGATTAGTATTTACCCCAAATTTATTTTCGGATTCCTGACATGTGCTGTCAGAGATTTCTGATGGAGACTTGGCTCTGTAGGGCAAGCCTACTGCTTAGGTAAACAGGTAGGCTCCACTGTCCAGGGGGAAAGATTATTTACCTTGGAATTATCTCCACTGTTTGGGGGAGAGTCACAATTATGTCAATGTATGGTGCGTAGGCCTCCTATAACATGAGTTGTCTTGCTGTAACCTTGACTGTTCAGTTTGGAGCCATATAAATTGCTATGTAATGTTAGTCCCATGTGAGGGAATAAATTTTAACTGGACCTTCTCTTTTGAGTGGCTGCAGACCTCTATTGTGAAGGAAATGGGGGAAGGTGGGTCTGGTCTGAGAGGCAAGAGATTAGGACATATCAGACATAGCCCTTCAGAAGCTGGACAGTATTATGGAAAGTGATGGGGGACTTTCCTGGTGGTACAGTGGATGGGAATCTGCCTGCCAATGCAGCGGACACTGGTTTGGTCCCTGGCTCAGGAAGATTCCACTTGCTGTGGAGCAACTAAGCCAGTATGCCACAACAACTACTGAGCCCATGAGCTTCAACTACTGAGTCCTCCTGCCTTCAGTCTTTCCCAGAATCAGGGTCCTTTCTAATGAGTCAGTTCTTTGCATCAGGTGGCCAAAGTATTGGAGCTTCAGCAGCAGTCCTTCCGATGAATATTCAGGACTGATTTCCTTTAGAACTGACTAGTTATGATCTCCTTGCAGTCCAAGGGACTCTCAGGAGTCTTCTCCAACACCACAGTTCAAAAACATCAATTCTTCAGTGCTCTGTTTTCCATACATGATGACTGGAAAAACCATAGCTTTGACTAGATGGACCTTTGTCAGCAAAGTAATGTCTCTGCTTTTTAATACACTGTCTAGGTTAGTCATAGCTTTTCTTTCAAGGAGCAAGTGTCTTTTAATTTCATGGCTGCAGTCACCATCTGCAGTGATTTTGGAGCCCAAGAAAGTAAACTCTGTCACTGTTTCCATTGTTTCCCCATCTATTTGCCATGAAGTGATGGGACTGGATGCCATGATCTTTGCTTTTTGAATGTTGAGTTTTAAGCCAGCTTTTTCATTCTCCTCTTTCATTTTCATCAAGAGGCTCTTGAGTTCCTCTTTGCCATAAGTGTGGTGTCATCTGCATATCTGAGGTTATTGATGTTTCTCCCGGCAATGTTGATTCCAGCTTGTGCTTCATCCAGTTCAGCATTTCACATGATGTACTCTTCATATAAGTTACATAAGCAGGGTGACAATATACAGCCTTGTTATAATCCTTTCCCAATTTGGAACCAGTCCATTGTTTCATGTCTAGTTCTAACTGTTGCTTCTTGACCTGCATACAAGTTTCTCAGGAGGCAGGTAAGGTGGTCTGGTAGTCCCATCTCTTGAAGAATTTTCCATAGCTTTGTTGTGATTCGCCACAGTTAAAAGCTTTAGTACAGTCAATGAAGCAGAAATAGATCTTTTTCTGGAACTCTCTTGCTTTTTTTATGATCCAGTGGATGTTGGCAACTTGATCTCTGGTTCCTTTGCCTTTTCTAAATCCAACTCCCAGTAATTTCTCCAATGTATTTAGCTCCCTATAGTTTGCATTTCTGAAAAAAAAAAAAAAAAACCACAAAACCTAATCTCCTTTTCCTTTGTCTTGTAACATCATGAATCTATGTTTCTTTGTTAAGATGCTATACTTACCCTAAGTTCTAAGGACCCATTTGAGTTAACACTGCATTTCTCTCACATGCCTGCATGCTGCACATGTCAATAAAACTGTCTTTCTCTTGTTTATCTGTCTTCTATGAGTTGACCTTCCAGGGCCCCAGTATTTTGGAAGGGTAGAAGAAAAAGCAACTTTCTCCTCCTCTAATTGGTAAAATGTAAATAACATTGAAATTTACCTTACCAGTTTTCAAGTGTGCTGTTCACATTGTTGTACAACTGTCATCAATATCCATCTCCAGAACTTTCTCATCTTCCCAGACTGAAACCCTGTACTGATTAAAACAGCTCCCCACCCATCCCAAACCCCCATCCTCTGGCAAATACCATTCTACTTCCTGTTTCAAATACTGGAATGGGTTGCCATTTCATTTTCCAGGGGATCTTCCCCACCCAGCGATCGAACCCAGGTCTCCCACATTGTAGGCAGATTCTTTACCATCTGAACCACCAGGGAAGTCCATTCATATACATGAAATTATTGCCAAAGGCAAATTCACGTGCCCAACGCACAGTGAGGCTAAACAAATGCAAACCAGAGGTTAGAGCAGAGAAAGGTTTACTGCGGGGCCAAGAAACAGGAAGATGGCTTGTGCTGAAAAAACAAAAAGTCCCTGATGCGTGTCAGGGAGTTTTTGTAGGCAAAATTTGAGGTGAGGGCTGCAGGTGGTATGACTTTCTTCTGACTGGTTGGTGGTGAGGTAACAGGAAGGTGCTCCAGGGATCCTGGGTTCAGCCAGAAGCAGCTCCACTTGGATGGGGGCCCTAGTTTCCCTAGAAGAACTCAAAGGTATCGTTAAGTATATTCCTTGAGGAAGAACCGGGCTTCTGCTTTAATCTCTGCACTATAGTTTTTTGATTGTTCCTCCTGTGTCTTTGCATCCCCTTACCCCCTGAATCTTGATTCCAGCTTGTGTTTCTTCCAGTCCAGTGTTTTTCATGATGTACTCTGCATATAAGTTAAATAAGCAGGGTGACAATATACAGCCTTGACGTACTCCCTTTCCTATTTGGAACCAGTCTGTTGTTCCATGTCCAGTTCTAACTGTTGCTTCCTGACCTGCATACAGATTTCTCAAGAGGCAGGTCAGGTGGTCTGATATTCCCATCTCTTTCAGAATTTTCCACAGTTTATTGTGATCCACACAGTCAAAGACAGAGGCAAAGTCAAAGGCAGAAAGTGGAGAGGAACTAAAAAGCCTCTTGATGAAAGTGAAAGTGGAGAGTGAAAAAGTTGGCTTAAAGCTCAACATTCAGAAAACGAAGATCATGGCATCCGGTCTCATCACTTCATGGGAAATAGATGGGGAAACAGTGGAAACAGTGTCAGACTTTATTTTTCTGGGCTCCAAAATCACCACAGATGGTGACTGCAGCCATGAAATTAAAAGACGCTTACTCCTTGGAAGGAAAGTTATGATCAACCTAGATAGCATATTCAAAAGCCCAGACATTACTTTGCCAACAAAGGTCTGTCTAGTCAAGGCTATGGTTTTTCCTGTAGTCATGTATGGATGTGAGAGTTGGACTGTGAAGAAGGCTGAGTGCCTAAGAATTGATGCTTTTGAACTGTGGTGTTGGAGAAGACTCTTGAGAGTCCCTTGGACTGCAAGGAGATCCAACCAGTCCATTCTGAAGGAGGTCAGCCCTGGGATTTCTTTGGAAGGAATGATGCTAAAGTTGAAACTCCAGTACTTTGGCCACCTCATGTGAAGAGTTGACTCATTGGAAAAGACTTTGATGCTGGGAGGGATTGGGGGCAGGAGGAGAAGGGGACGACAGAGGATGAGATGGCTGGATGGCATCACTGACTCGATGGATATGAGTCTGAGTGAACTCCAGGAGTTGGTGATGGACAGGGAGGCCTGGCGTGCTGTGATTCATGGGGTCGCAAAGAGTCGGACACGACTGAGCGACTGAACTGAACTGAACTCCCTGAATAGTAACTGTTGCCACCTTCTCTTTGGTATTGAGGAAAGCCTAGGTGGCTGAAGTCTTTTTCCTGCAAACAAGAAATGAGGGACAGGGAAGGGGCCCCACAGCATCCTGCCCCATTTCAGAATAGTTGTCACTTGGTGACTTTCAATACTTCTGGCCACCAAATGGTGCAATTTTTCCCCACACTAACCAGTTCTCCAGAAACCAACATGTTACTTTCTCCGCACATCTCACCCTCTCCTCCCTCTCCCCATGTTCGTAAGTCTGTAGTTACTTCTTCTATTTTCTGTTCCTCCTTAGAGCAAAATTTCTCACAGGAGCTGTGTACAACCATTGTGTCCACACTTTTACACACCATTTTCTGCTCAACACATCTTATAGCGTTTCTACCAGTGGTCATGTATGGATGTGAGAGTTGGACTGTGAAGAAAGCTGAGCGCCGAAGAATTGATGCTTCTGAACTGTGGTGTTGGAGAAGACTCCTGAGAGTCCCTTGGACAGCAAGGAGATCCAACCAGTCCATCCTAAAGGAGATCAGTCCTGGGTGTTCTTTGGAGGGACTGATGCTGAAGCTGAAACTCCAATACTTTGGCCACCTCATTCGAAGAGTTGACTCATTGGAAAAGACTCTGATGCTGGCAGGGATTGGGGGCAGGAGAAGGGGACGACAGTTGGATGGCATCACCAACTCGATGGACAAGAGTTTGGGTAAACTCCGGGAGTTGGTGATGGACAGGGAGGCCTGGCGTGCTGAGGTTCATGGGGTCGCAAAGAGTCGGACACGACTGAGTGACTGAACTGACTGAACTGACCACTGTCTTTAAAATACTGCTTTTGCTAAGTCAACAAATACCTCATCTTTGCCAGATGTAATTGTTACTCTTCTGTATTCAAATTACTAACTTCTCAGAAGCAGAAGCAGAAGATTGCAGAGAGACATATCAACAACCTTAGATATGCAGATAATACACCCAAATGGCAGAAACTGAAGAGGAGCTAAAGAGCCTCTTGATGAGGGTGAAAGAGGAAAGTGAAAAAGCTGGCTCAAAATGCAATATTAAAAAAATTAAGATCTTGGCATCCAGTTCCATCACTTTATGGAAAAATAGAAGGGGAAAAGTGGAAGCAGTGACAGATTTTATTTTCTTGGGCTCCAAAGTTACTGTGGACGGTGACTGCAGTCATGAAATTAAAAGATGCTTGCTCCTTGGAAGAAAATCTATGACAAACTTAGATAGTGAATTAAAAAGCAGGTATCACTTTGCCAACAACATTTTTTTGTTTTAATACTAGAACACAGTGAACTTTATTTCCATTATTTATATTGTAATGAACGTCTTCACTCAAAGTTTGGACTCTAAGGATGGAAATTGCTTGGTTGTAAGCTCTATGAGAGAGCTGGACTATAAAGAAAGCTAAGCACCAAAGAATTGATGCTTTTCAACTGTGGTGTTGCAGAAGACTCTTGAGAGTCCCTTGGACTGCAAGGAGATCAAGCCAGGCAATCCTAAAGGAGATCAGTCCTGAATATTCATTGGAAGGAATGATGTTGGAAGCTGAAACTTCCACCTGATGCAAAGAGCTGACTCACTGGAAAATACCCTGATGCTAGGAAAGATTGAAGGCAGGAGGAGAAGGGGGTGACAGAGGATGAGATAGTTGGATGGCATCGCCAACTTGATGGACATGAGTTTGAGCAAGTTCTGAGAGTTGGTGATGGACAAGGAAGACTGCCATGCTGCAATCCATGGGGTAGCAAGACTCAGACACAACTGAACGACTGAACTGACTGACTGAAGCTGTGTGAGGGTATGAAATATACAGTTCTTTTTATTTATTTATTTGGCTGTGGTTGGTCTTAGTTGTGGCACGGGGGATAGTTACCTGACCAGGAATCAACCTTGGTCCCCTGTATTGGGAGCTCAGAGTCCCAGCCACTGGACTACCAGGGAAGCACCAACATACATTTCATTTAGATGCAATTTGCTACTTTTACACCTACAGCTTCCCTGAGAGCTCATATCTAAAAGGAACGAAAGGAAGTCTGTTCAGAAAACAAACAAAAATTGTTAAGTTTATTACGTTTGGGAAGAGTGTTTCTGCTTTTAAATCCCTGAATGTTATATATCTGTGCTGTGCTTAGTCTCTCAGTTGTGTCTGATTCTTTGTGACCCCATGGACTGTAGCTGACCAGGCTCCTCTGTCCATGGGATTCTCCAGGCAAGAATACTGGAGTGGGTTGCCATGCAGTCATCCAAAGGATCTTCCTGACCCAGGGATGGAACCCAGGTCTTCTGCATTGCAGGCAGATTCTTTACTGTCTAAGCCTATCTATGACTATCGAAAACAAAGATTAAACATTAACACTATGCAATACCAGTTAATTTTATAAATATCTTTCTTACCTCAAGTTGTATTTATTTTGGCTTAATATTTAATAAGCCAAATAATTTTTAGTGAAGAAAATATGGAACTGATGATGGTAATTTTAAAGGGATGGAAAGCAGATTATGATGATAACTTTGGTGATGTTATATACTGTATTTTTAAAAGTTGACATGAGAAAAGCTAAGTCTGCCCTTCCAATTTTCTTGATTGGTTTTGGAAAAATATATAATGACATTTTCATCATTATTGAATGATACAAGGTATTTTTGTTGTCCCAAAATCCTCTGTGTGCCACTCTTCATCCCTCATTCCCATCCCCAACCTCTGGCAACCACTGATCTTTTAACTATCTCCGTGGTTTGCTTTTTTGGTCATATAGTTAGCATTACACAGTATGTAGCCTTTTCAGATTGAATTTTCACTTAACAAGTCGCTTCAATCATATCTTACTCTTTTGGCCCTATGGACTGTAGCCCACCAGGTTCCTCTGTTAATGGGATTCTCCAGACAAGAATACTGCATTGGGTTGCCTTGCTCTCCTCCAGGGGATCTTCCTGATCCAGGGATTGAACCCACATCTCTTATGTCTCCTGCACTGGCAGGTGGGTTATTTGCCACTTGTGCCTCTTTCACTTAGTAGTAAGCATTGTTTCCTCCCTTGCATTCATGGTTTGGTGCATGCGTGTCCTTTTTGTGCCAAATAATATTCCATTGTCTGGCTGGGCCAATTTATTTATCCATTCATTTACTGAAGGGCTTCTTGGTTATTTCCAAATTTGGGGAGTTATGAATAAAGCTGTTATAGACATTTCACAGATTCAAAAAAATTCCTTTTTCGTTTAAAATTAAACATATAATGAACCAGCTCACTTCCAATATGCATCCAAACCAGACTGAAGAGGCATCTCCTTTCTTCTACTTCATGCTCTCTCCATGTTTGTATTAATTGCATTGTTAATGTTAGCATACTATTTTCTCCATTTTCCATTCATTTGTTTTAGACAACGCTACTGCTGCTAAGTCGCTTCAGTCGTGTCCGACTCTGTGCGACCCCATAGACGGCAGCCTACCAGGCTTTTCCGTCCATGGGATTTTCCAGGCAAGAGTCCTGGAGTGGGGTGCCATTGCCTTCTCCTTAGACAATGCAGGAAAATGCAATAAAACCCCCAAATGGATCAAGAAGTGTCATTAAGGTAGAGATGGTTGTTTTATGAAAATCGAAAAATTGACTTATAGGCAGAGATGGATGGCTCATACTCAAAAACTCCAAACTCCCAGATGGTTTTGGGGTCGACATTTCTATAGGCAAAATTTGGGGTGAGGGCTGCAGGGTGAGTGACTTTCTTCTGATTGGCTGCTGGTGACCTAACAGAGCAGCGCTCCAGGAATCCTGGGCTCAGCCTAAAGTAACCATCTTCCACGTGGGTGGGTGGGGGGCTTAGTTCTTATGCAAGAACTCAAAGATAAGGATTGTTATGTTTATACCTTGAGGAGGAACCAGGATCCTGCTTTAATCACTGCACTTTGGTTTCCTCCTGATTCTATTAGCAACTATTTGAATTTGCTTTTTGGAACAGGGAGGTTTAGAAGTCTGAAGTTTGTATCCAACAAATTAGAAATGGGGGATAAAAAAAGAAAGGCTTTTGTGCTCAGGAGGCCCCTGCAGGGTTTTGCTTGGTTACAAACTTATTCAACCTGAATAACTGAAGCTAAAAGCTGTTTTGTTGTGTTTTTTTTTTTTTTTTAATTTAAGTATGGGACCCAACTGAAGAGACTTAACACACATGCACACATTGTTGATTTACAAAGTTGTGCTGTCATTATTAATAAAAAACATGATTTTAGTCAAGGTACATGGGAAATTATCAAAGTGATCTTGTTATAAGCACCAAGAACTTTGATCTTTCCTCATTTAGGGTGGAAGGGACCAGAAACTGCTGAGCTGGTATGAAGGCCACACAAATAACTAAACACTTACTGGGAGTCAAAGTTTTTGTTCATTCAGCCCAAGTTACTCATTCAGTGTATTCTAGACACCCGTCCACACACACTGTCCATCCACCAGACCAGGCTGAACTATGCATCCAAATCAGAATTCATCATTTATTGATTTTTAAGACCTTGGACAAGTTCTGTACTTAAGCCTCATCTGTGAAATAGGGATGATTATAAGTACTTAATTAGGGCATCCTTATAGTTAGAAGTTGGCTTTCCAGGTGACTCAGTGGTAAAGAATGGGCATGCCAATGCAGGAGACCTGGATCCTGACAATCCCCTGAAGGGAACGGCAACTCACTCCAGTAATCTTGCCTGGGTAAAGCCCATTGACAGAGGAGCCTGGAGGGCTGGCTACAGTCTAGGAAGCACAAAGAGTCAGACCCGCCTTTGCGACTAAACCACAACAACATAGTTAAAAGTCAGGTCAGGTCCCCAGAAATGCGAACCAACTTCATGTTTCGTGACACATGTCACTGTTAACCCACTAGGAGCTGAGTATATGATGAAAGAAATCATAAGTGAGTCTGCCTCTCTGCAGATTCCCTTTTCCCAATCTAAGTGTGTGCTTCAGTCCTGTCCGACCGTGTACCACGTTAAGGACTGTAGCCCCCCCCAGGCTCCTCTGTCCCTGGGGATTCTCCAGGCAAGAATACTGGCGAATTGGAAGCAGCTGGGTTGCTATGCCCTTCTCCAGAGGATCTCCCCCACCCAGGGATCGAACCCCCATCCCCTGCCCGGTCTCTTAGGACTCCTGCTTTGGCAGGCGGGTTCTTTACCAATAGCGCCACCTGGGAATCCCTCCCAATCTAAAAGGGCAGCGAAACGCGCAGAGGTCCCTACACAATGCAGCAACACGAGTGCCAACAGCCTGTCCCCAGTGGCAACATTCACTCATCTTCCAAAATCGTTTTGAGTTCTTCTAATCCTGTTACTTTTCTTTGGCTCTTGACACTCTGCAAACGTAATTTGTGCTAAACCATGCTGTTGTCCGACGTCAAAGGCTTGGCCGCAGGTCGGAGGACTTCTCAGAGGACCATAGTTTGGTACTAAGAGGACAGGGTGCCTGGAGCTCCAACTGTTCACGCCTTCTGTCAGCTTTTTCAGGATATTTGCAAAGTCGCAGCCGAAGGGGCGTTTCCGAGCAGCGGGGGGCGGGCAGATACTGCGCCTCCCCTCTCCACGTTCTGGGCCGGGGGGCGGGTACCCGGCTGGGAGCAATAACTAAGGCCGCGTTCGCAGCCAGGTGCGAGCACGTGGACGCCTAGGCGCTGAGCTCCGTGTTGCCGGGCGGTCCGTTTACCCTCCCTTCGCCTCGTACCTTCGCCCGCCTCCGGGCAACCTCAACCCCGGCCAACGTTAGGCGCCTCCGCCGCCCCTGCTCGCGGCCTGTGGCTCTGGGCTCTGGGCTCCCGGCGATCCGGCCGCGGAGCTTTGCCGGCGTCCTCCGGGCGGGCCCGGGAGGCGGCGCGGCCTTGGGAGGCGGGGACCCGGCGGGCCGCAGGCGCTCGGCTTCCGGAAGCCAGTGGTTCTCCGGCTCCCGCTGCGCGGACCGGCGCGGCGGCCTGAAGTCCAGCATCCCGGCCAACACCTCCCGGAGCAGCGGGCGGCACCGACGCTTCAGCGGCTGGATCCCAAACCACGCTCGCCCAGGCCGGCAAGATGCAACCGGTGTACCCGGAGGTGAAGCCCAACCCGCTGCGGAACGCGAACCTCTGCTCGCGCATATTCTTCTGGTGAGCGCCCCGCCTGGGCCGTGATACCCCCGCCGCCGTGGGGCGGGTACCTGATGCCGCCTTCGCCTTTCGGGGGCAGAGGCGCTTTCCGTTCTCCCTCAGGCCGCCCGGCTTCTTGCCGCCGGTGGGGCCGCCCCGCGCCGGCCGCGTGGTCCCCGTCGGCTCGCCGGCTTGCGGGGGTGTGGGGAGCAGGCCGAGGAGGGGGACGTGGTCGCGGGGTTGCCGGCTATCCCGGTATATTTGCTCGCCGCTCCGGCAGCCTCCGGTTCCCAAAGCAGGGGGAGCAGCTGGAGCCGGAGGCGGAGAACGGAGGCTGCCCATGGGGAGTCACCGCCCCGCCGGAGAATGGACCGGACCCTCCCCCTCACCCCGCTGCCCCCCTCCACCCTACCCTTAGCCGGCTTCTCCAATACTGCTCTGGGAATTTGCTCTTTCGAGCTAGAGCTGCACTTTTTTTTTCGTTTTTTACGCCCCCTAAGCAAGCAGCTCATGAGCAGCTTCCTTTATGTAATTAGCGCTCTGGACCAATTGCCGTCTTCCAATAATGTCTCCATCTTTAACCATATTCCTTATGTGACATCTGCCGGCCAGTTGCACCCGGCTGTCTGTCTGTCTGTGACCGTGTCTCTCTCCCTCCCTCTCTGTCTGTGTGCGTCTGGTACCTAATTAAGGCAAATTTGTAATGGGTAAAGAGACAATTTTTATGTAATGAATGGGGACACTGTTCTTGAACATGTTTTGCTTTTGCCTGGGACACAGCGACGACTGGCTTTTGACCACCCGCTTTCCTATTGTGAATATTTATTTACCCTTCCACCTTTGAGGACTACTCTGGGCTTGGGGTCCCTGAAGCCTGTGGGGTCTTGTCCAGATCTCTAGCCTTCAGAGAAGCGATTTGTGGTTGTTCCTATAATTTCAGGCAGGGCAGGCAGGGCAAGGAACTCTCCAAGACAGTTTTTGTGGATTTTAAAAATGTATGTATGGAAATGGAAAGTGAGGACCTCATTGATTGTGGTAGGCACCCATTTCCAGTTTTCCTGTGGGAGCAGATGGAGCTATTATCTTTTACAGCTGAAGGTACTGAAGCATAGAGATTGAGGAAGTTGCCTACATCATATAGTGAGTAAGTAGTGGAGTGGGATCCTGAACTAGGCAGTCTGACTTCTGAGCCTGTGATTCCTGTGTGTAACTCCAGTTCTGTTAACTGTTCTGTTTAACCAACTGTTTCTGTTGGTATGCTTACTTGTTCCTAAATGCACAAAGAAGGTGATTCCAAACACACCTTTGTTCTTGTAGACAATTCAGGTTCTTGCTGTGGGAGATGATGCATGTGAAACATCTATAATCAAGCTTTAGGGCTCAGACCTGCCGCATCCTCCTCACCTGGGAGCCTGTTGTTGTTCAGTCGCTCAGCTGTGTCCGACTCTTTGTGACCCCATGGTGTGGAAGACACCAGGCTTCCCTGTCCATCATCATCTCCCTCAGTTTGCTCAAACTCATGTCCATCGAGTTCCTGATGCCATCCAACCATCTCATCCTCTGTCGTCCCTGTCTCCTCCTGCTTTCCATCTCTCCCAGCATCAGGGTCTTTTCTGATGAGTCAGCTCTTCACATCAGGTGGCCAGAGTATTGGAGCTTCAGCTTCACCATCAGTCCTTCCAATGAATATTCAGGATTGATTTCCTTTAGGATGGCCTGGTTTGATCTTCTTGCAGTCCAGGGGACTCTTCAACACCACAGTTCAAAAACCTCAGTTCTTCGGTGCTTAACCTTCTTTATGGTCCAGCTCTCATATCCATACATGACTACTGGAAAAACCATAGCTTTGACTATATATGTGGACCTGGGAGCCTGTTAGAAATGCAGTTTTCCTGCACTCATTCTAGATCGGTTCTGTAAAATTAGAAGCTCTTGGGATGAGGTTTAAAGAAGCGTTCCAGGTGATTCTGATGGCAGGTTGATGCTGGCAACTGCTTTTTAAATTTTTTTTTCTGGCAGCTGCTTTAAGCCACTCCTTGCACTGGCATTCAATATAATCTTTTAAAAAGGGATCCAGACTTCCCTGGCAGACCAGTGGTTAAGACTCTGCTCTTGTAGTGCAGGGGGTTGACGATCCAGAGGAGAGGGGTTTCAGAGTTTGCAGACTTAGTTGTTGACCATAATTGACCATAATAGCTGTCTTGTATTCAAAGCCTGAAGTACCTTAGTGATTTCCTTCTGTACCCAACTTCACTACCAAGGGAATGATGAACTGAGCCCAGCCAGGAAGTTTTGCCCAGAGAGAAGGCTCACTTTGTAGAGAAAAACCAAGTTTTCATGTTCTCATTGGGTATATACTTTAAATTTCATCTGCAGTTTAGTGTTTCACAGCAGTTTGCAGGTAGGGTATAAGGATATGGATATTGGTGATTTTACCAATATGGGTGTTGGTATTGTTGTGGATTTTATAGAAAAATATACATTTTTTTATATTTTGTAAGAAATTTAAAACTATAAGGCAAGAAAGGAAGAATAAGGATTTGTTTTTATTAGCCAAGTACACTTAATGATATTTTGATTGTTTCTTAGTCTTTCCCCTAGAAATTTTTATGCACACCTGCTTACCCATAAACAGAGTATTCGTCTTTTGTATAAAACAAAATCGTTTTGAGTATTGAAGCTTTCTTAATTTTCTTTGGTTAACATTTAATATAAATCTTCAAAACATGGTATTTAATTGCAATTTACGCAGTCTTTCACTTTTGTTTAACAGTTTATTGCTGGTTATGATGTGATGAATATCCATGACCTTGTATTGTGGTGCATCTTTGCTTTTTCTATATTCTCAGACATAAAATGACCAGTGAAAGGCCAAATTGGTTTCCATAAGGTTCGGACCAATTTGCCCTCTTCACAGCTGTTTGTGAGCTTATTTAAGTGTCAGCTTTGAATACCTAAATTAATTCTTCTAGGTCTAAGGTTAATATCAAACGGTCTTTGCTTTTTGGCCCCGCCATGAGGCATCCGGGATCTTAGTTCCCTGGCTGGGGATGGAACCTGTGTCCCTTGGCAGTGGAAGAGTAGAGTCTTAACCACTGGACCCCCTGGGAAGTCCGATAATATCAAACATTTTTAATTTCAGTTTGTTTGATTTGTAAAAATAGAACCTTTTTTTGGTGCCTACTGACCGCTTATTTATTTTTTTGAATTGTGTATTAATAGATTTTTTTTTCCATAGGCATTTATATTTTTAAATAACTTGTAAAAGCACTTATAATTTTACAGATTTTCATTTCTCTGAATTTAAAGGTTTTAAATGATATGTGATTAAGTATATCAAGCTTTTTGGTTTCTCCTGTTGCTTTTATAATATGTCTTTGTAAAATCCCAGCATCATTTAAATCTCTGTAGGCATTTTATTTTAATCTTATTTCATTTCTAACAATAAAGCCAAGTAGAATTTCATTTTTTCCTGAAACAGCCCATTTTCCTGTCATGGTTTATTGAATAATTCTTGCTCATCCCTGTTATTGAAAATAAAGAGCACAGTTAACGAACTGTCTCCAGCTGGGGAATGGATTCTCCAGTCTGCTAAGACTCTCCCTGGCGATATCCTTGCTGTCCTGCACTTCAGCCCCCTGGGGTGTGCTCTGCATTTCTCAACCACCTTCGTCCCAGAGGCCAGCAGGTTGAGGGCTAGTACAGGACCTATCCACAGAGATGAGGGTTGAGTAGGGTCTTGGACCAGATGCACTTGTTCCATCAGTCATTCAGTTCAGTCGCTCAGTTGTGTCCAATTCTTTGTGAGCCCATGGACTGCAGCACACCAGGCTTCCCTGTCCATCATCTTCTGCAGTTTGCTCAAACTCATGTCCATCGAGTCTGTGATGCCATCCAACCATCTCATCCTCTTTCATCCCCTTCTCCTCCTGACCTCAATCTGACCTCAATCTTTCCCAGCATCAGGGTCTTTTCTAATGAGTCTGTTCTTCACATCAGGTGGCCAAAGTTTAAGAGCTTCAGCTTCAACATCAGTCCTTTCAATGCATATTTAGGACTGATATCTTTTTGGATTGACTGTTTGATCTCCTTGCACTCCAGGGGACTCTGAAGAGTCTTCAGTAACACCACAGTTCAAAAGCATCAGTTCTTCAGTGCTCAGCTTTCTTTATGGTCCAACTCTCACATCCAAACATGACTACTGAAAAAGCCATAACTTTGACTATGTGGACATTTGTCAGCAAAGTAATGTCTCTGCTTTTTAATATGCTGTGTAGGTTTGTCATAGCTCTTTTTCTAAGGAGTAAGCATCTTTTAATGTGGCTACAGTCACTATCTGCAATGATTTTGGAGCCCAAGAAAATAAAGTCTGTCACTGTTTCCATTGTTTCCCCTTCTATTTGCCATGAAGTGATGGGACTGGGTGCTGTGGTCTTCTTTTTTTGAACATAGAGTTTTAAGCCAACTTTTTCACTCTCCTCTTTCACTTTCATCAAGAGGCTCTTGAGTTCCTCTTCCTTTTCTGCTATAAGTGTGGTATCATCTACATATCTGAGGTTGTTGATATTTCTCCCAGCAATCTTGATTCCAGCTTGTGCTTCATCCAGCTTAGCATTTTGCATGATGTACTCTGCACATAAGTTAAATAAGCAAGGTGACAACATACAGCCTTGTTGTAATTCTTTCCCAATTTGGAACCAATTTGGAACCAGTCTGTTATTCCATGTCTGGTTCTAACTATTGCTTCTTGACCTGCATACAGATTTCTCAGGAGGCAGGTAAGGTGGTCTGGTATTCCCATCTCTTGAAGAACTTTCCACAGTTTTTTGTGATCCACACAATCAAAGACTTTGGCATAGTCAATAAAACAGAAGTAGATGTTCTTCTAGAACTCTCTTGCTTTTTTGATGATCCAACAGATGTTGGCAACTTTATCTCTGGTGCCTCTGTGTTTTCTAAATCCAGCTTGAACACATGGATGTTCTCAGTTCGTGTACTGTTCAAGCCTGGCTTGGAGAATTTTGAGCATTACTTTGCTAGTGGGAGAGATAAGTACAGTTGTGTGGTAGTTTGAACATTCTTTGGCATTGCCTTTCTTTGGGATTGGAATGAAAACTGACTTTTTCCAGTCCTGTGTCCGCTGCTGAGTTTTCCACATTTGTTGGCACATAGAGTGCAGCACTTTCACAGCATCATCTTTTAGGATTTGTAATAGCTTAGCTGGAATTCCATCACATCCACTAGCGTTGTTCATAGTGATGCTTCCTAAGGCCCACTTGACTTCACACTCACGGATGTCTGGCTTTAGGTGAATGATCGCACCATCGTGGTTATCTGGGTCATTAAGATGTTTTTTTGTGTAATTCTCCTGTGCCACCTCTTTTTAATATCTTCTACTTCTGTAAGGTCCATACTATTTCTGTCCTTTATTGTGCTCATCTTTGCATGAAATGGTCTTTTGGTATATCTAATTTTCTTGAAGAGATCTCTAGTCTTTCCCAGTCTATTGTTTTTCCTCTTTTTTTTTTGCATTGATCACTTAGGAAGGTTTTCTTATCTCTGCATGATATTCTGTGGAACTCTGCATTCAGATGGACATATATCTTTCCTGTTCTTCTTTGCCTTTCGCTTCTCTTCTTTTCCCAGCTATTTGTAAGGCATTCTCAGACAACCATTTTGCCTTAAATCGTAATTCCCCTGACACTGACCACATTTCAGTTAATGAACTGTCCCCTTGCAAAGGGAGTGTGGTTGTGGAAACTGCCATTGATGTCAAGACAGACTCTCTAGAGACTCGTGTCAGAGAATCTGATGACATGAGGGGGATGTGAACTGGCTGAGTGCTGAGATGGTTTAGGGAGGTTGGTTCTGTTAGGTCCTCAGTAACTATCGATGGTGAATACATATAAATGTTTAATTTCAAACTAGGATTCTTGGCACCATTTTCAGAATTCCACTTGTATGAATCTTGTTGTTCTTCATTAACAGTCAGAAATCCACATGTTGTTGATGGAGTCTGGGTGAGCTCTCCGGGGCTCTTTCTCTGGCTTTGTTCTGTTCTGCCTTTTTAGACACATGTAATTTTTTTAATTAATTAATTTGGCTAAGTTGGATCTTAGTTGGGGCATATAAACTCTTAGTTCGGGTAGGCGGGATCTAATTTCCTGACCAGGGCTCAAACCTGGATCCCCTGCATTGGGAGTGTGGAGTCTTAGCCACTGAACCCCAGGGAAGTCCTCCTAGGCATTTAGTTCGATTATTTTTGGTGATTTTATACAATAACTCCAGCTCCAAGGAAGATGCAGAAGGATCACCCTAAAGGTGTATTAAAGTTTACTACTAAGTCCTTGGGCTTCCTTCATAGCTCAGTCGGTAAAGAATCTGCCTGCGATGCAGGAGACCCAGATTTGATTCCTGGGTTGGAAAGATCCCTGGAGAAGGAAATGGCAACCCATTCCAGTATTCATGCCTGGAGAATCCCTTGGACAGAGGAGCCTGGCAGGCTACACTCCATGGGGTCGCAAGAGTCGAACATGACTTAGCGACTAAACTACTACTACTGCTACTAAGTCCTTACCGTGAAATAAACAGTGTAACAGATTTAACTCCTGTAGTTTATTCTCGATATTGGGGTTTTATACTCCACATCTGGTCAGCCTGAGAGATGGCAACTAGTGTCCATTCAGATGTGTCAAGTGAGTAATTTGCTTTTCTGAGTCATCCACGGGTCCCCCAGTGTGTTGACTCCCTTCCCTTTGTTGACCTGAAACAGACTGTCAAGATATTTCTCCCGCAAAGATGGGTTTATGTGGGAACAGCAGAGAATTGCAGTCTGCAGCCATGGGAAGCCATGTGCAAGTCTACAAAGGAGAAGGAAGGAGAACTCTTATAGAGGGAAAGGAGACTTGGCAGAGTTATTGTAGTGAACAGAATCCATGGCTTTTCACTGGCTGAATCCTTGCCAGGAAAGGAAGATTGTTACCTCTTGCCACTGGGCTCTGATATTGTTGCAGTCAGGAGAGCTCCCCTTCCTGGTCTCCCAACTATGTAATTGAGGTTTCTCTGTGTGTTAATTTTTTACACCTGTGTGTCTTTCCCCCCAGACTATGTCTCCTCTGTGATGTGTGGAACATTTTCATCCTAAATCTTGCCTGTAATGTTTCAATGGAGCCAGAGAACACTGTCCTTCTTACCATGAGGCCATTACTATGGGTTTGAGTAAGATAAACCTCTTTGAGTGTTTTCTGTAATGAGTTTGATCTCTGCTCCAGGAAGATCCCCTGGAGAAGAGAATGGCTATCCACTCTAGTAGTCTTGCCTGGAGAATTCCATGGACAGGGGAGCCTGGCGGGCTATAGTCCATGGGTTACCAAGAATCTGACCCAACTGAGCAACTAACATTATCTGTTAAACTTGCCAGTGCTGTTCTTACTAGTGAGTATACAGCAGTTTCTCAGCCCTCAATATGATTGACTCACCTTGTTGGCCCTAAAGTTTGAATGCCTAATCCCTCCCACTTTATATTATTTATTTTTTAAATCAATAAATTAAGATCTTTTTGTTGGGAGTTTTCAATGTCAAACTCAAAAATTAATAGACTGAATAGACAGAAAAATAGAAGGATATAGGAGACCCAAAAAGCACTATGAACCAGTTCAACATGGTTAAGATTTATACAATTTTCACACAACAGCAGGATGCAAATTCTGTTCACGTTCCCATAGATGATAAATCTCTCCAGTGTTGAGGAGACACTGATACATATCCAGGGTCATGAAACAAGGTGCAGAACTTTCATGGTCTAAAGGTGTTGAAATCATACAGAGTCTGTTCCCTTATTACTGTGGAATTATGTTAGAAACCAATATCAAAAGATACTTGAAAATAACCTACATATTTTCAAGATCTGCACCCTGTTTTTAAGTTCCTCTCAAAGCATGAGAACAGCTGGCTTGTTCACTCTTGTGGGGACTCAACAAGGTATTGGGGAGGAAGGGGGCTTCCTGTGTGCGGAGATAAATATACCTGGTCCTTGACTCCTTGGATAGTAAACCCTCGTTGCACCTGGTTTTGTCTCCCTTTTACCAGAGTAGGACATTGAGGAGCTCAGAGTTAAGTCAAGGTGACAAATTCCAGAGTATGGGCTATGACCTCCGTGTTGCTGTGTGTATTTCCTCACCCGGGGCACACAGAATGCCTGGATTGACTGAGCTTATAAGGGTGATTGAGTGGAAATCTCACATTTGTCAACAGAAAGCTCGTGAACATAAAGTTGCTCACCCAATAAATTGCTTTTATTTTTCAGACCCTTGTTGGTGTGTTTTGTTGGTGAGGATGTGACAGATTATGTGATAAACCCATCTGGCTACTACTTTAAACTTCTACTGAAGAGATTTCTCAACTCTGAAGAGATTTCTCAACTCGGCAGTGTACCTTCTTCCCTTTCTGTAAAGAGAGAAAGTTGTCCTGGTTTTTTTTTTTTTTTTTCTGTTCAGAGAGGAGGTTTAACAATTCCATTTCTAATTACAGTATTTCCCATCAGTTTAAAAAAAAGCTATTTACAAGAAGCATTATTACACTGCTGCTACTGCTGCTAAGTCGCTTCAGTCATGTCCGACTCTGTGCGACCCCATAGACGGCAGCCCACCAGGCTCCCTCGTCCCTGGGATTCTCCAGGCAAGAACACTGGAGTGGGTTGCCATTTCCTTCTCCAGTGCATAAGAGTGAAAAGTGAAAGTGAAGTCGCTCAGTCGTGTCCGACTCTTAGCGACCCCATGGACTGTAGCCCACCAGGCTCCTCCATCCATGGGATTTTCCAGGCAAGAGTACTGGAGTGGGGTGCCATTGCCTTCTCTGATTATTACACTACTTCTACTTTTAAATTCATTAAACACTTCTAAATATCTAGAAAGACTAGATATTTCATATATGAACTTACTTATCCACTATGTACACGGTACTGTTAAATAAAATTGCACACACCTAATAATGGTTATAATTTGTGGTATCTTCTAAATATGACCATTTTGGCCTGAACCATTTCCTACCTCACTTCCTTCTCTCTACCACCAATTGTCCTGTTTTTAAACAGAAATTCAGTTCTGTTGCTCAGTCATGTCTGACTCTTTGTGACCCCATGGACTGCAACACGCCAGGCTTCCCTGTCCATTACCAATTCCTAGTTGCTGCTGCTGCTGCTGCTGCTGCTAAGTCACTTCAGTTATGTCCGACTCTGTGCGACCCCATAGACGGCAGCCCACCAGGCTCCCCCGTCCCTGGGATTCTCCAGGCAAGAACACTGGAGTGGGTTGCCATTTCCTTTTCCAGTGCATTAAAGTGAAAAGTGAAAGTGAAGTTGCTCAGTCGTCTCTTAGCGACCCTATGGACTGCAGCCTACCAGCTCCTCCATCCATGGGATTTTACAGGCAAGAGTACTGGAGTGGGGTGCCATTGCCTTCTCTGACCAACTCCCAGAGCTTGCTCAAAAACTCTGGGAGCTTGCTTAAATAGAAGGAAGATGGCTTAAACCTTAAGCCTGGGCCTGTAGGGGTTGGTGTATTGGTGCCTCAGATTACACAGGTGGCGTTTATATGAGTTCTGAATGTTCGTTGAGCAACACAGTTTGTTCACTTGTAAAACAATACATTTTTAATAGCACAGGTAAGTGCCTCCGGCATATCAAGCCCTCAATAAATGGGGACACTGAAGATTATTGCAAGACCCTCCCTCCCTCCCTCTCTCGAGTGGATTTGGTCTTCTCTGCTAGGAGCCACTCAGAAAGTAAGTTGAAGTATTTTGAAGGGAAATTCCGCAGGGCCGCCTTCTCATCAGCCCCGTTCCTCAGGAGGGATTCCTTTCCTGTAAAGGGGGGAGACCTTCTTAGAAATCCTTACAGGAAGGATGAAGTGCCACTGGAAGGAATCCTGCAGAGCCAGCCGCCAGCTCATAGACACAAAGAGGGAATCAGTTGCCTTTGATTTCTGGGAACTGGCCTCTTTAGTGAGGGCAGAGCAAAGTTAGGGAGTAGTACCTAGTGCTGAACATGTGTGGAAAGGTTGGGCTGGGGTTGGGTGAGGTTCCTGTGGGTGAGATTAAACTCCACTTGCAAACTGCGGGTGAACCCGAGGCCGGCCTCGCCATTCTGTGACTCCCAGTCATCTCCGGCTGATTCTTCTGGAAAGTCTTACTCTGAGAGGTTGGTGGCAGGCGAACGGCGGGTGGGGTGTCCACACACAGGTTGAATCCAGCTGGCCCAGAGCCACACAGACAGCCTGTCTGTGGTTTAAAGCCGCACTGTGGTTTCCTCCTGCTCACGTGTTTAGGCTAAATTCTGGCAAGAATGTCAAGGCAGGCAGAGGTGAACATGAGCACCGCTGCAGCCCCCTGTATGTGGAAGAAGCCACCGGCCCAAGCGTGGTGAAGCGTGTGGGCCTGAGTGAGGTCAGGAGCCCCTCCAGGCTGGCGGCGGCCTCCAGGCAGGAAGGGGTCATCCTCCACACTTCCTGCCTCCTTCGTGCTCACTTCCTCCGGCCTCTTTCTGCTTCCTGCCCCTGCCTTCTGTGTTCTCTGCTTTATTTTGTAGCTCATTTTTAAACTTTTAAATTTATTTTTAAATGTTTTTATCTTTTGGCTGCGCTGTGGGGAATGTGGAATTTTTAGTTCCCTGGCCAGGGATTGAACCCCTGCCCCCTGCACTGGAAGTGTGGCATTTCAACCTCTGGACTTCCAGGGAAAGTCCCTCTGTTTTGTTTTTTATCTCTGCCCTCCCTCCCTCCCTCCTTAGAAAATTAGCCCCACTTGGTAGTCCCACAGAAGTCCGCAGTGAGGTTTGGTGATCTTTGAAGATGTGGGTTGAGGATTATCAGTGGAGGGCCTGGCCTCCCTCCATTTCCTCTCTCAGCTCCCCTCCTGCTGAAGTAAGAGGCAGGGTCTCCTCTCATTGTGGGCACAGCCACGCTGAGCACTCCTGGACTCGCTGAGATATTCAAGAATACCTTGCTACCTTAAGCAGATTTCTATACTACCAGGTAGAAGGCTGTCACAACCATGATTAATGTTTGTATCGATAAAAGATTGGCCAAGCACAGCCACTTTCTTTGCCTCCAGCTGAAGAAACTGAGGTGCAGAGAGGTTAAAAAAATTTCATGTCCAAAGCAACACAAATTTGTAAATGGGGAGGAGGCTGTTATTTCAGCTTCAGATGTTGAAAGTCAAGTGCCAGAGACCCTTGGATGGCAGAGAATGAGTTACATACAGCTCTAAGAGTGGTGTGAGCCAAGAAGACAACAGGTGGTGCTTGTAAAAAAAGCTATATTGTATCTTCATTTGTGCAGAAATTCTCAAGTCCATTTCCAAAAGCATATTACACTACAAATGATGCCTTTATTCCTAAACATTTAACAATCTGGTGTTGATGTTCAGTCTTAAATTTCTGACGTGTCCCCTGGTTCCTAATGGGTGTTAGCATTTGACTTGATTGTAGAGCAAAGCAAAACCTTTGTGTTCCTTATATCCTGGTCTTTTGACAGGCCAGGATCCTAGTATTCTTGCGCTTGCATCTTTTTGTTTTATTTATTTTAAGATTTTTGTTTATTTTGTTTATTTTTGTTTTTTTTTTGGCTGGGCCATGCAGCTTGTAGGATCTTCGTTCCCTCACCAGAGATCAAACCCCAGCTCTCAGCGGTGAGAGCATGAAGTTGTAACCGTTGGGTAGCTAGGGAATTCCTGCATCTTTTTATTTTGGAAGGAAATTATATGGTATGGCAGCCTCCCTTCTGCTCCTCTCCCCAACAAAAGGGGGGAAAAAAAACCCTTGATTTGATAGGAAATCAGATTAATAGTAAAATTTTTGATTGCCTGAAGTTGTAGAGCTGTTCTCAGTCTGTTTTCAAAAAGTTGCTCCTTTTGGCCTGCCTCAACTCCTGGTTTGCCCAAGACAGTCCTGATTTACACTCCTTAATCACACTGTAATTATTAACAGCACCCTGTTTTACTCCTAGCAGTATCTTAGTGATAGTGAAGTCACTCAGTCGTGTCTGACTCTTTGTGACCCCATGGACTGTAGCCTATCAGGCTCCTCTGTCCGTGGGATTTTCCAGGCAAGAGTACTGGAGTGGATTGCCATTTCCTTCTCCAGGGGATCTTCCCTACCCAGGAATCGAACCCGGGTCTCCTGCATTGCAGGCAGACGTTTTACCATCTGAGCCACCAGGGAAGCCCAGCAGTATCTTAGGTTGGGTGATAAATAATATGGTCGCTCTAACAGAGCTAAATTCATATTCCATAAAATATGTTCCTCCCTCTCCAGTGGGTTCAGTTCCTGCGTGGGGAAGATCCCCTGAAGAAGGGAATGGCAACCCAGTCCAGTATTCTTGCCTGGAGATCCCATGGGCAGAGGATCCTGGCAGGCTACAGTCCATGGGGTCGCAAAATGCTGGACATGACTGAGCACAACACACACACACACACACACACACACACACACACACACCCACCCACCCACCCACCCCCGGACACACACGCACACACACACACCCACCCCCACCCACCCACCCACCCACCCCCGGACACACACACACACACACACACACACACACCCCCACACACACCCACCCACCCACCCACCCACCCCCGGAGTTCAGCTAAACTTTGATGTATTTGAGTAATGGCAAGTGAAATCCTGTTACTGTCACCACTTGAGCAGGTATCCTTCTAAGATAATCCCTGACCTGTGATTTGTACGTGAGAGTGATGGCTGTGAAAGCTGCAAGGAGAGTGTGTGCTCCTGGAGGTGGCACTTTGGCATCTGGGTTGCGGGAATGCACAGAGTCACTGGGGCTGGAGGCACAGTGCCTAAGGGGTCTCCTGAAGGTGTATGCAAGTCCAGCCATTGAAGGTGCTTATCTCCAGCTGAACAGAAAGCCAAGACGAGGGCACTTTGAGCAGCCAGGCACCAGGGAAGCCCTGGGTCAGGTGGAGAGGCTGGCAGTTCCCCAGATGACCCGCACCCTCACCGTCTTAGGTAGCTAAGACGATAGACTGGTTACACTGCTTTTGCAGTGGGTTGGAGGAAGAATAGGCCGAGGGTTCTGAGGGGCGTGGGGGCTCCCTTGGGCTCGGCCAAGGCTGAGGACCCCTCTGCCCTGTTGGAAGGACCCCATGTCTGAGATGAGGCTCAGTAAGTGACTCTGAACTCTGTGCTGACTGTCCTGGCTGGTAACCAGCTGTGTGATCTCGATCTTGGTCCAGATCCAATCTGAGCCAGTTTCTTTATTCGCCCAATTGAACATGTTAGCATTAGCCTCGTGGGTGGATGGAAAGGAGATTTTAGATGTCAGCCACCTTTGCTGCTTTCCTCGGGGACCTCAAGCCCAGCTACTCTCTCTCTCAGGTTCCCTGGTTCTCTCCCTCCTACAGGACATTCTTTTATGCTCTCTGTTGCTTAAGAGGCAAACACTTAGCGTCTCAGGATTTTTCTTTAAGTGCTTTAGGCCTTTGGGCTTCTGCCCCACTGTTCCTTTGGCTTGGAACAGGATGAACCACTTGTCCTTCGGGTCTTGGTCCTCACCTGGCCTCCTTGGTGAGCTGTGTTCTTCACCCCGTCTAAAGTGGCCGTCCCCACCCTCAGTTGTGTCTTCCTGTTTTATTTTCTGTCTGGTTATTATCATTGTTCTTGACCTGTCTCTATAATTTGATTATCATCCCTCTTCTCAAGTTTGAACTCTGTAAAAAAAAAAAAAAAAAGACCCTATCTAAGGTCTCAGAGAAGGCAATGGCACCCCCACTCCAGTACTGTTGCCTGGAAAATCCCATGGATGGAGGAGCCTGGTAGGTTGCAGTCCATGGGGTCTCTAAGGGTCGGACACAACTGAGCGACTTCACTTTCACTTTCCACTTTCATGCATTGGAGAAGGAAATAGCAACCCACTCCAGTGTTCTTACCTGGAGAATCCCATGGACGGAGAAGCCTGGTAGGCTGCAGTCCATGGGGTCGCACAGAGTCGGACACGATTGAAGCGACTTAGTAGTAGTAGTAGTAGTAGTAAGGTCTAGAACCTAGAAAAGTGTCTTACTTAATGGGTGATGAAGATTAATTTGAATTAAAGTTATAATTCTGGTTTCCCTATAGTCCTGTGATTGAGATTCCTAGTGAAAAAAAGCTTGTGGGTTGCATCCTTTTTTATTAATAAAGGGGTCATGCATATCTTATGGTTTGAGGGCTACTTCCCAGGGGATTGAGGGAGAAAGGTCTCATCTGGATATGCCTCTCTTGACCATGGCATTCAGCTCACGGGCTGGTTTAGGGCTGGGAGACAGAACGGCCTGGAGCCAAGGTGACACTTCAGTTCAGGCGCTCCGTCGTGTCGACTCTTTGCGACCCCATGGACTGCAACACACCAGGCCTCCCTGTCCATCACCAACTCCCGGAGTTTACTCAAACTCATGTCCATTGAGTCACAGGGCATCCGTAAAGAATCTCCTGCAGAGCATTCTCCCTGCTGACAAAACCTGTTTCTGTTGTTTTTGGTTGCTTTTTTCCCACCTCTGCAAGCTTTTGTGCTTATAGGAAACTTTTTTTTTAAGCAAATGGGAGAATGTACCAAAATTATTAAGGAAGCTGTTTTAGCCTGTCCTCAGATTCACTAGGGAGTTTTCTCTCTCTCTACTTAACTTCCAATCAAATAAGCCCTTTAATAATAGATCACATACAGAGAGGCTTTTCAAAAGATGTTTTTGTTCTTTCTGGATATACAGTTAGCTATTCAAGCTAAGGGTTGTTATGTTCATAATTGACCTATAATACTTCAAAGAATGAACTGGTTTAGCTGGAATTTTCCTAAAGTCAGTCCTGTTGACTTTGTATTGCCCAGATAGAAAGTGTATGATTTATAATTAGCCTTCCCCCTTTAACTCTGAGTAATAGGCAGAAAGGCTATTAGATTTTAAATTGCTGTTAAATTTTGGACAGCTGTTCTCAATATTGTGTAAAGAATTCCACATTGTCTGTCTGGAGTCTCTGCTGAGAGACGAGTTGCCTAGAAGACAGACGGACAGAATAGTCTTAAAGAAGGACTGACCTGTTGCGGAAGAGTGGTTTTATATTCAAAGCCAGTGTGGGCGCTGGGGGTTTTTCCATCACACCCTCTGCCTTAGGGCTGTTGGGCCTTGTCTGTTTTGTTTATGGAGCTTAAGCATCTTTCAGTAGTTCAGTCGCTCAGTCATGTCCGATTCTTTGCGACCCCACGAATCGCAGCATGCCAGGCCTCCCTGTCCATCACCAACTCCCAGAGTTTACTCAAATTCATATCCATCGAGTCGGTGATGCCATCTAGCCATCTCATCCTCTGTCGTCCCCTTCTCCTCCTGTCCCCAATCCCTCCCAGCATCAGTCTTTTCCAATGAGTCAACTCTTCGCATGAGGTGGCCAAAGTACTGGAGTTTCAGCTTCAGCATCAGTCCTTCCAAAAAACACCCAGGACTGATCTCCTTTAGAATGGACTGGTTGGATCTCCGTGCACTCTCAAGAGTTATCTCCAACACCACAGTTCAAAAACATCAATTAAAAAGCATTAATTCATGACCACTGGAAAAACCATAGCTTTGACTAGATGGACCTTTGTCGGCAAAGTAATGTCTCTGCTTTTTAGTATGCTATCTAGGTTGGTCATGACTTTGCTTCCAAGGAGTAAACATCTTTTAATTTCATGTCTGCAGTCACCATCTGCAGTGATTTTGGAGCCCAAAAAAATAAAGTCAGCCACTGTTTCCCTATTTGCCATGAAGTGATGGGACCAGATGCCATGATCTTAGTTTTCTGATTGTTGAGCTTTAAGCCAACTTTTTCACTCTCCAAATATGAACTCAAATCACTGCTTTTTGGAGAAGGAAATGGCAACCCACACCAGTGTTCTTGCCTGGAGAATCCCAGGGACGGGGGAGCCTGGTGGGCTGCCGTCTATGGGGTCGCACAGAGTCGGACACAACTGAAGTGACTTAGCAGCAAGCAAAGAACTATCCTGTATAAATGACTTAACTGCCTCTTTACTGCCCTTCTCAGGGGGATGCCCGCACCCTTTCTCTCCAAGTGTGTGCGCATCTCTGCCTTGCTCCTCTCTTAACTGAACAAACTGTTTCTTTGTGTGCTTTCCCTCTTGTTGTAACGCTGTGTCTAATAATAAACTTTGTACCTACATTTACAAAAAAAAAAAAAAAAAAATCACTGCCTTTTTTTTTTTTTTTAATAACTGCATTTTCTCCTAATCATGTAGGTTGGTGACATAGAAATTCAGTGAAAAGGTAGGCTCAACTACTTTATTAGTTATTCTGTTTACTTGGAGGAAAATCATAGCTGTGTTATCAGCTGCATTTCTTTTCAAACCTCATACCATTTGCCACAAAATATTTTGGATTGTAGGGCAACATCGGCCAGGGGCTGAAGTCTCTGTCAGTGTTCCTGCCTTAAATATTAAAAATCAGTTGCAAAAAATATAAATAAATAAAAATTAGTTGCTATGCTGTATGGTTCAGTGGTAAAGGATCTGCCTGCCAATGTAAGAGATGCAAGTTCGATCCCTGGGTCTGGAAGATCCCCTGGAGGAGGAAATGGCAAACCACTCTAGTATTCTTGCCTAGGAAATCCCATGAACAGAGGAGCCTGGTGGACTAGTCCACGGGGTGTCAGAGAGTCAGCCATGACTGAGTGAATCACCAGGTCAGGTCATCTTATAGAAGCATCTGATGATCATGCCTGAGGAGAAAGAAGCTTGGGCAAAAACATGAAGAGCTGAAGTAGGTTGTTAAGAAAACCCTGGAGCCAGTTAGAAGAGGCATTGGACAGAACAAGAAGGTCATGGTGCTGCACCAAGAGTCCTCTACCCTCCCAGTGGAACAGAAGGAAATGCATCAGATGCTGCCTCAGTGAACAGGGTGCCTTTTTTGTCAACTTACTGTGTTTTCAGTGTCTTCCTCTGGGGAATTGAAGGCACAATGCGAGTCTGATAGGTGGACCTGAAGAGTCATGACCCCAGGGGAAGGGACTAGGAACAAAAAGAAGCAGTAACAGAGGGTGTTATTCCGGACTTCACACCTGAGCCAAGTTGAAAGCTACCGAAAATCTGCACAAGACAGAATTGCACCCTGAGATTCACTCCTGTGTTGAAGGGGGCCCTTGTTTGTCCCTTCTGAATGAATCATCGGAGAATGAGAATGTCTAAAAATTAGAACTATGCTGTGAGGAGACTTTGGGGGATAAAAGTTTGGAAATTTGGGGGAAGCTCCAAATAAGTGTTCTGAATAAATTGTATTTGAAATAGAGATAATTGGAATTGATGCATCTTTTTTTTTTTTGATGCATCTTCTTGATTTTTTTTTTTTTTTGATGGCAGAGTTATCTGTTATTCTTCTCCTTTTTGGGGACATAAGATCAGTGGGGACACATATGACACATAGGTTTGTTTTTGTGTTAAGTATTTTGTGCAAGAATTTAGTTCTGCCCAGAATAGACTTTGCAATATGTATTAGGGGATTTGGGGAAATGAACACAGTAAAGATAGCTTGTGGCCTCATGGGGCTTGAACCCTCCACTGAAAGTAGAGAGGGTTGATTTAGATTTCTTATTTGGCTGAAATTTGTGGCAATTCCAACAGCGGTTGGCTGGAAGGTGCTTTCTTTCCTGGCTATGGAAGGTTTTTCCTAAGTACACGAACAGTGTGAGATATTGTCTCAGGTCCCTGATATTAAGCAGTCTGCACGTCTTTGAGGTCATCCAATAATTTAGATTTCTCATGCATCCCAATTCGGGCTTCCCAGGTAGCTGAGTGAGTGGTAAAGCATCTCTGCCTGCAAATGCAGGAGACACAGGTTCGATTCCTGGGGTCGGGAAGATCCCCTGGAGGAGGACATGGAAACCGACTCCAGTATTCCTTGCCTGGAGAATCCCATGGACAGAGGAGTCTGGTGGGCTACATACAGTCCATGGGGTCGCAAAGAGGTGGACTTGACTAAGTGACTGAGCGTGCGTGTACATACACACCCATGAATGCCAACTCAGATGGCTTTTTGTTAGATTTCGTGGGCAGAGGCTTGCGATGAGAGTTCTTGGGAAAAGCTGAGGGGAAGGGTTGGAGCTTCCTGAATATTACCCAGGCTTTGGTTTAATGGTGATTTTAGGTTGAGGGAACGCTGTCCCTTCTCCTGGTTTCATGCAAAGCCATGTCATGTTCTGTGCCCTGTTTCTCTTAGGCCTAATGTCTGTTGCGCTAAATAGCAAAGGAACATGAAGTTAAGTAAGCTTCACCTTAAACCTCAAAGAAGTTCCATTGCAAACTGGAGCTATCGTGGGAGTTATTGCCAAGTTCTCATCTGCTTCTTGCAAAATTTTGGACAAACAGGTTGATATTTATATGTAGGTCTTATAAACCCTGGACTGCTAGGATGTCCAGGGCTGCAAATATTTGCCCAGGTTTTATACAGACAGTCTGTTAACGATATCTGTGGTCTCAGAGAGTAAACAACTTCCACATGGACTTCTGTGCGAGACTGGCATGGCTGGTGGGGCCTGTGTGTGAACCCAAGGCCCGTGTGTGCCCCTCTTGTCCTCTACTGCTTGGCTAGCTGTCGGTGTTCTGTCCTCTGGAGATTTCACTGTTGACAGCCCTGTGCTCTGACTCAGGGTGGCAGATACTGTTTTTAGTAGAACCCAGCCAACTAGTATCACGTTGCACATACTAAAGCAATCTGTCTGCAGCTGTCTCTGAATTCATTTGCTAGCTGCACTTTGAGACCAGAGTTAATCATAGAGCTGAGTTAAATTCTGTCATGGGTCAGGAGAGAAAGGCCAGCCGGCTATTTCTGGTGGGTCTATTTTGGCGTGTCTTCTACTGCTCATCATTGGACTGCCATCTCTGAGGCATCAGAAAGGAGAACCTCTTCGGTGGGTGGCTCTGCAGACCAGCAGTATTACCGTCACCTGGAGCTTGGGCGAAATGTACTCTCAGGTCCTGCCACAGGCTTAGTGAATCAGAATCTGTATTTGACCAAGGTCTCCAGGTGATTGAAATCCATGGGGCTAGGCCAGGCTCCTCTTGTCTTCTGCTTCGCTGAAGCAGGTTCTGAGGGTGGAAGAGGAGAGCGTGGAGAAGGTGTGCTCATCATGGTTTTAAGGTCTGGGTCCTGTGTGTGAGTCACACACAGCCCTTTTATCTCCCACATCACATGGTCTCACCTAGCTGCAGGAGGCTTGGGAAATAGAGTCAGACCATGTAACAGGAGTAAGAAAAGGAAGGATCAGACTCAGAAATGGGCAAAGCAGTGGATTAGCTGAGCTACGCTGTGGATGGAGTTCAGCTGTAAACTTTATGCCCAGCTTTCTTTTTGTTACTCCTTTTATTTTTTTCTTAACTCATTATACCAAAAGATTTAAAAAAAAATATGCTCATTGCTGATGAGAGGAAAAGATTAATTTTATTGCTAAGCTCATACAACACCAATATTATCATTGGGTGACTCACTTTCACAGAGGAAATAACCCAACATCTACGACTGATGTAAGATGTGGATTTCCCCCTAGTCTTCCCTTCCCTGTCATGATGGAAAATGGCAAGCATATATACAAAGCAGAGGGAGCACCCATCTGTGAGTGTCAGCAAGTGGACCGCCTCATGGCAAATCTTGATTCAACTCACTTCTGACTCACTTCCTGTCCTAAACATGAACTGTCCTTTTTTTTTTTTTTTTGCAAGTCTGATGAGTGAAGAATGCTGTTATGGGTTGCATTGTGTCCCTGTAAAACTTATGTGTTGAAACCCTAGTGCCCAGGACCTCAGAAAGTGACTGTTGTTTGGACATTGGGCCTTCAAAGAGATGATTAGGTGAAAATTAAGATGTTAGTGTGGGTACTAATCCAATATGACTGGTGTCCTTGTAAGAAGAGAAATATTGGACACTAGTGATGAATATGCATAGAGGAAAAGGGCCTGTGAAGACGCACAGGAAGTGGCCCTCTGTAAACCAAGGGGAGAGACCTCTGAGGACACCAACTCGGCCGGCACCTTCATCTTGGACTTTTAGCCTCCAGAACTGTGAGCAGCTTCCATAATTTTAAGTCACATAGTCTGTGGCGTTTTGTTGTAGCAGCTCTAGAAAACAAAGAATAAATGGTATATGGAATAAAAATGGTACACCTACCGTTGCTGTGTTTCTTTTCCTTTTTAAAGGAAGAGCACTGTAACCTACTTTTCTTAATAAGTCTCTGTACACATTTGTTTTACAAGTCTTTGCAGGAAAGGGTCAATATGATTATATACACTCATACAGACCTGCTAAATTATCACATTGTATATCATCTCGCTTCATATTTTTGTTTTTGCTCTGTGTCATGCAACAGGCACAGAATATTAGAAAAACAAAGCCATAGCTTTAGAGAATTATTATAAACTTAATACCTTGTAAGTTAACCAGGTCATGAAAGAAGGTTCTGCCAGCTCTGCTTGCTACCCTCCAGTATTCTATTCCAGTCACAAGCCCTTCCCTTTCCTCAAAAAGAAAATTCTGCTTCAAACTCTTCAGGGTCTATATTTAACTTTTCATCAGTGTACCTGTAATGTATTTATTTTTTTAGTTTGAGTTTTAGTTAGTCTGCATACTCTGGGTTCACATTCTGCCTCTTTTTGGAATGCAGTATAATTTACTATAGGCAGCACCTTTTGGTAACTAGCACAGATCCTATATTTTTAAAATAGCTCTAAAATATTCTAGCATGTTAGCATATTTTAGCAATATATCTGTTTTGGGGCACTTGCAATTTGGCTACTTTCTAAGGAAGTATTTCAAATATAATCATCATATCTGGACTGATTCTTTAATTCCGAACCATATAACCCATTCATCCTGAAACTACAGATGAAAATGTGTATCTCCGCCCCAGGTGCTGGTCTGTGCACTGGGGAGAGAAAGTGCTGGCCTTCTCCCCCAAGCTTCAGAGCTTAGCTCTGTGGAGTAATTTCTAAAAGTTAAATTTCTGAGGCAAAGGATACACTGGCTTTGTATTAATAGCTTTAATGAAACCTATCTGGATGGTTTTAAAGAAAAATTGGATCGATTTGAAATATGCCAATGCTGTAATTGGGTCTGTGTTGACTTTGGAGGGAAAAATAAAATTGGGTCTGGCATGGTACCTTCGAATTATTCTGATTCCCAACAAGGCTGATGTTTCCCCAGCACTGATTACTGTTGGGTTTCCTGAACAGGTTGACTGTTTCTCCCTCTGTCGTGGACCCTTGGGCTTCCCTGTTGGCTCAGTGGTAAAGGATCTGCCTGCCATTACAGGAGATGATCCCTGGGGATTTTATCTCTGGTCAGGAAGATCCCCTGGAGAAGGAAATGACAACCCACTCCAGTGTTCTTGCCTGGGAAATCCCATGGACAGAGGAGCCTGGTGGGCTACAGTCCATGGGGTCACAAGGAGTTGGACATGACTGAGCGACTCAATAACGGGCTCCTTAGCAGTGAGGCAGGGCCGTCTTCTCCTCACAGGTGTGCCTGCCTCAAGTCCTTCTGCTTACTAGTGTGGTCCCTGGTGCTTGGAATTCATCAAGAGCTTTTCTCCTACCTCCTGCCAGTTACGGATCTCCATTTCCACCGCTGTGTGGAGGCTTAGACCTCTTCCACTCCTGAGCTAGTGGTCAGTGGTGGCCAGACCGGTAGACGAGGGGTCACCAGTGACGGAGCCCTGTGCATCCCCTTTCAGGAGCTGGTCTGCTAGGCAGTATTTTGAATTCTTTGCCCATCCTTTGCTCAGGCATCCGCCACAGGTAGATTCTAAGGTGAGGGAGAGATCTTTGACTTAACCTATTGTAAGCTTCCTCAGGCCAGGTACCTCAAAGCATGAGTTTTTGCTTCTAGTCAGTCATTTAACTGACCTTGGCGTCTTGGGCCTGTTTTCCTCTCTGGGGCTCTTGGACTGCACTTAGGTTTTTCCAAAGAGGGTTCTAGCTCTCACCTCCTTTGATCTAACAGTCATTTACCACCGCCCATCTTTCCTAGAAAGACAGTTCTCCGTGTGGTTCGTGACCAAATCCACGAGAAATGCTTGCTTAAAACGCAGATTCTTCGTCTCCACCCCAGTTCTGGGGAGTCGGAACCCCAGTGAATGGGGTCTGTGTCTATTTTGAAGAAGCTTCTCAGGTGATTTCATTGTAGATTAAAATGTGGGAAGTCTATCCTAGAGCGTGTGGCCACCAGGCAAGAGGAGAGAGCTCTTAAAACATTCCTAATCTCTTCCTTCAGAGTTGGCAGAAGTGTTCATAGTGACGGAAATAGGTCTAGGACCTCAGTTGTGTGTCAGCTGAGGGAAGGACAGCAAGGTTGTGGGAGAAAGAGGTGGTCAAAGCAGGGGGAGCCAGTTGGTGAGCAGACCTCTCGGCCAGCAGAACGTTTCCTGAGGTGTGAGCTGATAATGTGTGATCATAAGCTCTAGGGAAGAGTCCCCCTTAACGCTGAAGTCTGGCCCCAACTCCCTGGAGCTGACCCAAGCCTCACAGGTAAAGGGCATGTTCCTCCCCAAGACTGCCCTCTTTTCAGAAACCAGCTCTCAGTCCCGAGGTCCCCAGGCCACCCTCACTTTTGACCAACTGGCTACAAATTTAGCGGTTCCCACCACCCCCTCCTGTTCACTAATTCATCGAAATAACTGAACACTGTTTTGTTCTGGCAAACAGATTCAAACTGGAAGGCTGAGGTCTGAGAGGGTCCTAATCTCTAGGCTTCCTTGTCTTACCCCAGTGGAAACGGGTCGTGTCACCTCCCAGCACATCAGTGTGTCATGATACTCAGAGTATGGCCAACCAGGAAATCACCCCCAAGATTTGGAATCCAGAGTTTCTATTGGGGATTCATTATGTATGCATCACGAAATGGACCGCTGGGTATGTGATTGATCTTATCTTCAGACCCCCCTCTATGGAGATCAGACTGAAAGTATGTGACTCACAGGGGCAGCCTTCTAATTCCATGGTTGGTCTTCCTGGTATGGCGAGCCCCCATCTTGAATCATCTGTTAGCATAACCTTTAGGGGGTCAGGCATGAGTCACCTTGTTAGCAAAAATCATCAGAGTTCACACTAATGTTACTTGGAAAATTCCATGGACTTAGAGGAATGAGGACAAGTAGCAGTCACAGTCTTTTTTTTTTTAGCTTTATCGAAGTAAATTGACAAAATTGTAAGATACTTGCTTTACAGTTTGAGTTGATAAATGTATGCAATGAGGAAAGATTCCATCAAGTTAACTAATACTGATATATCGATCACCCCATGGTTACCTTTTTTGGGTGAAAACATGTTAATTCTACTTTCTTAGCAAATTTCAGTTGTACAATATACTGTTAGCAACTGTATTCACCATGCTTTATATTAGACCGTCAGACCTTATTCATCTTAGAACTTGAAAGTATGTGTACTTTTACCAGCTTTCCCTTTTTATTCCCAGCCTCCTTCCAAGCCCCTGGCAACCACTTTTCTTTTGTTTCTTTAAGTTTGACTTAAAAAAGATTCTGCATGCAGTATTTGTCTTTCCCTGACTTACTTCACAAAGAAAACATGATGCCTTCTAGGTACATCCATGTTGTCACAAATAACAGGATTCCTTTTTTAAAGGCTGAATAATATTCCGTTGTTTTTATGTGTGTTGGGGTGAGTGTGTGTGTGTGTGCGCACGTATGCATGCATGCCTACACGTGTATAGTAGTATCAGTTTCTTTATCCATTCGTCACTGGACGTGTAGGTCGTTTCCTTGCCTTGAGTGCTGTGGTTAATGCTGCAGTGAGCATGGGAGTACAGGTATCTCTTTGAGATAAAGATTTCATTCCTTCGGATGTTTACCCCAAAGTAGGATTGCTGGCCTGTATGGTAGTTCCATTTTTAACTTTTGCGGAACCTGCATACTGTTTTCCGTAGTGGCTACACCAGTTTACATTCCCACCAACAGTGTATGAGGGTTCCCTTTTCTTTATATACTCTCTAACACTTATTTCTCGTCTATTTTGGTGACAGCCATTCTGACCGGTGTGAAGTGATATCTCAAAGTGGTTTTGATTTGTATTTTCCTAGTGATTGGTTATACTAAGCATCTTTTCATGGGTCTGTGGGCCATCTTTTTACTTTCTTTGAAAAAATGTCTATTCAGATCCTTCACCTGTTTTTTAATCAAGTTTTTTGTTTGTTTGATGTAAGTACAGCTACTCTGCTTTTTTTTTGTTTCTGTTTGCATAAAATATCTTTTTCCATTCTCACACTTTTAGGTTGTGTAAGCTGAAGTGACTCATACACAGACAACATAAGGATGGATCTTTTTTTTTTATCCATTCAGGTACTCTGTGTCTTTTGGAGAATTTAGTCTGTTTACATTTATAGGAATTACTTATAGATGTGGGCTTACTGTTGCTATTTTGTTAACTGCTTTCTGGTGGTTTATGCTTTGTACCCCATTCTCCTGCCCTCTGTGATCTGATGCTTTTCTGTAGCGTGCCTCTGACTGCACGCAGAACCGGATTACCCGTACAGGCTGTTTCAGGCCCAGGTCCCTGTGTTGTATTTAGTTGTCATATCTCTTTAGTATGCTTCAATATGGAATGACTCCAGTCGCTCATGTCCTTAACATTTTTGAAGAATACAGATCATTATGGTGTAGACTGTTCTTCAATTTGGGTTTATCTGGTATTTCTTCATAGCAGGAATACTGAGAGACACAGTACTCAGTAAATCTTATGCACCTGCCCTCCACTTGGCCTCATTTCTGGATGGTAACTTTTGTCACTTGATTAAGATGGTGTTTGCCAGGTTTCTCCGTGTATTAAATAATTTGTCAGCTGAAGCCACTCCCCTCTGCAATGTCATTAGAATATAGTAATGCAGTTATTTTTTATTTTTGGGTCTATCCTACAAATCTGATGTAATAGTATTGTCTTCAGTCATTGAAAAAGTACAAAGTACAAAATTGAGAAAGTAGAAAATTGGACTTTTTACTCTTGTAAAACTATGTGTATTTGTTACTTCTCTACCTGTGTTTTTCCCCTCTTTTGTTAGCTGTTTGCATCATTACTAACAGTTCAATGAGCCATCTATTTCTTACATTTTGTTTTAATGAGAATGAACATAATGTAATGTGTCTTGCTCATGAGCAGAGTTGCTCATGGATATAGTTTTTTATACATTATTATATAGAACATATATTACAGAGTTTTTAATATGTCACTGGCATGCTGATCTTAAGGAATTTAATTAAGAATTAATTTGAGGACTTCTGGTGGTCCAGCAGTTAAGAATCTGTGTGCCAGTGTCAGAGACATGGGTTCGATCCCTGGTCTGGGAAGATTCCATCTACATGCCATGGAGCAACGAAGCTCATGTGCCACAACCCTTGAGCCAGTGTGGCAGCTACTGAAACACACGTGCCTGGAGCCTGTGCTCTGCCACCAGAGAGGCCCAGGTACACAATGAAAAGTAGCCCCTGCCAGCCACAATTAGGGAAAGCCCGTGTGTAGCAACGAAGACCCACTGCAACCAAACTAATGTTTAAAAAAAGAAATTAATTTGATATAGAGTTACTATTTCAGTTTATATTACATAGGATAATAAAATAAGTTGCAGCATTTTTTAATTGATTTGACTTTCTAGGGTTAACCAGTAATAGGATGTTGAATTTTAAACTGTTGATTCACCTGGGTTATCTCTATGGTAGTCTGGTTCAGTTCAGTTCAGTCACTCAGTTGTGTCTGACTCTTTGCGACCCCATGAATTGCAGCATGCCAGGCCTCCCTGTCCATCACCAGCTCCCGGAGTTCACTCAAACTCATGTCCATCGAGTCGGTGATGCCATCCAGCCATCTCATCCTCTGTCCCCTTCTCTTCCTGCCCCGGATCCTTCCCACCATCAGAGTCTTTTCCAATGAGTCAACTCTTCCCATGAGGTAGCCAAAGTACTGGAGTTTCAGCTTTAGCATCATTCCTTTCAAAGAACACTCAGGGCTGATCTCCTTTAGGATGGACTGGTTGGATCTCCTTGCAGTCCAAGGGACTCTCAAGAGTCTTCTCCAACACCACAGTTCAAAAGCATCAATTCTTCGGCATAGCTCCAGAATTAGGACCAAGCAGAGGACAACCAAGATTAGTGTTACTAGAGGAAAGCTTCAACATCAAGATGAATCTAATTTATTTCAGTGAAGCTACATGAATTAATGAAGTCAGTGTATTGGTCACACCTACTTAATATTTCAAAGTCAATGCCTAAGTACTCTCCTTGCCTTCCACAGTCCATTGTCTACAAAATGGCTTAAAAGATTCCACAATTTCCTGTTACTTTTCTTTGTGGCTCAGCTGGTAAAGAATCTGCCTGCAGTGCAGGAGACCTGGGTTGGAAGATCCCCTGGAGAAGGGAAGGGCTACCCTCTCCAGTCTTCTGGCCTGGAGAATTTCATGGACTGTATAGTCCATGGGCAGAGAAGGCAACAGCACCCCACTCCAGTACTCTTGCCTGGAAAATCCCATGGATGGAGGAGCCTGGTAGGCTGCAGTCCATGGGGTTGCTAAGAGTCGGACACGACTGAGCGACTTCCCTTTCACTTTTCACTTTCATGCATTGGAGAATGAAATGGCAACCCACTCCAGTGTTCTTGCCTGGAGAATCCCAGGGACGGGGGAGCCTGGTGGGCTGCCGTCTATGGGGTCGCACAGAGTCGGACATGACTGAAGTGACTTAGCAGCAGCAGCGTAGTCCATGGGATCGGGAAGAGACGGACATGACTGAGTGACTTTCACTTCACTTCACTTAAGGATAAGTCAACATTTTTTTTCTTATTTAAATAATTCTTTCAGTATTTTAAGTTGTAGCTTGATCAGTAATATAGACACCACTTTAAGTGTTGACAACAGAACACAGAGAATTAGTTAGTGAGGAATGCACAAAAGCTCTCAGAAATTATAGGCTATCACACTTAAGATTTCAGCTGCCCCTGCAATCAGGGAGCAATTTGAAGATTGGCCGAAACTGGTGAAGAATCTGTCTGCAGTGCAGGAGACCTGGGTTCTATTCTTGGGTAGGGAAGATTTCCTGGAGAAGGGCATGGCAGCCCAATCCAGTATTCTTGCCTGGGGAATCCCATAGACAGAGGAGTCTGGCAGGCTACAGTGCATAGAGTCACACAGAATCATAAACAACTGAAGCGATTTAGCATGCATGCACAAAGAGGGGACTTCTGTGGCAGTCCAGTGGTTAAGACTCTAAGCTTCAAATGCAGGGGGCATGGGTTTGGTCTTTGGTCAGGGAACCAAGCTACCCCACATGCCATGCAGTGTGGTTAAAAAAAAAAAACCCAAACCCCACAGAACCTCAGATTTGTTATCGGTTGAAGCCAATTGTCAAAAAAGCAGTAATGACTTCACCTCCCTTCATCCTGTTACACTCCATGCAAATACTTTTTCTTGGTTTTGTTTTTCTGGAAAGCTTCTTTCCTTGTCCTCTCATCTCCTTAGTGAATGCCAAGTGATTCTTCTGGACTCGACTCAAGCTTTGTTCTCCTAGAAATACTCCGTAACCTCCCTCTAGCAAATGGTTCCCAGACCTGGCTGATGACTGGAACTGTCTAGTGGGGTCTTTAAGAAGACCACCCCTTGGGTTCCGTCTTGGTTCACTCTGATTCATTCATTTGGGATGGGGCTCTGGATACCTGTTGGTCTTTATTTAAAAGTAACCCAGTCTGAGCTTGTGATTTTGACTTCACTGTGGTTGGGACTGTTGGTATAAATACCAGAAGTGTGTCAAAGCACACTCTATGGCAGGGTCTGGAACTTGAGCCAGCATCAGCATCACCTGGAAGGCTTGGTATAGTATGGATGGCTGAGCCTTACTCAGCGTAGATCATGGTTGGGACTGAGAATTTGTTTTTCTGATGAGGAGTTACAGGATGCTAATCTTGTTACTCTGGGGACCACAGTTTGAGAACCTGTTCTGTACAGAAGATGCGTAAGCTGGGGGTTTGATCCCTTTATCCCTACTGCAAAAGCCAAGAAGCAGATCCTGTGTGCATAGCTCAAAACCTCACTTGCCACTTCATATCTTAATGATATGTTAACGTTGATCCCTTGTTCCCCAGCCTTAACTGCTGGAGGACAATTGAAAGTGTTAGTTGCTCAGTCGTGTCCGACTCTTTGCAACCCTATGGACTATAGCCCACCAGACTCCTCCTGTCCATGAAATTTTCCAGGCAAGAATCCCGGAGTGGGTTGCCATTTCCTTTTCCAGAGGATCTTCCCTATCCCAGGATCGAACTCTGGTCTCCTTCATTGCAGGCTGATTCTTTATCATCTGAGCCACCACTAATAGTGATGTGTTGATGTCATCATCCTTGATTTGTTGGCTAAGGGCCTCCTGCCAGTATCCTGTGGCTACTCTCTGGGGCCAACCTTTGAAGAAAAGTTCTACCCCTTTTCCAGAAAGATGGTGGGGCAGTTGTTCTGATCCAGGAGATTTTGCTACGCAGGTATTGTCGCTGTAGGTTGTCACAATTTGGGGTGAGGAGATACTACTGGCATCTGGAGGAAATAGTCCTGGGATAGTGCTCACCCTCCTACAAAGCACAGAAGTGCCTCCCACAGGAAAGAACCATGCAGCCTGAGATGTCAGCATTGCTGAGCTGGAGAACTCCTGCCTTAGAGGAAACAGTTCTAGTGAGGTGGTCGGTTTAGCTGCCTAGTTGTGTTCAACTCTTGCAAACCCATGGACTACTGTAGCCCACCGGACTCCTGTGTCCATGGGATTTGCCAAGCAAGAATACTGGAGTGGGCTGCCATTTCCTCCTCTGGGGATCTTCCTGACACAGGGATCGAACCAGGGTCTCCTGCATTGCTGTTGGATTCTTTATCCCTTGAGCCACCAGGGTCTTACTGTGAGATCTTTCTGCGTGCCTCTCACTTGTCCCTCCCTCCAGCCCCTGCTTTTAGACTCGCTGACCCAGGTCTCCCTATTTCTGTAGCCCCCTTGCCTCACCAGCCCTGCCCAGGCTGGGCCACAAAAGCCTCCAGTAATCAGGGCTGGCAGAAGCTGCAGGGAACATTAACCAGTGGTTAATAATTCGCCACAGCTAAAAGTGCTTTAAAATGCATAATTTGTTCAACAATAAATGACTTACTTGAGTGGGTTGAGGGCACTTGAATGATTAAACTGGCCTCAGCAGACCTACACATTCCCCTCTCATCAAGAGACGTAGAGAGCGTGTGTGAGTGCTCTTCGACGCTGTTTCTCCACCAGACGGTCATCCATTCATTTACTCTGCCGAGTTCTGAATGACTCACTCGGGTGCCAGGCCCAGTGAATTGCCAGGGATCGACTGGGTCCTCTGCCCTCATGGAGCTCTTATTCCAGCGAGGAGAGGGACAAAATACATAAATGCGTTATTTTTTTCTCTCAACAAATAGATTGCAGTAAAAGGGTAAAAAGAAAGCTGGAAGAAGGAAATAGAAAAGCTGGATCTGCTTTTGTAAACAAGGCAGTCCAGGCCTTTCTGTGGAGGCAGCAATTGGCTTGAGACCTGGGAGAGAAAAGGTGTTAAGTAATCATGGGGGAAATGAGAAAAAATGTCTATTCTCAGGAAGGGGCACAGCAGTCAGGAGCCAGGCGGGCTCTTGGAAACACAACAGGTCAGCATGGCTGGAACACTGCATAAAGGGGCTGGACACTGAGCGAAGGGACTGAACACTGAGCAAAGTGGGGTGGTGAAAACCTATAAAGGTCATATCATGTCTTTGCTAATTTTTCCTTTCATTCAGTATTGATTTTCTTTCTTTCTTTTTTAAATTATTTTTAAAAATTTATTTATTTTAATTGGAGGCTAATTACAATATTGTGGTGGTTTTGCCATACACTGACATGAATCAGCCATGGGTGTACACGTGTTCCCCATCCTGAACCCCGCTCCCACCTCCCTCTCCACCCCATCCCTCAGGGTCATCCCATTGCACTAGCCCTGAGCACCCTGTCTGCTTTTTTTTTTTTTTAAATGCTCCACAAGTTACTGTAATTTCTGGGAAGATGTGCCAATGTTTCTGGGGCTTTGTGTACTCCTGGGGCATCCGTGAACCCTCCTGAGAGTGTGGGCCCGCCCAGAGAGGTATTGCCCTTTATAGATTAAGTACTTGGCTTCTTTTACATGTCACTTCCTTCTCACTCTGTGGGAAACAGCTGACCCGGAGTGGCCACCTAATGTGAGGGGGGGAGGGACGAAAGCCCTCAGAGGAGGTTATTACCATGCAGCTCAGTGTTCACTGAGCTTCACCGTGTCCCAGGGGCCGTGCTGGTCACGGAGTATGTGAGGCCGTCTGCCCTCAAGGGAGCCCCAGTCTGTTATGGAGATGGTGGCCCTAAGAGCGTTGCTGTCCACACCAGTGTTGTTCAGACATAACGTTGCAACCCATTAGTGCTGCTGGGAAATTAATTTAATCAATTTCAGCTGGTATTTCTTTCTTTTTAAAAACAATTTAAAAAATTTGTGGTAAAATATGCAACATGGTATGTACCACTGTAACCATTTTCAAGTGTACCCTTGAGTGGCAGCAATGATGTTTCACCCTGTGCAACTGTCATCAATGTCCACAGGATTCTCTCATTTTGATTCTTTTGGATATGGCATATAAGTTGAATCATATGGTGTTCTCAGTGTGATGGCTTATTTCACTTAGCATAATATCCTCCAGTTTCATCTGCGTTGTAACCTGTGTCAGAATTTCCTTTTTTCAAGGCTTAGAAATATTCCAATGTGGGCTTCCCTGGTGGCTCAGTGGTAAAGAATCCACACCTGCCAATGCAGGTGACCCAGGATTGATCCCTGGGTCAGAAAGATCCCCTGGAGAAGGAAATGGCAACCCACTCCAGTATTCTTGCATGGGAAATCCCATGGACAGAGGAGCCTGGCAGGCTGCAGTCCAGGAGGTAGCAAAGGAGTCAGATATGACTTGGCTACTAAACAACAAAACAATACTCTAATGTATGTGTGTGTCATGTACCAGAAAACGTGTACCACATTTTGGTACATTTCATCATTGTCCTCTTGGGTCACTTTCACCTTTTGGATACTGTGAGTAATGCTTCTGTCATTATAGGTATACCGCCTGGCATTTATTTTGTAATGAAGTAGGATAGAATAGAAAATATCAGGGGACATGTGCCCATAGCATGGGCAGACCCAGAGCACTGATGAAGCCCGAGGTGCAGCTTTGTGAGCTCTATGAGCCTACATTAAGCTAAATGCACCAACGTTTATTTCCCACAGACTGATACACTTTGAGCAATCTGTGAAAAGCATCAAGATGACCCTCAGTTCTGTAGCCTTGGGTTAACCGGGTCCTTTTGACAAAGAAAATGTGACTTCATGTTCATATGTATTTAATTCAGCTTCTGGAATTGTTCTTTGACCTAAGTAAGGTAGTTTCTTTCCTATGCTTTGTGGTTTCTCAAATCCCAATGAAGAGCCATCAAAGCCTTGCTTGGGTAGGCAGTCATACTCCCTACTGTCAGCGGGGATACCTGGAACTTGGAACCAAAGCTCTGTCTTTCCTCATGGGGGGAGAACTTGAATAGTTTGGAAGGAAGCGCTTGATTGGAACAGGCCCCGAAAGCCTGATATTCAGAGGCGAGTCAGCACCAGGCACTCAGGAGCTCAGGGGGACTTTGGTGATGACGGAGTCCTGTATCTAGTGGTGGCCTTTCATGCTGCACTAAGTAGATAAGGTTGATCACCTGCTGGATGTGAGGTCCCTTACTTGTTAGTTCCAACAAGCACTGTTTTAATCCCTTCAAAACCTTGGGAGGTGGCCAGCGTGAGTATTATTTTACTCGTGATTCCTTGTTTTATTCTCATTGTTAACTGAATTGTGTCCAAATGTGTCAAAATAATTTTTTTCTTTTTTTTGAGAAGGGGATTAGGGTAGTTACCATGCGCGATAGTTGTAGATTCTCAGTGTTGGTTGTAGTGTGGGAAAAAATGTTGGGAAGGTATGTGGTGATAAGACAAAGGACACTATGAAGATGCGAAAGGCATGGATTAGCCAGTGGCAAGAAAAGGGAGTCAAGAAGGTCAGGGATGAAATAGAAAAGGCCTGGAAGCTGTGAGGCCGGAAGGTTTTGCCGGCCCCACAGGCTGGGAGGACCCTGGTGGGCCCCAGGACAGAGGATGTGCAGGGAGCTGGAGAACCTTGGGGAGGGAGGGGTACGCAGCCTGTACTATCACTTAGCTTAGCACAAGGATGAGAAAATGGATTCTGAGCAAGTTTTAGGAAATGAAGAAAGTTAAAGAAGAAGAAAGTTAAAGAACCTCTTGATGAAAGTGAAAGAGGAGAGTGAAAAAGTTGGTTTAAAGCTCAACATTCAGAAAACTAAGATCATGGCATCTGGTCCCATCACTTCATGGCAAATAAATGGGGAAACAGTGGAAACAGTGACAGAGTTTATTTGGAGTGGGGGGGCTCCAAAATCCCCACAGATGGTGACTGCAGCCATGCAATTAAAAGACGCTTACTCCTTGGAAGAAAAGTTATGACCAACCTAGATAGCATATTGAAAAGCAGAGACATTACTTTGCCAACAAAGGTCTGGCTAGTCAAGGCTATGGTTTTTCCTGTGGTCATATATGGATGTGAGAGTTGGACTGTGAAGAAGGCTGAATGATGAAGAATTGATGATTTTGAACTGTGATGTTGGAGAAGACTCTTGAGAGTCCCTTGGACTGCAAGGAGATCCAACCAGTCCATCCTAAAGGAAATGAGTCCTGAATATTCATTGGAAGGACTGATGTTGAAGCTGAAACTCCAATACTTGGTCACCTTATGTGAAGAGCTGACACATTTGAAAAGACCCTGATGCTGGTAAGGATTGAAGGTGGGAGGAGAAGGGGATGACAGAGGATGAGATGGTTGGATGGCATCGCTGACTCAATGGACATGAGTTTGAGTAAACTCCAGGGGTTGGTGATGGACAGGGAGGCCTGAAGTGCTGTGGTCCATGGGGTCACAAAGTCAGACACGACTGAGGAACTGAACTGAACTGAAAGAAGAAAGGAGAGAAGGTTCTAGCTTGAGCATTGCCAGTCAAGTATGGCTAATTGGATTTGGCCGAGGGCCACTTGGGGAAAGCCAGGGTGATGACATGTTTTGAAGATAGCTCACCAGCAGCGTGGGTGTTTTGATGTCATTCTGGATGGATTCCAGTGTTGTCTGTGCCAGGCGCCGTGGCACGCGAGGCTCATGGAGAGTCCATGTAGTGTGTAAGTAGTCATTGCCATGAAGGAGGTGTGCTCTCTGGGACAGTGAGGAGGAGATGCTGCTGCTGGGTAGAGATACTGGTGGGAGGGGAGGAATGGGTATCCTTGGTGGGGAGGACCACTCTTGGAGGAACTGAATTGGAGGGAGGGCTTACTTGGCAGAGATGGAATTGTTGAGCAAACGCTGTCAGTGACAAATTGGAGTCAGGGTGTGAATTGACTCAAGTCTCCCTGTCTAGCTCTTTTGTTCAGGTGGGGAGACACACTTTAGCCTCCTGTCAGTCAGCACGCCATGTGATGGGAGTGAAAACCTTCACCCCTTGATGGTACCCAGAAGGCTCGGCTTGGCTTTTTGAGATATGATATGGTGAAGGGCTTGGTGAGGGTCCTTAAATCAAGAACCGTGGGGAAATAAATCTGCCTAGTTGAGCACCGTCATCTATTTTTTGCTGGGGCTTACATGGGAATTATTCAAGAGCGTTGCCGTGGCGATGGCTGTTCTTTGTCTGACCAGACTTGGTTGTGTTCAGAGCATCACTGACCATTTCAGTTGATCTCTCAGCAGCCCAGGTGAGTGTTGTTATCTCCAGGTGTTATCCCCATTTGCTGGAGGCCAATGTCGAGAAGTTCTATGGCAAGTTGAAGTTCCTGCAACGAGAACGTGGCACAGTATCATTACATTAAAAAAAAATTGTGATAAAGGCATGCAACAAAGAATTTTGCCACCTTGACCATTTTAAAGCATACGGTTCAGTAGTGTGAAATACATTCACATTGTTGTACAGTCAGTTTCCAGTACTCTCTTCATCCTACATTCATGTGTAATTAAACAATAACTACCCACTCCCATCCTGCCCCTGGCAGCCTTCGGGCCACTTGGTTTCTCCCTGAATTTAAGTTCTTCCTGTCAGTGGAATCCCGCCGTATTTGTCCTTTGTGACCACATTACTTTACACTCCCACCAGCAGTGTGCAAGGGTTCCAGTTTCTCCACATCCTTCCCAACACTTATTATTTTCTTCCAGTCTCCTCCCTGCCTTCCCTCCTTTCCTTCTTCTAATAGCCATCCTAATATATGTGAGATAGCATCTCATTGTAGTTTTCATTTGCATTTCCCTGATGAAGCGATGTTGGGACTCTTACCCCGGGGCAAGCAGAGTTTTAAAGAGGGCCTTTCAGGGTTACGTCCCAGTGCTAATTCCCTGCGCATTTTCTGTAGGGAATGCTGCTGCTGCTGCTGCTGCTGCTACGTCGCTTCAGTCGTGTCCGACTCTGTGCGACCCCATAGACGGCAGCCCACCAGGCTCCCCCGTCCCTGGGATTCTCCAGGCAAGAACACTGGAGTGGGTTGCCATTTCCTTCTCCAATGCATGAAGGTGAAAAGTGAAAGTGAAGTTGCTCAGCCATGTCCAACTCTTTGAGACCCCATGGACTGCAGCCTCCTAGGCTCCTCCATCCATGGGATTTTCCAGGCAAAAGAGTACTGGAGTGGGGTGCCATCACCTTCTCCGTGTAGGGAATGACTGTAGGATGAAGGGCCAAGCATGTTTCAAACTTGTGTAGTGGTTATGCTTACAGATCTATACTTTTGTTTTGGAAGGAAATTGAGACCTAGAGATATTAAGGGTCATGGAGATGCTGAACTGGAGGGGATGAAGTGGAGGGAGGCCATAGTTGAGACCTGGGGTCTTCAGGACCACTGCTGGGACTGGAATCCTGGACTGGGGTTCTTTAGAGATGCCAGGAGGCCAGGGTGAGCAATACCTGAAGCTCAGTCTCTCTTATGGCTTCTTTGATAATTGAAAGACATTTCATTTATTCAACAAAGAATTCTTGAGCATCTCTTTACCTATATTATGCTGCTGCTGCTAAGTCACTTCAGTCGTGTCTGACTCTGTGCGACCCCATAGACGGCAGCCCACCAGGCCTCCCCGTCCCTGGGATTCTCCAGGCAAGAACACTGGAGTGGGTTGCCATTTCCTTCTCCAATGCATGAAAGTGAAAAGTGAAAGTGAAGTTGCTCAGTCGTGTGAGTGGGGTGCCATTGCCTTCTCTGTGTATTATGCTAGGAATAACGCAATAAATAAGAGAAATGTGGTCTCTGCTTTCATGGGTGATTATCATCTGGCTTTGGAAATTTCCTTACCCTGTCAAAATCAGTAGATGATATTCATCTTTGGGCTGTCTTTGCATATTAATCATTATCATTTAAATGATACATAATTGGTTTGAATAAGGTCTTTTAGTCTTTTGTACAGTTACTGTTTTTTCCATCAATAATAAGTAATTTGTAGAGGGATAGTTTGAGACTATGTAAATATCATGATTCACATTAAACTTTCACACTAGTTTTAACTTCTACTGATCATTTCCTGACTCTATTGTTCCCTCTATATTTGTTTCTGTTGTAGAATGCAGGCTTTCCCTTCTCCTATTTATGAAGCAGTAAAGAGTCATGGATTTTTTCATTATTACTGGGTTATCACTTATTGACACTTACTTAATATCCTAGTATCCCAGATTTGGCTAGCATGAGTACCTCAAGCTGGCTTCTTTGTCCTCTGGACACATGTTTATGATTCCTTGAGCTGTTTATTTTATGAGGCAAGTTGTCCCCGGCTTATCTTACACTTTACATGCCTGTTGGTCTCAGCCTATCAATAGTGATGCTGTTGCTGGGAATGCCTGGGGCTCTGCTCACCTGGGCCCATTCTTGTTACAGCAGCCCCCACAGACATTTTCCCCATTGGAGCCCATGCTGTGGCTGGACTTGTCCTTGTGGTTCTTGACTATGACCATCAGGGAACTTTGAAATGGCAAAGTTTATTATGCACATGTCCTGGAGGGTACAAGGCATGCCTGGGGCCACACAGCAAGGTCCTAGGCAGAGAGCGAGATGGATCATGAGCAAACCTGGACCTGTGCTTCTGCCTTGTTGGGGTCAATGGCTGGGTACATGGGGTTTCCAGTCAGTATCTGTTGGTAACTAAAGACATGAGTGAGAATTAAAGTATAGGAATGGAGAAATAAACAGTCTGTTATCAGAAATCAGATGGTCTGTTAGCAGGTCAATTAGAGCTTTCTGAAAAAGGGAGCTTCAGGAGTGGAGTGGCCTGGCTCCTTAACTAGTTGTCTAGGTGTCCTGTGTTTATTCTAGCTGAAGTCTCCAAAGTGAGTGTCTCCAAAACATAATGTCAGGCGCTTGCATTATGACCAAAAAAAGCTAATTGTCAGCTGCTAATACATATTGTCAGCTGCTAATATTTTAGTACTTTCCTGGTGGCTCAGTGGTAAAGAATCCACCTGCCAATGCAAGAGACTCAGGTTTGATCCCTGGGTTGGGAAGATTCCCTGGAGAAGGGAATGGCAACCCACTCCAGTATTCTCCCTGGAGAATCCCATGGACAAAGGAGCCTGGTAGACTACAGTCCTTGGGGTCACAAAGATTCAGATATGACTGAGTGACTTACAGTACATATGGCAGCAACATTGGACTCAGCCATTGCTTCAGGGAACCCTGGCTCCTCTTAGAAAGAATATTAAAAAGCAAAGGTCTGGGTGAAGGGGGCCAAGAGGCAGAAACTTCAGGTACAAATAAGTCAGGGAGACATTCAGCATGGTGACTATTGTTGCTAATAATGTGTCACATATTTGAAAGTTGCTGAGAGTTGTCCTTAGAAGTTCTTCTCAGAAACGAACAAATTGTAATAATGTATGTTAAAAAACCAAAACACCAAGGTCTGGGGGCTTGAATGATCTTTGGTACCAGTGTGTCATTGCTTCGAGGGTGTCTCACCATGTAGAGTTAGGGACTACGTATATATGTGTCTGTGTTTTTCCCATATTTGTATATATTTAAAACTGAAAGTGAAAGTGTTAGTCTCTCAGTTGTGTTCAACTTTTTGTGACCCCGCCATGGACTGTAGCCCATCAGACTCCCCTGTCCATGGAATTCTCTAGGCAAGAATACTGGAGTGGGTATTCTGTCAGGATTCCCTTCTCCAGGGGATCTTCCCGACCTGGGAATCAAACCTGAGTCTTCCGCATTGCAGGTGGATTCTGAGCCACCTGGGAACCTATTTCTGTAGACCTCTTTTTAAAAACAAACAAACAACAAAGCCTGTCAGAGTCGGAATCTGATTAGACAAAGATGTGTACTTTGGATATATGTCATTCTCCGTTTCTCTTAATTTTTCACAGGTGGCTAAACCCCTTGTTTAAAATTGGTCACAAACGGAGATTAGAAGAAGATGACATGTACTCCGTGCTTCCAGAAGATCGCTCCCAGCATCTTGGAGAAGAGCTGCAAGGGTGAGCACAGACAGCAGGGAGAAGGGGAAGGACAGTGAGAATTTTCACGTGTGGCTGAAGGTGTGGGGTGGAGGTGGGGGTTGCGGTTTGCCTTCCTCTGGGTTCTTCTGAGCCTCCTCTCCTGACCCTGCACGCTCAGCCCACTTTGGAGGGCTGAGCCCTGTACGTTTGTGGACGTGGAGGGAGCCCGCAGTCATGGCCCTGCAGGCCGATCTCTGTCCCTGGAGGTGGGGTCCCTGGAGGAGGGAGTCTGCCCTCTGAGCTGCTCATGGTGCTGAGAATCCAGCAAAACTTGGCAGGGGCTCTCCCCTCAAGGTGCGTTTTTCTGGTGCTTCAGTCTGCACCGCTCATCTTTCAGGAGCCCTGTGAGCAGCTTGCCCGCACCTGTGGGGCAGCCACAGAGCGCCCTGTGGTAAAGGCTTATCTCCCACCCCGCCCCTCCCCTGCGTTCCCTGTGGTGGACACCTGTTGTTTATTGTGTTTTGTTTCTCATCGCAGGTACTGGGATCAAGAGGTTTTGAGAGCCGAGAAAGATGCACGGGAGCCTTCTTTAACAAAAGCAATCATAAAGTGTTACTGGAAATCCTATGTAGTTTTGGGAATTTTTACATTAATTGAGGTAAAAGCTTTTACATACAGTGCATTGCTTTTCAGTGTATGTGGTTCAGTACTGAGATGGATGAGACCTGTGGGAGAGAGGTCACAGGATACAATGTGTCTGAAAACTTATCTGTGATGTAGTCAGTGGTTGATGTATCTTTAGAATAGACAGATGCTTAAAGTACTGGACCTCCGGGGATTATTATTTTCCTTTTAACTGATTAAAACAGTGTTATGGAAAGATGACACTGAAAAGGAGAATTTTATGCCATGTTAGAGTGTTCTTGGTGTTCAGTATGAATGCTAAGAGTGGTCCTTGATCTAAAGAAGATCCTACAACCTCAAAGAATGTGTACCCTGTGGTTTTGAGGAAGTAAACTTGGATCCGAGCCCAGAATTCATGCGTGTGCACTCAGTTGCTGAGTCATGTCTGACTCTTTGGGAAACTTTGGCCTAGTAGTCCTCCAGGCTCCTGTGTCCATGGAATTCTCCAAGCAAGAATACTAGAGTGAGTTCCCATTTCCTTCTCCAGGGGATCTTCCTGACCCAGGAGTTGAACCCACATCTCTTGCATTACAGGCAGATTCTTTACCACTGAGCCACTTGGGAAGCCTTGATCCTAGAAGACATTTTACAGGCACTCAGCATATGATTGTTAACTTGCCCAGGTCACATCTGATAAATGGTTTCCTAAGAAGGGATTGTCGCTTCTCCTCTTCTTGTGGAACAGAACCCAGGGCCCTGCATCTGGGCAGGAGCTGCTAGAACTTCCAAGAGCATACTTTTCCCCAGGAGGGTGCCCCCTCCCCACGGGCCCGGTCACCCAGGTCAGATCCCCGCTGTGGGGAGGAGCTCCAGCTTCACCATGACTTCTGTGCACCCTCCATGCTCTTTTCTTTTTTTCCCATGCTCTTTTCTATCCCTGACTGTGGGGCTGGTCTGCTGGTTGAAGGGGGATCCTGGTAGCCTGGCATTGGCAGAGGGTAGAGGAAGGAATGTACAGGGCAAACCAGAGTAGAAAGCCATTAGGTCAGTGACCTCCATGACCCTGAAGATCCTGGGTCAAGAACCCCCAGAGGACAGTCCACCTGGGGACACAGTGCCGTCAGCCCCCTGTTCTGGCTGAGCCTGCTGGGGGTCTGCTGCAGACCCCCCTGGGTGGCTCGTGCTTTCCGTGGTTCCTTAGTGCTGCCTTAGGGACACAGGCGGCCTGTGAGTGTGTGAGGGCTGGAGGGATGGAAGATGCAGTTGCTGTGAAAGGGGTGTTTTAGGTGGAGAAGGCGTGAGTTGTCCTCAGTCCATCATGTTGGGGTGAGGTGATAGGCCAGGTGGCAGGTGGGTGGCGTGGCTCTTGTTTAAAGGCTGAGCTGAACTGAAGGGCACTGCCCGCAGTGGGCAACTGGGCAGGTAAAGTCCACCCCACACAACTGGAGAGACAGAGAATCTGTCAGCTCCCAGGTGACTGAGTGGTCCTGGGAGGTTTAATTCTTGATGACCAAAGGTGGGTTGGCCTTTGCTACAAGTGAATGAGCTTGTGACTATTCTGATGACTTTAAGTTCTAAACATCCATCCACGCTGTTATGAAACCATTCCAGATCAGCTTCTTGAGATGGACCAGGGAAAAGGCGGAGGTCATAGATAGTGGCTGTGTTAGGACGTTGATAATCTGCACAGAGGTGGAATCTTCTTTGTTGTTTTTTTAGTACATGTGCTAAGTTGCTTGCTAAAAGCTGATATCCCAGTGAATCTGGGAATGCATCTGTTCAGTGAGAGTGAGAACCCCAGGTCAGTTACCAGAGTGTGGAGAAGTTTTCCTGTTCTGGTGTCTGAATACACTTTCCCACATGCAGGGTGTGTTCCAGGCCTGAGGTCTTAGGGTGGGAACCAGACAATCTCTGGGAGGGTAGCAGATTAATCAGGTGAAACTGGGCTTCCTCCCAGGAGGGAGGTTTCTTGATCTTGCTGTGTTGCGACCTTGGTGGTTTAAAGCATAAAACTAGACAGTGGCCTGTATTCCCTTGGTGACTGTTCCTATATTCCTAGGTGACTGGCATACAGTGCTAACTCGAAATTTGTGTCCTTGGGACACTGGTAGAACTGGTAAACTCTTAGTTCTGATGCATTGGAATTCAGGGAGTTCAGGGCCATTGAAGCTTAAGAAGTTTGTCGTTGTTGGCAGTCAAAAGAAGTTTGAAATCCAGCACAAACATTCCTCTTTTCCTTGACTTGCCTTTTGACACACTGCTGTTTTGGAGAAATTAGAAATCATTTCTTATGACGAAGCTAGTAAGGATCTGATTTTAGAACTCATTTTCAGGTACTCTTTTGTGTTTTCAGTGATTAAAGCTACTGAGAAAAGTGCAATGAACGTTAGTTAAATAATTGATTTTATGAAGCAGCTTTCCGGTTTTTGATCTTCTATCTATGCTGCTTGCTGATCTGTGTTAGATACTGGAAGATCTAAACTCAGCCCAGGATTTTCTAAAATGCAAACATGTTTTCTGTGTGACCTGCAGCCCTCTTTTGGTTCATCTGGTGCACAGAATGCTGCATGGATCATCCATGATTCCCACGCAGTGTGCTCTGATCAGCCACAACACAGGCAGGGCCTTCCCTTGAACTACTGGCCGCAGCACCAGTGGGAAGAGGCAGGGTGATTGCCAGTCTAGGGCGAGGCATTTAGGGTTCGGATTTCAAAACCATGAAAACCTCTCTCCTGTGAGTATTAGGAGTGACTTTAAGGGTTCGAGGAGCTCTTGCAGGCTGATGCTAATTAGAACAGAACAGAACAGCCAATGAGTTCCCAGCACGCCTGGCCTCTGTGTGTGCCTTCATGGGGACCGCAGGTGGGGAGGACAGGTCTCTGCCTGCCCAGGGCCCTCAGGGTGGAGAGGAGGGGCCTGAAACCTCTGCCTGGACCAGAGACACAGAGACCACCTCCCCAGGTCATCAGTGCTTCTCTCTGAAAGGTGAGGTCTCCATTGCTGCTGTGTAAGTGGGGTGACCTCAGAGAGCCAGAGTGGGTTCACGCAGTCCCTTCCCCTGAGAGGGGAGGAGTGGCCAGGGTTTATGTACTCTTTCTGGGAACCTTAGAAATGGCCTGGCCTTGTCCTGTCACTTGGTCTTTGTTCAAGGCCGTTTTTGCTGGTTGTCTGTGTTTTAGGTGGAAGCTGTAGGAACACGCACATATTTGTGTACGTTTTCACTTGGGAGCTCAGCTGATGGGCAGGAAGTAAACAGAATCTTCTGCGTCCCACAGTGGGCTTTGTGCCTCAACTCAGGGCTGGTTTCCCAAGAGCTGAGTGGTCTTTGCATTTATTTCCCAACCCTCCTTCCATGTGTCCCTCACTTCTGCTCCACCCAGGAGGCTGAGGAGTGGCTGCTGGTGGCAAAGAAACTCTGGGGCTGGAGTAACCCCTGAGGACTACGCCGCAAGAGAGAGGAGGAGGGAGCATTGAGCAAAGCAAGACAGGAACCTGCAGAGCAGACTTGCTGTGTGCACCCTTCGGGTTCTTAAGAGCATCATGAAAGTCACACAGTCGTGTCCGACTCTTCGACCCCATGGACTATACAGTCCATGGAATTCTCCAGGCCAGAATACTGGAGTGGATAGCCTTTCCATTCTCCAGGGGATCTTCCCAACCTAGGGATCAAACGCAGGTCTCCCACAGTGCAGGTGGATTCTTTACCAGCTTAGCCACAGGGGGAGCCCATTAATACTGGAGTGGGTAGCCTATCCCTTCTCCAGCGGATCTTCCCAACCCAGAAGTTGAACCAGGGTCTCCTGCATTGCATGCAGATTCTTTACCAACTGAGGTATCAGGGAAGCCCCTCTTAAGAGCATAGCACTAGCCATTAGGTGTTATTAATATCCACAGTGACGACCTTGAGGCCTAAATGAGGGGAATGCTTTTCAATCGTTTTTGTTTTTAAAAACATATGTTAATTTTTATTATAACAATTTTTTTTTTCAATTTCAGAATGGTAGACTTAAAATATTATATTAGTTTCACATATATAACATAGTGATTAAACATTTCTGTACATTACAGAATGCTCACCCTATTAAGTCTAGTTACCCTCTATCACCATACAGAGCTCTTCCAATATTATTGACTATATTTCCTATGCTGTACATTACATTCTCTTGCCTTTTTAATTTTACACCTGTAAGACTGTACCTTTTAATCTCCATCACCTATTCTACGCATCCCTTCAACCTGTTTTCTTTTTGAAGTCAGGAAGTAGGTAACTTATTTTTACAAGACTGCATTTATAATGGATCAGATTTCAAAAATCTGGCTAGAACTGATACTTTTCATTACTGTCCATAAGAGTGAGCTTTTATGAATGACTTTTCTCAAGAGTTCTTGTTCTGCTATGATCGCCTGTGAGCAGTGAAGAGTTGTCCAAGCTGTTTGCGAAACCAGCCTCTGCCAAAACCAGCCTCTGCCATTAAGAATACAATAGGTCTCTTCCTGGAAGTTATGTATAGTAAAGTGATCGTAGTTTACATTTGTTTTGATTCTAGTTTAAGAGCACTCTGAGCTGTTGTAACTCATTTAGTTGTCCCAGGATTCCTCTGAGGGAGGCAAGGCAGGTATTTCCAACGATGAGGACCTGGGGGTTCAGGAGGGCCCAAGAGGGGCCTGGGTCATGTGATTCGCAGGTGGCCAACCTGGTTTCTGAAGCACAGTGTTTTGATTCCTAGACCAGTGTTCTTTGTGTTCTGTCCTGAGATTTCCTCTCCTTCCACAGCCTCCACTGAAGAGTCACAGGTTTAGTTGCTAAGTCGTGTTGTACTCTTGCAACCGCATAGACTGTAGCCCACTAGGCTCCTCCGTCAGTGGGATTTCCCAGGCAAGACTGGAGGGATTGCCATTTCCTTCTCCAGAGGATTGAACCCAGGTCTCCTGCATGACAGGTGGATTCTTTACCGATTGAGCCACTAGATCACAGAGCCAAGACTTTTTTCTGACAACAGCTTTGTACTCCTCTTTCTGCTGCTTCCTGCAGTGTGGGGTTTTCTTTTTCCCTGGAGATTTTATTTCAAAAAATAGAAGAATAGAACAAGGTCGCAGAATGCATTACCCTAGAATCTGCCTTTTTGGAGTAAAGACTATTTTGAGCTGACGTTTTTGAGACAGAGACACAGGAAGGAAATCTCCATTTGTAAGGGCTTCTTCTGCTCTGTACCTGAAAGAGAGTGTTGGCCCTGAAACACAAAAGCATTTTGTCAGTGGAGAATGGATTTGCATAATGAATCCAACTCTATCTTTCTGCTTTGTTTATTCTGGGTTGCCTATTAACTTCTCATGAGCCCCCCCTCCTGCGCCCTACCCTTTAGCTGGAATGTCAAGACCTGGGTTCATATGGGTTTTTCTTGAAAGTATGATAGATCTCATGGAATTCTGCTTAAAACCCTTTGTGGTTCTTGTAAATCATTCACGATAGGTCTGTTATCCCCCCAGGCTCAGCTGCCTTGACACTGTAGGACAGGAGGATCGCAGATGCTTATGTGGGGTTAGTTTCTGCATCCAGAATCTTCCAGGGAGAGAGGGGACTTCAGTCTCCATTCCTAATTTGTTGTGAGTTTTGGGGGTCTTCCCTGAAAGCTCAATTGGTAAAGAATCAGCCTGCAATTCAGGAGACCCCGGTTCAATTCCTGGGTTGGGAAAATCTGCTGGAGAAGGGCTTAGGTACCCACTCCAGTATTCTGGCCTTGTGACTCAGCTGATAAAGAATCTGCCTGCAATGCGGGATACCTGGGTTTGATCCCTAGGTTGGGAAGATCCCCTGGAGAAGGGAACAGCTATCCCAGTCCAGTGTTCTGGCCTGAAGAATTCCATGGACTCTATAGTCCATGGGGTCGAAAAGAGGTGGACACAACTGAGCAACTTTCACTCACTCACTCAAACCAGTTTCTGGGGGCTGGGCTACAGGCATCGGAGCTCTCAGCTCCTCTTGGGTGATGCCCTCAGGATGAAGTCCACTGTGTAACGGAGGAGTGAAAACTGATAGACTGGAAGACTGATGGTTTAATTTCCCCAAATTCACTGCTTTCCCTCTTAGCTCTGGATCTTTCTCAAGTCCAGCATTGTTATCTCTTCAGTTTCTAAAGATTAGCTGCCTGTTCATTTTCCCATAAGCTCACCCACTTACTTCCTTCTGTGTTAGATGGTTTCTAGTTCCTGTGTTTTCTTTTTTTTCTCATGAATCAGAGATAACAGACTTGGGCAAGAAATGTTTAAAGCAGCACATGTGGAATCATAGATGAGGAACTGTACCCACTGGGGAGTTTCTAGCATCAAGCTGTGTAAGAAGTTCCCCTAAAAACAAGAGATAGGGTCACATGGGAGGTGCTCTCCGGAGGCTGAATACCAAGGACTCCACCAAGCAGTGTCTGCTTCAGAGACTCGAACCTCGAACCATGCGGTGTTGTGGTATTATATTGGGATCTTGTAAAAATCCTTTTTGGCTTTGCAGTTGTGAATAATTCTTGTGAAGGAATAAAAACTGTCTTCTCAGTTGGTTTGTGGAGTTGTAGTTTGGGTATCAAATATGAAGGGATTATAGGAGTAATTTTGACCTTGTTCCTGTTTATCTGGAAAGTTTTCATTTGGCTACTTTCAACTTTGATACTGAATGTTTTCTCAGTTTTATTTCTCACTCAGTTGAGGGTTAGGGTCAAGAACAGACAGAAGTGTGGACACTTTGGGTCATGGACCAGATATACTCCTTAATGAGACTGTTTGATAAACTGGGTTATTCAAGTTGGCCTCAGTGGAAAAAATCAAGATGCTAAGGCAGTAGTGATCCTTATTTTACAAAAACTAATTTTTCCTGAATTTGTTACTTCTGTTGGTATTCTCTTTGGTGGGTTTTCAATGTTAGGCCCAAGTGGAGAGCTGAGTCACAGACAATAGTGATTCCAGAGATAATCTTAAGTTTTAGGAAAGTTTGGGTTGGCGGCTGTTACCACTGGGCTTCTGGTGCAGAGCCCCAGGTCTGTAGGCTGCAGCTCTGGACTGCTCTGGGTCACACCTGGGCTGGGACTGCCTTTGTGTACAGTTTGACATTCTTGCTTCTCTGTGTAAGACTTCTTCAGACTTCTCTCTCAGTGAAGTCTATAAACAGTGTGTTTTGCAATATACTATGTGAGGGGCTTTTTAAATAAGCTCTTCATGCCCCTTGGGATGAATCATGGGGCTTGCTGGAAATGTAACAACGAGCCTTTGTGTTCTTGGGAAAACTTACTCTCATATGATCATCTTACTCATAAATATTCAGCTAAACAGTGTTCACCTTCTTTTCCCTACTAGATGAAACCTTCCATGACCTTGTGGAAGGCAAGGCCGTCAGTGAATGTGTGGGTTTGTGTGTGCAGAGCAAGACATGAGTATTGGGCTTCCGTGTTGCATTCCTGTGAAGGACGGAGACAGCATTCTGTGAATAATCTGATCAGGCATTAGTTGACTGAGCAGAAAATATGTGTTAGTTTTGTTTGCTGATTGAAGTTTTTGATTCTCCTTCCCTTTGTCCTGCATGTGGCTTCTTCGGCTTTGGACAGACAGAGCTATCAAAAGCAAACCCATCAATTATATACCTTGTCTGTATTATTAAGGAGGGACTGCTTAAAAGGAAAAACCAAATTCTGGAACAATCTCCAAACTTTCTGGCATTTTGTCCTTTGAGAATTCTGGAGGAAATGATGTCGAGGGCCAAGGTGTTTACTTTTGGTGACTTGGATTTCATGAGTGTTTGGTTTTCCTTGGTGAGAGAGAAAGGGACCTTCAAGGAGCGACAAGCGGGCAGAAGTAGATTGTGGGGTGGAGTGTCCGTTTGGCAGAGTGGGCAAGTGTTGCAGTTTTTTTGACATTAGTTTTGTGAAAGAAAATTGTTTTCCCTATGCCATACTTAAGATATAAGTCCCAATGCTTCCCAACTCATTGGTTTAGAATTGTAATTTTTGCCTTGGGGAAAAGAAGATTGTTAATATGTATTCTAAACCAGTACCTGTAGTGTTTGGCAGATGAAGAAACATGGATGACATCATTTTTTTAGCTTGGCTTCTGCTGTATTTAATTTTTGGCTCCAAGGAATATCGCAACTTCTGGGCTGGAGAGACAGTGATACAGTGTACCCTGGGCCTGGGATCCTGGGAATCTCCCAAGCCTGATTTCTTCGAGAAACTCCAGCAGAAGCTGGACTCCATTCTCTTGATCCCTGTATGTGTAGAGTTCAGGGTTGGAAAGAGGGTATCTTATGTTTGTGCCAATGTCTCAGTTTATAAAGGCTCCTGATTAGGTTGTTTTTTTTGTTTGTTTTTTTTTTAATATTTATTTATTTGGCTTCTGCAGCAGGTCTCAGTTGTGGTATATAGGATCTTTAGTTGTTCAAACTCTTAGTTGTTACATGTGGGATCTTTTTCTTTGACCAGGGATTGAACCTGAGCCCCCTGCATTGGGAACATGGGGTCTTAGCCACTGGACCACCAGGGTAGTCCCTCTTAATGAGTTTCTGATGTATTTGTGGGGAGGCTGACGATCTCCCTGTGCTGTCGTCTTCAGCTTCCCCTCCATAAAGGCTCTTAAAGCTGACAGAGTTGGCAAGAGTGGTCCTCTTGTATGTGAATGACCTTGAATTTCTGTTGGGCTGGGACACTGAGAATACAGGGGATCAGGAGCAGGCTGCCAAAAGGGCTTGTTCATATGCAAACAAATTTCTTACCTTTCTTATGCTCATCTGAAGCCAGGAGTCACTTGGTATTTTGCCAAATGGGTTCTAAAGCACTGGTTGTAGTATTTACTGAGCGTCCACAATGTACTAACCACAAGAACCCACAATGTACTAACCACAGTGCACTAAGCCTTTATTGTTTTTACCACATTTTTGCCTAGGTTAAAACTGTTGTCTGCTTGTCTTATAGAAGATAGTGTACCTGTGGATTTTTTCTTTAGATTAACTAGGAATGTTGTATTTTGTCAAGATGCCTTTTTAACAAGTAATAATAAAAGTAAAGCATGTGTTAAGAAAACCTGGTTTGGGGCTTCCCAGGCGGTGCTAGTGGTGAAGAACCCGCCTGCCAATGCAGGAGACCTAAGAGACCTGGGTTCGATACCTGGGTAGGGAAAATCCCCTGGAAAAGGGCATAGCAACCCGTAGCCTGGAGAATCCCATGCACAGAGGAGCCTGGCGGGCTACAGTACGTGGGGTCGCAAAGAGTCGGACATGACTGAAGTGACTTAGCACCCACGAATCCAATTAGGTTCAATCGTCCAACTAGATTTTACGATTTAAGGTTTGAGGGCTGAATAAAGTCTTTACTCTGTTGAGTGGGAAAAAAACCAAAACACCAACAAACCAAAGCCTAAAAGAAAACCTGATTCGGCTTGTATGTCTAATGAAGATTTTTTAAAATTTGTTTTTAGGAAAGTACCAGAGTAGTTCAGCCCATAATTCTGGGGAAAATTATTGGTTATTTTGAAAACTACGATCCCTCTGATTCTGCTGCTTTGTACGAAGCCCACGGCTATGCCGGGGTGCTGAGCGCCTGCACGCTTGTCTTGGCCATTCTACACCACTTGTATTTCTACCACGTCCAGTGTGCGGGGATGAGGCTGAGAGTAGCCATGTGCCACATGATTTACCGCAAGGTAAGTGTCACTCGGTACCAAAGTGTGTACCTCTCATGAAGTACCAGAAGCATTTTGGGAAAGTTCTCTGTCAATTACAAATTTTATAACTAGTGAAAATCGTGAATCACTATTGTACACGTGTAATATATAACATTGCACATCAAGTATACTTCAGTAAAAAAGTAAGACACATTATACCCGAGAAGAACAATTTCCTTTAATGATTATGCTCATTTACACCATGCTATGGAATTTTGCTCTTTGCATCCAGCCCATTTTGTTGTTTAAGAAAATGTTACGAAAACATAATGAAGAGATTTGTATTGAGATCAGGTCAGGACAGCTTTTGATAACGTTTATTCACAGGCTCTTGTATAATATTCAGTAAATTTATAAAGAAGTCTATAAGCATCAGAGATAAGAAGTTGATTTTTAATGTTTTCATGCCAAAATCACATAGTGGTATTAATGGAAATTTTGTTGTTCATGAAAACCTTTATTTACACAAAGTTGTATTTACTAGAAAGCTTCTGTAATTGGATCTATAAAATTAAATCTAGGAGAAAGGAATGTATTTGAGAAAAGGAATGCTTATTTTTTTTCAAACACTGCATCTAATCATATTCATTATAATTATGTTTACTAAAAAAATTAAATGGAACCCATGCCACATATAGACTCACTCATCGTGTTATATAGTTGTGATTGTTAATAACAGTAGTAAAGACAGTAGATGTTTGGATAAAACTTGAGATTTTTCATTGTTTTTAGTAATTTTGAAGAGCATTTGTTGGTTGCCATTCATTTAGTTTTTTTCATAATAGATTTCCTTTTTTTCTTTAGTAAGCAATATAGCAGTTTTAGTATGACCTGGTTTGATGATTTTAGTGCTTTTGTGCTGAGAAATACCCATAAAATTATTCCATAGGTTACCCTGGTCTTAACAAGTGTAAAGAGAGTGAGGATTTCAGGTGGATTTACAGAGAAATTGCCACTGTCAGGAGCTGAAGTGCCCTTTATAAACTTGATCCTGGGTATCTCTGCCCTGTTTACTTTTTAAAGAATTTTCATTTGACTGTATTAGATAATTTGAAATTTACTGAGATAGCAGACACACACAAAAAGGACAACAACATTGTCAATGTGTTAAATGGCTTTACTATAGTAATTTTTGCCATTGTATCTGAGCCTCACATTGTACACCTTATATATATACAATTTTTATTACAAAACAATTAAAATTGTCATTGAAGTCTAAAGCCAAACAGTTTAAATTGAAATTATCACTTCTTCATGCAGTTGCTACTTATTTAGACTTCTGCTTCCTGAGGGTACATTTGTTGGCAAAATGTGACTTGTCTCCTCATTTTCTCTTGAGCGGAGTCTTGTTAATCTCAGGGCTGGGTCATCCCCGGGGGCCTGGCATCTCACTGTCTGTGTTTGGCGGCTGCAGCATCTGAGCCAGTTTCCTCCTGCGTGATGTGGAAATGGCCGTGGTGCCCCTACACTCTGGTCAGGGGCCTTCCTTGTCGTTCATCATGTTCTTTGATATTCTATGATACCATCTACTATTTAGGAGATAGACACTCTGACTCCCCAAATTTAGCTAGATGTTTGTCTTTCCAGATCATGCTTAGCTCCCATAAATAAAGAGGAAATTTCACCAGATCCACATTGTAAAAATCTTTTGTTAGGTCTGATGGTTCAGTGAAATAAAGCTTTCTCTTTGCTGCACAGGTGAGCCAGGGTCCACCTGTTTTTCTTCCTCTTCGCACTAACACTTTGGAACATTGCCTTTGGGAAATCCGATCTGGCCCTGGCACTTTTGCTTGGATGAATGTAAACATCTCCCAAAGCCATTAATTTGCTGACTTGATTAGGCTAAGAGAATTGTCCCTTTATGAAGTCAGGTATTATTGGGGTACGTAACCAGGAATTCCAGAAACATGAGAAAGAACTTTTTCCAGCCTTGCATCTAAGATCCCTCTGGGGTGGAGAAATTCAACACTTCTATGCAGGTTACCGGCAGACTGATTCATTAGGGCAAAAGCTGGTGCTGCTGAACAGCTCTGAAAGGCCCCTCAGAACGATTGTGGTTCATGCTCAGGCCCCACCTCCTGATCTCTGGTCCTGGAAAGAAATCAGCTTGGGTGTTATAAATGGCTGCTAAGGCACAGTTGTAACTTTGAATGATCCTTTGGAATATATCATATATACAGGTGACTTATTTAATTTACCTTTTGACTGCTTTGGTAAAATTACTTTTGGTCATTGCTTTTTATTTATTTATTTATTTATTTTTGTTTTTGTTTTTTTCTTTCGGTCATTGCTTTTTTTAAAAAAAATTGTAGTAAAATATACACAACATCAAGTTTACCACTTTAACTTCTTTTTTAAAAATTAATATATTTGTTTGGCTGCACCAGGTCTTAGTTGCAGCATGTGGGATCTGTTTCCTAACCAGGGCTCAAACCCGGGCCCCCTGCATTGGGAGCGCATAGTTTTAGCTACTGCACCGCCAGGGAAGCCCCCCTTTTAACTCTTTTTAAGTGCAGCGTTTAGTGACATTAGGTTCGTTCACATTGTTGTTGCAGCCATCAGTGCTATTCATCTTCAGAACTTTTTCGCCATCCCAGACTGAAACTCTATACCCATTAAACACTGACTCCCCAGCGCCTCACCACCATTCTACTGCTCTGAATTTAATGACTCTAGATGACTCAGGTGTCAGAATTCAATTCCTTTTAAAGGCTGGATAACATTCCATTGCAGGTCTATGCAACATTCTGTGCATCCTTTCATCTGTTGTTGGACATTTTGGCTGTTCCTACATTTTGGCTGTTGTGAATAATGCTGCTGTGAACATGGGTGCACCAGTATTGGCTCAAGTCTGTGCTTTCAGTTCTTTTGAGTGCATCCCCAGGAAGCTGAATTTCTATACTATATGCTAATTTTATCTTTAGTATTTTAAGGAACTTCCAGACTCTGTTTTATTGTGATAACGTTATTTTACATCCACACTTGATCACTGATCTTTCTGTTTGACTTGAGGACTAAATGAAAAGTTTTTATAGACATGACATTTCATTTGGATTAGTGACTCCAATTGGTGGTCTATTGAAGCAGCTCAGGATGTCTATTCAGATTCCTCAGATCTCTAGGGCAATTTTTTTTCGAACTTCTTACCAAATATCGGGATTATGCAACATGGGCTGTGGTTTTTTGTGAAGTCAGCTAACTGGCATTAAGAACACAGATCCGTCAAAGGAATAGTGTTTTAAACCTTGTTGTTGTTCAGTCGCCTAGTCGTGTCTAACTCTTTGCGACCCCTTAGACTGAAGCACACCAGGCCTCCCTGTCCCTCACTATCTTCTGAAGTTTGCCCAAGTTCATGTCCATTGCATCAGTGATGCCATCCAGCCATCTCATCCTCTGACGCCCTCTTCTCCTTCTGCCCTCAGTCTTTTCCAGATTCAGAGACTTTTCCAAGGAGTCAGTTCTTTGCATCAGGTGGCCAAAGTATTGGAGTTTTCAGCTTCAGCATCAGTCCTTCCAATGAATATTCAGGGTTGATTTCCCTTAAGATTGACTGGTTTGATCTCCTTGCTGTCCAAGGGACTTTTAGGAGTTTTCTCCAGCACCACAGTTCAAAGGCATCAATTCTTCGGCACTCAGCTTTCTTCACAGTCCAACTCTCACATCCATACATGACCACTGGAAAGACCATAGCCTTGACTATACAGACCGTTGTCGGCAGAGTAACGTCTCTGCTTTTCAACACACTGACTAGGTTTGTCATCGCTTTCCTTCCAAGAAGCAATCATCTTCTGATTTCATGGGTGCAGTCCCATGAAATAAAATCACATCCGTAGTGATTTTAGAGCCCAAGAAGAGGAAATCTGTCACTACTTTGACCTTTTTCCCCTTCTATTTGCCATGAAGTAATGGGGCTGGATGCCATAATCTTAGTTTTTTTTAGTGTTTAGTCTTAAGCTGGCTCTTTCCCTCTCCTCCTTCACCTTCATGAAGAGGCTGTTTACTTTCTCTTCACTTTCTGCCATTAGAGTGGTATCATATGCATGTCTGAGATTGTTGATGTTTCTCCCTCCTATCTTGATTCCAGCTTGTAACTCATCCAGCTCAGTGTTTCTCATGGTGTGCTCCACATATAGGTTAAATAAACAGGGTTTAAGCCTTATACTGTCTCCTTTTAGAAAATCGCCAGGAGTCCCTGGTGATATTCCCAGCATGAGTCACCTATCACCTTTACAGTGAGACCAGTGTCTTAATTCCTGTCTGTTTATGGTTGGAGCACAGAAGAAGGAATACTCTGCCAGCTTCAAATCTCAAAGGGTAATAACTCCCCCAGCTTAGAGCATGGGAGGTGGACCTGGAATAGGGAAAGATAAAAAAGCAAGCTGAGCCTGCATTGAAGATAGTTGTCAATCTCCAGCCCAAGTCAGTAGTGAGAATGTCTCTCCCGTTTGCCAGTCCTGTCCTTGTCTTCATGCCTGAATGCTGTGGATGTTCAGATGCGGGACAGGCAGCATGAGAGTATCACTAATCAGGATGGTCTTGTCATATGGCACAGAGATTTTAAGAAGCATGGTCTCCCACGGTGAGTCCTGATAATGGGATGGTGTGCTCCCAATGCCAGGTAAAGCCAGAGCAGATAGTCAGGGAAGTCACTGAGTGTTCTCTGCTGCCTGTTACCCAGGGCAGATTTACCTGCAGAATCTGATCAGTTTGCCAGACTTCTTAATGTGACTGATAATCTCATCCTAATTCTCTTTAGTGTTTGTTACCCAAAGGGTGGTTTGCAGGAGAGATTTCGTCATTTGTTGTTTCAGCTTCTAAGATGACTTGATTCCCTGCAAACATCCCAATTTGCCTTTATCTTTTGTTGTAGATCTGTAGGGATTTCCCGGTGGCTCCATGGTAAAGAACCCACTGCCAGTACAGGAGACATGGGTTCAGTTCCTGGGTAGGGAAGATTCCCTGAAGAAGAAATGACAACCCACTCCAGTATTCTTGCCTGGGAAATCCCATGGACAGAGAAGCCTGGCAGGCTACAGTCCTTGGGGTACAGTCCATGGGGGTACTTGATGTAGTGTTTGAAAAACAAGAGTATTCCTGAATACTCATAGGTTCTGTATTTGGAAATTTGCCTACTTGCTAAAATTTATGTGTAATTCTAAAAATCATTCTAAAATTTACTTGTAATTCTAAAAATCATTAAAAAAAATTGGGATACTTTCCTGGTCTTCTGCCCATGTTCATACAGTCCCTTAAGTTTCTTGTCATCTGACGTGCATACTCCCAGTGGGGTGGAATGTATTTCTGCTTTCATACTGTGGAACAGATGGCTTTTTTGTGGTCTGCTTGGTGCCTTGCTTTTCGTGTTTTTGTTCTTTTCAGAGGAGTTTGCAGCTTAAGAGTGCTGAAGTGTTGTCTCTTGTTCCTAAGCAGAAGACTGTGATGTGTCTTTCGGGGAAATATGTGTGTAGGTGAGCTTGGTTCTGGTAGTGTTCTAGTGCTGCTGGCTGTGTTTGTGTGAGGCCAGTGTTTGTGAATTACCAATGGCAATTAAATAAGGTTAAATAGAAACATACATAAAAGAAGGTCATCTAAGTGTTGAGGTTGATGAAGATGCTTTTACCAAAGGCTGGCCAGAACCCTAGCCCTGTAGTTCCCTTAGGAACAATTAGTATTCACTTAGGTTCATGTTGTTGCTTAGTTGCTAAGACTCTTTATGACCCCATGGACTGTAGCCCACCAGGCTCCTCTGTCTGTGTGATTTCCCAGGTAAGAATACTGCAGTGGGTTGCCATTTCTTTCTCCAGGGGATCTTCCTGACCCACGGATCGAAATCTCCTGCATTGACAGGTGGATTCTTGACCCCTGATCCACCAAGGAAGCCCTAATTCACCTTCGTAGTGACCATAGAGTATGACTACTGATATTCATACAGTACAACTCAGAGAGGTTGTTTCTATACATTAGCATCTTAAAGAAATATTCTTACTTACCTTAGATCCGTTTACAGTTTTCATCTAAGCAATGTAGTTCTAGTTTCAGAAGTTTGTAATTTGGGGGAACTTACATGCTCCTTGTATCCACACCATTTCTATTTCATGGTTTCAGGTAACCATCATCTGTCTGAGTGAAGGACTCTTTCTCTTTCCTTTAATCCTGTCTCTTAAGACCCCTTCCTTCTCCGGATCATTTCCCATCTCTTTTGCAGACACTTGTTCAGTTAAGTTATGTTTTAAGATCAGTGATCAGGACAGCAGGCATCCTTTCTCCTGGAGCCTGAACTGGAAGTAGGAGCCCTTCCAGGGTGCCAGGAGTGGTCAAACTTGCAAACTCCTCTGGATAAATGGAGCCTGACTTTAAAAACAACCTGTGTACCAAGTGTGCTCCAGAGGAGCCTGGAGGCCTACAGTCCATGGGATCATAAAGAGTTGGACACGACTGAATGACTAATGTTTATTTTACACATGGAATGACAGATATTCAACTGATTTGGGGTAATGAAACGGCGATTTCTTATGGTCAATCTAATATCTTGCTTACGAGTTTGCAGTTATATTTCTAAGAGACCAGGATGTTGAGTATTGTTCAAGTGAGACAGTGTGGTATTTATGAAAATAGAATGACTCTCTTACAGCATCGGATACCTTGTTTGGACTTTCTCTTCTAATGGTATTTTCTAACTTCCAGATAAAATTAGAATGTGCTAGTAATGTTTCTTGCACTGTTTAGCAGTTTAAAAAATATTTTCCGCCTTTATTGCTGATATAAAATCGCATTTTGTGAAGAGTTAATCTCATCAAGGAGCCTCTGGGTGAGGATTTACTTTTCTGTGGGCAGGAGATTGAGCAAAGCAGGTTAAGCAAGGAGAGGCTGTTTGGTTTAAACTGCTTTGTTCAAAGGATATGTTTCTGTTGCTTGAGAATAAAAGGTGTCAATTGCATACTACCTGGTAACTTGCTATGTGGGGTGCAGTGCAAACTGGAAGGGAACACTTAGCTCCATGGTTCCCAAACTGCTGCACTACACATTCATGAAAATTTTAAAAACACGGATACCTGAGCCCTCTTTGTGGAAATCCATTCTAATGGCTTGGTGGTGGAGTGGGGAGCAGATTTATTTCTCACCACATGAACTGTTGGATCTTAGTTAATCATGGAGGCTTAACCACTGGGATAGCAGTGTTTTTTTTTTTTTTTTGCATGGGGGAGTTTTAAAAGGTACCAGGTGATAGTGATAGGCCTCAAATGCATTTTTAGCTTAATTTCTTTCTTGTATCTTATAACCAAGATCTTCTAGTACATTGCAGTAGCATGTGGATTAGATGTTTAACATTTCTCAGTGGAGATGCCCTTTTGAAATTGCAGCTATAAACCTGACCAATGGTGGCCATTCTGTAGTTCTCCCGTGGCTCAGATTCTAAGCTGGGAATCTCCTGTGCACTGAGTGATCAGGTTCTTATCAGGTGCACAAGTACTTGCTAGATGACAGTGTGGCAGGTCAGATGGGAGAGAGACTGGGAGCGCAGACTGAGCGCAGTCAGACCCGAGATCCAGGCTTGATTTCGCTGTCTGCTGAACTGTGAGTGAGTGAACCCACTTCTCAGAGCCTCAGTGTCCTGAGTTTAAACACTGAAGGAGACAATATATGCTTCATTGGGGTTTTTGTGAGCACTGATTTTGCAGGGCACCTGTTACAGAATCATGTATTCAGTTTAGGAGGGTGGAGGGTCATACACACAATAGGACTCTGTAGTTTGAGTGCTTTTGTATGAATCACAGTTTTCCCTCTTTGTAGACATTAGCCTTAGGCTAACTGCTCTATGCCTACATTTCCTCATTTGTAATAGTACCCAACTCTTAAGGTTGTAGAGAAGATTAAATGAGCCAATCTGTGTAAAGCGTTTAACGTAGTGCCTGGCATTTAGCTAGTGTTCACACGTTCCTGTCATCTTCATTACTGGCACTCGGTTACAGAAGGCTAGAATACCTACAATTAGATGAAATAGAAATATGGGTGTTAAGTGGTACTCAAGTGTACAGACTTAATGGTTCAGGAGAGGACCCCTTCGAAGGGTGGGTGATGTGTGCGTGTCTGTTATTCTGTGTCAGTGTGTGTGTCTGCAGCGGGCCAGTCCATGCATGGAGCAGTGTTGCAGTAGAAAGCCAAAATGATTTATTCAGGGAATTGTAGAAGCACAGTTGGCATAGCACGAGCCTCCAACATACATCTAGAAAGGAATATTGGGACCAGGGTCTTGATCATGAGCTTAAGGCTGTTGGAGTTACTGAACTGGTAAAGGGGAACCCTTGGAAATTTTGATTAAGGTAGTAAATGATCAGAGTAGTGATTTAGGAAAATGCAATGAAGGCTATTGTGTGTGGGTACATGTGAAGTTGTGAGTCAGCTGAAAAAATGATTGGAAAGGACATCACATCTGGCTATTCATTCCTTCATTTCATTCTTACTATTTTGCCCATTTAGTGAAGAGTTTAGTGAGAGTGGTGGGTCATTGAAAGAAAAAAATAATGTCTTATTTAATCTCATATGTGAACTGATATAGTACAGTACATGTTAGACAAAATAGCAAAATGAATTAGGTGTGGACTTTCTAATGCATTATAATATTCATGAGAGATGGAGAAAAGAAAGGATTCAGCTTGCAGGGGTTTATTGTAGAAGGGGAGAAAAGTGTTCGTTAGGAAATCCTAGTTCTGATAGGAATCCGCGAAGGCAGTCTGCCTTGAAACTTCGGCTGTTTCATAAGCATCGCTGGTTTGCTTACCATTATTCCAAAATTTGGGAGGAAAAACCCCAAACACCACCATCCTATAAGGGCAGGCATCATTTTTGTAGATTCTTTCCCAGTCTTTATCCAGTCACACATATTAATATAGTTACTGTGTTTATATATATGGCTTGTGTTCAGTTTCTGAGTCACTGTATTGACTGCCCTTTACCTCCTCACTAGCTATATTCATGGTCGAGTGGACTCACTGTGTTCACTAGTCTTAGGGTGACAGGTGTTTGTGTTCATGGCCTTACAGGGAATGTCTTTTTGATCCATGTTTTTTTCTTGGCTGCATATGCCAAAGTCATCTTCAGACAGGATTTATTTTGTTGCAGTTGTTTGCAAGACCGAGTTTGGTGGCACACTGTTCCACTTGAGCTGTGCCAGTCCCATAGTGACAATATGTGTACCCCTGGAGGTGGGCTGTGCGTAATGGGGAGTAATAGGTTTTTACTAGGTAACCATCTGGAAAGCTAATTGGTAATCCCTGCTTTCTTTGAAAAATTCCTCAGCAACAACCAAACTCCTATACCCTTCCATCAAAAGTCAATGTAAACAAACTCCTAAGTTTTGGGTATGTGCTGTGCTGTGTGTACTCAGCTGTGTTTGACTGTTTGCAACCTCGTGGGCTATAGCTGGCCGGGCTCCTCTATCCATGGGATTCTCCAGACAAGAATACTGGAGTGGCTTGCCATTTCCTATTCCAGGTGGGGATCTTCCTACCCAGGGATCAAACCCAGGTCTCCTGCATCTCCCTTCATTGTAGGCAGATTCTTCACCATATGAACCATCAGGGAAGCCCTCTTAGGCTTTAAAAGTCAAAGTCAAAGTCGCTCAGTCATGTCCGACTCTTTGTGACCCCATGGACTGTACAGTCCATGGACTTCTACAGGCCAGAATACTGGAGTGGGTAGCCTTTCCTTTCTCCAGGGGATCTTCCCAACCCAGGGATCGAACTCAGGTCTCCCACATTGCAGGCAGATTCTTTACCACCCGAGCCTCTAGGGAAGCCCAAGAATACTGGAGTGGCTAGCCTATCCCTTCTCCAGCAGATCTTCCCAACCCAGGAATTGAACTGGGGTCTCCTGCATTGCAGGTGGATTCTTTACCAACTGAGCTATTCGTCTTTTCCAAGACAAGTCTAGAGTATCTCTGTTTTAAGAGGCGGGTTTCTAAATCTCAGGCTTCCCTGGTGGCTCAAATGGTAAAGAGTCTGCCTGTGGTGTGAGTGACCCAGGTTTGATCCCTGGGTTGGGAAGATCCCCTGGAGAAGGAAATGGCAACCCACTCCAGTATCCTTGTCTGGAAAATTCCATGGAAGAAGGAGCCTGGCAGGCTACAGTCAGACACAACTGAAGTGACTTAGCAACGCACCTCCCACTTGAACATATCTCCCACCTCCCTCCCTATCCCACCCCTCTAGGTTTGAATTCCCCAAGTCACAAAAGCATTGGTTACCTTTACATATGGTAATGTAAGTTTCCATGCTACTCTTTCCATATAGCCCGCCTACTCCTTCTCCCTCCAGCCTGCATCTTATGGCGAATGGGATTTTAGTTCCCTGACCAGGGATTGAACCCAGGCCCCCTGCATTGGGAGCATGGAGTCTTAGCCACTGGAGCAGGGAAGTCCCTCCCTTAGCATTTTTTAAGGAGGGGGCCTGGAAATCTGTATTGTTTAATCTGTGCCCCAGGGATTCTTAACCATGGAGAAAGTTTTGGAAACTCTGTACTGGGGAATGGTGAAGGGAACAGCAGGCCAGATCAGGCTGGTGGAGATGTGGTGCCTCCCTGGAAAGGGAACGAACAGCATGTATATTCTTCTTCCTTTCCCTGGGGCTTGTGCTGCTATCATGACTCATACCTATTTTTAAACATTTTAATTTTTTTGTCTACCTGTGTTTTCTCGTCTCCATTCTTTAAAATATTTCACTGCGTTTACAGTTTTTGATTGGTGGTTATTTTCATTTTGGTCTTCAAAGGTCATTGTTTTTTAAATTGTTTCAAACAGTCAAAACATAAAATTGACTAGGTTTGCCGTTTTAAAGTCTACAATTGAGTCACTGGTGTTAAATCCATTCACATTGTTGTGCAGGCATCACCACCATGCATCATCAGGTCTCTGCCTCATGAGTGGCAGCTTTCCATTTTACTTTCTGTCTGAGTGTATTTGTCTGTTCAAGGAACCTCACATATGTGGAATCGTATAGGAGTCGTCCTTGGGTGGCTGGCTTATCACTTTGTCCTCAAAGCTAGGTTAGCTGTACTCAGTATTCATTGGAAACAATTTACTGTTTACCCAGGCCCTCAGCTGTGGCGATGACTTTGAATTAGTTATGGAGGAAAAGGAAGGCATTTCAGAGAGAACTGCATCCTCTCTGGGTGCTTTTCCGAGCAATCTGCTCTGCCTTGGTTCTGTTTTGAAGCCTTCATCCCCTGCTTCCTCTGGGACTCATTAGCTGAACTAACCGGGCCGTTTTCTTCGCTTGTGACCTCTGGGAATTCACAACTCTGGTATTTTATATGCTCCACTCCAGTGAGTGGGAGAACGTGGGATTTAGGGATATGAAACTGGGTGAAGAGTGTGTAAAGATGGCTTTCTGGGAGGAGCTTGTGCTCTTGGCTCTGTGCATTTTTCTCCTAATTCCCTCATTTGCATCAGTAAGAGAAATTAAGGCCTGGCTGGGTATGTTTGGTTGTAAAACTGTATATTGAAAACATTATTTAGGGAGCATCTCCTACTTTTGTCATTCTGTTTTTCTTTTCTGCTGCACAGATTTCATTTTCTGAAAGCATCCAAGGTGACGTCTAAGGGAAGGGTAATGCAACTAGTTCTGTGACATTATAAAAGTGAGCACCATTGGTTACTTTAGGTTTATTCCTTGTCCTCCTCAATCAAATTCAACACTTTGCTACATAGAAAACATTAGGAAAAAGGAAAAACCCTTACAAAATATTATCATTTTGACAAATTCTCAGTGAAATGATTTACCCTCAGTGAGTTTAGACTGGGTATGTTGTTTTCCCCTTGTATTCTTTTGATCTGAAAGGAAGCATACTAACAATAAAATAATTGGAAAAATGGTTCTCAGTTTAGTTGCTGTAAAAGACAGCATATGGCCTCACGTATAAGTTCTTACCACTGAGCATTCCATTTGAGAAGATAGATTATTACTTTTTAGATGTAGGAAAACATGATTCATTAAAGAAAAATGCTGATAGAAGTCTCCCCTTCCTTCTTTTGGGGTCACAGTTGATTTGTATTCTCATTAAGATTCTTCTCTTGCTGAGCCATAAATGTATATTTATGCATGTTCTTGGATCTCCTTTCTCTTCATTGTGGAGTTTTCCACCCTTTCTGTGGTTTTCCTCCTTTCTGTTGCCCTAGCTCACGTTGATCTGACCAGGGTTCTTGGTCTTCCCCAAGTAGAGGGAAATTGCCTAGAGAACCCAAAAGAAATTCAGGCAAGGTTGTACTGGGGCTCCTGCACTGGTTGTAGGAGGTAAAACGGGCTCTCCTGTTGTCTCCCCAGGTGAGGAGGCCAAGCTCCTTCCTTACGTGGGGTGAGGGTTGTGGTGGGGGTAGTTCAGGTGGTTTGCCTTTCCTTTTGTGGTGTTGAGTGTGGGGGAGGGGGCACTCTGTTTTTGCCACACCTTTGGTTTAGGTCCAAGCTTTTCAGAAATGGCACTTGGTTCTTTTTGTCTTTTTTGTATCTTTTGGTCCAGAATTTGCCCCAACTGCACATGAGCACAGTTATTTTTAGTCCCATATAGTTTCTTTGTATTTTGTAGCTCTAGGAGGGGTGTGTCCAGGTGTGAGCTTTGCCCCATTGCAACAAAAGTTCCCTGATCCCAGGCCGGGGGCAGGGCAGTTCCAAGGGTATCATCTCGGTGACTCAAAGCCCTTGGAGAGGATGAGGTCTGAGAATATGCACAAACTCCTCCTGAGGGGTTCACGTCCTTAGCCTGACCCCATGGTGGCTATCAGGGGCTTCCACCCACCAGTGGTGCTTAAAGTAAAGTGTTAGTTGCCCAGTTGTGTCCAACTCTTTGCGACCCCATGGACTGTAGCCCACCAGGCTCCTCTGTCCATGGGATTTTCCAGGCAGGAATACTGGAGTGGGTTGCCATTCCCTTCCACTAGGAGATCTTCCCAGCTCTGGGATGGAACCTGCGTCTCCTGCATTGCAGGATTGCTTTTTGAGCCACCAGGAGAGCCTGGATTGCTTGGAGTCCACATTTTGGTTCTCATACTCAGAGGGTCCCTTGTCAGCTCTGTATACGTGGTGTTCTGGTGCCTCCAGTAGGTGCTGTGGATTTAGGTGAAAGCTAATGGTACTTGCAGGAGCTAACTGCTACATCCTTCAAAGCTTGTAGAGAGCTGAGTAGGTTGTGCTGGCTTGAGTGCCAGCCATGGAAAATCAGGCCAGCAACAAGAAAAAGGCAGTGGAGTTGTCAGATGAGAGAACAGCAGGTGGTTGATCTTGTATTGACTTTGTTTTTTATTTCCTGCAGTGAGTTTTTTTGTCCACACAACCATAGAGGCAATGTGATTAGTTTTATGGCAGTTTCATTAGTTTAATAGTCACCCATTATGTTCATGCTGGGGGAAGATATTAGGCAGTTTCTGCATCCTCTCCGCAAAAGCAGAGATGAATGGCTTTAGATTATGTAATCATGTAAGCAGGTATGACAGCAACTCTAAGCAACTCTAGGCAACACTCTGGGAAAAATACAGCAGTATTCTGTTTCAGGTGAGCTAAACATACGCTTACCCTAGTTGCCTGTTGGAATAATTCCCATTATCAATTCTGAGGGGCAGGGCCATGAACCAGGAAATAAGCCAAATGCAAAATAAGTGATGAGAGCCTGAGTCTGCTTTCTGTTCTGAGTCCTTTAGGTTCTTATTCGGGGTCTGCTACTCTGATTCACTTATGATATTACGATGCCAGAACCTAGTTTAGAAATAGCAGTAGGTAATGGTGAGCTAGTCAGTTGAAGGGATAACCTGATGGCAGGGGAAAAGATAGAATTATAATGTATGAAAAACCCAAAAAGCATGGCCATTTGGAGCATTCCGTGGGACAGAAGCGCTTCTATGCACTGAGGGTCATCGGCACTGGATATAAGTCTTGCTGGTGATGAGGAGAGTGCAGCATTAAGACGGTGAACTGAGTTCTCGTCTTTGGTTTTAAAGGCCGACTGCAGCAGGGTTTGGGGGAAGATGCTGTTCAAATGAACATTGGATTCTTAAAGGATTAATACTTCTCACTAGTCTGGAAAACTCAATTCATGTGCAGAGAACATTTTTTTCTCTGCTCCTTTGATGATGATATTTGTGTGTCCATATGTGGGTTATGGAGTTTCACATCTGATTCAAAACAGTTGAGAAAGGAGACATTGTTTATTTTTCAAATGGAATGACTAATATTTTTTTACACTGTATTTTTTAAAAAGTTGAACAAAATTTATGTTTTGGCCTAGATTATCAGTTCAGTTCAGTTGCTCAGTCGTGTCCGACTCTGCGACTCCATGAACCTCAGCACACCAGGCCTCCCTATCCATCACCAACTCCCGGAGTTCGCCCAAACCCATGTGTATTGAGTTGGTGATGCCAACCATTTCATCCTCTGTTGTCCCCTTCTCCCACCTTCACTCTTTGCAAACATCAGGGTCTTTTCAAATGAGTCAGCTCTTCGCATCAGGTGGCCAAAATAACATCAGTCCTACCAATGAACACCCAAGTCTGATCTCCTTTAGGATGGACCGGTTAGATCTCTTTGCAGTCCAAGGGACTCTCAAGAGTCTTCTCCAGCACCACAGTTCAAAAGCATCAATTCTTCCGCGCTCAGCCTTCTTCACAGTCTGACTTTCACATCCATACATGACCACTGGAAAAACCATAGCCTTGACTAGACGGACCTTTGTTGACAAAGTAATGTCTCTGCTTTTTAATATGCTATCTAGGTTGGTCATAGCTTTCCTTCCAAGGAGTAAGAGCCTTTTAATTTGGCTGCAAATCACCATCTGCAGTGATTTTGGAGCCCAGAAAGATAAAGTCAGCCACTGTTTGCACTGTTTCCCCATCTATTTGCCATGAAGTGATGGGACCGGATGCCATGATTTTAGTTTTCTGAATGTTTTCAGAAAAGCCAACTTTTTCACTCTCCTCTTTCACTTTCATCATGGAGTTCTCTTAATTGTCCCATAGGTAATTTCTCTACTGCCTATCCTCCACCTCCCCATAAATGGATCCCTGCTCTGATGGAATGAATACTCCACAATTCGTAGTATTGTTCTTAATGGCCATGCGGATTCTAGCATAATCAGTAATTAGATATTTAGATTGTTTTCTAATTTTTAGTAATTTGACATGTAGATCGTTTCCAGATTTATATATTAACAAATAGCAGTGCAAATGAACCTGATTAAAGCCAAATCTTTCTAGACATGTTTAATTTCTCAGGGTGTGTGCATTGGAAAACTTTTGATATGCTAGGTTTCCTTCGAGAGTTAACTGCTTATATGCTCTTTGATGATATGAGATGTTCCTACACCGCTGCCAAACTTAGATGTCATATTTTGAGTATATTTGATTATTAGTAAATTTTCATTAACATTTTGTGTTTCTTTTGTAGTGTATTTCCTGTACATGTTCTTTGTCCCTTAAAAAAATTGGTAGGCTTTTATAATTGTTAATCAATATTTAGTTCTTGATTTATTAAAAGTTAATAACTTATTAATTAACTTAACTAATTTAGGGTCTGACTTATAGAGCAGATTTGATCCAGTTTATTTTCCTTTTATTGTTCTCATGGTAGAACTATTTTGCTTCCACAAGGAAAACAAATTTAACCAAATATTGATAATATCCCATTGTAACGTTAGTTAAGTAAATATAGAACTAAAATAATAGCATTAATTTGTATGTTGTTTTCTCTAAACTGGATGTGAACTGTTTTTACTATAACCTATAGATGCGAGTTCGATCCCTGGGTTCGATCCCTGGGTCGGAAAGACCCCTGGAGAAGGGAATGGCAACCCTCTTCAGTATTCTTGTCTGGAGAATTCCTTGGAAAGAGGAGCCTGACAGGCTACAGTCCACAGGGTTGCAAAGAGTCGGACATGAGAGCAACTGAGCACACACGAACACACTTTATTAGAACTGAAGATTAATTTTCTATAATTAATGGGCAGCAGTGTGTGGACCGAAGAAAAAACAGTACCTAGAAGTTGAGAATTATGTTTTATTTGGTGGGCCTGGAAAATCCCATGGACAGAGGTCGCAAAGAGTTGGGCACAGCAGAGTGACTAAAAAACAGCAAGCCTTGGATTAGATGATAACTGAGTTTTGTTCTGATATGGAATTCCTGTTAGATTGGTTCTGTTAGTCTGTCTGGGGCAGTTATTTCCATTTTGAACTTAGTCCAAGTACATGGTTCTTACTCTAGTTTGTAAGTCATGTCCTTCCTGACAGCTGAACTGGATGTCTGAGCTGTTTATTAGGAAGATCTCTTTCTTGTCGTTGGGTAGAATCTGCAGTCTCCTGGCACTGAGTGACCTCAGCGAGGCCCCGTGGAGTCTGCCTCTGTTCACATACAGTGATGTTCAGGCAAAGTCCTTTGGGAAATCCCCACAAGATGTTCTGGGCTTAACCTCTGCTCTTCCTGCCCAAATTGCAGCCATTTCTGCAACTTACAACATCCATTTCTTCCTCTTCAGTTCAGTGACACTTTAACTCTGCTTGGGCACAATATACCCCCAGGTAGAAAACAGGTCAGCCACAGGGCACACTTCTTCTCGGGGGTCACAGTCCTGCACTGCTGGTCTTTTACTGCCTGAAAACAGGTGCTTCGTATATTTTGTCCAACTTTATAGTTTTGCAGTGGAGGGCAAGTCCAGTACCCATTATTATTTCATGGTTGGAAGCATAAATCTGGCAGATTTGCTTGTAAGTCATGTCTTCCTCATTAATAATACTATTGTCGCATCATGTTCTGTTTTTTTTAATCCGGTGTAGCATCTGAGTGATTCTCTTGTGACCAGTTCTTGATTTCTGTGTTGGCTGCAGTGTTATAATTGCTTCATGTTAACTTTTGTTCCAAAACCAGCCTTTTGGTCCATCAATTCCAATTAGGTGGATTTTTTTTTTTTTCCCCTTTGATATTCAGTTTAAAGTCAGAGTTGGTGTGCACTTCTGCCTTCTTTTAGTTGTTAAAATTAGGGATCAAATATCTACTTCTTCAAAATATGTGTTTTCTGCATGAAAAATTACCATTTTTTTGTATATAAAATTGCCTTTAAAAAGTAAATTGGAACCTTTTAATATATCTGTTTATATTTTGCCCATGTCCAAATTCATCCAAACAAAAACAAAAACAAGACAGGGTTGGGGACTTTGCTGTTTGCTATCCTTGTGGACATGTCTGTCACCACATTGAGGGGTGAAGGACAAACGTGGGTCCCTAGAGCCCCACTGCCAGGGGTCACGCTCCTCATCCTGACATAGCTCAAGACCCCATCAAAATGGGCTCTGTTGTGTTATGTTCCAAGAGTGACTTGGTGTCACCACAGGAATCCAATTCTGTCTCTTTCATTTCAGGCCCTCCGCTTGAGTAACTCGGCCATGGGGAAGACCACCACAGGCCAGATAGTCAACCTGCTATCCAACGATGTGAACAAGTTTGATCAGGTGAGCTGCCCAAGGGATCCTCTTCCATTTTCCATCCTTCTCACTGCATTCAGCTTATTGGGATGCCAGGTTCTAGGGTTTGGTGTCAGCCAGGGTTCTGTTGAGGACATAAGACAAGGGTTCTCTTTATCCAACTCATTTCGTCTGTGTGCAACTTAGATGTAATCATGTGTATTGCCCTGTAGAGGAGAATTTTGTTTTTCTGACATTGTGTACAACATGCTTCAGTAATAGATAGGCAGCAGAGTTCTTGCCCAGCTTGGTTGGTGTCTCCCTTGGTTAGGGGTCCTTCTGGCATGGCCCTTCTTGGCACATGATGTTAGTTTGCTGCCTGATCTGTTTTCCTCCTTTCGAGGTGATGAAGGCCTGGTGGGCAGGAGTTGTTCTTTCCCCTGTGCCCTGTTCAGTGCCTGCTGCATAGGGAGCCTGTGAGGAATAATGCCAACTGGGTGGTCCCTAGCCAGAAGCAACCTACTCTCCACTGTCCCATTACAATCTTTTTTTACACTTTTTGAATAGATCACATTACCCAGGGCATTATAGCTTCTAGACAAATCTATATTGCATTAGACACCTCTCTTTCAGTTATTCATTCATCAAACATGAACAGAGGCCCCTACTCAGTTTCAGGGATGCATAAGATTTAGTTTTTGCCCTGGAGAAGCCACGACCTGTTAGGGAGGTACATACACAAATAATTACTGGAGAGTGAGGGGGAATTAGACTTTCCTGGGGTGCCGGGCAGCTGGAGGGGACACAAGGACTGAATTCTGAAGTAGACGGAGTTTGGGGAAACCCTGAGCTCACCTCTAGGGTAGACAAGATTGAAATCTTCCCAGGGCTGCCAGTCAGCTTCTCCCTGGACATTCCTGCAGCTGACCTTGCGCTGCCCTAGAACAGCATCATCTCGGGCAGATGCTTAGATTTCTGCTTTAGCAGGTTTAAAACCCACTGTGATCATTTCTGTTTAGGTTCCCATCTGTTCTTTGACAGGAGATTGTTTTAAATTGTGTCCTTATGGGTTTTGTTTTTGTATAGTCCTAAGAAGGCTTTGTCTTTTTCTTTTAAGGTAACGATATTCTTGCACTTTCTGTGGGCAGGGCCACTGCAGGCTATCGTAGTGACCGCCCTGCTCTGGATGGAAATAGGAATATCGTGTCTTGCTGGGATGGCGGTTCTCATTATTCTTCTGCCTTTGCAAAGCTGCATCGGGAAGTTGTTTTCGTCACTCCGGTAAGACAAACACTGGTTTAAAAAATTGCTAATATGTAATTGATTAACATCTACCATCTGCTTGAAGTCATTTGCTGGCTCCTCGAGGCACCATACCTGAATAAGTAGAGTGTCCTTAAGCAGAATGTACCTTAAATGATGTTATTTAAGCTTTATTAAATAGTAACAACCTTAGAGGCCCAGTGTCAGATGCATACATTTTTGTTATGCTTGTGTTAGAGCCATTTTCAGGTGTGTATATGTCTGTATCTTGTTTTTAATACGTTATAAGCACCCAAAGAGCAAGATCAGTCTTAAATATGACTTTGTAAAATAACACAGTCCCAGCAGCGTTTGTGATAGAAAAGAGACAGGTGATGTAGGACCTAATGGTGATAAATTAGAGCTGAAACAGGTCCCAGAGTGTTGGAGGTGGGTCATTGTCCAGGTTGTCAGGTGATGGAGATCTTGTGCTATTTGAAGCCCATTTAAGTTTTTTTTGTGTGTATACTTTTTCATGTTGTGTTTTTCTCTCCTTGGAATTTCATTTCCTACCTTTGCTGTGAAAAGCTGTTCCTTATCCTTCGAGACCCTGTTCTATTGCTACCAGTTCTCTGAAGCTTTTCTTGCTCTCCTTTCCCAGTGCCATTAACAACCCCATCTTTTCTGCTCCCCAGCACTTTACTCCTATTTTATTACATCACCTACACTGTCTTCCTGTTAGATTTGGGTGTCTTTCTGACTTCTCTACCCAACCACAACCTCCTTGGGCAGGTGGTTTGTATCTGACTCATTTCAGGTCTTCCTTAGCCAATACTGTAAGTTCTCCAGGTTACTTCTTGAAGTGGGCTGAATGGTTGACTCCCTAATTGAAGTCTTCCTCCGTTTGTACTCTGAGTAGGACCTGCCTGTGCTGTCAGCTCAAGAGAGCTGTAGGGAATCATTTTATCCCTGGTGCTTGGCTGTGCCCCTGCTGCTGTCGGTAAGGAAATTCTTGCTGTGGTCACTAAGGCTCGTCTCTCACGTCTGTCCCCTTAGGAGTAAGACTGCAGCCTTCACAGACACCAGGATCAGGACAATGAATGAAGTTATAACGGGCATCAGAATAATAAAAATGTATGCTTGGGAAAAGTCTTTTGCAGACCTTATCACCAATTTGAGAAGGTAAGTTTTTGTACACACACCTATTTTCTGGTTTATTTCATATTTACTGAGTGGTTTAGAAGTCTTACCAAGTTTTCAGATTAAGGTGAATTTAAAGTTCACCCTTTATACACATGGCAGGAAGGTTAAATAGAATAGGAGAGACGTCATTTGAGTAAAGGAACAGATATATATGCTTCTTACTTATACAGAAATTAAGTAACAAGTGTTTCTTAATACCATACATCCCAAATGAGCAATGATTTAAGATTTTAGCATTTAAAATGATATTTAAACTGAAACTATAACTTATATAGCACGAATGGGAAGATTATAGAGGTTGAGTGTACATGTATCAGGCCAGACTTTATGAATCAGTATTGTTCCAAACAGAGCCATAAAAATATTTTTTATGCTTTGCTTTATGTTTATAGAATGTTTTCTTCTGTTTTTCATTTAAATATCTGATGAGTGTTTGTACTCCAGCACTGGGTGCCTAGAATTCTCTGGCTGCTCCCGTCACCTCTCACTTTGCACCTTTATGGGTGCCCCTCCCTCTGCTGGGGATGCACTCCCATCTTCCTTCTTCTCTGGCCTCCGCCAGCCCTGACTGACTCCAGCTCATCTTCTCAAGTTCCTCGTCCCTGTGACCTGCCCTGACGCCACTGCTCCGAGTTAACACGCCTTTGCTCTTTGTTTCTCTGCTCCCTGCTTCTATCTGTTGTCTTCGAGTCTCTCAGTTTTGGGGTTGCTTATTCTCTTTCCTCTGATTTCATGAGCTCCTGGCAGGGACGGGCTCTGTCTTTTTGTCATCAGCGAAGAACTTAGCCCAGGACTTGTTACAAATGCTGGTTGAATGAAAGTTCAAACCTTGTCTAATTGACCCAAAATAGTGTGATATCAAGACTCCATTTAGTTGGAAGAGTGAAGTGGTGATGAAGTGTGTGGTCCTTATCTCGACGCAGAGCCCCTGGGCATGCAGTGTCTCCAGGACGTGAGGGATGGATTATCTTAATCTGTGTCCACTCTCTAGAAAGGGACCACTCACACAGGGCACTGAATGCATGTCTTGGATGCGGATGCTTCTTTTAAAACCTATTTCCTATGCTTTTTTTCCCCAGAAAGGAAATTTCCAAGATTCTGAGAAGTTCCTACCTTAGAGGAATGAATTTGGCATCATTTTTTGTTGCGAGCAAAATCATCGTTTTCGTCACCTTCACCACCTATGTGTTCCTTGGCAACGTGATCACAGCCAGCCGTGTGTTTGTGGCGGTGTCGCTGTACGGGGCTGTGCGGTTGACAGTCACCCTCTTCTTCCCTTCGGCCGTCGAGAAGGTGTCAGAGGCATTCGTCAGCATCCGAAGAATCAAGGTTTGCTGACATATAAATTTATTATGTTGTAGGTGGATTTTGTGTCTTTTTTTTTTTTTTTTTGCCTCTTTTTATTTGGTGTCAATGTGTTCCAGTTAGCTGAGGTTTAGTTTTCTTAGTGCCAAGGCTGGCAGTCATTCCAAAATGTCTCAGTACTCCCCTGCCTTCTGATACAGCTGCTGCCGCCACTAAGTCGCTTCAGTCGTGTCCGACTCTGTGCGACCCCATAGACAGCAGCCCATGAGACTCCTCTGTCCCTGGGATTCTCCAGGCAAGAATACTGGAGTGGGTTGCCATTTCCTTCTCGAATGCATGCGTACATGCTAAGTCGCTTCAGTCGTGTCTGACTCTGTGCGACCCCACGGACAGTAGCCCACCGGGCTCCTCTGTCCACGGAATTCTCCAGGCAAGAATACTGGAGTGGGTTGCCATTTAGAGTGCATTGTTAATATCATATGATCCCTGCTTACTTATAGGTGGTAGTATGAGTCGCAGGGGTACAGGCTCTTGATGACTGCAGGATGATTAAGTTGTTTGAAAGTAGGAAAAGCAAACAGATTGCATCTCCTGTGCTACCTTGAATGACTAGGTAATGACTGTGCTCAGTCCTGGCGTGAATAGGATTCCTCTCTAGGCCAGGAGGGGAGGAACTTACTGAGAGGTCCCTGCTCACTAAGTGGCCTCAGATTCACTAAGTTCTTTGTATCTATTTTTAAAATAGATTCTTTCCTCCATAGTTGTTTCACTTGATTTCTGAGCTTCCCCTTTTGATTTGCCTCTTTTTGTTTCTGCCCTTTTTCTGTTACTGCTTAATCCTCTCTAGCTGCCCTCTTCCTTTCGAACTTGTGATTCCAACATACCCACAGTCTGTCCTGTTCTCTTTTTAAAAAGTGTCTTTAAATTGCCAGAGATGAATAATTTCCATCACCAAGATAAGACCCTGTAGATATTTAAGGATTTGTGTTTTTATGAATCAGTCAAAAACGAAGATGAATTGGCTCTGTGAGGCAGCCTGGGCATGAAGTGTTTGGGCTTTATAGAACTTCTAACTTGTTTTGTTCCCATGTCTCCACAGTGATGGTTGGCCAATAGATTTCTAGTGAAATTAGCTTTGGCTGTGGTTTTGATTTTATTTTTTGGTCTTGCCATAAAATCTGAGATATTTTATGAAGTTTCTGTAGTATAAAAAAACCATTGCACCTATCAGTCTTATGAGGTCAGTTTGGTCCCCTGAGTTTATCTTTATTTCTGATGGGGCTTCTAACAACACTGTTAAGGAATGGTCCATGTAGTTCAATAAAATTTCTTTGTGCTTTCACATCTTGAAGCAGAACATTTAGGAATGGATTTGGACCATAGTAATGTTCTCAGTGACACGGTGACCTGTCCAGATGGAAGCTTCACATGTGTGTTGTGTTGCTGTGGTTTTGTTATCGCTGCTGCCAGGGCTCCCTGTGTGGTCCAGAATCTCTGAAACCCTGTACACATCATCTAATTTTATCTCCACAGCAATTGAATGAGATAAACATTAGTGTCCCTACTTTACAGATAAGGAAACAAGTTCCTGTGTAACAGGTGAAATAGCTCACCCATCCTCACGCAGCTTTCAAATGACATAATTAGGATTCTGCCGAAACCTGATTTTTTTTTTTTTTTAAACCACTGTTAACAGAACCTTGTTCGTACCTTCTGGCATGTGGAATGGTGGAATCTCTTGACTCACTCTTTTGGGCCCCCTGGGTCACCTTCTCCTCTGTCCTTGATTTAAGTAAATGCTGCTGAACCTCCAGCAGCCCTGTGACCCTCTCCCAGCACTTTCGTTCACCTGGATCTAGGGCTTTATCTATATGCATGGCCAGCCCTGCACTGCCCAGCATCATGTCCAGTAGAGTGATGCTGACTCCCTGGGAGTGTTCAAAGTTCCCGGGCTGCTTTGAGTTTTAGGGCTGGCAAGTCACGTGGAAGGAGAAGAGCAAGAACTTGGTTCCTTCTCTTCCTTGTCTTTCACCTGGATGTGTTCATGCCCAATTAGAAGGTCAAAAGGACAGCTGGAGTGGAAGAAAAGGTCAGCTGAGTTTACTGACCCAAGTGGTCAGAGCTGGGCAGGGTTTGATCACAGATGGGCTGGAGGCGTGGTGGCCATGTAGAGTTTAGAACAAGGTGTGGTATTGAGTCCTGCTGCCCCAGTGCCTCCCGCAAGCTGGGACTCAGTAGACTGGGTGGTCGTCTCCCAGGATTTCCACTCAGGTCATGTCTGGGAGCCCTAGGAAGGAAACCCACCACCCCTGCGCACCTTAGAGCGGGTGCAGTGGTGCCTTTATTTTTCTCTTAGTAATAAAAGGGGACTGAAGGCCTTGGCATTGTGCTACTGCAATAGGATTATAAATATCTTGTCTTAACTTAAAAGTACCAAAAGTCTTCAGTGTCTTTTACATCCAATGAAATGTGTCTCGGAGGTTAATATTATTCAGAAAGCTGTGTAGGTTTTCCCTTTCCAGCCACTGGGAAGTCAATCTTTTTGGCTGCAGTTCTGACGTTGATACTTTCCTGCATGACCTGTTCTGGGTCTGCACTTCATGGCTCTAATGGCCATTTAATTCCAGCTTTATCATCAGCCTGAGCCCTGGGGAAAAAAATGCAGCCAGCACTTTTGGCTCCTTTACAAGCTGGTCGTGTGTTGGAATCTCATTTAACCTCTGGAAGATTATACTGTCTTTCCCCACTCAGACCTATTATTTGTGGACAAATGCTCAATAAATTTAATTCTTCATTTAAGGCATAATTTTTCCTTTTTTTGAGTCCGTTTTATTTTTGAAAGTGATGAATTTCTAGTTGACTATACACACACTGAATATTGAGTTTTTTGGTAACACTCTTAAGCTAAAATTTTAATTTCTGCCTAGACAAGTTGGATAATATACACGTACAACCTTTTGCTTGTTGCTATGTGAACTCAGACTGTGTAAGGCTGTAGCCATGCAGTCAGTGAACAGTCAAATCCATGCAGCCACTACATGGTACAGTCTCTTCCTTTAGCTAATTCCCATGATGGGCTGACTTTGTGCAGGGCTCAGTCTTAGTTGAAGTTGGACAGTGTAAGTGAATGAATGACATAGTATCTCCTCTCTATATGATTTGCTATCCCTCTGGGGATTCAAAGGTGGGGAGGATGGTGGCAGCCTCAAAGGTTTTGAGCTGGCTCCCAGGAGGGTTAGCGTTTGAGTTGGGCTGGAAGGATGGATGAGATTAGTACTCAGGGTGTCTAGGCAGAGGCCACTTGGGGACTGTGGACTTAGGTGCTGGTGGGACATTGTGGGTATTTAAATGTGGTGGACACGTTCAGTCGTGCTGTAAAGAGATCAAGAGGGAATGGTGTTGAAGTAGGGTCAGTGGTGGTGGGGAGGGCTAGGGAAAGAACCAGCAAAGAAATATTTATGTATATCAATATTTGAAATAATTAATAGTGAGTGAGATGCTGAAATGTTGTTTCAAGAGGAATGGAGAATTGGCAGAGAGATAAGCTGTGTCAGAACAGGCAAGAGCTGGTACATGGCTGACGATGGGACAGGTGGTGTGGAGAGAGAACTCAGGCTGCAGTGGTTGAGAGTCTGCAGAGGACTGCTCAGACAACTGTCCGTCCGTCCTTCCTCCTGCTGGACACAGGCTCAGGGCAGGGAGGATTATCCGCGCCCCGTGTCCAGGTTCTCGGTGAACCTGGATGGGAGGAGGAGGGAACAAGTGGATTGTGACTCCCACCAGCTGGTCTCTGGAGAGATGCAGGGATCTCTTCTTCTTTTTCCTGCACAGAAGCAGGTTTTTATGTTGTTTTTACCAGTTATTCTTTTGAAGTTGAAGGTGCAAACACATGTGTCGCTGTGTGGCATGATAGATGAGGATGTCGAGGACTTGAAGGCTGTTCATGATGTTTAGCAGAGAAGGTCCCTGCTCATGTGTTGTTCCGTTTCTCAGACGTCCTCATGTGTTGTGTCAGTCCCCACCTGTGTTGGTGGGGATTCGGTTTGCCTCTTGGACCTAGAATTACCCGCCCTGCTTACAAGTTGCTTACAATTAACGAAGTTGCTTACAAGGATATTTTGTTTTTCTCTCATGCAAGAGTCCCTTTAAGTTGCTGTATGGATTTCCTGGGGCTGCCATAAAAAGTACCCCAAACTTGGTGGCGTAAGCCACAGAATTATGTTGTTTCACAGCCTTGGAGCCTAGAAGTCTGAAATCAAGGTGTCAGCAGAGTCAGGATCCCCCTGAATCCGTCAAGGGTAACTCATTTCCTCTCCTCTGTTGGCTTCGGAGTTTGCAGGCAAACCTTGGAGCTCCTTGACTTGTAACTGCCATCACTCCAGCCTCTGTCTCTATAATCACGTGGTTATTTTCTGTCTCTGTGTCTCTCTTCTTATAAGGACACCAGTCTTATTGGGTCCAGTGCCCACCCTATGCACTGTGAGCTCACCTTAATTGATTACATCTGCAACAACTCTATTTCCAAATAAAGTTGTGTTTTGAAGTATTTAGGGTTAGGACCTTATGATATTTTTTGAGTGAGGGGTTACAATCCTCCCCAGAACAACTTCCATGTGTATATATATATATATATATAATATACTTTATTGTATGTTATTATAATAATGTATATATATAATATACTTTATTATATGTTATAATGTGCATATATGTGTGTGTGTATATATATATATACATATACTTCATTGTATGTTATTATAATAGTATATAATATTGTATATATTATCTAGTTTGTTCTAGAGTAAACTACACATTACATACAGTTGGCATAGCAGTATATAGGCTGCATAAAGTTTTTTTTATTGCAAATTCCAAGGAAGCAATTCTTTTTGTTTATTCATTGTTCCTACAGTTTAAATAATCTGATCTGTGTGTTTCCTTCTTTTGTAGAACTTCCTGTTACTTGATGAGATAACACAGCTCCACTCTCAACTGCCATCAGATGGTAAAATGATCGTGAATGTGCAGGATTTCACTGCTTTTTGGGATAAGGTAGCAAACCTTCTGTTATAAGATCTTGACTGCTGAAAGATTTATTGGAGACTATTAAGGTTTTATATATGGCATAAATGTGATTTATTCATTTACTGAAAGTATGTTATAAAAATTCTCAATGAGGAATAAGGTTTGCATGTGATGGAGATTCAGTGTAAAGTCAGCCTAAGACATTTGGCATGTTGCTCTCAAGAGAACTATTAACCCATTTGGAACTTAAAGTACATGTGTTTGTAATGGTAGAATTTGCAGCATTGGAGAGAAAATGCCTCAGTGTGATATGGGTTAACCAACAAATACACAACCAGTTATTAAAGACAGCAGGTTTTTGGGAATCAGTGTATGTTTTTTGCCTTGATGTTGTCAGACCATCACTGCAGCCTAGTAAGACCACGCTTGCGTGCTCTGCCCTGTCTGACTCTTTGCAACCACATGGACTGTAGCCCTCCAGGCTCTTTTGTCCATGGGATTTCCTAGACAAGAATACTGGAGTGGGTTGCCATTTCCTACTCCAGAAGATCTTCCTGACTCAGGGTTTGAACCCTTGTCTCCTGTATTGCAGGCAGATCTCTTTACTGCTGAGTTAGGTTTTTTGCTGTGAGTTAGGGTGGGGGACTCCCCCATCGTAAGCTTCTGCATGGTTCTGGCTACTTTGTTGGCAGCCAGGGACTGGGAGGAGACAGCAGGTGGGCATAGTGAGCACCAGTGATTGCCAGTTGAAGGGTTGCAGTGTGTGGACACTGACAGGGAGAACTGGAAATTTTCCAGCACTTGTTTTATTTATGAAATAAAGGGCTTCCCTTGTGGCTCAGCTGGTAAAGAGTACGCCTGCAGTGAGAGAGACCAGGGTTCAGTCCCTGGGTTGGGAAGATCCCCTGGAGAAGGGAACGGCTACCCACTCCTGTATTGTGGCCTGGAGAATTCCATGGACTGTATAGTCCATGGGGTCGCAAAGAGTCGGACACGACTGATCGACTTTCACTTTCACTTAAAAAAAACAAAAAAAACAAAAAAACAATAGGGACCACTCTCAGACTTGTACATGCAGCGCCTCTCCCTTTACCAGGGACTGAATGTTTCCTGCCTCCCTGGTTCCATGGTTTTCTGTGCACATCCTCCTGCACTGGTTTGGCAGATTCTTTACCAACTGAGCTATCAGGGAATTAATCAGAGTGCGGAAGAGTAGGGTAAATAGAACCCATGGTCCAGGAGAGGGAGTTCCATGCAGGGAATTACTTGTGCAGACAGTGGAAGAGCCTCTCTGCTGGTGGCATTGGGGACCACAGTGCAAGTGTCTAGACCCTGTAGACTCGTGTGTTTTCCTGCCTGTGACACTACATATCGTGCCACTTGAGTGTGTGACATGACTTATTGTGCCACTACTTCAGATTCAGTACCTGCCTCTGCACCTACAAAAGAGTAGTATATTTCCAAATAAATAATAATATACCCCTACAGCTTTTGCACATGGAAATTCAAACAAGGTGACTTTTCCAACCTGGTAGTTGCTCCTAGCTTAGTATTACAGATTTTCCCTCCTATTTTTGTATTTCTCATCATAATACAGTTGAAACATTTATGGAAAGCAGCATTAAAATTCCGTTATAAGGGCTATTATGTAAATGCTAACATTACCAAATTTATCTTGTTCCAAACTATGCAGCATTTTAAAGTGAACTCTTTTGCTCTTAGTCCAAAGAAGTTAATAGCATGTTCTGATACTTCTGCGCAGTTTGCATTACAGTACATCTCAGCCTTCTGGCCTTGCCTAGGGAAGGAACATGTCCCTTGCTGGGCTCATTAGTAATTAGGAGCTGTCAGATTAGGTCATAGGTGAGAGAGCCCTTGGGTAGGGGGAGGGACATAGACATTGGAGATTTAGAGAGAAGTTGAGTCTGAATGAAACCCCTGCTGGGCTGGGAGGCCGGAGGAAGACATGAGCTTTGTAACCTGCTCCCCTCCATAACCAGCCGGGCAGGTGGGGGAATATGTCAGGATCCAGGTCTCATTCATGAAACCGGAGAGTGGGGCTCAGCTGATGATGCTTATCGACCCAGCATCTCCTGTGCCAGGATAACCAAGAGGGGAGGGGACCCAGTAGCAGTGAGCAGTCCAGTGCTGCCCCCTTCTGGGCACAACAGAGCAGTGCCCAATCCTGAAGCCTGAGCAGGGAGTGAATTCAGTGTCTGGCCCGGACAAACTGTGAGGGTTGGTGACAGGGAGCTGATGTTTGTAGGTGGCTCACTATTTTTAGTCTTAGCTGAGTGAAAAGTAGTAAAATAGAAGCCCTAAATGTTAGAGACGAATAAAGAATTGGAGGGTGCTTTAAAAATGTTTCTTAGGTATTAAAATCTAGCCTCTTATTGATAGCTTTGTAATTGCTATGAAACCTGGGGCTAGTATTTTAGTAATGAAAAGCCTCAAGCCCCAACGGGAAGGGAAGTCCATGATTTTTGCCCTGCCCAACTGAAGGGCTGCACCAGGAAGCTATGCTTGTGTATTTTGTCCACAGAATCACGAACCGTTGTGAGAGGAAAATAATGAAGTATTTCTGAGTGAAAAATAATTATGGAATCCAGGGGTCAATTAAAAAAAAGGAGTGAAAAGATATTTCTCTTAAAATCTAGGGATAGTTATTTTGATGATTATAAATAATTATTTTTGTTTTTAGTAAGTGACTGTATCTATAATCGGTTCAGTTTTTTCCAGAGAAATTTTTCATATAGAACATCTTTTATTAGTCTTTTGGGCATTTTATGTAATGACATTTAACTACTTTAAAAAAAATTAGCAGTTAAGAATGCAGTATATGTAATGACGCACATATACACCCTTAAGTTTGTTCATGAACATGACCTGTATTGGCATGATGAATACTTTGTTCTTCTTTGTGGATGAATACTTTGTTCTTCTTTGTGTTGGATTGTTGACCATCACAGGTAACTCCCTGGTTTGTTTTTGCTTTTACAGTAGAAGTACTTTGTTCTCTCTGTTTAGCATGTAAGAGGTATAAAATTGAGGCATTATCACTGACCCACGATGTTATACTTAATCCTTTCCCCTTTTTTTGATTTTGTTTTGTTTTTGGTGTGAAACTACAGCTCTGGTTAAATTGGAGCCTTGACTACCATTTATGCAACTTTATTTACCAAGAGCAACTATATCATATAAAATGCTCTGCTGCTTGCTGAGCATTAGTAAGACTCATTCTTTACCAAGTGAAAATACAGAGGTGTGAGAGGAGGTATCAAATTATTAGTAGAGGAGCAGGCATGATATGTTTGTATTCTGCCACCTTGTGGACAATACTGAAGTTGACATAACCAAGGGGTATAATGAAAATTCACAGTTGATTTAAAAACCTCCCATACTGGATATTCAATTAAGTATATTATTATAGTAAGTTAGTGTGCAACGTGCAGGTACATATTGAACACGTGACTTGTTATTTCAGTCCTTAAATCCTGAGAGTGTCTGGAACAGTGTCGTATTGAAATCTGGTAAAAAGTAGGACCTCCCTAAAGGCAAATTAAAGCTGTTTCAAAGATATTTTGGGATAAAAGGCCCCCAGGGCTCAGTATCTTAAAACAGGACGGAGGAAAATATGGGTTATATTAGCATATCAATGATATATTATTTTCTACACTTTTCAGAGTTCCTTGTGTTATTTTAATGAGATGAACAAAGTTTTCTAAACGTATATTTGCAGGCATCAGACACCCCAACCCTACAAAGCCTTTCCTTTACTGTCAGACCCGGTGAACTGTTAGCTGTGGTTGGACCTGTGGGAGCAGGAAAGGTAAGTTGTGACGCCTTTTGTCAGCCTGATGCGACGCCACAGCCCCTGTTAAATTCTCAGAGAGAGCCCAGAGCTGTGTATAATTCACTTTGAATTGAGGGTGTCTAGAACAGTGTTTCTCTAGGTGTGTTCCATGGAACATTAGTTTTTCAAGAAGGTTTCATGGCCAGATGAATCTGGATAAATGCACACTCTGCTTTCCTTCTTGGGGCTTCACGTTGCACATTTGGAAACTGCTTGTCAGGCTTTTGACCTGTCAGTGAAGGAAATTATTGTTCTGACAGCTGTTCAGGACAGAGTGAGATAGAGGGGTCTTCTTTTTGTGACGGTTGTCCCTCCAGGGAGTCTGGAGGTTGGAAAGGCTCTTCTGGGAATTTTGAGCATTTCCTCACATGACATGACTTGGTCCCGTCAGTGCCCAGGGTAGTGAGCGTGTAGCCACGTGCCGGAGCTAAAGGTACAGGTGAGAGCAAGACTCCAACGTCTCTGCCCTCCAGAGGCAACCAGGTTCCAGGGCAGACAGATTATTTCAGCCCAGTGTGGTAGAGTTGTGATGTGTGGACACGGACACACCACTTCTGTGTGGTAGACAAGATTTGAACGACATGCACATGAACCTCGTCTGAAAGAACAAAACACAGAGCTCTAAGTGAGGGGTATGTACACGAGAGGGTGATGAGTTCCTATATGATGGACTTTTTTGAAACATGACTCCAGAGGTTTTTTTTAAAAAAAATAATCATCTTTGGATATGTTTAGTCACAGAAAGCTTGTTAAGAACAAATATTTGATAAGTAAAGGATGCCTGGGATGCAGGGACAGCTGAATTAAACATCAGATACATGAACCATGCACCCTGCTGGGCTGTTTTATTGGTTAAGGATGTTAAACATTCTTAATTAGTCTTTGCTGAGTTTAGCATTTCATTTGGGAGAAACTATTTAGTTTCTCCAGTTTAGGTTGTTATCTGCGCTTAGTCACTCAGTCATGTCCGACTCTTTGTGATCCCATGGACGGTATCCCGCCAGATTCCTCTGTCCATGGGGATTCTCCAGGCAAGAATACTGGAGTGGGTTGCCATGCCCTCCTCCAGGGGATCTTACCCACCCAGGCATGGAACCCAGGTCTTCTGCATTGCAGGTGGATTCTTTACTGTCTGAGCCACCAGGGAAGCCTGTTTAGGTTGTTTCAGTATTATATTGATAATAATGTTACTTATCAACTGAATATATTCATTCATTAGTTTATATTGACCAATAGTGTTATTTCTTCTTTTTTTTTTTCCCCTGCAACTGCTGTTCTAAATGAAAGGATTCTATCATTTATCAAGCACCAGGGTGGGGTCGGTTGTGCTGTGGGGCGTGTGCTGTCCTGAGTGCTCCCTTTTCACACGTGTGGGTTCCTGTCTGTTTCAGTCGTCACTGTTAAGCGCTGTGCTGGGGGAGCTGCCCCCGAACCAGGGACAGGTCAGCGTGCATGGGAGGATCGTGTATGTTTCTCAGCAGCCCTGGGTGTTCTCAGGAACTGTGAGGAGTAACATTTTATTTGGGAAGAAATATGAAAAGGAACGATATGAAAAAGTAATAAAGGCTTGTGCTTTGAAAAAGGTGAGTAATGACTTTTGAGTTGCATATGCTCAGATTTCAAATGACGATCATGTTGGTTTAAGCTACAAGATCTGTTAGAAGGTCTTTTAGTGTTGTTTAATATTTGAAGCTGGTTTTCTCACGAACATTCACACACATTGCTACTCTTTGAATTCTGATGTTGTAACACAGAATGCCTTTTTGGAGGTGGGGATTGTTTCGTCTTTTGCAGTTTCATTCACTTTTACTTCTCTTTTAGTGCACAGTTACAAAACTTTATAAAAATAGCGCCATGTAATGAACCCTCATGTACCCACCCCAGGTTCACCCCGGTTCAGATGGTGGCCAGTCTTGCTGCATCTCCACTCCTGCCTTCTGCCTGCCCCACCCCCACCCTAGACTATTCTGGAGCAGATTCTAGACTTCAGATTAGTTTATCAGTAAATATTTCATTAGTTTTTCTCTCAGAGACTGAAAAGAGACCACAATATTTCAACTGAAAAATAACTCAAAATCCTGACTATCATTGGCTTTCTCATCAGTGCTTACATGCTGTTGATCATCTCACTGAGAAACCTCCTTCACCGTTTTTGGAATCCACATGAGATCTGCCTCCTGCACTTGGTTGATGCCTCCTTGGTCCCTTTCTATCTCTAGGTTTTCCTCTCCACTTCGCTTTTCCTTAGTAATTAAAGAAAAACGACTCCTTTAACATTTCTTCTTAATTACAGCCTATTTTCACTGGAGGAGAGATTGTTTTCAGAAACGGTATTGGGTTTCACAGAAAATGGAAATGGAAACATTTTACTGTACATGGAGATTTAGTAAATAAAATTAGGGAATCAGTTATGCAAACTGGGCTTACCTAGTAGGAGAATATATTGATAATTTGATGGAAGGAAAGGAAAGAAGGTAAATACTGATTAGATGCTATGTTATTTTCTTTGGTTATAAAAACCAGGGAATAATAGCATTAAAGGGCACCCCCTGGGTCAGTTCAGTGCAGTCTGGACATCCGACTGTTCTTTTATACTGTGAGGAAAAAGGCTGGACAGCCTTTCAAAGGTGTGGGGGTGAAGACCTGTGAGGAAATAGTTATTTGGCTTGAACAGTGGCTTGAACATCATAGAGTAGCATTTGATGATTTTGTGAACATAAGAGAATTGTTTGCTTGTTCTTTTTTTTTCTATTTCTTTCTCCTGAGTTGTTTTAAATAGACTTTTCATTTGCAGAAATGATGTAGGGTTGGCAGGATTGAGGTAGCTTTTTAAAAAAATATTATAAGGAAAGGGTAAGTGCAAATGTAAAGTAGTAAGAATGCCTCTGTGCGTGCTAACTCAGTCATGCCTGACTGTAACCCAGTGAACTGTACCCACGAGGCTCCTCTGTCCATGGGATTCTCTAGGCAAGAGTACTGGAGCAGGTTTTCATTTCCTCCTCCAGGAGATCTTCCTGACCTAGGGGTCAAACCCACATATCTTGAGTCTCCTGCATTGGCAGGTGGATTCTTTACCACTGAGACACCTGGAAAGTCCCAGTAAGAACAATAGCTCCCATTCATTCAGAGTTGATGTCCAGATCATCTTTGTCATTCCCATGCAAGCATACATAAAAAGGCCTATGAGTTATTAATGTTTTACCAGTGTTTTCTATGTTGTTGATAAAACTGAAGCTTAGAGAGATGAAACACCCCATCTCTACGTTTGCGGTTCAGGTTCGGATCCACGACGGTCAGTGCTTTGCTGCAGCCTTTTGGGGTGATTGGACCAGTAATGTGGGGGAGTGTCCTGGGGCTTCACACACCCTCGGGGCTGCATGTGTAACAGACTCTGGTGGGAAGGAGCCCTGCAGAACTGGGCTGCCCAGTGACGTATGTGGTGTGATGTTTATAAACATCAGCTGCCCTCCTGTTCTCTGCGTGGTCAGAGCATAGAGGCAGGGCCCCTTGTGCCCATTCCCTCCTTGGCAGGAAGGGAGCCGAGTCCCTCCCCCGATTTTGTGACTTGGCTGCTGTCCCTTTGGACACGTCCTGTTACCTGTCTGGGCATCTCACATTTCTGCCGCAAGACGAGGACGTTGGGTCAGAGTGTTTCCAAGAGGTTTTGTTGCTCCTCTGAAATGTCAGCTATGACTCTGATTACCAAGCGGTCAGCCAGGTCTGCACGACACCTGGGAACCACTTAATGCATTTTTGCAGCCTCTGCTTATCTCCTTTTGGAATCCATGTTTCAATGGATGGACATAAGACAGTCACAAACAGTAGAGGTGCCATGGGGGTATTTTTACTCGTAGAGACAGATTGCATGTGTAGTAGGAAAAAAAAAAAAGTGTGTCCTCTGGAGAGCATCATCTTGGATTGTAATTTGAGGAGTCTGTTTCCTTGCTTATAAAATGAGGGGGGTACGGGTTTATTGCAGTAAACGTGGCAACTTTTGTAAAATGGAAACCTACCAGGTTTTCAATAAATACATGCATACAAACTAAATACATACAGACAGACAAAAAAATATTTCTAACAGGTGACCCCCCCACACCTGGAAGATAAAACAGGAAAAAGGAGCATTTCGTGTATCACATGCACTAATAACAACTAGACACATGATAACTAGATCTAATTGAGGCAAGCGTTTTAAGTTCATTGAGCTGCAAACATTTCTGTAATAAAACATGAAGTAATCACATTTGGCAACACGGAATTAAGCTGATGCCGTATTCAAAGTGACAGTATAGTGAGTTACACAACACAGTTCAGGGTACAAGCCAAAATGTTTGGTCAGCTGGAGGGGTCGAGCTTAAACGACAAGGCTTAGGAGTCATGAGGCTCAGGGATTGAGTTTGTTTCTCTGTGATTTTGGCTTCTTTTCTGAACCTAACAAGGCCCCAGTTTCATCGTCTTTAAAGGAAATCGTCGTGCTCTGCCATCAGCGAAATGGAGTTACAGGTGTGATAAAAGTCAGGGTCCTCCTGCTTTGACTCAGGAATCCAGCCTTCCTCTGACAGAAACTCAACAGTCTGCTCTGTGCTGTTCCTACACCAAGAAGCCAGCGTCCCTGAAGGGCCCTCCATGTGCTCCTGGCTGATGGCATCAAACCAGCGAGCCATTTCCTAGTTTCCCTGTAGTTTGTGTGTCTGCTCTTCATTGGGAATTGGTTTTAAAAAATAAATAAATAAAAACTTTCTTGTCCATGGGAGGCATTGTATTATATGCTGAACTCAGACTTCTTCCGCTTTTACCTAATCAGAAAATGGTGGCTGGAAAATTAGGCTGACTTGGATTTTTACTTCAAATCCTGTGAAATGCTTTTCCCATTTGTGGCTGGCCCATAAATAGTTTGCAGAGTCAACAGCATACTTGGAGTCCTGGTACCGGACTCAGAGAGAGCCTGTTTCTTGGAGCCCAGCTGTGCTAAATGGAAGAGTGGACTTAAGTGCCTTTTCCAGAGCATGGCTGAGATTGCCGTGCTACAGTGTGGTGCTGTTTTGTGAAGGAAACCAAAGCAACATAAAATCTAGGCATTAAAAACTGAAAGAGTTTGCAGGGGCTGTCACCAGTAAAACAGAGACCAAGTAAACTGTGTGTGTGTGTGTTTAGGGTTGGGAATGTATCTTAAACCGGCTTACTGTATCTCCAGAAAATCAAAAGCAAGAATTAAAGTAAAATAATGATGAATTTTCACAACAGAGCAATTGCTGCCTTTCACTGGATGCACCCCTGTTAAGCTTCCAGCGAGCAGGGAGGCTGTGTGTGTGTGTGTGTTTGTGTGTGCGCGCCTGTGGCTTTCAGGGAGGGTGATGATGGAGACAGTCTCTTTCTTCTCCTTATGGTCATGTGCCTTACATGCTGTGATCCACTCGGTGAATGGGGTCCCAGTGTTGGTTTGATGAGAAGGTAAGCCTCATTCACCAGTAGCAAGTTATAATCAGTCCGTGTCCTTTTTCCATTTATGGAGGGTGTTTATACACTTTGGGTTCTCATCGCATCCTTGAGTTTAGTGACTCTTTGTTTCTGCAGCACATTTTGTAGAAGAAGAAGTTGAGACTTAGAAGGTGAGAAAGCTGCTTATCCTGGGGGCTTCACTGTGCTGTTTCTGTTCTTCCCAAATTTGCTAAAGTACAGAGAAGCTCCAGCTTCGTTTGCAGAAAAGTGCTGCTGTGCATCCTAGGATGATGCCTCAGGGTTTAGTGGATAACAAACTGTATGAACTCTGCTCGCCATGGCAGCATCACTTGAGTTACAGGCAGTCTACGGAAGCCCCCCTCCCCGCCTCCCACTGATCTGCTCACACCCACTCTGTGAGCCGTGCCCTCCTGACCGCAGTGTGGACTCGCTTCCCTCCTTTACTCTCTGTTGCCCTGAGCTGGCATCCTTTTCTTTCTCATCCTCAGTACTTGCACGCAGGTTCATTTTCCATATCGTCTGTCTCATACCATGGAAAGAAACTCTAGGGACTTTGTTTCCTCATCCCTGAATTCACTGTGCCGAGAATAATGCCTGGAGTATAATCAATCCTCAATAAATACTTCCTTGTTATCATGGTCAAATTCATAAATGCAGTGAAAACCTATGGAATCAGAACAAATGAGGTTTTTTTGATATTCAAGATTACAATTCAGTCATTATGAAATATACTCATTGCTGTTCATAAAATACTTATATGTAGAGCTAAGGCTAAAAGGTTAGGATGGCAGGAGGAGAACACATTTTAAATCTTTTTCTTTTTTCCCTTTTCTGTCTCCATGTAGGATTTACAGCTTCTGGAGGATGGAGATCTAACTATGATAGGAGACCGGGGAACCACACTGAGTGGAGGGCAGAAAGCCCGGGTCAACCTTGCCAGGTAAATGGGGTTTCAGTTGCCATCCTGCCCCTCCTCCTCTGCCACTCCTAGTGGACGTGAGCACACAGACCCCACTCAACAGGTGGGCCTGTGTGAAGCATGGTCTTGGTCCCTTCCCTGGGCTCCTGGAATGAACATGGAGTTGTTAGACACCATTGTGATTCGGAGATGAGACCCAGGGAGTGTGAAGTGTTTTATCCTAACGTCTCTCTACGTTTTCTAGAGCTGTGTATCAGGATGCAGACATCTACCTCCTAGATGATCCGCTCAGCGCAGTGGACGCAGAAGTTAGCAGGCACTTGTTTGAACTGTGAGTTTGCTCCTGTTTCCTATTACTTCTGCTTTCCAAGAACCGATTAAAAGATCAGGGAAAAGAGCTCAGGAAAGCCTTTGTGCTTCAAGAGACTCAGCTGGCTCTGCCCTGGTATCCCTCTCTCCCTTCCCTTCATTCTACAGAAGATCCATCGTAGAGACATTTTGATCATGATGAGGTCAAGATAGGAAAATACAGAAGGTGCTTCCAGGGTGTGGAGGAGAGTGGACTCTGTCCTTAGGGAGTGAGGAATAGATGGCTGATTTCCTCCTGCTACTTGCAGTTGATAACCAGACACTGTGGATGGATCCAGACCCCAGAAATAAGAAGGAAGATTTACAGTTTTTAAATCGGAGAGTGGGACTCAGTAATCTGGTACTTGGCTGCCAATCCTTTTCCTTCATCTTTTTTTTTTTTTTAAGACATGTTAAAAGTGATGTTTTCAGGACTGACATAGGGCTTCTGTGGAAAGACCTTGATGATGCTTATTATTCTGTAGGTTCAGAAATTCTGAATAAGGTATAGAATCTGAGAATGATTTGTTGCACCTCAGAATGTCTTCAGTCATTGCTCATTGCTTCATGGATTCTTACTAGAGTTTTTACTTAAATCCACAATGTATGTGTAACTTGATTGTGAAACTAGGTATCTAGAATCTGGCTGAACTCCTGACTCTCATGTTTTTTTTCTGAAATTTGTTGTTCTTGTTTGTTGTTGAGTTTGTTGCTCTTGTCTGGCCACTGAACCTCTGAAGTAGAACAACTCTGATGTTTTTCTGTGTATAATGTGTCTAAGTCACGCTAACCGAGGCCTCTGGTGGAGTTTAGACTGACCTCTTTGAAAGCTTCATGAACTCTCTCTTTCTGAAACAGTATCTGCATCTCCTCCACGGTTGGTTAGTTAGCTCCCTTGCTGCTGTTCACCTTGTTAAAGCCAATGAGCCTTCCAGCTGCACTTATTAACACCCTGCTGTGTGCACAGAGATCAGTGCCCTTACAGATGTTACTGCACAAAACCTCTTAGTTTACCAGGAGGACAGTGTGCCAGGAGAGGGAAAGGACCCACACTGGGCAGAAAAAGGAGACTTGGATGTTCAGCTCTCATTCCTGCCTCTAAGGAACCTGTCTCCTTGGCCTCTGATAGCATCCACCTTCCGGTTTCCTCTTGTGGGCTTTCTTCTGTTCATGTGCCCTGCCCTTCTGTGTTAGGCTCCTTTGCTTCTGGAGATACAAGTCAGATTGGATTAGACCTAATGTCGTTAGGGGTAACAATTATGTATTTAAAGGCCTTATCACCAAATTCTCGGGTGTCTGCATTTGAATTGGAGGGGAAATGATTGATTTACAGCAGAGCCACAACTGCAAAGTAGAGAGGCTTCAGCAGAGTCTGCAGATGTGTGAGAGAGAGAGAGACGTGTGAGGAGCGCTGAGCTCTGGATACGAGGACCTGGGATACCACATCCACTAAGCAGGATCATGGGGCGGGTTCTACCAAAGTCTGTGTGTAACTTGTGCTTAGTTTGGGGTGATGAAAACACTCTGGAGACAGATGGTGGTGATGGTTACAGAGCAGTGTGAATGGGCTTAATACCACTGAGCTGTATGCTTAAACATAGGCAAAGTGGTAAATTTCATGTTATGTAATGATATGTTTTATTAACCACAATAAAAAGGGACTTCCCTTGTAGTCAGTAGAGAATCCACCTGCAATGCAGGAGGCCCAGGTTCGATCCGTGGCTTGGGAAGATCCCTTGGAGAAGGAAACGTCAACCCATTCCAGTATTCTTGCCTGAAGAATCCCGTGAACAGAGGAGCCTGGCAGTCTACAGTCCATGGGGTCGCAAGAGTCAAACATGACTTAGCAACTAAACCACCACCACCACCACGATAACAAGTGCAAAGAAGCATTAAATTGTTCAGAACAGGAGAGCAGGGCATGTGGCATTGCTTCCAGCTGTGTGGTTTCATCCAGCTTTCCCACCCTCTCCTGATTGTGACCTGATAGAAAAGTGCCTTGTCATGGGTTTGGTAACAGGGTGTGAGCGCTGTAAGCTTCATTTGCCATTCCTCACTCCTGGAATCATTGGCAGTTCAGCCTGTTCATTTCTCTTGTACTTATCACAGAAGTTCTCAAAAGTTCTCCTTCAAACAGAGAAGTTTTTTTTATAGCTCTTGGGTTTAATGACCTTGGATGTACACTTGATAGAAGCAAGCTTGTTTGGATTGTTGTTTGCCAATCAGAACCACATTCTCTGGGGAAACTTAGGGCAGGGAGCACGAATGCAATTTAGGAAATCACTCAGCAGCAACTGAGGATGTTCTCAACGAGTTAGAAAATTGGATGGAACAACATGCTATGAGAGATGGTGGTCGTGTCAGAGCTTAGTAATGGGGAGTGTTTTCTATTAAAAGTGAGTGACTCACACTTCTACTTGCCATTAACAGTTTCCTCTAGTCTTGAATCTATATCCAAGGTGATTCAGGTTCATGAGTGTTACAACTTTATGCTGTGAGCATAGTGGGTTCTATAAGCTACAGAAGGTGAGGGGCCTTAGATGAGCTGATTAAGTCCTAGCTGTGTCCGCTGTGGATCCTGATGTGTTTCAACTCCACATTGCCAGACCCCTGCCTCCTGTGTCATCAGATCTTCATGTCTGTCTTGATCGGATTCTCATGCTGCTGTCTACACAGCTCACCCTCCCGCTCCAGCCATTCTCAGACAACCCCACCCCCACCCCAGCCCGTTCAGGAAGCAGCTCCAGGTCCTCAAACAGAGAACAGGCTTCTTTGCCATCTGCCCACCTCAGCCTTTCCAGCTCTTCCGCACACCCACTCGGTGTCCAGCTGTACTGGCTCTGTGGGGTCCTTTCTCACCCCTGTCTGTCTGTTCACACTGGTCCCTCTGTCCCAGAGCCAGGAGCAGTGCCCCAGAACACAGAAGGAAGGTGGGCCCTGCCGTTCCCTCCCGCTCCTCTAGAGGGCGCCCGTGCCCTCTGGCTTCCCACAGCCCTCAGTGGGTGCCCTTGACCATTTATGAGTCCCCCCACCCTCCATACGCTGTGAATGCAGGAAGGCGCCTCAGCCCTGCGTGTTCAGTCCCAGGACCCCTGCACCTGCTGTGTCTTCTTCCAGGATGTTTCCCCAGACAGTCTCAGGGCTCCCTTGTTTCCCCGTCTAAGACAGCAGCCCCTCTTGCTTTCCCTCAGAGCACACATCACAGCCCCATAGGCATTTCCTGTACTCTTCAGTGTCCCCCTGTGCGCAGTGCAGAGAATTCTTTGCTGTCTTGACCTGTGGGTGTATCCATGGCTTTTGGGACAGTGCCTGGTACCTCACCAAAGTTTGTTGATTGAATGAATGAAGATAGGGACTCTTATTTTGTTCATATTTGATGTATTCTATGGGATTTATCCCTTCTTAACACAGCTCTCGTATAGGAATAATTTTAAAGAATTCATCGCTGAGTCAATTTTTATGGTATGTCTTAGAAATCTTTACTCTTCAAAACTTGGAAGATTATTTTTCTAGAGATTCAGAATTAAAGTCTTACTTAGGAATACATTCCTAGCCATCAAAACTGATCACTTTATTGTGCTTATTTATATTACCTTATCTGTGGTGGAATGTCAGGAAGGAAACCTTTAAAAAACTTGTGGGTTAGTGCCATCTTGGACCTACCAGCCCATCTGCCTTCAGTGGTTAATAGCAGGTAAATTTTGAATGTAGCAAAAAATTCCATTGAAAACTGAAAAGGTATGCTTGGTCAAGAAATTTAGCACACACACACACAAAAAGAAATTTAGCACAAAAGCTGAACTAAGACTTATCAGAAGGTATAAATGAATCTTTTTGAACTTGATGAAGCGATGGCATATGTGTCTACATCCCCGGTCTTCTGACCACAGACACAGTGTCCCCTTAGGACTTTTCTGTCCTGTGTCCGAAGCACATGACAGCTTGTGGTTAGGAGTAGGGAAGGGGGCTGACATTTACTGAGCGGATTGGTGGTTTGATTTTTTAGAACATATGAATGGGTTGTCATTGGCGTTATTTTGAGATGAAGAAAGTGAGGTTTAGTCGTCAGGCTCATGAGAGGGACTGAGCTGCAGTCTGCGGCCTCCAGACTCCCCATCTGACTCACTCACAGGCTGAGCTCTGGCCCAGGTTCCTGAGATTTGCTCTGCAAGGGCCTCAGGCTCCCAGAGTACCTGTCTGGACCCCTGCCCGTGGTCACCGGGGCCCTGTAATTCTTCATTTTCACATTGAGAGAGTTTTCAGTGCAAATGAAGTAAGATTTACTTCCTGGATGCGACTGGGAATGTTGTAGAGACTAATAAAGGCCACACTTGCATTCATTTTCCATCTAATGTTACTTAGGAAGAAATGTCTATGGAACGGAGTATGGCTAAGGTTATCGAGAAAATATGACTCTTTTAGGGTGGTTAATATGTACATCATAAAGCAACATTTAAGAAACTAAGGAAAATGTATGTATATTTCTGTGACATCAATCACTGTTCTCATTCTCAACATAACAATAAAATAATTAGTATTTTAATTTAGTCAACTTTTGAAATGTCAGTATTGCTCCATTGTTTTTCATCATGAAATATGTAAATAATTAAGATCAGTTTTAGGAAAAACAGCAGCGGATGCATGTTTCGCTAGACTGGTTTTTAGAATTTTTCTTTTTTTTAGTGGAGCTTGATTCAGACTTGATGCTGAATAATTTGAGGTCCTAGCTGAATTCATCAATTTGTATTTAATTTGTATTTTTATTCATATTGGTATTTGAACTACACGTCTTTGCTGTCTTGTCTTTGTCTCATTGTGTTTTCAAAATGTATGCTTGCAGTTTGGCTGACTTCCACTAATGTGTGTTTGCATACTGTCCCTTTTCCATCTGTAGGTGTATTTGTCAAGCCTTGCACGAGAAGATCAGAATCTTAGTGACTCATCAGTTGCAGTACCTAAAAGCTGCAAGTCAGATTCTGATATTAAAAGATGTAAGTAATTTCTAGAAGTCTCTGGAATTGCTAACACAGTGGTGTGTTGAAGGCCAGGCTGCCCTGCAGGGCAGTCTGCTTGGATTTGTGACAAAGCCCTCTTAGCTTTCAGTTTTTTGCCTTCTTCTTCTTACGACCCATATCTCTTTCTGTGTCTGATACATGTGGGAGCCTGTGCAGAAGGAGAATAAGGCCCTGCCTACGTGGGGCTTGTTTTGAGAAGACAACCTCAGGTTTAGTATTGAGTTGGCCAAAAAGTTTGATCAATTTTAAGCAACAAGAAAAGACTTACTTTTCATTGTCACCAAGAACTTTATTGAAGAATATGCTCACTCACCAAGTGAACTTTCTGGCCAACTCAGTACTGTCGGAATGACCAGTTGTCTCCTGGTGAGCACACCTGGATGAGTTGGGGACCATCCTTGCAGTTGTTCTGGTCCTCCCTCACAGCAGAGCGGGGACGGCTGCCCCCTGGAATGGTTAATACTTGGTTGTTGAGTAAAATTGCTGTCTTTGTGCCACTAGTGGTTTCTGAGTGCATCTTACTAAGTAGAACGTTGTATGCAACTTTCCTTAAATAAGGTAAATGCACTTGTCTCCCAGGTGAGGACAAGATGTACAGCATATCCTCAATCATTTCCTTGTTCTGCAGTATCAAATGGTCCCCAAAGGCTTCATTGGGTTTCTCCCGGAGAGGGGCGTCCTAGCCAGCATGCGGGGCTACCTGACTTGCCTTAACCAGAGCTGTCTTCTTTGTTTCGTTTGCATCCTGGGATTTTTCCTCATATTTTGTTCACCACTGAGTGAATCAGCTGAGTCTTGTTTCATATGGTGAAAAAGTACAAATCTTCTGCAGCTTATTTTATGTAACTTTGTAAATGAGGGACGCTGCAATGATGTGTCGCACAGTTTTTGAAGAAGATGAGTCGACTGGCTGTAGCTTAAGCAGTTGCCTAATTTGGGGAAGACCAGCCGCTGGTGATGGGTTGTGCCTATGTTATCCTCGGATTTAAGTGCTTTGCTTCTGGCTTAGGTTTTTGATTGTGGCATACCAAGGCATTAGAGCATCCCGGTCTTATGACCTCCTTGCTGAGGTAGTTCTTCCGGGGGAATACTGAATTTTCAGTCGAGAACTTCCTGAGTTTGTGGGGAGGTGTTAAAGACTATGAAGTCATATCTCTTGGGTTCTCTGTGCAGGGTCAGTTTCTTCAGGCCCTGTCCTAGTCAGACATGTGGTACTGTGGCAGTGGTCAGCAAAGACTTGTCTAATGACCCTTACCTACACAGGTATGCCAGTGCCCACCTCTGTGTCAACAAATTTCTTTTACGGAATATCCTCCCTAGTGGACTTTTTAAAAATTTCTGCTTGTCTCATGAGACTTCTCTAACTTTCCATGTTGTCTTAAGAGATTGTGCTGATCCTCCCACCAAACTGTTATTTCTTGCTTTCCTAAGTGCCCAACGGACTCCATCTTTAACACATGAGCACACATTTCTTTCTCGTCCCCAAACCTTACACAGGGTTTGGCAGAGAGCACAGTGCTCACTTCTGTTCTAGTTGAACTGAACTAGATTTGTCCACCAGAAATTCAGACCTCAAGATCATTTTCTTACAAACATCATGATTTAATATCAGTTTACTTCTCTTGATTAGTGTTTACCATTAGCTTCCTAGGTGGCGCTAGTCGTAAAGAACCTGCCTTCCAATGCAGGAGACATAAGAGATGCAGGTTTGATTCCTGGGTGGGAAATATCCCCTGGAGGAGGAAACAGCAGCCCACTCCAGTATTCTTGCCTGGAGAATCCCATGGACAGAGGAGCCTGGCAGGCTATACAGTTCATAGGGTAGCAAAGAGTTGGACACGATTAAAGTGCTTTAGCATGTATAACATGCATGTATGCACGATTGGTTAGTATTATCAAATGAAAATCCATTTGGCTCAAATTTTTTTTTAATTATTTGTTTGAAATGAAACAAAGATGAATATTTTTAATGATAGAAGGTACAATTCACAAAGAAGATAGATATCATAAATGATTAGACACCTTAACAAACTCTCAAATTCTTTATTGCTGTTTTAGGGCCAAATGGTGCAAAAGGGGACTTACACTGAGTTCCTGAAATCCGGGATAGATTTTGGTTCCCTTTTAAAGAAGGAGAATGAGGAGGCTGAACCATCTCCGGTTCCAGGAAGTCCTACCCTGAGGAATCGCACCTTTTCCGAGTCTTCGGTTTGGTCTCAACAGTCTTCCAGACCCTCCTTGAAAGAGGCCACTCCAGAGGGCCAAGACGTGAGTTTCTCGTCCTACAGCATGCGTGGGTCTGTCGCTCTTGGTGGCCTCATGGACCTTCAGTCTGCTCTGTTTATGACATCTCTGTGTTCCAAAGAAGACACCAAATTTCCACGGCCTTGTTCCATGAAATTGGTAGAACTAAAACAGCATGCGGGGAGCCAGCCTGATTCGGCTTCTCCTTTTGGCGTAGGATGGAGACAAGTCCTGGTTGTACTGCTATGACTTGCATGATGTATGTGGTATTGACAGTGGAACTCTTGTTACCATAGTTAATTGTATGTGCTCTGGTGGACCCCGGCTTCCCTTATTCATCCAGATGGTTAATTTGAAGAATCCCTCATTCCTAGCCTGCTATGACTTCCATTAAATCAGCTGCTTTTGCTTTGTGTTGGAATATTCTGACATTGCAGGTGACTGATGGTATTGTTTTGCTTCAGCATCAGATGGTCTGTGACAGGACACCTCTGTCACCAAGGTGCAAAGCACCCAACACACAGCAGACACTTTGGAATGTGTTCCCATCTTCCTTTCTTATTTTTCAAGATGTGGAACCATATGTTGTCATCTCGCATATACAGTAGGCAGCAAACCTTTGGCCCATGTGACTGTGTAATATATTCTAAATCCTATAGACAAAAATGGACAAATGCACTAGGTCTCCTTTAAAATCATCTAGCAGTTTTCTCAGTGTCCAGACTCTCATTGTCCATACCCGGGATTCTGGGATGATTCTGATGAGTATTCAGATTAGTCCCTCAACTTCCACATTCAGGAACCACTCTGTCGTCACTGAGGGGCACAAATAAATTACATGGATACTTTGGTTATGTACCATTTCGTGTATTATTTTGGAGAAAGCATCTATGTTTATGCTTTAATCAGGTACTTTGTACGTGTGCGGTTAATCATGCTGTTTATTTAAGCGAAGGCACCTGAAAATGAGTAACATTTTGCAGATGACATTTCCTTATTTCTGATAGATTTCTAGAATTGGCATGGCCGGGTAAATGCATACATGGTTTGGCTCAGAGTTTCCACATTCTTCTCTCTCTGTAGGATCTTGCCCTCCTACCAGCATATGAGTTGTGTCTGTTTCACTGCAGCTTTGGAGTGGAGGTTATTGTTGATTTAGGGTTCATTATTTAAATTTTTGTCTCTCTCTGCCTTTCCTTCCAAGACCGAAAATATACAGGTTACCCTAACTGAGGAGTCCCGTTCGGAAGGAAAAGTTGGTTTTAAGGCTTATAAGAATTACTTCACAGCCGGTGCTCACTGGTTTATCATCATTTTCCTCATTCTAGTAAACCTTGCAGCTCAGGTAAGTAAGGATTTTTATTTTTATTTTTTCCATGGGAAAAAACCCTCTTGTTTATTTGATTAAACAAAAATAAAATAAGCTGCAAAGGAACAATTTTTATTTTGATTTGTGCCCTAATGTTGATATTTTTAATACTATTTATACTGTGTTTACCTTACTGTATTATTATTTTTTAATATGTGAATTAAGAGATTTCTTTGGAATAACTGGCTCATGAGGTTGTGGGATCTGTCTGAGTGATTCTGAAATCAGAAAGGCAGGCCTGCAGGCTGGAACCTCAGGCAGGAGCTGAACCTGCTGTCTTGAGGCAGAATTTCTTCCTCCTCCAAGAAGCCTCAGGGTTTGCTCTTAAGACCTTCGTCCGACTGGACGAGGCCACCACAGTGTTGAGGGTGATCTCCTGTAAGTTCTGATGATGGATGTGAACCACACCCACAAAATACCTTCACAGTAACATCTGGAGTAGTGTTTTGTTGAATCAGTGGAGACTGGTATGGCCAAAATAACACAGAAAACTAGCTATCACAGTTCCTAGGAAGCTTTTATCCTATGAAAAATCCTGACATGTATATAAACACTGTGTTTTGAAGTCCACTGGAATTTGCATTGAAAAGTATCATATGTGCATAGCAAAATAAGTGAAGCTTCGTGGTGGTGTGTGTACATGACAGAGAGGTTCTAGAAATAAACAGCGTCTTTTAGAGATATTAAAATGTAGCATGCCCTCCCCTGACCTGTGGTCATCTGGGGTGTGGGGCTTGGCACAGACCTGAGCTGGAAGGACTGTCTCCATGTTCTGGAGCCTTTCCATCTCCCAACCTAGTGAGCGGGGTGTGAGGCTCAGTGATGTCAGTGTGTGAGTAACTGTTGTTTCCTGCTCCAGGTTTCCTACATCCTGCAGGATTGGTGGCTTTCATACTGGTAAGTGATTTCTGGTCTGACCCAAAGTGCTGTGAAATCTACATGAACCTCACCTTTCCACAGAGTCGGTGGGGGAGGCGGGCTTGTTCAGCCTCCTCTTCTGACTGACCCTCTCGTAGTTTGCCTGAAGAAAAAGTAAAGATCCTGCTGGTGGCGTGTGAACTCCCGTGATCCTTAGCAGCTTCCTCACAGACAGTTCAGAGAGCTGAAAGTCGTGATTCAAATTGAAATTTTTTTTACAGTAGAGAAACAAAGGGCCCTGTGAGCTGGGAAACATTTTGCAGCATAAATCATGTCTCCTAAATCAAGGATTTGCCTGGAATGCGGGAGACCCAGGTTCGATCCCTGGGTCGGAAGATCCCCTGGAGAAGGAAATGGCAACCCACTCCAGTACTCTTGCCTGGAGAATCCCATGGAGGGAGGAGCCTGGTAGGCTACAGTCCATGGGGTCGCAGAGTCGGACATGACTGATGCGTGTGACTTCACAAATCAAGGATGATTTTTTTTTTTTTAATATTTACCTAATTGTATCTATCGTGTAATCTTTTTTTCTTCCCTGTTCCCTAGGGCCAATCAACAGAGTGCCCTAAATGTCACTGTTAATGGACAAGGAAATGTAACCAAGAAGCTCGATCTGAACTGGTATTTAGGAATTTACTCAGGTAAAGTTGAGTCATCTGGTCTATTATCCGAGAGTCTGAGTCGCTTACAATGAGCCCATGTGAGCAACTAGGGCTTCCAGGAGTAATTCAGTAATGTCTTAACAGATTAAGTTTCTGAGCCAGCCGCATTTATTCTGTGAATTAATTAGAATAATTATTTTAAAAATCTGCTAGAAGAAAAGAGGTTGAATGAAGACTCTTAATTTGCTCTGTACTGGATTTTGGAAGTTAAACCAGCATTGCATATTGAGAAAATCAGCCACTGGAAATATGTGACTATTGTCTATTCTAATAGGTTGCTTTAGCTAAATCTTATATTATTTTATGGATGTGTGAGGGGATTAGAAACAGATCCCCACCTTATGGTTCAGATTGTTCCAATTCTTTCTGAATGAAACTTGGCTTTTATTGACCTTGGTTGAAATCCTCTGGCAGCCAGGGTCCCAAATAAAAGCATTACTGCCTCGCAGGTGTGCAAACTCTCCTTCGCCACACTGCTCATCTCTTGGGCTTTACTAATTTCTTAAGGCAGAAGCTAAGTAGGGAGAAATCCAGTCAGTGTCTGGGAATTAGGGTTCCTTCTCCTCCTTTCCTGAGATCACAGTGTTATTATGTCCATAACTGTGTGATTAATTGAACATCTGGCTTGCCTACTAATATCAACACAGCTCTTTGTTTTCACACCAGTGCCTAGAATATACGTGGCATTGCATACTTTTAAGAGGAAATCCTCATCTAAAATTTTAAATATTCGCACAGGAAATATACAAACTTTCTGCAAAGATAGTGAGTTATCTTTGTAAGAACCCACTCATTGAAATTTTCTATGTATTTTGTTGATCTCTTGCTAAGAACTCTAAATCCATTAGCTATTTACCTTCTGAATTGGACTATGGGGGCTTGAAGGAGGAAGGGTGGGTTTATGTTACATATTCATATAGGATGGTGGTCTAAGGCAAATGCCTGTTGATGGAACCCAGAAATTTGAATAGCTTTCAGAATTTAAATACTGAAATTTAAATTTCAGAATTTAAGTGTCTCATCAGAAGGGAATAAAGTACTTAATGGAATATTTATTACAGAAGTTATCCCCTCTCTGTTTAGCATTGTGAATTCAAAAAATGTTGGGAGGTATTCTACTTTTTATATGCACAGTGGTACTCATTTCTGTCATTAACAAAATGTAATTTAAATGCTGATGTTCATTTACATTTATAATTTGTATTTTCCTACAGTTCAGTTAGATTTTTTGCTTGCAGATTTATGTGGTATTTTTATACTCTTTAAAGCTACTTGGGTTTGTCTATAAGGACATGATAGTAAATCATTTCTTGTGTTTCCTATTCATTAACATGCCGATACCAAAGCCTTTCACCGTTTTAGATTATGAGACATCGTAATTATTAACAATTGAAATGTGAAGGGAAGACCAACAACTTTTAAAAATTTTTCTGAGTTTTATTGAAACTTATAATTGAATTAGAAAATACTGGAATGAAATTTTATTTTACACTTCATTTCCTTCCCCCTCATGAAGTTTATATTTAATGAGAGGAAAACGGTGTATTTTGTTTTCTTCTTTTTAAAATGTCTGTCGTGAATGACTTAAACTCTTCTAGAATCCAGATACTTGATGGGATAAGGATATAATATCTTTATAAGCTGCTTGGCATGGCTTAGCATTCTTGTATCAAAGGCAGAGATCTTGGGCTTAATGATGTTTCTTTATTTCAGGGTTAACTGCATCCACTGTCCTGTTTGGCATCGTCAGATCTCTCTTGGTATTCTTTGTCCTTGTTAGTTCTTCACAAACTTTGCACAATCAAATGTTCGAGTCCATTTTGAGAGCTCCGGTATTGTTCTTCGATAGAAATCCAATAGGTAGGTCAGACACCAGACTTTTCAGTAAGTGTGTCCTGTTATCGTACTTAATTAACGCCTGATTCCTTTTTTTTAAAATTTAATTCTTTTTAATACCAAAAACATTTTGTATTGGGAAATAGCCAATTAACAATGTGATGATTTCAAGTGAATAGTGAAGGAACTTGTAAATATGTCTTGTTATCGTACTTAGTGCCTGATTACTTTTTTTAATTTTATTTTTTTTAACATCAAAAACATTTTGTATTGGGATATAGCCAATTAACGGTGTTGTGATAATTTCAGGTGAACAGTGAAGGAATTCAGCCACACGCCTACATGTATCCATTCCCTGCCAATGCCTGATTACTTTTGATATTTGAATTGCTTGGAAGAAAATCTCTGTGCATATCGATCCATTTTGTGCAAAAAAATTTACTGATATTTTTCTTCTACCAGGGGATATCTGAATATAATTTTATTCCAATTTTGTATGAGTGTGGAAGTATAAATGTATGCTTACTTTGCAGAATGATTCAAGAGCTGATTTGTGTGGCAAATGAACCTCTCTACATTTAATGCAAACATATTTACATATTTTGTGCTTGTTGCTAAAACATAGGCTGTGTTACATACTTTAGGTAGGTCTCTATTCAAACCTTGTTACACTGAATCTCTACTCAAGACCAGCTATGTGGTTTTTTCTTTCATTGCCCATGCATATCTAGGATCCCTTTGCTTGTGCCCTGAGTATGAGATCTATCTAAAATGGTAATGAATAATTAATTAACATCCAAGATGAATTTAATGTAGATATCCTCTTCAAATAAAACAACTGTATAGCTTATAGTGGAGTTTTGGTAACACGTAAGAGGCTTTGTGGTACATACGTAGCAGGTGGATGCTCAGTAGTAAGTTTCTCAGTATGAGTGTCCTGGGAGGTTTCCCAGTGTTTGCTTACTCCACCTTGAGGCCTTCAATCTGTCTTACTTCAGAATGTAGCCTCCTGAGCTATGTTTCCATGAAGTTCATCAGTGGATGTGTCCACGCTGTCTAGTTGACTACACTTGTGCTGAATCCCGGGGTAACTTTGTTTTTGCAGGTGATGATTGACAGGACCTGTTGAGGCAGGGAGGTGGGCTGCAGGGAGGACAGAAGTAGCCTTGGCCTGGCCATCAGCTAGCCATGTGACCAAGGCCAATGCAAGGTAGATCTATTGGGCAGGCAGATCTCAAGGCAGGATGTTGTCTGTCTTGGTTTTGAAGTGTGGTCTGTGGAGCCAACTGCCTGGGTTCAATCATGGTGCTAGTTACTAATGGTCAAATTTTAATTAATACTTATGTGTTGTTTACTCTGCATCTCAGTTTTATTTGGAAAGTGGGGTGCTATTCCCACACTTGCCAGAATGTCGATACTGTTAGAATTCAGCAGGTGAGTATATTCACAGCATTTAGATTGAAGTCAGGGCCTTATGACTCTTCGAGTCAATGACCACATGCTATGTGGGCACTTCGTCTCCTGTGAAATGGGAATAACTGCTGCCCTTCCTATATCACTGTGTGAGGATTAAATGAGGCTCTTCTTGCAGCATCTTGTGTACATTTATCCAGCACGTGTTTCATCCAAGCACTGGGTGGAGCACAGGATGGTAAGTTGCAGGGGCCCATACAGATCTCATCTTATTATAAAGCTGTGGACACAAACTAATTGGAGGGGTCCGTGCTGTTATGGTTGTGGTGTTGCTCCACTTTTCAGTTAATGTGAAAAATACAGTCATAACGTTGGAAGCATCAACAACCCCTGTAGGCTTCTCCAGATGCTGGTTAATTATTTCGGGATTTGGGCCCAAGCGTAAATCTTCAAAATCACTCATCTTACTGCAGCCGGCACACTAGGGTGTATCTTGTCTCCCTGTCCTGTGACTATTAATAGGACCTGATTCCTTCAAGAAAATAGAAGCCCAAATAGTACTGCAAAGACAGGCCTGCCTTGCCCAAATTAGGAGCCACAGGTTATTTATTTACTCTTTTGTTAATAGAGTAAAACTTTTTTTTAATGGAAAATTTTAAGTGATGACTTTTAAATTTCTATTCATTTTTTGTACTTTTAATACTTGTTTTATCTTGTTCTTCTTTGGAAAAGCAAGTAATGTGTAAGAATTATACCTCATAGTTGAGATTATTGATTATGTGTATCCTAATAGTTATAATATTTTTTAAAAAATCCCCTTCTATAGCAGAGAGACTGACTTGCTCAACTTTTTGCTTCTGTGTTGATTTTTTTTCTTGGCATGTGGGATCTTGGCTCCCTAATCTGGGATCAAACCCACAACCCTTGTGTTGGAAGATGAAGTTTCAACCCCTGGACTGCCAGGAAGTCCTTCAACTTCTAAGTTACCTTAAATATCTGGGTTTAATTCAACAAAGTTCCCAGCATAAAATTGTGGGTGATTTGATTTCCAGAGTCTGTTTCCCCTGTAGAATGTAGTGATAATGAAGGGTGTCTCTCTCCAGGATATCGTAGGGGGTCAGTACATTTCCTATGATTTCAGGATCCTGACAACCTCCCAGAGTTAGAAAAGTAATGAAAGGAAGGACTTTGGGCTTGGGATGGTGAAGTTGGGAAACACAGGCCCATCGGGTCTGCACCTTCCCCAGTCTGACTGGATTTGCACTCATCTCACCAGAGTTCCCTTGTTTCTACTTGTCTCCAAGCCCACTTGTGCCAGTGGGTTCTCAGTGACCCTGAACTGGATGGTCACAAGGCCTTACACATTGATTCATTGGTGGACCCACTCTAAATGTTCTGTTTCCATTCTGATGCTTCATCCCAGATCTTCATGAATTTTGTTAGACACTGGGGGAGTAACTGGTTGTAACTGCACTGGTTGTGCTAAGAACCAGGGTTCCATGGGAAGTTGCTGAAAACACCAATTGCTCTACCAAATTTGCAAGTTCCCTTACTTTCATTGTATTTATCATATTCTGTGAAGGAAGCGTCAGCCTAGAAAGTGCATGGTTTCTCTGCGTACAGTTTAACATTCCAGCAGTGCTCCTGTGGCTACTCTCTATTTTGAACCTGTGTTTCGATGCACGTGCTTTACTTTGTTGATATAATGTGATGCTTCATTGCCTACTGGTGTTTTATAATCTGTGTGTGGCCTTAGAATGGCAAAACTAGGTTTCATTTTTTCTTTTCTCTTCCTTTTACCTCCCGTTATCTCACCCGTCTCTCTCTTTCACTTTCTTCCTTTGATGTATTTTGGTAATGGTGTGTGAGGGCTAAGTTGCTTCAGTCCTGTCCAACTCTGTGCAGCCCTATGAATTGTAACCCGCCAGGCTCCCATGTTCATGGGATTCTCCAGGCAGGAATACTGGAGTTGGTTGTCATGCTCTTCTCCAGGGGATTCCCCTGACCCAGGGATCAAAACCTACTTCTCCTAAGTCTTCTGGTACCACCTGGGACACCCCTCGGTAATGGTATTATATGTTGAGTTATTTAGTTCTTAATTTTTTAAAAAAACTAATTCTATTTATTTAGTTATTTTTTTTGGCTATGCTGGGTCTTTGTTACTTCTTGTGGGCTTTCTCTAGTTACGGCTTGTGGGGGCTCCTCTTCCTTGTGTTGCACAGGCTTCTTTTTGCAGTGGCTTCTGTTGTTGTGGAGCATAGACTATTAAGCCTGGGCTCACGAGTCGCAGCCCACGGCTTGGTTGCTCTGAGGCATGTGGGATCTTCCTGGACCAGGGATCAAACCAGTGTCCCCTGCATTGCAAGGCGGACTCTTAACCTCTGGACCACCAAGGAAACCTCATTAAGTTTTTTTTGAGGTCGTAGTTTTAATGAATGGATTGTATTTATTTATTTTTAATGTGTACTTATTTATAAATATTTTTTTGCTGCACCACGTGGCATGTGGGATCTTAGTTTCCTGATCAGGCATCGAAGCCACGCCCCCCTGCATTGTAAGGTGGGTTCTTGACCACTTGGCCCCCAGGGAAGTCTCACTTCCTTTGTGTGTTTCATAAAGAGCTACAAGTTTTCAGGAGCCAGAGCAGACATCCCTTGCATGTTTTGATTGCAGCTGGGTTTGACTAGTGCCTTTTGGGCATGTGGGCCGCGTTCGTGTGCTGTTTGTCATGTCCACATCTCCCTAGCCAACCTTTTGTCTTCTGTCTCTGAAGTCAACTTTCACTTGCATCAGATCTTCATACTCGGGTAACACAAATCGCAAGTCAACAGTAAGTCATTTAGAAATTCAGAGATGATTTCTGTTAAAAACCCAGATTTTGTTTCCCTTGTGAGGACGAAATTTGTTTTATTTTCTACATCGGGCACAAGAGGGCAGCATGATCTACATTATTTCAGGGATGTACTGTAAGGGGCATCTTCCTGCAAAATCTGGTGTTCTTATACTAAAGCTTTCTTGGAAATTCTATTTTTATGGCCTGAGGCTCTGTATTCTGTAGTGTTAGTTTTTAAAGCATTGTTGAGGTTCGTTATGTCTGAAACATTAAACTCTTTTGCTGTCCTTAAATAACTAGCAATTCAAAGATGGTATTTGGATTTCTTAATTTATATGGTTTACCCTAGTAACTGAAATAGGCCACTGCTGACATGTTTACTGGATTTTATTTTCATTCCTAAAGAGTAGAATATGATCAGTTGCAGGACCCGAGTCGAACATGAGCTTTGGAAGATATTATGATCAAGCACTTATCATCCACGCAGTCAGAGTTCGTAGAAACATTTTATCTTTATCAAGTGTCTAAAGTTTCATGCTTTGATTTGGAGACAAGATGAGAAGATAGTTGTCCTGTTTGTTCCTGCCTAATTATTATGGCAAAACACTTGGCTTAGAGCTTTGCGTGTAATGGATTCCAGATAAATATTTGTTGATTTCCTTTCAATTGGCTAATTTGGCTTTAAGATACTGAGCCACGGTGTGAGTAGATGTGTATCTTCTCTGAGGAAAATGCAGGCAGCTGGGTTGTGGCTGGTATGTTTGTTTCACACGACTGATTTTTGTGCTCTGTGTGTGTGTGTGTGTTCGTTATTCAGTGTTTAAAAACTACAAATTTATATCTCTTTTTTTAATAGATCAAGTTAAGTTAGAGCTAATGCACTGTAAAAAATTTACTAATTTCTTTTGTTATTTTTATTCTTCTGGTAGTACTACAGTTTTGGAGAAGGCAATGGCAACCCACTGCAGTACTCTTTCCTGGAAAATCCCATGGACAGAGGAGCCTGGTAGGCTGCAGTCCATGGGGTCGCGAAGAGTCGAGCACGACTGAGCAACTTCACTTTCACTTTTCACTTTCATGCACTGGAGAAGGAAATGGCAACCCACTCCAGTATTCTTGCCTGGAGAATCCCAGGGACAGAGGAGCCTAGTGGGCTGCCATCTGTGGGGTCACACAGAGTCGGACATGACTGAAGCAACTTAGCAGCAGCAGCAGCAGCAGCAGCAGTACTATAGTTTAAGAGAAGACATATTCTTTTATCTTCCATAATGAAAAATCTGGAATTGCCCTAATTATTAATATTTCCTACTTGACTGCGTGGGAGATGAGGCTATGTAAATTTCACCCATGTAAAATACCAAGAACGAGGAATTTAGTTTGGGACAAGGAGGAGGAGGGGTGGTCGAGATTTGAATGATTGCTGTTTCTTAAATCTGGAAAGGAACTCATTAGCCTCCACTTCAAGTTGCTGATGAACTCATGAAGTAGTGGAAAGTAAATTGAAAGCAACGTGCTGAGCTTTTTGTACTACTGAGAGTAACTATCTTGCTATAGTATTTATAAACTCAGTTGTCAACGGACTGCTGCCTTGCTAGGAAAAAGAGTCATTGGTAGAAAAGAAGAATAATTGTAGGGATCCATGTCTGTTTATTCAGTGCAAATGACCACTGAGGTTTGTGCTAAATGCATATTCTTAACAAGGATAATATTTCAGCACTGTCAAAATTACCTTGACGATAATAGGCCTGTTAAATTATAGCTCTATAAGTTAGGCGGTAAGATGGCTCTGCTTAGCGCACATTAATCTATGCCTGTTCGCACAAGTGATTCTGCTGAGCAGGTAGCGTGTTAGAACAAGAAATACTGGTCCTAAAACCTCTGATTTATGGTAGGTGTTGTTTTGACACAACATCATTCAGACGATTTACAAGGCAAGGCTTCGTGTTAAAATATTTCACCAGTGTCATCATTCGTCACGACATAAATATTCAGTAGTGATGCTGGAAAATTGGTAATACACCCATTCATGCCAAATCACTCGCTATGTTTCCTTTCAAGTGAGATCTGTTGTGGGTATGGTTTTAAAGAAACTACGAGTTTTCTTCCTTGAGAGCAGATGAGCTGTAAGAAATTGAGAATAAGAATAACAACTTTCCAGACAGCTTTCATGGACTCAATCTTGCCCACGTTGCTTTGAATTCTGGCTTCAGTCCTTCAGCTCCCCTCTCCCCCTCTTTTTCTTTCCTTTCTTGGCTTAATGCACATAGTAAAGAACATATTTGTATGTACATTAGTTACAGAGGCTTTTTTGTCTTCAAAGGAAGAGGTTAGTCACCATCTGAAAAGCTTTGTTGCAAAACAAAAACACACATTTCCCCTTTCATTTTTCCTTGTTATTTTTTAACAAATGTGAGTGACTATAAAGGGAATAACACAAAAGATCGCATCAATCATAGTGAATCTCAATGGCCACATAAATATTATTTCTTCAGGTTTCAATGAAATAGCTAATAGTCTGAAGTAGGTGTGGTAATTAAATCCTGTTGGCTTGTGACATATTGAAAATATGTTTTTCACATAACAATGGCTATATGTACTTAAACTCTTATCAGGGTGATATTAAGTCATATTTTATGGGAGTTGCTGTGTTACTGCTAATAGTATCATAAAAGCCTTTGTTAGGAGTTTAAATAGTTACATAGTTACATATATTTGATTGCTATTGTTATTTTGTCAGTAATCTTTATAAAGGTAATTGTTAGAGTGCTTGTCTACTCCTGGTAAATATTGCACCATTTTGGTGAACATTTTTAATCTGTTAGTGTTCTGGTTACTCATTCATTTTTTTGTCTGTAATAATCATACATGGAAATATTGATAACTTAGTAACAGAGAAAGCACTGTAGTTCTCCAACAAAATGTTAAAAAAATAAGATTTGAGAAGCTCATACTGTGTTCAGAGTGCTGGTCCTAATTATTGTTGTTTATTCACCAAGTGCTGGCTGACTCTTTGCAACCCCATGGACTGTAGCCCTCTGCCCATGGAATTCTCCAGGCAAGAAGACTGGAGTGTGGAGCCATTTCCTTCTCTAGGGGATCTTCCTGACCTAGGGATTGAACCCTCATCTCCTCCACTGCAGGCCAGTTTTTTTAACCACTGCACCACTTCAGGGGATCATAAGGATGACATTTTATTTGATTGCACTAATACTTCCTAGTATTATAGTATACATAGATTGTATGTATACATACATTCTTCATTTTAATATCTGTATTGTCTCAGCCTTCAGCTAAATCAGAGCCAGGCAATGTATGGCCCCAGGACTTCACTTTTATATTCCAGTTTCTGGCATAAGTGTTCTCAGTTATTTGCCATTACAGTTACCCCTTGGCATCTTTGTTGGTTGGTTCCACGACCCCTGTGGATACCAAAGTCTGAAAATGCCCAGTGTTCCTTATATAATCTATGTACATTCTCCCATATACTTCAGATCCCTTCTAGATTGCTCATACTTTATACAAGCAAATTCAAGTTTTACTTTCAGGAATTTTTTTTCCAAATATTTTTGACCAATGGTTGGTTGAATTCAAGAACCCATGGGTAGGAAGTGTCATTCAAATAGTGCTATCTATTGCCACCCCCCACATCTCTCTCTCTCACACACACACACGCACACAATTACTTCAACCTTTAGCTGTTTGTAACAGAAAATACCTCAAAGTAGCCTTATGACATAGTTCATCTTTGTAGTACATCATTTCAAGAGAAATTGGCATAGTTCTTTGAGGTCAGAGTCAACATCAATAAACATTGAGAAGCATATCAATTTGTTGTATTAAATTCTGAGTGGTTCTGCTTTATGACCCAAGTCCTTCCCCTCAAAGATTTAATATAAGATTAATATGTGGCTGCGGCTGCTGCTAAGTCGCTTCAGTCATGTCCTACTCTGTGCGACCCCATAGACGGAAGCCCACCAGGCTCCCCGTCCCTGGGATTCTCCAGACAAGAACACTGGAGTGGGCTCTCATTTCCTTCTCCAATGCATGAAAGTGAAAAATGAAAGGGAAGTCGCTCAGTCAACTTAGCGACCCCATGGACTGCAGCCTACCAGGCTCCTCTATCCATGGGATTTCCAGGCAAGAATACTGGAGTGGGGTGCCATTGCCTTGTCCATGATATGTGGCACCCTAAGGCAAAGTCTGATTTTCATTTTCTGTTTAAAAAAAAAAAAATTATTTACTTATCTTTATTTTTGGCCATGCTCGGTCTTCATTTCTGCACGGGCTTTTCTCCAGTTGAGGTTCACGGGCATCTCATTGTGGTGGCTTCTCTTGTTGCAGAGCATGGACTAAGGTTGTACGGGCTCAATAGTTGTGGCGCCAGGGCTGGAGAGCCCAAGCTCAGTGGTTGGGCCACACCCATCAGGTTGCTTGCTCTGACTTAGTTCCTCTGAGCCATGTGGGATCTTCCCAGATCAGGGGTCGAACCTGTGTTTCCTGCATTGGCAAGTGGTGCATTCAGCCACCAGGGAATCCCTGATTTTCATTTTCTAACTGAAGACTTCATGTTCTGTTACCATTTCTTCCCTGCTCCCCACCAACCTCGCCTTTAGTTTAAACGTTATTATTATTATTTGACATCAAGAAAATGGGAAAAAATCCAAATATTAATAATATTGATGCTTATTTCACAGTTGTGTTTTCAGTCTCATTTTTATAATGCTTATCACAAAGTAAAGTATTATTTAGGTGATTTTGTATTGACTGTCTCTTATCGTAGCCTTGTGTGCTATGCCCTCCTAGAGTATATGATGTTTCTGTGAAAGCCTCCACTTCCAGGATTGGGCAACTTTAGCTGCTTAGTAAGTATTTGTTGAGTGGATAGAAGAAAGGGTGTTCAGGAATGTGTTTGAATGTCTCCATGCTGTGATCTCATACAACAGTGGAACTTCAGTCTTTCAAGTGAATTAGAGCTATTTTTTCCTTCATACTTGTTGTTTATATAAATTTAATTTTTATAGTTTATTTTCAAAGGTTGAGTTTGTAATATATTTTTATATGGTGGACTTTGTTTCTGTTATTTGGTGGCGTAAAGAATAAACCATGTTTCTTTGGAAAGTGCAGTTCATGAAAACAGACTATGCAAGTTTCCAAGTTCTCCTAATGCCAGATAGTCATGGAAATGAAGCTGTCCAACACTTAATATGTTTGGTGGTGCTTTAAAAATGAATCTTGGGACTTATATGGGTTAAATATTTGATGCCTGGTCGTTTTTACCTTATAAATTACAGTCCCTTAAGAAGTAAAGAGGAAGAATTCATCCATTATTTAAAAAAAATCAGTAGGCATTATTAAACTGAAGCTGAGATGTCATGATGTCCCAGTTCTGCTGGAAACATAGCTTTGCAAGAGCTGGGCCAGTCACTTAACTTTTCACTGGGGCTTTTTCACTCATCAAGCATTTATTGCTCATTTACTGGTTATCAGGTGTCGTCTCAAACATTGGAAGAAAAAGTCCTGTCTTCTAGGCCTTTTTCTCATTTAAATAATTGTTGACAGTGAATTGTTGTTGTTTTTTCTTTTAGATCTAGTACCAATATTCTATTATTCCCTATAGAAAAGATTCAGATTCAGAATTTAATACAACTGTAGATTGGAGCTCAATCCATGTATAAACAAAACATGCATATGGTAATCACATAAGAGGTTGCCCTTGATTTCATAAAACTTCCAAAACCTGTTTTCCTGGAACTTTAAACAAGCATTGTTTTCAAAATGAAATCGCACCATTGGGAATGTGAGGAAATTAGGAAATAAAAGTAAGTGATTCTTTATTTAAGGTGACTAACTTACTAACTCATAGCAGACTCATCCTGGCTTCTAAAGAGACTCTTTGACAATATGGAAATGATTCTTTAGGGACTGATTGGGTGGTATGCACATCGCTGAAAGTATTTTAGGGAAAAAAGAGGGAAGCCGGCACTTCAGGTGTTGCCTTTTACAAATATGTACGCACAGCTCTCTTTGGGCTTCTTAGAAGTGTGTTACAAATGCTTTGACAGTAGGTGAAATGTAAGCAATGATGTTTTCTCCATAAGTAGTGTTACTTTGAAATCAACTATCATCTGTTGAGTGTTCTTTTCATTCTCAGTAGACAGGATGATTCTGTTAAAAACTTTCCCATCATTTAAGATAGAAAGTCTCTCTGACAAGCTTCAAAGTACACTTTGAGTGGAAGTTTATTAAAATAATGTAGTTATGTGGAAAGCTATCATGAAATTAAGTTCTCTGTTCTGGAAATATTTTCCTTTCATTTTGCAAGTGTTAATAGATTGTATCACACAGGGAAATGCTTCAATCTCTTGAACACCTGGAAAGTCTATTTTAGACTTGTTGTGTGTTTAAGAGCCTTTATCCCTGATGTTACTCCAAATACAGTCATGCTTCCGCTGATGGGAAAGTCCTGCCTCCAGGTCTGCTGTTGGGGGAGAACAGGGCTAGAGTGGCGTGTTGATAACATCAGTGAAAACCAGAGTGTCTGCCCTGGGTGCTTTTCAGCCTCAGTTCCTGGTTTGGGGATGTTTAAGTCAATAATTAGTTAAGGATTACTCTCTGAACTTCAAGTGGATATTTCACTGAAGTGTTCTTTTGACTCAGTCCCTGATCTTATTCTTTACTCTGTGTGAGGCATTAAATGAAAATGTATAGAGATTTTTAAGGGTGTGGTAAGAAAAACAGAGCATCCATGTCTTTGGTTCTACACAAAGATACTTAAACAGTGTGTGTGGATTTGTCCTTAAATATATTTTTGTACATGAATAATTCCATCCATCTAGGTCAGCAATGCTGCGTCAAGATCATGGAATAATTTTTTTTTTTTCCATTAGCTTCAAATATTTAAAAAGAGAATAAGAAGAAATAGTTGCTTTCCTCTATGTAGTCATTATTTTTAGAATTTTTTTCACTTTTTAGTTCATCAGACTGATCTGGGCTCATAAAATTTATTTCCTATGGTAGAACTATAAATCTATTATTCTTCCTTTTTGGGGAATAAAGTGGCAATAACATCTTAAAATTATATCTCATGCTAATATAAATCTTCACTCTATTTTCCTTTTTACTTAGCATAAAAATGAAAAAGTTGTCAAATATGGCTTAATGAGTTTCACCAATGGGTTATACTGTAGACAGACGTATTTCTTATTGGTGCCAACTTTTAAATGTTAGTCGTGACATAATCCTGTAAACAGAAGGGAAACAAGCACATAATTCTAGATGATGATTAATCAGTATTGCTAGAAAATTGTTCTTCCTTGACTTCAAGATTAAATAAATAGTTGTTGACACAAATGGCTGTGGTAATAAAATGCAGCACCTCTGTAATCCAGACAGTCAGTGGTTTATCAGATAAGCTGCTGTTTTTTGTTTTTTTTTTCTTAAATAAATTGTCAAGCCTTTAGACCAGGTGAGTAGATTTCACTCATACATTAGGGAGTTCTAAAATTTGAGTGATGGTGGTTTAATACCCCTTGATATCTAATTTTCTAACCATTCAAATCTCCTTTACTAGTTAATCTCCTATACTAGCCTCCAGGTGTATCTTTTGCTTCTTGTTATAACCAAGTTGCTAACTAACCTAAGGTTAGGGTTTGAAATTTTGGGTGACACAGTGAGTACCTTATAGGTTTTAGATAAATATTGAGTATTTTTAAAAAATATATAGGTCATCTTTCGGAGAAGGCAGTGGCACCCCACTCCAGTACTCTTGCCTGGAAAATCCTGTGGATGGAGGAGCCTGGTAGGCTGCAGTCCATGGGGTCGCTAAAGAGTCAGTCGTGACTGAGCAACTTCACTTTCACTTTTCACTGTCATACATTGGAGAAGGAAATGGCAGCCTACTCCAGTGTTCTTGCCTGGAGAATCCCAGGGACGGGGGAGCCTGGTGGGCTGCCGTCTATGGGATTGCACAGAGTCGGACATGACTGAAGCGATTTAGCAGCCCCAGCAGCAGCAGGTCATCTTTTTTCTCCCCGTTAATTCTTATGTCCATTTTTCATTTGATGTCAGGTGAGAAAACTGTGTCATTAGTAGAAAATTTAAAGCTATTAATGGACAGGGAGTTGGGATGTAGGTGGAAATGTTAGAGCTTTCAGAGAGCTGTGCTAGTAATTTAGCTGGCACAGTCAAGTTCCTTTGGATTGGACCATAATTGTCTTAAGCAGCATTGACGTATGTGTGTGTGTGTGTGTGTGTGTGTGTGTGAGAGAGAGAGAGAGTGTGTGAGAGAGAGAGGAGGACTTCTTTGAGTTAGATTGCTATACCAGCATAAGATCCATATTATTAGATTCTATTAAAGAGATGTGAAATTTAAGATTTGAAAATTAATCTAATGAATAAAGTGATCTTGGACATACCAACACCACACTGAGTTGTTTTCTTTTATTTTCCAATAGTGGTTTTGACCACTATAATTTGGGACCCAAAGTGCCCAGTGGTAAAGAGAACGGACTTTGGAATCAACCCATCTGAATGAATGTGAATACAGCCTGACTGCAGATAGACCTTTGTCCAGTGATTTAATCTTTTTTGTTATATACTGGGGATGATTATATGGGTATAATAATAGTCACAAGGTTTTTTTATATGTGTGAGAATTAAGAGACTTAGTATATGTAGAGCATTCATTTTATAGGGATGAACCATAGGACTAAGTCATGCAAGTTTGTGATTTTTCTTTTTGTCTTTTTCTTCCTCCTACAAAATCCAAGGGAATATGTTAATTGTGATAAAATCGTGGGAAAGGATGTATGTATCTTCCCAGATACAAGGAAAAATGTATAAATGATCAAACTAACAACCTGGAAAATAGAATCAATAGCATGTTTTTTTTGTTTGTTTGCTTGTTTTGTTTTTGTTTTCATAGGGCCTAAGTTTCATTTCTCAGTTCATTTTAATTTGGTTTCACAGCAGGAGCTGAGTTTACATATAAATGCCAAACATCTGGATTTTTTTGTGTGTTTGAAAATGATATGGCTGAAGTTTATTACAGAAGTCTATTGTGTAATTAGAAATACAGTTTGAAGTTTTATAAAGTAAGTTCTATTTAAATGGAACATTGTAATTCTTCCAGGGAATAGCTATACTTCTTAGGAGCAGCAGGAACTTACTTTTTATTTTTTTACGAAAATGCAGTAACTGGTCAAAATGTATTCACCTTTTTCAAAAGCATGAAAAATGACAAATTTCACATGTGAAAGTTAAAGTTGACCTAAGGCAGTTTTAGATTGTCAGGCCTTCAAATTTTATTCATGGGATGTTTTTAGAGACATTTTGTGGTTTGTTCACTCCAGTTAATTCCAGGCAGTCTTCCTGCATTTCTATCAGATGGACATTTTGATACTTCACAACTTCTTCTTGCACAATATAATGATGAAAGTAGCTTGGGATGCAAATGAGAATTGCCTGTTAGATCTATAAAAATGTAGATTATATTTTTAATGCAGATAAGAGTATAACAAATGCAATAGAACAAACACAACTTTCTTATAAATGGGCTTCCCTTGTGGCTCAGCTGGTAAAAAAAAAAAAAATCAGCCTGCAATGCGGGAATCCTGGGTTCGATCCCTTGGTTGGGAAGATCCTCTGGAGAAGGAAAAGGCTACCCACTCCAGTATTCTGGCCTGGAGTATTCCCTGGACTGTATAGTCTATGGTGTCACAAAGACTTGGACACAACTGAGCGACTTTCACTTTCAGTTCTTATAAATACTTCCCAATTATTGTTAATAAACTAACCATGTAAATACCACAAATTACTGGCTGGGTATAATGGCATTGAAGGAGTTGAAGAAATAGCATAGTTTTGAGTGGAGAGACCTTAGTGAAGACAGTTGCACTTAACACCTGGATGCCAGGTAGCTGTGAGCACCTACCTTTCCTGAGTCTTGGCATTCAGCCTCAATCACGTCTGAAAGGCTTTGCAGCTCTGAAATTCAACTGTTCTTTCATTCTGCAGAATTTGCTAGGAAATAATTTGATGAAAAAGAAAACCAAAAATAAGTTGTAAGAAGTTCAGAGTCTTTGTGATACACCGCCTAATGTTTCAGAGATCTGTTGCATGACAGAGTTTTCATCTGTTGGCAGGTATAATCTTGTTCCCTATCATATTGAACATCAGCCTGGAGTATGATAAATTTGAACCATCGCTCTTTGTCTTGTCAATTCAGGGCAATGTTGTAAATTTATATGACAATTTAAACTTGTTAAAATACTCTACTTCCATTGTTTCATTTTTAATAGCAACCAAACACAAGAAATCTTTTGCAGTCTCTTCTGCTTCTAGAGCCATGTTTTTTTTTACCTTCGTGCCGAATCCTCTAGTTACTGTTCCCATTGGTTTTTATGTGGAAACCATAGAGCTCTGGTGCCTAGAATTGAAAATGAAGAACCAGTTTGACCCAAATCATTAATCATCATACAGTTACATAACCCAACATTTTAAAAGCATCTTTATATGCCAGCATGCTGGAAATTTCACATGAAGTAACCAGATAATGTATTCCGAAATCTCCATGGGCATTTTCGAAAGATTCAGCACCCATACCTACATATTATATATTACACAATAATAGCCGCTCTCTCATGGAGGTAAAATTACGTTTAGCACAGTATTTCCTATGAAATGAATATGGACATTATCAGAAACTGTTTAAAACATTTGCACGATCTGGACAATCCACACAAACAGGTACTTCAGTGTGTGTGAAAGATCGATATGTGTGTCTGAATGTGTCTGTGTGTCTGTACTTTTTTGACCTTCATCTTCCTCATTTTGTTTATCTAGCTTTTACATGAGCTTCTTGCTTTGGCCAATTTTCAAAAGGATTTAGCATTTGAAGATGAATTAGCCCAGCATGGGGATGGGAGGTGGATGTTTCATCTTCAAGGAAGATCACTATTTCTGAAAACTGGATGATCATTTTTTTGCCTGTTCTCTTGGCCCTAATTTTTAAGACTTCTCCTAGTGCCTTGTCATGACTTTTAAAAAAAGTTAAATTTGTGGTACAACGTGGTATAAGTTTGAAGTATTGATTTGATTGATGCATTGATTTGATACATTTATATTGCTGTATGATTGCTCTGATTGTATTAGGTAACTAACACCTATGGCATCACATAATTATTCTCATGTTGGGAATGAGTAAGATCTAATCTCAGCAGATTTAATGTTTATAGTACTGTTTTGTCTCTTCTCACCGTACTGTATGTTATGTCTCCAGGGCTTATTTATTGACCAATTGCAAATATAAACCTTTAGACATCTCATTTTACTGTCTGGTTTTAAGAATTATAGATTCCACATGTAAGAGCTATCACACCGTGTTTGTTTTTCCATGTCTGACTTCACTTAGCATGATTTCCTCAAAGTCCATCCATGTTCTTGCAAATGGCACAATTTTCTTTTTTCCTGGCTGAATAATATTCCACTGTGTGTGTGTGTGTGTTTATCTATACACACATTCATCTGTTGATAGACTCTTCAGTTGTTACTGTATCTTTATTACTGTGAATAATGCTGCAGTAGAAACAGGAGTGCACATATCTCTTCTGTATCCTATTCCATTTCTGTCTTATTAAAGTTTTTGTGATTTTATAACTGCTTATAAGTTAAGAAAATGTCAGCTCTGCAATTCATATTATTTGCTATTATAGGAGAATATGTGGGATGTTGGTATCATAGTAAGCTCTTCTTTGACATTTAACCCCCTCCTAGGAGTAAAAACAACTTCATGTGTGGTTTTTTTTTTTTTTAACGTAACTTAAATAGGGAGGAAAAGAGTTCTCTAATCCTATCATATTAGAAATGCTGTTAAACATCCCATGATGTCTTTTATAACTTGCATAAAGATAAAACTACCTTTACGGAGGGTATTTTGGAAATGTAGTATTATTTTTAATTGGGCTCATGTTGATTTTAAATGGGAGAATAATATGGTTAGAGGACTTAGTAAGTGGAGTAGAAAGAATGGAGATCTGAGAAGGTTTCTATAGGGAGAGCCACAGAACATGACTCCCTATGTTTCAGAAGCTCTTCTGTAGATGTAAAGACTTCAGGGCTATCGATGGCTGGGTGACTTCTCACATTGGTTTAGTATATTTAGTTAAACCCCGTTACTAACATGCCTCAGTACCAGGAGCTTAGAGTTTATGATAACAGCAACTGGGAGCCATAGATGTATCAATCGAGATGAAATCCCACTAAAAACACCATTTTATTCTTTCTTTTATTCTGGCTTTGGCACCTGGTTCAATCATGCCCCCACCCACCAAATTTATGGTGACTGGAAAGACAGAGATTCTTCTATTGTCTGTTTTACTGTCTGTATCATCATATTTTTGCCGTGATGTTAGTGTTTTGCTTTCTTACTTGTTTGACTGCCTGATACAGAAGTGAAAAAATATTTGGAAAGTTTCAGAAAAATAGTGTCTAGGAATTTCTTTTTGTCTCTATAAGGCTCAGTATTTTACAGTGAGAGTTTTATTTCTGCTAATTCAACTTTTGCTTATTCTCGTTATCTCAAGTAGTAAAACTGTAGGACCTAATCCTAATTTTAGTCATCTTTTTGTTTTTTTGCTATAAGCTTAGGTTTATAACCTGTAAGTATCACTGTGTCCTCTGTTCCTAGGAAGCCTGTTTCTAGTATCATTTGTGTTTTGCAAAAATAGATTTTTGAACTCTTGGGGGCTTGGCCGGCTCCCTGGGTGTTACTTGGACCAGTGTCTTCTTTGTTAAAGGTCTAAAGAGACTCAGTGGCCTGGGCCCAGTCCCTGGTCATTGGTTCCCCCAGTCGCTGCTCAGACACAGAAACATACTAAGATTTATTGATCAAAAAATGTCATTAATTCCACGCCCCCCCCCCCCCCCCCGCCATGATATGCAGTTTAGTGAAAGATTGAGTCGGGGGCTTTCTGTTCTTGTAATAACCTGTGTTCTCTGTCTTCACGTGTTCACGTTGCACTTCAGGGCAGTCTTGCACTTTCAAAACTTTTTCTTTCCTTTACTGAGGACACAGACAAGTTAGGGAAAAACAATTGGCTGGTGAACACTGCTTTTAGAAAAAAGACCTGGATAAAAAGTGAATTTTTTTTTTTAATTATCCTAGAAAATCAAGGATAAGGAATGATGTGTTTTGATCTGAGAAAAGTGAAATGTTCTATTGGCCTCTTCTCCATACACGTTCTGATGACTATTTCACAGCATCTGAAGGAGAGATCCATTTGGCCTTGGGCCTCCTGGCAGCCTCCAAGTTGTAACATCGTGTTGAATTAAATCTCTCTTAGTCCTTTCTGGTGAAAATATTAGCAGTTTCGGAATTGAGACTAGTGGATCTATACAGCTCTGAGGAGGCCTGTCAGTAGTGGGCAATGGGACTTTTCATCTGAGGCCTTTGACCCCATGAGATGAGGCTCCCGCAGTGATTTCTCTTCATTATGAACACACACCAGCATTATTTAATGCAGCCAAGTTTCGAATGCTGGTTAAGGAACACGGTTAAGGTCTTGGTCTCAAAGGACTTTGATGTCCTGTGGAAGCCTGATTTTCCCCTAATATCCATGAACAGCTTGTGCAGTATAGCTCTTGGGAGATGAATATTTGTTCACGTAGGTTACAATAGCAGACATATCCTGAGAGTTATGGGGATGTCAGGCAGAATATGTATTTTGATGGAAAAGAAGGACTAGTATGGGAAAAGTAGCCATGGAAATCCATAAATACCAAGCCAAGAATATTCCAGCCGATCTGTCAGTTGGGTTTTACTAGAAATGACAGACTGCTACTTTTGCAGGTTTTCCTAATAGAGAATTTTTTTTAAAAGTTCAGCAGAATGATGCCTTTATAGATTTTAAACCTTTTCCCCCTTACACAGAAATTTCTCCTTTCCTTAGTTTCTAGAGTTTTCTTTTGAAAGAATGCATGAGAGACCTTTGTTCTATGGACTGTCCCTTAAGAAATGAAGGGTCTTCCTAGGTGGCTCAGTGGTAATAAAAGGATCTATTTGACCCAAGAGATGCAGCTTCGATCCCTGGGTTGGAAAGATCCCCAGGGAAGAGGGAATGGCAACCCATACCATAATTCGTGCCTGGGAAATCCTATGGGCAGAGGAGACAGGCAGGCTGCAGTACATGGGGTCATAGAATCAGACACCACTTAGTGACTGACCAGTAGCATGAATAAATGTATACCGACTTTAGTGACCGGTACTCTGTGGCAGTCTTTGGTAGCCTGAATTACTGAGAGGGTTTGCTTTTCATATTGTTCACTTGTGCAGCGAGAAAAGGTTCCGTTTCTGATCAGGTTTTACTACACCTGCAAATTCTTTGGCCATCTGTAGCCTGTCCTTAGACTAGCTTTGTTGCCTCTCCTTTGAGTCTGTAGAAGATCTGTAGCCTGCCCTTTCTTCTGAAGGAGATCAGAGAATGGAGACACCCACTCCCCACAGTTGAGGAAAGGCAGAGCCTAAGGGTGTATCCATCCTGAGGGCTGGGCAGAGCACCCCGAGCTGGTGAGAGGGCACTGGGCTGGTTTTGATGTCTCAGTTTTTTAGTGGCTGACTTCACCATGAGGAGAGTCTTTGAAAGTAGAGCCCGAGGCAGGCTGAGGTAGCAGAATCATTCTGAGTGGCATCAGGAAAGAGGGGGAGTGGGGATAATTGAGGCAACAGAGAATTCAGCTTTGCTGGTGGATTGTAGAACAGATCAGAATGAGTGCTAGAGGCTAGGATGTCAGCATGGAGTTGACAGAGTTTTCCATTTGGGTTGCTGCCAGCTTCACGCCAGGGGATGCTGTGCCAATTGTGGAAGCACATGTTTGTATAGATGTGATTAACCACTCAGAGGGTTGGCACCAAAATCTTTCCCTTTTAGAACAGCTACCGAGATGAGAAGTTGGCTACGATCTAAGTGGGGAATCACAATTGAATGCAACCTTGGAACTTTAAATATCTTGAAGCTGCTAGGAAGGAACTTAGAATGACAGGCATGATGAAGTCCTCTTTTCTTTGTTGAGTTTACACAATTTCCATAGATCCTACTCTCCTTGAGATGGAAGCAGACAGGCACCATATACATGTGACTGTTGTTTCTGGGAGCACATGGCCTCATTTAGCATGAGCAACGGAGGTGCCCAGGCAGTCCTTAGACTAGTTTTGTTGTTCAGGCAGTTTTGGGGGAGGGAGTGGCTAGGGAGGCAGGGGGCGGGATTCCTGGAGCCCGAGGTATCTCTCTCTGCCTAGCCATCATGTTTTTGTCACAGGGACAAGTTGCTGTCTGTGTTGCAGTGCAACGTAAAGAAGGTGCAGCATTCCTCTTCTTTTGAATTTGACCAATGACTGTCCCTGTGTCCCCAAACCCACCTTTCACATCCTCTTTCATCAGTCCTTTGGGTGGTCAGTGTCAACCTGGCTCAACATTGCCCTCAGTTCTCATAACAAGATTCACATAATATCTCCTCTCTAATGCCAGTCTATAAGCACTATGCATCTTTTTTTTTAATCCATCTGCTGGGGTAAGGGCTCCATACGTATTTCTCAAATCATGCATGGCGTCATCCAAACTTGTGTGTTTTCTGCTGAATACAGTAGTGATTGTGGAAGAAGCTGTGATTGGCTGTATAGGGCCAGAGATGCTCAGTGTGTGCCAAGAGACCTGAGCAGATTTCAGGAGAGGCTGCTGTTGGATGACAGGATGGTCCAGAGAATGAGTCTGGATTACCCAGGACATGGGACCTGCAAACCAGGGAGGGAAGGCTGCTTGTCTGGAGTGGCATCACTGTGGGCAGGATGGAGGGAGCAGACCCAGGCCAGGATGGGAAGGCTTTCAACTCTGTCCTGAGATCAGTAGCATCTGCTTGGTGAGAGGACTGATCATACACCTTTCTGGCTTTCCAAAGGTCTGTCACGTTGTGGAACCTCGTAGTGGGGTAGATTGGGAATTTGGGGCATTTTCGTTTTTTAAATGGCACTTCCCTGGGGGTTCAGTGGCAAAGAATCCACCTGCCAGCACAGGAGACCTGGGTTCGATCCCTGGGTTGGAGAGATCTGGAGGAGGAAATGGCAACCCACTGTAGTGTTCTTGCCTGAATATTCAACGGACAGAGGAGCCTGGCTACAGTCGGGCTACAGTCCACGGGTCAAAAGAGTCGAACATGACTGAGCACGCATGCTTGTACACACACAGTTCTTTTTTTTAAACTTTCCCAACTCTCTTACTCTTAATTCACACTTAACCACATGGTTTGTGGTCATTTGATTCTTTGTTTTTAATTTAATTTTATCAGGCATAACCATGGCAAATTCTATATTCTCACTGTTTATCATTGTTCAGAGGGCCTCATAAAGAGGAAAAAAAACAATGTATTTTAGCATCCTTTTAACACGGAAAATTATTGTATAATGAGTAATTTGTAAAATCTGTGCAAACTTCACATCAAACTCAAGTGAGATTACCGTATTGTCTGGATTTATTTTTGTAGTTCTAGGTAATGACTGTTATTTTATACCATTCCACGATGAGTTATTAAAAAAGTGAATTTTGGTCCCATCTTTTTTCTGGGCTAGTACTGAAGTTCCTTCTTTTGTAGCTATAGAACATCAGAAACTCTCCTTTCCCCATGACATACAGACTTCAGCTTTCTGAAACTTTTGTCATGTCAGAGGGGGGTTTATCGTACGGAAAGAATAGGACATTTTTCCATAAAAATAAAAATGCTGTTCAGTGGGGGTTTCTTCTCTGCTACCCACACCCCTCATCCCTGAAAAAAAAAACTTTGGTGCTTAATCAGGGTTCCAGATGTTTGTATGTATTTATTTATTTCGATATTTATAGTGTTTGCTGTCAAGCCATTTGCCTCCCCGGGTGCATTCCAGAAATTTTAAAAACATACATGGCAAAGCCACAAAGATCAAAGACCTGTGTCTTAGGAACTCTTTGTAGCACTTTAGGCCTGTCCCTAAGAAGATTTCTGTGAAAGGAGCCGCAGAAGAGCTCTTACTGTCCAGGTCACATCTTGAGGAATGTTCTGGATGCGGACCAAGCACCTGGTGAAGAATCCATCCAGGGTTGGGTTCTTCCTCTGCTCAGTGAGGGGCCTTTGCTTGAAACCTCCCTGCAGTGCACAGCCTTCCATCGCTCATTAGGACACCTCCTGCCTCTTCTATTTTCACGTTTTATCACTGGTCTTTCTGTTATTTCTTCCTTTAAAACAGGGAATAACTGTTTCTCCACCCTCCTGTGAAAGTATGGGTTTCATTTTCTGTATTACTTTTAAAACACATAATATCTACCATCTCAGTGGGAAACAACAGGAGTTTTGTAGTAACCATACTGCCTTCGTGACTAATACGTCTGAGAGAGAAGGTGCCTTCAGGAGTTGAGACCGGAGAGAGAAGCAGCCGAGCTTCCCAGGTGGTGCTAGTGGTAAAGAACCCACCTGCCAGTGCGGGAGACGTGAGACATGGATTCATCCCCTGGGTCGGGAAGACCCCCTGGAGGAGGGTGTGGCAACCCCCTCCAGTATCCTTGCCTGGAGAATCCTATGGACAAAGGAGCCTGGTGGGCTACAGTCCATGGGGTCGCAAAGAGTCAGACATGACTGCAGCGACTGAGCACAGTCATGTGCTCTTGTGTTCTGCGTAACAGAGTCTCAGACATTGAAGGCCTCCTTTGAAGTTCTTTTCTGAATGTTTTAAAAGATCATGGATTTAGCTTATGGGGTTATTGATCAATAGATATTTTCCTGCTTAGGCCTGCTTACTGCTGATCTCTTCCGGGTGGTAGTTGAGGTGGAAAGAGAAGTGGGAGGATGAGGCAGGCAGTCTTGTGACGCGACAGCCTTGAAAAGAAACCTCTCGTACCTTTATACCTACTCTGAGGATGCAGCAAGCGCTACAGAGCAAACCAGCCAAGGTATAAACTTGACCTTAAAATCAAACTCTGGGTTTTACCCATCTAGAAATCTGTGGTGCTTTCCTCACTAACCTGGGAAGCTTCTGCCAATAGCAGCATGTGACTTGCCAAGCAGATAAGGAGCTGGCAGGTTGGGCCTCACGCCTCTTGCTCTTGGGCATTCCGTGTGCCTCCTTACCTTTTCAGGTGTTTGACTCTGCCCGCCCTTTTTCTCTCCAGCATGTCCACCTCCTTTAGGTGAGAGAGTTGAAAGGAATTGCCTTCAAGCATAGTAAGCTTAGCACAAATTGTGTGGAATTCTATATCTTCTCCAGGTTGCCCTGTTTGGAGAGGAACCTTTTGCCTTTACTTAGGGGCTGGATCTCCTCTTAGAAATCCAGCCTTGTCAACAGTGACTTCAAGAATATAACTTGGCTTAGGTTCCCCACACTGCCAGTTCATGCTGAGTATGCCCTCAGTAACTGGCTGTCTGCTCAATCCGGTTATCCAGCCCTTTTGGTCAGATTTCAATTTGAGACCTTTCCTGATAATAAAAGCCTTGTTGTTTAGTCACTTCAGTCATGTCCAACTCTTTGAGACCCCAAATACCGTAGCCCACCAGGCTCCTATGGTTCTCCAAGCAAGAATACTGGAGTGGGTTGCCATTTCCTTCTCCAGGGAATCTTCCCGACCCAGGGATTGAACCTGCATCTCTTACATTGGTAGGTGGATTCTTCACCACCAGAGAAGCCTTAATAATAATAATAAAAGCCTTAAATATTTGTTAAAATCATTAGTTCACTTTTTCTATTTAATGAGTTTCACATTAAATTTTGTCTGAAAAGTCACAATTTAGCAATGTTTTATAAAATCCTTTGTTTCAGTTTTGCTAAATGTATTTTGAAGCCCAGGTTGAAATTTAGCTACAGATGCTTTCATACTTAGTGTTCTTTCACCCATGGGAACTGGTGGTTTTGTTTTTCAACAGAATTTTTATATTTTATGTATGTGAGACCAGTAATGGCTTCAGATTGCTGTTTACTATTAGATCTCCACAATTGCATGCTGTAGGTATGGGTAGTTTTATGCCTAATGACCGAAAAGGCTAAATTAAAAATAACTGTTAAAATATTTTCTCTTTCTAATTGAATGCTGGCAACATCTTGATTTTTCTGACAAGAGTGATGGGTATTATTAGAAGTTTATCTTATCCTGAATGATAAGAGTTCAGGGGAGAAACTTTTGTGTTGAGTTTGTGGAATTCTATTCCCATGCTCCTCATTTAATTTTCTTTGGTTCTGACATCATTGTTCCCTTTTACTTTGTCTAAGGGTCTGTATTAAATGTCATGTGAGCAAAATAGAAACTTTTTAAAATGGCATCACGTTTAGAACGATGTCGGCTAAGTCATCATGTCTGCTAAGTTCTACTGAGGCTTATTCAGAGGTTTTCAGTTTTTGCATAAGGGCAAAGATATTGACAGTTCTGTATATGTGTGGTATCCAGAGTTTAGAAACAAGCAGACCTGTATTCTGAAAGAGAGGCCCCACATGCTAGGAGTCTTCCCTGCATGGCATTCTCTTCTGCATTTGTAGCTTTCTTTTTGGTCCCTTCCTTCAACTCCCCCCAAACATTTAAGCTTCAAGGCTCCTTTCCATCATTTAAATGGATCCCCGGTCATCCTTCCTTTAATACAAGTTCTTAGATGCTCGCTTCTAGCATATTCTGTGGGATTTTGTCTTCTTTAAACTCCAGGCTCGCCCATCCTTGCCTCCTTTGATCTAATGATACATCTTTTGTTATTCTTGTTGTTATTCAGTTTATAAATCGCCTCTGACTCTTCGCTACACAGTGGACTGCAGCACGCCAGGCTCCTCTGCCCTCTACCATCTCCCAGAATTTGCTCAAATTCATATTCATTTGGTCAGTGATGCTATTAACCATCTCATCCTCTGCTGCCCTCTTCTCCTTTTGCCTTCAGTCTTTCCCAGCATCAGAATCTTTTCCAGTGAGTTGTCTCTTCACATCAAGTGGCCAGAGCATTGGAGCTTCAGTCGTAGTCCTTCCAGGGAATATTCAGGATTGATTTCCTTTAGGATTGGCTGGTTTGATCTGCTTACAGTCCCAGGATATATCTACCTTTGCTTTTGATTCCAGGAGAAACATGCCCTGGAAGGATAGGGAATGTAAACACTCACTGTCATCTTCTATTCAGATCCACTTTGGATTTATTTTGGTGTTTTCCCCCTTAGCCTTCTGTTCTTTTTATAACCTCCTCTACCTTCTTTCTGAATGTTGAGCTTTAAGCCAACTTTTTCACTCTCCTCTTTCACTTTTATCAAGAGGCTTTTTAGTTCCTCTTCACTTTCTGCCTTAAGGGTGATGGTGTCATCTGCATATCTGCAGATGACACCACCACCCTTAAGGTTATTGATGTTTTTCCCAGCAATCTTGATTCCAGCTTGTGCTTCTTCCAGCCCAGCGTTTCTCATGATGTACTCTTCATATAAGTTAAATAAGCAGGGTGACAATATACAGCCTTGATGTACTCCTTTTCCTATTTGGAACCAGTCTGTTGTTCCATGTCCAGTTCTAACTGTTGCTTCCTGACCTGCATATAGATGGGGAAACAGTGGAAACAGTGTCAGATTTTATTTTTGGGGGCTCCAAAATCACTGCAGATGGTGATTGCAGCCATGAAATTAAAAGACGTTTACTCCTTGGAAGGAAAGTTATGACCAACCTAGATAGCATATTTAAAAGCAGAGACATTACTTTGCCAACAAAGGTCCGTCTGTCTAGTCAAGGCTATCCAGTGGTCATTATGGATATGAAAGTTGGACTGTGAAGAAAGCTGAGCGCCGTAGAATTGATGCTTTTGAACTGTAGTGTTGGAGAAGACTCTTGAGAATCCCTTGGACTGCAAGGAGATCCAACCAGTCCATTCTAAAGGAGATCAGTCCTGGGTGTTCTTTGGAAGGACTGATGCTGAAGCTGAAACTCCAATACTTTGGCCACCTCATGTGAAGAGTTGACTCATTGAAAAAGACTCTGATGCTGGCAGGGATTGGGGGTAGGAGGAGAAGGGACAACAGAGGATGAGATGGCTGGAAGGCATCACCGACTTGATGGACATGAGTTTGAGTGAACTCAGAGTTGGTGATGGACAGGGAGGCCTGGCATGCTGTAGTCCATGGGGTTGCAAAGAGTCAGACAAGACTGAGCGACTGAACTGACTGACTGACTTCCTGAGTAAATCATAGGAGGTGGATTGCGATATCATTCCTCTGTGGCAGCAAGCCTGCATCCCACCTCGCAAAACAGTTGGACAACAGGTCCCTGAAAAGAGGGTGCCCTGGTCGATCAAGTGCAGGTTTCTTTGGTTTAATCCAACACTTGAAAATTAGATAAAATGAAAACCGTGTTTAGATTTATTTACAGTTTTTTGGGGGCTTCCCTCATGGCTCAGAAGGTAAAGAACCTACCTGCAGTGCAACGTTCAATCCCTAGGTTGGAAAGGTCCTCTGGAGAAGGGAATGGCTGTGCACTCCAGTATTCTTGTCTGGAGAATCCCACGAACAGAAGAGCCTGGTGGGCTGTAGTCCACAGGGTCACAAAAGAGTCAGACATGATCGAGTGACTAACACTTTCACTTTAAACAAATTTGTTAAAAACCCCTCCTGACAGACTTGGTGTAAGAAATCTGTTTAAGTAGTAAATTAATTTAGGTGGCAAGCACCCCACCTGAATGTTGTTATATGCTGACAGTTTAGATGAATGGATATTATAATCTCAGCACATTTCTGCCCTTTGATAGTGTGTCTGTTTGCAAGAGTCTACAAACGTGGTAATATTTCATCAGTTTGCGGCATAGAAGAAAAAGAAGAAAAATGGCATAGTTTCTTATTTGTATTTATAGGATGCCGATATGAAGCTGAAAATGCTGCCTGGCAGGTTACATGGCTAAATACACATGAAGAAAGATAAGAAGCCTGGAGACTTTTGGCACGGGGTAGGGGGAAGACAGGGTCCGTACCAGTAACTGTCAGCTGTGTTGGAGGGACATTCTCCATGGCGACCAAATATTTTTTAACCTTCAACTCACCATTTCCTTGAGGAATGTAGCATATTTTTAATGACTTTATTGATTTGATGATTGGGTTACAATGTACTTTATTTAGTGCTGGAACGTTTCTCTCCTGTCAGCACTTTAATACAAATAAATCTACTTTTTTTGGCACCACTTTGATAGGCTGTAAAATTGGTTATATTTGCAGGAAAATTTGTTTTCCTATGGTATGGTATGTTTATATGCAGACATAGTGTGACCTTCCCCCCTCACACCCCTGTTACAAAATCATTATCTGTCATAGTTTACATGGAAATAAACACATGAAGGGCTGTTACTGCTGTGTCCTGTTAAAGCAACATAAATAAAAATGTGGGTTTTATGTCTGAGGGATCACAAAAATAGATTTAATAATTTTATTATACGTCAAATTTTTAATGCTTTAATCACTTATTTTTTGCTAATGTGTTACAACTTTGCAGTTGTAGACTCAGTTATGTATTTTTTTAAATAATAAGCATGCAGTATATCCTTCATTCATTGCAATGGTGTACAAGTGAATTTGATATTTTATATGCAATGAGACCCAGTAAAAGTGCATCTTTATTTTGTTTGTATCACTCAATTTATGAGCAGAATTAGAATACATTCTGCTAATAAGTTAAAGTTTCTTATGAAAAACAATGTCACATATATTTGTCTTTGGTCAGTTGTCATAAATTCAATCTGGGGGTTCAGATAATATATATATGTGTGTGTGTGTGTATATATATATATATATATATATATATATAATCTTTCAAAATAGTTTTTATGAGACTTTACTTCCCCTTCTAAGAATACTATCTAGTACATATTTTGTTATTAAATAAAAATATAATTAATTTTATTCATTCAGTTTCAAAAGATTTTTTAAATTATTTATTATTTATTTTTGTTTGCACTGGGTCTTTGTTGCTGCACATGGGCTTTCTCTAGTTGCGATAAGCAGGCCTGTCATTGAGGTGTCTTCTCTTGTGGAGCACGATCTGAGGGTACACGGCCTCAGTAATTTCGGTGCATGGGCTTTGTTGTTGCATAACATGTGGGTTCTTCCTGGACCTGGGATTGAACCCATATCCCCTGCACTGACAGGCAGATGCTTAACCACTTGACCACCAGGGAGGTCCTGCTTATTTTTAAAGCATGATAAAACATTGAATAAAGCTGCCCTAATAACCCCTCTCTAAAGAGGCAAGTAGAATTTTACAGCATTATAAAAGCTCTTTTCACCCCACTTTCAAATAATTTTGAAGGGCAGAAATTATGCATTTAATAAATAGCGGCGTTACTGAAACTATGGAATGCTTATAGTGCTAGTGTAGGCAAAACCCCCAGCAAATATGGACCAATGTCCATTTCTTTGATATTTTCTCCATGGGAAGAAAGGAACTTGCAGAAAGGTGATAGAGTCCACTTAAGAAACCCAGGGAAAAGTCAAACTTAAATGGCTGTCTGAGTTTAATGAGTGGTTGTTTTCTGAAGGGACAAGTAATTTAAGGGAAGCAAATTGATAAGGTAGGTGCAGAAAACGCAAATATTTTTCCTGGACAGTTATGTGTATCCAGGGTTTTTTTTTTTTTTTTTAATGGTGGGCAGTATGATGCCAAGGGAGAAAAAGATCATAGCTTGCTTTTGCTTGCTGGAAGGTAGGGTCTTTTAGTCCTTTCCTTGCTTAGAGTGAACAGACATTTTCAGAATTTGGTCAGCTGTCCAGCTCTTTTCCTTGGAGAAGAAGGGAGTTGCCTCGCCTAGGTACTGAGCACAGAACCCAAGGAAGACTCACAGATGCCTTGCTGCCCAGGAGCAGCCCAACACATCCGGAATCATGCAAATTGAGCTGCCTGCTAAGTGAGGAAGGAAAGAATATCGTGCACAGGCATTTGATGTCTTTTTATGGGAGAACAAAAGAGTTTCGATTCTTTCACTTGGAGTTCAGCCTGGCCATTGTGTGGCTGAGGAGGCTTAATGAATCATTGTTTAACTAAGATCCTGCCAAGTATTTGACCATTAAATAGCCTGCATGTGTATAGAGTTCTTCTCTGACAGACTCTTATTTGACTGTGATTAATTGGCATTGAATTGGTATTTAATTACCTCCCCAGAAATCTAAGAACAGTTTGTGTTCTGATTAAGTTATTTGATGTATAAACCTGCCTGGCGCTGGGAAAGTCGGCTCTGTCCTTGCTGTGTACCTGTTTCAGTGCTGACGGCCTGACCTCTGGTTGCTCAAAGCCGAGGGGCTGTCTCAAAGTACCAAAACGCAATATGGATTGGGATTTCAGTTTCTCTTTTAATGTGCAAAAGTTTTAGGAGTCAAAATACAGCCCGTAAAGGTTTTCTTTTATGTTGAAGTTCTTTAATATATTCATCGGGCTGTGTTAAACATTTTATGCAAATGTATCAGCTTCCTCACTGCATAATGTATTACTGTGTGCATGCACGTGAGATGGCCAAGGGTAGAGATTCCACCGGCTGGACACAGCAACAATGAAAGGACTCTTTGCGACCCCATGGACTGCGGCCTTCCAGGCTCCTTTGTCCATGGGGGTTCTCCAGGCTAGAATACTGAAATGGGATGCCATGCTGTCCTCCGTGGACCGAACCCAGGTCTCCCTTGTTGCAAACAGATTCTTTACCATCTGAGCTACCAGGGAAGCCTGATGAAGAGACACTCGGGGCCAGTTCTGGTTCAGGTGTCACTGTCCTTAGAGAACAGATGATAGCGGAACCAGTGGGAAATGACCATTTTGGGGAATAGAGTTCCAAATATAAGGGGGGCAGGTGCAAGCCAGGTCACGGGAATGAAGAGAGGTATTAAAAAATAGTTATATCCCGGAAACCAGCACCTAGGATGATTTTCTTTTTTAAAAGTCATTACAGGGATTAGCTATCACAGAAGAAGTCAAGATGAATGAGGATGGAGGGAAAGATACTGGTTTTACAAACCAGATGATGTGTGAAGAGGGTGGCAGCTGGACTGGAAGAAGGGTTTGTGAGATATTTGAATAGCCCACAATTTAATGTGAGGAATGTTTGACCAAGAGGGAATGTGTCTCCTATGCTCCCTCCTGCCTCCTTTTCTTTTTTGGCCTCTACACGACTTTCAGGATCTTAGTTCCCTGAGTTAGGATTGAACCTGTGCCCTTGGCTGTGAAAGCCTAGAGTTCTAACCAGTAGACCACCAGAGAATTCCCATCCAAAAGCTTTTTATAACTCATAGTACACTATATAGAATTATAACTCTTTGAGCAGTGTTTCCACTTCTTACAGCTTTTATCTAATTTTTAAAGGAAGGAATACAGTACTGAAAATGATTTTTCCCTTCCCCCTCTTTTTTAAAAAGAAAATTGAAGTGCAATCGATGTACAATGTTGTATTAATTTTAGATGTACAGCAAAGCGATTCAGTTATTCATATATACGTATATCCATAGTTTTCCACATTCTTTCCCATTACAGGTTATTACAGGATATCAAATGTAGCTCCCTCTGCTATACAGTAGTTCTTTATTGTTTATTTTCTATATAGTATGTATCTGTTAACCCCAAACTCCTAGTCTATCCCTTTTCCCCCTTCCCTATGTCTGTGGGGCTACTTCTTTTTTATAAATAAGTTTATTTGTATAATTTTTTAATCCCCTTGTTTTTAATGGTGTTCTCCATTTGTGTGTTTCATTTTCCTTCCCAACAAAGGCCCATGCTCTCACACTTAATACAACCCAACCACATTTGTGTAACAACTGTCGGGGGTTCCCAGAAATTAAAATGATGTACTATAGATACACCAAGATCAGATCTGGGTGTTGGTTGATCCCACTCCAGTTCACCTTCCGTCACTTTACATGGGATGGGTTGTGGGAGGAAGCATTGTCTTCAAGTTTAGTCATGTTCTCACACCAAATGTTCTGCTGTCCCATTTCTGAGCACTACAAGTTCTTGTACGCATATTGGAGAGGGAAGGGTTGATTTTGCATTCTGAATGGCAACTTCCTGATACTTGCCTTTGAAGAAGTGGGATGTCCCTGGTCAGATGACTTTATTAACAGATCTTTTAACCTTTGTTTCTGTGGGTGCACGTTTCCCAGGCGAGACTGCTCCGTGTTTTAACTACCCAGTTCTCATTCTTCGGGAAGTATGAGATGAAAACTGTGCATTTTGTCCTGAAACTTGGTCAAGGTGCAGTGTGCCGGGAAAAAAGACCTTGGAGGCAAAGTGGTGTGTTTCTGTGATTGGAAGAGTCCTGTGATGATGTGTGGTGTCCTGTCCCCTCAGAATTGACATTTCTTAATTGCCTAAGAAGAAATGTGGCCACCCCACTTGCTATGGTTCATAGTTTATGTATGTATGTATGTAAAGGTTGCTCAGTCCTATCTGACTCTGCAACCACATGGACTGTAGCCCACCAAGCTCCTCTATCCGTTGGTTTTTCCAGGCAAGAATATTAGAGTGGGTTGTCATTTCCTCCCAAGGGGATCTTCCCAACTGAGGGATGAAACCTGGGTCTCCTGCATTGCGGGCAAACTCTTTACCATCTAAGCCACCAGGGAAGCCTGGTTCATGGTTTAAGAATCCCCAGAAATCATGAAAGCTGTAGGCATTTTCCAGTGGGTATGCTCCATTGTTTTTATCAGGCTCACAGTGTTTCAGAGCCATCGTCTTTTTACTGTCTGTTGCTGTGTGCTAGTCTGTCCAGTCCTGACCTTCTATGAGCCGTGAGCCAGACTCCTCACATGACATGTGCATAAGATCCAGGGGTAAAGGAACTAGCCTGACCTAGCTTCCTGACCTCTTTTCCCCCCACCGTGCTTAGGCGATGTAAAAAACTACTCTCTGTAGAAAGACATATATGGCGACTGCAACAGGTGGTTTCCTGGGGCAATATGCAAGGTGTATCCACTCCTTCAAGGTCAGTGCGCTGCCATAGTTAACATTAGGTGATGGGTCTTGCCCTGTGTCACAGGATAGCATGAGGCTTGGAGAGGGTTCTCGAGCCCTGAATTTTCTTAATCAGTTATACTTTTCTTAGACTGTCTGGTTCATTCATTCTTTCACACGCTTATTCACTTCTTACTCCATTCATTGAATCTTCAGTAACTTGTTCAGTTTAATTTAGAGGTGGAGATATTAACCATTAATTATGGTTAGCCAGGAGATAATTCCGAGGAACTCGTCTATTTTAATGTTCAAAGCATTCAGCAGCCAGTGGAGCACGTGTTAGCCAGTCAGAAGGGGCCGGGCTGACAGAGGCCAGTTTGGCCTTAACACCAGCCCTGCCTGTAATTTTATTGACTCATTCTCTCTCTCTCTCTCTCTTTTTTTTTAATTTTATTTATTTTTAACTGGAGGATAATTGCTTTACAATGTTGTGTTTGTTTCCATTATACATCAACATGAATCAGCCATTCTTATTAGTAGATACCTAATAGAGTTTTTAGATGTGTCTGCTAAAGTAGCTCTATGTCGTAGATGTGATGGCATGAATTTTCTCAGTCTCTGTAACCCTGGATGCAAGTCTTGACCTGTTTTATAGCCGAATGTCAGTGAGTTAATTTCCTCCTGCCTCTAAGCCTAAACTGCCTCTTCTGTAAAATGGGGACAACATTGCTCTCAAGAGTTTTGATGAGATGATTCACCTGTGGTTTCTGGCACTTTTCGGTGCTCATGTGGTGGTGGTGGTGGTCTGTAACCAAGCAGGGGTGACCACAAGGCACGACCTCAAGGAAAAAATGCCGCCCAAGCTGTGGTGTGTACCACAGGCACGCTGATGAGTCTGTGCAGGGTTGGTCTGTGAGAACAGTGGCCGAGACAGAACTGGTCCTCAGCCACCTTCTGGGAGCACTCAGACTGTCACTCCCCTGGGTCACTCGTGTAAGTTGGTCCTCCCTCCTCTCTGCACCCAGCCTTCTCCTCAGGATGTCCTTCTCACAACCATGGCTTTGAAAAGAGAAGTCAGGCTTCTTTCTGACTGAAGGGAATTTTTCAGCTCAGGCCCCCTAAGACTGGACTCGTCCTCCACTCCTGTTCACACTCAGCTCTCTCCTATCTTAGCACTCCTGAGGTCATGCCCTTTCCATCAAAGAGGCAAATATTTGCCCTGCTTTTGCCCTTTCTCACCCCTCAGTCTGCACACATGTCATTCCTCCCACCTGGACAAACTCCTCTCTCCATCAGTCCATCCCCTGCCCTCCTCCCAAGCGCTCAGGCTGTGTTTCCTCCATGAAAAGTTGTTAGCCTAACCCTGCAGTTCACCCGCTCTGGTGTCACCCGCCACACTGTGACTCCGTCGTCGCTGCTTGTCTTCTGCTTGCTCCCGCTGTCACGCGTCCCTCTAACTGCTGTGTCCCCTCCTGTGTATCCCACGAGCCTGCACAGCATCAGATGACAAAGTGCCCCCACAGACACCAAACAAAAAGCTGGGTCAAGTTTTTAAATCCAAATAGCAAACTCTCTTGTTTCCAGATTCTGCCTACGTTAAAAAGCTGTGTTTTTCCAATGAAGAAGTCATAAAATTTAAACTGTATCTTTTAACTTTTTTTTTGATGTGTATATTCCTGAGTTTGGCATTGATACTTTGAGAAGTTTAAAAATAGCTAGGTGGGCCACAAAACAAGTAAGAATGTGTGGGAAAATTGCCCATCTGATGTTAATGGTCCTTAAGCAGAACTGATAGCCCATCGAAGTGTGGCCTGGGAAACAGCAGGAAGGGCCGCTTGGAGGAAATGCAGACCCTCTAGCTCCCCCAGCACTCCTGAATCAGAGTCTGCATTTTACCAAGTGGGCCCTCCTGCAGCACCTGCTGGGCTTTGCCAGGTGACATGATGTCTCACCTTATTGGTTGGGCACCTGTTAACTCACCCGGCGCTGTGACTTAATTCTTTCAACAGCAGGAGCCCATTTAATCCTGAGACTCACCTTCTATGAAAGCAGGCATTCATAGAGGCTCAGAAAAGTTGTTACTGGGGCATACAAAGGTATCACGAAAAGACAGTTTCTGGGTCTGTGTTTCCTAAGGGTGAGATAGGAAAGTTTAGGCCCAGCCTGTGAAGGTCTGGCCTGGCCAAGTGCAGTAGCCTCCAGCTCCTGGTGTGGGCACACTTGTGCTTCCGGTGAGCCAGGCTCCTTGAGGAGGACAGTGGAGCAGGCTCATCCCGGCAGTGGAACCCCGGCCCCGGCTCATTCATTGTCCAGCTGTGGCTGGTGTGAAGGGCCTCAGGAGAAAGTCACCTGTGACTGAGATCAGGAAGTGTAGGTAGAGGTCCCTCATCTTACCTACAGGCTGGCTTCCTGGAGTCTTTATTACAAAAGAAATTTAGGGGCATAGAGAAACGCACTTCTCGAGCTACTATCCCAGAATAGGGTCTGCATGTGTGTGTGTGCACGCATGCATACCTCTGTGCATTGTGTGTGAGTGCGCAAGTGCATGTATGTGTGTGCATGCATACCTCTGTGTATTACTTCAATTTCTTTGACTGTAATCATTAAAAAGACCAGAAATCAGTTCTCCTCTTCCAATCCTGCAGCCTTTAGGATATCCTGTTTGGGTGGATTCTGAGAAGGGAAATAGAAGCAATGATAGGAAGTGATCATTAGGCATCAAGTAATATTTCTGTTTTCTGCCTCTATCCCTCTGATCATCTTGGATGGTGAAACGTGAGCTGTGTGTTTGTCACATCTGGTATACCTCTGAAAGCAACAGCTTATCACCCCAATAGTAAACGCTCAGCTTGAAAGAACCCCAAATTTCCCAAAATGTAAAGTGCTTTTGCACCATCCTGGAGGCTAAAAAGTTGAGGAAAGGTTGTAATTACTTTTTAAAAAAAAAACAGTATCACTTAGCAAAATTAATTCTGGTAGCATAGTTAGTGTAACAATTAGGATTATTAGTTTATGTACTTTGTAATTTACCAAGCTAGCACTTGAATCCTTAAATAGTATGAACAGAAAAGGAGGGAATATTCTACAATCCTTCAACTCTTCCTGATATTCTCTTTTGGTAATATTGTATATTTTTTCTTCATCACTGACACTGCCTCATTTCATGTGAATCCCTAATATATTAAATACATATGCATTTAAAATGCTATTTTGATTTGTCCATGAATTGTTTCTGTTAAAGGGCTTGCCTGGGGAAATAAGTAATTTCTTGTGTCCTGTTCTTGCAGGAAGAATTTTGAATCGTTTCTCTAAAGACATTGGCCATATGGATGACTTGCTGCCGCTGACATATCTTGATTTCATCCAGGTAATGTTTAAGAGTCCTGTTAGAGTTCTCCCAGGGAAGAGCAGAGTACCTTTTTCTCAAGGCATTTTCTCAGGGGCTGAGGGTGGGTATTTCAGCCTGATGATGTGTCCTGTTATCTTAAATAAATGCCATGTTTGTGAGAGAAAGGTGCGGCTGTGACTGGGAGACTAAGTAAGTTAACATGAGTAACACCTGGGACAGGAGTGGCTACACAGTCACGTCAAGGTTGGTCTGCAGCAGCAACATGCAGGGTAAGTGGTTCTCCTTCTGCCTTCCAGGTGTCTGGCGTGGATTCCCTTTACTGTGTGCATTTCATAATATAGAAATAATCATCTCTCATGGAAAGATAGCCTAGATTAACTAAATTATGCATTGTATTACCACAAAGGACAAATATTTACTGCACCTTTTTTTTTTTTTAATATAAAGCTAGGTGTGGTTACTTACAAAGAAAAGATTAGTAATAATAAGGTGAAAATAATACTTTAACAAGGACAATAGAGAGCAGTTATGGAAGATACAAAGCCTTTAAAAGCAAGTACCTTTAAGCCAATAATTTGAGTATGGGATCAAAGTCATCTCAGAAAATGTATTTTTTTGTTTGTGTAGGCAGCTTTTCTTTTAACATGTTGATTGCTGTATCTTAAGGTGTCTTTTTTTTTTTTTTTTAAATCCTATAATCCCACAGAAATACCTTCTCTCCAGCCTTTGTTTTGTCTGTCAACTTGGAGGTTCTAAAGAATGGTGTTAGGTTATCTCAGTTCTCATCTGCTTATTCAGTACGGTTGCTATTTGGGTTTTTTTCCCTGTTGTTTTTTCCCTGTCTGCTTTTCACTTATTCAGGCTATACAGGGACCTTGTCAAGTGTTTATTTTGGATTTATCAAATATATACCATTTATCAAAAGCTGTATATTTTCTAAAATCCCAGCTGCTGCTGCTGCTGCTGCTAATAACTCCTGGATTTAAACCCTTCTCACTTTCTCTAAGTGCCAGTTAACATGATCCCATTTAAGGCCAGGAAGGAGAGAAATGTGGTGGTGAGGATGTGCAGTTATGGCCTGGTGCTGATTCTCCCAACTCCCCAGTTTTATTTCAGTGTTCAAATGCTCTCTAAATCAAAACTTAGGCTCTCTTCAGGAGCCATTGCTATAAAAGGAGTCCGAAGTACATAATTTAGAAAGTTAGCTATGTCAGGAAAATCAGTACTTGGTCTGAAATTATTCTAGGCATTCCTGTAAGTCACAGACAATGTGTCAGTGAATATCTGGCTGTAAAGGTGTAGCCTATGGGAGAAAGCTGCCACTGTCAACCAATGTGAAGTAGGCTGTGATTTAGAGGCAAACTAGTTTTTTCTGCAAAGATGTCTGATTCTGCTCCCCACGCGCCCGCCCCCCGCCCACTGCTTTTGCAGACTTATATGTTTGAGTCCTACCGGGCTACATAAGTTATCCTCAGAAACAATTTTTTACCAAAAGAGTCCTGTGTTGTGAGGGTGATTGTTAATTACTTTGAGAAGATTTTGTGGAAGTTTCTGTGTCTTGGCTACTGCTAGCCGGGCCAAGATTGGGTTTCCAGATCCGATTGGCCCACTCTGTGCTTAGCACATGGTTAATTAGTCTTCATAAAGATAATGCACCACATATATTAGTGTGCCCTAGAGAGGAACAGGGATAGATGCCACTTGCTGTCAGCATCCAGCATTCTCAGTGGTGTGAGGAGAAAATTCTAGTCTCACCATTCTTCTTTTTAACCTGAGAGACAAGGGTCTCAGTTAATCTTGATGGAACACACCATTGTTAAATACCAGTAGTCCCAATTAGCTGATTTCTTGAATCTAAAAGCAATGGTAAATCTCTGTATTATTGTCTCTAAGAAAGCAGTGTTTGTATAAAAGATGACTCAGTTATCAATTATGATAAAGATCTGTTGTCACTTGCTTTGTTTGCAGGTGTCTTTAATAAGGCAGCCATAATCCCTTCAGGAAGAAATATTTTCTCCTTTTAAAAATAGTATTAGCTAAATATAAAAGCCCTGATCCCTGCCATTGTTGTTGATTCTTTGAGGGACATTTCCCAACATTCATTGTTTAAATGGTTGTCAGGAGGAATCAAGTGAAACTTAATAAACAATGCGGTAACTGGTTCATCGTACTTTATGTGCTGAAGCCTTTCTGCAGAGGATTTGCATTCGATGAGTGGGCTTTTGATGAGGTATCACTGGGATCATTTTGAAGTATTTGGGCCTGTTGCTGTATTAGCAAGAGAAGATTTTTATTAAAGCCAGAAAAATGAAGTTAACCTGACCTCAATGAAAGGCCAACAACAAAAAAAAATGTAAATTGATTTTTTTTTTTTTTAAAGTTGGGTAGCACTCTGTAATGATGAAAAGAACTCCGAGGTGTGATCTGGGACTCTTAATGGAGTCATGTAAACTTAAAATAAACACTATTATGGTAAGCACATAGAATGAAAACTAATTTTCCAAATCAAATACATTATATTCAATTCATTTTCCCCAATCAACCAAATGTTTAAAACCTGTTAGTTATAACAGCAATCTTCTGGAAATTAATTAGAACCCTATTAGCTCTGCTAGCTGAGCCGAATGAAGAGGGTTACTCGTTACATTTCTAAATAGGCTCCTGAATTAAAGCAAAGGAAGGTCAAAATGACAATCAGCTTGACTCACCTTATGACTTTTCTTATGTTGATCTAGTTTTTTGTTTTTTTTTTAAGGAATTGTTTGATTTTTTGAATGGACATTTTATCCACTTTGACTTATCCTCAGTATTATCTCAGTGACCAGTAACATCCTCTCAAGTGCATGGGAATCTGAAATGGAAGGTCTCTTGTCTGGCCCATCAGCTTGTCTAAAGAGTTTTGTCATCCCCCTTCTTAACTGAGATTGAAAATTTCCTGTCTGCCTTTGATTTTAATGTCCTTAGCAAAACCTGCTGCCGACCTCAGGAGAAGCTGGGTTTTAATACCTCTCATCGGATTCTTAGGGTAAGGATCTTAGTGACTAGCAGCTGCCCCTGTGCTCAGGGAAACTCACACAACGCCAGTCCTCTTAAGCCCATCAGCTGAGTTTAGAAAGGGTTGGGAATTTCCATATCAAGAAGTTAACCTTGGTTTTATCTTGTGCTCCTTCCTGATCTACATGTCATCTCTGAGGCTTGAGCCAGAAAGAACTTGGTAGGATGTATAGCAAGAAATAGAATGCAAATCAAAATTCAAAGCTCAGATATCTTTCCACTTTTGAAATATTCAAACCAACACTGACATGTTTAACATTTGTTTCTTACTGATAAGCATGTGATAATACCTTACAGGAGAATTAAAATCAAATAGATATAGAAATAATGTAATTACACTTATCCATGGGAATTTTTTAATCCAGAGCATGTGTGCTTCATCAGTTTTTCTGTAAGACAATGACAGTTTTGTTGATCTTGAAAGTAAGAGTTCAGAAAATGGACCATTGGGTTGTAGTATAATTGAGTCTGCTGCTGGTGAATTGGGGAAAGGAAACAGAGAACAGGATCCTCATCAAGGGTTAGGAAAGGTAATTCTCCAGTGAGGAAGTCAGAAGTCAGATTTTATCATTCATTTCACTATCAAAGGGACTAAGATGAGAAAATGCTATTTAAAGTGTGAACCAGTTTGCTGGGCAGATAGAAACTATTTCCTTAACTTTGTCCCTTGGACTTCAGTTTGAATTTGTGTGAACATTAATGGGTTTTGGTTTATTTTTTGTTTCATTTTTAGTTTTAGTGAGTGATCCATATCCATGCTGATGAGTGACACAGCTCATTTTAAAACAAGTGTGCTTCACAACTGTCTGGCATTCCCATGAGAATTCCAGAGGCCCTGTGGGCTAACGTGTGGGATTTAGGAACCTGAGTTGACACAGGTACAGAACAAGAGTGAATGAACAGAAAGTTTTGGCTGCCAAGGCCTTCTGGAAGGGAAGGCCAGAAGTGAGGGAAGTTTTTGGATGTATCATAGGAAATAAATAATTTATACAAAATGACAACAGTCTGTAGGTTACCTCAGGGTTGCCGTGGGCTTATCAGATAAGTTAGCCAGTGGTTGGCAGCATGAATCTGGTTTATCAAGGTGTTGTTGAAACTCGTTTGTTTGTTTGCTTTTTCAAAAATCATAACAGCTTTGAGTACTAACAGTATTTTTAAAAAACCAAGTCATTTATGAAGCCACAACTTGGTGTTCTTCCCTCATTAAAACTAAATATCTTACATGTGAGAGATTTCAACATGGAAGGAATTCTTTGAAGAAGGGTTTGACTTTCAGAATATACTGAATTTGAATAAATACAAACAAGCAAAATACTGGTCCATTAAAATTCACGTTCTTAGTGTATGACTGATATTTTTAATAGCACAACATAAATACAAGCAACATAAATATAGCCACTCATTTTCTTAACAGTGATTAATTTAATTAATGGTATATACATACATAATATTTACAATGTTTCTGTCGTATTTAATTTTAAATTTTAATTTTATTTAGGATTAAATAATTCTTAGTGATTAATCATTCCAATAATGATTAATCATTCCAATAATGGTTAATCATTCCAATAATGCTTAATCATTCCAATAATACAGTATATTTATAACATTTGATGGGCAGTTATAGTCTTCAGTTTGCACTGAACAGTATTTGTATTGTTCTGTTTGCAACTAGATATATAATAATGGAAAACATTGAAGTTTTTTTTCGTAAAATGAGTTCTTCCTATTTCATATCTCACATCATATCTATATATCTTCCATTTGGTTTGTTTTCAGCAGTCTTTTATTGGACTTCTATGTCCTAGGGATGTGGGATGGAAAAAGTAAAGCCCTTGTCTTCATTCACTGAGTGTGTTCCATGTAGTAGGCACAGGCAGGGCTTGGAATATGGACGAAGTGAAGTGAAAGTCGCTCAGTCATTTCTGACTGTTTGTAACCCCATGGACTATACAGTCTATGGAATTCTCCAGGCCGGAGTACTGGAATGGGTAGCCTTTCCCTTCTCCAGGGGATCTTCCCAACCTTGGGATCAAACCCAGGTCTCCCGCATTGCAGGCGGATTCTTTACCAGCTGAGCCATGGAGGTGAATGAAACTAATTCCCGTCTTCCATGGTGAGACAGTCATCAAGTACATCAAATACAAATACAAATGTATTTGATGTATTACTGTGAGAGTGTACTATTTAGGAGAATGGATAAGGCTTGATTTCCGTGTGAGCCAAATGTGATTTACACACTCAGATCTTCCTTGATGTTTCTGGACCTCCACGTGGAGGTATCCTGTGCTTAATTGGAAGTAACAGAGAGAAACCTGGAATGAGCATGGCACCTGCATATCTGTCACTGAGCAGATAGTCACTGAGTCTGTGAAGAAGGACAAGTTTTCCCAGAAAGAGTGAATGATTTTCAGGGCTGAACCTCAGAAGCTTATGGAAGTATTGATGGGGTGGGGATTGGGGTTGTGCTGGGTGATATTTTCCTCTTTCCCTTCAACAAACAAGGGTTAGAGTTGAGTCCTTGAGGTACAAAGCCCTCCCCTCTTGAGTCTTCTCCAGCCCCCCAAGGAGAGGGAGCCCTCCAAGAATTCATCACTTTCAGAAGGAAGTCCTGGAAGGCAAACTAGATGACGGGGGGGGGGCGGGGAGGGGAGGTGCAGCTGGAGGCAGCTCCTTGTCCTGGGTCAGGAGGTGGGTGGGGCTTCAAGGAGGTACCTTTGATCCCAAATGAGACCCCTGTGGATGGTGGGGTTGGAGGTGTAGCTGGAAGCCAAGTGCCCAATGGGAAGCAGTCTTTTCTTTCAGTCACCAGCTGAGAGTAGGTATGGCAAGGGGTGTTTAGCGGGTTGTTCAGTTTTCTTTTTAAAGGATGTAGTTAGTGCCAAGTGTGTTCAAGCTCATTTTTGATGATTCTGCTCATCCTTGGGTATATTTGGTAAACCTTGAAAGATACTTGATAATTTTCATTTTTATTACTTCTAAAGTGTATATTCTGTATACTTTTTCTTGTCCTATTCCTTCTCACTCCCTAAAGAGAATTTATTTACTATTTTGTAGTTATATGAAAGACCTGCTTTGTTTTATTTCTTTGTTTCTTGTGTCTTTGCTTTTTGAACACTGTGTTGAATAGATTACCCTGCCCACAATTCTCTAAGACCAGCAGACACCTTTGTTTTTTTCCTTCAAATGCCCGAATGTTTGCTTATTTAGGAATCAAGTGTACTTTCTTCAGTGAAATACAGACTAATATATCATAGAAAGGTGTTAGAATTTCATAGATGACAGTACTTATTGGAACTGTTAAATTGTGAATTCCAAGTGCAAGAGTTGTTTGTCTGGCAAGTTGGATATTCTGGGTGGTCTTAATAAATAAAGGCTTTGCTTGAATAGAAAATATGTTAATGAGACAGCAGATGTGTGGGAGTGAGGGATGAATTGGAGAAATAAAGGAGAATTCTGTGCTGAGAGTTTCACAATTGTCGTAGATGTTCTCGATGACGCATTACAGATGGGATTTATACAGAGAAACTCTGAACTGATACCTATGCTGCTGCTGCTGCTGCTAAGTCGCTTCAGTTGTGTCCGACTCTGTGCGACCCCATACATGGAAGCCCACCAGGCTCCCCGTCCCTGGGAATCTCCAGGAAAGAACACTGGAGTAGGTTGCCATTTCCCTCTCCAATGTGTGAAAGTGAAAAGTGAAAGTGAAGTCACTCAGTCGTGTCTGACTCTTAGCGACCCCATGGACTGCAGCCCACCAGGCTCCTCCGTCCATGGGATTTTCCAGGCAAGAGTACTGGAGTGGCGTGCCATTGCCTTCTCCGAAATTATACCAAAACATTAAGATTCTGAATTACTCTAGCGTTGGCCAGCTATTTAGATTGCAGCAGTTAAGGGAGCATCTTCCGAAACCCTGCCTGGGGAGTTGGGAATGGCTTCCAGAACTTTATTTAGGGATGGATGAGGCACAAAGCGTAGGGAGCCCAGGAGAGTGTAGAATGTTGGTGTGGCTGGCATAGTGTAAATAGTTGGATTGTGAAGTTGGAGATCAGTCATTGGAGGAGACAGAGATGGAGAGGCCCAGTGGGGGTCAGAACATAGGATGACTTGTGTCATCAACACAGGAATTTGGTTTGGAATGTTTGTAGAATGTTGGGGTTTTGACAAGGTAGGGAAGACAGGAAGAGGCACTGGTTTGTCCAAGTTCATCGTTGGAACAGCCAGATCATGATGTCAGGTGTGGCTAATGAAAACCCTCCGTTCTTAATCGGGATTCTACCCTGCAATACAGTCTGTTCCCTCAGGTGATGGCATTGTTATCCTCATATCCTAACAGAGGGGCAGTCACAAGTTTGTACACTGCTAATTTGATTCTTCAGTTGCCTGTCCAGTGAAATTATAGTGACTGACTGTTCATTATAGAGCATGAAAAAATGCAGTTGCCGAAGTCTATTTAGTGTGATTCTGATGATGTGAGAACCCTGAAAATGTTTTTTTTTTTTGCAGAGTTCTTCAATCTCTAGGACAAACTTGATGTTTTCATGGTCTGAGGGTATATTGAATCATATACAGATTTTATGTTAACTGGTAATCATTCATGATGCCAAGAGCTTTAAGTGCTGGAGTGGGGAACCCCAAGGTCTGCCTTTCCAGTCTTGAATCCTAGGTCTCTCCCTTTGTCCCAAAAAGCTGTACTTTCCTTCTCCATAAAATAGAGATAATATGACCAATATCAGAAAACTTGTTCTGTAGACATAATGGAGTCAATAAAATTCTTGGTGTAACATCTAACTACATGTTAAATGATAAATAATGGCTGCTGCTAAGTTGCTAAATCGCTTTAGTCGTGTCCGACTCTGTGCGACCTCAGAGATAGCAGCCCAACCAGGCTTCCTGGTCCCTGGGATTCTCAAGGCAAGAACACTGGAGTGTGTTGCCATTGCCTTCTCCAGTGCGTGAAAGTGAAGTTGCTCAGTCATGTCCGACTCTTAGCGACCCCATGGACTGTAGCCCACCAGGCTCCTCCATCCATGGGATTTTCCAGGCAAGAGTACTGGAGTGGGGTGCCATTGCCTTCTCCGAAATAATGGCTAGTTTTTTTAAATGCCACATATATTTTTTAATTAGGAAAAATAATCCAATAATGCATTATGTTGCACTAAAGTAATTGTCACAGTTTCCAGGCCCATGTGTATCACCACGTGAATGTGTATCACAGTGTTTCTAGGTTTGTAATCCCTGAAGATTTTAATGGATTTTTAAACTTTTTGGCTGCACTCTGAAGCCTATGGGATCTTAATGCCCTGATCAGGAATCAAACCCATACCCCCTGAACTGGAATCGAGGAATCTTAACCACTAGAACACCAAAGTGAAAGGTAGTGTTGTTAATTGCTCAATCGTGTCCAACTCTTTGCGATCCCAAAGATTGTATCATCTCTCAGGTTCCTCTGTCCATGGAATTCTCCAGGCAAGAATACAGGAGTGGATAGCCATTCCCTTCTGCAGGTCGTCTTCTTGACCCAGGGAATGAACCCAGGTCTCTTGCGTGGCAGGCAGATTCTTTACTGTCTGAGCCACTAGGAAAGCCCCACTGGACTACCAGGGAAGTCCCTAATGGACACTTTCTAATGTATGCTCATTGGGTTGGGGGGCAGTGGGGAATAGAGCTAAATATTTCCATAGAATTTCTGAATCTTCAGGATCTCAGGTAACATGTAGCAAGGAATCTCAATTATTCCTGAACTCTTTCCATTAAAGACCTGGATTCGATCCCTGGGTTGGGAAGATCCCCTGGAGAAGGGAAAGGCTACCCACTCCAGTATTCTGGCCTGGAGAATTCCATGGACTGTATAGTCTATGGGGTCGCAAAGAGTCGGACACGACTGAGCGACTCTCACACACACTCACTTCCATTAAAAGGATGGAACACACACATACTTTCAAGAAGTCCTCCAATAGCAAAATATGTGGAAATGAGCAGTAAGAATTTATGCATATTAATAAAGTTTGAATTTATCCAGACTAAAAAATTGGGAGACTGCTCTGAGCATGCAAACTTGCATGCCACAAAATGCTGTAATTTATTGAGGAAAGCTGGATTGCCAAACCTGTCCTCCTCACACTCCTTATTCTCTCCCCGCCGCTCCCCGCCCCGCCTAGAAAACACCATAACAACAGCTCGGCTGGGCTCAAATAACTGACTCTTCAGGTCCTTTCATGGACACAAAGGGCTTATCCTGAGGCCTCTTGAGCCACCAATGCCGGCCATGGTGAGACCACCAGGGACCTTGTCATTCCCTCAGCACACACACAACGCACTGACTGCAGTTTTATGAAGTGAAAATGCCCCCAAAAAGAAAAAGTGAAGGAGGTGTCCTCAGTCATTTCTTTCCAGAGAGGGGAGCACAGAGGAACAGGCTATTGCATCTGGATATTGAGAACAAAGCCTGAGACTCAGCATAATAGGCTGGGTCACTTGCTTTTATAAAAGCAAAGAGTGGAACTGCCTTTACTTGTCTCGGTACCACTGACCCTTGCATTTCATTGTGTAGAGATGTCAGGGAAAGTGTGTAGAAAGCATTCCAGCCTCTTTCACTGAACAATGACTTTGTCATTTTGAGCTTTTCTGTGGTGTGTTGACCCCTTCCCCCAACCCCTCCCTCAAATCCTGGTTGGACAAAAGAGATTGTTAGTTAGGCAGCCTTGCCCTGTTTGAAAGATCTCTGTTTTACGGACTCTTTAAAAGTAAACTCATTCATTTGAACTGAGTCACAGCATTTTCACGCTTTTAAAATCAACAAAAGCGTTTTAGTTAGGAATTTGCAGGGATCGAATATTCCCTGGAAATGCTAGTCCCAGAGATTTATGCACACTGCAGAGTTAAAGTGGGTTTCCTTGTTAATAGGAGGGAGAATCAATGATATTGGTTACTGGAAATATTTACAAACACTTGACCCTTGGGTTTCTGATATCAAGGTAATATACTTCACATAAGCCCACTCATATGCTCTGTTTACCTTTCTTTTTAACGAAAGATGAGATGGTTGGGTTTTTTCCCAGCATAATAGCACACTAGAAATCAGCCCCGTCAGCGTCAGCCTGGTGACAGTTAATCAGCGGGGACCTTCTCAGGCTGGCAACCAAGTGTTGCTTTTTGTATGTGCCAGCACGTGTGCTCCAGTGATAATGTTTATAGTTTAACAAGAAGCTAATTAAGACCTAAGGAAAAAAATAAGGACCCCATTTTTATCAAACCTCCTGGTGGTGTTTAGAGCATAAAATTTTACATTGTAGCATCATTGGATGACGTCCATTCGAAAACTACAGCTGTCATTCACAATACTTTTCTCTCCTTGCCATCTTTATATTTAGAAATGATCAAACATCAAATAACTTACTCATGTTGAGGGCCATGTGCTGTTTGTTTGTTTTTTTTTTAATTATTTTTGTTTGAACTGGTTCTTCATTGCTATGCACGGGCTTTCTTTAGGCCCATCGAGCAGAGTCTGCTCTTTAGTTGGGATGCGCAGGTTTATCATGCTGTAGAGCACTCGGGCTTCAGTAGTTGTGGCACTTGGACTTAGTTGCTCCTTAGCATGTGGTATCTTCCCCGACCAGGGATTGAACCCCTGCATTGGCAGGCTGATTCTTATCCACTACACCAGGGAAGTCCTCCATATTCTATTCTTGGGCACATTTCTTCAATTCTGTCTACCAATGAGTTTTCTTAACAAAATGAAGAGCGTGTGTGCTGAAGAACTTCCTTGATTTTTGTTAAAACCCTGTACTTAGCATTTTACGTGTGGATATATTGCTTCAGTCTATTGTGGAACATCATTTATTGTAATGTGTTTATCTTGTGGTGGTTCTCCCCTTGTGAGTTTCAGGATGCATTTGTGTCTTGCAACTCTTGCTTTGGGTCTGTTGTTGATTTAGTCTTCCTTTGATTAGCACATAAACCCAGATTCAGAGTATTCTCCTCACCTCAGAAAATCTCTCCTGGCCCTCTGGAGTAAATGTCCACAGACCAACGGTTGTGATAGATTGCTGTCAGCGTGTGTCAGTTTTCCTGCTTTTGTGCTCCTAAAATAAATGGAGTCAACACAGTACAGGTTTTTCTGCGCTGCCTTCTTTTGCTTAACATGTTTTCAAGATTTTCAAGACCTACCCGTGTTGTGGCATGTTTCAGTGGTTCTTTTCTTTCTTACTCCTTTCTGAGTCATTCTATTGTATGAAGATGCCACAATTTATGTATCCATTCTCTAGTTGATGGACATTTGTGTTGTTCGTAGCTTTTAGCAGGGAAACTTCTCTAAGAAGTGTTTATATGGCCATAGGTTATCATTCCTCTCCATCGAATGCGTATGTACGGGTGGAATTGCTCAGTCATAAGGTAAGCATTTGTTAACTTAAAATTACCATAAAACTTTTCAAGATTGTTGCACCATCTTACACACCCGCCAGCAATATATGGGAGTTCTGGTTGTTCCACACCTTTGCAATTTTTGCAACACATAATATTATCAGGCTTTGTGTCTAGTCTTTTTGTGGATGACTACTCTCATTGTGGTATCAATTTGCATTTTCCTGATGATTAATGATAGAGTTCTTTTTCATGCATGCTTACTGGTCATTTTTTCCTCCAGTTATGCTAGCCACATTTATTTACAACACCATTATGGATTGAATTGGCACCTGACTCAAAATCATTTGACTCTATGTAGTCAAGTCTGAGTTTGTATACTTTATTTATTTGGCATATTTTATTTTGTTCCACTGATTTGTTTATCCTTCTACTGATACCTCGGTCTTAGTTATCGTATGTATAATGGTTTAATTCCTCTAATTCATTACGTCTTCAAGATTATTTTGATCATTCTAGATCACTTACGTTTCTGTATAAATTTTAGAAACCTTTTAATTTGTTTTCAAAGAAAGCCTTCTGGAATTTTGATTAATATTTCCTTTTATCTATAGATCAGTTTGAGGAGTGTCTGAGGTCAGTTATATATTTGACTTACTGAGGTCATCTTTAATTTTAGAAGTGTTTTTTAGTTTTTATAAAAGTCTTATCATGCTTTGATTGACTTCATTCCTGAATATTTGATGTCTTTCAATTGTATTTATGGAATTGTTTTTAAGATCCACTTAAATTGTTTAAAGATCCACTTTCTTGTTGCTAATATATAGAAATATAATGATTTGTTTGTGAATCTACTTTCCATTTCTTGGACTTGATTTTTCTTTTTTAATTATATAGAATTTTCTATATCCACAATCATGTCAGTTTTCTTTCTTCACTTAGAATATTTATTAGTTTTATTTCCTTGTTGTGGCAGAGGTTTGAGTAAAATGTTGAAAAGAGTGATAAATTCTTGTACTATTAAGGCAAAACTGTTTCAATATTTTTCCATCAAGAATGATGTTAACTACAGTTTTTTAGGTAGACTGAATATTTCCGTTAATTTCTAAATTCCTGATAATTTTACTGTTTTTAAAAATCAAGACTAGGTCTTGAAATTTGGCCAATATTTTTTCTACATTTGTTGAGATAATCATATGATTATTCACCATTAGTCTTTAAATGTGATAAATTATACCAAGTGATATTTGCAGGTTAAATTAACCTTATATTGCTTAAATAAACTACAGCTGGTCATAATGTGTAACGTATTTTTTTCTGTACATATCACTGTATGCAATTTGTTAGTATTTTGTCAAGAATATTTTCATTTCTTCATGAATTATATTGGTTTATACTTTTCTTGGAATGTTTTGCCAGTTTTTGGCATCAAAGGTATGCAGACCTCATAAAAATACATGAGAAATGTATCTTTTTGTTAATGTATTTTCTTTTTTTCAATTTTTGCCTTACCTCAAGCTTGTGGGAATCTCAGTTCCCTGACCCAGGATTGAACCCCAGGCCGTGGCAGTGAAAGCTTGGAATCCTAACCACCAAGCTACCAGGGTCAGTTTATGTGTCGGTTTGGCCAGGCAGCATTCCACAGTTACTCAGTCAAAAAGTAGTCAAGCTGTTACTGTGTAGATATTTTGTAAAAATGATTAAAGTGCATAATCAGTTCACTTAAGTAAGGAATCCTATCTTAGATAGTCTTGGTGGGCCTAATTCAGTCTGTTGAAAGGGCTTAAGAGCTAAGGTTTCTGTGAATAGAAAGAAATTCTGCCTATGTGAACAGTATTGGCTCCTGCCCAAAAGTTCCAGGCTATCGCTTGTAACAGCCAGCCCTGTGGGTTTCTGACTTACCTAGCCAAGTTTGATTGTGAAATATTACTTTTTTGTGTTGTTAGATTCAGTTTATTGGTGTGTCCCTTAGTGTTAAGACAGTTTGGATTATGATTTTTGTTTCTTTTAATGTTTTTGGTTTTTATATTATGATAATGTTGGACTCAAATTCCCTGGATGAATTTGGTAAAACTTTCTTCACAAGCTACTCGTGAAGCTCTCTGGGCCTAACGTCTTTTTGTGTGTGGAGCGGGGGAAATACACAGCATCTAAGCACAGCCTTAGTTGCGGCCTTCAAATTTTAATATCTGTAGATTTTTATTTTCTTTTATGTCAGAATACTTTAATTTTATTTCAATTTTGAATTAGATGATACTTCCAATGTGTTACTGAACTTCCAAGTATTTGATGATACAGTAGTTACCTTTTTGTTACTGATTTCTTATTAAATACACTTAGGTCAGAATATATTCTGTACTCTTTCTGTCCATTAAAGTTTGTTGATACTTGCTTTATAGAATAGGATATATAATTGAAAAGAACATCTAATGACTACCTTATCATGTATTTCTTGATTAGGTCATGTTTGTTAATGATGTTTTAAAAATATTTTATATCTCCATTGATTTTTTTTTTTTTAACTTGTTTATCCTATTAGTTTTTGAGGTAGGTAAGTTTAAATCTCCTATGGGTATGGCATTGTGTATTTCTACTAAGCTTTGTCAGATTTTGCCTTATACACTATTTAGCTATGTTATTAGGTGCATATAAATTTGGGTTTAGAAAAAAATCTATTGGATAAAATTGGCCCTTTATAATTTTTTAAAATTTATTTATATTTTAATTGAAGGAGAATTGCTTTACAAAATTTTGTTGTTTTGACCCTTTATTCTTATGAAATGTGTTCCTTTATTTCTAAAGCAGTCCATCCTAACTTCAAGTTAGATACTCCAGCTTTCTTTTATTTAATTTTTTTATGAGGTACCTTGTTCAACATTTTATTTCCGCTTTTATGTGGATTATTTTTAAGGTGTGCCTTTTAATTTTTTAGTTATCTTATTTATTTTAAATAAATTTATTTTTTAATTGAAGGATAATTGCTTTACAGAATTTTGTTTTCTGTCAAACCTCACATGAATCAGCCATAGATATACATGTATCCCTTCCCTTTTGAACCTTCCTCCCCTCTCCTGCCCCATCCCACCCCTCTAGGTTGATACAGAGTCCCTGTTTGAGTTCCCTGAGACACAGCAAATTCCCGTTGTCTGTCTGTTTCACATATGGTAATGTAAGTTTCCATGTTACTTTCTCCATACATCTCACCCTCTCCTTCCCTCTCCCCATGTCCACAAGTCTGTTGTCCATGTCTGTTTCTCCACTGCTACCCTGCAAAAAATTCTTCAGTACCATTTTTCTAGATTCCATATATATATGTTTGTATATGATATTTATCTTTCTCTTTATGACTTACTTCACTCAGTATAATAGGCTCTAGGTTTTTCCACCTCATTAGAACTGACTCAGATTTTTGAATTATTTCATTTTTAGCTGTGCTGAGTCTTCATTGCTGTGCTGGCTTTTGTCTGGTTGCGATGAGCAGGGGCTACTCTGTTAATTGCCGTGCACAGGCTTCCTGTTGTCGTGGTTTTTCTTTTTGTGGAGCTCAGGCTTCAGGGCATATGGGCATGCAGTTGTGTTAAGGTGGCCCTTTTTAAAATAGCAAATAGATGGACTCTGTGTCTTGAATTTCATAATGAGCTCAGACCCTGAGAAAGGTTAGACAGGAAGTATTGATCATTGAGATTTGCTGAACACAAAGGAAGGGAAAAGTGCACTATGTTTTCCTAATGGTTTCTGTTGTGTTGGGTCAGGAACTGTAAACCAAATCTCACCATTTACTCTTCAGTGGAGCAAAGTGTGACTCAGGATTAAGGGCTAACTGAAGAATTACACAGGTTTCGCAGCCAGGGTGGATGCCTCAGAAAAGATCTGAGGCAGTCAAATTAGGGATGAAAGGGATGGGTAATGAATCCTAAGGACAGCACACGTTTAGAAAACTTAATTCATACTAGAGTGTGTATGGATCTCATCATACAGATAAGACACACTAACTTTCCATCATTTTCTGATTTAACAGAATTAATTGGGTTAGGTGAGGTGAAGAGAAACAGGTGATAAACGAAGGGTCTGGAACCAAACCAGAGCTGGTCTCTAAACTCCCGTGAGCATTCAAGATACCATCTTTGCTTAACACCTGCAGACTCAATAATATTAACTCTAGGTCAGTATTAGATTTAGGACCTTACACTGAAGAGCTTTCCTTGTTTTTCTCTTTACTAATATTTATCCTGTGTTTGAAGGTTACTGAATATTGATTCATAGAAATTACATTTTATTTCTTAATACTTGGAGAGTTTTGTGTAACCTGTTCAAGATTTTAAAACAAGTACCTTGTATTATCCTAGCAGTACAATTGATGAGATAGTCATTTCATTGAAAGGTAATTTTTTTTATCTCACATGTTTCCAGAATAAATAGAATCACTCCTACACCCACATCAGCAGACACCTTACTGATCAAAACTCGGCAGCATTTGTTTCTTTCCCTAAATCAGAAGAAACTTGTGTCAAGAGATGAATCTTGTTTATGGCATTTAAGTCATATCTTCCATATAAATCAGTAGAAGTTTAAGGCAGTCAGGATGATTTGTACTTATTACAACTTCGAACAAAATTCTTAAGAGTCTGACAGGAAAATTCAAAGGTTTGAGAGTCTTCTGAGGTGTTAGCAGTCTTATGTCCCTGATTTTATTTTTTAATACTGTACACAGATAATAAAAGTAATGTCTACTTATTACGTGACTTTATGATTAAATACATATTTCACATTGTGCCTAATATGAGCATGAGCGAGAGAGAGTTCAAATAAGCATGGAGTGAGCCAAAAGTATGGATTGCATATTTATTTGCATAAAATAAGAAGAATACATTTTTACTGCTGTTTATAGAAAACATGTTCTTTGGCACAAGCTTCACAAAGACTAGCAGGAATAGAATCCTGTGGAATTAAGTTGAAAGTAAAATGTGGGTAGATACCTAGGAATTCCTACAGGACTGTAAGCAATTTGGAATTTAAATACTAAACAGGCAAACAGGCCCTCATATTTAAAACTGTGTTTGTGAAAGGAATACGTTAAATCTGCAATATTAGAATATAGTGTTAATTGTAGACTTAGAGAATTCCTGCGGAAACTTTAACCCAAATGTATATATTTAACTTATAAAACTTAGTCTCATTTTGTGTTCTTGGGGTTTATGTATTTATGACAATTAAATTGGGTTGTTTTTTAATTTTTTTTTACGCTTATGAAACTTTCCTTATTTAAACAGTATTTATTAAAATATGTAAGTGTTTATTAAACAGTGTTTATTAAAATGTGTAGCATTCAATTTTTTAAGACCTTTTCCTGATCTGTCTGCTTTTTGAGGTGAGCAGGCTCTTATGCCCTAATTAAGTAGTAAACACGGACTGGTCCCTGCATGGAAGAGACCCGTGTAACCCTAAGAAATTCAACAGAAATAGAAAATGCAGATAAATGGGCGAAAATATAATAGGGGATGATATTTAGATCTTAACTTTTTTATTATGAATTTTATGTGTATATGGGATACCATAGCAGGCAGAAATTAAAAGGACAGGCTTGGAGTCAAAATGAATGAATTCTCTGACTTTGAGCAAATTACTAAACCTCACTGAGCTTTTAAAAGAGAAATCTCCTATTCAGATTTGATATGAGAATGAAATTATATAATGCCTGTAAAATACTGGAGAGGTGGCACCCATGGCGAGCCTTATGAATTATCTATTATTGGTAATTTGAGGGTGAGGTAGTCACCACCACTTACTTGGTTGTCAACTTAATCTAGGAAATGGTGGAATTTCTTCAGTGATAGAGAATTTGCTGTGTGCAGTAGGAATAAAGCAGTTATTTTAGTTTTCACATTTTTCGAATGGTTTTTACACAAAGCCATTAACATTTTTTCAGAAAGCATTTCTTTTTCCCTTTCTCTGCCATGTTTGTATACTTAGCTTATTTAGATGCCACTGTGTTTTTGTCAGAAACAGCTGCTGTCCCGAGACGGCATCTGTTCAGAGGTGCTCATCAGATTTCCCTTCCACACGTGGTGGTGACAGGGTCCTCAGTCTTAGTCATCTTGATGTCCTAACCAGGCTGCTTGCTCCAAGAAGGCTGACCTGAGGGAGGACACAGTTGAATTTCCGGGGATTCACAAGTTTGCAAATTCTAGCTTTTTTCCTTACTATCAACTACCAATTCATACTGCATGGAATAGAAAATATCATTCATTTGGATTGATAAGCACACCACTTTTTCCCTTGGTCTCCCAAATGCTTAACATTTTTATAACAGTTAAATATTCACACAAAAGCTGAGTTTTTGCTCAGATTAAGAGTGTTGGAGTGTCTTACCCTTCCTGGTAGTATTTGAGAAGGTTAGCCCCAAGCTCTGTCTGAGATGGCACGATACCTGGGTAATGGATTTTGCTTTCCGGGTGTAGGTTGTCTTTGGCTGCAAAGAAAATAATCACTCCTCATTGTCCATAATGACCATATTCTCTCAGGTGAAAAACTGGATCGAATAATTGTTTGAAATGCACACTTTGAATCTTTAGCATAATGATAGAAAGTTGGCTGTAGGTTTGGGGGAAGATTAAATTTATCACAGTGACTCACGCCCAGACTACCCCTGGCTCTGTGACTTATGCTTTGCATTCGACATCAAGTTGATTTTGCTCTCCATCTACAAAATGAGATAATTATGCTGTTACTCAGTAGGGTTACTGTGATGAATAATGAGTTAATACATGTGATACTTTGAATGTGCAGACCTATGTACAGTCAGCACTCATAAACAGTCACTACAGACAGAAAACCACGAAAGAAGAATTCCAACTTTCAAAGGTCAATATTTGAGTGTTTCTTCCTTTTCTGAACTCAGAATTTGTAACCAACCACTTCTTTATCCCTCCATGTATAGCTGAGGCTTCTGGTTTCCTCATCTGTGATAGGATGACAGCTGACTATCTCATAGTTTGTTTTCTGAGCCTCAGATATTCTCATCTTTTCCAAATGGTACTGCCTGCGCTTTAAGGCTACTTAGTTGATCAAAAGAGCTTATACCTAGAAACTTCGTACTTAGCCCAGTGTTTCACACATGGTAAGTGTACAGTAAACACTACGAGGACCACCTTTTTCTAACATATCCTTTGAGGAAAAGGAGTTTAATCCTAACAAAACAACCCAATAAATTTTATTTTTTAGGAGAATGCTGGATAAACAGGCCCTTGTTTCTATATTTTCTCTTTCAGACATTTCTACAAGTGATTGGTGTGGTGGGCGTGGCAGTGGCAGTGATTCCTTGGATTGCCATACCCCTGGTTCCCCTTGGCATTGTTTTCTTTGTTCTCCGGCGATATTTCTTAGAAACGTCACGAGATGTCAAACGCCTAGAATCTACAAGTGAGTACCGGGGCTCTCAGGTTGGGATGTCAGTGCAGACTGACTTCCATTTATGATAATTAACCAGAACCCTGAAATCCTGCAGATTCCGTTTTGGAATTTCTCACCAAGTCTACATTTGGTAATGGCATATTAGGGGCCTTATGAGTCAGTGTGGCCTGTAAGGCACACAGAGCGGGTAGTGTGTTAATGGCAGCTTTGCATTATAGCACAAGGAGAACGAATGTGAGCACCGTGAGGATAGGGACCGATTTTTGTCTTGCTCATCACATGCTTCCTAACATAGACCAGCCACTCAGGAAAAGGAAATATTGCATCATTTTTCTAAAAAGGAAAATAGTGCATCATGTTAGAAGTAATGATCTTTTTCAGGAGATGCACAGGTAGCAAAGTGATGTCTGATGATATTAATACAACACAGGTTATCACTCGTCCCTGACAGAGGTAACAGGTTACAGTCTACCTATGGAAAAAAACAGCTTACAGCCCTGTTAACAATGGAAATGAGAACCATATGTGGTCCTCACTGCCCGGCAGCCTGCAGCCTGTTCCCTGATGATCAGGATCCTGACCCTGCTGCTTGTGGTCTCTGGGCTCTTTGAAAAGATGGCAGGAAGCAAGTGGCCAGTCATGTGCCACCAGGCCCAAACCCACATGAAATCACTCAAGAGAGAATGACCACTCTGAGGCCATGCCAGATTCTACAAGGGTGATGTGAGTGTCTCATGCCACAGTGACCTCCAAATTCCTCAGGTATTCAGCAGGGCAGTTATAAGAACATCCGTCAGTTTGCCAGAGAAGAAGACGCCTTAATTGCCCGGGTCCTGCGGTCACAAGGGCGGTATAGTGCCAGGTTCTCTGTGACCCTCCCAGAGACTCCTGGTGCAGGGGCAGGGATGATGCTGTGAGACGGCAGACTGTCCGCTCACCTCACTTATCGCACCCTGTCCTCTGCCAGCCCTTAAGTTTCTAATCTTTTGGTGGTGACAGCACAAAGTTCATCAAAATTCAGTGCAGTGAGGACTCTTTATGGAGGATTAGGTTTAAAAATGATAATCAAAAATTAGAGAATTATAACTTCTTACCTGGAGGGATGTCAGGGAAGAATAGGGAGGGAGGCAAGATTGAGGGGGACCTTGATGAATGAGTTAGTACAGAAATGTGTTATCTAAATACAGGTCCAAATTGAATTTGATCAAAGATGACTTTGAAGGGAATCTGTTATATGCGGGTCGTGAAAGTGAAGCTTGGGATGAGGAATTATTTGAGGGTCACAGTAGGTACTTTGCCAGGCAGTTGCCAAGAAGCCCTGGGTGTGCCCCTGGGGAAGATGAATGACCAGCCAAGCTCAGGAAACAGTTGACTTCCTTGCGTGCAGCCTCCCTGACGTTCTCTGTCGTGTGTCTGTCTCTGCTTCCCCAGCTCGGAGCCCGGTGTTTTCCCACTTATCATCTTCTCTCCAGGGACTCTGGACCATCCGGGCATACAAAGCTGAACAGAGGTTTCAGGAACTGTTCGACTCACACCAGGACTTGCACTCAGGTCTGTAGAATTCTGGAAATGATTTCAAAGGATGGGATGTGCTGCCTTCTGAGGCCTGACCTCCCTCTCAGGTGGCCCTGCTGGCCGCACCTCTGTGCCACCCGGTGTTCCCCTCTGTAAACCTGCCTCCCCCAGCCCTTCCTCTCAGAACCCTGTGTGTGCTCCCCTCTTCCCCGGTCACCCCCTGCTTTTCCTCCTCTTACTACCTTGCATTGTCCAACTGTCACCACATCCTATGGCTTTGGCCCTTTAAGAAGGATGTCCACAAACTTATAAAAAAACACACACAGTCTTTGTTGCAGCTACTCAGCTTTGCTATTGTAGCACTAAGGCAGGCAAAAAGAATACGTCAACAAATGGCTGTGACTATCTCCGAATAAAACTTTATTTAAAAAAGCAAGCTGTGTCCATTATTGGCCCACAGGCTGTTAGTTTGCCGACTCTTTTCTGAGCATGCTGTAGTTGGTCATTCGTGTCCGACTCTTTGTGACCCCATGGACTGCAGCACGCCAGGCTTCCCTGTTCTCCACTGTCTCCAGGAGTTTGCTCAAACTCATGTCCATTAAGTCGGTGATGCTATCTAAACATCTCATCCTTTCAGAGCATTAAGGAAAATAATTTCTCCATTATCAGATATGGCATCCAGAATTTCCTCTACATTAAAAAAATCCTGGTCCAACTGATGAAATGACATTTGGAAGTCCACATGCAGATACTGTTATCTGATGGTCCTTCAAATACTGGCTCCTAAGAATTAACACAATGTGGGGCCCTGTAGTAAGTGCAGGCAGTGCTGGAAACAGTGCCAGGTATCCTGTGCCAGCATAGACTTGGGAACAGTCAACTTTATGAGAGGATAAGCTTCACGTGGAGCCCAGTACCACAAGACACACGATGATGAGACCATTTTTGTATGTTAATCATTAGGATCATATTTCTGTTTATAACCTGTGGCTTGAAGTTTCCAGTGTCTGCTTCCCACAAGGCTCCTGGAGTGATTCCTATGTTCCCATACACTGTCATGTCAGAACCTAGCTTTTTGCAATCCTCAAGGTGCTTGAGCCTATAACTTTGCTGTCCTAACTTGTGTAAAAATCTTCTGTGGTTCACCTGTGCAGAAGACCCCATCCCAAATCAAAGCAGCCTACGTGATATCTCTGCTTATTCATTCTGCTTATTTCTGTCCTCAAATCCAGAGGCTTGGTTCTTGTTTCTGACGACGTCCCGATGGTTCGCTGTGCGTCTGGATGCCATCTGTGCTGTGTTTGTCATTGTTGTTGCCTTTGGGTCCCTGATTCTGGCAAAAAGTAAGTGCATCACTGTAGTTTGATTACCGTTACAGCTTCATTTGCAGTTATTAATTTACCTTATTGCCCCTTTGTCTAGTATACAGTTTCGTTCTAATGAATTGTGTTAAAGTGTTTGCACCATGTGATTCTGCAGTGTGGCCCCTGTAGAGGAGTCATTTGTGTCTTGATGAGGCTTTTGGTGAGACTTCTTGATGTGTTCTTTGGTCCCTTTAATCTGTCTTCAGTGGGATGAATTCAGCCTAGCAACTGACCTTCTGAACATGACTGATAGCATTTTAGGTTGGGAGGAGAGAAACAAGTTTGCTGTTAAGCTTTTTGTCCAGCTTGTGGCTTTAGGACTGCTCGGATCTCTTGGTTATAGATGCCTGGTGTACTGCGGTGAGAAACACTGTCTGTAGGAAAGAACACCATCCTCACTGCTGTGTGGGTACCAGATGAGCGGGTGGTGTTGGTGTGCATGGCATGCATTCACCATCCCTATTGTGAATTACTATTCCATAGTAATAACACTGAATCATTGGGTTTAATAATGGAACAACAAGAGCAGTATTCTAGATTTAAAAGCAGTGGCTCTTAGAACCAATTGACTTGTTTTTCGTGGTTTTCAACTGTGGCTGCGTTGCACGTAAAAAGTGGAATTACATGATGATCCTTGAAACCATAGTGACGAAAGTCTGCATGATGACGTGTTTCTTTCCCTACATTGTAACTGTCAAGAGTATGTCAACCCTGTCAGGATTAATATGCTCTTTTAATAGTTTTCTGTGTTCATAGTGGTTGTTTTATTTCTTCTTCTTCTTTTTTTTTTTTTTTACTTTCATGGTCTCTATCAGTAGTTAGCAAAAGTAACACTATCTGTGTGCCAGTGATCTAGGCACAGTGACAGAAGGAGTCCAGTTCAGGGTTAACAGTGGGACTGAAATGTTTCCTTTCTTCTTCCTCATTTAGCTTTGGACGCTGGTCAGGTTGGCCTGGCGCTATCCTACGCCCTCACACTCATGGGGATGTTCCAGTGGTGCGTCAGGCAAAGTGCTGAAGTTGAAAATATGGTGATGTTACCTTTTAGCCTTTTCCTTAAATGACATAAAGGCAATTATTATGTAAAAAAAACTCTTAAAACTTTTTTACATCATAGCTAACAGGGTTTGTTAGATCCTTCCAGCATCTGTTTAACATTTATTTAAAATAAAATATATACATCTTTTGTCAGTGTTATGTATGCCACGTCAGCTGGTTTTATATTCATCACAAGCTGTCTTCAAATTTAATCCATGTCTCTGTAGGAGGGAGTTTCTGACATCCTGCAGAAGATACAGCTTATTTCTTAGAGGCTTGTTTACATTTGTTATTTAATAGTTTAAGAATTTAGTATTTTGAGGTTTATTTGTTCAATTAATTTAATTATTCCCCACCATCTCCATTTTAGAATGTCTCCTTGTATGTGTTGAATGCCTGAACTTACCGATGGCCCTTCTTTTGGAAGGTGCTATCAAAGATGTCAAGTTAGGTTTGTGTAGGAGGCCTTGGAGAAGGAAATGGCAACCCACTCCAGTGTTCTTGCCTGGAGAATCCCAGGGACACAGAGCCTGGTGGGCTACCGTCTCTGGGGTCACACAGAGTCGGACACGACTGAAACGACTTAGCAGCAGCAGCAGTCAATATGTAAATTGCTTCCTTTTTTGAATATTTTCATTTTCTCCTAAAGAGAGAAAAATGATGAAACTGAAATTTGTCTGTTTCACTCTCTAATAGAATAGAAAGTAGCTAATTATTAAAATGAGATGTAGTGACCATCCAATTCTATTCATCTACAACAGATGATCCTTCTCTAGCAAAATATTAGTAATGATTTCTGTCCGTACATACTGTTTTCATTGACAAGTATGTCAATGCAAATAAGTTTTAAAAGCTTATATATGAAAATTGGGTCACATAGAGTATTCAATTTCTCTAGGTCATTTAGTCTTGATATAATGTTGAACATGGTAGCCATGATAAATGTGCTACAAGACAATGAAAAGGTTACACATCATCGTAGTACTTCTGTCTTTTGTAGATGCTAAGACCTGAGGTATTGTTAACTATAGAAATGCAGATATAAAGATACAAAAGCAGAAGTTTCATTTATAACCTGATATCCATTACAAAGACCCTCTGTTCCTAACATGTCCTATGTTTCAGATGATTTCAGTAGAAAGGGTGGTCGAGTATACAGATCTGGAAAAGGAAGCGCCCTGGGAATACCAGAAACGCCCACTGCCGTCCTGGCCCCATGAAGGCGTGATCATCTTTGACAACGTGAACTTCTCATACAGCCTAGATGGGCCTCTGGTATTGAAGCACTTGACAGCACTCATTAAATCAAAAGAAAAGGTTTGCTTCAGCCACTTTGTTCTGTAATAGTTTCCCTGTGAACATTTAGCCCTGCATCTGCTATTGGCTTCCTGAGCGGTGTGTCGGGGGGAAGTCTTTTCATCCTATGTGCGTGAAGATTCGATCGGTCTGTCGGTGGGAACCAGGGCAGGCTCTTGGAAAAGAGACTTAGTGAGAGTCGACAAGGTGGTAGGAACCTCTTCCCTGCCTACCTCGTGCCCCACCTCCCCTCTAGCTTCAGGTTCTGATGTTCACATACTCTCAGCACTCGGGTCGTTTGTAGGCTCTCCCGAAGCTTGCTGTCCTCCCGGCTCCCACTGCACATGCTGCCCTCCTCCTCAGAGACCCTTCCCCTCGGCACCTGCCCGATGAACGGCTCCTCATTTTCTGAGCTGACTCTAGCGCATCTGCTTCTGCAAGACTTCTTCCTCAGTGTCTTATGTCTAAAGAAAGTGACAGGCGAATGGATAAACAAATGTGGTCTATCCTCACAGTGAAACATTCAGCCTGAAAAAGGAAGAAAATCCCCATCTCAGGACATCAGGTTAAATGATAATATGGCAGACACAAAAGACACCAGTACTGTGGGATTCCACTTACTTGGGATTTCCTAGAGTACTCAGATCCATACAGAAAGAAAATCGGATGGTGGTTGCCATGACCTGAGCGAGGGGGATTGTTGTTGTATAATGCATACAGAGTTTCAGTTTTACCAGGAAAATATTCTGGAGGGGCAACAAAGTGAACGCGCTTAACACTAAACATAAAGATGGCTAAGTTGGTAAGTGTTGCGTTATCTGTACTTTACCACAGTTAATTGATGGCATCTTTGACACACTTTGTAATTTGGGTTCTGTATCTCACAGATCCCTAATGCTTCTTAAAGATCAGAGAGCATCTTATTTTTATCTCTGTTCCCCCACAAAATTGTATTTTTCAGGGCACACAGAGTGTGCTGAGAGACTCCTCGCTGGGAAAGTGAATGAGTAACACATAGCTATGAACAACCAGTAACCAAAACACACACACAGCACAACTGCGTAAATAACCTATTACCTACCGTGTTAAATACTTGGTATTTAACTGCTCTTTAAAACTCTTCCCACCACAGACCCATCTAGTGGACGGGAGCTGTAATTTAAAGAATGATACCCTTGTGACGCGAAAGAGTATTCAATTTAACGCCCAAATGATATGCACGGAGAAGCTTCAGTTAGTCACACAGGAAAAGCTGGCTCCTAGGTTGGGAAGGAAGTGAGGTTTGCTTGCTCGCAGACATTGTGTCCACCATATTTCCTGTTGTATACATATTTTCTGTTAATTTACCCATCTTAAGTTCCCCCAAATGCCATAAAATATGAATTATCTAAGAAACTGCAATACAACTACATGCATTCTTCCATCTTAAAATCCCCGAGTCATAGGTCTATCCGAGCTTCTAAAATGTATGTAGGCAAAGTGAGTCTGGAGAGTGAATTAAAAACTGCAATAATGTGACTTTTGATCTGTGTCTCAGTCCATTGTCAGTGTCACTGTTAGCGTCATTTCTGTGTTTGGAGATGACACTCGGGCAGTGTGCTCATGAAGTCCTTTCACTCTACCTGTGTGCATCCCAGGTTTCCCCGCCTGCTCACCTGGCCCAGCCCCCATCACTCCAGGACGCCCCTTTCGTGCTGGATTTGATTGAGAGCTGGGACTGGGGGGGATGTGGGAATGAGCCAGCCCAGCACAACTGGGGCTTTAATTCTCTTTCTCTCATTTTCTTTGCTGCCCCGATTCCCAGAAGTAAATGGGAAAAATTAATAAAAATTAATTATGCTGGTTTCTAATTCATAGAAGAAATAGCAAGTAAAAATAAAGAACCAAAATGAGGTAAATAGCACCGAGGACTTCCTGAGTAGATTCTGAACACGGGCTGCATTTTTCATTTAGATGATTTTGTGGTTGATTTGATCATTTTAGAAAGTACTGGGCCATTTTAAAGCGTTTTCCAGCTCTAGAGGTAGATTGATTTTGGTTTGTTATTTTTTTCTCGCTCGGAGCTATTACTTGGATAATACATTTTTACAGATGCTTACTAGACCTTGCTATAATGTGCAAAAATATTAGTTTCCTACCTTTCTCCTTTTTACATAATATATCCTCAGCAAACCCTCCCCTCACTCCCAGATTGTCCCAGCTTCCTAATTCCTTGCAACTCAGACTGTGTTGCCAGGGCCAGCAGCACCTACAACACCTGGGAGCCTCTCAGAAATGCAGAGTCTCAGGCCCAAAGAGACCTCTTTTCTCAGCATTGCATTTGAGCAAGACCTCTGTAAAGATTTTCTCTGAATGTCTTTGGTTTCAGGAATGTAAATTTCAGTGACACTGGTGGCACTCTCCATGGGCAATTCGTAAAACCTGTTGGTGACCTGGGAAAGACTTTCAGATGATAGTTTTGATGAGTGAACGGTAGAGATAGCCTGGTCTGGGTTTTATTTGAGTTGTTCTTTTCTTGCCTCTCCTCACTAGAGTGTTGAAGTTGCATTCCTATGGCCCTGTGCAGCCCTCAGTGTCCCTGCCACATCTTGGCCATTTACCCAAAGTCTACAAATATCCCAGTTTACACAGATGCATCAGTTTCAGTATAGCTGATAGATATTAATAGCATGGGCTTCCCTGGTGACTCAGTAAAGAACCTGCCTGCAACGCAGGAGACCCAGGTTCAATTCCTGGGTTGGGAAAATCCCCTGGAGAAAGAAATGGCAACCCACTCTGGTATTCTTGCCTGGAGAATCCCATGGTCAGAGGAGTCTGGCAGGCTGCAGCCCATGAGGTCACAAGAGGCGAACACAGCTTAGTGACTAAACCACCACCAATATGAGTAGCATAGTAGTCAAGTAGTCAAAATCACTCAGTTGTGTCCGACTCTTGCGACCCTAGGACCTGCCTAGATGCAGAAAGTGTCCCATCTATATTATATAACTCGGGATTTATCATATCGTACAAAATAGGTACAAAGAAAAGCCACTTTTCTTTCTGTTAATGTGTCTAAAGTTAAATTTTTGAAATTGAATTATTGTCTTTACAGACTTAAAGTTTGAAACTTTGGAAGTATTTAATGAGAAACTAAGTCAAGTTACCATAGTATAATCAGTGCTCAGAGTGGTTTGGTTCTTCCCTGTTTTTAAAATTTCTTTACAAGTGAGTGAAAAGCACGTCCCCCTCTATGTGAGTGCGAGCTTGGTGGTGAGGGAGATGATGATGAAGACAAAACACAAACGTCAATAAAGCCAACTTCAGAAGCCCGCAGAGGGGGCACTGCTGGTCACAAGTTGCCAGTGCTGGCTATGCCCTCTGGGCTTGGCTAATATCGTGGACTTCCCAGGTGGCGCTAGTTGTAAAGAATCCACCTGTCAGTGATAGAAATGAAGAGATGCTGATTTGATCCCTGAGTTGGGAAGATCCCCTGGAGGAGGAAATGGCAATCCACTCCAGTATTCTTGCCTGGAGAATCCCACGGACAGAGGAGCCTGGCGAGCTACAGAGTGTCAGATACGACTGCAGTGACTTAGCACATGTGAAAGCATATCATATGCCCCACCAGGGAATTTGTAGTCTGCCATCTAATTGGTAAAAAAGATGGATTTCTGCATACATGTTTGAATTCGGACAACTAACCAGTTTTTACAGTGAAGTTTTACTCCCGATCTGCATTTTACATGCATTATATTGAATCTTTGATCTTATTGTTAATGCACTTAATTTCTCTTTGCTTAGATTTTAATAACTTGGCTGATACTTGACACGTATCTTTCCAAGGTTTAATTATAAGTATTAATTGGTTTGTAAAATGTCTTTTGAAGTCCTGAGATGAAAGGTCCCATATAAATAGAAAGTGTTGTTTGTGTTGTTGTTTTTGTTGACCTCATTATGTGTGTTTTGTCTACCTGGCTACTGCCTTTTAAGACACTGAGACTTGCGTTTTAAATTTTTAAGATGTTTCCTTTCAAGATAAGTCATTAGTAAGGTATTTATTATCTGGAAGTGATTTAGTTTGTCTACGAAAGAATACTTCTATTAACTGAAAGAAATCTTGGAAATCTGAATATTTGTTTGTATGTAAGACTTCTGACTTGACTTGTTGATATATCTGCAAAATTGCTCAAGGTTTAAAATATCTAGACACTATGAATACAACTAATGTAAAAGTTGAATTCTAATGGAACACTTGGAAAGCTTCTGACTTTTTGCTGATAGTGGACTGATTCTGTTCTTCGAACCAGGGGTCTTAACCATGGCACATTTGTCAATGTCTGTCATTTTTGGTTTCCAACCATCTGGCACGTGCTCCTGTCATCAAGTGGGTAGACTCCATGGCTACTGGTCATCCTACAATTCTCAGGACAGCCTCCCTTCCCCAGCAAAGAATTACCTGACCCCGAATCTCAACAGTGCCACAGTTGAGGAACTAGAGAGACTACACTCAGTAGAACTTTTAAAATTCATCTTCAGCAACTAGGGTTTTTCCTAGGTTTGTTGCATATTGTTAATTCTTAATCCCTCCTGGATCTCTTTACAGGTTGGCATTGTGGGAAGAACAGGAGCTGGAAAAAGTTCCCTCATCGCTGCGCTTTTTAGATTGTCGGAGCCTGAAGGTAAAATCTGGATTGATAAGATCTTGACAACTGAAATTGGTCTTCATGATTTAAGGAAGAAAATGTCAATTATACCTCAGGTATGCACATCAGAGCATTTTCACATGTTCTTTTTATACACCATCTAAAGTTTAATTTCTTTTGATTTCTTGTTTTGTAGTTGGATGAAAGTGTTGATTCTTTTTCCCCCGGTAGAGCATATTTTTAAGTACAGGTATTTTCACAGATACTTTCTCAGGTATCAGGTTTTTTTGTGTTGTTAGTTTGTTTCTTGAGTGTGTGTGTGGTTTAATAACTTTTCCTGATAAGATTTCTGGATTTAAGCTTCTTCAGGTACTACTGTTTTGCCCACTGATAAGCACATAATTCTGGGAACACAATTATAAACGGTTTGTTTAACATATGAAAGGTTTCTGTCGGGAAAAACAGGCATCTTAAATGTCTTAATGATGGAATTTTGCTATAGGAAATAAGCTGCGTCTTTAGAGTTGAACGCTTTCTGTGAAAGTGTAGGACTTTGAGAATTACAGTGTATATAGATGGACAGGGCAAAGTTTTAGAAATTAGCCGTTAGTAAATGGTTTTAACCAGGTATGCAGTACAGAATAGTGAGGAAAAGCACAGGGCATGGAATTCCATGTCCTGTCCCTTACAAGGCAGCTAACAGTACCACCTCCTCGAGCTGCTGTGAGGACTAAATAGGTAAGTTCGTGTGGATCGATTCACTTAGGCCCAGTACATGGCTTCTGTGTTGGTGGAACATTGAATTAACCATCTCTTCCTGGTTTCTGATTCTTCCTTTTTTTTGACATCTTAAATATGTATGCTTTTTAAGGAGTGCTTGATTATTTGCATAGTAGACGCTCTTGTCATTCCTTATGTTTCATCCACTTAAAATAATGCAGAGGATGTCTATTGATCAGTTACTGTCCTCCATGTATATAGCCAAGGACAGCATAGACCCTGTGCCTTCATCTTTAATCTGCCCTCTGCTATGATAAACCTGCTGGTTTATTTTTTTATCTTTGGTGTTTTAAAAAAATTCTCTGCAATCAGCTGACCATCAAGGAATGCTGAGAAAAATAGCTACCTTTAAGAGAACCATAGAAAAGAGAGATTAAGAGCCAGGCAAATGTGCTTCCTGGAATGCGGGTATAATAAGCTCTGAAATGTTATTAGGAAGCATATAGAACATGGCACCCAAAGGAAGGAGAACATGGACTTGTGTCTTATGACTGTACAACTGTTGCTCCCTGTCCTCTAAAATACCTGGAATTAGTATAAGTCCTTTTGGAATCAAGATATTCTTTTTAGACCACAATGAAATGCCACCTCATACCTCTAAAGATGTCAACTATTTTTAAGAAAAAAAAAAAAAAGAACCGAGTGTTCACAAGGATGTGCAGAAATTAGAATCCTTGTGCATTGCTGGTGTGTGTGCGTGCTGAGTCACTTCAGTCATGTCCAATTCTGTGCGATGCTATGGACTGCAGCCTGCCAGGCTTCTCTGTCCATGGGATTCTGGACAGGAATACTGGAGTGGGTTGCCATGTCTACCTCCAAGGGATCTTCCCAACCCAGGGATCGAACCTGCATCTCTTAAGTCTCCTGCATTGGCAGGTGGATTCTTACCTGAAGTACTTAGAGCAGTCAGTTCTTGGTGGCTGACTTGGTGATTAATGTAGAAAATAAATGTTTCTAGATTCCCACTTTTAAGTTTTGATTTTACCCATCTCTGAAATGGGGCAAATGAGATTAGTTCTAAGACATAATGGGTGTGTCTGTTAAGTACTTTTATGTCCTTGGATAAAAGGATTCAGAAACATGCCATGTATTACTTTTAATGCTTCTTAATAAGAAAAGGTTGTATGCTTGTGTACATAAAAGAACTCTATAAATAAAGAAATAATGTTAGATGATTCTTGACTCTGCCAATAATGTTTTGGAAGCACATCTGAGCAAAGACTAAACATCCCTTGACATCACCACGTTTTGGTTCTGTTCCATCAGTTTCCACCCTACGTTTGAGCATGCTCTGTGTACACACTCCAGGGACCGTGCTTACAAAACAGTGCTAAGCTTTGTATCCATGTAGATAATGATCACTAACCATTGTAAACACAGAACTTTATTTTTTCACTCTCTATGTCTTTGTTTTTGAGGCGCAATGCTATTTGATAAAAGAGAATGTTTGTGTAAAGTGTCCCAGGAGATTATTCAGGAGGCACCCATGGATAGAGCATAGACTGAGTGTCAACAGGAGCCACCTTTTAATTCCTGCTCTGTCTCATAGGACTGTAGAGCCTTGAGGAAGTCACTTGTCTGGAGGTCCAGCGTCCTGGTCCTTGAACCAGGTCTAGAAACTAATGTGACACAGATTTGTTGTGAGATATGACTAAGGACTTTCCTGCTGCTTCAGTGGCTAAGACTCTGCTCTCAGTGCAGGGGGCTCAGGTTCAGTTCCCGTTCAGGAAACTAGGTGTCACATGCCATAACAAAGACCAGGTGCAGCCAAACAAATAAATTAAGCAAATACTTTTTAAAAATATGTGGGGTTCCCTGGTGGCTCAGATAGTAAAGAATCTTCCAGCAATGTGGGAGACCTGGGTTCAATGCCTGGGTTGGAAAGATCCCCTGGAGAAGGAAATGGCTACCAACCCCAGTACCCTTGCCTGGAGAATTGCATGGACAGAGGAGCCTGATGGTCCATGAGGTCACAGAGAGTTGGACATGACTGAGTGACTAACACTAAAAATGTAACTTAGATTAGAAAATGTTTGTGGCCCATGGCTGATTCTTGGCACCAGTCAGTCAATAGTAATTATACGTATTCTTAAGAATGAAGGCACTGACCTTTCAGGTGTTATTTCTAAAAGACTAACACATTTTGGAAAGGCTTTGCTCTTTCTTTTCATGTTTTTGTAGTCCTTGGTGATTTGCATTACTTTTATTGCTTATAATGTAAACCACATTGTTTATAGAAATTTAAAGAGCGAAGCAAAATTAAAAAGCAACGCAGTAGAGTTTTAGTGAAAAGCCTAACTGAAAAATCTATGAAATGTCTTTTCTCCAAGGAGCAAGAGGAAAGAATATCACTTTTTCTCTTAGTTATTGGCTCCCCTCCCACCAGGTTCTTTCCTGACGATCACCCTGTACCCCAGTCATACTTTTCAGTCTCCCACGAAGACCTCTGGCATTTTTCTCAATGCTTTCAACATTCTTGACAGCTGTCTTGCTGTCCTTGAAGACATGACTTCTGTCTCTTATTTCTATTGCTCTAGTTTTTATTGCAGCCCCTGACAAGTTACACAGTATTAATAATAATTCCTAACACTTGTGGACTTCTTAACACACGTTGGCCTCTTTCCTACCCTCTCCTCCTTAATCCTCATAATTCTCTTGTTTTCCTTATCTGACAGATTTGATAACTGAGGCACTATGAGCTTAACCCACTTAGCAAGTAAGCAGCAGAGCCTGAATTTCGTATGTATTTTATGGTGATTCCCAATTCCAGAGCCTGAGCAGCTGATCACCCTGTGAGGACTTCAATACCCTGTTGACTGTCATCCACAGTAGAACTGCTTTGTATCATGATTTCATGTCCACACACACACACACACACAAATTTAAAAGAACATTATTACCCTATATGCTGCTTTTCACTCTCCATTCTTCTAATTAGCTTTCCTCTTTTTTTAAATGGATTTTAAAACCATCTAGGATATCCATTCTGTTCCAGCTAATATAAAAGAGAAAATGACAGTCACAAGGCACAAAATTGACTTTCTGATCCGTTGACTGAGCTTGCAGTTGGATAGATCCTGCCCCTCCCTGTCCCCTGTTGGGCTGGGCTCCTGGTCAGTGTTAATCACTGTTGTTCCAGCTTCGCACATCAGCCTTGCACCGTTAGCCCCTTTTGCCAGTAAGGAAACTTGGGTCTTGGGAAGAATAATAAGTTATCCCGAGTCTAATCGCTAATACGAGCCTCTTTGGATGGTTCTTTGTACCTACAGAAAATGGCACAAGGAAATTTATGGCACAAGGAAATGTTTTCTGTTGAAGAGGGATTCCATGTCAATTCAGTGTTTATGATTGTAGCCCAGAGGTCAGCACAGATCAGCAGCCGTCATCTTAATTATGATTAGATTCATTTCCTATATTTAATAGTTTTTCTCTCTATCAAAGCAAAAGCTTGGTATTTTCTAAACAGCCCCCTCTGCTCTTTTGGTATTTCTGTTCCTTGCGTTTTCTTCAGTAAAGTTGAAGAAGGTTAACCAGAGCTATCTCTTTGACTTCTCCATGGTTTTCTGGTTTTCTTTCCCTTTTTATCTTGTTGAGAATTAAACTGAAAGAGAAGAGTAGGATATGTTGTTACTAGTAAAGAAATACAACTGGATTCTAGCCTAAAGTAGTCACCCTTTGTTCCTGACACTGAAGTCTTCTTCTTGGAACTGCTCCCTGGAGCTCCTGAAAGAGGACTTTACATGACTTAAATTCTTCTGTCTTTGTTGGCAAACAATGTCCTTTTCTTCTGAATATGGATGATGATTAATTCATTCAGAGGCTCCAGGATCTAAAAAAAAAAAGATGAGGGTACCAAAATTTAAAGTGACTTCAGGTGCTTCTCTTATTCTTGAAACAGGGAGATGAGTTTCCACTTATGAAAAGTCCTCAGATTAGAAAAGAGAACAGAGCTTTAGGACACCATTAAACAGCAGCACTAGATACTTTTTTTAAAAAATTAAATCATAGTTGATTTATGAAGCTTCCCTGGTGGCTCAGTGGTAAAGAATCCGCCTGCCAATGTAGGAGATGCGGGTTCAATCGCTAGGTTGCAAAGATCCCCGGGAGGGGGAGGTGTCAACCCACTCCAGTATTCTTGCCTAGAGAGTTCCATGGACAGGGTAGCCTGGCAAGTTTACAGTCTGTGAGGTCGTGAAAGAGTCAGACACGATTTAGTGATTAAACCACAACAATTGTTAATTTACAGTGTTGTGTTAATTTCTTAGTAGTAGCTACTCATGATAGTCTTAGTTTGGGACTGAAATGATTGTGCTTTATTTGTCTTGTTTGTTCCCGTTTGTACACTTTTTGTCTTGGTCCTGGGTCATTTTAAGCATTAGAAGTTTAGTAGGTAGGGTTTCTTTGTAGGATTGTTATCCTACAAAGATAACAATCTTTTCTTCCAGCAGCCTATACTAAGACTGCCATTTTTTAGTCTTTCTGTTGTGTCAAGGGTATCACTAAACTAAATGGTGTGATTCAGCGTGGCCATTTTTGGGTCACACACCTAATATGAACTCGTGTCATATTCATAACGAAGGAAAAAGTTACTGTTGAATATGGCACACAAAGGATTACATCTGACTTTAAACCTTGATGAAAAACAGATTGGAAACCGATGCTTCATTTAAAATACTACGTTGTACAAGAGTGTTTGTTCTTCAACTGTACTGTACTGTGCCAGCTACTTTTTATTAAGTGAGGTTTAATTCTGTGCCTTCAGAAAAGATTCTTAGCCTAATAAATTTAGTGTATATTTTCATGAAGCTTGTAGGTCCTACCATAAATCTCTGCACTGAAGTCTTCTGCCTGCAGAATAGTTTTACAACACTTATTTATATGATTATTAACTCTGTTGGTTATAAGTGGGTACTTTAATAATAATATCTGTCAGAAATGATCATTAATCTGACCATTGTCTGCCCTCGGAGTATGTGTCTACTGTGAGCACTTTTGTTACCTTTTGAAGATAATACAATGGTTTCGTATTTGGCAAGTGGATGAAAGTAGAGTGAGTAGAAACCAAAATAATCACCACACATAAAATACATTGACATATTTAAGCAGACACTGTTCACAAATTGCCTGTTGTCTTTATAGCTTCAATCAGTTAGTGCTCTAGCACATCATTCTTTTCATTCCACAAGTTTTGATTGAAATTTTACTGATTTTGAAATATGTTTTTGACATGTCATAGCAAACAGAAATATTCTTAGGTACAAAGCAATTGTTTCTCCTCCATTGCTGCTAAATAAACAATAGATGCTGCCAACTATATCCTCTGAGAGCAACAATATAGACTTAGGTGAGCACCCTTATAGCATTGTGAGATGTTAATTTCTTTTCCTTTTGTGACAGTCAACAGTGAATTGGTGATAATTAGCAGAATCCCCCTGAAGCCTATAGAGTGTCTGAGGGGTCCATTTAACACTTAGCATAAATCAACTACAGGCCTTGGTCAAGGGTTCAGAAGTGAAGGATCCTTCTTTCTGCAAAGAATCTCGTTTTAGTCCCCTAGTATTTGGAGAGACTCATTCACTCCAACAAGATTTCCAAAGAGAAGAAGTTGAAGGAAATGACAATGGAGCGAGGCCCTTATTATGAAATCTGTGATTGAACTTCAAATGGGGTCCCGGTTCCTTTTCTCTGGAACCACCCAAACACCATTCCCAAACATGTTGATCCTGTGGAACCTTTTATTGCTCAAGGAAGGAAGGAAGGTCTATCTTTTTTTTAAAAATAGTATTTATTTAGTCTATTTGGCTGTGCACTTGCTTTGTTGCAGCACATAGGATCCTTAGTTGCAGCAGGTGAGACTCTAGTACCCTGACCAGGGACTGAACCCTGGCCCCCTGCATTGGGAGCACTGAGTCTTGGCCACTGGACCACTAGACACATCCAAAAAGTCTTGCCTTTCAAAACCAATTTATTCCATAGATTAGCTTAAGTTATGACTCTAGAGTATAATATGAAAAGCAGATCACTTCATCAAAACAAACACCTCTTGGGACTGCCCTGGTGGGCCCAGCTTAAGAATCTGCCTTATAATTCAGGGGATGTGGTTTCGATCTGCAGTTTAGCACCTAGGATCCCATATGGCGTGGAGCAGCTAAGCCCTCATGCCACGTGACACAGCGAAGGTCCCGTTACCTTCTTATTAATGATTGTAATGAATGTTGGGTAATTTTTGAATTTAAGTTATTTTCTGTAAGCATTTGTGTAAGACAAATGTAGTTTACTGAAATAACATTTCCTATTTTGGGGTATATAGGAACCTGTTTTATTCACTGGAACAATGAGGAAGAATCTGGACCCCTTCAATGAGCATTCAGATGAGGAACTGTGGAATGCCTTAGAAGAGGTAATTTATGTAGTGTAATTAACATGTTAACATCAGTTCCTGTGTGTGTACCTTTGTAGCATTGCAGGTAATTAATGGGAGCCTATCAGTTTAACAGGCTTTGTTTACCTCCTAGAAGAATGTTGATGACATCGGTGCACTTAAAATATGTGTACTGATGATAATGAAAACCAGCAGTATAATGCCTCACATTTTTTGACTTTTTCCCTAGAACCCAAAGCAACTAGATAACATGGTTTTGTCCTTAGCAGAGCACTGAACTAGAAGTTAACATTAAGGGTTCAAATTCTACTAGTGACCTAGTGAATTAATATCCTAACTACCCTGCAGTATGGTACTGGAGATCAGTGGAGAAATAACTCCGGAAAGAATGAAGAGACTGAGCCGAAGCAAAAATAGCACCCAGTTGTGGATATGACTGGTGATAGAAGCAGGGTCCAATGCTATAAAGAGCAATATTGCATAGGAACCTGGAATGTTAGGTCCATGAATCAAGGCAAATTGGAAGTGGTCAAACAGGAGATGGCAAGAGTGAACGTCAACGTTTTAGGAATCAGTGAACTAAAATGGATTGGAATGGGTAAATTTAACCCTGATGACCATTATATCTACTACTGTGGGCAAGAATCTCTTAGAAGAAATGGAGTAGCCATGATAGTCAACCAAAGAGTCCAAAATGCAGTACTTGGATGCAATCTTAAAAATGACAGAATGATCTCTCTTCATCTCCAAGGCAAACCATTCAATATCACAGCAATCCAAATCTATGCCCTGACCTGTAATACTGAAGAAGCTGAACGGTTCTATGAAGACCTACATGGCCTTCTAGAACTAATATCCAAAAAAGATGTCCTTTTCATTATAGGGGACTGGAATGCAAATGTAGAAAGTCAAGAAACACCTGGAGTAGCAGGCTAATTTAGCCTTGGAGGACAGAATGAAGTAAGGTAAAGGCTAATAGAGTTTTGCCATGAGAACACTCTGGTCATAGCAAACACCCTCTTTGACAACACAAGAGAAGATTATACACATGGACATCACCAGATGGCCAACACTGAAATCAGATTGATTATATTCTTTGCAGCCAGAGATGGAGAAGCCTATATGGTCAGCAGGAGCTGACTGTGGCTCAGATCATGAACTCCTTATTGTCAAATTGAGACTGAAATTGAAGAAAGTAGGGAAAACCACTAGACCACTGAGTTATGACCTAAATCAAATCCCTTACGATTATACAGTGGAAGTGAGAAATAGATTTAAGGGACTAGATCTGATAGACTGAGTGCCTGATGAACTATGGACAGAGGTTCGTGACATTGTACAGGAGACAGAGATCAAGACCATCCCCAAGAAAAAGGAATGTAAAAAAGCATAATGGCTGTCTGAGGAGGCCTTACAAATAGCTGTAAAAAGAAGAGAAGCAAAAAGCAAAGGAGAAAAAGAAAGATATACCCATTTGAATGCAGAGTTCCAAAAAATAGCAAGGAGAGATAAGAAAGCCTTCCTCAGTGATCAGTGCAAAGAAAGACTAGAGATCTCTTCAAGAAAATCAGAGACACCAAGGGAACATTTCATTCAAAGATGGGCTTCATAAAGGACAGAAATGATATGGACCTAACAGAAGCAGAAGATATTAAGAAGAGGGTGCAAGAATACACAGAAGAACTGTACAAAAAAGATCTTCACAACCCAGATAATCACGATGGTGTGGTCACTCACCTAGAGCCAGACATCCTGGAATGTGAAGTCAAGTGAGTCTTAGGAAGCATCACTATGAACAAAGCTACTGGAGGTGATGGAATTCCAGTTGAGCTATTTCAAATACTAAAAGATGATGCTGTGAAAGTGCTGCATTCAATATACTAGCAAATTTGGAAAGCTCAGCAGTGGCCACAGGACTGGAAAAGGTCAGTTTTCATTCCAATCCCAAAGAAAGGCAATGCCAAAGAATTCTCAAACTACCATGCAGTTGCACTCATCTCACACACTAGTAAAGTAATGCTTAAAATTCTTCAAGCCAGGCTTCAGCAATACATGAACTGTGAAGTTCCAGATGTTCAAGCTGGATTTAGAAAAGGCAGAGGAATGAGAGATCAAATTGCCAACATCCGCTGGATCACTGAAAAAGCAAGAGTTCTAGAAAAATATCTCTTACTGCTTTATTGACTATGCCTATGCCAAAGCCTTTGACTGTGTGGCTCACAACAAACTATGGAAAATTCTGAAGGAGATAGGAATACCAGCCCACCTTACCTGCCTCCTGAGAAATCTATATGCAGATCAAGAAGCAGCAGTTAGAACTGGACATGGAACAACAGACTGGTTCCAAATAGGAAAAGGAGTACATCAAGGCTGTATATTGTCACCCTGCTTATTTAACTTATATACAGAGTACATCATGGGAAACACTGGGCTGGAAGAAGCACAAGCTGGAATCAAGATTGCTGGGAGAAATATCAATAACCTAAGATATGCAGATGACACCACTCTTTCGGCAGAAAGTGAAGAAGAACTAAAGAGCCTCTTGATGAAAGTGAAAGAGGAGTGTATAAAAGTTGGCTTAAAGCTCAACATTCAGAAAACTAAAATCATGGCATCCGGTCCCATCACTTCATGGCAAATGGATGGGGAAACAGTGGAAACAGTGGCTGACTTTATTTTGGGTTCCAGTATCACTGTAGATAGTGACTGCAGCCATGAAATTAAAAGACCCTTACTCCTTGGAAGGAAAGTTATGACCAACCTAGACAGCATGTTAAAAAGCAGAGACATTACTTTGCTAACAAAGGTCCGTCCAGTCAAGGCTATGGTTTTTCCAGTGGTCATGTATGGATGTGAGAGTTGGACTGTGAAGAAAGCTGAGTGGCAAAGAATTGATTCTTTTGAACTGTGGTGTTGGAGAAGACTCTTGAGAGTCCCTTGGACTGCAGGGAGATCCAACCAGTCCATCCTAAAGAGGATCAGTCCTGAGTATTCATTGGAAGGACTGATGTTGAAGCTGAAACTCCAATACTTTGGCCACCTGATGCGAAGAACTGACTCATTTGAAAAGACCCTGATGATGGGAAAGATTGAAGGCAGGAGGAGAAGGGGACGACAGAGGATGAGATGGCTGCATGGTATCACCAACTAAAGGGACGTGAGTTTGAGTAAACTCCGGGAGTTGGTGATGAACAGGGAGGCCCGGCATGCTATAGTCCATGGGGTCGCAAAGGGTTGGACACGACTGAGTGACTGCACTGAATTGAACTGAAACCTGTAGCATCATTGTATTCCTCTGTTCAGGTAATATCTACTCAGTGTGGGCAATAGTAGTTTTTCATTATTAACTGAAAGATAAACGAAATCCTGGTAATAAAATGCTGTGAAGTTTCAGAAAACTTTTTTCAGAATGGTAAATCACACATTTGGATTGTGATAATAATTATTTATTAGGAGTCATGTTATTTTAATGCTGTAACATGAATACAGGTAACAGAAGAAGCCTGGTGCTTCTGCTCAGTTTTTATATGGATAGGTTCATTTCTAGAGGATTTTCTATTATTTGTGTTTTAGTTTCTACCACTTCCTTGAATTTCTTTACCCTTGCATGAAATAGATTTTGACTGTTAGCGTGCTAATGGTTTGTATATTTTAATACTAATTATTTTGTATATTTGCCCTAGTTCTAAAATTGATTCTAAGCTACTTATGACAGAAACTCTTTCTAGGTTTCTAAACCATACAGAGGTTCTTAAATATTCCTCATGTGACCCAGCCTCAGTTTTTTGCTTTTAAAAAGTAAGCACTTAATAGTTACTGAATAATTGCTTGATCTCTTCATTTCAGAAAAGTGTGGCTTATTTCCTTTAAAGAAGTCATATTTTTGTCATTGTTGTACAAATCCCAGTGACCAATTGCTCACATTGTTGTTTTGAATTTGTACCTTTTGTCATTTAGTGTCAGTCTTCCAGGCTCTGAAATCTGCAATTTATAGGGAATTCAACTCTGAGCATTTTGATTCTGAGGTGTCACAATTTCCTGCCAGTATTTCTAGGTTCTGAAAGCAGATTATCTTTGGCAGTCAAAGTTTTTTTTATTTCTTTTTAATTTTGTAATACTGGTTAATCTTGTAACAATGGATTAAACACTATCCACTCCCATAGGCGGGGGAAATAAAACATTATGTTGTGTCTTGTGTTTCACAAGATCTTCATTCATTATGAAACTTTCACGATGTTGAAGTTAAATAGCCTTGAGTGGCCTAGTAGTATAGTGTTAAACTTGGGAAAGAAGCCCCCTGAATAGGCTTAAGGGTTACAGCTGTACAGTTAGTCATTGTTTGAATTTTTTTTTTTTTAAACTTTCAGACCTTCCAAAATGAATTCTTCATAGGATTATGTCTTTAGAGAACCATACTTCCTGCAGGAATTAAAAACATTTTTTTTCTCTGTAGAGTACTGACTCCACTGCAGGATGTAGTTTGGGAAACTTGAGTCAGCCATAAAGATCCCGATTAAATCACACTGAGAGAAACAGCTTCATTTTTTGAGAGACTTTCTGAACCAGTCCCTAGGTGAGGTCCCTAGTAGGTGTCCTGTGGCAGGATAGGTCACTGAGACCTTTCTGTCCTTCACTGACTCCACTGTCTTCCTTGCTGTTATGAAGGAGCTCTCCCTATCACCTGGCTGTACATGTAGGACATGTAAGAAGTCCTGATGACCTCAAAGCACTAAGTCTAAGAGGCTTGTCCCCTTTAGTAGTAGTACCTTTAGGAAAATGTCCTTCTTTCTGTATCCACAGGTGCAACTGAAGGAAGCCATCGAAGATCTTCCTGGTAAAATGGATACTGAATTAGCAGAATCCGGATCAAACTTTAGTGTTGGACAGAGACAACTGGTGTGCCTTGCCAGGGCTATCCTCAGGAAAAATCGGATATTGATTATTGACGAAGCCACGGCCAATGTGGATCCAAGGTACAGAGCTTTGGCCCATGAAATTGAAATGTGAAGTTTAAATGTGGTAAAAGGAAAACAAACGAATATTGCTGAGAAATGTTCTAAGTGCTCTCTTTTGCCCACATTTATCTCTTGATCACATTAATTTTAGAAAACAGAGAAAGAAACCAAAACGTGTTAATGTTGTTATGAGGCATCCTAAGAGAGTTTGATTTCTAGTCCAGCTCCTGATAGTTTCAGGAAATTTCTAAGGAAGACTGTTTTACATTGTTTTATAAAAAGTCTGTTAAAGAGACTTTTTTCTACTCAGTTTTTGGCGAGCAAGATTATGTCTTAAAGTATTGATTTTTAAAAGTCTTATGAAAATATTATGTGGTAATTTTTTCTGAAGTCTGCTCTTTCTGTCTTTACCGAACTAATTACTTCAACTTCTTTGTTTCTAGAACTGATGAGTTAATACAAAAAAAAATCCGTGAGAAATTTGCCCACTGCACTGTGCTAACCATAGCACACAGATTGAATACTATTATTGATAGCGACAAGATAATGGTAAGACGCTCTCCTGTGTTATTTCAGTTATTTCCATTTATGTTCCATTTTTCAGTGTATCTTTCCATGTAAAACATGATAGTAATGTCCAGTTAGTTAGTTTTTCCTCTTATTCTTGACAGTAACTCCAGTATGGACCCACACTTTTAGAATGTGCTATTAAATAACATATATAGTAACTTTATATTTTCATATTAAAAGTTTGTTTGATTTGTTATTTTTCATTAAGATGAAAAACCAGAAAAATAATTCAGATGCTAGGCAAGGCTTCAAATTTCACTGTTCAAGAACACAGTCATTTCCCCTATGTCACAGATTTTTTTCCCTGGATTTTTGGATTCCCTTAATCATAAAATCAGCCTTTCATTTAGACTGCCTAGAAGTTGTCAGGTTAGGTTGCAGAATTTCTCAGCTTTTGGAATATTGACAAGATTTCCTGAGGGGAGTCTTTGAGAAAAGGCCTAGTGAGAAAAACGAAGCATTTCAACAAATAGCATTTAATTTAGGAAATCTTATTACATAGGAATTGGAGGCATGGAAAAATAAAAGATATACTGTGCCAATTGTGTTAGTTAGCAACTATCTAGGTTAGATCTCCAGACATCGCTCTCATAATTTTGCCCTCTGGTGGCTTAGGCTAAGGTGGTAGCAGTGGAAATGGTAAGATGGTTGGATTTGGGATCGAGAAGAACATGGAGCCAAGTGGACTGTGTGATGGATTGAACGTGGGATCTGAGGGAAGAGAGAGAAGTCAGTGCTAGTGTCTGGGTGTGGAGACTGAGCATGTGGGTGAATGGGGAAGATGGAGAGAGAAGGGAAACGCAAGGATTCTCTTTGAAGCCTCTCCCCTTTGCAGTGACTGGACTTTTTTCCGTGGTTGACCTTGCCCTTCACTGTGGAGCTCCCCTTCCCACTCCTGTGTTAGGTGACCTTCGGTTTAGGGCTCCCTGGTTGGGTCGTCAGTGATGTGACGGGGAGGTCCTGTGGGGAAGTGTAAACTTGGCCACTTGCTTACATCTTGGTCTGAGCTGGTGGCAGTTGCTGACTCCTTTGGTAGGCAGGACAGGATGAGACTTGATGGGACCTAAGAGATGCGCTACCGCAGCTTCAGAGGTGGGGTATTGTCCTCTGTGCTCCACCCACCCCAGATTTAAACCTTGTGTTTTGTTCTAAAACTTCTGATTACCAGTCAACTTTTCAATTCGGCAAAAAAGAAACACCATAAATAATGTTCTTTCTCAAAGCTTTCATTTTTGAGACAGTTTTTTTCTTGTGTGATTTAGAAATATAGACATACTTGGTTTAACTGTGCTTTGCAGATGTTGTAGTTTTTACAAATGGATGGTCTGTGGCAACCCTAAGTCGAGAAAGTCTATCAAGTCCATTTTCCAATTGCATGTGCTTATTGCTCCATGTCTCTGTGTCACCTTTTGGTAACTCTCAGCTCTATTCCACATTCACTACTTTCACTATCATATTTGTTATGGTGATCTGTGATCTTTGATCACTGATCTTTGATGTTATTAGTCTGCCTTGCTGAAGGCCCTGATGATGGTTAGCAGGTTTTTGGCAATGAAGTATTTTTAAATTAAGGCAGACTTAATGCTGTTGCAGGCTTGCTAGGCTACAATGTAGTGTGAACATAACTTCAATACACCCTGGGAAATCAGAATATTTGAGTGCTTCACTTTATCGTGATATTCACACCTTCATGGTGTTCTAGAAATGAATCCCATAATTCTCTGAGGGATGCCCCCACTTGTATCCTTTGCAGAAAGTATTCCTTTTCAGAAAGTATTCCTACTTTCTGGAAATTTTTCCAGGAAGTGTTCCTAAAGCTTTAATGTGGACATAAAGACAAGTGAATTTGCTACAAAGCCCAATGCTCCAGAAAGCGGGCGGCCAGCCTCAGTCGGGGAGGGGCTGGGGAAGTGACAGATGCTGATGAAGGGCAGGGCCAACAGTGTTGTCACCATAAGGTCGTGTAATTACAAGCGCTTACGGTGTAATAATCACATTTTGTTGCACTGATGAATACTTCTGCACAAAGACGGATGGATATGGTTTTGTTTACTGTAAGTACATCAAGCAGAAGGCTTGTTGGGAAACAACTGTGACCTAATTAATAGCTTTGTTTATATGTTGACTCTCCAAAGGGATTTACCCAGTTTTGGTTCATTAAGCACCATTAATGTGTTAGGCTAAGAATTCTATTTTACAAAGATGTTCTCTCAATTTTAAGTTTATTAAACATGATGGAGTCATAATGACAGCTAATGTAATCTTCCTTACTTTCTCTGTTGTCAAAAAACAGTGGAGCAAGACAGACAAATGAGAAATCCTCTTTCTTCTACGACTCAGCACTATCTCTACATTAAATGCTCCTTCGTATACCGTTTAGAATTAGCTGGTTGCTTGTGTCCTGTTTTGTCTTCAGCCAGTAGCACAGCTTTTCCCTCCAATCCTTGCATACTCCAGTCTTCAGATCACCCCAGATTCTCCTTGGTAATATGAGCAAAGTTGGCCTATGAAAATCTACTATTGGCCTAACAGTATTGTTGCCCGTATTTTCAGTGTCTGCAGTTAGAGAATTTTTTGGAAATCTATGATGTAAAAAACAAGAGGCGAGAAACTCAGATCCCACCTCTTTTGTTTGTAGGCAGTCTTATGGTTTTTATATTCTTTGCTTTTCTTTATCAATTCAAACCTTGTTTTAGTAAGGTTTTCCTGGTAACCGAAAACCAGGAACTATTGTCGCGTGTCCACCTGGATTTGTCTCCACCCACACACAAAAAAAAACTGCCTTTATGCACAATCATTACATTGCTAATACTTTTAAGGGTCAAACAGATCTTTCTGCCTTTTATATTGTTAATCTTATTACTTTTTGAGAGCGTTACTTTTTTCCTGCCTTTCCCTTTATTAGGTATTGAGTAGTGCTGAGAACTACTATGTCCGTGACATCGTGTGTTTTAGACAATATGAAAGAAAATGGAAAGAGTTAGTGTTCATTCAAATTTGAATAAAGTAGAACGTTGGAAAAATATTAATGTTACTGCTTTCTATTGAAAAATATATAGTTTTTATAGTCAGAGAACTCAGAGGTGATTTTTAAAAGTTGTGGCTTTTGAAGAATGTGAAGCTCTTCATTGTATAAAGTAATTTAGTCTCTGGCATGAGAGAGACCTATGTTTTAAAATTGCATTTTTTTTCTTCAACATCAGGAAGAATGGTTATGCTGTATAATGCTATACTTAAGTAAAATTACACATTCAGGGCAAAGAAATTGGCATGTCAAATTATAGGACATTTTAATAATTATGTAGATGTAACAGATTCATTTATTTTTGAACTCTTTTGTGAGGCCTCCTCTTAGCAGGGATTCCCAGTAGTAAACAAAAGTTTAACAGGAAAATGGCCTTTATGAGACTTAATAAAATGTTTGCGATTAAATACCCTGGGACAGAGTTAACTATAATACCTAGATGTGGAAAAACAACCTGTGTCCTGCTTAGTGTCTCAGCGTATTCTCCAAAGATGCATTTACTCTAAATATGACCTAAATGAAGAACTAAGTACCACTTAACATCAGAACTGTTTTCCTAGGTACGTCATTTGGGCCAATGGCTTCAGACTCTTCCTTCCCTCTGAAACCATTAAGCAAAGCCACTAATAAGCAGAAAGGCAGAGTTAAGAGCCCCTTCCTCTACCTTTCAGTTTCTAATTAGTGGACATATTAATGAGCAATGAAATGCCCAAAAGGCCGGCAGCTGAAGAAAGAACAAGAAGCAAGGAAAGATAATTTGCGACAACAAATTCAGATGCTCGGGAATTCAGATTGGGTTGTCCTCGTGTGCTGTGCACGCAGGGATCGCTGGAATTTAGAGCTCAGTTTTTTAATTGCTTCTTTAGTCTCATCCAAAGAGAAAATTGGATTTCTAGAGATTTGTTTCTGTGCTGAGCAGTTCAGCTAAAGCTGTTGACGTAGCAGCTCTTTTTGTCAGTCTTTCACTCAGAACAATAAGCTACAGCCAAAGTCAGCACCTGAAATATTCCAGGAACCCAAAGAAATTCCAGAAGCATTTACTTTTTGTCCCCCCAGTGTTGCTCAGATTCTGTGAAACCAACGTGGAGTTAATTAATTTGGTGTCAGGTTACTGCCATCAGTTTATATGACATCAACCTACTTTGTAGCTAGATTGAGTTTGATTTTCTTGAATCAAAAAATTTCCCAACTCTGTGTATCTGTATAAACAGCCTTCAAAGCTCAGAGTCTGAGAGCTAAAAGCACTTACTAATGATAACAACCCCATGGGGCAGAATATAATATGGCGAGTGCAAGTAATCATAGTCTGAAACTTTCATTTTCTTCCTTTAACATTATAATAATAAAAGGTCGGGTTAGGCCTTTGTCTGCCTGGTAAAACAGGGTAATCAAACCCTTTAAACACCAGCCAGTGCTACCACCCAAATAGATTCTCTGTTCTCCCTGTCCTACCCCTTTCCGAAATATTGTCTGCATTATAATACGTTACTGCAAAACATTGTGTGCTAATGCTTTCTTTCTGCTGATCTACAGGTTTTGGATTCAGGGAGACTGAAAGAATATGATGAGCCATATGTTTTGCTGCAAAATAGAGACAGCCTATTTTATAAGATGGTGCAACAACTGGGCAAGGCCGAGGCCGCTGCCCTCACTGAAACAGCAAAACAGGTGAGCCCACTGTGGGGAGTTGTAATTAAAGTTCGTCTCCATGGTTCACTCCTCAAATGCTCTGGCACCAGGGGTCTGGTAACAAGCACTCTGTGCCCTTTTCAATTACAAGCCTTCAGAGACAAAGCTTCATGACTAGGTCTTAAGAATACTTTTGAGGTGGAAGACAGGGCTGCTGAGAATCTACAGCAGAGGTGGGGGAGGGGTCAGGATGTGCTCACACAAGTGAGATTTCGGATTGAACTGGCCACACGTTGGGACTCTGGGTTCAGATTCTCAGGGAACACAGAATAGTCTCATTTTGCAGACCCTTTACATTCATTCTGATTGGTGCTCAGCACATTTGTGATGCAAGTGCTGTTGAGGAATATCCTGGAAATTTGAGTGTTGGAAGAGAAAAAAAATGGAATGTTGTTTATCAGTCTAGAAAGATTTAGCACGGAAATGTGTGAATCACTTCTGTTTTCTAATCTGTAAGGGAATCTCCTCCATGGTATGTCACTTTCCTCCTGATTCTTCAGTGTTTAGAATTAGGTCCATTTGCCCCCCCACCCCCTACCTCCCCCCACCCCCCCCATGCTTCCTTTGCCTTCTAGAAGATGAAACTGTCATCAGGATAAGTCAGGATTCACAATGCCTTCACACTGTGGACTGAATTCTCTGTCATTGTTTTATCTCATTCATCCTCTTGGAAATGAAGACCAGTACCTGGGCAGGGTCACCAAGCTGGCTAAAAGAGTTTGGAGACAACAGAGACTGTGTTCTGAACTTTTCCTAATCACTTATATTGTATGCAAATATAGAGAAGCTGTACTCAGAGCGCTATATTTTCTTATCCCTGAAATTTCACATCACGAAACACTTTCATCCACTAGAGTGTCTCCCGGTTAGAACTTCCTGCTAAGATCCCATCATCCTTCTGGGATTCCCTGTGTAATCTCGTCACAAAACAGCCAGGAATCTCACTTTCTTTCACTTTCTACAGAAAGACATAAATACATATCCTGATTCCCATCCCAGTTGAGTATTTTAACATCATTTCTGCATATATACCTGGTCCTCGTAAGAGAACAGGCTGTCAGATTGTCAACTTTTAATATGTAAAAACATCAGAAATCGATGTACACTTCAGAGCTGTAACACCAAGAGGATTAGCCTGAGTCAACAAGCTTTTCACTCTAACAGAATTCAATCATTTGAAAACAAAACTCAACATCTGCAAAAGGGTTCTTCCAAGTCACGTTTTCTTGACTTCGTTGTTGATATCTGAAAATGTTGGTACAGGCGAGCTGAATCACTGTCTGATTGACCCTTTTAAATGATCCATGAAATAGTAAAGAAAAGTACCTGCTAGCTACATAAAGAGAACCACAGAGTAGGCTACTTAACAGAAACATTTCTCACAGTGCTGGGGGCTGGAAGTCTGAGGTCAAGGTGCCGGCAGGGGAGGCTTCCTCTGGGGTCTCTCCTTGGTTTGGAGGCGCCGTCTTCTGTCTCACATGGCCTTCCTTCTGTGTGCGTGTGTCCTGCTCTCCTCTTCTTATAAGGACTGCAGTCTGTTAGATTAGGACCCACCTTTATGACTTCATTATAACTGAATCATCCCTTTAAAGACCCTGTCTCCAAAAAAAATGACATTCTGGGGGACTGGTTGATTTAGGACTTCAACATGTAAAATTGGAGGGGACCCAGTTCATCATGTAACAAAGGATTATTGCCTGTCATTCATTTTCTTCTGTGATGAAGCAGACCTGATTGAGGGTTTTTTTTTTTTCTTTCTTTTTCTCGTTTTGTTTTTTGAAGTTTCTGTGTTCCCAGTATGTAACAGAAATTTCATTTTATCTATTCATGTTATCACCAGATACAACCCAAAAGTTATGAAATGTCATATCCTAGATCTAGGAGCCTGGACCAGTCTGAACAGATAGAGTTGGCACTTAGCATCCATGTAGCCTTGTGTCCCCCAAGGCCTCTGAGCCTCAGGTCCTCACCTGTGGGTAGGGCAGGGATTACAGCCCTGCCGGCTTCTTCCCTTATTACAGGGATCAGATGAGAGAGCAGGTGCTTAAGCGCTTTGAAAATATAGAGTGTTTTGTAATATAAAAGTGGGATCACTTTTTAAAAGGGTGTATATTGAACCCTTAGCTCCCAACAATAAGAAAATGTGCCCACAGTTCTTCTGAGTAGCATCAGAAAATAATTAAATTTTATTTTTAATAATCAGTTTTTAAAGAAATGATATATCTAATGCTACAAAATTCAAAAATCTTACATTTTAAAATCTTAACGTTTTAAAATTTTATTTATAAAATTACTTAATAAATTAAAAAGTCACTTTACCATTCCTGTCATTACAGGGCTCCTCTCCCAGGGTGGAGCCCCAGTACCATTTTTGACTATTCTGTTGACTTGTTCTGTGTACCAGTAAGAACTTGTGCATATGTGGCCTTCCTGTTTTTAAGCACAATGATAGCTGTTCCTTTTTTCATTATTACTATCTATGTGTATAGTTATCTCATTCTTTAATGGCTAAAAAGTATTTATCGTTTTTCTTCTTCTTTTTTTGTTTTTTTTGCTTTCTCTTTTCTAAACTTATTTTTAATTAAAGGATAATTGCTTTCCAGTATTGTGTTGGTTTCTCCAAAACATCAACATGAATAAGCCATAGGTATACGTAGGTCTCCTCCCTCTTGAGCCTCCCTCCTACCTCCCCACCATCCCACCCCTCTAGGTTGTTTCAGAGCCCCGATTTTCCATTCACTACTTTTATCTTCCCTTTCACTTTGTCATGTTTCATCTTTTGTTACTATTGCATGTTTCATTGTACTCAGATCTCTGTTGTTTACCGGTTGATTATCCTACTACATTTTCTTTCAATACATTATTTTTTTCATAATATTTGTCTGTTCAGTGAGTATTTCTTTCATCCATCATGTGCTTATCCTGTTCCTTTTCCTTTTTTTTTGTTTTACAAACTGTATTACCTTTTATTTATTATTATTGCTACTACTCACTTTTTAATTCTGTTATTTTAAGACCATATATTTGCTGGATAGTTGTGGCTAGCGCATCATTTCAGACTTAAGGGAATTCCCTCTGCTTTTAACATAGAAGCGCTCCCCATGACCCAGATTAAGACAGTGAGCATGTGTGTGGTAGAGAGAAACTGAGAATACATACTCATTTAGCCTGAACTTTTCCCTAACCTATAGAGCTGGGCAGCTACAATGCTGATTGTATTTCAGAATCTCTCTTGTCCTAGGACCTCACCTAGGACATGCTTTAGGCAAAGACAGCAATTCTCTATGATTCCTCATTGGCATCTTGGAATTCACCAGGTGGTTGGAGACCTGCTCTCCCATTGTTTCTCAGATCTGTTCTCTTTAGGTACCTTCTGTCTGGCTGGCTGCAGCCCATTGGATCCAGTTGCATAAGGCAGTTCATTCAGATATTTTGTCATTTGTGATTTCAAATCATTCCTGATTTCATCATATATTGGGCTTACTTTTTAATCTCCAGTGTCCTTGCTTCTGAGAGGATAAGAGAGGAAATCCAAAATTCTGTTAAATGAAAAGAAGAAATCCTCTCTAATTCTCCAGATAACTTTGATAATACACCTGCCAGGATGTGTACTAACATTATACCTGACTTAAAGATGAGGAGTTAGAGGGTGGCTGTGGTTAAACTAGGGCCACGTGGTTCAGTGAGAATGAATGGACAGAGTCTTGACTCCTAACTCTATATTTTTGAACCATCCATTGCTGACCTTTAGCCATGCATGAGAGAGTTTATAGCTTTGTTTCCATGTTGGAGTTGAAACACTGTTTCAACCTACATTGGAGGATGTCTAATGAACCAAACCGGAGTAGGACATGAAAAGTCTCAAGAAACCCAACACTCACTGGCCTTAATGTTTTGCTTGCCCTGAATTTGAACTTCTTTGGCATTGTGTCTTTTTAATCTTCATTAAAACCATTTTGATCTGGTAGTATTTTTCCTCAGATCAAGAAATTGAGGCAGAAGGGCCTAAGTAACTTCTCAAAGTCACAGGTGAGAAAGTGTTAAGTCTTTTAATTACCTGTCTGCCTCCTGAAAGTGAAAGTCGTTCAGTCGTGTCCAACTCTTTGCGACCCAATGGACTATACAGTCCATGGAATTCTCCAGGTCAGAATACTGGAGTGGGTAGCCTTTCTCTTTTCCAGGGGATCTTCAAAACCCAGGAATTGAACCAGGATCTCCTGCATTGCAGGATGATCCTTTACCAACTGAACTATGAGGGAAGCCCTGGATTACTGCCTCTTGGGTTACTATATTTATTGATTCAACTGTGTTTTAACTGCAAGCCTGCCCTACTGTGACGATAAAATCAGAAGATTCACCAAGGGACTCCTAGATGTTTTGTTTTCATTGTTCAAACCAGATGATGCTGCTACTTTCCGTGGGCTAAGGGGCCATGTCTCTGAGCCCAATCGTAATCACACCCAACATTTAGCTTACCCTGTTTTCATCCTGCAGTTTGTAGCCATCAATTAGTTCATATGAGGTAGGTCGTTGTCTCATTTCACAAAGTAGGCAGCCGATGTGGAGAGAGCTTAAGTGATTTTTCCAGGGTCAGCAGTGGTCCCAGGAGAGAGAGGTGAGACTGGGCTTTTCCATCCCAGGCTCAGCCCATCCACAAGGACTCTGCTTGACAAGCGTTCAGTCATCTCAGCTCCCTTCATAACCCACCCTGAAAAGGATGCCTTCTCTCACTCCTGCTGTCAGAGTGTGGGCTCCACCAGGGTAACAGATGAGACAAAGATCAAATCCAGGAGCTTATGCACACAGGAAGCTTGTTTTCATTTGGTTTCAAGTATTTTAGACCATTTTGGTTAAAAATTGCTAATAAAATTTTTTAATAAAAAGTGACATTGACAAGTGGTTTGGAGAAAGAACCAGTTGATGGGGGTGGTGTGTCAAGCATTAGAAATTGAAACTAGTTTCCTTTGAGGGAGTGCTGTTTTTAGTTTCACTAACAGTATTGTACATAAATATATAACAACTCAAGTATGGCAATTTTTGTAAAAATTGCAGAGGAAGATGAAATGCAGTTAGGCCCCCCCCAAGACCCTTACTTTTAGATACTTATATTATAATGGAAATAGGTTCAGATTTTACCCAGTGGGGTCCAAGCATTCTTGGAGAATTTCTTCTTTTTCTCAAGTGATATTTTAATATACAGCATTTCATATGCAGTGTGGTTTTGAGATTAGCAAGGATGCAGGCAATAAGAGAAAAGGTACACCTAATAAGAAAGTAGGTGTCTCAGAGCTTTTCTGTTTCAAATATGAAGCCCACCATCTCTCGTGATAACTTTGTTGACAGCATCCACAAATGGACTTAGAGTGAGGTTTAGTAAGAATCGTGTGTCTAAGCGACCCAGCATGTGACACGAGTCAGCCTCAGCTAGATGGTGCATTTTCTGTTTTAAAGACTTAAACAAAACTTTTCACATTCTTCCTTGGAGGAAAAAAATTACTTTTGAAGCCCTTTTTCACCTAAACACATTTGGAGATAAGAGCTCACAAGTCTTGACATTATTTCATTTTGTTATGTGTATCCGTCAAGGAACCAAGATACGATACAGCTACTAAAAAGTGATGATTGTGGAACAGAGAAACTTGACAGCATTTCATTTCCTTTGTGTTCTGATTATACATTTATCAGAAAACCTGTATCTCTTCCAGTTCAGCTAGAAATTGGTAGAATTCAAGAACTCAAAGGCCTGGCAAAGAACTGTCGTATTATTTGGTATCATCTTGCATTTTAGAGAAGTTGCTTGGTTGAGTCATTGTTAAAGCTTTTGATTCTCTTTTCATTCTTGGGACCCACTATCCACAGATCACATTTCTATAGGCTCTATAACTGCTTTGCCGCACAAATTAAACGCCAGGATATTTCATACATATACGCCAGCGTTTCAATGCTTGTCAATCAGAGTTTATAAAATATAGGGATTACAACCTGATATTAACATCCAAATCGATTGTGCTCATTTTATGTGTGAAAATGAGAAAGCCTCATGCAGACGCTAGATTCCCAGCCTCTTTGTCACGTTTTTAATTTCTCTCCAGGCTTTGAGTCAGTAAGATGATTTTGCTTATCAATTTAATGTACTGATAAAGCATATCTGTGGATCAGAATGATCAGAACTGTAGTGGATCTACAGGTTGTTTGGCATTAAGCCCAGCCCCACTGAGGGTTTTAATGGGGCTACTTCCTCCATAGAATAAATACATCCCTGGTTTTTAATATTGTGTCTCCGCTAGTGATTGCTTCATATGAAAAGTGGACAGAGAAATGCACTGCCTTAGGCAGGAGGACTTGAAAACTTTTAAACATGTTTTTATACCTGTCTTTTTTTTTAGGTGTACTTCAAGAGGAATTATCCAGATATTACTCACAATGGCCATGTGGTTATGAACGCTTCCAGTGGACAGCCCTCAGCCTTAACGATTTTTGAGACAGCACTGTGATTCTACCATGACGTCAAGTCTGTTCCAGAGGCAATTTTCCAATAGTTTTTGCACTGTGTTAACTACATTTTACTTATTTTTATATCAGCAGCAGATATTTACACATAGAATATTGTTAGTCTATTTGGATTTTTTTCCTGCAACTTCACCCAGTGGTTTCAGGCTCTTAACAAAATTATTATTATTATTTATATGTTAATAGTATTTTTGTCTTATCTAAATCAGAGGTACGGGCCACCAATAAAAACTGTCTACCAGGTTTCGTGCCTTAAAGAGACTCCAGAGCCAAAGCACATTTTCTAAGGTGTAAGACAAAGTTGTCATAGATGTTTTTTTACTGTCCCCAAATTACATATTCCTTTCTAGTTATATCAGGGATTCTGTTTACTTGAAGACTCTGTGAAAGTTGCCATTTTGCCTTACCACTTTCTTTAACATAAGTAGGATCCACTATTCCCCACCAAAGACCTCTAATTAAGCTAGTACAAAATAGGGAAAACAAAAAATACACTTTAGTTGAAATTACAATAGGACGCGTTACCTAGGAGAGCCCCTCCTCCCCACCCCCCAAGATAAATGGTTAAAATACATGAAGGTCAGTATTTCATTATATCTTCTAAAAGAGATGGAAGAGAAAGGAATGCTTTCAGAAAATTGCCACTCTATGGGAATTTGATAATGATAGACACATGAGTGATTGATCAGCTTCTAGAGTCCATGGCTCTGACTTGATATACCTGTTGCAGTTTTAGATTCAGCTTGGTGATATTTCAAAAAGGCCATGCTGCTAACTGAAATTCCTGAGTATGAGGTGGTGATTTCATCTGGATTTCTCATGACGATTGACCCTCTACTGGCATAAGCCTTTTGGTTTAGCCATCATTGAAATCCTGTCTAAATAGAAAGAGAAAAATAGAAAGTGAGAAAAATAGAAAGCCGTTGCCTACATTGACTGCGTTTATGCCCTGTGTTCTCAGGATGCATCAGGAAGGTTCACTTTCATGAGCCTGCCCAGGTTAGTTTACTTCTGACCACTAATTGCACTTTGTCTAGATCTTTCAGATCAGTAGATCAACAAACCACAATACTTCTAGGGCCTACAGTACTTGATTTGAGCTGTAGGTCCTTAGCTTTTCTTCATGGTGGTGGCTATGGTGTATTGATTTCAAGTTACTAAAGTTACTGCCCTGGTTTTAAGTGTACTCTCATGACCTCTCAATAAGGCATAACCACCCTCAAATTGCATATGTTTATATATATATGTGCCTTCTGATAGCTGGTATTTGGACTCTTTACCAGAGAGAAACAGATATTTCATAGAATCAAGCCTTAAAAACCACATACTCAGCAAACTACCCAAATACATTGAGTGTAGTTTGTATTTAGAAATAATACGGTTAATGTTTAGTCCAATAATTATGTAGTAGTCATCGTTCTTATTTCAGGAGACTGAAATGACAACAAGGATAATATTGAGGTTTGTTAAAACAGTGGAAATATTTGAAATGTATATGTATGTGTTTATTTGGCCTTTAGAGGTTTGTTTGGGTGTTTTTGTTTTTTTTTTTTATCTTTAAAGGCAGTTAAATGTTTCTATTTTATTTCTTTTTCAATGGCATTATAGACTTTTTAAATGGAACAAAATTTAGTTGAAATAAATTTTTTCATCTCCAATGATCTGTGTTTTCATTTTTAGAGGTCTGACTCATGTCCTTCCTATTGAAAGCTTGTGTGTTTCCTTGAGATCCGTTCCCATCTCTTCTTGGTTAAACGTACACCAGATGCTCTATGCCGAGAGGTGGGTGGCACTGATTTAAACAGTTGCTACTGAAGTAAGCCCAGCTGTATCCCTTCCATTAAGGGAAAATCATAGCTTATGTTCCAGGATTGCTGCTGCTGCTGCTAAGTCACTTCAGTCATGTCTGACTCTATGTCACCCCATAGACCACAGCCCACCAGGCTCCCCCATCCCTGGGATTCTCCAGGCAAGAATACTGGAGTGGGTTGCCATTTCCTTCTCCAATGCATGAAAGTAAAAAGTGAAAATGAAGTTGCTCAGTCGTGTCCAAGTCTTAGCGACCCCATGGACTACAGCCTACCAGGCTCCTCCGTCCATGGGGTTTTCCAGGCAAGAGTACTGGAGTGGGGTGCCATTGCCTTCTCCGGTCCCAAGATTGAATCAAGTATTAAATTGTTGGAGTTGGGGGGTTTTTATTTTTGTACCAAACTAGCAAGAAACCTCTACTGCTGCTACATTTAAATTGCCTACAGGATATATGTTCTCAAAGTGTAGTCATTAGGCCAGCAGCAGCAGCATCACCTGGAAACTTGTTAGAAATGCTGATTCTTGTGTCCCGTATCTACTAAATCAGAAACACTGGTGGTGGGGACCACTGGTCCCCAGTTGCCTTAACAAGGCCTAAGGGTGATTGTGATGCAGTCCAACGTCTGAGAACCAGTAACACAGGAAATAAAGAACTCCTAAAACTCATTAAGAAAAACACAGAACGCCCAATTAGAGAAATGGACAAGAGACTCAAATAGGCCCTTCACAGAAGAGAATATCCAAATGGCCAAAAACTGCAAAAGGGCTCAGTCTCATTAGTTACCAAGGAAATGCAAATTAAAACCTCAACAAGATACCACTAAACACCCAGTAGAGTAGCTAAAATTAAAAAGGTTGAGAATAAGAATTAAGTGCAGATGAAGCAGTGGGAACTCTTGTGCACTGCTGCGTGTGCAAAAAAGTATATGTTGACATAAACTTTGGAAAACAACTTGACAGCATTTACTCATACTGTGTGCCCTCAGATCCATTAATTCTGCTCCAAACATACACACTTGTTCAAGGATGTTCTTAGAAACCTAATTCCTAGTAGCCACAAACTAGACATTATCCATATGCTCTTCAACAGCAGAAGGAAAATGGGCTGTGATGTAATAGAATATCCCCCAGCAATGATAGCAGTTGAACATCAACCACCCAGGTGCAACACAAACTTAAGCCTGACCCCCAAAGAAAATGTATGATTCCCTTTACACAAAGTTCAGACATAGTTACAATCAAATCATAGTGTTCAAAGTCAGCTTCTGAGTTACTTAAAATCTCTTGTTGGGGGGAGTGGGGTTAGGTGGATATTGGTTGGGCTCTTCATTTCTTTTCCTCACTTCTTTGTTGCATGTCATAATTCACAATTAACTAAAAAGAAAGTTCTCGGCCTCATTTTTCTTGTAGAATCACATTCAAATGCAGCGGTCCGGTAATCTAAAGGTGAACAATCTATACCTGAGGAGTTATTTTTGCTGAGTTGTTAAAATATGAACTCTGCACAACGGTTGTCTTCTAGCCCATAGCAAATGGCTTCATGTGAAGCTCTTGGTATAATAGAGTTCAAGGTCTGCATCTTGTCTGAACAACCAAAGTAAATCCTACTTCGTCTCTCCAATTCTGTCCAAGTGGTTCTAGATTTTATTTTTTTTTAACCACTTTATTGAGGTATGATTGACATACCAAAAGTTGTACATAGTTAATGGAAACACCTTGAAAAGTTTGAAGATAGTACACACTCAATGAAATCAACCTCACCAGCTATGCCATAAACATATCAATCACCTCCAAAAGTTTCCTCCCACCCTCCTTTTTAATCTCCACTAGTAGGAAAGAGACAAGCACGTCAGTCTAATGCTAACTGCTTTCAATAACAGCATAAATGTGTTTTCTGAAGAAACAATTGAAGTCAATTCCACAAGGCAGTGATTTAGACTAAGTATGATGATTTGGTGAGTTAAATATTAATATGTACCTTTACATAAGGTACATATGACCGTATGTAAATTGATGAAAATCTGGGTTTTTCTTTCGGATAGTTTGTCTAGAGATAAATAGAAGCCTCTCTTCTCAAATCTGAGTATTTTTCATATCGAATTCTGAGAAATTTAAAGATGTTCAGATTCTTAGGGCTTGAGTGTGTTAGATTGAGCACCTGTGTTTGTAAGTCAGGCTGTGTATGACATTCTGGATACCACATCTCGAGAAAATTTCTTTGTAATTTCACTAATGTATTTCAGGGAACGGATGAACTTTTATTAAAAGCAAGGAAATCTTTCACATGGAATGAGGAAAACAGAGACAGTTCAAATTCAAAACAAAACTCCAAAATCCATGTTCGTATAATCAACCCAGTTTAGTCTCCAAATGACCTAATTCTCCAAAGTTCATTTATTGAAACTGAATAAGTACAGTATGTGTCACTAAAGGAAATTGGTTCAGTTCAGTTGCTCAGTTGTGTCTGACTCTGCAACCCCATGGACTGCAGCACACCAGGCTTCTCTGTCCATCACCAACTCCCAGAGTTTACTCAAACTCATGTCCATCAAGTTGGTGATGCCATCCAACCATCTCATCCTCTGTTGTCCCCTTCTTCTGCCTTCAATCTTTCCCAGCATCAGGGTCTTTTCCAATGAGTCAGTTCTTCGCATCAGGTGGCCAAAGTATTGGAGTTTCAGCTTCAGCATCAGTCCTTCCGATGAATATTTAGGACTGATTTCCTTGAGGATTGACTGGTTTGATCTCCTAGCAGTCCAAGGGACTCTCAATAGTCTTCACCAAAACCACAGTTCAAAAGCATCAATTCTTCAGTGCTCAGCTTTCTTTATAGTCCAACTCTCACATCCATACGTGACTACTGGAAAAACCAGAGCTTTGACTAGACAGACCGTTGTTGCAAAGTAATGTCTCTGCTTTTTAGTATGCTGTCTAGGTTGGTCATAGCTTTTCTTCCAAGGAGCAAGTGTCTTTTTAATTTCGTGGCTGCAGTCACCATCTGCAGTGATTCTGGAGCACCCCCAAATAAAGTCTCCCACTGTTTCCATTGTTTCCCCTTCTATTTGCCATGAAATGATGGGACCATATCCTCTGATCTTAGTTTTCTGAATGTTGAGTTTTAACCCAACTTTTTCACTCTCCTCTTTCACTTTAGTCAAAGAGGCTCTTTATTTCTTCACTTTCTGCCATAAGGGTGGTGTCATCTGCATATCTGAGATTACTGATATTTCTCCTGGCAGTCTTGATTCCAGCTTGTGCTTCTTCCAGCCCAGCATTCAGTATGATCTATTCTGCATATAAGTTAAATAAGCAGGGTCACAATATACAGCCTTGACATACTCCTTTCCCGATTTGGAACCAGTCTGTTGTTCCATGTCCAGTTCTAACTGTTGCTTCTTGACCTGCATACAGATTTCTCAGGAGGCAGATCCGGTGGTCTGGTATTCCATCTCTTTAAGAATTTGCCACAATTTGTTGTGATCCACAGAGTCAAAGGCTTTGACGTAGTCAATAAAGCAGAAGTAGATGTTTTTCTGGAACTCTTGCTTTTTTGATGATCCAGTGGATGTTTGTAATTTGATCTCTGGTTCCTCTGCCTTTTCTAAATCCAGCTTGAACATCTGAAAGTTCATGGGTCACGTAGTGTTGAAGCCTGGCTTGCAGAAGCCTGGCTAGCATTACTTTGCTAGCGTGTGAGATGAGTGCAATTGTGCGGTAGTTTGAACATTCTTTGGCATTGCCTTTTTTGGGGATTGGAATGAAAACTGACATTTTCCAGTCCTGTGGCCACTGCTGAGTTTTCCAAATTTGCTGGCATATTGAATGCAGCAGTTTTACAGCATCATCTTTTAGGATTTGAAATAGCTCAATTGGAATTCCATCACTTTGTTCATAGTGATGCTTCCTAAGGCCTCAATTGGAATTCCATCACTTTGTCCAGTAGCTTTGTTCATAGTGATGCTTCCTTTTTTTTTTTTTTCATAGTGATGCTTCCTAAGGCCCACTTGACTTCTCATTCCAGGATGTCTGGCTCTAGGTGAGTGACCACACCATCGTGATTATCTGGGTCGTGAAGATCTTTTTTATAGTTCTGTGTATTCTTGCCACCTGTTCTTAATATCTTCTGCTTCTGTTAGGTCCATACCATTTCTGTCTTTTATTGTGCCCATTTTTGCATGAAATGTTCCCTCAGTATCTCTTATTTTCTTGAAGAAATCTCTAGTCTATCCCGTTTATATTCTCCATTAAAAAGTTACAGACTTCATCATCCCTCAAAAATTTTTTTTTAAAAAGGTTAGCATGTTGCCTCAAATTTCAGTAAATTCATAGATTAATATTCACGAACTATGTGGCATATGTGCTTTCATCCTTATCAAATTAAGAATTTTGAGCCAAAGAGGGACCACATAACACACAAAGTCCTTGTTTCCACCACTCTGTATTCTATTTTGGGATTTTAAAATGTTACAAGTATGTAAATATCCAGTAATTGTTAAATAAAAATCCTCCCCAAATACTGGGATTTTTTTTGGATACTGGTTGCAGATTGGTTCTCTGGGATGTACTAGATAGAGTTTAGTGCTGGAATGTTTATTAGGGGCACCCCTAATATCACCACTGGTGGAATCAGAAGGGATAGAGCAGAGGAAAAAATTGAGCTGGAACACCGGCCAGGTGACCTTAGATGTCCCCATGGGGGCTCTGAAGAGAAGATGGCTCTTCAGGGTTATCCTGACACGTCCAACGACCAGGCCTTTTTACCTTCACCTGGATGGGTCATTGCACAGAAGCTGCCCCCAGAGGGGCTGGTGGTTTAAGGTTGCCCACTGGCAGCACTTCCAGCAGCTGGACAACAAGTCCTTGAAGGGAGGTCAGGGCAGCATGTTTCCATGTCCCCCCCACAGCATGTGTCACAGCTCCAGTGGTTGGTGATTAGGATGTACAGTCACAGAAAACTGCTGGTGACTTAACATTTAAGTCAAAATGATGACTTAGTCATTCTCCTCAATACTATATGGTCTAAAAAACAGAGAAGCTCCATCTAGGGGAGATATCCTCATTCTCTAGGGTCAGCCCAGTTGTCACATCTTCTAGGAAGTCAACTTAAGGTCAATCATCATCCTAGGTAACTCAGATTTCTGTAATATCCTGAGCACCTCTCATTAAACTGAACCATGCTTGGCTAGTGTCCTGTTGTCCTGAGAAAACTTATTTTTTGAACAAGGGACTCTGTTCTTTTCATTTTGCTCTTGTCCTATAAATTATGTAGCCTTCGCTGACTATGAGTATTCATATGTGGTCTGTTTTCTCACTAAACCACATGAGAAAAAGTCTTGGAACTGTGCCCTATTCATGTTTTTAATTACATCTTTCAGCACCGTGTCTGTCACATAGAGGGTGTGGTGCCTAGTAAATGTTTGGTGCATGAATAGACAACTGAGAATAAATCTTCTCAACTTCATAATTTTGAAATTCTAAGGTAGCCTAGGATAACAGAAAAGCCCTGGCTTTGAAATCAGTCACACTGATCTGTCAGTTCTTTCTCTACTGCTCACTAGCAGCGTGGGTGTCCAGAGAATGTACTGTCCAGAGAATGTACTGTCCAGAGTGGAACACTTGAGAGTTAAAGGAAAGCAGTAACCAGCAAAGGTACCAGGATAATAAACTGGCATCATCCTTGACAAAATGGGCTCTGGTCACCTTATATCCATATAGCCATAGTTACATGCTTGGCTAAGTGTTTCAACCTCTTTGAATCTCACTTCCTTCATCTGGGAAATGAATACAGTTCCTGCCCTTGGACCATTGCTTTGGTTGGGGTGATGGAGGGACCAAGAGCATCCAAAGACATGGTGGACTCACTGACCTTGGTGATTCCTAACCACCAGGAGAGGAGAGCAAGATGAGTGTGGATGAAGGAGGTGTGTAGACTGTAGAAGGTATATTTGAGGAGGTCCTCATCTGATGGCCTAAACCAGACTGTTCCTCCTTCACGTGTAATTAAAATGATACAAGCACACGGGGAGGAGCACAAGCTCTGGAGTCAGTCTTCCAGGGGCAAATACCAGCTCCTCTGGACCCTAACTGGATTTGGATTCAAGTTCTGTTAACTGATATTCACTGGGTCTTAAGGTTCGGAACCCCACTGTGCCTCAGTTTCTTTGTAACGTTGAGATGAGAGTAGTATGTTTCTCAGAGGGTTATTGCCAAGATTAAACACGACAGTGACACTCACAGTGTGGCCTGTGGGCTAATGTTAGTCCACAGCCTGTTTGTAACCAGGTTAGAAGTAAGTACAGGAATTTTAAGAAAGTAGTGACAGCCATACTTCGGATGGGTCAGATCTTGAACAGGCCATAGACCAGCGTGTCACACTTGCAGGGGAGGTGCACGTGGCTGAGCCGCACACCAGCCATGCACAGTGGGGTCATTGATTAGTTTGCAATGTAATGAAAATATAAATAAAACTGATTCTTAACCCCAGACAGTTTAGACTCTCTATAACACTAGTGTCTTTATTCATTGTTTTCATGATATTTACGTTTAAAATTAGACCATATAAACTTTCAAAAGGCCCCACTATACATTAACAATTCTTTTTTTAAGTCTTTCTTTTGTGTTGGCACATAGCCTGTTAACAATGTTGTGATAGTTTCACAATGAAGGGACTCAGCAGTACATATACATGTATCCATTCTCCCCCAAACCCCGCTCCCATCCCTCCTGCCACAAAACATCGAGCAATTCCATAAGCTGTGGTGTTGGAGAAGACTCTTGAGAGTCCCTTGGACTGCAAGGAGATCCAACCAGTCCATTCTGAAGGAGATCAGCCCTGGGATTTCTTTGGCGGGAATGACGCTAAAGTGGAAACTCCAGTACTTTGGCCACCTCATGTGAAGAGTTGACTCACTGGAAAAGACTCTGATGCTGGGAGGGATTGGGGGCAGGAGGAGAAGGGGACAACAGAGGATGAGATGGCTGGATGGCATCACTGACTCGATGGATGTGAGTCTGAGTGAACTCCAGGAGTTGGTGATGGACAGGGAGGCCTGGCGTGCTGCGATTCATGGGGTCGCAAAGAGTCGGACACAACTGAGTGACTGAACTGAACTGAACTGATACAGTAGGTCCTTGTTGGTTATCCATTTTAAATATAGCAGAGTGTACATATCTAGCCCAAACTCCTTAACTATCCCTTCCCTCTATCCTTCCCCCACCCTGGCAATCATTTTGTTTTCTAAGTCTGTGAGTCTCTGTTTTGTAAGTTCATTTGTATCATTTCTTTTTGGATTCCACATATAAGGGTCATATGATATTTCTCCTTCTCTGTCTGACTTACTTCACTCAATGTGACAATCTCTAGGTCATCCATGTTGCACATTAGCAATGTTTTTAATAGCATTAAAAAGTTAAATTCCTGCTCAACATTAGGAGGGCTTTTTTCTTAAGTGTGTTTGTTGGGTGTGTTTGTACCCACTCTATTCGTGAATGAGTAGCATGCTCCTGATGAAGATAGTACTTGGAAACACAGCAGGCCCCTTTAAAAGCCTTTCGGAGAACACAGGACTTTATGTGTAAGCTGTTGATTTTTCTTTAAAAACAGAATATGGATTAAAAAGCTCCTGCTTTTTAAATCTAATGTTCTAAAGGAAATTCACCTCACTTTTCTTTCAAAAAACTGAAACAGCAGTCTATGTGTTGAAAAATCTGAGAGAAATATATATTTATTTGAATTTAGAACTGAAAATAGAACATTAATAGAAGAAATAACATGCCCCAGCCCTGTAAGACCTCAATCTATACTCCAGGCCCATCTAACTCGCCTCAGGGGTCAACACTGGAATTTGTATAATTTTTCAAGAAGCAAGATCAAGACTTAGATACACCAAGAATGCTTTATGGAAAGCTTACTTTGGACGGTTCTGACTTAATTTACTTTTTCACTCAGCAACTAAATTCTTGCTCCTAAAACTAGCCAACTTACAATTATCCATCCCAATAGGTAGAAGCTTTGAGTATTCCAAAACAGTGTTTGATCCAAAAGCTATTTAATTTTGGAGTACATTATGTGAAAAACATTTTTTTAATTAAATTTTTCAGACTACCTAAACAAAAATTAATATGTCTCTGAGACAAAGTTTATATCATGTTAGAAGTGTTGTAAGTAAGAAAGAAACAGTCAACAGAGGATTGAGAATTTTAAAACTTTACATTTTATGACAATGAATTTTTTTTTTTTTTTTTTTTTAGCATGAACCCATGCCCCCTATGGTAGAAGTTCAGAGTCTTAACAATTGGACCACCAGGGAATTCCCTAACACAATGATTTTTTTTTTTAATCCAAGAGTTTATAATACTTTTACTAAAATATAAGATAGGTAGAGAGATAGAAAAATGTGAATGGAAAGGTCTTTTTTCCAGTAGAATGCCAACTAACAAATGTAGAAAAGTGTTTGACAGATAAAGTACCATATAGCAGTCATTGCTGTCATAAGTAATTCTGATAAAATTCAGCAGTTGGCTGATAAATGAATACAGAGTGATGTTTGAGGGATGGAAGAGATAGGGAATTTTCATGGACTGATTTCCCAGAGTAATTAGTTAATAAAAGAGTTGCTATATCGTTAAAGTGGAAAAATCGGGCAGACAGGACCCTAACCAAGTAACCAGAGTTATTTTCATCAGTAAGGGACCAACAGACACCCTTGACTCTTGATGTGTAAAGTAATGAATCATTAGTTTACATAGAATCATTGCTATGGTATTCCTACACCCACCTCCAATATAAAAAACAAAGCTTAAGTTAAATAAGGGTTCAGTTCAATTCAGTTCAGTCACTCAGTCATGTCTGACTCTTTGCAACCCCATGAACCGCAGCATCCCAGGCCTCCCTGTCCATCACCTTCTCCCGGAGTTCACCCAAACTCACGGCCATGGAGTCGATGATGCCATCCAACCATCTCATCCTCTGTCATCCCCTTCTCCTGCCCTCAATCTTTCCCAGCATCAGGGTCTTTTCAAATGAGTCAGCTCTTCGCATCAGGTGACCAAAGTATTGGAGTTTCAGCTTCAACATCATTCCTTCCAAAGAACACCCAGGACTGATCTCCCTTAGGATGAACTGGTGGAATCTTCTTGCAGTCCAAGGGACTCTCAAGAGTCTTCTCCAGCACCACAGTTCAAACGCATCAATTCTTTGGCGCTCAGCTTACTGGAAAAACCATAGCCTTGACTAGATGGACCTTTGTTGACAAGGTAATGTCTCTGCTTTTGAATATGCTATCTAGGTTGGTCATAACATGCCTTCCAAGGAGTAAGCGTCTTTTAATTTCATGGCTGCAATCACCATGTGCAGTGATTTTGGAGCCCCCCAAAATAAAGTCTGACACTGTTTCCACTGTTTCCCCATCTATTTTCCATGAAGTGAGGGGACCAGATGCCATGATCTTCGTTTTCTGAATGTTGAGCTTTAAGCCAACTTTTTCACTCTCCTCTTTCACATTCATCAAGAAGCTCTTTAGTTCTTCTTCACTTTCTGCCATAAGGGTGGTGTTATCTGCATATCTGAGGTTATTGATATTTTTCCCAGCAATCTTGACTCCAGCTTGTGCTTCATCCAGCCCAGCGTTTCTCATGATGTACTCTGCATATAAGTTAAATAAGCAGTGTGACAATATATAGCTTTGACGTACTCCTTTTCCTATTTGGAACCACTCTGTTTTTCCACGTCCAGTTCTAACTGTTGCTTCTTGACCTGCATACAGATTTCTCAAGAGGCAGGTCAGGCAGTCTAGTATTCCCATCTCTTACAGAATTTTCCACAGTTAATTGTGATCCACACAGTCAAAGGCTTTGGCATAGTCAATAAAGCAGAAATAGATGTTTTTCTGGAACTCTCTTGCTTTTTCGATGATCCAGCAGATGTTGGCAATTTGATTTCTGGTTCCTCTGACTTTTCTAAATCAAGCTTGAACATCTGGAAGTTCACAGTTCACATATTGCTTTTTGAGCATTACTTTACTAGCATGTGAGATGAGTGCAATTGTGCGGTAGTTTGAGCATTCTTTGGCATTGCCTTTCTTTGGAATTGGAATGAAAACTGACCTTTTCCGGTCCTGTGGCTACTGCTGAGTTTTCCAAATTTGCTGGCATATTGAGTGCAACACTTTCACAGCATCATCTTTTAGGATTTGAAATAGCTCAACTGGAATTCCATCACCTCCAGTAGCTTTGTTCGTAGTGATGCTTCCTAAGGCCCACTTGACTTCACATTCCAGGATGTCTGGCTCTAGGTGAGTGATCACACTGTTGTGATTATCTGGCTTGTGAAGCTCTTTTTTATACAATTCTTCTGTGTTTTATGTATGAACAATATCTTATCCACCTTCACAGAAGCTCCTGGCTTCAATATCCCCACACCATCAGGACACGCTTAGGACAGATAATCATTCATTTCTAAAACTTTGAAAACGTATTTAATAAATACATACATATCACTGTGAAAGTGTTAAGAAAACCCAGTGATACACACAAACTACTTTGTCATTGCAGCTCCGGAACAGCCACGTAATGGTCCTATATGATCTAGTTTTCACTGATAACTTTGGCTTCCAAATAACACAATGGGTCTAGATATGCTGACACATGTCTCTTGGGGAGGCACCTAAGATCAGTCATCAGGCAACAAGAAAAGTTAGGCAAATTTCCCTGAAAAAGTTGGTGGTTTTCCATATTGTATGAATGTTCCAGCTTCTGATTTACATGTGTAGGGGTAAAAATGCAGATGACAATTGGGAATCTGAGACAATTACTTCTTTGGGTGGAATTGGACTTTCAGGTGTTTCTACAGCAGCTGGGCGCCAAGGTGAGGACTGGCGGGTAAACTGTATCAACAAGCCAGCCCAGCCCTGATGTCTATGGCTGGACCTCAGTAGCCAATCCACAAAGGAGGACTAGCTACTTGTAGACGGCTGTTTGTCCTCTTTCTTGCTTTCTCATCTTGGTTTCCTCCCCTTCTATTTGGAACTCCTGACTATTAGTCTTTTGGATGGAGGCAGTAGAGTCTTTTTGAGAACAAGTTCTATGTTGGAGTCAGCAGTAGTTAACCCTACCTGATAAAGATATCACTATGTTGATTTCATCAGAGCCAGGAGCTTCTCTTCAAGGCTAGTTTTTGAAGAGATAGACCAGGTAGCTGCCCAAGCATTGTGATTTAAGGAGCCCTGGGGAAGATCTTCTATACAAACTATGTTTTCCACTGATGCTTAAAAGGCTGTCATTGTTGATTCATTCAGGTGGCTATCTTTCCTTGAGGTTCTTTTAGAACTGAGATCCCATAGTCTCATGAAAGTACAAAACATTAAGTCTTTGACACTTTAACTCAAGTGAGTTTGCCATATCACTTTCTCTCTAATAGAAGAAGCAGTGGATACCACCCACAGTTTGTAAGGGTGGGTGTTAGTGATCCACCTGGAAGGGAAGAGCTCATCCTCATTAAGTATGACAGGAAACTTGACCAGTAAATATATTTCAACAACCAGGTTGCCCAGTAATATCAAATCACAATAAGGAAATTGTCAATACCCTGGATAACACATAGGCAATTGAATTCAGCTTCATTTTGGGGATCCAGATAGAAACATTTGAGCAGCACCCACTCTCTGTGCACACATGCACGTGTGCTCAGATGCTTCAGTCGTGTAGAACTCTTTGCCACCCTATGGACTGTAGCCTTCCAAGCTCCACTGTCCATGGGATTCTCCAGACAAGAATATTGGAGTGGGTTTCCATGCCCTCCTCCAGGTAATCTTGACGTAGGGATCAAACCTGAGTCTCTTACCTCTCCTGCATTGGGAGGTGGGTTCTTTACCACTACTGCCGTATAAGAAGCCCTTCAGCCTTGCCTATTTAACCAAATTATCACTCAGATTTGCCCTGGGGCAGAATTGGTTGAAGGATCTTGTAGGCTTTGGCTTTGAGTTCATCATTCTGGGAAGAAGGAAGTTGAAGAACCAGACCTGCTTAGTATGGAGAGGGCTGGCCAGCTTAGGCGGAGAAGGCAATGGCACCCCACTCCAGTACTCTTGCCTGGAAAACCCCATGGATGGAGGAGCCTGGAAGGCTGCAGTCCATGGGGTCGCTGAGGGTTGGACACGACTGAGCAACTTCACTTTCACCTTTCACTTTCATGCATTGGAGAAGGAAATGGCAACCCACTCCAGTGTTCTTGCCTGGAGAATCCCAGGGACGGGGGAGCCTGGTGGGCTGCCGTCTATGGGGTTGCACAGAGTCGGACACGACTGAGGTGACTTAGCAGCAGCAGCAGCAGCAGCCAGCTTAGGTACCAAAGGAGTTACTGAGAACAGCTGGGTCTCATTCATCAGAGCCTGGCTAAATATGGCATCTGGGCCATAGAAGAATAACCAATGTTGGTGAGGAAAATGAATGGCTTTCATACTGAGCGTTAATTGAACAAGCTGATACTTGTTTCAGGCAAACAAATGTCACCTACATCTCAATAACAAAAAATTCAGATGTAGTTTAAACTTTTAGAAAACTGAATAGAGACAATGTATTTATGGACCAATGTGCTATGTTATACCAACACTTTTTCTGTTTGTTTTTTTCCCTCTACTTTACTATAGGAAATTTCTATTGCCCGCAGGGCTTGCTCCTGATATTTTCTAGCCCAGAACAGGCGCACAAATGGAGGCCCACATATTATATGTCTAAATAGGTAGAATCAACCTAACAGAGTGTTCAATAATGTGTTATCCTCCCACCTTGATAATCCTTCCCAACTACCTGGAAGGCTCAATTCGAATTGGCTCGATTCGAATTTAGAATTCTTGGATTCTCAGAGTTCTTGCTGAAACGTGGAGGTGTGGGGCAAGCAGGCCCATGCCCACAGCCCACACCTAAAAGAGCCTCCCTCACAGTAGTAGAGACACCCCAGCTGGTACAGGCAAGTTCTGTCCACCGCTCGCTCCCTACCCTGAAAAATGGGCCCTTCCAGGCCCAGGACTACTCACACCTGCGGTGTTGCATGGTGCTATCAACCTTGGGAGGATGGACTTGGGCAACAGGCCCATGCATGTTCTCGATGTGGGCTGGAGCCATTTGAGACAGCCATTCTGGGTCCTGAGTACCCTGAGTGTCTACATTAGTCCTTCTGGATCTTTAAGGTGCCAGTAATCCCCCCAGGGATCTTGTTAGAATGCAGACTCTTATTAACATGGGAGCCTGCATGTCTCACCAGTGTCCAGGTGATGCTGATGCTGCTGGTCTGTGGACCACACTCTTGTCAAGCGAGCATCTGGAGGAGAGGGCTCTGGACACGTGTGTCCTCTTGGTTCTCAGAGGTTTCACCCCATGTATACTGGGGAGGGGGTGTTAGAGGAGGGTTAGACTGGGGTCCTCTAAATTGTGAGTCTCAGGGCAGAGGCCTCTTGCCCTGCTCTAAGGGAGGTCTGGTCCCTTCTTTGCCCACGTCCTGATGCATCCGTGGGCTCTGTTCCCACACTGCAGGCCCTGGTCCTCCCCTACCAGCTCTGCCACAGCAGCCCTTTGATCTCCCACCCACTCTTCCCAAGTCATGTTTCTTTTGGCTCCTTTTTCTGCGGTGTTCCCACTCCTTCCCCTGATTTTCTCTTACGCCAAGAAACAAATGTAAAAATAACATTTCAAAAATATTGAAAATTAATGCTGATGAAATCATGGTTTTGTTTTCTTGGGATGTAAGCAGGCAGTAACAACAACCAGAGATACAACCTCTCCAGCGCCTGGCTGTTTTCCTGAACAGAATCCTACTGCTCACCCATTACCTGAAATCGGGATTTCCAAACACAAATGTTTGCTGGATCAGAGCAGACTGGATTTTTCTCCGGTATTTTTATTTTGACAAGGCTAAGAAAGCTGCTTTCTCATCATCTGATGGAATCAAATAGGCTGCTAAAAATAACCCCTGCAAGTTTCTATTACAAACAGGGAAACACCTCTCCCGCTCCTTGCCTGTTAGTTACCTTGCTGATGAAGCTTAATCCTTCGACTTGTATTCAAGTATTTGCACTGGTTTTGGGTTCCTTTATTCTTTCTAAGGCTGTTTTTCACTATTGATCTGAGTTATTTGAACAGGTGGCTTTGCACCACCTACGCTAATGGCAGGCTTTTGTCTGCTTTGAGATTGCACAGGGAGGCGTTTAAGAAACGCAGAAACGTTTCTTTCTTGCTAAACTATTCACACCTGTCCTGATAACCACCTGTGGCGAGCTAAGACACCATTCCAGAGAGGTCTTCCCCGAAGTGGACACACGCTCAGCCAGGCAGAGGCCCAGAGGACGGCGAGCAGGCAGGAGTCCACCTTCTCTCTCCTGCAGCTCATGTGACAAGCAGCTCGGGCTCTGTGTCCTGTGTCCGGATGCACCCCCACCCCCGCTCTGTCCGGAAGCGAGTGGACATTAAGGACCCCTGCGGGGCAAGTTTGGGGGTCTTCGCTGGATCTGGTCGGTGGCCCGGTGCAGGTGGGCGCACGAAGCCTCTGGGGGCCACAGCAGACCACGGCCGCCGGCCTGAGCCGGGTTTCCCGATTCCTTGGTCCGGGGCGCTTCGGGCGGCAGCCTGGGGCGCGGGCCCGAGCTGCGCTTCTGCGTTTGGCGGGCGATCACAGGTTGGCGCCCGGGACGCTGCGCGCGCTCCCTGGCCGCACATCACAGGCGCCCGCGCTCCGCCGGGCGGCAGGGAGCCCGCCTGCTGCCTGGAACGCGATCAGAGGCCGGGCCTCCGAGCCCCGCGGGCGGGGCGGGGCGCGCACGGGCCGCAGGGGACAGCGATCGCGGGCGGGTTCCCACGGGGATGTCCGGGGCTGAGCGAGGGCTTCTCTCGGCTTCCCGCAGGGTGTCCTCCTGGTGGGAAGGCGGCGTGGGGAAAGGAGGTTAGTCCTCGGCTCTCCGGAGAAAGGGAGGCCGGGGCTCACTGGCCCCAGGAGGGGCCGTGTAGACGCTGCATAGGTAGTCACCGAGTGATAGGCTTTTCTAGAACATTGTTTTTGGCGGGGGAGTTGGGGGAGAGGAGGGGCGTCTACACTATTAGTTACCTGGTCAAAAGAAAAGAAAGAAAAAAAGCACATGAAATAGACAAGGCCGGCTTGGATGTAGTTTAAAGGGAGCTGGTCCTGACCACAAAGGTGCCTGTGTTGGTGCCCAGTGGTTCTCACCTGGAGCTACTCCTCATCTGAGCGCTGTAGGTGGGCTCCCGAACTGCCTCCCCTTCTGTTACCCGCAGGCACTCAGGGCAGCGGTGTGTGTGTGTGTGTGTGGTGCATATGTGCGCTCACACGTGTGCACGTGAGTGTGCCTGGCCTGTGTAGACACACTCACTCTCTCTCACACACACACACAATTACAGGTAATCTTCTGAGTGGCAAGGAAGAGGGAGTGCCTAGTGCTCTTCACCTCTATAGACGGCCCTGTACCTACCACGACAATCCAGTACCTTATCATCTCTAGGGGAGGCGGAGGTCAACTGGCAGCTCCCGTGGGAATACAAGGGTTCCCATCCAGTGGACCACCCATAAGAGGACCCTCATCCTCTGACCATAGTGACTGTTTCAGAGACTAGCATTGGCCTGAGGCCTGAACCAATCAGCATATGATGAGGTGAGTGGCAGGGAGGGCATTTAGGAGACCAGAAAGAATGAAAGCAAAACCATGAGTATGAGATGCACTGTCTGTAAGAAACATGAGACATTCTGAACCCAGAAACACAGGGTACGCTGTTGAAGGTGGTAGTGATGAGGCTGGAAGACAGGTTTAAGAGTGTATTATTAAGAGTCCTAACTGGCACTGCACAAGAATTCCTCTGACAGGGGGAAAATTTGGGGTGTCACTATGGAGAAGGGACTGAAATAGAGAAGAACACCAGAAGCTGATTAAGAGGTGGATGTAGCGGCTAGGGAAGAAACTCTGTAGGTCTGGGGAGTTCCAAGACATTTTAGAAACTGAAAGGCCTTCCATGTCTCTTGGACAAATGTGGTCTTGCGATAGAATTCGTTTTACTTATCTTCTTCACAGTGGCTGAAAATGTATTCCAGAGCGGAGAGACAGGAAGGAAGGAGGTTTCTAAACTTTTCTTAAACCACAGGATAATGAAAAATTATATCATATTGAGGGGTTTGCCTGGTGGCTCAGATGGTAAAGAATCTGCCTGCAATGCAGGAGACCCTGGTTCAATCCCTGGGTGGAGGACATCCCCTGGAGGAGGGCATGGCAACCCACTCCAGTATTCTTGCCAGGAGAATCCCCATGGACAGAGGAGCGTGGCAGACTACAGTCCATGGAGTTGCAAAGAGTTGGACATGACTAAGCGACTAAGCACATACCATATGGAAAGAATATTTTCAGGAGCTCAAAGGTGTCTCAGATTAAACACATGAAGTTATCAAAATTTGATTGATATGCTAGTTTAAAAGTGGGTTTATTGAGGTATGCAGTGCTGTGCTAAGTCACTTCAGTTGTGTACGACTCTGTGCAACCCTATGGACTGCAGCCTTCCAGGGCTCCTCTCTCTGTGGGACTCTTCAGGCCAGAATACTGGAGTGGGTTGCCACACCCTCCTCCAGGGGAATCTTCCCAAACCAGAGATTGAACTGCACAAGAACTGCAGAGTTCTTGTGCTTCCTGCACTGCAGGCAGATTCTTTACTGCTGAGCCACCAGGGAAGCCCTTATTGAGGTATACTTTATGAAAAAGGGCTTCCCTGGTGGCTCAGCTGATAGAGAATCTGCCTGCAATGAGGGAGACCTGGGTTTGATCCCTGGGTTGGGAAGATCCCTGGTGAAGGGAAAGGCTACCCACTCCAGTATTCTGGCCTGGAGAATTCCACGGACTATATGGTGTTGCAAGGAGTGGAACATGACTGAGTGACTTTCACTTTCACTTTCTTTTATGAAAAAGAAAAATTTTCAATTTTAAGTGTGCGGTTTGATGAGTTTTAAAGTGTATAAAGTCACATGTGCTGTGTGCTGTGAGTTGTGTCCGACTCTTTGTGACCCCATGGACTGTAGCCCGCCAGGCTCCTCTGTCCATGGAGATTCTCCAGGTAAGAATACTGCTGTGGGTTGCCATGTCCTTCTTCAGGGGATCTTCCTAACCCAGGGATTGAACCCAGGTCTCCCACATTACAGGCAGATTCTTTACCATCTGAACCACAAGGGAAGCCCAAGAATACTCGAATGCGTCGTCTATCTCTTCTCCAGGGGATCTTCCTGGAATTGAACCAGGGTCTCCTGCATTGCAGGTAGATTTTTTACCAGCTAAGCTACAAGGGAAGCCCATATAGTCACATAACCAATATATGTAACATTTCCATCACCCTACAATTCCCGTATGTCCCTTTGAAGTCAGTCTCCTTGCACCTCCAGCCCTTGGCCACCACTGGTAAGGTTTCTGTCTCTATGGTGTTTCCTTTCTGGTATATCATACACATGAAATCATACAGTCTGTAGTTTTTTGAATCCTGCTTCTTTCACTTAGCAAAGTGCTGTTGAAGTGCATCTATGCTGTTCCATTTATCAGTAGCTAGTTCTTTGTTATGCCCATGTGGTATTGCACTGTATGGATATATCACAATTTGTTTTTCCATTCACTCATTGATAGACATTTGGATTGTGTAAGGGGCTAAAAATACATCTGTATTCTAATCCTTTGATACTGTGAAAATTAATGTGGCAAAAGATGTGATTAAGTAAGACTCTCCAGAAGAGTAATTCATCCGGGATTATCCAGGTGGATCCTAAGTACCGTCACATGTATCCTTGTAAGAGAGACTCAGAGACTTTAGAGATAGACAAATGGAGGAGAGGTGACATGATGGTGGAGCAGAGAGAGATGCAGCCAGGAGCCAAGGAAAGCCAACAGCCACTGGAAGATGGAAGAGGAAAGATTCTTTGCTAGAGCCTCCAGAGGGGATGTGATTCTGCCTGCACCCTGAATCTGGACTTCAGGGCTCAAGAACTGTAAGAGAATAAATTTCTTCTGTGCTAAGAAATGAATGAGAAGTCCGTATTCCTCACATCATCACCAACACTTGGTATTGTCAGTCTTTTTAGTTTTCGCCATTCTAGTGGGTGTGTCATGGTATCTCATTTGGTTTTAATTTCATATCCTTAATGACTAGTAATGTTCCACATCTTTTTATCTATTCATTTGCCATACAGATTTTCTTTCAGTGAGATACTTTTTCAAATATTTTGCTCAATTTTTAATGAATTGTCTTTCATTACAGATAACTTAGATACTTTTAACATATACTATGGCTTCCCTGGTGGCTCAGAAGGTAAAGAATCTGCCTGCAATGTGGGAGACCTGGGTTTGATCTCTGGGTTGGGAGGATCCCCTGGAGAAGGGAATGGCTGCCCACTCCAGTACTCTGGCCTGGAGAATTCCATGGACACAGAAGCCTGGTAGGCTACAGTTCATGGGGTCACAAAGAGTTGGACACGACTGAGCGACTTTCTCTTCACTTTACTTCACATATACTATAACTTATACAAATATGACTTTATTTTATTGAGAACAAGATCCCCAGGGATCAAACCCATGTCTCTTACATCTCCTGCACTGGCAGACAGGTTCTTTACCACTAATGCCACCTGGAAAGCCCGTATAAAGAACAAAACATCTTTCAGTTTATACTTTGCATTATAACTCAACATACTGAATACATCTTTAACAAACTCTATTTTATATCTTTCCCTTTATCAGATATTAACATTTGGAACAATAGGGCTGAGTCAGACTTCATATCGGGTGCAACATCAAGTCTCTTCATTTATTCTGTTTTTGTTGGAGCATAGAGGGTGTTGTGGCAAAGAGGTGAAGAACACAAACGGCATGTTTTGCAATATTTGGGCATCTTTGCAATAAGCTGCTCCAAAAATCATTAATGATTTCATCTTCGATAGCTCTCCTTCCAGTTTTTCAGGATCTGAAGGCTGAAATTATTCATCTTCATTCTGAATTATTCAACTTTTTGTTTGTTCAGAGCTACAAGATTGACTTTTTGTTTCAAACTGCCATCTTTCTTGCCAGTCCAGGTTTGATGCATGAGACAGGGTGCTTAGGGCTTGTGCACTGGGATGACCCAGAGGGATGGGATGGGGAGGGAGGTGGGAGGGGGGTTCAGAATGGGAAACACATGTACACCCATGGCTGATTCATGTCAATGTGTGGCAAAAACCACTACAATATTGTAAAGTAATTAGCCTCCAATTAAAATTAATTAATTAATTAAAAAAATAAAACTGCCATCTTTTAGGTTCATCCATGAGAGAAGTAGAATAGAATGTTGTAGAATAGATGTAGAATAGAATTATTCAAGTAGAATAAATGTTGCAATATACAAGGAACATTGATACTCTCAGAAATGTGTGCTGAGGTTATAGGACTAATGACAGGCAGGTGACTGGTGAGTAAACATCATGCTGCTTACCTGTCCACAGGCATTGTACATGATGCTTCAGGTGCCTTTCCTCCTGGTCTCCCTGGTCTTCACTTTCACTTTAACTTTCCCCTTTCTCTAGTAAGTAGCATTTAGCCGCAAATTTGTCAACATCTAGGATAATCTGGTTTGGCTATTCAGTTGTACACTGTGTATTACTTCAACTACTGTGGAAAAGAATAAGTGACCATGAAATGTGGTGAAGTGTTTCCAGTGGTCAGCAAACTATGGGGAGGAATTTACAAGCTGCTTTAAAGGAAAAAGTTTTAAATGAGAAACAACATGGCAGAGAGTCGAGAATAAGCTGTGATCTTGATTAAAACTATTGTCAACAAGGACATACCTGTTCTTTGTTTTCTTTGGTAGCACTGTGGGGCATGTGGGATCTTAGATCCCTGGGCAGTGAACGTACTGGAGTCTTAACCTCTGAACCACCAGGGAATTCCCTAGACACCCCTGTTTTGTACTGCAGTTGTTTGAAAACTGGTCATGGTAATAGAACCGGGCTCCTTGGAGATACGGCTAATTCTCTGGTCGGGACATAGTATATACAGGATGAGCCTGGAGTGCCTCCAAGTAACTGAAAGAAAGACAGTACACAGAAACAAAACAAGGGGGCCACAGAGATGGACACATGAGCCAACCTGAAAGATCTCTCAGTGGCCAAACCTGCAACAATTTGAATGACAAAATCAATGTTGGGTTATATCTTAAGTATAAAGTACAAAATAAAAATCCATGGGTCCACAGTGAATGAAATGAATGGCTGAATAAAAAGTAAGGGAGGAAGAGAGAAATATACTACAGAAGAATTCAAAATTGTTTATGTAGATAATCCCCCCTAAAGGAGATGGAGCTTAACTCCCACTCCTTGAGTATGGGCTGTGCCTAGGGACCTCCTTCCAAAGAGATTATGGAAAGGAGACTGGAGAAAAAGTGGGAAACACTACTTCTGCCATGTGATTAAGATGAGCATTATCAGTGGTAAGTCATGTTTCTGGCGTATACTCTACCTGATGTGATGACAATGGCTCTTCACCTCTGTGGTCTTCATCCCCAACACATACAATCCCAGTATAACCAAAACATCAGACAAACTAGCATTCAGTTCAGTTCAGTCAATCAGTCATGTCCGACTCTTGACGACCCCATGAATTGCAGCACGCCAGGCCTCCCTGTCCATCACCAACTCCTGGATTTCACTCAAACTCATGTCCATAGAGTCGGTGATACCATCCAGCCATCTCATCCTCTGTCATCCCCTTTTCCTCCTGCCCCAATCCCTCCCAGCATCAGGGTCTTTTCCAATGAGTCAACTCTTCGCATGAGGTGGCCAAAGTACTGGGGTTTCAGCTTTAGCATCATTCCTTCCAAAGAACACCCAGGGCTGATCTCCTTTAGAATGGACTGGTTGGATCTCCTTGCAGTCCAAGGCACTCTCAAGAGTCTTCTCCAACACCACAGTTCAAAAGCATCAATTCTTCAGTGCTTAGCTTTCTTCACAGTCCAACTCTCACATCCATACATGACCACTGGAAAAACCATAGAACGTTATATAAACTACCTGACCAGTACGTCTCTAAGTGGTCAAAGTCATCAAAAACAAGTGAAGCTTGAGAAACTGTTGGAGGCCAAAGAAACCTAGGGAAACATGACTTCTAAATGTAACGTGGTGTCCTGGATGGGTCCTGGAACAGAAGAGGGGAGTTGGGGGGAAAATACAGTTAAATTCAAATGAAGTATGGAGTTTACTTAATTGTAATGTACTCATGTTGGTTCCTTAGTTATAACTAGTGTATATCATGGTAAGGTAAGAGGTTAACAACAGGGAAAACTAAATCTGTGAAATTTTTTCTATACATCTAAAACTATTCAATAATAAGTGTTTTATTTAAAAAGCAAAAAATATAAAACAACTGGTCATGAAAATGGATATGTTTATTATAGAGCCTGAGGTTCTATAAACCTGAGGTTCTAAAAAACTATAGCTACCATGAATAAAATGAAGTGGTGGTCAATTAAATTTTAGCATGGATTAGATCTAAAATAAAGATTATTTTATTATCTTGTTATTAAAAGCTCTGTTATTTAAAAAACACAGTGAGATTGTTTATTTTTCTTTCACAGAAATTAGTTAAATTTATCAAGAAATATTTGCTAATTTTCACCAATATTCATTACCCAATTTCTGGGCCTATCATTGTTACCAGTCTCACTCCATTACCTGGACTTTATTTTCCTTATTGTAAAGAACTTTACTTACATTCTTTTATTGAGGTTAGAGGGATAGAGTTATGAACTGAATGTTTGTGTCCCCCTCAAAATTCATATCTTGATGCCCCAAACCCAATTTTGGGGGAGTCCTTTGGGAAGTGATTAGAGCATGAGGGTGGGGTCCTCAAGCTGAGATTAGTGCCCTTATAAGAAGAGATACCAGAGATTGCCTATCACCTCCCTCCCCTTCCCCTTCTTCCCTCCCATTATTCTTTCTCTTTCCCTGGATCTCCCAATACCTGCCTTCTGAGGACACAGCAAGAAGACAGTCATCTGACTTACTGTGTTTAGTATGATAATCTCTAAGTCCATCCATGTTTCTGCAAATGGCATTATTTCACATTTTGTTCTTTATTCACGGTCCATCAATGCACTAACAGTGTGCTGTTTATAGAGACAGTAAAATCCCCTTAAGCAAAGGCCACATTTTATGAATATTCATTGCTCCCTGGGAGCAGTGTGTTTCCCCAGATTAAGTGCTCAGGATTTCTTTGGAAGGAATGATGCTAAAGCTGAAACTCCAGTACTTTGGCCACCTCATGCGAAGAGTTGACTCATTGGAAAAGACTCTGATGCTGGGAGGGATTGGGGGCAGGAGGAAAAGGGGACGACAGAGGATGAGATGGCTGGATGGCATCACTGACTCGATGGACCTGAGTCTGAGTGAACTCCGGGAGCTGGTGATAGACAGGGAGGCCTGGAGCGCTGTGATTCATGGGGTCGCAAAGAGTCGGACATGACTGAGCGACTGAACTGAACTGAGACATTGGCTAGCACTTTTTGACAAAGTGGAAAGATACACATAGTTTGTGATCAATTATGAACGTAACTGGGCTTCCCTGGTGGCTCAGACAGTAAAGAGTCTGCCTACAATGCAGGAGATTCTGGTTCTATCCCTGGGTTGGGAAGATCCCCTGGAGAAGGAAATGCCTCCCACTCCAGTATTCTTTCCTCGAGAATTCCATGGACTGTAGCCTGCCAGGCTCCTCAGTTACACTCCTCATGAGTTATACTCGTCATGAGTATAACTATGCTAATTTGCCTAGTTGATCAGTGGTGCTCAACATTATGAAGTCTGATGCCCGGAGAGTCACCTTAACCCTCCCCAGAAATTGATTGAGTCATCGATTTGGCCCCTAAATCACTGATCTCTGAAATGGTAGTTTCTCTTGCTTTCTGCCTTCATAACAAAATCAGACCGAATATGTGGCATTTGCATCAGTTCAGCAATGGCCCAAACAATCCAAATCAGCCGACTGTGGGAACTGTACTTATTATGATGACAGCAGGGAAAATTGGTATGTGTCAGCTTTTTTTCAAGGCCACACCTTCCACCCACTGGGCATTTGAGGACAGAGTTATAGTGCAGACTCTCTTGGCAAGCCTTTGTTCAAACTTTCTAGAGCTCATTTTCCTAACCATTCAGGCAAGTGAGGGCTCAACACATTCAGAGGGGAAATTTTAAGAAATTTTCCTTCTGAGTCCTTTCTGGAAAATATCAAGTTATACAATTCTTTCAGAAAATATTTCCCTAGGGAGCCATTGTTTTTGCGTACCTGCTCAAATTCCCTGGAACTGCACTAGAGGATAAGTTTGTATGAAATCATGCAGGACCCCTCAGCCCATTTTTCTGTGCATCTTGCCAGAGAACAGATCCATGACATGTTCTTAACTTGGGGACTTTTTATATTCCACAGAAGGGCCCTCTCGGGGACCATTTCTTCCACTTGTTGTTGCTGTTGTTGCTCAGTTGCTAAGTTATGTATGATTCTTTGCGACCCCGTGGACTACAGCATTCCAGGTTTCCCTGTCCTTCACTATCTCCTGGAGTTTGCTCAGATTCATCTCCACTGAGTCAGGGATGCTATCCAATTATCTCATCCTCTGCTGCCCCCTTCTCTTTTTGCCTTCAATCTTTCCCAACATCAGGGTCTTTTCCAATGAGTCGATTCTTCGCATCAGGTGGCCAAAGTATTGGAGCTTCAGCTTCAGCATCAGTCCTTCTAATGAATATTCAGGGCTTATTTCCTTTAGGATTGACTGATTTGATCTCCTTGCAGTCCAAGGGACTCAAGAGTCTTCTCCAACACCACAGTTCAAAAGCATCAATTCTTCAGTGCTCTGCTTTCTTTATGGTCCAACTCTCACATCTGTACATGACTACTGGAAAAACCACAGCTTTGACGATATGGACATTTGTCAGCAAAGTGATGTCTCTGTTTTTTAACACACTGTCTTGGTTTGTCATATGTTTGTCAAATGTTTCTTCCATTTGGTAAGACCTAAATGCAGGCATTTGATTATGACTTATTATCAGCAAAAGAGACGTCAATGTGGAAGAAACTCAGAGATTACTTGGCAACCACACTAAATTTCTCTTTCTGTGTCTTCCTAAAGAGTGTAGATTACACAGGAAAAAAAAAAGGTAAATCCAAGAACAGGCTTGAGTAGCCTCTAGTTCCCTATGGAAAACATGCAAACAGACTCTAGTATAATACGAAAGAGCAAAACAAATAACGTTGTACACAGTAAGTTTTTCACAGACAAACCTGAAAACTGGAAATTCCTCAGCCAAATTGTGGCAGGTGGGAGAAATTGTAGTGAAACATCAAGCACCACAAAGTCCCAAAGACTCATATTCAAAAGCACATGGTCTGTGGGAAAGGCAAATACAGAGTGGTGAATAAGATATTCCGAGTGAACACTTGAAGTATATCAGCATGTGTATCTAAATTCCTTAATTACTGTGTTCAAAGGAGCAAATATTAAGGTGCCATAACTGTCTCCCAAATATTTACTTTAGGGATAAAGCTTTCTATGCTTACTTTTAATCCTTAGGCAGTTTTCAGAGAGAAAAAAAATCAGATGAAATCCATCCAGCCATGTCTAATTATGCGAAAGAAGGAAATAATACACTTTTCTTAATACAAAGAAAAAAAATTATGATTGTTCCTTTGATGAATATGATGTCTTTCATTTTGCCTCTGTGTGTGAAGTTTTTGCCGATGTATTTCTGATATGTAACTTTCTACAGATAAAGGTCCAGAAGATCTCTTTCTTCAGCAAGCTCCTGGGGGGTGACTAACCAGAGAAGGCGGATAGAGCTGTAGAATAAGCTCACTCATTCATTCATTCATCCCTATATATAACACTTTGAATGGATGAGCACTTTAAGTGGTGACACTCTAAGTCACCTCTCCTGCAGTGTCCAGAGACTTGGTGGGTAAGTGTAAAATAGGACTTAGACTTTGACAAGGGAAGATCTTGAGGGTCATTGCTGATCATTAAATTAACCTACTATAGAGGACTTCCCAGGAAAATGGAATACAGCGGGTAAGTCACAGGTTCAATTGAGAATCCCGGGATTCTTCAATTCTAGCTGTACAAAAGGATTACCTGAGAAGATTTTTCAAAAGCTGGACATTCCCCGCACCGACCCCCACCTCACACCCCTCCCCCCAAATCTGGCTCAAAGTTTCAGGGGTGAACTGGGCTGAGTCACTTTTTAAAAGCTCTCAGTGATTCATGCTGATGTATAGCAGAAATGAAACCAATGTTGTAAAGCAATTATCCTTCAGTTAAAAATAAATAAATAAAAGCTCTTGGTGAATCTGATATGTCACCAGGGTTAAGAATCACCAACCCAAAGACCAATTATAACGTTCAATAATGAAGCAAAGTTGGTAGATTTAAGTTTAAGAAATTACTCAGTAAACATGTTTCTGGTGAGACTGTCAGTATTCTGGCGGTTTCAGAATTTCTGGGACAAGCAAAGGGTGACACAGGAGACAGGAAATGCTGTAGGATTCCGCCTGATTCTACCTCTCACTGGCACCTGCCTTTGACAAGATATTTCTTTTTTTGTTTAATGTTTTTTCACTTTGTTTTGCAACTCTCAGCACCATCCATCTCCTGAATTTTTCACCTTCCTAAACTGAAACTCTTCCCCCATCAAACACTAACTCCCCATCCCTTCTGCCCACCCCTCTGTCCCCCTGCCCCCAGCAGCGACCCATGTACTTTCTGACTCTGGATTTCACCACTCTCGGTACCTCGTATAAGGGGAATCAAAGTGTTTGTCTGCACCTAATGCATATCAGAATGCATTTGTAATAAGGTTAACTTGATACATGTCCTACAAACAGATTGTGCCTTCTTTTTTACCCCTCGTACTATAGAGTAGGTTCCCATTAGTTACCTATTTAATACATGGTGGTGTGTATATGTCAGTCCCAATCTCTCCACTTATCCCACCCCCTCTTCCCACCTTGGTGTACGTACATTTGTTCTTCAGGTCTTTGCCTCCATTTTTGCTTTGCAAATAGGTTCATCTGTCCAAGGCACTTCCTTACGCCCATAATACCCCCAAACAAGAAAAACAGCTCACAAGGTTTTATGAGGAAATGATATGGTCAACACAGTGTTTAGCATTGTGCCTCCTTCTTACCGAGTGTGGGACATTGAAAAATGACTCCCCAGCCCCGGCAAATGTATTCAAGGCACATCCCTGGAGTCTGTGAACATTATCTTGTCTGCAAAAAGGGTCTTTGCCATTCTGATTCAGGATCTTGAGATGGACAGATCATCATGGGTTATCCAGGTAAGCCCTAAATTGTATAAGTGTCCTTATAAGAGAGACGACAGGGGTGGGGGGGCACTGAGAGAGGACTCGCAGAGGAGAAGGTGCACGCAGAGGGCAGTGCATGTGACGACAGAGGCCTGACTGGAGTGCCGTGGCTCCAAGCCCTGGAACCCCCTCAGAGAGCGGACTCCCCCGGAGCCCACAGAACCCACCCTGCCAGCACCTTTGTTTTGGACTCTGACCTCCTGACCTGCAAGAGAATACATTTCTGTCTTTTTAAGCCCCCAAGTTGGCAGTAATTTTTTCCAGCAGCCCTAGCAAATGAACACAGCAAGAATTCAGTGAATGTGGCCTTGTTTCACAGTCAGGATGGGATAGAAAGCTCTGGAAAGGAAGTGGTGAGGATCATTTCCAGGCAGAAGCAAAGCCTCTTGATGGTGTGTCTAAAGATGTTTCTGGAGCAGAACGAAGACTCAGATACAGAGAACAAACCATGCAGAGAGAAGGAAGCTGGAAGTTCTTCTCCAGGCTTTCTGCCACAAGGCGACGGGGAAGCGATGCAGAGGCGTGACCCACAGCGAGCTATGTGTATATGACATACTCACCAGAGGGGCTAAACGCCGAACGTGCCAAGTGACGGTGAGGATCCTGGGCTACTGAAACAGCTGTGGGTACTAAAACTGGAAACTGTATGCTCTTATAAAGGTAAACATACATCTAACATGTAAGCTAGCCATTCCACTCCTAGATATTTACCCACAAGAAATGAAAATACATGTTCACACAAAGACTTTTCCTGAATTTACATAGCAACTTAATTGTAATACCCTCTGCATGAAAACAACCTCAATGTCCATCAGCAGATGCAGAGATAAACAAAATGATACCCATTCACACAATAAAATACTGATTATCAGTAAAAATCAGTATTTTTTATACTGACGGGGCTTCCCTTGTGGTTCAGCTGGTAAAGAATTTGCCTGCAATGTGGGAGACTTGGGTTTGATCCCTGGGTTGGGAAGATCCCCTGGAGAAGGGAAAGGCTACCCACTCTAGTATTCTGGCCTGAAGAATTCCATGGACTGTATAGTCCATGGGGTTACAAAGAGTCGGACACAGCTGAGCAACTTTCACTTCACTTCATTTCATCAATAAAAGAGGAGACAGCTACTACCCTTAATAACCTGAATGAATATCAAAGCCTTTGCCTGCGAGCTAAACCACTTCATTTGTGTCCAACTTTTTGCGACCCTATGTACTGTAGCCCACCAGACTCCTCTGTCCATAGGATTGCCCAGGCAAGAATACTGGAGTAGGTTGCCATGCCATCCTCCAGGGGATCTTCCTGACCCAGGGATTGAATTCGCATCTCTTATATCTCCTGCATTGGCAGGCGGCTTCTTTACCACTAGTGCCACCTGGGAAGCCCATCAAAGCCATTATGCTGAGTTAAAAAGACAAGATACAAAAGAGTGTATATACACTGTATTATCCCATTTATATCAGTGTTTAGAAAATGAAAACATTTTTTATGAATGAAAAATCTATAATGACAGAAAGCAGATGGATGGTTGCATGAGGATATGGTGAAAGATTTAGAGGGAGCTGGGAGGGATCACATGCAAAGGGGCACAAAGAAACTTTGGGAGTGATATTTACCCATAAAATCTAAAATTTGGCATGAATAAACTTGTCTACAAAACAGAAACAGACTCACAGACATAGATAACAGCCTGTGGTTGCCAAGGTAAGGGAAGGGAGAGGGATTGACTGGGAGTTTGGGGTTAGTTGATGCAAATGATTACATTTAGACTGGATAAACAACAAAGTCCTATTGTATAGCACAGGGAAATATATCCAGTCTGCTGGGATAAACCATAATGGAAAAGAATATAAAAGAAGAATGTATATATGTATATAACTGAATCACTTGCTATATAGAAGATTTGCCCAACATTGTAAATCAACTGTACTTCAATTTAAAAAAAATAAAAAACTTTGGGAGGGATGGAAATGTTGATGTCTTAGAAGTGGTTGTGATTTCTTGGTTGTATAAATTTGTCAAAACTGTTCCGAATGCATATTTTTAAAATGTGCACTTCATTTCTTATTAACTCAGGCTCAGTAACGATACTACAAAAGAAATATCAACCCATCTCTAGGAGAGCAAGTAGACCAACGGGAAAGCCATTGGGAATCCAAAACTTGAGAGAATTTAGAATTGACTGACAGGAGTGATGGAAGGACAGGAGTTCTGGGTCAGCATCATCAGAGCATTAATGAAAGTTGATGTTTTGTAGTGTTTCACAGTAATGATCTGAAAGAGTGACTGAGCAGTGCAGTGATACACAGGATTACCCCATTTCAATCAGGCGCTCATTTCTCAGGTCGGGAGCCTTCCTGGGTATTGTTCACATCTGCTCTCCGGTGCTTGCAGAGGATCCTTGTTATTGGTTTGTCTGATCTGGGAGATGCTCTGGGATGTTCCTGTTAATTGCTCCTCTCTTCCAGGGCTCAAGCTGCATGCAGGTAGGGAGAGTTCTCCTGACTCCCTGACCTGGGTTCCCCATGAAAGCAAGCTGAGAAGAGAGCAAACTGCACCCTCACTCCAATTTCTTCAGGGGATTGCTTGCTCTTCTCTGTGTCTGAGGTATCTTCTGCTCCAAAAATGTCTTCAGACCCACTGCAGAAAGCCTTACCTATCTTTGAATATGGCAGAGCAGTTGTCACATTTCCACTTTAAAATGAGATATGCTGAAAAAGAAGTTGAGAAGTATTGGAAAGTGGCAATAAAGGAAAATATTTCTTGCCTTTGTTGTTGTTCAGTTGCCCAGTCGTGTCCTACTCTTTGTGACCCCATGAACTGCAGCACGCCAGGGTTCCCTGTCCTTCACCATCTCCCGGAGTTTGCTCAAACTCGTGTTCATTGAGTCAGTGATGCCATCCAACCACTTTATCCTCTGTCACCCCTTTCTCCTGCCCTCAATCTTTCCCACCATCAGGGTCTTTTCCAATGAATCGGCTCATCACATCAGGTGGCCAAAGTATTAGAGCTTCAGCTTCAGCATCAGTCCTTCCAATGAATATTCAGGGTTGATTTCCTCTAGGATTGACTGGTTTGATCTCCTTGCAGTCCAAGGGCCCCTCAAGAGTCTTCTTCAGCACCACAGATGGAAAGCATCAGTTCTTTGGTGCTCAGCCTTCCTTATGGTCCAACTCTCACATCTGTACTTGCTACTACCACCGGTCAAATATACGCCCAAAATAACTTTCATTATTTCTAACTTTTTTCTATTTAAAGACTTTTTAAGAAAGCAATTGTCATTTTGCTACATACACAGCCTTACTTTCTGCTTCTTCCTTTATCATTACTTCTTGGTCACTTTTCTTACTCATCTTATTAACATCTGCAATTAAAACTTCAGGCTTGGAAGGGCTCCTCTGAATTACATGGAGATCACTGGATTTGTTCCATATGTAACAACTTTAAATTTGCAAGATTGTACGCCTCCAAAAATAATAGGAGAGACTCCTGCCTGGCTGTCTGGAGCCCGATAAACAACTCCATTAATTAAAAGGTGCAAGTCATTAGCATATGTTACTGCTATTACTCTGTACTTTAATGTAATTTACATTTGCTTCGTTATGCCAGGTTAAACTTTCTGCTGCTTCTGAGCCTTCTTTCTTTTTTTAACCAGCAGCTTCTCTTTTATGTTTACTGAATAGTGTTATGAGCAGGATTAATCTCTTTATTTCTATACGAGAGCAAATCCAACCTTAATAATTTAATCACTACTTATAGAAATTTAAGATGCAAAGTAAAATAATACTTCAAAAGAAAAGTATTAGTATCTAGAAATATAAAATCAATACAGGCAGATAACTACTTTGCTAATATGCCCAAATGATGTTGCTACATAGTGGTCAAAAACTTCATCTAAAATATCACATCATGGCTAGAACAATAACAACAAAAAAGAATATAAGAAAATATAAAAGTATAACTTACAAAACAATGATGTTCGTGGTGTTCCTCAACAGAAAAAAAAATAGGAAGAAAGGGGAAACAAAATAAAAATACATTTTCTCAAAATGTTTTGTAATTTTTAATTATCTCTTGCTAAATTAATTCTAGTTTGCTAAAAATGTAGACTATTTTCCTAAAATTGAATTAAAACTAGAAGAAAAATATGATCATCTCATTTCCCTTTAGTCTTCAGTTTGCTTTTTATGAAAGGTAGAAGTTTTGGAAAACTGAACTCATTAAATTACTATGAAAGTCTATACACTTCTTTCACTTGGAAAAATTTTGTTAGTTAGCAGAATCTTAAGATTACCAATTTATATTTTATATAAGTTCAGTAAACTTTAAATAAAAATCCTCTAAACTTTGCCAATGGAGTTCTAATCTATAAAGAAAATTATATTTGAGATGATTTAAATGACCAGAAACTATATAAGTCTATTGATTTTTCAAGATGTTAAGAAAAAATGAAATATTCCTGTCATTCTGTGGATTTGTTAATGTCTTTATTTGCTGCAAAAATGCAGGCTATGTCTCATTCAATTACTGACAGTACCTTAGGGTAGGAATTCATTCAATCAAGAGAGCCACCGATCAATAGAAAGTGGGAACCCCATTCATTTAGTTTATCCATTCAACATCCTACTGAGTGCTCCCTATGTGCCCGCACACAGGAGGAAAATGCTTAATTACAAAATCTTAGATCACAATCAGATGCTCCTGAAAATCACCACAAAGCCTTCCTAGACACACTTGCTCCTAGTCCCTACATCTCAGAAACAATCCTGGCAATTGCTTTCACAAACGTAACATATCCCTCCATATAAGTCATCAATAATTATTTATGAAAGTGAAAATGAAAGTTAGTCACACAGTCATGTCAGATTCTCTGTCATCCCGTGGACTGAAGCCTTCCCTGCTCCTCTGTCCATGGAATTCTCTAGGGAAGAGTACTGGAGTGGGTTGCCATTTCCTTCTCCAGGGGATCTTCCCGAAATGGGTATCAAACCCAGGTCTTCTGCATTGCAGGCAGATTCTTTACCGAGAAGGAAATGGCAACTCACTCCAGTATCTTTGCCTGGAAAATCCCATGGATGGAGGAACCTGGTAGGTTACAGTCCAGAAAGTTAAAGTTACTTTCTTTACCAACTGAGCCACTACGGAAGCCCCAAGGACTACCCTTCTCCAGAAGATCTGCCTGACTCAGGGATCAAACCCAAGTCTCCCACATTGCAGGCAGATTCTTTATCGTCTGAGTCACCCGGGAAGTTTTTTCATTATTTATGGAGAGCCCCTTGAGTGAGTGAAAGTCGTTCAGTCGTGTCTGACTCTTTGCGAGCCCATGGACTATAACAGTCTATGGAATTCTCCAGGCCAGAATGCTGGAGTGGGGAGCCTTTCCCTTCTCCAGGGGATCTTCCCAACCCAGGGATGCAACCCAGGTCTCCTGCATTGCAGGCAGATTCTTTACCAGCTGAGCTACAAGGGAAGCCCATGAGAGTCTTTTATGTATAGACAATGCATAGATAAATATGGTAAATTCACCACCATCAGACAGGTTACACCTACTGAGAAAAGAGGCAGTGTTCCAAAACATTAGTGAGAGTCGGACTGTGAAGAAAGCTGAGCACCGAAGAATTGATGCTTTTGAACTGTGGTGTTGGAGAAGACTCTTGAGAGTCCCTTGGACTGCAAGGAGATCCAACCAGTCCATTCTAAAGATCAGCCCTGGCTGTTCTTTGGAAGGAATGATGCTAAAGCAGAAACTCCAGTACTTTGGCTACCTCATGTGAAGAGTAGACTCATTGGAAAAGACTCTGATGCTGGGAGGGATTGGGGGCAGGAGGAAAAGGGGACAACAGAGGATGAGATGGCTGGATGGCATCACTGACTCGATGGACCTGAGTCTGAGTGAACTCCGGGAGCTGGTGATGGACAGGGAGGCCTGGAGTGCTGTGATTCATGGGGTCGCAAAGAGTCGGACTCGACTGAGACTGAACTGAACTGAACTGAACTGAACTACTTGTTTCTGGAAAAGGAAATGGCAACCCACTCCAATATTCTTGCCTGAAGAATCCCAAGGACAGAAGAGCCTGAAGGGCTATAGTCCATAAAGCCACAGAGAGTCAGACACGACTGAGTGACTAACAGTTTCACTTTGACACTACTAATTACAGCAGTCCCGGGAGTGGAAGGGCTTCTCTTGTGGCTCAGCTGGTAAAGAATCTGCCTGCAATACAGGTAGACCTGGAAAGACCCCCTGGAGAAGGGAAAGGCTACCCACTCTAGTATTCTAGCCTGGAGAATTCCATGGGCTGTGTAGTCCTTGGGGTCACAAAGAGTTGGACATGATTGAACGACTTTCACTTTCATTTTGGGAGTGGAAGACCTAAGTGTGTACAGACCCCACCGGAGCTCAGAAGGGGAAGAAATTACTTCTGTTTGGTGGCTGGCTCAGAGTTGTTAGATTTTCTTTCTTTTCTTGCAATGTAAGGGCAGGTGTGTGTGTCTTAGTTGAATCCTTGGTAGGTGCTCAAGAATATTTATCTAATGAATGAATGACTCAATATTTGACTTAAAGATTAGGATTTGGTCCCATCACTGATGAAGCAGGTGGCTGGAGAGGAAGTCCAGGTGCAAATCAACTTCAGGTTTCCAGGTTGAATTCAAAAGGGTATGTAACGCTAGGTGCTACAATAGAAAAGTCCCTAAATCACAAAGGCTTAGTACGATAGTGTTTGATTTCTCTCTCGGGTCAGCACTTATGTGAGTTGGGCAGTCCTCCTTCCTGGTTTTGTAGCTTCCTTGTGTGGAATATGAGCTTCCCAGGTGACTCAGTGGTAAAATAATCCTCTTGCCAATGCAGGAGACACGCGTTAGGTCCCTGGGTTGGGAAGATGCCCTGGAGAAGGAAATGGCAACCAGCTCCAGTATTCTTGCCTGGAGCATCCCATGGCCAGTGGAGCCTGATGGGCTACAGGAGCCTGATGGGCTACAGTCACAAAGAGTCAGACACGACTGAGCATGCAGGTTTGAAATACACTCCAAGGTGGCCAGAGAAGAGGAAGAGAGGAATGGAAGAACCACCTGAGTCTTAACTGCCTTGGTCTTCATGCTCAGTTAATTAGGATTAATCATGTGTCTGGAAGAGAGGCTGGCAAAGTGGAGAAGGACCCAGAGTATTCGGGAGCACGACCTCCTTGCCACTCAAGTCTACGTATATTTGAATATCACGTCTTGTGCATGTGTGTGTGTACATGTGTGTATGTCTGTGGGCATGTCTGTGTATGGGTAATTTTCATTTGCTCCCAATTCCTCTGCATTTGGGCTAAGTCACTTCATTCAGGTCCAACTCTTTGAGACCCTGTGAACTATAGCCCACAAGACTCCTCTGTTCATGGGGATTCTCCAGGCAAGAACACTGAAGTGGGTTGCCATGCCTTCCTCCAGGGGATCTTCCCAACCCAGGGATTGAACCCTCAACTCCTACATCTCCTGCATTGGCAGGCGGGTTCTTTACCACTAGTGCAATCTGGGAAGCCCCCATTTCCTCTAGCTGTTTCCAAATCATAGGTCAAAACCCTTACCTCATTTGTCACTCCCACAAAGTAAAATGCTTTATCCTATCCAGCTGCTTATGAAGTGCAGGTGTTAACAAGGATTATGTTCAGATTGAATTTTATTCATAAATAGAAGGGAGATTTTCTGTTATAATTTATTTGATTAAAATATCTTTGAGTTGGAAATCTGATTTAAAGGGATTTGCATTTGGAGCTGATTATCAGAGAATTCTGGCTAATATCCAATCAACCTTTCTATGCCTCAGTTAACTTATCTGAGAAATGGAGTTGTGATATTCGTTTATGAGATTTTTGGTTTCTTCAAATAATCCTGATGCTTTCTTCCAGATTGAGCCAGTTCAGTTCAGTTCAGTTCAGTCACTCAGTTATGTCCGACTCTTTGTGACCCCATTAATTGCAGCACGCCAGGCCTTCCTGTCCGTCACCAACTCCCAGAGTTCACTCAAACTCATGTCCATTGAGTCGGTGATGCCATCCAGCCATCTCATCCTCTGTCGTCCCCTTCTCCTCCTGCCCCCAATCCCTCCCAGCATCAGAGTCTTTTCCAATGAGTCAGCTCTTTGCATGAGGTGGCCAAAGTATTGGAGTTTCAGCTTTAGCATCAGTCCTTCCAAAGAACACAAAGATCAGGACTGATCTCCTTTAGAATGGACTGGTTGGATCTCCTTGCAGTCCAGGGGACTCTCAAGAGTCTTCTCCAACACCACATTTCAAAAGTATCAATTCTTCAGCACTCAGCTTTCTTCACAGTCCAACTCTAACAGCCATATATGACTACTGGAAAAACCATAGTCTTGACTAGATGGACCTTTGTTGGCAAAGTAATGTCTCTGCTTTTCAATATGCTATCCAGGTTGATCATAACTTTCCTTCCAAGAAGTAAGCGTCTTTTAATTTCATGGCTGCAATCACCATCTGCAGTGATTTTGGAGACCCAAAAAATAAAGTCTGACACTGTTTGCACTGTTTCCCCATCTATTTGCCATGAAGTGATGGGACCAGATGCCATGATCTTAGTTTTCTGAATGTTGAGCTTTAAGCCAACTTTTTCACTCTCCTCTTTCACTTTCATCAAGAGGCTCTTTAGTTCCTCTTCACTTTCTGCCATAAGGGTGGTGTCATCTGCATATCTGAGGTTATTGATATTTCTCCTGGCAATCTTGATTCCAGCTTGTGCTTCTTCCAGCCCAGGGTTTCTCATGATGTACTCTGCATAGAAGTTAAATAAGCAGGGTGACAATATACAGCCTTGACATACTCCTTTTCCTATTTGGAACAAGTCTGTTGTTCCACGTCCAGTTCTAACTGTTGCTTCCTGACCTGCATATAGGTTTCTCAAGAGGCAGGTCAGGTGGTCTGGTATTCCCATCTCTTTCAGAATTTTCCACAGTTTATTGTGATCCACACAGTCAAAGGTTTTGGCGTAGTCAATAAAACAGAAATAGATGTTTTTCTGGAACTCTCTTGCTTTTTCGATGATCCAGCGGATGTTGGCAATTTGATCTCTGGTTCCTCTGCCTTTTCTAAAACTATCTTGAACATCTGGAAGTTCACGGTTCACGTATTGCTGAAGCCTGACTTGGAGAATATTGAGCATTACTTTACTAGCGTGTGAGATGAGTGCAATTGTGCGGTAGTTTGAGCATTCTTTGGCATTGCCTTTCTTTGGGATTGGAATGAAAACTGACCTTTTCCAGTCCTGTGGCCAGTGCTGAGTTTTCCAAATTTGCTGGCATATTGAGTGCAGCACTTTCACAGCATCATCTGCCAGGATTTGAAATAGCTCAACTGGAATTTCATCACCTCCAATAGCTTTGTTGTTAGTCATGCTTTCTAAGGCGCACTTGACTTCACATTCCAGGATGTCTGGCTCTAGGTGAGTGATCACATCATTGTGATTATCTGGGTCATGAAGCTCTTTTTTGTACAGTTCTTCTGTGTATTCTTGTCACCTCTTCTTAATATCTTCTGCTTCTATTAGGTTCATATAATTTCTGTCCTTTATCGAGCCCATCTTTGCATGAAATGTTCCCTTGGTATCTCTGATTTTCTTGAACAGGTCTCTAGTCTTTCCCATTCAGTTGTTTTCCTCAGTTTCTTTGCATTGATCACTGAGGAAGGCTTTCTTATCTCTCCTTGCTAATCTTTGAAACTCTGCATTCGGATGCTTATATCTTTCCTTTTCTCCTTTGCTTTTTGCTTCTCTTCTGTTCACAGCTATTTGTAAGGCCTCCCCACACAGCCATTTTGCTTTTTTGCATTTCTTTTCCATGGGGATGGTATTGATCCCTGTCTCCTGTACAATGTCACAAACCTCATTCCATAGTTCATCAGGCACTCTATCTATCAGATCTAGGCCCTTAAATCTATTTCTCACTTCCACTGTATGATCATAAGGAATTTGATTTAGGTCATACCTGAATGGTCTAGTGGTTTTCCCTACTTCCTTCAATTTAAGTCTGAATTTGGCAATAAGGAGTTCATGATCTGAGCCACAGTCAGCTCCTGGTCTTGTTTTTGCTGACTGTATAGAGCTTCTCCGCCTTTGGCTGCAAAGAATGTAATCAATCTGATTTCGGTGTTGACCTTCTGGTGATGTCCATGTGTACAGCCTTCTCTTGTGTTGTTGGAAGAGGGTGTTTGCTATGACCAGTGCGTTCTCTTGGCAAAACTCTATTAGCCTTTGTCCTCCTCCTTCATTCCGTATTCCAAGGCCAAATTTGCCTGTTTACCCCAGGTGTACAGGGGTAAACTTGACTTCCTACTTTTTGCATTCCAGTCCCCTGTAATGAAAAGGACATCTTTTTTGAGCGTTAGTTCTAAAAGGTCTTATAGATCTTCATAGAACTGTTCAACTTCAGCTTCTTCAGCGTTACTGGTTGGGGCATAGACTTGGATTACTGTGATAGTGAATGGTTTGCCTTGGAAACGAACAGAGATCATTCTGTCATTTTTGAGATTGCATCCAAGTACTGCATTTCGGACTCTTTTGTTGACCATGATGGCTACTCCATTTCTCCTAAGGGATTCCTGCCCACAGTAGTAGATATAATGGTCATCTGAGTTAAATTCATCCATTCCAGTCCATTTTAGTTCGCTGATTCCTAGAATGTCGACATTCACTCTTGCCATCTCTTGTTTGACCACTTCCAATTTGCCTAGATTCATGGACCTGACATTCCAGGTTCCTATGCAATATTGCTCTTTACAGCATCGGATCTTGCTTCTATCACCAGTCACATCCACAACTGGGTATTGTTTTTGCTTTGGCTCCATTCCTTCATTCTTTCTGGAGTTATTTCTCCACTAATCTCCAGTAGCATATTGAGCAACTACCGACCTGGGGAGTTCCTCTTTCAGTATCCTATCATTTTGCCTTTTCATACTGTTCATGGGGTTCTCAAGGCAAGAATACTGAAATGGTTTGCCATGTAATGACTAAATATTTGATTTTTATGCTGCTGAAATAAAAAACAGAGACCAGTCTTGAAAATTCCCTGGGCAGACAAAACCAGTTCAGTCAAGTAAATAAAGCTTCATTTAACTTATTTAACTTGAACGAGATCATTTTTTCACGTATGCCTCTGGAAATTATAAGCAAAATTTGAACTGTTTCCCAAGTTGATATGAGGTAACCACTGAAAATTCTAATATTCGAACCAATCACATAGAAGAATAAGCAGTCCCTGTTTTCTGACTATATAAGCTGCTTGATAACGACATGTTTTATCACACTGAGACTCATTTCATGTTTTGATTTGAGTGCTTTGGCTTGCAAACTGTCTTTTTGGTGTATACACATAAACTTTTACTAATTACTACTCTGGCAATTCACTGGCTTTACTTCAGCTTTTTCTGAACGTTTGGTAATACATGACTCCTAACCATGTAAAACAACTGGCAAGATGATACGGAATTCATGGGACAGTACAGATAAATGTGGCAGATACTTTGAGTGGTGTGTGGGAGGTACAAGGTCTTTGACAGTTTCCTCTGTTTTTTAAACATTGATTCTGTTTTCTTATTTCCTCTGAGTTGTGTTAGTAAGAGGAATAATGGGTGAATGCTTAATTGTTTGAAAAGAAAAAAAGGATTAGGTAACAATTTATCTGGAATTTAAACTCAAAACACAGGAATTGGCCGAGCTGAATTCCCTCCAAATTTGAATTAGGCATGATTAGCCAAGTATCAGAAAAAAGATGTACAAATGAACAAAATCTCATTTAAGTTTTTTGAAAATCCTAGAATCTCAGTTTTGGATACAGGGTTAGTATGCAGATAACATGAAATTTTGGTGGCAAAGCGCCCCCTTATCAAGAGAAGCTATCAGAAAAAGCCCAGACAACTGAGAGACTTGCTTCCAGTCCCTGCACACGTGCATTCGTCTCAACCAGTAGTTCTCCATATGCTAGTAGTCTGGGCTTCCCTGGTGGCTCAGTGGTAAAAGAATCCACCTGGAATGCAGGAGATGCAGAAGACTCAGGCTCGATCCCTGGATCAGGAAGATCCCCCGGAGGAGGAAATGGCAACCCACTGTGGTATTTTTGCCTGAAGAGTCCCATGGACAGAGGAGCCTGGCGAGCTACAGGCCATGGGGTCGCAAAGAGTCGGACATGACCGAGTAACTGAGCACATCTAAGTTGCTTTCCAACTTCAGGGTGAATCTTAATCACACAGGTGCTGGGGTGGGGGACCCCAACCCTCAGAATTCGGATTCTGCAAATCTGGGGTGAAACCTGAGGATCTGCATTTCTAACACATGATGCCAATGCTGCTGGTCTGAGGACTAAAACTTGAGAACCAGAGTTTTAGATCTTTTCTGCTGAAGAGATTTAATGAGAGTAACAATAAGAAACTGTGCAAGAGATAAATGTTTTTGGATGTCATATCCAGGGTGTACGTGGCCCTGGTCACTCGCCTGGCCATAGTAGAGCCCACTCAATATTTCTTGCTAATTTAATATCTCCAGTGAAAATGGGCAAAAGGGAAGGGTGGCAATTGTATTGCTTGTGGATAGAGTCAAATGAGGAGATGGCTTCACTTTCTAGTTATTTCATGGAATTTGGGGTCTGAGAGGGATGTTAAAAATTCTTTGAAGGAACACAAAGCTTTGGAAGGATGCACCATGAGAGAGACAACCCAAGCTCAGCTTGATCCGTTTGGTTTATTAATGGGGAGAGAGAGAGAGCTGCTGACATGGTTCCAACAGTCAACACATTTGCATTGACTGGTCAGCCTTCTGTAGGATGATTTTCAAACATATCTGGATGCAAACCTGTGAGACTTGTATAAAGACTCATGTGTCCAAGACAAAAATACCTGGTTTGAAATTTCCCTGACGGTACAGTGGATAAGAATCCATCTGCCAATGCAGGGGACACAGGTTTGATTCCTGGTCCAGGAAGATTCCACATGCCATGGACAACTAAGCCTGTGTACCTAGAGCCCATGCTCGACTGCACTGAGAAGCCTGTGCACCACAATGAAGGATACCCATGCTCACTAAAACTAGAGAAAAGCAACAGACCCAGAGAAGCCAAAAATAAATAAAAAGTAGAAGCAATATTGTAACAAATTCAATAAAGACTTACATATACACCTGGTCTGGGAGTGAAAGATGAATAATTGAGATAAGTTTGTCCAAGGAATTTTGTAGCAATAAGTCACTTAGATAGCGAAACAAGAGAGACTATCTTCCAGGTTGCTAATTAAGTCTTTATGCCTAGAGGAATCTTCGATCTGGTTTATAAGCGAGTCTTCTTTTACTGTAAACAAATAGAGCTACTTAGTAATTTTTAATAATAGAGTTTCTGTATATACAATACCACTTTTAAGTTGGATATTGCGTTACACAAATGCCTTGTAAAGTGTGTCATAAATGCCCAAATTATAAGGAATGTGGAAGTCCTAACGCAGCCTTGCAAATCAGGATGAAAATAAATCAGGCCATAGAAAGTTTAAATCACCCTGCCACCCACTAGGAGGTGCACATATAATAAAATGATGAAAACTTTATTATTTTCTATCTGCCTGACCTAAGTTGTTACTCTCCAAAGGCTCAGTGGGCACATATTAAGAAGCTAGGCAAGAGTATACCCACAAATTACTTTTTTTAGGAAAGAACTAAAGAGATGAGAAGGGGATGACAGAGGACGAGATGGTTGGACAGCATCACTGACTCAATGGACATGAGTTTGAGCAAACCCCAGGAGATGGTGAAGGACAGGGAAGACTGGTGTGCTACAGTCCATGGGGTCACAAAGAGTCGGGCACAACTGAGTGACTGAACAACAAAAGAGATGAGCACATGCTATTTTCTACCCAGAGTCATTCTAGATATCAACTGGCCTAAAAACTGTACTTTCTGAATTCCTTCTCAGGGCTTGTAAGAGAAACCTCACTGACAAGGAGGATATTTCAATAGAGTCCTGAGAAATATTCAGGGCAAGATTCCAAACTCCACACATGGTTGGGCTTTTAAAAGTACTACTTATTGGTGAAGAATCTTAAGTGCAATACCTCTGACCTTCTCTCTTTGTTCTATTTTCTGCATGTAATTAGAGGAAGCACACACACACATTTATTCATTCACTCAATCTAGGCATATATTTGAATTAGGCAAAGACTTCTTACTCTTAGTATAAGGGAATCATAGTTCATAATTCATCTGTGTGTGCCAAGTTGCTCAATCGTGTCCAACTCTTTGCGGGCCCAAGGACTGTAGCCCATCAGGTTCCTCTGTCCATGGGATTCTCCAGGCAAGAATACTGAAGTGGGTTGCCATTCCCTTCTCTAGGGGATCTTCCCAGCTTAGGGATCAAACCTGTGTCTCCTATGTCTCCTGCACTGGCAGGTGGGTTCTTTACCACTAGCGCCATCTGGGAAGCCCCATAATTCATGCAAGTGTTTCTTTTTCAGAAATTCTGTGAGATTCTTGGCATTTAGCTCCTTAACTATACTTTCCATTTACTGAATTCATTCCCAGATCTGCCACTAATCACCTTTAACAGTCTTACAGATTTGATTGAACTGCCGAATCCTGCCATACTTTGCTTTCAGCCCCATAACCCTATAATTCCTATTAAAAAGTTTGGCAACCATGCCCCACTTCTCAGCAAGACTTAATAACAGTGATCTTCAGTAAGGTCTCATAATACAAGGCCATCATTATTTGGATAATATATGCTATTAAGAATTATCACAAATAATTGAAACTAAACCACACTTGTAAAAATAAAGGAACAAAGTATATATTGTGGTGTGGCCATGCAGGATGGTCTTAGGAGATATGGGTGAATTAGGAAAGGGTTACATGGTCTTCTCAGGTGGCACAGTGGTAAAGAATCCACCTGTCAATGCAGGAGATGCAGAAGCAAGTCCAATCCTTGGGCCAGGAAGGTCCCCTGGAGGAGGGCAAGGCAACTCACTCCAATATTCTTGCCTGGATAATTCCACGGACAGAAGAGCCTGGTGCTCTCCAGTCCATGGGGTTGCAAACAGTCAAACATGACTGAGAGACTGTGCACACGCATACACATGCATAAGTAAAGGGAATAAGAGACAGCTCCTCTTTAATAGCAGAATGCTGACTAATAAGTATGAAAGGAATGATGAATGGAAATAGAAAATTACCGTTTGGCAAACACCACAGTAATAATTGTTATAGGCAAGAATCATGGGTTGATGATAAAATTAGTGGGCAAAACATAATAAGAAACAGGATGTTACATGGTCTCTATCTTCCCATGAGAAAAATATCTTCCCATGAGAAATTCATTAATTGCAAAAGGAAACCAGTAACGTTCTGGTAGAGAAACCCGTCAGATACCACCATTACCAAATGGTCACAACTAACATCACCTATTGGAGAAGGCAGTGGCAGCCCACTCCAGTACTCTTGCCTGGAAAATCCCATGGATGGAGGAGCCTGGTAGGCTGCAGTCCATGGGGTCACAAAGAGTCGGACATGACTGAGCGACTTCACTTTCACTTTCCACTTTCATGCATTGGAGAAGGAAATGGCAACCCACTCCATTGTTCTTGCCTGGAGAATCCCAGGGACGGGGGAGCCTGGTGGGCTGCCATCTCTGGGGTCGCACAGAGTCGGACATGACTGAAGTGACTTAGCAGCAGCAACACCACCTATGGGCTTCCCTGGTGGCTTAGATGGTAAAGAATCTGCCTGCAATGCAGGAAACCCAGGTTCAATTCCTGGATCGGGAAGATCCCTTCAAGAAGGGAATGGCTACCCACTTGAGTATTCTTCCCTGGAGAATTCCATGGGCAAAGAAGCCTGGTGGGCTACAGTCCACAGAGTTGAAAAGAGTTGGACAAGACTGAGCAACTTTCACTTCACTTTCAACACCACTTATAATGAGACATGGTGTGACAGTGTGCCTAATAAGGGCACAACAGTGATTCATGAAATTCTTGCCAAAAAGACACAATTTAAATTTAATCAAGATGATAACATCAGGCAAATTCACATGGAGGGACATTCTGCAAAATAACTGGCCAGTGCTCTTCCAAAGTGTCAAGATCACGAAAGACAAAGAAAGACTGAGGAAGGAACTGATTCAGATTAGAAGGAAACATGAGAGATGAATACAAGGCCTGATCCTTGATTAAATCCTGGATCCTAGACTAGATAATAACCTTTAATAGAACAGCAGGTTTTAATTTGATGATCATTCTGCGTTTGTGTAAGATGTTAACATTTGAAGAAGACAAGAGTGAGGGGTATGCAGGAATTTTATTGTATTTGCAATTCTTTTAAGCCAGAAATTATTTGAAAATTAAAAATTTTGTTAAAGCTTACTTCAAAAACCAACTTAAATCTTACCTCCCTAAAATCTGCTATATAAAATTTAGCCTGTCAAATCACACATACCACCCCCTTGGCAGAGTGTGAGTTCAGGCTTAGTAGTGAGGGACTTTGGCCACCTCATTCGAAGAGTTGACTCATTGGAAAAGACTCTGATGCTGGGAGGGATTGGGGGCAGGAGGAGAAGGGGACAACAGAGGATGAGATGGCTGGATGGCATCACTGACTCGATGGACGTGAGTCTGAGTGAACTCCAGGAGTTGGTGATGGACAGGGAGGCCTGGCATGCTGCAATTCATGGGGTCGCAAAGAGTCAGACACGACTGAGCGACTGAACTGAACTGAACTGAACTGAGTGAGTGACTAACTATTACAACAAACTTACTGAGCATCTACTATGGCTCAGCAATTACACTAGGTACTAGAACTTCATGGTTTGGTGCTCTGCATGCATTTAGTCATTAGATGCCCAGAACAATGCTATTTACACAGCAGCCCCTTGGTAAAAATATATTCAATAATAGGATGTATTTTTGTTATCCCCTTTCTGCAAGTAAACATGAGTTGTTGGTTACCAGTCAATTCACTAGTCTCCCTGAGGCAGACTTGGCCTGGCCCCCCTTCTTCTGGTCCCAGGCTTCCCTGTTTCTCTGTATCAGAAGGCACCCCTTTTCCTTTGGCCTTGCCTGCTCAGGGGGAATCCATCCTTGTCCCCCAGGCAATGCTGGGTGCCATGAAAACACCGAGAGAAAGATATGCTTCTTCCAGGACCTTCGATGGATCCCTTGACCTCTTGGGCCTTCAGTGCTCTGCCTCTAATGTGGGAATCCTGATAATGATTTAGCAAGGATTTGTCATCCTTCTTTGTGTGTGTGCTGAGTAGCTTCAGTTGTGTCTGACTTTTTGTGGCCCTAAGAACCACAGCCCACCAGGCTCTTCTGTCCATAGGATTTTCCAGGCAAGAACACTGGAGTGGGTTGCCGTGCCCTCCTCCAGGGGATCTTCCTGACCCTGGGACCAAACCCGAGTCTCTCATGTCTCCTGCACCGGCAGGAAGGTTCTTTACTACTAGCCCACCTGGGAAGCCTGTCATCCTTCTTCACCAGGTCTAAGTGCAAATTCTCACTAATGAAGAGTGAGGATAAAGCAGGGCCATTTGAGTGAGTCTGCTCCCGTGGAAAAGCAAGCCTGCTTCTTCTGTTTAGTCAGAAGAAGCTTCTTGTACTTCAGATGTTCTTAGTCACACTTTCTCCTGGGTATATCAGAGCCAGCAAAAGGCTCATTCGTTTCTAAAATCTTGCTCTAGAGAGGAAACAAAATCATATCTCAGAATCCTACCTCATCAACTGCTCTCTTTCAAGGATCAAAATCATCAGGATAAATAAATGCCTTTAGCAATTTTATAGCAGCTTGGAAAACATAAGTAGGAATAAAGAATAGTTCTTTCAAAATGATATTTTCAATACAGTTGTGTGTGTTTTTTTGTTTTTGTTTACGGACTCGATGCACAGTTTGTGAGATCTCCCATGAATTTAAAAAACAAAGAAAAAAATTTTTGACCAGGCCATAAAGCATATGGGATCTTAGTTCATTAACTAGGGATCGAACCTTTGTCCCCTGCAGTGGGGGTACAGAGTCTTAACCACTGGACTATTAGGGAAGTTTATGGGATCCCTGACCAGGGGTCAAACCTGGGTCCTTGTTAGTGAGAGTGCATAGTCTTAATCACCAGACTACCAGGGAATTCCCAAGAATAGTTGTTTTTTAAAAACAACGACAACAACAAAAACAGAAAAACACTGGATTAAATGTATCCTCTTACAGATTCAATTGTAAAGAAATCATATGCCATCTAGGGGCATTTTGGGTAGGTACTCCCCACTCCAGCCTTTCTTTCCAAATCCCAAGTTTTGCCTCTGCAATGAAGTGTGCTGTTTACAGGGAAACCAGCCTAGTTACCGTGCATCTACTACACTCAAGCCATCATTCTCAATGGCATTTTAGCACCTCTGTTACCGTCTCTACTAAGGCGCTCAGTGTGCGAATATAAATCTGCTGCCTTGCGTGGGCTGGTTTACAGAACTGTCCTGATATCGGCAGTTAAGGAATCGTCAGCTTGTGCCCTGATCAGGAGCCTGGCACGGAAATGCACGTCCAGAGCAAGCAAGGCAAGGATGTGAAATAAAGAAGGACACACATTTTCGAACAGCTTGTGAGCTGCTGTGCTTACCGAGACTGCAGCAGGGGATGCACTGGGACCGAAACCAGCCCAGAAGACACAAGGCAGGCATGCATTAAATAATCGCATTGTCATCGTATGCTAGAATTCAAAGCAGGCAGGGACACGTAACTCCTGTGGGACAGCTTTCTGTAACCATTCCGAATACATGTACGACGATGAGCATTTCAGGAGATGTAACAGAAAAGGGAAAAATCCAAAGATTTTGTTACTTGGGGAAGGGTACATGGAGAGGATTCCCTCAGGACTAGAAACTAAATAGACATGCATGCTGTGGCTGCCGATAATAGAGACTCAGGCTGTGAGAGTGGGCTGGCCAGTTTAGAGATACAGTATTCAGCATATTCAGTGTGGGCGAGAGTGATAGAAAAATAATCTGGTTAACACCCTGGGTGGAGGCTGAGATGCTACAGATGTGGCTGCATGCAGGATCAGCAGTGTCCATCATCTTAGAGCAGGGCTGTGGAATATCCTTCAAAAGTGTTAAATTGATGAAGACAGACCAACTCAAGATGCATATTTAAGGGGAGGGGGAAAGAAAGAGAATCTCTTTAAGTAACTAAAAAGAAACACCCATAAAAAACCCAAAACAAACCAGCACCTAGCTGTCAGATACACTCCCCCAGTAGAATGCAAGCTGCAAACATTTTGTTCCTGTGAATAACTCCTTAAAATTCAGCTAAGCTGGCACTATTTTAGCATAATTCACTCACCCCCACTGACCAAGAGACCAATAGCTAGGCAGCTAAGCAGCTTTTGAACATGAACCTGAAATATCCTACAGAGTAGAAGCAGGAGTTTAAGCTGACTGCAAATAAGCATGTTTCCATCAAGCCCAGATTGTATATTACGCCATCTGGTCAGAAGTGAAAAATGAGTTGAAGAATTAAAGGTCGTTTTTGAAGGTCTCATGGGAAGTGGAGTGTTGAACTTTCTCTCTTTCTGTTAATAAAGCTCGATCATGCTATCATTTATATGTCCCTGTAGATCTTCGAACTTTTCAACGGGAAATTTGACAGCTCAATGGGGAACCCAAATTGGTTTCCATGTAGAGGCATGGAAGGGTTACTGGCCTTGGAAGGAGGGGCATTGGCCTTGGCACTTCCTGGCTGTCTTGCAATGGAAGAGTTAGGGCATCTCTCTGCATCTCAGTTGCCTCCTGTCTCTATTTGCAAAACTGAAGAAAACCTCCTACCCTGCAGTGGTGTTATGAAGACCGAGAGGAGAAGACATTCGTGGAAGCCCTTTGTAAATTGCAAAACATCTTTCATGAAAAGATGCTATTAGGTTAACAGAAAATTCAGCTTCAGATGGATGTCGCAAAAGGAATACAGAGGTTTTGGAAGCCTCCATAGAGGTTCAACAGCTCAACAACAGTAATTAAGAACTAACCTACAAAGTACCTTTCACCACGGACTCAACTGTATGAGGCTGGGAGCTGGCAAGAAGACTTTAGAGAAGGAAATCAACATTTTAACCTTTATTTTTACGTCTTTAATGCCTTATAACTTAGGTGAATCATTCACTATTGCAGCTGCCTTTCTTTTTCAGATTATCTATGAGATCTTGTGAAGTGAAGTGAAAGTCGCCCAGCTGTGTCTGACTCTTTGTGACCTCATGGACTTAGTCCATGGAATTCTCCAGGCCAGAATACTGGAGTGGGAATTTCCCTTTCCCTTCTCCAGGGGATCTTCCCAACCCAGGAATCAAACCCAGGTCTCCCATATTGCAGGCGGATTCCTTACCAACTGAGCTATGGAAGCTTGGGTTCCCCTTAATAAACCATTCATTCCGTAAAATGAAAATCTCTACAGTTGATTCTACCAGCTTGGTTGATTCCAACCTCCTCAGAAAAAGGAAATAATGGAATAAGACTTACAGTGCTCCTCATTTGAGTGACGCTGTCGTCAGTGCCTGCTCCACCGACCAACGTGCTGAGAAACTTCCCGCATCCATAGTATTTGCCCAGGTTCCAGATGAAAGTGAAAGTGGAGAGTGAAAAAGTTGGCTTAAAGCTCAACATTCAGAAAACGAAGATCATGGGAGCTGGTCCCATCACTTCATGGGAAATAGATGGGGAAACAGTGTCAGACTTTATTTTTTGGGGCTCCAAAATCACTGCAGATGGTGACTGCAACCATGAAATTAAAAGACGCTTACTCCTTGGAAAGAAAGTTATCACTAACCTAGATAGCATATTCAAAAGCAGAGACATTATTTTGCCAACAAAGGTCCGTCTAGTCAAGGCTATGGATTTTCCAGTGGTCATGTATGGCTGTGAGAGTTGGGCTACGAAGAAAGCTGAGCGCTGAAGAATTGATGCTTTTGAACTGTGGTGTTGGAGAAGACTCTTGAGAGTCCCTTGGACTGCAAGGAGATCCAACCAGTCCATTCTAAAGAAGATCAGCCCTGGGATTTCTTTGGAGGGAATGATGCTGAAGCCGAAACTCCAATACTTTGGCCACTTCATGCAAAGAGTTGACTCATTGGAAAAGACTGATGCTGGGAGGGATTGAGGGCAGGAGGAGAAGGGGACAGACAGAGGATGAGATGGCTGGATGGCATCACTAACTTGACGTAAGTGAGTCTGAGTGAACTCCGGGAGTTGGTGATGGATAGGGAGGCCTGGCGTGCTGCGATTCATGGGGTCGCAAAGAGTCGGACATGACTGAGCGACTGAACTGAACTGAACTGAAAGATTCATTTGTACTTTTCTACAGTTGATAAGTAAATTGCAAAGATCCCTTCTGTCCCAGGAATGCTATTTGGCATTCAGATGACACTTAATTATTCTGAGAATTATAGACAGTGATGATAAATAAAATTTACTTAGTGGGGTTGCAATTGGTAAGCAATTGGAAATGATTCTGAAATTTTCATTCTATTTGAATTCTTTTTGGAGGAGTGCCTTAATTAGAAGGAACCCAGTCTTTAACAGTAGAATAACACAGAGAGCATACATCAGAGGTATTAGCTTGAGAACACAGATTTTTCAGAACAAGCCATCTTGGGGTAGGAATGATAGATATCTATAGATAGAAAGATAAGTTATTTTTGATCCATGTATATATCAAAAATTCAAGTGAAAAAATTCACATGAGAGAAAGATGCCTAGGAATCATTTCACTAACGATAATGAAATGATAATCACGTCTTTTATTTCATCACTAGAAGAACTGGTATTTAAAATAAACTCAGAGCTAATGGCCAATAGAGATTCCTCACTTATATTTACATAATACCTTGCAGTTTATAAGGTGATTCCACACAGTTCCATGGGTTCTAACACTGGAGGAGAGTTAAGCTTTGGGAGTATCAATTTAGATTCAAAACGTACTTCTCTCACTAAACAGCTGTACGGCTTGAGTAAGAAATGTAGCATCTCTGAGCATCATTTTCCTCACCTGTGAGAAAGTGATAAAAACAGTCTTGAAGTGTCATTTGTAGATTAAATGAGCTAATATTTCTAATACCCTCACTGCAGATGTAGGGGCTTGAAATGTAAATTTTCCTCTATGTGAAAACTGATGAGTCTGGACAGCCTTTGGGGACTGAATTTGAATGAATCAGTGGGCAAAACTCCATTTGGAATTTCTTTGGTTTTCTTGACCAGAGGGACACTCCAGTCCTGAAGCAAAGCACAGAGTCAGCACCTAGTAATAAATGATGAATTGCTTTTTTCTTTGAGCAACACAACCAATGGGAGGCACTGCTTTTAATGAATGCAACATTAGCTCCTTTCAGGAAGGAGCCATATCCCCAAAGCTTGACCAGTGCCTGGAGCTAGTAGGTGCTCAGTAAATGTTTACTGAACAAATGAATTAACAAACAGGCGCCCAAGTCCTGATATCTTTTCTCTTCTCTACCTTTTCATCCAATTTTGAGCATCCTATAATTTACACCCACACCTTTAAAATACTTTTTTTTTCCCATGGATTTTCCTACCTCCTTGCAAAAGATTGCCAGAACTCCCTCATCTAGGCTAATCATGAACACATGTGTCATTTGTTTTCTGTACATGTTCCCAGGGCAGAACTACTACTCTCTATGGATGATTATTTGCCAGGCAGCTGGTCCCCCGTCCTTGGGAACTCAGATGTGTGGGATCCACTCTGCAGAGTTTCTGGCTGATTCTCATCTTCTCCAGGTGGACACCTGCTTCCTCTCTGGTCAGTGTCACTGACACAGCCCTGCCTTCATGGAGACCCTAAGTGCTTCCTGGTCCTGGTGCTGATGGTCAGACTAGCTTTTTTTTTTTTCCAGGCCAGCTTTTGATTTAGAAATGTTTCACCTAGAGAACCATCAGGGCCTGATTTCCAAAGTAACTCTCACAGTTACCTGGCAAGTGACAGCTCCATTAATGCTGCTTCTTATTTCCCAGTGTTCGATTTTTAAAAGCAAAGGAATGTGATATTTGTGTGTTAAATGTATTCATGCACATGGCTATTTTTAAAACCTATGTGAAGGACAGAGGAGGAAGAAAAACTCCACTAGAAAAGGAAGTAAGCCTTATACTGAGAGTAGCAACCTGTTTTTTGATCGTTTTAGTTATGGCATACCTTGAAGATATTGGGGATTTAGTTCCAGACCACTGAAATGAAGCAAAAGTGAAAGTTGTTCAGTCGTGTCTGACTCTTTGCGACCCCATGAACTATATAGTCCATAGAGTTCTCCAGGCCAGAATACTGGAGTGGGTAGCCTTTCCCTTCTCCAGTGGATCTTCCCAATCCAGGGATCGAACCCAGGTCTCCTGCACTGCAGGCGGATTCTTTACCAGCTGAGCCACAAGGGAAGCCCAAAATGAAGCAAATGCAGCAATAAAGCAGGGGATACATGTTTTGGCTTCTCAGAGCTTATAAAAGTTATGTTTATACTGTAGTCTGTTGAGTGTGCAATAGCATTATGTCTAAAAAAAAATTGCTTTTGCTGTTTAGTCTCCAAGTCGTGTCCGACTCTTTTGTGACCTTGTGAACTGTAGCCCGCCAGGCTTCCCTGTCCAAGGGTTTTCCCAGGCAAGAATACAGGAGTGGGTTGCCATTTCCTTCTCCAGGGGATCTTCTCGACCCATGGATTGAACCTGCATCTCCTGCATTACAGGCAGATTATTTACCACTAAGTCAAAAAAATTATATATCTTAATTAAAAATACTTTATTGCTAAAAGTACTAACCGTCTTCTAAGCCTTCAATGAGTGTAGTAGTAACATAAAAAAAAATCACTGATCACAGATAACCTGTAACAAATGTAAAGATAATGCAAAAGTTTGAAATACTGTGAGAATTAGCAAAATGGGATACAGGGACATGAAGTGAACAAATGCTGTTAGAAAAAAATGGCACGGAAGGATGATCGACACAGGGTTGCTTCAAACCTTCAATTTGTAAAAAACACAATATCCATGAAATGCAATAAAGTGAAGTACAGTAAAACGAGACATGCCTGTATTCCTACCAACTGTTCTCCAAATCCTGTCATCCAATATGCAGACCAGAAGAAACATTTACATGACAGAACATAACTTTCAAAAAAAGATCAAGAAAATATAGGCCGATGATAGAAAATCTTCAGTTTTTCAGTACTAATACTGTATCTTCAGTATTACAAGACTTCAATACAATTCACTTGACATCAGAAAAAACAGACTGAAGAACATAAATCTGCATTTTTGTCATATTACGTTACACATCAGACTATTAATATTTAACGAGGTCTTGAAGTTAAGTATTCAATTTACATACACCATAATGCCGAATTTACAAATATTGCTGCTTTACATGCGCTTTCAGATTGAGAAAATGTAAACCTTTTTTTGTTTTTTTTTTTTTTAGAAAATGTAAACCTAATGGGCCCAGCTCCTAGACATGCCACCTCTTGGTGAAAGTGTTCCTTTAAAAATCAACAACTAAAAAATAAATTGGCTCAGGCATTTTTAGAGCAAAGATCAGAACAAATGTTGCTTTCCTGTTCCTTTTGAGGTTTACATTTAACTCAATATTTCAAAATTGAAAAATTGCTGCCTCATGGACATGCTGGCCTTTGGCAATTTTTGGAAAAAGCAAATAAAACTCTTTTCTTAAAACGTACCGTTTCAAACATAGGGATGCCTGTATAGTCAAAATATGTTCTATGTCAAAACTCATTAGAATTCCCAGGCTTCTGATCTATTAAGGGTTACAGTTTTAAATACATTTAAAAAGTTATAGCTCCAAGCAGGGAGTTGAGATCGTTTTTCAGGGCAGAACCTAGTAGTTGATCATTTCTAAGATCCACAATCTTTAAACCATCGGTGACAGTCTAGTTCAGATGATTTCTAAGGAAACTATTACAGCCAGTTGGAGTGCACGTATTTAAAATACATTACGTATTGTTATGCAGCCACTCACTGCTTTCTACAAAATAAAACGCTTTTAAAAACTACCTGAACCGTGACAGGGTTCTGCCTGGCACAGTGTCTGATGGTCAATAAATATCTAATAAATGAAATAAGTCTTTGCTAATGTTGATTCAGAAAAAATAAGACCAAACCTACAGAGTTGTTATTCCCCACCCTCCTTCCTACCCTGAGCAAGTGGAAATCCCTAGAGCACATGTTAGGGTTTTGATCTGAAGCAATGACTGCCCTGGAGGCTCAGATGGTTTGTTCTTTAAAGTAGAAGAGGGAGAAACTGGCCCTCCTGCCTTCTCAGAACCGTGGTTGACCTGAAACAACACCCACCAGCTCAAGTTCAGAATTTCAGAGCCAGGGCTGGGTGCAGGATAGAATTCCTTTCTCCGTTTTTGGCCGGCACAGCTGGCTTTTTTTTATATTCCACCCCAGGACTCCTCCCCGGCCCCGAACTTTGTGCAGGCTCTTCTTAAATTACCCGGAGTCACAGCCAAAGGGCAAGCTCAGATGGAGCTGAGATGACCTCCTGGCTCAGGCGCCCGCGCTGGTCTTTGCTCCCTCTCTCCAGTCCTCCCCACCCCTGGGAAGTGATGTGCTTGCTTCGAAAGCCGAGCCCCGGTGAAGATGTGAGCTCCAGAGCGCAGACCCGCAGAGCCTGGGCTGGACCACGCCTGCCCGCGGGCTGCGGAGCGCAGGGATGGGAACCTCCGAGGAAACCTCGGAAGCGCCTGGAGACCGACAACGGGCAGCCCTGGGGCGCACGGCCGCCGCAGCCCGAGCTCGAGGCTGAGGCCCAGTGGCCACGGAAGGCGGAGGCGCGGCGAGTAACCATGGCCCCTGCCGGCGCGCCCAGCAGTTCCCTCGGGGTCCCCCTTTCGCCCGGGGAGGGCACAACTTCGCTCCTCCAGGGCCTGGAGGATGTAATCGCTGCCTGCTCTTTGCTTCCCTCTGCTCTCCGACAGCGGTCCCCCCTCTAGGCACCCCGCCCCTCGTCTCCTAGGTACCCGCTCCCCAAGCTCCCAGGACCCCCCACCCACGGAGGGAGGTGCTGGGACGAAGGCAGGAAGGGGGAGCCAGGGACCGTGCCCAACACCTGCGGAGGAGCAGCAAGCGGAGGTGAAGATGGGGAAGCAGGGCCTCAAGTCCCCCCGCCCCGGTGGAGCGTGGACGCGCCAGAAGGAGAAGCGAGATGACATGCAGTCTTCGTCCCCGAACTTCGGCAGTGGCCTCGCTGGCAGCCGCGGTCCCCCGCGAGGAGGCGAGGGAGTGAGGGGCGCCCAGGTTGCGACCTAGCGGAGGCAGGGGGATGGGGGCACTGGGCTACAGAGACCCCCAGTCCGCCATCGGCCCCCGCGCGCCACCCTCCGCGGCCGCGCGGTGCCCCTTAAGCCGGGTAATCAGGACCCCCTCCACGTCGTCCCCCGCGGCCCTGAACTTGGTGGGGATCGCCATAGGGAAGCGCAGTGTCACTGGTCAGCGGGGAGCGGCCGGCCTCTGGCATCCCCCTGGTCTCTGCAGAGGTGTCACCAGGCGCGGGCGAGCACCCGGCTCCGGCTCCGGCTCCTCCCGCGCGGATGGAAGAGGCAGGCCGGTCTGGCTCAGCCCCCAACACTCGCTCCGAGGGAGTCCTCGGGGTCTGGGACAGCCGAGAAAAAGACCTGTTGCAAACTCTTAACGCCCACTCGAAAGACAATCAAATCGCTGGAGCAAAACCCTCTCTCCAAGTTGATATTTTGAAATGTCATAAATGCTGCATTGCAGTCAGATAGCTGCGCCCTTAAATGGGCCAATGATTTCCAGCTCTTTGCCACAAATTCCTTCAACCTGGGATTTCAATGTAAAGCCATTCAAATAAGTAAAAACCACTTTAGTCCTGTTCGAGAATTCGCCTGCATTTATTCTGCTTAAAATTTGATATAGGACATTTTTTTTTTGTATTCCCATTTATCGCTTGCCAAGAAATAATTAAGAATAGGAGCTCGAAGATTAATTTTAAATAAAAAATCTTCTCCAATGAAAATGTCAGGTCATAAAAATTCCTTTTAAATCATAACAGCATATAAATCTTTGAAATTAACCATGTAATTACAATGTCTATCAACTTTTACCTTGAGCTTTGAGCCTCTCTTTTTAATCTTCCATTCTTTTTTAATGAATAGCTATTTTGAAATTAAAAAGTACTGTTCATTACACATGCCCCACTATAATAGGGTTTTTATCATATTTGCTCTATGTAAAAATACTTGCTACTTTGTAATTATTCACACGCCGATCCTTTCCTATATTGAGTAGAAAATAAAAAATGAAATAGAAGTCAAAGGTGCTTTAGAGCTGAATGATTTACACAATTCATTAAGGACGGTGATTTTTCAGTTAGCATCAGATTAAATGGTTACTTACTCTCAAATAGCCCTTGGGGAGTTGAATTGCTGGGTAGCAAACAGATTAAAGTTTGCATTGAAAGAAAAATTGAATTCAGAGGTAATCAATAGCATAATAGGGGCAGTGAGTGGTGCCTGCTGCCTGAAATGAAATTACCATATTTTTAATCTTAATTTTCCACTCTGTTTATCTGACAGTGTGGATGTGCAATCCAAACAGATAATGAGAGAGTGGGATATTGACACTGCTGTCCTCTGGAGTGCTTGTTTTCAGTGATTAAATGCTGTGATCTGTGATTACTTTGTGCAAAGATGTCGGGGCTGCTGGCCAGAACCATGGGAGGGGCACTCACTCCGCAGCTGCAGCTCCCGACTCTCCCAGGTCCTAATGTCTGAAATTCATCTTCCACCGGCAATATAGAAAAATACAGGTTGCCTATTTATGTGTATATTTCAGCTGCACAAATTACAATAATTAATCCCGTTATTATTCTTGTCCTGCTCAAAAACGTCCAATTAGATTAATATGGAGTGAACCCTCTAAGTTTTCTATTAATGAACCCACAAACTTGCTTCTTACAGGAAGATGTGAGTCGCAGGAAATGATAGGCTGGGAGACTCTGAAGGGGAGGTGTATTACCATTGGAGAAGCAGGAGACAGAAGAAAATTTGGGGCATTGTTGAAGGCATCCAGCCCCAGCGGCTGCAATTATATAACAAGCTGTGATAATTTTCTGAAATGCAAATCTTTTTCTCTGGGTATTGGGAGAAAGTCCTCTTGTACATTTAATTAAATTAATACCTCTAGCCAAATAAAAGAATTACCCAATCACAAAACTTTAAAAGTTGTATAAGTCCCATATTCTCTAAATTCATTATCTTTCGATACCTAAATGCACCTGGTGGTTAGTATAATTTTGGCAAATATCCTGTATTTAAAGCATTATTCCATTTTCCCAATGAGGAATTTTTACAAAGCTTCACATTGGACAGCAAATTGTGGCTACATAATTTGAATTTGAATTAACTTAATCCCTCTGTGGGAATAGATTTACAATAGATGATGCCTATCTACCATCTACACCGACAACTAGCGATGTACAGCCTGCTTTTGCTTCCAATGGGTAAAGTCTGCGAGTGTTTGGAAAATTCGGTAATTATGCATAGTTAATTAATTTATCCTCCCTTTAATCCATATGTGGACCCAAAGAGAAAGACATGAAGAGAAAGAGTGATGGGCAGCGTTGGCTATGTGACAACAGATTATTACACACATTTATATCTCCAAATTGGAGAATCGTCACAACGGAAAAATGATGGTGCCAGGGCTCATTTGGTCATCCCTTAGTCTTGGCTAGAAGTGTTGTCTTCAGTTCCTAATGCACAGGATAATGTTATATTTTTCTCAGTCATTTCTTAAAAAATTTTTCTTGGCTGCGGTGTGTGGCATATGAAAGACTAGTTCCCTGGCCAGGGATCGAACCCGTGCCCCTTGCATTGGTGTATGAAATCTCAACCACTGGACCAGAAGCCAGGGAAGTCCCTTCTCAGTCATTTCTGATATGCACAACTGTCTGGGAAAGGGAAAAAGTGAAGTGAAGTGAAGTCACTCAGTCGTGTCCGACTCTTTGCGACCCTGTGGACTGTAGCCTGCCAGGCTCCTCTGTCCATGGGATTCTCCAGGCAAGAATACTGGAGTGGGTTACCATTTCCTTCTCCAGGGGATCTTCCCGACCCAGGGATCGAACCCGGGTCTCCCGAATTGTGGGCAGACGGCAGACGCTTTAACCTCTGAGCCACCAGGGAGGCCCTAATAGTGCTAAGTGTGAAAAAAGTAAATTCACTGGCTGTGAACTCAAGACTGCTAACTCCCTGATTCTTGTCTCTCACAAAAATCCCCCACTTCTCTGAAAGTCAAGTGGTTGAAATTGGAAATTTTTAATAAATTAATATTTTAACCCTTGAGTAGCCACAGGTAACTCTGCTCTTGTAACAAATATTAAGTGGTAAAGAAACTGGGAAGCATATATGCAGATAAATATTGACCAATGGCCATTGCTTAGTTTCATATTTTAAGTGCAGACTAAAGAAATTCCCTCTTATAGTATAAACCTGTGAGGAGAATTGCACATCTTGGTTTTACCCCTTGTCTTAGATATGCTATACACTGTTATTTTGCAAATTGCTCTAAAGAAAAGAAACAGTAGATCTACACCATTCACCATACGTGAATATTGCCAAGTCCCAATGAATCTATACAGTTGTGCTGGAAAGAGCTTAAATTTTTTGCTTAGAGTCTTAAAAAAAAAACAAACTGCAAAAAGATGTATCAGGCAGATTAACAGTTTGGACTGATCCTTTCACATAGAGCTTCAGTACAGTTTTGACAAGTTATTCAGTATTCAGAAAAATTCATAAACTTGAATATAAACTACATACAGTCCTGTCTTCATTACAACAAACTCTTCCAGTTTTTTGATAACTGGTATTGTGCTCCTTTAAAAATTTTTTATCAATACTCGAACATGCTGATTCTTAGGGCAGTGGGATATGGCTGATACAGATCCATTGACATGGAAAGTAGTCAAAGTGCTATTTGAACTTTTTCCCCTATCTCTTGACTACCTCTATAATCCAGCTGAAACCTACGTTTTCTAAGGATACAAAAGCTCTCCTCTACCCCTATACCTGCAGTCACCATTCGAAGTTTATTGAGCTTTAGAGCACACAAAGAGATTGAGAAAATCCAAACCAATCTCTTTCCTTTCACGTTCTAAATCCTGACATGGTCCATCACCTTTTAAAAATAGTGAACTGGCCTTCCCCAAAAAGGAGAAAGGAAACAAAATCTAATGGAAAACAATGGGAGAAGGATAATCTAATCTTTAAATAAGAAGACAGGTTTCTGAAAGCTTAAGAGGGGTGAGTTTCACACTGATGTCACCTTCTCCTGAAAAATACCAGCCCTCCAGGAGGTGAAGAGAGAAATATTAATGCCATTAATCTATTGTCCCTGAATTCCCCCCTAAATAGATGGGATTTGAGCGAAGGCTCTAGGTCACAGAAGTGGATGTATTCATGGGAAACAAAGTGGTTTGCTCCTGATTGGCGTTCAGTTCGTTCAGCCATTAACAAGCCAGTCCTGGGAAAACGAATGTTCTGATGAACCACACACACAAGCGAAAAGCTATGACTTCCCATCAGTGACTCAGGCTTTCCTTCCAGTTCCAGTTTCTCGTGATCAGTGAGGAGGGAAAACATACTTATCACACATTCTGGAAATGAAAGTCCATTCTGGGACATCACCAGGTTGACTAATGTCTCCTGTACGTTATGTGTTTAGGAAACACACCCTAAAGCATTTCTTCAAAGAAGGGTGACTCCAGCAGATCCAGCATGGCAGCATCAAATACTTTCATATATTGTCTTTCACCTCCAGAAGACTGAGGGGTTTCAGTTTAACTTTTCAAGTCTATATTTCCTTGTGGTGTTTAGGTTTAATCTTGGCAGCAAGAAGCTCAGTGCCTGGCACATGGCAGATATTAATCAGTTGCTTAATGAAGGAATATACAGATACAACAAAAGTTTGAGAATGGTTAACTTTGATTTAAGTATCATTTGAAAGTGAAAGGGTTAGTTGCTCAGTAGTTTCCAACTTTTTGCAACCCCAAGTACTGTAGCCTACCAGGCTCCTCTGTCCATGGTATCATTTATAATCCAGGTCTCAAGTGTTTAAGTTACAGTGAAAGGCCAATATTCTCAGGGCTCAAAGCAATCCCTAACTATACTCTATCTAAAAATTCATTACTCTAGCAAATAAGTTGGAAGACAGAAGCATTAGCCTAATAAATGAAATAGCCTTGCAGACACTCAGCTTAAGTGGCCCATACTTACTCAGATGATCAATAAAGCATAACCAGTCATTGTTAGTTTCAACTGCTACCTGCCATGTGCGATCACTCCCCAGACTGTCTCGACATTACACTTCATGCTTGTTCCTTCCTCTCCCCTTTGAGAAGATGGGCTCCTTGAAGACAGGAACCAAGTCCTATCTTTATTTCTCTTTTCCTTGGCACAGAGAGGCCTCCCTAAGTATCTGTTGAATGAATTAAAATAAGCCTGTGCAATGTACTGACAAAGTCTTAGTCTGAGCTGTTCCTCGTTAAAAAATAACTGGAAATATCATTTGTATGAGAATTCCTTTCCAACTTCTTCCTCTGTCTCAGTGTCCCCTTGGGAAGGCAGTTACTAATCAGGATGCCCCTTTCATCACCCATAAAATGAAGACATGACTCCAGGTAGCCTCCAGCTTCAAAATTCTATGAATCAAAGATATTTTTATTGAAAATTTAGCTCCTGACTAGATTTGTTCACAAACTAAACATGTTTTGGAGACTGTGGTATCTATAGGTGAGTTTTCTGAATCATCTTTTCTTTCATTCCATGTAGAAAAGCTGTAGCAAAAAAAAGTGTTTTCACTATAGAAACGTAATAACTACAATATGTATCTTCTTGAATGACTTCACATTCAAAAGCCTATGAATAAATCTTTTCCTCTGATTTACTCTAATGAAGAGCTTTCCCACAACCATGAGGCTGTCTGTTTTCTTTGAGAAAGTCCACAGCCTTAAAGCAGAGAAAAGCCCATTCTGCTGTTACCTGATAGGACTGTGGTAGCCAGCCCCCGGGATGGCATGCAATAATCCCCACCTCCTGGTCTTTGCATCTCCGTGTCATCCCTCCCCACACTGTACCAGAATTGTCTATGTGATCAACACGATACACAGAAGTGGTGACACAGCACTCCCTGGATTAGGTTATAAAAGATAATGGTTTCAGGGCTTCCCTAGTGGCTCAGACAGTAAAGAATCTGCCTGCCAATGCAGGAGACATAAGAGATGCAAGTTTGATCCCTGGGTTGGGAAGATCCCCTGGGGAAGGAAATGGCAACCCACTCCAGTATTCTTGCCTGGAGAATTCTATGGACAGAGGAGCCTGGCAGACTACAGTCCATGGGGTCGCAAAGAGTTGGACACGACTGAGCGGCTAACACTTTCACTTTTTCAGAACTGGGTTCCTTCTCAATCTTTCTCTCTTTTCACTTAACTCTAGGGGGAACCAGTTGCTGTCTTGGACACTATTGGTTGGAGAGGCTCACAAGGCAAGAAATAGCAGCCATCAGTCTGATAGCTGACAAGGAACTGGAGAGGCCAGGTGCCCTGTCATGAAAACACTCAGGCAACCAATGGAGTGGCCCATGAAGTGGAAAGCTAAAATCCCTGCTAACAACCAGTTCCATGAGGAAGCCTGGAAGCTGATCATCTCCCAGTCAAGCCTTCAGATGAGACAGCAGCTCTGTTTGACGGCTTATACAGAGAAGACTGTAGCTTCTCAGTAGCTTCAGTCTTGTCCAACTCTTTGTGACCCCATAGACTGCCAGGGTCCTCTGTCCCTGGGATTTTCCCTCAAGAATACTGGAATAGGTTGCCATGCCCTCCTCCAGAGGACCTTCCCAATCCAGGGATAGAAGCCACATCCTCTGCGTTTCCTGCATTGCAGGCAGATTCTTTACCAGATGAATCATGAGGGAGGTGCTATCACCAAGAGAGGTGATTCTTAAGCTGGAATCTCCCAGTTAAGCTGCTCCCAGATTTATACTCACAGAAACTGTGAGGTCAAATTTTTGTTGTTTTAAGCTGCTAAGTTTTGGTGCAATTTGATACACAAGACCAGGCATCAAAATACAGGTAACAGGAGTTTCACTTCAGCATCATGTGATATCACTTGCACGTCTTCAGGAATTGTTTTTATGTTTAATGAACATTTCTGCCTGACTTAGGAGATAATGAATTTAAGTATTCTAAGCTGTGGAATCTAGATGAATAGTGTCCTAGGATGTAGAGGCTGAACGATCAAAACATCTGTGTTTAAAGTTGGTGGCAAAATATCTTTTGTAAAAAATAATTTTATTTATTTTTTTTAGCTGTGCTGGGTCTTCCCCACTGTGTAGGCTTTTCTCTAGTTGCTTCAAGTGGGGGCCACTTTCCAGTTATGGCTCAAGGGCTCCTCCTTGCAGTGGCCTCTCCTGTTGCAGAGCACAGGCTCAAGAGCACGCAGGCTTCAGTAGTTGCAGTGCGGGCCCAGTGGTTGTGGTTCCTGAGCTGTAGAATACAGGCTCAATAATTGGAACGCACGGGCTTAGTTGCTCTGCAGTATGCAGTTTCCTCCCAAACCAGGGATCGATCCTATGTCTCTGGCACTGGCAGACGGATTCTTTACCGCTGAGCCACCAGACAAGCCCCAAAATGTCTTCTCAAATATCATGCCTCTAGTATTTAAGTTTAAGGACTGCTTTGCTGGGACCTATATTTATAAAATGTCATAGAGATTTGACCCAGATCAGTAAGCATTTCTCTGGTCAATTAAAAAAATCAGAACTCAAAGTCAGGCCTTTCTGAGTCCAAGGCTCATGTTCTCAGTACTATGCTGTCTTGCCTTCCTATGTTATTATTTATATTAATTTTAGTAATAACAGTATATTAACAACTGTTGAATTCTTTAGGATAGATTTATAGCAAATCCATAAACATCACTAACAACAACAACAACAAAACCCTCATGTTTAAAAAGATTTTTTATTAAGTTCAAGGTGAGAAAAGGAGCTTCCACTTACTGAGAAGATGTTCAGAAGGGGACAGTGAAAGGATGATGGTTTTTAGCTTCTGAACTCTCCCTACATGTCTGATGAGAAGGATGTTGTCAGCATTTTATGGGTACCCTTTCATCCCATGTCTGCATTTTGTGACTGTCATCGTCTCTCGAATTTCAAAGTTGGCCTTTTGTCTCAGAATATCATTTCCCCTTTCAGTTTTCCTATTGAGGGTAAATATGATTTTAATATATTTCTGAGTATTCAGTGCCAACCTTTAAAAAAATCTATACACATATAATTAGATTTTTTTCCAGGGGAGAAGGCCATTTATGTTATTCATCTTCCCCTGGAGTCTGAGCTCGAATCCTTTGGTTTTTCTAGTTAGGATTCAAATCAGGCAGCTTCATCAGAGAATTTCTGGGTGGAAGGCGTATTGGCGCTGGGCTCTATTTATTGGTCGGACTTTGAGGGGAATGGGTAAGAAGGAGGGTGGCAAGAAGGAGGGTGGCAAGGCTCGCTAGTCCTCCGGAGCATGTTAGCATCTTCAGGGCTCTGCTTTGTCTGCGGGCCCTGCCACTCGGCTTCCATCACCACTGCAGAAGGTATCATAGGAGAACGAAGAGAGAAGCAATACAGCTAGTGTCATCACACACAAAAAGGAAGGTGCCAACATTTATTAAAATACATGCTAAATATGAGCAATTATCACCTCTGACTCCTTAGTTCTGATAACAATAGCTGTCTTTTAAAAATCAGAGGAAAACAGAAGTAGACTCACAGACGCAGAAAACAAACTTATGTTTCCCCAAAGGGGGAAAAGGGAGGAGGAATAAATTAAGAGTTTGGGATTAATAGATACTACTATATATAAAATATATAAATAGCAAGGACCTACTGTTTAGCACAGGGAACTATAGTGGAAAAGAATTTGAAAAAGAATATATAGAGATATAACTGAGTCACTTTGCTGTACACACGAAACTAACACAACATTGTAAATCAACTATCCTTGAAAAAAAATCAGAGGAAAATTAACATGTAATTGTTCAGTGCTTTTGGTGTGTGTTTGTGTTATTCATTAAGAAAGAAGTGCTGCAGATTCACTGAATAGTTAACATGACTCTGAAGTATTTCTTTTGCCTTTGTATTACAGTGAACTGCTCCACTCTGAGGATGATTTGCTGTTATTACTGACACTGCAATGTGTAAATATCGCTTGTGAATTGAGAGTATAAACACTTTTCAAATAATTGTGCTTGGTTCACCTCTCCATAAGGCCTTACTCCTCACTTCTCACTGTCTCACTTCTTAAGTTTATTTCCCTTAATTCCTAATTATGGTTGCTTTCTTCTTTTAAATGAGATGTTTCCTTGTATCTTAATGCCACTGACCTCATTTTAAAGATGGAGAAAAATATAAAACATTAGCACTTTATTCATGAAGGTAAAGAAAAATCACATAGCTTGTATTTGTAATACAATATCCTGACTTATGAACTATGTCCCTGGATGAAACACAATCTGTGCCTGTTTTGTGCACTGGCATTAGAAAAGATAAAAACCGTCATTATCAACATTCTCTAAGAAAAAATATTCTCTCAACTCAGGTAACCTTTACTGTTATCTTGTTAAAATAAAAAAGGTAAATCAATGATTTGTAATTTGATTAAATTGGTATTAGAATATACCTCTTTGATTAAGGCTTCCCAGGCGGCACTAGTGGTAAAGACTTCACCTACCCATCTCAATCCTGGGATCTAGACACAGATTCAATTCCTGGGTTGGGAAGATCTGAAGGAGGCAATGGCAACCCACTCCAGTATTCTTGCTGGAGAATCCCATGGACAGAGGAGCCTGCCAGGCTGCAGCCAGTCTATAGGGTTACAAAGAGTTGGACATAACTGAAGTGACTTAGCACCCACACGCAATTTTGTAAGGCTATTAGCTAACTATTGTTTCCATCCGTGCTATTTTGGAGAGGTTTAGACAAACTATGTCTATTTGACCTAGCTATTGAAACAGCTATCGAAAACACATTAAAATGTACTCCTGATGTGTTTTTTGTTGACATGATCCTAGATACCTTGTGAAATGTCTCTGCTATGCAGTAGGACACTAATGTTCTGCTTTCCTTACAGAAATTTTCAATTTAGATTAGTGAATTAATAGGTGATGAGCAGGGTTTTAAACCAAGGCCTCAAGACATACTTGATAGTGTGTCTCCATAATTAAGGGAATCTGAGCATGTACCTCTCACCTGCTGCTACTGCTGCTGCTAAGTTGCTTCAGTCATGTCTGACTCTGTGCGACCCCATAGACGGCAGCCCACCAGGCTCCTCCATCCGTGGGATTTTCCAGGCAAGAGTACTGCAGTGGGTTGCCATTGCCTTCTCCAGCCCCTCAGCTATGCATGCTTTTTTATAAAGTATATTCAAGTATTCAGTTCAGTCACTCTGCTGTGTCCAGCTCTTTGTGACCCCATGGACTGCAGCAAGCCAGGCCTCCCTATCCATCACCAACTCCCGGAGTTTACCAACTAACTCATCCTTTGTCATCCCCTTCTCCTCCTGCCTTCAATCTTCCCCAGCATCAGGGTCTTTCCCAGTGAGTCAGTTCTTCTCATCAGGTGGCCAAAGTATTGGAGCTTCAGCTTCAGCATCAGCCCTTCCAATGAATATTCAGGACCAATTTCCATTAGGATGGACTGGTTGAATCTCCTTGCAGTCCAAGGGACTCTCAAGAGTCTTCTCCAACACCACAGTTCAAAAGCATCAATTCTTCGATGCTCAGCTTTCTTTATAGTCCAACTCTCACATCCATATATGACTACTGGTAAAACCATAGCTTTGACTAGATGGACCTTTGTTGACAAAGTAATGTCTCTGCCTTTTAATATGCTGTCTAGGTTGGCCATAACTTTCATCCAAGGGGTAAGCGTCTTTTAATTTCATGGCTGCAGTCACCATCTGCAGTGATTTTGGAGCCCCCCAAATAAAGTCTGTCACTGTTTCCATTGTTTCCCCATCTATTTGCCATGAACTGATGGGACCAGATGCCATGATCTTAGATTTCTGAATGTTGAGTTTTGTTTTTTTTTTTGAATGTTGAGTTTTAAGCCAACTTTTTCACTCTCCTTTTTCACTTTCATCAAGAGGCTCTTTAGTTCTTCTTTGCTTTCTGCCATAAGGGTGGTGTCATCTGCAAATCTTAGATTATTGATATTTCTCCCGGCAATCTTGATTCCAGCTCGTGCTTCATACAGCCCGGTATTTCATGTGATGTACTCTGCATATAAGTTAAATAAGCAAGGTGACAATATACAGCCTTGACATACTCCTTTCCTGATTTGGAACCAGTCTGTTGTTGTTCCATGTCCAATTCTAACTGTTGCTTCTTGACCTGCATACAGACTTCTCAGGAGGCAGGTGAGGTGGTCTGGTATTCCCATCTCTTAAGTTTCCACAGTTTGTTGTGATGTGGAAACTTCTTAAAGAGATCACAAGTATTCCTTTGTATAATAAATATGAATAGGGCTTAGTTCCTGTCTTTCACTTTAGACTAAGCCATATCAGTAGAGGTTATACTTTTCTTCCTGCATCCCAAAGATTATTTTGGGTATACCTCATTTTGGAGATGACTGATGTAAACAGTTGTAGAGCTTCCACTTTTCAAGTGAAGATTGCTTTTCTTTACTAGCATATTTATACTTAGCTGTTCATGTCCTTAAATTATAGATATAGCTTTTAAACTGTGATTTATGGTATTTCTATAGCTTTATTGCAACATAAATGCAAATGAGGACCATAGCCTGAAAGACTAGGGTATAATCCAGTGCCCTGATCTGTAAGGGAAGGTGAGGCTGTGTGTGTTATTGGAATGTCTGTATGAACGTAGTGTTAGGGCAGTGGCGGAAGAGGACACACACTGTCAACTATCCGAAGGGCTCTTATGAGAAAGAGGCTTTGTATCTTTCTAGAAAGGCCATTTGGAGCCCAGTGGAAGTTCCTGGGAGGCAAACTGTTCTCATCAAGAACAATTTTTTTTTAATTGGAGGATAATTGCTTTACAATGTTGTGTTGGTTTCTGCCATACAACAGTGTGAATCAGCCATAAGGGTACATCTATCCCCTCCCTCTTGGACCTCCCTCCCACCCCATCCCACTCCTCTAGGTTGTCACAGAGCACAAGATTGAGCTCCCTGTGTTATACAGCAACTTCCCATTGCTATGCTATGCTAAGTCACTTCAGTCCTGTCCGACTCTGTGCAACCCCATAGACAGCAGCCCACCAGGCCTCCCCGTCCCTGGGATTCTCCAGGCAAAAACACTGGAGTGGGTTGCCATTTCCTTCTCCAATGCATGAAAGTGATAAGAGAAAGTGAAGTCGCTCAGTCATGTCTGACTCTTAGTGACCCCATGGACTGCAGCCTACCAGGCTCCTCCATCCATGGGATTTTCCAAGCAAGAGTACTGGAGTGGGGTGCCATTGCCTTCTCTGAACTTCCCATTAGCTGTCTATTTTATATATGGTAATATATATTTCAATGCTACTCTCTCAATTCGTCCCACCCTCTCCTCCCACCTTGTGTTGACAAGTCTCTTCTTAATATCTGTGTCTCTGTTCCTGTGCTGCGAGTAGGTTCATCAGTCCCATCTTTCTACATTCCATATATATGTGTTAATATATGATATTTGTTTTCCTCTTTTTGACTTTCTTCATTCTGTATAACAGCCTCTAGGTTCATCCTCTTCACTAGAACTGACTCAAATTCGAATAAGAATATTTTGATTTAGAGATTTATTGACAATATAGGTTGTGCTACAGGAGACCATTGTCCTGTGGTGTAAGGAATCCCCCACCACCGGGACTGTTTAAGTAGGGGTTGGAGCTATTGGAGGGTTTCTACATAGCAGGGAAGTCAGAGCAGAACATCTCTAACATGCCTTTCATTTCTTATGTTCTGTGATTTTATAATAATCAAAGAATAGGTATCCAGAATCCCTTTGCCACAAAAAGATATATTGACTGCCCTCCAAAGTGCAAAGGTTATATAAGAGCCAGAGGTTGAAGAGAAGTCAGAACTACATGAAAAAATCATCCAGAACTGCATGAAAAAATCCAACTTCAACTGGGATCAGAAAGAATTGGAAGTATCGGGTATAAACCACTGTATGAAATGAGTTTGGGAGGTTTTTTTCCTAAGAGATCTTTGCAAAAGAAATAAAAATTATTCCTCTGGAAAGGTCTGAATTTAACTAAGTCAAGTGTAAGCTGATGTTATAAGATCTCTTCCATTACTCAGGTTCAATGCTTTATGACCATCTGCTATGGTCAGTCTACTAGAACTACCTCCTTTCCCCCAAAAAAAGAAAAAGAAAAATTTCAGTAAGGAATAGAAGAGAAAGTGTCATTTAAATGCTTTCCTTCAACTTGCTTCTTTTGGTTGTGAGAAATTTGCTATGAGTCAGGAGGCAGGGGCAGACTGATAATGCATCTTTTAAAAAAAAATGAAATATTAGGTTGCATCATTTCTCATAGATCCAGAATTACGGGCTGTGGGTGGGTTTCTGGTCTCTGCCATATCTGAAAAAAATAAATATCTTGGAAAATAAGGATCAAAGTTCCAACATTGATAGGTATGAGAGGTAGAAGACCTGTATCCTTCTTCCTGCGTGATATGCAGGGCCACATTCCCAGTGAATGGGTTCACTTATTGAGGGTCTCTGGGAGCAGAAATCAACGCTGCTGCCCACAGGGCAGGTGCAGGGCAAATAAAGCCCTTCAGTGCTGTCCCGTCTCAGGAAGGCATGAGATCATGCAGTTCACACCAGCCGCAAGGAAGTTGCCAGCTCTGCCCATCTGGAGGCTGCTGTCATGATAAACTCCCTAAAGGAGCGAGTGCCCAGTTCTTCTGCCTCTTTCACTCACGATGGGCAGAGAGAAAGCAAATATCCTCTTTTTCAGGGTCGCTGGCTATTATAAGGCTCAGATAAAGGGGTGTAAGTGCCAGTTTTACTGACTGGGCAATTGATGTTAATTATATGATGCTATGATAATTTGATCAACAAAATGAAAACCTGTATGTCTCATGTATGCCACTCAGGAGGGTAAACTCATCCAAGACTCTGCACTCAATAATTATTTAAATACCAAGAACAAGCCAAGTAATGATTTAAATCTTCGTTTCTGTAAAACCCTGCCTGTAATATCTTGTTAATGTTTAATTTGCTATAAACCATGAATATTGTCTGAATTTGTGCATATATTTGATTTCCGGCTGCATTTTAAATAAATTCTTTATGTTATGTGAATATGATTATTCTAAGTTTATTGAACTGATTTCAAAATTTAAGAGACTAGAGTTGCTTTCGATCTGGTGTTTTAGTGGCCTCTCACAGAACAAAGATATAGAGAAGAATAGTCAATTCTATTGTCTATTATTATGTGTGATTTTAGCAATCATTTAGCAAATCGGAGAAGGCAATGGCACCCCACTCCAGTACTCTTGCCTGGAGAATTCCATGGACGGAGGAGCCTGGTAGGCTACAGTCCATGGGGTCGCTAAGAATCAGATACAACTGAGCAACTTCACTTTCACTTTAGCAATCATTAAAATTCTGAGTATAATTATGTGTTTTTAAAGTCTGAGTTTTATGCCAAAAATTGAGATATTGTAATGACTTAAGCAAGAATTGAGCTAAAGGGTACCTCAACAAAGCTTATGACAAACCAAATGAATCTTGCTAGGTGGCCTGGTGGCTCAGATGGTAAAGAATTAGCCTGCAATGCAGGAGACCCGGATTCTGTCCCTGGTTCGGGAAAACCCCCTGGAGAAGGGAATGGCTACCCACTTCAGTATTCTTGCCTAGAGAATTCCGTGGACAGAGAGCCTTGTGGGCTACTGTCCATGTAGTCGCAAAGAGTCGGACACAACTGAGCAATTAACCCCGGGGGCTCAGAGTTGGACAGTTATCAGATCAGATCAGATCAGTCGCTCAGTCGTGTCCGACTCTTTGCGACCCCATCAATCGCAGCACGCCAGGCCTCCCTGTCCATCACCAACTCCCGGAGTTTACTCAGACTCACGTCCATCGAGTCAGTGTTGCCATCCAGCCATCTCATCCTCCGTCGTCCCCTTCTCATCCTGCCCCCAATCCCTCCCAGCATCAGAGTCTTTTCCAATGAGTCAACTCTTCACATGAGGTGGCCAAAGTACTGGAGTTTCAGCTTTAGCATCATTCCTTCCAAAGAAATCCCAGGGCTGATCTCCTTCAGAATGGACTGGTTGGATCTCCTTGCAGTCCAAGGGACTCTCAAGAGTCTTCTCCAACACCACAGTTCAAAAGCATCAATTCTGTGGCACTCAGCCTTCTTCACAGTCCAACTCGTGGGGTTTAATCATGAAAACCAAACTCATGAAAGACTGATGTATAAAACACAATTGATTTGATTACAGCTTCAGATGTAGGGGTTCAGGCATGCCTCTGAGTCAGACTTTCTTGTCTCTCAGTCTTTTTGGACAGACCCATTGTCTCTTGATTCTTACAGGCTCATTCTCAAAGAACAGCCTGTGTCTTATTTCTGGGGCTATCTTATCTTATTTTAGATAATAATCACTAAGGAACAGTGAAGCATCAAGTATTAGCATTATTAAGAAGATAAAAATATCAATAAATATTATTTTAAATAATGTAAAATTCACCCACATATAAACAATGCTGTGTGTTTAGTTGCTCAGTCATGTCTGACTCTTTGAGCAGTTTTCATTTTCTCCTCCAGGGGATCTTCCTGACCCAGGGATATAAACAATGATTTTTTGATAAATCAGAATTATGCAACATCACTACAATCCAGTTATAGGATATTTCTTTTTTTTAATTTTTTTCAATCTTTTATCCATTATCTTTATTTTTTTTAACTTTTTTATTATTATTTTTTTTTACTTTACAATATTGTACTGGTTTTGCCATACATCAACATGCATCCTCCAAGGGTGTACACGTGTTCCCCATCCTGAACCCTTCTCCCGTCTCCCTCCCCAGGATATTTCTATCACTCTTAAAAGATCTGTTGGGTGTTTGTAGCCCATCCCTGCTCCCATCATCAAACCTCAGGCAACCACTAATCTGTATTTTGTCTGATGGATTTTTCTCTTTGGGACATTCCTTAACAAATAGAACAGTACAAAATGTAAGTAATCTTTTTTTTTCAGTTTTATTTATTTATTTTACTTTACAATATTGTATTGGTTTTGCCATACATTGACATGAATCCACCATGGGTGTACGTGTGTTCCCCATCCTGTATGTAATCTTTTGAATTTAGTTCCTGTCACTTAGTATAATGTTTCTGAGCCTTATCAATATTGTAGCATGTTCTTTGCTCAGTTTTTATTCCTGAATGATATTTCACTGCATAGATATACCACAAATTTTATATCCATTCACTACTTTGTGAACATTTATATTGTTCCCACTTTTGGATTACTATGGATAATGCTGCTAAAGGCATACAAGTCTTTGTGGGATGTATGTTTTCATTTCTCTTGGGAAGATACTTAAGAGTGAAATTGCTGGGTCAGATGATAAAATTTTAACTTTTTATGAAATTGTCTGCTTTCCAAAGTAGTTGTTCTATCTTACACTTCCATGAGCAATGCAGTAACACTTGCATTTCTCCTCATCCTCACCAGAATTTGTTATTGACTGCCTTTTTGGTTACAGCTATTCTGTCTTTAATAGTCATTTAATGCCCATGGTCTCATTTAACATGTGGGATAATTGATGCTCAGGGGCAATGAGCTTCATGCCCAGGGTCCCACAGATGGCAAATGTCCCTGCCCTGTGCTCCACTGCTTTTCTCAGTTGGAGGAACTGGCCTCTCTCCCGGAGGAGACAGGGAACTGGACATTGGATGGAAAAGTCAGGCCAAGAACTGTGCCTTATATCTGGGTGTGTTTAAGAGAGATAATAGAGTCAAGAGGTTTCCAAAGGGAAAGAGTGAGGGAAAAGATGAGAAGAGGGTGCTCTTGGAGAATTCCACTCTGGGAGCCCAGCGGAGTTCAAGAACTGGTGGTGAGGAAATTCCTTGATGGTCCAGTGGCGAAGAACCTGCCTGCCAATGCAGGGGACACGGGTTCATTCCTGGTTGGGGAAGCAAGGTCCCATGTGATGGGGGCCAACTAAGCCCATGCACCCCATGCCAGGTAGAACCTGTGCTCCACAGTGAAAATCCATCACAAACAAAAAAATGGTGGTGAGAGAAGCATGAGAGCTGGTGCCATGGAAACCATGGTTTCCTAGGAAGAGGACAAGGTTGATGGGGTCAAACACTGCCAACTAGTCACAGGAGAAGAAGCTTAAAGAAGGCCATTGGATTTCAGTGCTAGGACCAGCAAGGATCTTACAAAGTTCAGTCTCACTAAAGTGTCATGGAGAAAACAAATTGCCAGTGGAATGCCAACAAATTGGCATTGGAAACAAGGGTTACAAACTACTCTTTGAAGAAACCTGTAAAGAAGGGGAAATGAAAGAACGGTAGAGGAGTTAGCAGTCTTGAGGAAAGGCTAGCTCCCCTTTCCCAAGCGCTTCTGTAGCCTAAAGAAAGAGGGAGAGTTCACTTTATTTGTGGGTGAACTTATGGATTTAATTTCTGGATCTAGAAAAATAGGGCCTGCGGTATCATATTGGTCATCGCCTATTGTTGGTGAAAGAAGTGATGCAGAGGCTGACGGGACATCAGCCTGATTTACCAGCCTACCTGCTGGTAGCTCCCACAGCTTCTTCTCTCTTGTTTTCAGACCTCCCGCCCCCCTCATTGTAACCTGGGCCTCCCTCTTCTTCGTGCCAGGAAGTGGTTGATCAAAGCGAGTTGATTCCATGTCTGTAACGTCTTATGCATCTTCTCTCCACTTGCATAGACAGATCCTGCCCTCAGGAGGGCACGCAGGTTCATTCTCCCTGCTGGCCCCTCTCCCGCTACCTTTCTGGGCTCCTGGTCCCCCACCTCGCCCACACATTCTCTGCTCCTAACAAAACATCTTTAAACATTAACAAATGTCCCCATTGGGTAAGGATCACAGAGTCACTTCAGGTTGAGAACCACTGTTTTATGATCATTACTGATGAAAATGCACTGCCATTATAGAACTCAGTACAGCAAATTCACATTATCTCTGACTAGCACTGTACCTGGCATGCAGCAGATGAACAGAAAATATGAATTCAAATATGCAGAGAAGTGAAGACTGAGAACTTAAAAACCAGACTGGGCTCCATTCTTGTCTCTAACACTTACCAGTGTTAGAGTGATTCTGGAAAATTTTTTGACCTCCCCCAGTCTCAGCGCCTTCATTATAAATGGGTAATAATGGCACGAAGCTTAGGCTACAGATTAAATGATGCCATTTTTCTAAAGGTCTCATGCACAGTTTGGGGTGGAGAGAAAATATGTGTGTATTCAGTTGCTCAGTCACGTCTGACTCTTTGTGACCCTTTGGACTGTAGCCTGCTAGTTCCCTCTGCCCGTGGGATTTTTGAGGCACAAGAACTGGATCAGGTTGCCATTTCCTCTTCCAAGGGATCTTCCTGAACCCATGTCTCTTGTGTCTCCTGCATTGCAGGCAGATTCTTTACCACTGAGCCATCGGGGAAGCCCTTGGGGAGAAAATATTAACAACAAAAAAAAAAAAAAGGAAGAAAGAAAATATTAACAAATCATGCTATTAAGAGAATTCTCTGCCTGCCTGGTTGCAGAGGCCCCATTTCATTCCCTTCCCATTATCAGGGCTGTGCACAGGGCCCAGCACAGAACGCTGGCTCAGCATGCCTTTTGGGATGGGGCGAAAATGGCAGAGCAAGGGCGTCTGTACTTAGTTGTCAGGAGGGACAGAGGAGACAAGCAGACCCGAGCAGGGAAGGAGAAGTTGACAGGGAGAAAACTACCAGCAGATGGCCTCTTCCTGCTGTTATCTTTTCTGCTCTGGCTTTTCTCCCACTATCTGATCCCTGTGTTACTCGAAGCAACTTCAGGAGAAAGAGAGTAGAAACCAACAGCAAAACTAGATGCAGAGCAACCTAAATGAGATAAAGGGCCTTTTACTCCAAGATAAGTGTGTATTTGTTTTACTTTGCTTACTAGATCACAGCCTGCTTGAGGGTTGAAGTACGGTGGCTTGTTTAGTTTAAATCTCCCTTTTCCAGAATCACAGTTCTTGACAAGGATGATCAATAGGTGAATCAGTGAATGTCTGATGCTGATAAACCTTCCATTCAGTGGAGCGTGTGTTTCATGGAGCTCTTCCTATTGTTGTCCACCATCTTTACACTCCTTTATCCTGAGTCCAAGTCCACTCTGCTCGCGTTGGAAGGTGCTTGGCTAGAGTTAGATGTGGGGCCTTTGAGACGGCTCAAGAGGTTCAGCTCAAGCAGAACTAGCTTTGCTGGTTAGCCTTAGCTGGTACAGAAGAATCTTTCTCTTCATTAGCCTTCCTGCAAGCAAACCAAGTTAACTGGCAGCAGATGACCCAGAATACGAATGAAAATTAAATGGTGACACTAGAAGGCGGAGGTGGGGAAGAAGGAAGGAATTTATGCTCTCAAGCAAATTTTCTCAAAGGGTTATCTTTGGATTGCTTATTTCTGAGAAATCACCTGTGAGGGAAAAAGTGTTTTGTTTTGTTTTGTTTTTTTAGTTTCCTGGGTCCCACAGGAGACCTATGGAATTGCAAAGCGGTGGTAAAAGACCGACCCACTCTTCTTCTTTTTTAAAAATTTTTGTTTAATATATTTTCAAAAAATTACATATGTTACAATTATTTCTTCCCAATTTGTTTCCTATAAATATATTTTGTTGTTGTCGCTGTTGTTTGTTATCTTTTGGCTGTGCCAAGCGGCGTGTGGGGTCTTAGTTCCCCGAACAGGGCTTGAACCTGTTCTATTTTGGCAGCTGGAGTCTTAGCCACTGGACTGCCAGGAAAATCCCTTTCTAACTATTTTTAAATATAAAAATTTTTTTAAGTTCACACTAAAATTTGATAACCACTTCTCTAAAAGAAAGAGAGTTTAATGTATATGGCCATATTCTACCAAGAGCCTTATTTTACATGGTCTATGACACTGGGTGGTTTCACAGAGCTTACAGAGTACTTTTTAAGGTCTTAAGAGACATCATAGTAGTGTTGGAAAAACAGCTTTGCTTTGCAGTTAAAAGACCTGAGAACTGGTCCTTTCAGATCTTCAAAACCCTCTCTGCTGTTCTATAAGTAAGCAGTAATAACAGCAAGCGTGTATATAATACAAGGCACTATTCTAAATACATAGATTAACTCATTCAATCCCTCTCAACAATTCTATGAGGTAGGCTGACCCCATTGTATGAATAGTAAAACAGACACAGAGGAGTTAATCAATTGCTTAAGGATAAACAGCTAAATAGCAACCGAAAAGGTCACTTGACACTAAAAAGCATTTCTATATTCAAAAAATATTTCCATATTCGGAATAGTAGGACAGGGAGTCAGGAAACCTGGGATCAAACTTGAGCTGCTATTACTGGTTATGCAACTATGGCTGGTCACTCAGCTCCCTGGCTCTCGAGGTTCCTTAGAAAAAGGACATTCTAGAATATTTTGGGGTCTATTCTAAAATCGTCTTGTGCCTCCATCACTAACCTTCCTCAGTGTATTTGGTGCATCTATTATGCTTTATTTTTTAAAACTCAGGATGCATTAAAAAATGATTCCTATTATAGATTTGTTTCAGAATTAAAGTGCATTTGTTAAATTCCTACTTTAAATGTCTAGAGGCACTTCCCTGATGGTGCAGTGGCTAAGACTCCCGGCTCCCAGTGCAGGGTACTGGGGTTCCATCCCTAGTGGGGAACTAAGACTCAGCGCGGCCAAATAAGTAAACTTTTTTTTTAAGTATACGTAAATTAGTTTCTGTTAGACACAGGTTTAACCATTTTAAATATAGGTATTATATTTCTGTGGGCTTATTGAATTTTTCCTTTTCTTTATGCACCTGGTGAAAAATGACAGTTGTCCTGCCCTGGACACCCTGTGTCCCCGAAAGAGGCTGTCACAAACGGAGAGCAGCCTGACTAATCCAGCCGCAGTGAGCTCTTCCTGTTTTAAAACGAGGCAAAAGCTTATGTGACTATTCATTTTGCTGCGAAAATTTCATCTGTTTTTATAGATGCGTTTTCCCAATGGGTGATACAGAATCCTACGAGTAAGCACACCCCAAATGTTTCCTTTTCATCATTATCTAAAGCACAGCCGAGTGTTGAAAAGACAATTGTATAGCTTCTTGTGTTGCTTCGTGGGCTTAAGTGCCCACAAAGAGGATTCCTTATGCTTTAATTTCTCTTTATTTTTCTGACTGTAAAGACCCTTGGGGTAAATGCCAGCCCCACAATCCCGCCGTTATATGGTTACTGTCAGCCCGCTGCAGTGATGCTTCCTGTTCACTAGGCCTCCTTTCATGAGACCACAATGTCCTGGCTTTGCTGCAATTCTTTGTCAACGCCCATCTCTTCAATAGCCTGTGAATAGTATTAAATGGTGTTTATGCTAGCTATTGTTGCCTTTTGTGTGGTTTGTCTAATTCACAGAGAAAAGTCTGCTTTTGTGGTCGGAGACCAGCTACGTCATGGCACACCATGTGCTTTCTGATGGGCCCAGTCCCGCTGAGTGATAACATTGCAGGCCCGAGCTCCTTTGCAACACAATCCCACATTCTTAGCCCAGTCAATACTCTCACAGGCAGACTGGTTTACTCTTTTTTTTTTTTTATGAAGAGGTAGGGGAAAATAAAGCACAAACAAATACCAGATCCTGAAACAAAACAGAAAAGCAGGGTAAGTTCAACTGATCTGCAGCTTATTCAGCCAAGCAAGAAGGGAGAAGGCATGCGAAAAGAAAAATCTCAGATTTATTCTATTAGCAACCGGACGTGCCAGGTGTACGCACCGTGGCAGCAAAGACTGCACATTTCAGGAGTAAGATTGCATTATGGTTTCAAGGCATTGTTTCAAATGATACTTAATACCAGAGTCACTACTCCGCCGGGCTTTTTTTAAAGTGCTCACAAAAGAGAAAGGCTAGAGTATTGATGATTACACTCTCCTCTGGTTCAAGAGTCTTTGCAGGGCAGGTCTGTTGCTATGTCTTGAAAAGGCTTTTGATGTAAGAAGATCATTACGGGCTCAGTGGTAACTGATCCCGGGCAGCCCTGGCTTTTGGTGCTGAGGGTTATTTTATCCTGTTGCTCTGCATAATCCGTTTTCCAGCTATCTACAATCTTTTTTATACCCCGAATGGTGGCTTATATTTTAGTTTATTTTTTCCCTTTGAGGAGTGCTTCCCAGACAAGAAGAGTCAGGTGCACAGAAAGGGAAAGAATTTCCTGTTATCTAGGGGCTTCTCTGGTGGCTCTGACAGTAAAGAATTTGTCTGCAATGCAGGAGACCCAGGTTCAATCCTTGGGTTTGGAAGATCCCCTGGAGGAGGGAATGGCTACCCACTGTAGTATTCTTGCCTGTTAGCTGATGGCACGTGTCTTTTTGCCTTAGAAGATATGTTTCTGACATCTGGATCCAGTTTGCTTTCCTCATGTCTTTCTACTTGCTGACATAAAAACCAACCCAAACGTCAAATGGGACCGAGGCACAAAGAAGGAAAAAAAAAAACCAGGAACCATAGTTTAAAAGTGTCACACAGTCCAAGTTTTCTGGAAGGGAAGGAGTACAGACAATATTACTACATTGAAAAATATTGACAAAGTAAGATGATTTTTAGAAATTTTTATTTTATATTGGAATACAGTTGATTAGTGATATTTTATTGTTTCCAGGTGTATAGCAAAGTGATCCAGTTATACATATACATGTACCTATTCTTTTTCTATTTTTTTTCCCATTTAGGTTATTACAGCATAGTAAGCAGAGTTCCCTGTGCTATACAGGAGGTCCTTGTTAGCTATCTATTTTTAAATATAGCAGTGTGTATTGCCGCTGTTGCTTCTAAGTCGCTTCAGTCCTGTCTGACTCTGTGCCACGCCATAGATGGCAGCCCACCAGGCTCCCCCATCCCTGGGATTCTCCAGGCAAGAACACTGGAGTGGGTTGCCATTTCCTCCTCCAAAGTGTGTCCTGCTATACAGTTAATGTTAATTCCAAACTCCCAATCTGGCCTCCTCCCACCAGGCCCCCTTGGTAACCATAAGTTTGTGAGTCTGTTTTGTAAATAAGTTCATTTGTTTCATTTTTTTATTCCACATAAAAGCAATAGCATATGATATTTGTCTTTTTCTGACTTACTTCACTTAGTATAATAATCTCCAGGTCATCCGTGTTGCTGTAAATGGCATTATTTCATTCTTTTTAATGGTTGGGTAATATTCCATTGTGTATATGTACCACCTCTTCTTTATCTATTTCTCTGTCAATGGACATGTAGATTGTTTTCATATGTTGGCTACTGTAAATATTGCAATGAACACTGGGGTGCCTGTATCCTTTGGAACTATGTTTTTCTCTGGAAGTATGCCCAGGAGTGGGATTGCAGGATTATATTGTAGCTCTATGTTTAGTTTCTCAGGGAACTTCTATACTGTACTCCACAGGGACTATACCAATTTACATTCCCACCTACAGTGCAAGAGGGTTCCGTTTTATCCACATCCTCTCTAGCATTCATTGTTTGTAGTTTTTTTTTTTGATGATGGCCATTCCGATTGGTAAAATGAGATGGTTTGAATTCCTGTTCAAAATTCTGAAAATATAGTACTTTTTTTTTCTCTAGTGAGAAAGTCAAAGTAGAAAGAATCCCATCCCATTTCCAATCCAAGAAAAGCATGAGATTTGAAGGTCTTTTTGTCTGAGTTGAGTCATGTCAAGCCATGAAAAGCCACCCCTTCCAACTTCAGTGACAAATATTTATTGGGCCTGGTATGGGTCACACATGGAGCTGGTTGCTGTGGTAGGTTTCTAAGAAAGTGAATTTGCAGTCTCTTGAGGGGAAAGTAACACTGTAAAGAAATCAAGGATAGTTAAATTTTAGTGAGTCAGGGGGATGATAAGCCCATGTTCCAGTATGCATTGGAGTAACAGGAGCCAGAGTTTATCTCATTTGTCCTGGTGTCTTTAGTACTGAAGACAGTGGGTGGCATAGCACAGTGCTAGGTACTTGTTGGCTACATGCAGATAGATCTCTGGCTGGAGAGACTTAAAGAAAAAATTAAATAAGGAAGGGAAAGAAGGGTTGTTACAAATAAGGAAAAAGCAAAAGCAATGCCTGGGGCAGGAATGAACTTCTGGGGATGGGACCTGAGACTTGAGCAGGGGACTCCTCAAGGCTGGACCTTGCGCTAAGTGGCAGATCTTCTGTAGTTGGAAAGTCGACAGTGGAGTGGCTAGTGGGTCAGTGAGCGAGAAGGGTCACCACCAGCATGGAAGGGTGAAGTCAGAACTGGTGATGGGGGTGGGATGGGGAGACAGTCAAACCATTGGAATCACTCCCTGTCTGATCACACTGACCAGGGGAGAGAGGAAGTCTCAGAAGTAAGGCTTGGCAGCAGAGAGGGGACCAGGTAATTGTAGGCATCTCAACTCAAGAAAGACAGCCTGCCCTCAAGGAGATGGGCTTTCATTCATTTATTCAGACACTTGTTCATTCATTTGAACAAATACATTGACATAGAGTATAAATCTTCATATTTAAAAGACAAAATACTGGGCCAGGGACTCCAGAGGATTTCAGGAAAATACGAGAGCATTTCTAATGGCATGCCTGGCTCCCTACTCCAGAAATCTTTCCATCCCCATAGTTGGGGCTACTTAGCTGTTATATGAAAGTTCATTCCTCTTGTTGGTGACTTAAAGGAACAGAACATCTGCATTCTTAGCCCAGGCTAAGCTGTGCTGCTGTTCATTCACTCATTCATTGATTCATTTGGCAAATGTCTATTGAGGAACAAATATACACCAGGCACAATCAGACTCTGGTGACAGAGAAGTCAATAGAACATGGTTCCTAGCTTTAAGGGAGGGGCTCATGGTCTAGTGGGAGAGTCAGCCATCTTATGAATAATCATATTAATGAAATCCCTAGATGCAGAATCTTAGATTCTCAGGAATTAGATAAATTTTAAGATCAGACCAGTGTTTTTTTTTTTTTTAATCCCTTTTTCTGTATTAACAGATATGATTGATGATTTTCTCCTTCAAAACAGACTTCCAAGGGTCCACTCTTATCGTTGGCTGGATCACAAATTAGAGAGCCTGAAACTCTGTTCCTCTTTCCAATTCAGCTTGTTGGAATGTGTGTATTGATAATTGCAAGTGACACTGTTATAGGACTAACATTGAAGCTGTAAACACTAGCCCTGTTTAAACCACATGTGATAAATCCCTGTGGCTGGTCTTGTATATCTGATCTCAACCAAAGCTTGACTCCTCTTACAACACCCCTGCATCTCAGCTTAAATACTCCTGATGATGGAAATCTCCTTCTCTCATAAGGCAATCATTCAATTAGTGCTGCTGCTGCTGCTAAGTCGCTTTAGTCGTGTCCAACTCTGTGCGACCCCATAGACGGCAGCCCACCAGGCTCCCCCGTCCCTGGGATTCTCCAGGCAAGAACACTGGAGTGGGTCGCCATTTCCTTCTCCAATGCAGGAAAGTGAAAAGTGAAAGGGAAGTCACTCAGTCGTGTCCAACTCTTCACGACCCCATGGACTGCAGCCTGCCAGGCTCCTCCATCCATGGGATTTTCCAGGCAAGAGTACTGGAGTGGGGTGCCATTGCCTTCTCCAGATTCAATTAGTGGACAGATCCAAATATTAGACAATTTCTTCTTAAACATATGTCTCCCTTTCTATGGCTTCATTTATCCAAGTCCATAGGATAAATATAATCATGTCTCTACATAAGAGTCCTTTAAATATCTAAAGATGATTATTCTAGCCCTAGTGACAGTTTTCTTTTAATAGTTTAAATATTCCAGTGGCACGGTTTTCATTCTTGGGGGAACTCAGTTTTGTCAACGTATCTCTTAAAATATGATACTCAAAACTAAGACTGTTCTCTCCATGTAAGCATACTGGTGTAGCATACACCTGGGACTATTACTGTTTTTATTCTGGATGAAATATTTCTATTAATGTAATTTAAGATCTCATTAGCGCTTCTGGCAATTCTGTCTATGGACCAGTATTGCAATTTTCATTAAATAAAATCCCCTAAACGATTTTATTTGAACTGCCAATGGCTCAGGTGTCTCTCATCTTCTAATTGGCCAGGCTTTTTTTTAACCTCATTGCAGAACTTTTCATTTACCACTATTAAATTTCATCTTATTAGTTTTACTGATTGTGCCAAGCTGTCAAAATCAATTTGAGTGTATCTGACAACTATTAAAGAGTATGTTAACCATCCCTCCAAACTTGTACCACTACTAATAATCTAATAAATATGCTTATTTTATTCAAATTCAAATATTTAATAAAATATCAAATAGAATGGAATTAAATATACAGACTAGTGGTATGCCACTAGAGACCACCTTCTCCTTGTAGGTTGTATTCTTCTTAATTATTACTGACAGCATAAAACATTTTAACTTACTGTGACTCCAGGAAAATGGAATTCATACATTCCACTTGGCCATCGATATATCATGAATGAAATATCATTTTTTGAAATATCAGTTTTTGAAATAATGTTTTGGAGGTCAAAATATGCAACTCTATTTGGAACAGAACTGGTTTGGAAATGCAAATTAAGATTGCTATTTTAGTTCAACTCACCCTTAGCCAGAGAAAAGAAAGTCTTTGAAGATCATTAAGAGAATCAGTAAGATCAGGAACTATGAAAGAAAAATGAATTATTTGGTAAATGGTCAGTCACATGGGAAAAAAACTTTAAACGCTAAAAGACAAGTAAGATCGAGGAAACGGGAACATATATGACAGATGACTAATTTTATTAATATATAAAGAACTCATATGAGTTAATAAAAAATGAAAAATCCAAAGGAAAGTGGACAAGGGATATGAATAGACAATGCACATGTGCACACACACACACACACACACACACAAATGTCCAATTAACACGGAAGAAATTTCAACCTCACTCACAATTAAAGAGAGGGAAATTAAAACATAGATTAAAAAGCACAGATGAAATGTCATTCCATATCCATCAGACTTGGTAAAGATTATAATTATTATAAATTGTCAGTTAGCACCGCCTCTGTGGAAGCCAACTTGAAATTATCAATTAAGATTTAAAATACATATACTCTTTGATTCAACAATTTTACTTGTAGGATTTTATTTTACATAGTTCCACAAAGTAAAGAGAAAAAGAGAAGGTGTAGAGGATTGACTGGATCCATCACTTTCGATATGTGATCCATCACTTGTCAGCTGTGTGATCTTTGGCAAGTTGCTTGGCTCCTCTGTCCTTTCCTACCTTTATCCAAAAACTTGGGATAATAATAGTATCTGCTTATTGGAATCATGTGAAATATAAATGAGTTCTTTAAAACAGTGCTGAGCATACAGTATTTGCTATTTTTAACTACTGTTATTTATAAACTTGTCTATTTCAGCTTCCCAGGTGGCACAGTGGTAAAGAATCCACCTGCCAGTGCAGGAGATGAAAGAGATGTGGATTGGATTCCTGGGTGGAGAAGATCGCCTGGAGCAGAAATGGTAACCTGATCCAGTATTCTTGCCTGGAAAATTCCATGGACAGAGGAGCCTGGCATGCCATAGTCCAGGGGGTGGCAAAGAGTCAGATACAACTGAGTCACACATACACATATTTAGAAATCTGTCTCTTCAACCTTAAAATATCCATTAATACGGGATTGATTAAAGTATTACATATGCATAAGATGTACCCTTACAAAGAAATCATAGAGTTTCAAAGATTTGAAACATTGTTCATATTATTATAAAAACACTGAAGTAAGAGAAAAAGCAAGGCAGAATAGGATGTATAATACAGTCACATATGTGTAAAAAAATAGGATATAGCATATATATGATGTATATGCATTACATTTACTTGGTAAGAATAGACATCAACAGTGATTAAAGCTGAACTATGACACAGGGGAGGGAAAAATAGGCCTTTAATTTTCATTTTCTATCCTTTTCTATGTTATTTAAAAAATCTTGTACATATAGTACTTTCATACTAAAAAAATTACATGCTGCAGTCTAATTCTTAAAATCAAACCAAGATAATTTTTTCATGACAGAGGGCCGAGCATTGAAATATAACATGCAAAAAAGGGAAAACCAATGAAGAAGGATTTTTCTGAGTGCCTCCAACACTCTTCAAGAGGTAGTGGGGTCTTCTGATCCTTGGGAGGTATGGAGCACCACAGGTCCACTCCATCTGTGAGTGTTCTTGGTTCTCCTTTCAAACTGTACTCAGAGTCCAACCACTTCTCCACACCCACTGCCAGTACCGTGAAATTAGCGTGTCATTGCCTGCTGGGATTACTGGGCTAATGACTGTAAGAGCTTCTCTCTACCCCTCCTCCCAAAGTCTATTCTCAACTGGGCAGCCAGAGGAACCCTTCAGATATAAGATCACATCACTCCTCTTTCAGAAATTTCCAATCTTTACATTTCACTCAGAGCAAAACTCCAGTCTTCATCATAGCCCGGAAGGACCCTGCTCCATCACTATCCATCTAACCTCAGCCCCTAACCATCTCCCCCTCTTTCTGCTCCAGCCACAGGGGACTCCTTGCTTGGTCTCCAGCTCATCTGGCTGGCTCCTTCCTGGGGCTTATACACTCGCTGGTCTTCAGCCAGAACACTCTTGCCCAAATACCTGCATGGTGCCAATTCCCTCACCTCCATCAAGTCTTTGTTCAAATCTCACCTCCATGAAGCCTATGTGGATCACTCTTCCTACCACTGCAACCCACTCTCCTCCCTGCAGAATAACACCACAATCTCTGTCATTCCCTGCCCCTTCCCCCCAGCACAGACCACCCTCTAACATAGGATGTGAGTTTCCTAGGCATGATGGAACAAAGTACTACAAGCTGGGTAGCTTAAAACAATAGAAATTTATTCTGTCAAAGTTCTGAAAGTCACAAGTCCTAAATCAAAGTGCCCAAATCAGATTCTAGGGGGTGGTCCATCCTTGGTATCCCTTGACTTGCAACCACATCACTGCAATCTCTGCCTCCATCCTCACAGGGCATCCTTCAGGTGCTATGTTATTCTTTAGTCTCTCAGTCATGTCCAACTCTTCTGCAACCCCCAAGGACTGTAGCCCCACCTGGTTCCTCTGTCCACAGGATTTCCCAGGCAAGAATACTGGAGTAGGTTGCCATTTCCTGCTCCAGGGGATCTTCCCGACCAAGGGACTGAATGCAGGGACTCTCCTGCATTGGCAGGTGGATTCTTTACTGCTGAGCCATCAGGGAAGCTGTAAGAAGGAAGACCATGTCTTTAATGGGTTGATATAGGTTGTTAGCCTGGTATACCAGATGCTGCTGCTTCTGCCTTTTTCCTTCACGCCTCTTTCCCCTCCTCTAAGCCAACTGTGTTGCAACATTTATGCTTAGGCTGAATCTAAAAGGAGCAAGCCAAGAGAACTTGTGGTTGTGTTTCCTGTTCTTCATGGGTACTTCAGGTTCAAAGAAACCCTCCATAGCACTGCAGATCGATTCAAACCAGAGACAATGCTTCACACCTGCAAATTAACATCACAGCTTCACCGCACTGCCCATCCGCCTCTGGCAGGGTGTCTTCAATCTTTCCAAGAACCCAACTGACATACCGTAAAGTTAAGGATGGGGCTGTAGTGAGGCCTCAAACTCTCTGAGTTCCCTCTTGTAAACGACATGGCTTAAAACATCTGAATTTTCCCCCAAGAAGTTCATCTTGATTTGCAGAGTATTTGGATAATCACATGAGGCAATAATAATCCATTTTGCTGCGATTTGCAATATAAGAGTCAGACATTGGTGTCTACTGCATATAAGCCCCTCTCTCTGTGTACAACAATTGATTTCCAATGGTTGAAATTTACACAATAAAGGAAACCTTTGTTTTCAATTCTACCAATAAAAGAGACAATACAGGCAACTCCCTCATTGATTGACTATTCTGTTTTCTTAGATTCACTTCTTGAGAGAATCATTTAACAGGAGGGAAAATGATTTGTTTCCATTGATTGGATGCTGTGCCCATCCTACAGCCATAGTTTTTGTATTAAAGTTATTAATTATGTCAATAGTGTAATTTACAGAATTGAAGAAATCATTCGGGGTCTGACTATATTGCTGGTTATGTTTTTTTCTTTAAATAAATGAAAGCATTTGTAGGGGAAATGAATCTTGTGACAATAATAATAGATGAAAAGGCCACTGGCTCACTTTGTAAATCATCACAAACTAAAGGAAACTTCCCCCGATTACTTAAGTGGTGAGAGCAGGAAAGCTGGGTTTCTCAATTTCATACTATGAAATTCTTAGGATCATTGCTAATTGCAGATACTTGGGAAAGATAACTTCCCATTGTTCATTTAAATCTCCCTCTCATCCTCATAACCACATTGCTTAAGGTTAATAGGTTATATAGAGCGCGATAAAGCCGGGCTTGATCTGGGTCTCCCTGAAGTCTCCCCTGAACTATGCATTCATATTGACTGGGGATGTTGTGAGCTTGTCTAATTCTGAGAAACTTTTCTCTCCCCTGCCAATGATTGCCAGGAAATTAATTATGACAAGGAGGGAAGTAACTCTGCTCTGCAGCCTGGTTCTGGTTGACTGAAAAACTCTAGCTTCAGAATGAATGTCCGGGTTGGTGTTGAAATTAAGTGGGCCTTTGGAATTTTCTAGAAAAAAGCTTGATATCAAGTTTATATACTTGATAAACATAAACTTGATATAGGTGCAGTTTGTGAACCCTTTTCCCCCATTAGATTTTTAAGGAATTTCTCTACCTGCCCTACTGCTGCTTTGAGAGCACTGAGCTGGTTGTGCATAATTTTCTGATAGATGACAAACTCCTAGAAGATCCTTTTTCCTTTTTACCATGAGGTCAGCGCTGGCTTGATGGGCATGTGACTACTCTCTACTTAGAAGATCCTAGAACTTGGTCTAATGCTCTGTATCTGCTGTTTTGAAATTTTAAAACATTTTAAACAAGGGCTATGCATTTTCATTTTGCACTGGGCCCCAAAGTTATGCAGCCTGTCCAGAGTGGAGGGCTGGTGCATAGCGTAGTTTACATGTCAAAATGATCCTGTTGATTCAATAAACATAACCCATTTGGCACTAATCAAAGTCTGAGTGTGGAATGACCACTTTCCTCATCGTGTGAATTTCTTTCATTTCCGTTCCTTTCCTTTTTTAGCAATATGGAAAAATGCTTGGGGTAGCACTATTCATATATTAGAGGAGTGATGAGATGTTAAATACTGAAGATTAATTTTGCTGAGAGTGGATACAGAATTCATGAAGTAAAGGCAAAGTCTCTATTCTAGGAGAATGAATAGGAAGTTTTGAAGTTTTATGTTAAGCAATCTATGCAGTTTTGTTGTGCTAAGTATTTTATCATTACTAAAATGTGAAACAAGTATTAAAAAGTGAAATGGTTTTTTGTATTTGGGACTCCCATGAAAATATACCAAAAGAACCTACTATTCAGTCATGTAAAATAACCATTAAAACAATAGAAATTTATTTATAGCCATTATATGGATAAGAAAGCATAGTTTATGAGTATGTCTAGTATAGCAAGAAAGAATAGTCTATGAAAACATGCTCAAAGTCAGCAATCATTAGGGAAACCCAAATCAGACCCCAATGAGATATGACCTCTTGTCTTTAGGATCACCATTATAAAAACAACAACAAGAAAAGAAAGCAACAACTGTTGCAAGGATGTGGAGAAAGCAGAACTCTAGTACATTGTTGGTGGGAATGTAAATGGTACAACCACTATGGAAAACAGCAAGAAATTAAAAATAGACTGCCATATAACCCTGTAATCTCACTTCTGAGTATATATCTAAAAGAACTGAAATTGGGAGCTCAAAGAATAATTTACACATCTATGTTCATGGCAGCATTATTCACAACAGCCCACAGGCAGAAACTGCCCAAATATCCAGCGATGGATGAATGGATAAAAAAAACGTGGAATATACACACAATGGAACATTATCCAGCCATAAAAAGGAAGGAGATTCTGCCATATGCTACAACATGGATAAACCTTGAGGACTTTACAATAAGTGAAGAAAGTCAGTCACAGAAGGACAAATTTTACATGATTCTACTTATGTGACGTGTCTGAAACAAATCTACAAAACCAGAAAGTAGAATGGTGGCTGCTGGGGAAGGGGGAAATGAGGAGTTGCTGTTTAATGGGTATGAAGTTTCAGTCACAAAAGATGGAAAACCTCCAGAGATTTACTGTGCATTGAGCTTATAGGTAACAATACTATTCTGTGCACTTAAAATTTTGTTAAGAAGGTGGATCCCATGTTATGTGTCTAACCACAATTTAAAAAGTGAAAAAATGAGGACTTCCTTGGCCGTCCAGTGGTTTAAGAATCCATGCTTCCAATGCAAGGGGTATAGGTTCGATCCCTGGTTGAGGAACTGAGATCCCTTATACCATGCAGTGCAGTCCCAAAAATAAAAATAAAGTAAAACTTTTAAAAGCAAAAAAAAGAAAGCATAGTCAATTACTGTCATCAAGGACCACATGAATTGTGCCCATTTGCCTGTTCACTGGTTTTTTGTGGTATATCCTGCTGCTTCTGTTTCCTCATCACCATCAACATTCACACAATCCCTTTAGTCTTGTTTTAGTTGGTCTTGTTTACTTTATCCAGAGGATAGAATTATATGCCGCCATGTCCCAGACTGAGGGGCACTGATTCCTGTTACTGGCCATGCTCCACTTGTTGGGAGGGGAAATACAATATTTTTCTGCAGGTGGATATAATGTGAGCTTTGTTTTTACTTAATTGGTGATTGGAGGTGTTTGTGTTTAACCTTTGACCTACTTCCAATAATCAAGCGAGAAGTGACAGATTTCCTGCCATTCTCTATGTCAAGTCCTATGATAACCATCCTCCTGGTACTCACACTGGCTCTCAAATTGCCCTGTCTTTGAGTCTCCAAGCATCTCCTGAATGGTGAGCCATCCCATGAAAGAGGTAAGCAGGCCTAACCTCAGCAGATGGAGTTTGTCCCTTTGTTAAGATCCTCTAAAATATAGTGTGATACTTAGAAATTGTTGCACAATATAATTCTTACTCATTGATTTATGTGTGTATTTCCACCTACATATTTTATAATGAAAATAATTTACCTCTGGGGTGTTAGTTTTGCCCACATGCATGGTGGATTACATGGTCCCAGTGTTTCACCAACAACCTCATTGATGCCACTTGCCATGTCACTTTGTGTGACCCTTCCCTTCTGACACAGGGCTTGGCCATGAGACTTACTTTGGCCAACAGGACGTAAGCTGATGTGATGCAGGTAGAAACTTGAAGAGCACCTAGCATTATTGGGCTTGCTCACTCTTGCCCTCTGTCATCTCCATGAGGTGGGCATGCCTGGGTGAGCCTGAAGGTTGCAGAGCTGGGCCAACCTGGATCAGCCAACAGGCAGCCAAGCCCAGAGATGTAAGCAAGCCCAGCCCCAAAAAGCAAGTCTAGGTACCCACCTGCAGGCAGGCCTCAGCTGGGTGCAGCCAGATCAGCTTAACTTAACAGACTCAGGAGCTAAATCAATGTGTATTGTGATAATTTATTGAAATGTTATGATTGTTCATCGTGTAGGATTATTGTGGCAATAGATAACTGATCCAGACATTATTATATCAGTAGGATGCACGTTTCTATTCATGAAGCCAGGAAGGATACGTGGAATGATACCCCAAAGATTCTTCTGTGAATGTAAGATTGTCAGCGGGAGTGACTGACATAATCAGGAAGGACGGAATAATTAGAGGAGAACCACTCCCCTCCAAGTGGAAAAACAGAAAAACTGCGAGAATTTTAGTTGAGAACCAAGTAAAGGGAGTAACTGTGTCCTGTCATCTTTGTGGCTCCAGGATCTAACAGAGAACATGGCCCTAAAGGGAAGGAATGGATGGATGTTGGTGGTGCAGAGTGGAACATTTGCAACTCAACTCTGGTCTATTAAATCCAGAGCTGCCTGAAGCATCTCCTGAAGCGTCTCATTTCCTTTTGGGTGATGGGGGAACAATTGGTTGCTGAAACTTATTTAAAACATCATTAATTAGGATTTGGTATAACTTAGCTTTAAACTTCTCTCTGCTGAACAAATCCATTTCATAGACATTATGCAAAATAATGATGCCTCCATTATTCCAGAGCAAGTGTTTTAAATATCTTAAAGAACAAATGATTTTATTCATCTTTGCTTCCAAAACAGGCACAAATATCTATGTCTAATATTTGGTGCCTTTGAGGCGATATTAAGTAAATCTAAATACAGTTTGCCTTCTGTATGTGTGGGCTCCACATTTGTGGATTCAGCCAACTGTGGATCAAAAATATTTGAAAGAAATTTTTTCTTAAAAGTTCCAAAAAGCAAAACTCAAAAAACTCTAATGGTGACTCATTAGAAAAGATACTGATTCTGAGAAAGATTGAAGGCAGGTGGAGAAGGGGACAACAGAGGACGAGATGGTTGGATGGCATCACTAACTCAATGGACCTGAGTTTGAGCAAGCTCTGGGAGATGGTGAAAGACAGGAAGCTTGGCATGCTGCAGTCCATGGGGTTGCAAAGAGTCAGAAACAACTGAGCGACTGAACAACAACAATAACAGGTAATTATGGACTTCACCAGTGACTCAGTGGTAAAGAATCCGCCTGCAATGCAGAAGACAAGGAGAGCTGAGTTCGATCCCCGGGTCAGGAAGATCCTCTGGAGGAGGAAATGGCAACCCACTCCAGTATTCTTGCCTGGAGAATCCCATGGACAGAGAAGCCTGGTGGGCCACAGTCCATGGAGTTGCAAAGAGCCGGACACATCTGAGTGAATGAACACACACAACTATTTTTATAGAATTTGCAGTAGGTGCCCTGAGTAATCTAGAGATGATTTAAAGTATACAGGAGGATGTGTGTAGGTTATATGCAAATATAAACATTTTATAGAGGGGACTTGAGCACCCACGGGTCCTGGAACCAGTCATGCTCAGACACTGAGGGATAGCTGCTGTAAAATATAGTTTCAGTTCAGTTCAGTCACTCAGTCATATCTGACTCTTTGCATCCCCATGGACTGCAGCACGCCAGGCTTCCCTGTTCATTACCCCAGAGCCTGCTCAAACTCATGGCCGTCCAGTCAGTGATGCCATCCAACCAACTCATCCACTGTTGTCCTCTTCTCCTTATGCCTTCAATCTTTCCCAGCATCAGGGTCTTTTCCAATAAGTCAGTTCTTTGAATCAGGTGGCCAAAATATTGGAGCTTCAGCATCAGTCCTTCCAATGAATATTTAGGACTGATTTCCTTGAGGATTGACTGGTTTGATCTCCTTGCAGTCCAAGGGACTCTCAAGAGTCTTCTCCAACATCACAGTTCAAAATACAGTTTATACCTGAAAATAGTTAACTTCACTCAAAAAACTGTTTAATGTTAAAGAAAACAACAAGATCTGGGTCTGGTTTTATTTTCAGCAAGTACAATTTGTTGTTGCTGTTGTTTAGTTCTTAAGTCGTGTCCAACACTTTTGCAACCCCATAAACTCTGTAGCCTGCCAGGCTCCTCTGTCCATGGGATATCCCAGGCAAGAATACTGGAGCAAGTTGCCATTTCCTTCTCCAGGGGATCTACCCCGAAGCCACCTGAGAAGCCCAGTGGCTCAGTGATAACCCTAGGCAAACTCTGTCTGTGAAAAGTCAAGTGGTAGATATTTTTAGATTTGCAGGCCATTTAGTCTCTCTCACAACTACTCAACTCTGTGATTTTAGCAGCGTTGGATAATATGTAAAAGAATGAACAAGGCTTGTGTGTCAATAAAACTTTACAGACACTGAAATTGTTATGTAATTTTTTTTTTTTACAAAGCACAGAATGCTATGCTATACTTCTTTTTTCAAAAAGAACATTAAAAACAAAAATGGTTCTTAGCTCACAAGACATACAAAATGAGGTGGTGAGCTGGATTTGGCCCATGGCCATAATCTGTCAACCCCTGACCTTAGGTTAACTGTGCTGAGGGTCAAATTAAATGGGATGCCTCGATTAAGAGCATAGATGCTGAAGCTAGACAAAGTGTGAACCTCAGCTCTGCCTTTTGCTATCAGCGTGATCTTAAATTTCTTTATGTAAAAAATGTGAACACTAATAATCCACTTCAGTGCTGCTCTGCGGGTTCAATATAAGAGTGGAGCTGCCATGCGTGACACCTAGAAAATACTGTAAACACGCTAGGGCTTCCCCGATGGCTCAGTGGGAAGGAGTCTGCCTGTCAATGCTGGTGACTCGCGTTCAGTCCCTGCTCCGGGAAGGTCCCACATGCTTCGGAGCAAATAAGCCCTTGTGCCATAGCTGTTGAACCTGTGCCCTTAGAGCCCAGGGGCCAAAACCACTGAGACCACCTGCCGAAACCACTGAAGTCTCTGCACCCTAGAGCCCGCGCTCTACAACAAGAGAAACCACCGCAATGAGAAGCCCACACGCCACAACTAGAGAGTCGTCTGAGCCGCAGGGAAGACCTAGCACAGCCAAAAATAAATAAACAAATAAAACTACCTTTTAAAAACCTGCTAGTTCTGTCTGGTGTTACAGCTAGGAATCTTAATTTATTACAAAATATACAGAAGAACTAGGCTGACCCCCTGGAATCAGAGCTATTGGTTCAAATCTGACCTACTTGCTTTATGTCGGGGATTCTTTAATGTTTTCACTCTCATTGGCATGACAGTTCACACTATGCTTCTCTGGGTGTATTCAGAGTTTCCCAAACAAAGCCACAGCATTTCAACCAACATGATATTTATAAAATCATTGGCAATAAAGTTAATCAGTTGTAATGTCTCCCCAAAAGTCCTTTATGAGGAAGAAATAAATACCCCAAACAAAATTTTTAAATGTTGATCATTATTTTTTAAAAAGAATCTTGATTTTTTTTCCCCCTCTCCTGACTTTTCCTCTGCTGGTAATATTAAAAGGTATGTGATACATATATATACTACTGGAAAATAAATGCAAATAATTTATGTCTAATTGCTAAAATAATACATAGAGTTTATTGTTCTCACGTGCTTTTATTAATATTTAGAGGGTGGTTATAAACCAGATTTGTATCCTGTTTTTTTTTTTATCCTGTACCAAGAGAAACGTTCATGGGATCTTTCTTGATTAATGTAGATAGACAATTGACAACATCTGTTAGATTATAGAAAAGCAAGAGAATTTCAGAAAAACATCTATTTCTGCTTGATTGACTATGTGAAAGCCTTTGACTGTATGGATCACAATAAACTGTAGAACATTCTTCAAGAGATGGGAATAACAGAACACCTTACCTAACTCCTGTGAAACCTGTATGCAGGTCAAGAAGCAACAGTTAGAACTGGACATGGAACAATAGACTGGTTCAAAACTGGGAAAGGAGTACGTCAAGGCTGTATACCGTCACCCTGCTTATATGCAGAGTACATTATGTAAAATGCTGGGCTGGATGAAGCACAAGCTGGAATCAAGATTGCTAGGAGAAAAATCAATAACCTCAGATATGCAGATGACACCACTCTTTCGGAAGAAAGCAAAGAGGAACTAAAGAGCCTCTTGATGAAGGTGAAACAGGAAAGTGAAACAGCTGGCTTAAAACTCAACATTCAAAAAACAAAGACCATGCCATCCGATCCCATCACTTCATGGCCAATAGATGGGGAAACAATGGAAACAATTTGAGACTTTATATTTTTTTTGGGGGGGGGCTCCAAAATCACTGCAGATGGTGACTGCAGCCATGAAATTAAAAGACATTTGCTCCTTGTAAGAAAAGCTATAACAAACCTAGATAGATATTAAAAAGCAGAGATATTACTTTGCCAACAAAGGTCCATCTAGTCAAAGCTATGATTTTTCCAAGTAGTCATGTATGGATGTGAGTTGGACCATAAAGAAGGCTGAGTGCCAAAAAATTGATGCCTTTGAACTGTGGTGTTGGAAAAGATTCTTGAGAGTCCCTTGGACTGCAAGGAAATCAAACCAGTCAATTGTAAAGGAAATCAATCCTGAATATTCACTGGAAGGACTGATGATGAAGCTGAAGCTTCAATACTTTGGCCACTTGATGTGAAGAACTGACTCATTAGAAAAGACCCTGATGCTGGAAAGACTGAAGACAGAAGGAGAAGGGGACGACAGAGGATGAGATGGTTGGATGGCATCACCAACTCAATGGACATGAGTTTGAGCAAACTCTGGGAGATGGTGAAGTCCATGTTGTTACAAAGAGTCGGACAGGACTGAGTGACTGAACAACAACAAGATAGACAATTTATGTCTTTTCATCTGTCTTGGGCTTCTTCTTTATTAAAATTTTATCCATCAGTAAAATGAAAAAGACATGGAAGTAACTTGGAAATCAGGCCATGGAGCCAACACAGCGATGCACACGCCCCACCACTGACAGCATTTCCCAGACCCGGCTCACTGGCCTGAGACACAGGTGACCAGGGCTGCAGGCTACATGTCATTTCTTGCCCTCTTTGCAAGTTCCTGGGCACTTAGCTGGGAAACTACTCAAGGTGACCTTTTAGAATGTTGGTGAGAGAGACAGCAGAGCTATTACGGGACAGTCTGGACTCTGCTTTGTATCCCTCCCAAGAAAAATAATTCACAACTGCTTGTTATCATTTAGCACAAACACCTTGGTGTTTCGTGACTATGTGTGACAACCCGTACACTGAATAAGTGAAGACTAAATGTTATCGTCCTGAGTTGAAACAGTGACAAATGAGCTTATTTCAGAGACAGCTCTTTAGTGCTGTGCTTCTCTCTCTGTGACCGGCTGAGCATCATAAATGCAGATCATGTTGTGTTCATAGCCCATGATATAAGAGAAGCTGCTTTAAATTATTACTATATATAGGAAGGGAAATAGACTCAGTTTAAGTGAATTATGCTAAATTAGTATCACATGCTAATAATTATGTTTTCCATAATAGTACCCTAAATCCTTAATGATTTTTACATGCAGTTTATTTATGTTATCTAATGCCAATTGGCAAAACTCTTATTAAGAAATTGGCAATGAATTGAGGAAGTAGTATCACTGTTAACTGTATATTCAGCAACATACAATTCATCATGGATAAATTTATATCCAAATATGCTTTCTTGTTTCATAAAAATGTTAGCCCAAAACAACAAACCAACAAAAATCGCCCCCAATCCAAAATAATGAGGCTTTAAAAATATATGCCTATGACTTAAGCACATATAATTTTGTTTTAGTATTTTAATAAGGAAAAACACATCTGGAAAGTCTGTAGCCAATATGAGAATTCAGCACAAGGGGAAAAAAAAAGAGAGAGAGAGAGCAAGAATGATGTTTTAGAGCCTGGTTTAAAACTGAAGGCTTGGAGTTCCCTGACTCAGACTAGGCAGTTTGACTTCCTGAAAAACCAGGAAAATCATTGCTTCTGTTAAATTTGTTTTCTGAACGTCAAGATACTAGATTATGAGGTGGGATGTTAATAGCATGGGCTGTGCTGTGCTAAATGGCTTCAGTTGTGTCTGACTCTTTGCGACCCTATGGATTGCAACCTGCCAGGCTCTTCTGTTCATGGGATTTCCCAGGCAAGAATGCTGGAGTGTGTTGCCATTCCCATCTCCAGGGGATTTTCCTGACCCAGGGATCGAACCCAAGTCTCTTATGCCTCCTGCATTGGCAGGCGGGTTCTTTAACACTAGCACCACTTGGAAGGCCCCATTAGCACAGGCTCTAATTCTAAATCTTATTAAATGTCTTCTCTTTCCTGTAGTGCTTGTTCAAAATGTAGGAAAAAGCTAAAAAGAGAATAATAACAATTACATAGATACTTGAAAAAACTAACTGTAACGTGCAGATATTGGAGGAAAAATTATTTTGTCTGTTTCAGATTGTCTAGTTCAGTTTAGTTCAGTCACTCAGTCATGTCCAACTCTTTGCAACCCCATGAATCGCAGCACTCCAGGCCTCCCTGTCCATCACCAACTCCCGGATTTCACTCAAACTCATGTCCATCAAGTCGGTGATGCCATCCAGCCATCTCATCCTCTGTCGTCCCCTTCTCCTCCTGCCCCCAATCCCTCCCAGCATCAGAGTCTTTTCCAATGAGTCAACTCTTCACATCAGGTGGCCAAAGTACTGGAGTTTCAGCTTTAGCATCATTCCTTCCAAAGACCACCCAGGACTGATCTCCTTTAGAATGGACTGGTTGGATCTCCTTGCAGTCCAAGGGACTCTCAAGAGTCTTTTCCAACACCACAGTTCAAAAGCATCAATTCTGTGGCCCTCAGCTTTCTTCACAGTCCAACTCTCACATCCATACATGACTACTGGAAAAACCATAGCCTTGACTAGACGAACTTTGTTGGCAAAGTAATGTCTCTGCTTTTGAATATGCTGTCTAGGTTGGTCATAACCCTCCTTCCAAGGAGTAAGCGTCTTTTAATTTCATGGCTGCAATCACCATCTGCAGTGATTTTGGAGCCCCCCAAAATAAAGTCTGACACTGTTTCCACTGTTTCCCCATCTATTTCCCATGAAGTGATGGGGCCAGATGCCATGATCTTCGTTTTCTGAATATTGAGCTTTGAGCCAACTTTTTCACTCTCCTCTTTCACTTTCAAAGGAATTCTTTAATTACCTACCTCAGGGTGCCAGCGAGGCATCTGTCCTGAGGTGACTATAAATTCCAAACTGTAGGAAAGATAACTCCAGTGGGAGACAAACATTAGTATCAGGGAGGTAAATTCTGGAGCCAGAATTTATGGGAACGGTGATTGACTTCATCATTGACTTCCTGGCCCAAGGGGAACTCACCCATATCCTTCTGGAGAAGGGAAGCAGTGAGATTGCTTTGAGAGCAATTAACCTGTCTTTTCAAATAGAGGTAGGCTCTCACCTCTGGGTGTGCAATTGTACCTTCAACTCCAAAAGTAACATTTAACACAGGCGCTGTTGTGCTGCCCAAGCCATTTGTCAAATCTATGCGATGGGAAATATCATTACAAATGGAATGGGGCATTGAACAGATTTCAGTGTCTAGGTATTGCTAAATCACGGGTTTGACTGGCTCATCGATAAATTGTTTTCACCCAACTGACCTTATTTGGGGTTAGCTCAGTGGCAACATGTAGACACAAAGGTGTGTGAGCAGAGTTGTTGGGAGAAGAGTTGGGTTCTGGACCCAGAAAAGGATGAGCTGATCTTCAGCCCTTCTAAGCGCTTCTGCTTCTTGCTTTGCCATTTCACAAATCTCTCCCAACAGGGAACTGCAGAGAGCTCACAAAGGGGAAAATGGGATAGAAACAAACCCGCTGCTGTCATCGCTGTTGATTTTTCACTTAGTAGACTTCTTTATGGATTAAAAAACTTTTTTTTCTTTCTGCTTCTTGTAAAGCAATGCTCATTGGAGCTTAGCCAATAGATGGTATCACCCCTTCCAGAGTCTATGCTATGGGCGGCCTTTGGGAGCATATCTGCTCAAGTCATTCATGCAAATTATTACTTACTGCCCTATATGCTCATAAATTAATAGCTTCTCTGTGGATGAAAAACAGAAATTAGACAACCATTAAGGTTGAACAATGTTTAAAGAATATTAAATATTAATATATGAAATGAAAAAATATTGTGAGTGATATCAGTAGATATGCCAAAAGCATAACAAGCCAAACTTAAGAATGCAAATAATAAAAACATGTCTTTGGCTAGATATTCTGGATGGTTTAATATTCAAATTAAAGTAGATTTTTTTTCCCTTTCAGTAAAAACAAAACAAAGTGTTTCCTGCCCTTGTCATATTGTGTGAGTGTTCATTTTCATACTAAGAGTAAAAACAGATTTAGGGAGAAGAAACGAATAAGAAGGTTTGGTTTATTTTGGTCCTTGTGCTTGTGAGAAGAATTTTCTTTGCAGTGTTGAAAATGCATACCATGTATATTTAGAAAAAGCAGTTTTTATCAGTTCACAATTTGTCCCCCTTAATCCTGGCATTTTAATAAATAATTGTCAAGTTGGCATATACATCTTAAGGACTTTGTCTGCCAGATGCTATAAAGTTGGAATGGAAATTGGCAGAAGACTCTTCTGGGTGGAAGGAAAGCATGAACGCAGTTCTTTGGGTGAGAGGGCATGGTTAATGGCCTTTTGGCAATATGAAATTTAGGAGAAACGTTTTCATGACTAGATGCCCACCCTTAAAATCCATTGTGTTTCCATTCGGCAGATCTAACATCAGGGGGATTGATCCTGCACAAGCAACAAGCCAAAAAGAGCTCTAGCACAGGCCCTGCCTTATTGAGATTGCTTGTGAGGTCTTAGGGAAGGAAACCTCATAGACCTCTTTCATTATTGTTCAAGTTGAGTCCAACTCTTTGCAACAACACGGACTGCAGCATGCCAGGCTTCCCTGTCCTTCTCTACCCGGAGTTTGCTCAAGTTCATGTCCATTTAGTTGGTCATGCCATCTGATCATCTCATTGTCTGTCGCCCCCTTCTAGTCCTGCCCTCAATCTTTCCCAGCATCAGGATTTTTTCTAATGAGTTGGCTCTTCACACCGTGTGGCCGACGTATCGGAGCTTCAGCATCAGTCCTTCCAGTGAATATTCAGGGTTGATTTCCTTATGGGATAGGGCTAATAATGCAAACCCTATACACTTCACCGGATTTGGTTTGTCAAATATGATCAAACCCGAACAAGCACTGAAATCTATTCAACCCTTCAGTATTTTATTTTCGGAGTGTCTATTTTACGCCAGGCACTCAGCCAGTCACTGGGGATCCAAAGCTGAATAATGAAAACATGATAGCAAACATGTGTACGTTATACACATACTGCCTTTCAAACCTCACAACCAGCTCACTAAATATCAACAGATACATCAACTTAGTCCTTTTTACACATGATGAAGCTGAAGCACAGAGGAGTGACTCGCCCAAGGTCACGTGCCTAGTTAGTGGCAGACCTGGGACATGAGCCCGGAGAGCCAGCTCCAGAGTCTATACTCAACATGACTCTACTCAGACTCTTAGACTGTCTCATTTTTCCAGGCCCTCAGAGTCTCCTGGAAGAGTTCTCTCTCTTTGTCTCTCAGTTGTGTCCAACTCTTTGTGATCCCATGGACTGTAGCTCAACAGGCTCCTCCATCCATGGGATTCTTCCCAGGCAAGAATACCGGAGTCGTCTGCCATTTCCCTCTCCAGGGGTATCGTCCCTGACCAGGGATTGAACCTGCATCTCCTCCTGTGTCTCCTGCATCGCAGGTGGATTCTGTACTGATTGATCCTTCAGGGAAGCTAAAACTTTGTAAAAGCAGTCCAGGATGCAGTAAGAGTGCAGTGCTCCACACATTAGTGTGGAACCCCCAGAAGGGGCTCCTAACCCAGCTTATAAGGTATGTGAGTTTTGCATGTCCAGGTGATTAGCTGGGGACTGGCCATGGAAGGCTTCCTAGGATAACTGAGACCTCGGCTGCATCTTAGAGGATGGGCAGGATGGACAGGAAGAGCATTTTTGCTGAGCTTACAAGAGCAAGGCACAAAGGCCAGAATCAGCATGGGACATGCAGGGCCATGAAGCTGTGGTCACACCGGGAGTGATGACAGCCAAGGCCAGAGTTGTGGGCCCGGCCAGATCTCAGAGGACCCTGCCTGCCAGGCTCAGGAGACAGAATGGGAGTCTAACATGTGACCACAATGAAGAAGATGAACGGTATGATCAGGATGCCATGTAGAAAAAGCAAGAGGGCAGGGAGATCACCATCTGGGCAATTCTGGGAGGTACTGAGGGCAGGTAAGTATGGTAAGAGTGACTGGTAAGGAGGGATAGGATATGCCTGTGCTTTTCAAATTTCAGTGTGCAAAAGACTCACCCAGGGCACTTGTGAAAACGTAGTTCTGATTCAAGAGGTGGGGAGCAGCCATTGAAAGTGTGCATTTTTAAAGCTTCCAGGTGATGCCTGCAGTTCAGGTCCTGGACTCCTCTACAAGGAGCAAGGCCAGTATGGATTGAACGTAGCCTCCGTGCATGAGTGCTGAGTCACTTCAGTCATGTCTGACTCTTTGTGAACCCATGGACTGTAGCCTGCCAGGCTCTTCTGTCCATGGGATTTTCCAGGCAAGAATACTGGAGTGGGTTGCCATGCCCTCCTTCAGGGGATCTTCCTGACCCAGGGATTGAACCCATGTCTCTTATGTCTTCGCCTTAGGCTGGCAGGTTCTTTACCATTAACACCACCCGGGGAAGCCCGTAAAGTCATACTTTACCCAAATTGCTGTATTATGGACAAGCACTTGAAAAATTCAAGAAAATAAAAATTACTTTAGCTTTGAAACACTTGTTCCACTTTTTAAGGCAAATTAAGGCATACCCAGAGGGGTCGCAAAAGGAGAGCTGGGAAACTCCAGCTTTGAGCTGCAGTGAGCTTATGTTTGAGGGAGAGTGGTGGCTCTCAACGACTTGTGGGAGACACAGCTTGGGTTTCTTAGGGTGTCTCGGGAGAGTCACAACTGGCGATGCTTGCTGTGGATCTGAATCAAAACACCTCTGGAGAGCAGGGTGCTGGAGAGAAGGGACCAGAGGTCTCATGGATGCAGGCCTCAAGCCTAGTTCTAGATGTTCTTCTATCACCTAGAAAACTGTAAGTATGGCTGAAATTAGTTCCAGAGATCTCTGAACAAAGAGCTAGCCTGAAACCAAGGAAGCAAAGAAACCTCAACTCAGGATTCAAACTGAATAAACTTTCCTAAGATGTGAAAGGAAGTATGGCCTCAGCCAGCACAGGACAATTCCACGTGACCCCAGCACCTGGGGGGCCCCAGGAAGCTATCAATGACTTATTTCCTTAGCATCTCTCTCAATTCCAGATGAAAAGTTTATAGTATATGTATATTTTCCTTTGTGCAAGGACCAAGTATGCATCCTAAAATCTCTGTGGAAAATATCCAAGTAAACAGACAACACCAACTTAAAAACAGTTTTTTTATTTTTGGTTTCTAGGAAATTTTCTAATCTTAATCAGTTGACCTAATGGGAACATGGAAAGTTGAAGGGGGAAAAAAAAAGAGAGAAAGAGAAATCTGTTGCCTAAAGGCAGCAGAGCTGATTTGGGGCAATTCACTGTCTGGCATCTTGCTAGGAATTTATATGGCACCCATCATATCCTGTGTGTTCAGTTGCTCAGTCATATCTGACTCTTTGGCAACCCCATGGATTATAGCTCTCCAGGCTCCTCTGTCCATGGGATTTTCCAGGCAAGAGTACTAGAGCAGGTTGCCACTTCCTACCGCAGGGGATCTTCCCCACCCAGGGATCCAGCCCCCGTCTCTTGTGTCTCCTGTATGGGCAGGCAAAGTCTTTGCCACTAGCACCATCTGGGAAGCCCCCATCACAACCTAGGTGTTTTCTGAACAATGTGAACAGGAGGCTAAAGAAGAAAAGGGTTCAGAAGAAGGTTCAGGAAATCATATCAGTGTGTGGAGGCTGTTACTACATAAATAAATCACTAGGTACACTTTATCTGGGCTTCCCTGGTGGCTCAGAGAGTAAAGAATCCACCTGCAATGCAGGTAGACCTGGGTTCAATCCCTGGGTCGGGAAGATCTCCTGGAGAAGGAAATGGCAACCCACTCCAGTATTTTTTCCTGGAGAACCCCATGGACAGAGTAGCCTGCTACAGTCCATGGGGTCACAAAGAGTCAAACACGACTGAGTGACTAAGCACAACCACAAGAGTTTATCCATTCAAATTCAGTGAGAAACCCACATAGAAGGCTTGTTTTCAAGTTTCTATCAAGTGTTTACATTTTTTCCAGTTATAAGGTGCTACTTTATAACTATTCTCTTCTTGCTTTGTATATTTAGAAGAAAGCATTGGAAAATAAAGATCACATTTCATATTTGAATTTGGTATCTTCTTGTATTCTGTACTTCAGATCAATGCGCAGAGAGGAACAAGTGAGCCCTACCCAATTGCTTGTCTACAAATTACTATTCTGCTAAACCAATGATTTCATTCTACGTGGGTGGAAAATCTGGTCGCCCTAATTGGAACTTGCCACACTGAAAACCAGACATTTCTTTCTGCATTTATTCCAATCAATGGGACACTGATTCCTGCCACTCCCAACTAACTTTTGAAGTTACTACATAGACAAAAAATTCATGGACATGGCTTGAATTATGGGGACTTAGAATTCCCTCAGCCCCAGTAGAATTCCCTTTCCACCTTGCAAAAGTATTTTACTACTTCTATAAACTCCCGCAATTCTCCTATTCAAAAAAGTCATTCAGCAAATATTAATTGACCACCAGATACTATCCCAAAGACACCAGGTATTATAGCAGTTAGAATCATGCTGAGTTTGTATTCAACCAACACAACTCAGCTCCAAAGGGAGAAGAGAAAGAGGAAAAGAAACCAAGAACATTCACTTGAAGGAAGCCAAATATGGCAATATCTTGGATCAGGTTCCCTGGGAAGAGACTCTGTGTGGTCCAGGTTCTTCTGGGGAGATACACTTGGGGAGATACATTGTAAAGAAGTGAGGAAGGCAGGATTAGGCAGAGAAGCTGACTCACTAGTGGTTGTAAATGAGGTCTCGGCCAATCTTCAGGAATTCCTCCTTGGCACTGGTGTGGTCTCCGAGGTACCCCAGGGACCTGCAGGGCTAGTCCAAGATACAGAATTTCTGACATCGATTGCAGGCATCAAAATTTATAAAGCTACTGCTATTCTTAAAAATTTGGGATTAATTCTCTTGGAAAGAGTACAGACTTGTAAGTGTTTCTTAGTTTTAAAAAGTCTACATATCCAGGGGACTTCCCTGGTGGCCCAGTGGGTAAAACTCTCCACTCCCAATGCAGGAGGCCTGGGTTTGATTCCTGGTCAAGGAACTGGATCCCACATGCTGCAACTAAAAATTACACGTGCCACAACAAAAAATGGAAGATCCCAAGTGTCATAACTAAGACTCAGCACAGCTAAATAAATAATAAATACATAAAAATATTTTCAAAAGTCTACATATCCAAGTAATAGCACCTAGGGAGAAAATTAGAATTTCTTTTCATTTTTGCTTTAAACTTAGTCCAGCCCAACAGACTCTTATTAGCTAAGTACAAGGCTCTTTGCTTTGTGCTGAGCTGATACAATAATGTGCTTTCAGAGAACTTACCTTTTAACTACACAGTTGCATGAGATCAGCGCCCCAGAGGTCCTCAAAGTTCAGAGATAGTGGGGAATTGATGACGATTTTAGACCATGGGAGTATTATGATTAGATCGCTACCTTTTTAGGAAGATACTAGAAACCGTTTCAGTGGTCCAGATGAGCACAAAGAGCCCGAAGCTCCAGAGTTAAAAAGGAGGAGGAAGCTTACCTAGGATGTCAAAGGATTCATGGAAAGAGTCCCGGCTGTAGCTGTATTAATAGTTTAATCACCCAGCAGGACGCACCAAACGGACTCATTTGTGAACAGGATTGCCAAGGCGGTGCTGCAGCAGGCAGTCATGTGACTCCTGCTGTCTCGAAAATCCCACCTTAGGTTAGTAAAGTGGCCCCTGTTGGCTAGCAGATGCCTAATAAACAGGCCTGCCTTTCAGTGACGAATGAAAACACAGATACAAATTACTGGGCAAAGAAGAGCCCCATTTATCTGTTTGTGTTGCTTGACAAACAGCTCAGCAAAAGCCTCCCAGTGAGCTTCAATCATCCCATTTTCCCTTTTTCTTTTCTCTCATTACAGTCATTACTGGTCACAAAAGGCTGCTCACAAAACAGCTAGTGATTATAATTTAATGCATCCTTTCTGAAACCTGCAGGGAAATTAAAGCGGGGAACTACCTGGGGGAAAGGGGGATGGGACAGGGAAATGGGTTGGCCACATCTGAGGCAATAGCTTTCAGCGCTAATTGTCCAGCACTTCCCGGCTGGCTGACCAGCGCTGACCTTAGGTAGCTTGGGAAAGCCAGGGTCACTTCCTTGCAAATGGAGCCCAATTATGGTGGTAGGGGAGGCTGGGGATCTGGGCTGGAGTCCCCGCTCAAACTGAGGAGTCCAGGGTTGTTCCTGAAATCTAAGGAAGCCCTAGAAATGCCTGTCCATGTCATCCAGCATCCAAAATCGGCTCTGGGCCAGACAAGTGTGTGGTCTGTCCACTCCTGCTCATGGCAAGTCATGTAACAGCAAAGGAAAGCATGTGTGGCCCTCAGCATTTTTTGCCATCATTAGCATGCACCTTGCAAAGCACCAAGAATTCAGTTTAGAACAAATTTTCTCTCCCTCTCCCTCTCTCTCTCCTCTTTACTCTCTGCTCCTCCCTCCATCACTGCCCTCCCAAGTAGCTTAAGTTCAGTTCCATTGTGCCTGCTCAGTAGCTCAGTCGTGTCCGCTTCTTTGCAACTCCATGGACTGTAGCCCACCAGGCTCCTCTGTCCATGGGATTCTCCAGGCAAGAATAATGTAGTGGGTTGCCATGCCCTCCTCCAGGGGATCTTCCCCACCCAGGGATCAAACCGGAGTCTCCCACATCTCCTGCATGGCAGGTGGATTCTTTACCGCTGAGCCACCAAGGAAGCCCCAGATTCAAATGATCTCATAATAAAAATCAAAATCATTGGAATGAAAGATACTCATTCAGCATCTGAAATAAATGGTTTTCAGACAACAGTCATCAATGAGAGATACAGTATTTTGCAAACACCCAAACACACCCTCCGCATTACAGTAGCCACTAGCCACCTGTGGCTATTTAATGTAAATTAATTTGAATTTAAATTAATTTAGAAGTCCTTTCTTCACTCACACTAGCCAATATCCAGTACCCAATGGTCACGTGTGGCTAGTGGCTACCATATTGGACAGTGCAAACTTCAGTAGTAAAACAAGAGGTTGTGAATTTTGAGTATTTATTACCATTATTTTTGGTATAATATTTAATGATGCTGCTGCTGCTAAGTCGCTTCAGTCATGTCTGACTCTGTGCGACCCCATAGACAGCAGCCCACCAGGCTCCCCTGTCCCTGGGATTCTCCAGGCAAGAACACTGGAGTGGGTTGCCATTTCCTTCTCCAATGCATCAAAGTGAAAAGTGAAAAGGAAGTCGCTCAGTCGTGTCTGACTCTTCGCGACCCCATGGACTGCAGCCTACCTGGCTCCTCCATCCATGGGATTTTCCAGGCAAGAACACTGGAGTGGGGTGCCATTGCCTTCTCCGAATGTTTAATGATAGATGTATACAATTTAACTGTTAAACAGTGACAAATTTTAACAACTAGCTTGCAAAATTCCTGAAAATGAAATAGTGAACGCCACAAGCCAGTAAAAGCCAGCTCCTGCAGTCCACTGGAACATTTCTATCATCACAGAAATTTCTATTGGACTATGATGCCCCAAATACCACACCAATTTACTGACGTGGTGATAGAAATACTCAGAATAAGAATAAGACACACCCCAACCCCAACACTGGTATCAAGGATAAAAGACTTTATGGAACACAATCTCTCCATCAGTCCTTCCCTTCCTTAGATCTAAACCAAATTCTGACCACTTCTTTGCAGAGGGAATGGACACTTAATTTTTTCAGAATGTATCATCATTCTCCCAGAAACAAACTCTCTCCTCCATCCTCTGGCACACTCCATAAACCTCTTCTTCCTTCACTTCCTCTCTTCCTCTGACAGCAAACCTGTGTGTTTTTTTCCCCTAACTTCATCATTACAGTAAGGCCCGAGGCCCACGATTATCCAAGTCACCTTTCAATTCACCAGTGTCCCTGGTGTTTTGCATAGAATTCAGGACAATGCTGCAGGCTGAAACCTCACCAGAAATTTATACGACACCGTAATGTTCTTCTGATTCCCCAGGCATTCTTCTCTTGATTGGAGCCTGGGATCCATTTGCTTTCTCCAGATACCAGAGCTTTTTTTTTTATCCCCTGGGTCAGAGAATTCAGAGTGAGGTTTGTTTCAGATTAGAATAAAGCGCACAGAAGACTCTTTCTTGCCAGCAAACCCAAGACAGAAGCATCTTTTCTTTCCTCCAAGAAGAATATGCTCAAGAGAATATGCGCAGGAGGTAATGCCAGTGACTTTCCTTTTTATTTTGGGTCAAACTAGCAAATGACATTTGGTCCTGAAGATGAGCGTTTCCAGAGGAGGGCCAGGACGGAGGTCTGTGGTTCTAGAGCCAAACTCTGTAACACCCACTGTGCAGCAGAAAACCCCAGGGAGCTTTTATAGAATGGCTGAGCCCAAGCCCCACTCTCAGAGGGTCTGATTCAGTCAGTCTGGCCCTGAATCAGCATCGTTGAAAAACGATTTCAAACTGTGGGAAAATAAACATAAAATAAAATTTCCCTCACTAGACATTTTTACATGTGCAAGGCAGTGGCATTTAATACACTCACAATGTTACAAAACCATCACCACCCTGCACCCTCCAGAACTCATCTTGCAAAACTTGCAATACCCGTTAAACAACAGCTCCCCTCTCATCACTCCTCCCCACCAGGGGCTGTCTCCGGGCATCTGACTGTTCTCTAGGTACCTCGTGTAAGTGGCATCATACAGTATTTACCCTTTCGTGACTGGCTTACTTACTTTAGCCTATTGTCCTCAAGGTTCATCCATGCTGCAGCATGTGTCAGAATTTCCTTCCTTTTAAGGTTGAATACTATTCCATTGTATGTGTCTGACATATTTTGTTTATCCATCCACCTGTTGATGGACACTTAGTTTACCTTCCCCCTTTTGACTACTGTGAATAATACTGCTAGGGACATGGGTGTGCAAGGATCTGAGTCCTTGCTTTTAGTTCTTTTCAGTCTGTGCCTTCAAAGGGAATTACTGAAGCACCCCTCTCCAGTACTCTTGCCTGGAAAATCCATGGACAGAGGAGCCTGGTAGGCTGCAGTCCATGGGGTCTCGAAGAGTCGGACACGACTGAGTGACTTCACTTTCACTTTTCACTTTGATACATTGGAGAAGGAAATGGCAACCCACTCCAGTGTTCTTGTCTGGAGAATCCCAGGGACGGGGGAGCCTGGTGGGCTGCTGTCTATGGGGTCGCATAGAGTCGGACATGACTGAATCGACTTAGCAGCAGCAGCAGCAGCATTGAAATTCCATGTTGCTTTTTTTCTATGTTTCAATTTTGGAGGAAGCATTGTAATGTTTTCCACAGCAGCTGCACCATTTGACATTCTCTCCAAGTGTGTGCAAGGTTTATAATTTCTCCATATCCACTCCAACACTTGTTATTCTGGTATGAGGTGGTATCTCATTGTGGTTTTGAGGCAGAAGTATCTCTTTGTTTCTTTTGAACTTTTTATTTTGTATTGGGGTATAGTGGCTCAGAGGTTAAAGCATCTGCCTCCAATGTGAGACACCCAGGTTCGATTCCCTGGGTCGGGAAGATCTCCTGGAGAAGGAAATGGCAACTCACTCCAGTATTCCTGCCTGGAGAATCCCATGGACGGAGGAGCCTGGTGGGCTACAGTCCACGGGGTCACAAAGAGTTGGACATAACTGAGCGACTTCACTTCACTTCATAGCAAATTAACAATGTTGTGAGAGTTTCAGGTGAACAGCAAAGGGACTCAACCATACATATACGTGTATCCAGGCTGCCATGTAACATGGAGTTGAGTTCCATGTGCTGTCCAATAGATCCTTAGTGGGTTATCTATAGCAGTGTGTACGTGGCCATCCCAAACTCCCTAACTACCCCTTCCCCTCAGCAACCTCCTTCTGTTTTGTAAGTTCGTTTGTGTGATTTCTTTTTAGATTCCACATATAAAGGATGCCATACGATATTTCTCCTTCTCTATCTTACTTCACTCAGTGTGACACTAAGTCCATCCATGTTGCTGCAAATGGCTTTATTTCATTCTTTTTTGTTGTTGTTCAGTCGCTAAATTGTTTGACTCTTTGTGACCCCATGGGCTGCAGCACGCCGGGGCTCTCTGACCTTCACTATTTCCCAGAGTTTGCTCAAACTTATGTCCATTGTGTCAATTCCATCCAACCATCTCATCCTCTGTCATCCCCTTCTCCTCCTGCCCTCAGTCTTTCCTAGCATCAGGGTCTTTTCCATTGAGTCAGCTCTTTCCACCAGGTGGCCAAAGTATTGGAGCTTCATTCTTTTTAATGGCTGAGTAATATTCCATTGTATACATGTCCCACATCTTCTTTATCTAGTCCTCTGTCAATGGACATTTAGGTTGATTCCATGTCTTGGCTATTGTAAACAGTGGTGCAATGAACATTGGGGTGAGGCATCAGTATCTTTCAAAAGCCCTGCAGGTGATACTAACATGCAAATGAATGAGAGTCATGGCTTGAGGGAAGCTATGGACATGGTAGGTAAGGACATCTGGGCTGACCTGGTAGACAAAATCCATCCTCCAGAGAAACCAAAGGAAGGATACTTGGCTTTGGCACCAGATGAAGTGAAATCAAGTCAAGTTGCTGAGTTGTGTCCAACTCTTTGCGACCCCATGGACTGTAGCCTACCAGGCTCCTCCCATGGGATATTCCAGGCAAGAGTACTGGAGCGGGTTGCCATTTCCTTCTCCAGAGGATCTTCCCCACCCAGGGATCAAACCCGGGTCTCCTGCATTGTAGGCAGACGCTTTACCGTCTGAGCCACCAGGGAAGTCAGTTCTACATGAACTTTGCTGTAGTTTTTACCTGGCGTATAACTGTCAGGGGAGGTTGGAGTTTTCAGGAATCAGAAAGTCATGCCTTGTCTTTCTGAAACTGAGAGATGAGGAAACTGAGCCCTAACACCAACACTGAAGGTTTTACTTGATGAGTCAGCTCTTAAATTGAAATTTAGGATATGATGACACTTCTGTTCATGCTGCCCTCTCTTCTTATCCACAACTCCACAGAGGGAAAGAAGGGGGAACAGGTAAGTCCCTGCCTATTTCATCTTTCAGTTCAGTTCAGTCACTCAGTCATGTCTGACTCTTTGCAACCCCATGAATCACAGCACACCAGGCCTCCCTGTCCATCACCAGCTCCCGGAGTTCACCCAAACTCATGTCCATCAAGTCAGTAATGCCATCCAGACATCTCATTCTCTGTCGTCCCCTTCTCCTCCTGCCCCCAATCCCTCCCAGCATCAGGGTCTTTTCCAATGAGTCAACTCTTCGAATGAGGTGGCCAAAGTACTAGAGTTTCAGCTTCAGCATCAGTCCTTCCAAAGAACACTCAGGACTGATCTCCTTTAGAAAATGGACTGGTTGGATCTCCTTGCAGTCCAAGGGACTCTCAAGAGTCTTATCCAACACCACAGTTCAAAAGCATCAATTCTTTGGTGCTCAGCTTTCTTCACAGTCCAACTCTCACATCCATACATGACCACAGGAAAAACCATAGCCTTGACTACACGGACCTTTGTTGGCAAAGTAATGTCTCTGCTTTTGAATATGCCATCTAGGTTGGTTTCCAAGGAGTAAGTGTCTTTTAATTTCATGGCTGCAATCACCATCTCCAGTGATTTTGGAGACCCCCAGAATAAAGTCTGACACTGTTTCCACTGTTTTCCCATTTGCCATGAAGTGATGGGACCAGATTCCATGATCTTCATTTTCTGAATGTTGAGCTTTAAGCCAACTTTTTCACTCTCCACTTTCACTTTCATCAAGAGGCTGTTTAGGTCCTCTTCACTTTCTGCCATAAGGGTGGTGTCATCTGCATATCTGAAACTCCAGTACTTTGGCCACCTCATGCAAAGAGTTGACTCATTGGAAAAGACTCTGATGCTGGGAAGGATGGGGGGCAGGAGGAGAAGGGGACGACAGAGGATGAGATGGCTGGTTGGCATCACTGACTCGATGGACGTGAGTCTGAGTGAACTCCGGGAGTTGGTGATGGACAGGGAGGCCTGGCATGCTGCAATTCATGGGGTTGCAAAGAGCTGGACACGACTGAGCGACTGAACTGAACTGAACTGAAATGACTAAGAATGGGTTACATTCAAGACAATGTCTAAACTAAAATTAAAAGCATTAAAGAAAAGAATCACACTTCAGTAATCAACTATCGGCCCACAGGTAGAAGGTAGGGCAGATTGTTCAACCTGGAAAAAAAAGAAAGCAAAATCTTTGTTGTTGTTCAGTTGCTAAGTTGTGTCTGACTCTTTGTGACTCTATGAACTGCAGCACGCCAGGCTTCCCTATACTATACCATCTCCTGGAGTTTGTTCAAACTCATGTCCATTGAGTCAGTGATGCCATCCAACCATCTCATCCTCTGTCACCCCCTTCTCCTTTTGTCCTCAATCTTCCCCAGTATCTCTGTCTTTTCCAGCAAGTCAGCTCTTTGCATCAGGTGGCTGAATAATTGGAGCTTCAGATTCAGCATCAATACTTTCAATGAATATTTAGGGTTGACTCCTTAAGATTGACTGGTTTGATCTCCTTGCTGTCCAAGGGACTCTCAAGAGTCTTCCCCAACACCACAGTTCAAAAGCATCAAACCTTCAGTGCTCAGCCTTCTTTATGGTCCAACTCTCACATCCATATATGACTACTGGAAAGGCCATAGCTTTGACTATACAGACCTTTGTCAGCAAAGTGATGTCTTTACCACTGTTCTTTATAGTAATAATAATAATCCATCTTATTTCTCTATCTAGTTTTTCTCTTTTTCAGAGCACTCCTGTGAATATGGTCTCATCGGATCTTTATGATATTCCTGTGGTAGATATAATTCATCCCATTCTCCAGAGGAGAGCCAAGTGGTAGAGCAAAGGGTGCCTTCACATATGTGGTGAAAAGACGGCTTTGCAGCTTTCAAGGTCAAGAAATTTTCTGGCTTGATAAGAGAGGCCTGAGGCAGCATAGAATTCTTTTGTTTTAAACAACTTTTAACCTGCCAAGTTACAGGTTTCAAAACCAAACTTTCCATTCCACTGTGTCACACAGACTTTTTCATTGAACCTCTTAGTCAAGGGTAGTGTGGGTTTGTCATAAACCTTTCTGAGTTGTTAACCACATGAATTTTCCTTTATGTTATAGTAGATGCTAAACATTTAACATTTTATTATAAATATAAAATTATAAACTAAAACGAACATTTAATAGTAATCAGGACCATCTAAGATGTGACAAAGGACACTGAGGATTTGGAAATTAAATCTCAGTGGGGCCAAGAGGCAAAGTCAGACACCAGTAAGAGTCCCGCTTGCAGAGACAAAAACAATCCGAATGAATTTGCAAAAGAATCTCTTCCCTTTGTCCTCAGGAGACTTATCACCTAATCAGTCCCCAGATTCATGGAAAGGCCTGCGAGGTGCCTTTGCACCTTTGGATGTCAGGTCTTCACAGAACCGCATGGATGCAGGGACCACAGTCCTCTGGCTGCAGCAGAACTCTCCCCACTCGAGTCCTGCCTGTCTTCCTCCGGCTGCTCTGAACCCCCTGCCCAAGGATGTTCCATTTCCTCCCCGAATCTCTGCTTCCACAAGGTAATGTTCTGCCGCCAAGGCCTTCCATAGAGAAGTGCAGCTCCAACTACCTCTTTCAAAGTTCTGCTTGTTGGGGAACCCAAACTGATACATTTCCTATGGGGAAGAACCTGGCAACAGCCAAGGCAGCAGTCTCGAGTTGGAAGGGCTTCAGGATTATTGTTTGGAGATCAACAGCTACTTTATTTATGAAATGAAAATAATCATAATCCCTTCCTGTAGCTTTGTTTTGAGAACTCAGTGGGAAATAGTTGTGAAGGATTCATCACCGTGCTTGGTTCCAGATAAGCCCTCATAAGTACTGGTATTGAGGTTACATGCCACCCTCAGAAAATGAGGGTGAATTTTCTCAAGATCAACAGGAATCATACCTCTGTGCCCTGCAGGGCCCAGAAGCAGCAGAGCTTCAATAAGTACTTTCAACAGGAGCAAACGCTGCTTCGTCCATTGTAAGAAGAAGCCAGGGTTTGGAAACAAAAATTGTCCATGGGACACGTGCAGTGACCTGGCTATCGCATCTGTCTCTCTCTGGATCTATTTCACTGGACTGTTGTTGTTCAGTCCCTCAGTCTTGTCCGATTCTTTGTGACCCCATGGACTGCAGCTTGCCAGGCTTCCTTGCCCTTCACTATCTCCTGGAGTTTGCTCAAACTAATGTCCATTGAGTCAGTGATGCCAACTAACTGTCTTATCCTCTGTCGTCCCCTTCACCTCCTGCCTTCAATCTTTCCCAGCCTCAGGGTCTTTTCCAATGAGTTGGCTCTTCACATTAGGTGGCCAAAGTACTGGAGCTTCAGCTTCAGCATCAGTCCTTTCAATGAATATTCCAGGTTGATTTCCTTTAAGATTGTCTGGTTTGATATTGCTGTCCAAGGGACTCCCAAGAGTGTTCTCCAATACCACAGTTTACTGGGCTGGTGGGAACTTAGAAGGAACAAATAGCCATGAAAACACCTGGAAAGTACAGGGACTTATTTAAATATTGTAAACAAACAACAACGACAAATCTGCTCTTCTCACCACCTCCATCCCCTGGCGGGGGTGTGGAGGGTGGGCATTTTACACAGAGCCTCATTCAGGGAGCTGGGAAGGATCATGGTCCCCATTTGACTTATAATTAACAGTAACAATAGCTCTTTGCTATACATCACTATTAACTTGTTTAACCATTTTTTAAAAAGATTTCTAACATTTTTAAAACTTAATTTTTATGGAGTATAATTACTTTACAACACTGTGTTAGTTTCTACTGTACAGCAAAATGAATCTGCCATCATCCCATCTCTTTTGGACTCTCTTCCCACTCAGGTCATTACAGAACAATTGAGTAGAGTTCCCTGTGCTATTCAGTAGGTTTTCATTAGTTATCTATTTATACATAGTATCAATAGTATGTATGTGTATACATATATATATATATGTATATATATATATATATGTCAATCCCAATCTCCCAATTCATCTCACCCCTTCTCCCCCCATCTTGGTATCTATATGGTTGTTCTCTACGTTTGCGGCTCTGTTTCTGCTTTGCAAATAGGATCATCTATACCATTTTTCTGGCTTCCACATATAAGCGTTAATATATGATATTTGTTTTCCTCTTCCTGACTTATTCACTGTGAATGACATTTCATTTTAACAGTAGCCCTTTGAGGTGGTGATTCTTTTTCCACAGCTTTGTTGAGGTGTAACTGGCAGATAATAAACTGCACAAAACAAAATGCATAACTTGAAAAGACGTGTGTGTATAGGTGTGAAACCACCATCACCATCAAGATAGTGACCATATTCATCCCCCCCAAAATGTTTTCTTATGCTTTTTAAAAATTTTCACTCCCCCATCAAAAAGAAAAAAGGAAAATCATGAACAACTCTATGCCCTCACAAAAAACATATAAAGAAACAAATTCCCCTTTCCATCTTATTCAACCACCCCCTCACCAATAATCTGCTTTCTGTTGCTATAGATTATTTGGCATTTTCTAGAATTTTATATGCATTGAACCATATTCATATACACTCTTTTTATCTCGTAATTACTTTGAGATGCACCCATGGTGTAGTGTGTATCAAGAGTTCATTCCCATCCACTGCTGAGGATTATCCATTATATGTGTTGTGCTGTTAGTCGCTCAGTTGTGTCTGACTCTTTGCTACCCACCAGGTTCCTCTGCCCATGGAATTCTCAGTCTAGAATACTGGAGTAGGTCACCATTCCCTTCTCCAGGGGCTCTTCCCAACCCAGGGATTGAACCAATATCTCCTGCATTGGCAGGCAGATTCTTTATCACTGAGCTACCTGGGAAACTTGATCCATTGTATAGATACTCCACAATTTGTTCATTCATTCACCTGTTGATGGACACATGGATTATTTTCAGTTTCTGATTATTACAAATAAAGCTGCTGAACATTTGTGTACAAGTTCTTCTTAAGGCCATACACTTATATTTCTCTTAGATAAATGCTTAAGTATACATGGCTGGGTCATGTGATAGGTGTGTGTTTAGCTTCTGAAGAAACTTCCTAAATATTTTTCCAAAGTGGTTGCACAATTTTACATTCTCACCAGCAGTACATGAGAGTTCCAGTTCCTCCACATTATTGTTAATATTAGGAATGATCAATGAAAAATTTAGTCATTCTAATAGATGTGTAGTAGTAGCTCATTATGGTTTTAATTTGCATACATCTTCTTCGGTGAAGTGTCTCTTCAAATAGCAGATCATTTGTTTCAAAAAAGGGTGGTAATATTAATAGTCTGACATAGCTATTAACATGTGTTAGCATGTTTCCGAAGAGCACAGACAGAAGGCAAGAGTAAAAAGTGAAAAAACAAATTAATCTGCTTTCAATCAAATGAAAATGTTTTAGATCTTGAGCCAAAATTATTCTTGGGATTAACTTTTTGGATGATCTAAACTGATCAAGGTAAGATTGTTTTTAAAGATCAAGCCCCATCTTTTGAAATAGAGGGATTGATTTTCTTTTAATGGACATCAAAACTAGAGCACATTGTCTAAAAATGATAAAATATTATGGCTGGAAGGGATCTCAGTGATAATTAAATTCAAGAGTTATAAATCTTTCTGTGTTCATAACACATTTTCAAATACAGACTTGTGGTTATTATCTTAAGGGAATTAAGTGAGTTACATACACTAAACAAATCAGTGATAATTGCAACTATAATCCTAGCTGCAGAATATCAATGTCTTACAGAGTATGCAAAGAAATTCACACACACATGGTCACCCTTCATTCCTGGGTTACTGATTGAAAAGTGTTGTTTACTGCCCTGACCAAGATAACCTTAAGTATGTATGAGACAGAGTTTTTGTAAATTCTAGAAACATAGTATTTTCTATGATGGAGGTGATATTATGTAACATGAGTCTATGTAATGTGTGTTTACCAGTTACTTGCAGCAAATTGCACACCACTCTTGATTTTATCATGTGACCTCTTCAGCACAACATGCTATAAAAGACCTCCTTGCAGTGGATGAATTTGTCACCAAAGTTCAATTTTAATGTTAGTTGAAATTGAGCTGCATGCTAGGGTGCCTCTGTCAGTCACTGAGAGCCACACAGCCTAAATCTTCTTTTTTCTAGATAGGACTTTGCCTGGAGTCTCACTTTAGATAAACCAGAACCAGAATGTGTATCTCCTTGTGATCAGTTAAATAATGATCGACAGAAAAGGATGAATTTACATAAATTTCCATCTATGAACTTATCTAAATTTTATTTCACAAGAACAGAGCAGAGGTTGAGCTATGCTTATGCTCCCTGTGCTGTGCTAAGTCGCTCAGTTGTGTCTGACTCTTTGCAGCCCCATGGACTGTAGCCTGCCAGGCTCATCTGTCCATAGGGATTTTCCACGCAAGAATACTGGAGTGGGTTGCCATGCCCTCCTCCAGGAGATCTTCCCAACCAAGTGATTGAACCCAGGTCTCTCGCATTGCAGGCAAATTCTTTACTGTCTGAGCCACCAGCTCCCACGATATCAATAATATGTGATTAGAATTCTCAGATTTCTTTCTACTAATTTTCTTCATATCCTACATTATGTTCTCTGCATCACCATCCTTTGGAAATTATTGCTTCTAAAATTACAAATGACCTACTTCCTGTAAATTTCATGATCCTTTCTCAGTGCAAAGGTTCCTTTCATGCCCTGGAGCTCTTGATGCTTTGTTGGCTTTATATTAAAACTTTACTGCATTCAACTTCTATGATGCTCAATTTCTTGGTACCATTAACTCTGCCTTTTCTTGGCTATCTTCTTACCCTTTCCACCCATCACTGATGTTTCACATTTCTCTGACTTGTATTATCTCTCTATGCTTGTCTCTCTATGTCTTTAAAGAATTATTTATGTCTTTTAACTGAAAAGGCTCGTGTGTTTCTTCAATGCTAAAAGTTCCTTCCTCTTGGAACTCTTGCTGGACATGTGTTGGAGCTTTTACATCTGCCCTCCTTATTCTTTCATATTTTTATTTTCTTGTCCCTGAATATTTTATTTTTGGTGATTTCTTCAGTTCTAGTTTCCATTTTTACAAGTCATGCCTTCGGAACATACCACTTAGAATTTTTTTTTAACCTATTCATCTTTTTTATTTCAATGGCTACACTTCTTTTTAAGGATTTCTGCTTGCTTCTCTTTTTTTTGCACCTTCTTTATCTTCATTCATAATTGTCTGTATCTCTTTGAAAGTGGGAGGGGAAGAGAGAGACAGACACCTCCACTTAAAATGAGACTGGAAACTACAATTTCAAAACATGCAAAAGCAAACAAATACACACACAATTAACATTCTCATAAATAAACAAAACTCAATATTTGGAAGAAAAACTAACCCCCAGTGAAATGGAAGTAATAGAATAATCTCAAAATGATATAACAATGATGGTTATTATCCTCAAGAAGGAGAAGAAAAGAATACTAATTTTAAAATAATACAAAATTATGAATCAAAATGAGCAAATATGAATTTTTAAAAGTGAACGTGAAAAAGAGCCAGTTACAAATCCTGAAAATTAAAAAAAAATTATTCACCAAACTCATTAATTATAATAAATATAATAGCTAATAAATGTTTACTAAATGTCTACTGTGTGTCAGGCACTGCTCTGGGTGATGGAAATAAAATAGTGGGGAAAAAAGAGTAAAAAAATCCCTGCCTTCAGGGAGCCTGCTATCTTGTAAGGGGCCATCGGACAATCAGTAAATAAATAAGTAAGGTACATATATGTTACTGACAGGTCCTAATGACAAAGAGAAAGCGCAGAATAGTAGGGAAAGTGTTTTAAGTGTGTGTGCAATTACAATTTTAAACAGTATTATCAGAGATGATCTCAATGCTGAGGAAAGATATGGAGGAAGGGAGGGAACAGGGTATGTAGATATCTTGAGGGAAGAATATTCTAGTCAGAGGAAACCACAGATACAAATGCCTGAGGCATTTGTCTAGAGCTTCGAGGAATAACTGGGACACCATAATGACTGGCATGGTGGGAATATAGGGAGATACGAGGACCAGATAGAGTAAAGCCGTCAGCTATGGAAAGAATTTTGGTTTTCACTTTGACTAAGATTGGGCTTCCCTCATAGCTCAGTTGGTAAAGAATCCACCTGCTACACAGGAGACCCAAGTTCAATTCCTGGGTAGGGAAGATCTGCTGGAGAAGAAATAGGCTACCCACTCCAGTATTCTTGGGTTTCCCTTGTGGCTCAGCTGGTAAAGAATCCGCCTGCTATGTGGGAGACCTGAGTTTGATCCCTGGGTTGGGAAGATCCCCTGGAGAAGGGAAAGGCTACCCACTCCATATTCTGGCCTGGAGAATTCCATGGACTGTGTAGTCCATGGGGTTGCAAAGAGTCGGACAGGACTGAGTGACTTTCACTTTCACTTTGACTAAGATGGGAAGCCAATGGAAGGTTTTAGCAGAGGTGTGATGTGATAAGGTTCATGTTGTAACAGGATCACTGTTGACCCCACTGGCTCAGTGGTAAAGAATCTGCCTGCAATGCAGGAGACTCAAAAGATGAGGGTTTGATCCCTGGGTCGGGAAGATTCCCCTGGAGAAGGAAACAGCAACCTGTTCCAGTATTCTTGCCTGGAAAATTCCATGGACAGAGGAGCTTGGCTGGCTACAGTCCATGGGTTGCAGAGAGTCAGGCACAACTGGGCACACATGCACAGTGGGGTCAAGGGCAGGATGGTGCACAGGGCACCAGTCAGGAGTCTATTGTTGTAACCCAAGTAAGAAAAGATGGTGGCTTGTCCTATGTTGGTGGCAATGGAAGTCCTGTGAATGTTTTGGATTCTGATCTTTATTCAAGGAATTGTTGATCGGTTCAGTATGAGATGTGAAATAAGAAGAGCAGGCAAGAGGAATCTAAATGTTTTACCTGTGTAGTTAGAAAATTAATGCAGCTGTTTACTGGGGTGGAAGAACCAGGCATGTGAGGAAGCTCAGAAGTTCAGTTTTAAATGAAAGCTACTTATCAAACATCCAGGGGAGACGCCCAGGATGGCATTTTGATACACACATCTGAATCTAGAGGAGAGGTCCAGGATGGGGATATGACTTGCTGAGTCATCAGCATACAGCTGTAATTAAAATCATGAAACTGTATAAGCTCTTCCCAAGTCATGAATATAGATAAGAAAGCAAAGTCTAAGGGCTTCCCTGGGGCACCTCAGTACCTAGAGTTGAGGAGATGAGACAGAAATAGTCACCTAGGTTACAGATAACAAACTCTATGATGAACACCAAGACAAAATTAGTCAATTATTATAGAAGACAGTCCTGAGGAATTTATCAGAATACAAAGCAGAGATGTTAGAAAATAAAAGTAATGACACAGAAGGCATATGAAAAGTCTAATATGCATCCACAGAAATTCAAGAGAGATAATAGAAAGAAAGAACGGTAGAAAAAAAGTTTTTGGGGAAATGACTGGAAATTTTCCAGAGTTGAAAAACTAGTCTTTTGGTTGAAAATACATACTAAGGGCCTAGCAGAATAAATAAAATCATATTTATGTAAATACATCATAGTAACACTAAAAATATATGGACTAAAGAAATGATCTTAAAAGCTACCAGAGAGTGCAAAAGAGAAATTACCTTCAAGGAAATAACAATTTGATTTAATGAGGTTTCTCACAAGCAAAAATAGACACTGAAAGATAAAAGACTAGTATCTTTCTAGTCCTAAAAGAAAAATACTTTCAAAAAAGGCTTCTATACTTAGCTATCAATCAAGAGTAGAAGAAAAAACTATACCTAAAAAAAACTGAGAGTTTACTAGCCATATAGTATAACAAGTAAGATTAGAGGGAAAAGATAATTTCAAAGAAAATATTAAAACAAACTGGTAAACAAAGCTAAAAACTGCCTATAGAAAATGACTGAAAAGCGCACATGTGCATGTGTGTTTTAAGATGACAATAAGAAGGAAGTCAGAGAAAGAAGGAAGTGAGAGGAAGGAGTTCAGGATGTAGCTAAAGAGCACTGAAGTTCTTGTTTTATTTGAGAAAGATGCTAGATGATACTGTACTTTATTGAAAAATATAAAGTTCAGTTCAGTTCATTTCAGTCACTGGTGACTTCAACCATGAAATTAAAAGACGCTCACTCCTTGGAAGGAAAGTTGTGACCAACCTAGACAGCATATTAAAAAGCAGAGACATTACTTTATCAACAAAGGTCCATATAGTCAAGGCTATGGTTTTTCCAGTAGTAATGTATGGATGTGAGAGTTGGACTATAAAGAAAGCTGAGCGCTGAAGAATTGATGCTTTTGAACTATGGTGTTGGTGAAGACTCTTGAGAGTCCCTTGGACTGCAAGGAGATCCAACCAGGCCATCCTAAAGGAGATCAGTCCTGGGTGTTCATTGGAAGGACTGATGTTGAAGTTGAAACTCTAATAAAGTTAAGGATGTATATTAAATATGCAAGAACAACAACTGAAATAGAGAATTAAAATCTATAAATGTCAGAACAAAGAAAAAGCACTCTAAGGAGAAAATAAAATTATAGGGCTTCTGGCTTCAGCTGTGACATATAAGAGCTTGGATATCAGGACTCGCTTACTCAAAGGTGAACAAACTGGGAGTCAATTACTTTGCTTGGACTTATCAGAGGACTGAAGTTTCAAGGTAAGTCATGCCCCCAGAGTGCTGGAAAAAAGCAAACACCTAGTCAAAGCAAGGTAAGGAGAGCAGCTGCGCTTTGCAGGAGCAGCTGTGAAGAGATACCCCACGTCCAAGGTAAGAGAAACCCAAGTAAGACGGTAGGTGTTGCAAGAGGGCATCAGAGGACAGACACACTGAAACCATAATCACAGAAAACTAGTCAATTTAGTCACACTAGGACCACAGCCTTGTCTAACTCAATGAAACTAAGCCATGCCCGTGGGGCCACTCAAGAAGGGCGGGTCATGGTGGAGAGTTCTGACAGAATGTGGTCCACTGGAGAGGGAATGGCAAACCACTTCAGTATTCTTGCCTTGAGAACCCCATGAACAGTATGAAAAGGCAAAATGATAGGATACTGAAAGAGGAACTCCCCAGGTCAGTAGGTGCCCAATATGCTACTGGAGATCAGTGGAGAAATCACTCCAGAAAGAATGAAGGGGTGGAGCCAAAGTAAAAACAATACCCAGCTGTGGATGTGACTGGTGATAGAAGCAAGGTCCGATGCTGTAAAGAGCAATATTGCATAGGAACCTGGAATGTCAGGTCCATGAATCAAGGCAAATTGGAAGTGGTCAAACAAGAGATGGCAAGAGTGAATGTCGACATTCTAGGAATCAGTGAACTAAAATGGACTGGAACTGGTGAATTTAACTCAGATGACCTTTATATCTACTACTGAGGGAAGGAATCCCTCAGAAGAAATGCAGTGGCCATCATGGTCCACAAAAGAGTTCGAAATGCAGTACTTGGATGCAATCGCAAAAATGACAGAATGATCTCTGTTCGTTTCCAAGGCAAACCATTCACTCACAGTAATCCAAGTCTATGCCCCAACCAGTAACGCTGAAGAAGCTGAAGTTGAATGGTTCTATGAAGACCTACAAGACCTTTTAGAACTAACACCCAAAAAAGATGTCCTTTTCATTATAGGGGACTGGAATGCAAAAGTAGGAAGTCAGGAAACATCTGGAGTAACAGGCAAATTTGGCCTTGGAATACGAAATGAAGCAGGGCAAAGACTAACAGAGTTTTGCCAAGAAAATGCACTGGTCATAGCAAACACCCTCTTCCAACAACACAAGAGAAGACTCTACACATGGACATCACCAGATGGTCAACATCAAAATCAGATTGATTATAGTCTTTGCAGCCAAAGATGGAGAAGCTCTATACAGTCAACAAAAACAAGACCAGGAGCTGACTGTGACTCAGATCATGAACTCCTTATTGTCAAATTCAGAGTTAAATTGAAGAAAGTAGGGAAAACCACTAGACCATTCAGGTATGACCTAAATCAAATCCCTTATGATTATACAGTGGAAGTAAGAAATAGATTTAAGGGACTAGATCTGATAGATAAAGTGCCTGATGAACTATGGATGGAGGTTCATGACATTGTACAGGAGATAGGGATCAAGACCATCCCCATGGAAAAGAAATACAAAAAAGCAAAATGGCTGTCTGAGGAGGCCTTACAAATAGCTGTGAAAAGAAGAGAAGCGAAAAGCAAAGGAGAAAAGGAAAAACCAGAAGGGAAAGAGACACGTGTACCCCAATGTTCATCGCAGCACTGTTTATAATAGCCAGGACATGGAAGCAACCTAGATGCCCATCAGCAGATGAATGGATAAGAAAGCTGTGGTACATATACACAATGGAGTATTACTCAGCCATTAAAAAGAATACATTTGAGTCAGTTCTAATGAGATGGATCAAACTGGAACCTATTATACAGAGTGAAGTAAGCCAGAAAGAAAAACACCAATACAGTATACTAATGCATATATATGGAATTTAGAAAGATGGTAACAATAACCCTGTGTACGAGACAGCAAAAGAGACACTGATGTATAGATCAGTCTTATGGACTCTGTGGGAGAGGGAGAGGGTGGGGAGATTTGGGAGAATGGCATTGAAACATGTATAATATCATGTATGAAACGAGTCACCAGTCCAGGTTCGATGCACGATACTGGATGCTTGGGGCTGGTGCACTGGGATGACCCAGAGGGAGGGTTTGGGGAGGGAGAGGGAGGAGGGTTCAGGATGGGGAACACAGGTATACCTGTGGCGGATTCATTTCGATATTTGGCAAAACTAATACAATATTGTAAAGTTTAAAAAAAAAAAGACATAAGCATCTGAATGCAGAGTTCCAAAGAATAGTGAGAAGAGATAAGAAAGCCTTCCTCAGTGATCAATGCAAAGAAATAGAGGAAAACAACTGAATGGGAAAGACCAGAAATCTCTTCAAGAAAATTAGAGATACCAAGGGAACATTTCATGCAAAGATGGGCTCGATAAAGGACAGAAATGGTACGGACCTAACAGAAGCAGAAGATATTAAGAAGAGGTGGCAGGAATACACAGAAGAACTGTACAAAAAAGAGCTTCATGACCCAGATAATCACGATGATGTGATCACTCACCTAGAGCCAGACATCCTGGAATGTGAAGTCTAGTGGGCCTTAGAAAGCATCACTACGAACAAAGCTAGTGGAGGTGATGGAATTCCAGTTGAGCTATTTCAAATCCTGAAAGATGATGCTGTGAAAGTGTTGCACTCAATATGCCAGCAAATTTGGAAAAGTCAGCAGTGGCCACAGGACTGGAAAAGGTCAGTTTTCATCCCAATCCCAAAGAAAGGCAATGCCAAAGAATGCTCAAACTACCACACAACTGCACTCATCTCACACACTAGTAAAGTAATGCTCAAAATTCTCCAAGCCAGGCTTCAGCAATACATGAACCGTGAACTTCCAGATGTTCAAGTTGGTTTTAGAAAAGGTAGAGGAACCAGAGATCAAATTGCCAACATCCGCTGGATCATGGAAAAAACAAGACAGTTCCAGAAAAACATCTATTTCTGCTTTATTGACTATGCCAAAGCCTTTGACTGTGTGGATCACAATAAACTGTGGAAAATTCTGAAAGAGACGGGAATACCAGACCACCTGACCTGCCTCTTGAGAAACCTATATGCAGGTCAGGAAGCAACAGTTAGAACTGGACATGGAACAACAGATTGGTTTCAAATAGGAAAAGGAGTATGTCAAGGCTGTATATTGTCACCCTGCTTATTTAACTTCTATGCAGAGTACATCATGAGAAACGCTGGGCTGGAAGAAGCACAAGCTGGAATCAAGATTGCCGGGAGAAATATCAATAACCTTAGATATGCAGATGACACCACCCTTATGGCAGAAAGTGAAGAGGAACTAAACAGCCTCTTGATGAAAGTGAAAGTGGAGAGTGAAAAACTTGGCTTAAAGCTCAAATTCAAAAACGAAGATCATGGCATCTGGTCCCATCACTTTATGGGAAATAGATGGGGAAACAATGGAAACAGTGTCAAACTTTATTTTTTTGGGGGCTCCAAAATCACTGCAGATGATGACTGCAGCCATGAAATTAAAAGATGCTTACTCCTTGGAAGGAAAGTTATGACCAACCTAGATAGCATATTGAAAAGCAGAGACATTACTTTGCCAACAAACGTCCATCTAGTCAAGCTATGGTTTTTCCTGTGGTCATGTATGGATATGAGAGTTGGACTGTGAAGAAAGCTGAGCACCAAAGAATTGATGCTTTTGAACTGTGGTGTTGGAGAAGACTCTTGAGAGTCCCTTGGACCGCAAGGAGATCCAACCAGTCCATTCTGAAGGAGATCAGCCCTGGAATTTCTTTGGAAGGAATGATGCTAAAGCTGAAACTCCAGTACTTTGGCCACCTCATGTGAAGAGTTGACTCATTGGAAAAGACTCTGATGCTGGGAGGGATTGGGGGCAGGAGGAGAAGGGGACAATATAGGATGAGATGGCTGGATGGCATCACTAACTCAATGCACATGAGTCTGAGTGAACTCAGGGAGTTGGTGATGAACAGGGAGGCCTGGTGTGCTGTGATTCATGGGGTCACAAAGAGTCGGACACGACTGAGTGACTGAACTGAACTGAGTCACAGCCCAGATCTGCTGGCCTGAAGCAGAAGCCTCTGGAGCCATAAACTGGTAGGAGCATTTAAATGACATTTGGACAGACTTCTGGAGGGTTAGAGTGGACTGGTATGAGAGCAGGAAGCTTCTGGGGGCTCCATCTTGCTGTTGTTTGTGGCAGTGGGGAGGAGGGGGTGGCAAACACTTTCATTACCTCCAAGAACTCTTGATCAGGATTGCACAGTGAAGATCTAGAAAGAGCTCCTCCTGGCCCTGGCTGGGGAAGAGAAGAGTAGCCTTTGTTACTCACACCTGGGCTTTCTCCATAACAGAGAGCTTCTGCCAGAGTAAGACTTTCCTAGAGCCGGGATAAGGCTCTAGGAAATGAGGAGGACACTCCCCTTGCCCTCGCCCCCTCTGTGACAGCATCTAGACTTCTGCCTAACAAGAGAGAGAAAAGCTATATCCCTTTAGAAACACTTGTAAAGTTCACAAACCAGGACCCACGCTCCTAAAAGACTAAGATTAGCCATAAAATTCATAGAATGCTTCTTCTCCAGTGTCTGACCACCACAGCGAGAAGGATCTGATGTACAGCGAGACTTAATGTCACTTGTTACTATCCTATTAGGAATTAGAGGGTGAAGTCCTACTGTAGGGATAGATAAATAAATCAGTAGAAAGGATGGAGGCTCTGGAAACAGAGGGAATTAAATGGAGGACTTCACAATTGGGTGTTGAGACAACAGATTTTCCATATGAAAACATATAAACTTCAGTTCCTACTTTATACTGCATATTATAAACCTCAGACATATGAATGACATGAATCTGAAAAAGAAGTCAAATTATAGAAGAGTAATTATATTATTCCAAGGAAGAGAAGGATTTATTAAAAATACAAAAAACCAAAAATCATGAGAAAAAAATGACAAAGTTGACTGTACAAAAGTTAAAGCCTTCTGAATGACCAAAGAAAATAAAGGTAAAGAAAAAGTCAGAAACTGAGATAAACGATTTTCAACACACATATGCAGCAAATAATTAATATTCTGAATACATGAAGAGGGGCTTCCCAGGTGACGTAGTGGTAAAGAATCCGCCTGCCAATGCAGGAGACTGATTTGATTCCTGGGTTGGGAAGATCCTCTGGAGAAGGAAATGGCAACCCACTCCAGTATTCTTGCCTGGGAAATTCCATGGACAGAGGAGCCTGGTAGGCTACAGCCCATGGGGTCTCAAGGAGTCAGACATGACTGAGCACACACATATATATGAAGAATTTGCTTGCGGTGACATTAAAAAGACAAACTAGTCATGCGTGGATGTGAGAGTTGGACTATAAAGAAAGCTGAGCACCAAATGAACTCTGGTTTTGGTGAAGACTCGAGAGATGCAAGGAGACTCTTGAAAGGTGCAAGGAGATCAAACCAGTCAATCCTCAAGGAAATCAGTCCTGAATATTCACTGGAAGGACTGAAGCTGATGCTGAAGCTGAAGCTCCAATACTTTGGCCACCTGATGCAAAGAACAGACTTGTTGGGAAAGACCCTGATGCTGGGAAAGATTGAAGACAGGAGGAGAAGAGGGTGACAGAGGATGAGATGGTTGGATGACATCACCTACTCAATGGACATGAGTTTGAGCAAGCCCCAGGAGTTGGTGATGGACAAGGAAGCCTGGTGTGCTGCAGTCCATGGGGTCACAAAGAGTTGGACATGACTGAGTGACTGAACTGAACTGAAATAATAAAAATTGGGTGAAGGATACAATCAGGCAGCTCACTGAAGAGAAAACCTGAATGTCTAGCTGAAGTGTATTCTTAATTTCCAAATATTAAGAGCTTTGTAGTTAACTTCTCATGAGTTTTGGCTGTATTCTACTGTTGTCAAAGAACACACTGTATATATGTCTTCTATACATTATAATCATGTATTTGAAATTTCTAAGACTTGACCTGTGACTCAGCAAAAATGACTTATTTAATTGCAGTGTTTAATCAGAATATTCTGTGTTATAGTTGCTCAGTAAATATTTATTGAAGAACTAATGCAAAGTCACAAAATAGTTTATGCTCTTCTATTTGTACCTTTTCTCAGCCCCTCAGCTCAGAGCATCAGAATTCTCTGCAATGACAGTCTATATTCTAGGCAGTACAGAGAGAACGCTTAGAAATCTGCCTTCAGTTTGAATTGTGGCTCAGCAGTTTGTGAAATTGTTATAAGCTGAGAAAATTTATCTCAGTCTGCTTTCTCTTCTTAAAAATGTTTGCAAAAATATTTTTTGGGTGAGGGGGACTTATGGGGGCATCCCTGGTAGCTCAGCTGGTGAAGAATCTGCCTGCAATGCAGGAGACCCCAGTTCGATTCCTGAGTCAGGAAGATTCCCTGGAGGAGGGCATGGCAATCCACTCCTGTGTTCTTGCCTGGAGAATCCTCATGGACAGAGGAGCCTGACGGGCTACAGGACACAACTGAGCAACTAAGCAGAGCCCAGCATAGAGGCTTATGGGTAGAATTAGAAATAAAATATGAAACAATGCTAAACACATTTGTAGGGACAATGGTAGGAATATAATTGCACAAATTTCACCCAGAAGTCTTCAGGTCAGTTCAGTAGCTCAGTCGTGTCCGACTCTTTGCAACTCCATGAACTGCAGCACGCCAGGCCTCCCTGTCCATCACCAACTCCCAGAGTTTACTCAAACCCATGTCCATAGAGTCGGTGATGCCATCCAACCATCTCATCCTCCATTGTCCCCTTTTCCTCCTGCACTCAGTCTTTCCCAGAATCAGACTCTTTTCAAATGAGTCAGTACTTTGCATCAGGTGGCCAAAGTATTGGAGTTTCAACTTCAACATCAGTCCTTCCAATGAACACCCAGGACTGATCTCCTTTAGAATGGAGTGGTTGGATCTGCTTGCAATCCAAGGGACTCTCAAGAGTCTTCTCCAACACCGCAGTTCAAAAGCATCAATTCTTCGGCCCTCAGCTTTCTTTATAGTCCAACTCTCACATCCATACATGACCACTGGAAAAACCATAGCCTTGACTAGATGGACCTTTGTTGGTAAAGTAATGTCTCTGCTTTTTTGATATGCTGTCTAGGTTGGTCATAACTTTCCTTCCAAGGAGTGAGCATCCTTTAATTTCATAGCTGTAATCACCATTTGCAGTGATTTTGGAGCCCAGAAAAATAAAGTCTTAAGTATCTGTAAATTAGTAGTTCATGTGTATGTTCATAGGGTCTTCTAGATTAATACAATGCCTCAGTCTGTTAGAAAAAGATACTAATCTGAGCATGATCTTAAATGAGAAAGACACACACACACAGACACACATCTTTTTATGGTTGCAATTACGGATCCCTAAGAGGTGTTTCTTCCTTGTGGAATTAATTCCAGAAAAATATCAGTAAGACTCCAAAGGAAGGGGGAAAAAACTGCCTCCCTTCAAAAAAAGAAAATTGCTTGAGTATTTGTGAACTTGAATTAGAGACATCTAATAAAAATTTCCCAAGTGAATAGCAAATAAAATGAACGGCTATCTAACAGTCAAAATCCATTTACGTGAATATTGGGCAATACAGGTGGCAGAGCTTGGCTAGCAGTTCTCTGGGAATGTAAAAGAGTGAACACATAAATAATTTGCATTTGTAGATCCCATTCAAGCTGAATCAACCTGAATTTTCTGAGTCAACTGGTGCAGCTGCCAGTTGGCAAACTTGTGGCTGCAGAACAGGCTGGGAGCAAATTGCATGGGTTTCAGAATGTGGAGTGAGGAGGTTTGAATAAAGGGCAGGTGCTCTGCAAAGAGCTTTTCACAATTTAGACAGGACATAGTTCATAAAGGAGAGCAGTGAAATATTCCCTCTCATGAAAATTTTGTTTCTAGTTTTTAAATTAAAAAATGCAAAATATCAGAGTGAACTTTCTGGTAAATAGGAAAACTTACTATTTAAAATCGTTTCATCAAATTATCACAAGTTCCTATCTCATACCCAGAAGATGTCTTCTTGTCAGCTTTATTTTAAAGGTTAATTTGCTTTTAGCTACTTTTGGATGTTTATGTTGAACTCTTGTCATTGCACTTCTAACAATGATTTTTTTTTTGGAGAACTTTGCTATCTGGATAGCATTAGGCCTGAAGTGTTTGCTCAGGGTGTTGTCTCCAATGTTTCCTTCATTGTTATTGGATGTCATGTATCTAAAATGGTGTTTCCCTATTTGGTGTGCTCAGATGCTTGGGTGGGGGTACTCCTGGGTGTACTCCATAAAATTTTATGGTTTGATGCTTTCTTTTTGATGATAACTGAATGTACTATCAAATTAAAATAGCTTAAAAAGAGAAACACGGTAGAGGAATTATATTATCACTTAGAACACATTAGGCATTTAAGCCAAACTTTTGAAAGAGATCTGTGTGTGTGGCAATCAGGTTGTTTGCATATTACAGGTTTACAGCAGTGTTTCAGCAAAATAACAACTTGCTTTAATATTGCTGATTGGAATTTTTATTATATTTTATTTATAACAAGACCATTAACATTAGGAAGTTGCCCCTCGCTTTATGTTTGCATGTTTTTAGGCAACATGAAAAATCAAAATCACATGCCAACCCTTGAGGATATAGCTTCCCCTTGAAAGAAATCTTCACATATTTAAGCTTGAAAAATGCTATCTAAATTCCTCTTCAACAAGCGAATGTATTTTTGTTGGTGGCTCAGTGGTTGCATCGCCTGTGGATGCAAGAGTCACAAGAGACTCAGGTTCAATCCCTGGGTTGGGAAGATCCCTGGAGTAGGAAATGGCAACCCACTCCAGTATTCTTGCTGGGAAAATCCAATGGACAGAGAAGTCTGGAGGGCTACAGTGCATGAGGTCGCAAATGAGTCAGACATGACTGAGGGGCTAAACAGCAACAACAGGATACAAAGCCAGTCAAGAAAACATGGCTGCCCAGGATAGGCAGGGGATATTTATTAGATGATTTGGTCATCTGACACTTTTGGCCTCTTAGGGGGTACCTGTGATGGAGCTTTCACTCCCTGGAAGTGAAGTCAAAGTAACTTTTTCTCAGCTGGTTATAGCAGGTCTCTGGTTCCAGCCCTGATTTTTCTGTCAGTATGGATCTAGGTAACTCACTGTCTTTCTTGGCTTAGTGGTTTCTAAATTTTTTGGTATGAAATCTTTTTTCCAAGGGAAAAAAATCAGATCCCATACTCAAAAGGTAGTTGTATTTTCCATGGAGAAAATATATCTTTATGATAGATCCCATAAATTCGGTAATGCTATTAAATACATTTTAGAATTGTATGTGCTTTTTATTCCTTATATGCAGGAATATTGCTGATTCAGTCTCCTGGAAGGTTGGTATTCATATAGATGGAAAGACTACTTGAAATAATACATGGTCCACCAAGGGTTGGAGGCTCTTTCTGCAGAGAGTTGAACCATAAAGAAGGCTGGGTGCCGAAGAATTGGTGCTTTTGAACTGTGGTGTTGGAGAAGACTCTTGAGAGTCTCTTGGACTGCAAGGAGATCAAACCAGTCAATCCTCAAGGAAATCAGTCCTGAATATTCATTGGGAGGGCTGATGCTGAAGCTGAAACTCCAGTACTTTGGCTACCTGATGCGAAGAACTGACTCATTTGAAAAGACCCTGATTCTGGGAAAGATTGAAGGCAGGAGGAGAAGGGGACGACAGAGGATGAGATGGTTGGAAGGCATCACTGACGCAATGGACATGAGTTTCAGCAAGCTCCAGGAGATGGTGATGGACAGGGAAGCCTGGCACGCTGCAGTCCATGGGGTCACAAAGAGTCGGAAGCGACTAAGTTACTGAACTGAACTGATGGGAAGAGTTGACTCATTGAAAATAGAGAAGGACAGAGGAGCCTGGTGTGCTACAGTCCATAGGGTCGCAAAGAGTTGGACATGAATTAGCAACTGAACAACAAAACAATGTATATATATATGTGTGTGTGTATGTGTGCATGTATAGTATATATATACATATCAGACAAATATATATGTTAAATTACATATAAATGCAAATAAATATGGACTTCCCTGGTGACTCAGCGGTAAAGACCCTGTCTGCAATGCAGGAGACCCATGTTTGATCCCTAGGTGGGGAAGATCCCCTGGAGGAGGGCATGGCAACCTGCTCTAGAACTCCTGCCTGGAGAATCCCAAAGACAGAGGAGCTTGGCAGGCTGCAGTCCATAGGGTCGCACAGAGTCAGACACGACTGAAGCGACTAAGTGGCAGCAGCAGCACAAATAAATATATACACTTATATACATATTTAATTGTAACATCACTCAGTTGCAGACCTAGGACAGATAACTTTTTGGCAAGACGTCAGCAGATTTCCTTATTTATGAAACAGACCCTAAAAGAGAGGGCTTCAGGAAGCAGAAAATACATTCTTTGTTTAAGAAAACTTCTTCCCAATCCCAGCACTGCTATCCTGCAAGGTACAGCAAACAAAACTCAGAGCGGTGATCTGATTTTCCCTTAAAAACATCTCGTGCTAGAAGAGGCAGCCAACTCTAGTAACTGCCTGAATTCCAGTGCACTGACGGTTGTCAACTGAAAGAGTAAAAACGTTATCACCTGTTTAAGCACCGCTGACTGATGTATATTCAGAAGCAAATCCAAATGGTCGCACCCACTTTTCAAGCATCAGGGAAACCAGATGAGACCGGTGTCTCAGAGATCCGCTGTCAGTGGACACTGTCTCTCTTTTTCTTTGCAGTGGAGTAGGAGAGGGAAGGAAGAATTACATTAAAATGTAATGTTTGTCATTGGCTGCGACTTAAAAGGGAGACAAAGAAGGAAGAAAGGGAAAAGTTCCCGGCCCGTTGCCGGCTAAGGTGTGGAGCTATCTGAATACATTGGTAATGTGAAGGGCTGATTAGTCTGGAAGGCTGCCTACAGGTTAGCGGGCCTCATTTCAAATCTCTGACAGCAATATGTGTCGTTTCATGCTTCATCCTCATTCCCCATGTTCAACACAAACCGGGGTCACTCTATATATGGAAATCACTGTCTTCAGGGCAAAAAAATTAGAAAAGGTGAGATTGCCGCTTTAACCTCACTGGCCTCAGAAAATATGTTTTAGTCTGATACATTATACTAGTAGGAATTATTTATCAAGAAGATACAAGCTTGATATTTCAGAAATAATGAGATGTTCTGGTTTTGCAGCTGAAATTTTATGGTCCACAGAGCATCAGCTATGAATCCAAAGGAGTGAAGAGAAGTTGCAATGAATGATATCCACCAGGCAGCCAAAGAAAAATGGCTGCGGAGAGGGTAATATGAAAGTTATAACACAGGACAAAGCTTTCTATCGCCAAAGCTCCTTTGTTGCTAAGCAAGGAAATTTATTTTAGGGAATGTTAAAAAAAGGTCCACACATAAAAATCTTTCAGACTTTCCTTCCTGATGTTTTATTTGGCAAATGTCTACAGGATGAGGAAGCTGGAATAAACACTACAGTCTATGGTTAACATGAAATATTAAAAAATTCACAGCAAAAGAATCTGACTTGTCATTATTGTATAATGCGAAAGCTGTCACAAGAATAATTCGCTGACACAGCAATTAGAAAACACATAAATATATATGATAGTGCTTTTTGGAAATGTAGATTTTTGCTTATATATTTCTTGGTCAGGTTGCCCGAATGATAAAAAGCCATTTGTTGTATTATATTTCCAGGACTAGAAAGAACACCCCCTAGGAAATAACAGGAAAATAGTGTAAAAAAGAAAAGGCCACCTTCCACTAGGTACTCTGCATGGGGAATCCTTTCCCCTAACCTCCAAATTTGGTCCTTTCCAGTTCTAGAGCCACTTCCTAAGGTCTTTGAGGCAGCTCACAGTTCCACAACACACAAAGTCAGGACTTGCTGAACCCCAAGACCAGCAATTTAAATCATCACCTAGTGATTCTCAGTTCTTTGGGATATTTGGCCAATAAGTGTAATCAGAAGGCATTGGTGTCCTAGGCACATCTGCTAGGGCAGATGTCTCAGAAAGATAAGGCCTTGACTGAGACGGACGTTTACATATTAATGCACAAAGAATACTTAACATGCCAGGCATTTATTAGTCAAGATCAACTCCTAAGTTTCAATTTAACCTTCGTTCCCTTAAAAAAAAAAAATTGGTGGCCTTGGACCCTGCTCTCTTCTGGAGGTGATCCTGGACAGACATTTATATATTAATGCACAAAAAACATTTAACATGCCAGGTATTTATAGGTCAAGAGCAACTCAAGTTTCATTTTAACCTTCCTTCCCTTTAAGAAAAAAGTTGGTGGCTTTGGGCCCTGCTCTCATCTGGAGGTGATCTGGGTATGGTGACTGTCAAGGTGGAAGGGGTAACAACCTCCAAGGAAAACTGAGACCATTTCTTCTGCAGAAAACAATGTTTTCGGTTGTGTAAGGAGGTAGAAACACACAGTCCATCAAGGACCATTATGTAGCTTGGTCATCATACGTTTCAATAACTTTTCATAGCGCACTGTGGCCTGCCAGAAGGTTTCAACAAATATAACAAATTTGATTTAAAATGTCTAGAATATTTTAAATTATATCATATATTATTTGCTTGTGTATTCTTGCAATCTTATTGATGGTCACTTACATTGTATCTTATATTTTACATTATTTGTACAGCTTAAAAATCATTTATTTAAAAAAGAAATCATACTTTGCTCCCTGCTACAGACTCTGTGGGCTGTTTCTCCGATGTCTATCTATTCTTTTTCCTTCCTCGTTAACTCCGATTTTGTTCCGGGTAACAGTGTGCCCAGTTAAGGGTAGCATGTAATTTCCCTGATCCCATAAATAGAAGGGTAGCTACATGACACAGTTTTGCCCAATTAGAAGTGAGTGCATGCCTAATGAGGGAGGGGTGGGAAATCTTTTGCTTTTTTCTGCTTCAGATATTAATGTGGCCTGGAGCTGCAGGGCCCATTTGCGTGCGGTGACAGGCATGAGGACAAAAGCCACCATTCTAGGGAGGGAAAGCAAAAAGGCAGAAAGAGTCTGGTCTTCTCATTACACAATTGAGAAGATGAATGAACACCCTCAATTACCACCCTGCTAATCTTCTTTTCATGGACGAAAACAGCCCATTACTTCTTAAAGTCAATGTTAATTGTTTTTCTGCTTTTTTTTTTTTTTACTTATGGTCCAAGACATTCCTAACTGATACACTTTAAAGCAAACAAAATAAATATTAAAAGAACTTCAAATTCATAATTACTCCACACTCAATATGTACGTAGATAAAAAAAATTTTTAATAATGTTAGTCTACTATTTTGAACTCAGCACATGTATGTCTACTCCCATATCCAGAGTCCATTAAAATGAAAGTAAAGAAAAATTTAAAAGTGTAATCCCAAGCAATAAAGGAAAACCAAATGGGCTTGTAAGTAAATGAGGGATTTCTAAATTCGAGAGAAGGAAAGGAATGTACTGCTCAAGACATAATATAGAGGCGGTAGCTGTCTGTAATGTCCATGAAAGACACAGCAGCAAGGAGAGATGGAGCCACCCAGATAGAATCCTAGGGAGATGCCATACTTAGATAAGACAATTACAAAAGAGAGCTGTTGTGAGAGGGGTGACTTACAACATGTATATGCTCATTTTATTGGTATATGCTCATTTTACACAAGAAGTTTCCCAGCTGATAAACACTCCCTATGGACACTGAGTTCCTACAAGCATTTCCACGGCCTCATTCTTGAATATTAATGGTCAGCTGAGAATCACTAGATATTTGAAGAAAGAATGACAAGCAAAAAACATATGGGAAGAAAAGAGAAGATATAACAATCAGAAAAAGAAATAATGTATCATGAACAGAAATAATCAGCAACTCTGAAAATTAAACTCTTGATGTTGAGATTAAAATTGGATAATTGAAGGGCATTTAAAGAATAAAGAAGTGAGAAAAAAGGCAGAACACAAATTCTAAAACAAGAAATATGAGCGAAAGAATAAGGACTTAGAGAATCAATTCAGGTGAGCAGCACACAGTTAATGAGAGTTCCCAAAATGAAGAAACACAGAAACACCAAAGATGAGGAAATTAGGAAAACAGCAATAACAACAAAGCATAATGAAGTTTCCCAGTGCTAATGGAGACACAAATCTTCAAAATGAGGGAAATACTAAGTACTAAATAGATTGTATAAAAAAAAAGACTCCCACACCTAGACAATTATTATAAAATTGTAGAATGACAAGAATAATAACATATATTTAAAACTTTTACTGAGGGAAAAGATCACTTTCAAAAGACCCACAATTAAACTAATATCAGATTTACCAGCAATCTAGATACTAAGAGGCAATGGATAGTCCCTTCAAAGTTCTGAAAATAATGCATTTTAATGGATTTCTATACCCAGCCAGAGTGTTCATTGAGAAGGAGAATAAAATAAATGTACTTTCAGACATATGAAAACTTGTGAAGTTTGTTTCTCATATACCCTTCATTGGAAAATTCTTTGTGGATATGCTCTTGTACCATGAGAGAGTAAATGCAAAAAAGGGAAAACAGGAGATGCAAGGAACTGTGTATTTAATCAGAAGAGCATAGAAGGGAAATTCCAGAAAGATAGTTGTAGGAGGGGCCTAAGAAAATGATCAGTCCAGACTTCTGCAAGTGGACAGAGGGCTCCCTGAAAGAGGTCTCCAGAAATGAAGAGATACCTTTAAATGGTAGAAAAATTGAGATGTCAAAAGAACTAGGGCATTTACTAAAGATACAGAGTGCAAGAGATAAAATGGGGACTAAAAACTTCATGGGAAAAATAGTCATGTAAGAAAGTGATGGTCCAAAGATGAAGCTAATTAGCAGAGAAAGTCAGTAGACTTCATGAGAAAGAACAAAGTTGACTCTAAGTAATAGAATGAGTAAGAAGCTGAAAAATATTAAAGGTATAATAAGAAGGCAGATGATTTCTTCTCTCAACCAGAAAAAAAGACTCTGTCAGGATCTCCTGGAAAACTAAAAAGCTATGCAAAGCCTGACGTTGACTCTGAAGCAAGCAAAACTGTAGCATTTTTCAGTAAGTAAAGGAGTTTAATACAGATGGTTCTACTTTAAGAATACTTGTTGAGTAGAATTGGAGTCATCACTTTGGAGCAATGGAGAAAGAAGTGAAATCATAATACTTAAATCTGCAGTGACCTGTTTTTTCATATTGACCTTGTTGCTTTTTTCCCCAATTTTTATTTTTTTAAATAATATCGTCAAACTGGGATGTAAAAGTTGGGGGAGAGCTGCAGAAAAGGATAGAGGAGCTAATAATCTTTTGCTCACAAACTTGAGAGTTAAGACATACTGTTTTCAGTTAACAGAATGAAAAATGTAAAGTTTAAGCATATTTACTATTATGCAGAGCTAAACAAAAGTAAAACATAATGATATTAAAACATGGAGATGAGGAGGATAAGTGAAATCAAGTCTCCTTGAAAAATAAAGAAATAAAGATGAAGTTGTCATTTGGAGATATGGACGCAACCACCAGAAGTACTAAAAGTAGGGATTATTGAATCTCCTGTGTCTCTCTAGGGAGGTAGTTGGGCATGGGGTGAATTGAGCAAAGAACTATTCATTCCATTATAAACTCTTTCAACTATTTGGTACTTTTAAAAAGTCATATGCATATATTACTTTTATTTTAATTAAAATTCCTTCCTCATAGAAATTTGCCACAGGAATTGAAACAGATTATCAAATCCATTTAAATGAACTTAAAGCAATAGATTATTTGCTGTAAAAAATATTTTCATTTATCGAGGGTGTTTCCCCAAGGGAAATGAATATTATATCAAAGAAATCAAGTTCTTCACAAAGAATATTTTTCAATAGTAACACTATCCAACTTTTAATGACTTTATTTTCAAAAGGAGATTTCTCATGGTTAGTTAAATTCAAAGCACTTAAAGTACAATCGGGAGAATTTTCAAAAGGAAACTATCGTTCCAGAGGTTAGGGTCTCACGTACGTGATGTTTTGACAGGATATCTGTTGACCAAATGAATCAGTCTTTCAAAAATCTAAGTATATTGTTAGATATTGTTGTTGTTATTGATAATGTTTAGTTGCTAAGTCACGTCTGATTCTTTGTGATCCCATGGACTGTAGCCTGCCAGGCTCCTCTGTCCATGGGACTTCTCAAGCAAGACTACTGTGGTGGGTTGCCATTTCCTTCTCCAGGGGATCTTCCCAACCCAGGGATCAAACCCTCCGTCTCCTGCATTGGCCAGCACATTCTTTACCACTAACCTATCAGGGAGGCCCACCGTCAGGTAACACAAAACTAAATTAAATTTAAACAATTCTTGTTTTAAGGCACTCAAAAGTGAAAGTTGCTCAGTCGTGTTTGACTCTTTGCAACCCCATGGACTATACAGTCCATAGAATTCTCCAGGCCAGAATACTGGAGTGGGTAGCTGTTCCCTTCTCCAGGGGTTCTTCCCAACCCAGGGATCTAACGCAGGTCTCCCACATTGCAGACTAATTTTTTACCAGCTGTGTCACCAGGGAAGCTCTCTAGTGATAGTAGCCCAGTTCATGGTTTTGGGGGTGGGTAGATGAATTTCCTGTTCTGTGTAGATCTCTTTTTGATCTGTTTTACATATATTAAATACTAAATGCACAATTTCATTAAAAATACATTAGTAGAAAAGGTTATAGAAAAAGATGTAAAGGGCAGTGTTGTATTGTCAACTGTTGAAGGCACACAGAGAATATTTTTATATTACCCCATCATTCCCTGCTTCCTTCTCTCCATTATTTTCTCACCTCATTCCAAAAAAGAAGTGATGCACAATAAAACATACACACGAAAAGCAGAAAGAGCCCAAGGAGTAAACAAATTGTAACCACAACTGGGAAATGTATTCATTCATTGATCACCTAGATGCTAGGCAATGTGCTTGGCATCAGGGACAAAACAGTGATATGACCCCACTCATGGGGATATTACATTCTCTTGTACATAAAATTATGTCACTAATTGGACAGTAAATTTAGTCCTGAGATTTTAAAATGCAAAGGAAAAAGAAAACATATTAGGATAAATTGTTTCCCTTTTGTGTAAGAAAATGTTTTGGGAGAAATTCTATATTCCCCCAGCCATGTGCATCAAGAAGCCTGAGACAATGTATATGACCTGAAAGCACAGATAAATGTTAGTCACTACACAGAAAACATTAAGTAGCATTGCAACTGTGGCTTTGTTGAGGATATTGAAGTACACTGCATGGGGACCCAATGCCTGAGCACAAGGTAAGCTTCCCAGAACGTGAGAAAGAAGTCGCCACAAAGAATTTGGGCAAACTTCGGGAGATAGTTAGAGACAGGGAGGCCTGGCATGCTGCAGTCCATGGGGTCGCAAAGAGTCAGGCACAACTGGGTGACTGAACAACAACAACTCCCATGGAATGGGGACTTAAAATAGCGATTAACTTCATAGAGGAAGTAAAATTAAACATGTTGCATTCCTAAGTGTGTGGACTGCGTCACCCAGACACAGGCAGGGGCTTGTCTGTGATTCCTGAGGATCTTTGTACAGTGTGTAGATATCTGCATCATGAACTGATCACAGTCCCTAAAATTCGAGTCAAGTCATTTGAGCAATGGCCTTGCAGTGCAGAAGAATTTGTGAGCAGACATGACATCAATTCTTAGAACTTACTGCCAGGGAGTGCTTTTGAGGTTATTTGCAAAAATACTAAGTAGGCTTTAAGCTCCCTGGTCAGACACAATGTGGTTAATAGATGAAAAGAAGAGAATGTAAGTGTTAAGCCTCCTTAGGGGATGCTTTCCTGGTGGCCCAGTGGCTAAGACTCCATGCTCCCAGTGCAGGGGACCTGGTTTGATCCCTGGTCAGGGAACTAGATCCCATACTCACAACTAAGAGTTTGCATGCTGCAACAGAAGATCCTGCAGGCTGAAACAAAGACTGAAGATTCTGAGTATCACAACTGAGACCTGGCACAGCCAAATAAATAGATAAATACATACTTTTTTTAAGCCATGGTAGAATCGCCTCTGGTTAGAGGGTGGAGCCCTGCGGTGGATCACTCAGGAATCCTTTTGTGAATGCCCTGCTGGTTGGAAGGGCAGTTGGGAGAAGTGAGGAGTGATGGGACTTTAGAGGCTTCCTTCTAAAGTTTGATGTTTGAAACAGTACCTCCCTCACGGGTTTCCCATTGCATCTGGTCCTTCAGTTAGAGCTTCATTTGGCTTAAGCCAACTCAGAGGTCATGGCCTTTGCTAAAACAACAGTGACCTGAGTGTGCGGGTGCATTAAGCATCATCAATCACTTACACTGACTGCGAATGCATCTTTGATAGGAGGCAATGGAGATAGGGTAAGAGTACTCTGGGCACTGAAGGATGGAAGGTGGAAATGCCTCCTGGAGAGAATAGAGGAGCAAAGAGGAAGCTGCAGATGTGAAGACCATGTGAGGCAGGCCCCTCTGCCTGGCCTGGAAAAGCAGTCTTTGCAGGGTTTAGACGGAGCAGGCATCATGAAGAGGTGACTGCAAGGTTGCTTGGGATTTGACTTTCATTTGGAGAGTTTGATATCTTATCAGAATACCAGAGTCAGTCCTCTAGTATTAATAATACTAGTTTAATTGCTACCATCTTAAGTGGCCATACCAGAGATGATCTACGTGTTGAATTTTACATAACAGCACTGTCCAAAAAAAATACAATGCAATACAATGCTTTTCACAAATGCAAACTACATGCACCATTTAAATATTCCAGTAGATATGTTTTAAAAAGCAGAATGAAACTGGGGAAATTGATTCTGATAATATATTCTATTTAACCCAGTATAACGAAAATATCAACTCAGAATTAAACTTTAAAAATTACTAAGATATTTCATTCTCTTCTTTTTATATTAAGTCTTCAAAATCCAGAGTTCAGACCAGCCACCTTTCAAGTGATCTGTAGCCACATGTGGCTGCTGGCTACCATACTGGACAGCTCAGGTGTATAATTCAAGATGCATCTGTGCCAAAGGTACAACACAGATAATATGTACCTTGGGAAGTTAGAAAGGAGCAGAGATTAAGGAAGACTGATATTGTCAGATTGAGGGATTCTTTATGGAATTTAAAGTGAAAGTGAAAGTCGCTCAGTTTGTGTCTGACTCTTTGCGACCCCATGGACTATACAATCCATATAATTCTCTAGGCCAGAATACTGGAGTGGGTAGCTTTTCCCTTCTCCAGGGGATCTTCCCAATCCAGGGATCAAACCCAGGCCTCCCACATTGCAGGTGAATTCTTTACCAGCTGAGCCACAAGGGAAGCCCAAGAATACTGGAGTGGGTAACCTATCCTTTCTCCAGTGGATCTTCCTGACCCAGGAATCGAACTGGGGTCTCCTGCATCGCAGGCAGATTCTTTACCAACTGAGCTATCAGGGAATTTAGGATGGGGTTTAAAATTAGGATGGGCGGTAGGGAGGTAAGAATAGGTCATTTGAAGGCAAAAAGGATTTGAGAACACTGGAAAAGAGGAGAGAAGGGAAAGGAGTAGAAAACCTAACAGTCTTAGATCAAAGGGAGCAGAGAGAATGAAAAATCGATCTAGTGTCTAATTAGCTGAAAGCAGCATGATGACTGCTCGCCATCGTTACAACTGGTGCCTCTGTGGGTCTCACCTCCTCTCCCCAAACTTGCTTCCTGACCCAGAGTTCCCTCCCTTTGCCCTCCCGGCCACCATCAGTATACACAGCAAGGCTGGCCTGGACTGCGTTTTTAAAAAGTTAATTATCTCTAACTGGGCTTTAAATGTTCAGATTTGTTCTTCACTCCATAGCTTTTGATCCTGCACCCAGAAGCATTTTATGAGGGTCTCTAGGGGGAGGAGGGATGGGGAGAAGGAAAGAAAATGTTCTCTCAAAACAAAAACAGTATTTTCAGAATTCTACTCTGCTGCTTCCAGGCTATTTCCATCAACCCTCTTATTCATTTTGATTTATTTCTATCCATAAGCAGACTAACGCTTCTCTATGCTTTTATTGTTCTTCAAGAATAGGCCTTCTATTGGAGGAAAATAATGTCTCCACGACCACCACTTTGCTCAATGCAGATCTTCATTAATCTGCAGCCACAGAACAGGCTTTTAGCAGTGAGCACTTTGGATGGGAATTGAATTTGATATTGCATTATGGTTGTAGGATGTCTCACAATAGACTGTGTTCTTTTCTGTGTCTGAGCACAATCAGAGAGACCCAATTAAATAATTTGGTGTAATAATGGAGAACAAAAGAGTATGAGGGCTTAAAGTGAGGGCTTCAGCATTTGTATTCTCCCTTTTCTGTATCATGTTAATTAATTTGCTTCAAAACCAAAAGAAAGAACACAATGTAGAACAGCGCAGCTCAACGACAACGTGTAGACACTTTACATACAGACATCCTCCTAAATGGACTCTTAAGAAAAGGGCAGTGGATGGGCCTCCTAGAGCTGCCCGAACCAAGTACACCAAACTGGGTGGCTTAAAACAACAGAAATCATTCTCTCACAGTTCTGGAGGTCACAAGTCCTAACTCAAGGCATTGGAAGGGGCCATGCTCCCTCTGGGACTCTGGGGAGAATCCTCTCAGGCTCTTCCAGCTTGAGGGAATGGGGAGGGTAGCTGCCAATTCTTGGCATCCCTTGGCTGGCAGCTGCACAAGTCCATTCTCCATCTCCATCCTCACGGTCCTCCACCTCCATCCTCACAGTCTCCCTGTGGGTCAGCCTTTTCTTACCAGGACACCAGTCACACTGGACTTGAGCCCACCCTAATGACCTCATCTTAATGCTCACATCTGCAATGATCCTATTTTACAACTGAAGTCACATCCACAGGATCTGAGGTCAAGACACCAGTATATCTTTTTAGGGGGACACAATTTAACCAGAATAGGCAGTCTGGGTGGGTTGTGTGCTTAGTTGCCCAGTCGTGTCCAATGCCTTGCGACCCCAGGTACTGCAGCCTGCCAGGCTCCTCTGTCCATGGGGATTCTCCAGGCAAGAATACTGGAGTGGGTTGCCATGCCCTCCTCCAGGGGATCTTCCCAATCCAGGAATTGAACCCAGGTCTCCCGTGTGGCAGGTGGATTCTTTACCATCTGAGTAGTCAGTCTGGGCATTGCCAAGTAAAAAACAAAGTTGATGCCCATGTTAGTGGTGAACCATCCCCTGCTTGGTTCAGGTGATAATAGCAGTCTGCTGCCTGTGCAATTGAGAAGGGAGAGCTCTGGATTTCCACAAAGGTATCTTACAGTAAATAATACAGCTTTAGATTATAACTGGGGATGTGAAAATAGACACAGGAGTCCAAGAGGACAATGATCTGTGCAGACCCAATGATTATCTAACTTCAATCAAATACTTGGGAACGCTGATCGTACTGGAAACTTTGACTCTCAACTGTGCCTTTGTCTAAGGTTTGCCTTCAGCACATGGAAATGAGCAGTGCCCTTGCCATGGCGCTTCTGGGCCAGCGAGAACTGGGGTGGTGGGGGCATTTCATCTGGATGCATTCATCGTCTCTAACCTCCCCCCACCCCACAGCTCCAATATACCCTTTTGCAAACTTTATCCTGGGTTTCTGCAAAATTCGATCACCTGAAAAAGGATGGTGCTACATGGAGATGAGTGTGGCATTACTTACATAGTGTAGGTGTAGTTGCTATGTAGAGTAGGTATAGTTATGTAGAATAGGTATAGTTAGTTATGTAGTGTAGGTATAGTTAGTTATGCAGAGTAGGTATAATTTGTTATGTAGAGTAGGTATAGTTGGTTATAAAGATTAGGTATAGTTATTTGAGTAGTATAGGTATAGCTAGTTAAATTGGAGAAGGAAATGGCAACCCACTCCAGTGTTCTTGCCTGGAGAATCCCAGGGACGGGGGAGCCTGGTGGGCTGCCATCTCTGGGGTCGCACAGAGTCGGACACGACATGACTGAAACAACTTAGCAGCAGTAGCAGCAGCAGCATAGTTAGTTATGTAGAGTAGGATATAGTTAGTCAACTAGTATAGGTATAGCTAGTTATGAAGTATAGATATAGTTTAGTTACATAGGGTAGGTATAGTTAGTTATATAGCATCAGCATATTTAGTTATGTAGTGTAGGTATTGTTGGTTAAGTTGTGTCATCATATCAGTCATCCAGCAATAAGCAACACATTGAACAAACTTGCCTTCCCTCTGAGACCTAATAAATGGCACCTCATTGTACAGTCTGCTCAAGGAGAGTATATTCCTAAAACTTAGCCATGTTAATGGTCATTATGTATGTTGACAGCAAGGGAGGAATGATAATACTGGAGCTAAGTAAGCATAGTCATTAGACAGCCTGGCAGTGAAGTGAGCCAGCTAGGGTTTATAAGGGAAAGCATTAATTCAGAAGTCACGGGGGACCCAGTTTTAGTTATTTTATAAAAGAAAAGGGCACTGTGGTGGGATGGCCTTGGCTTAGGACAGGATCGAATGCCTGTGACACAGACCCAAGAAGGAGCGCGCAAGGCCTTGGAAGGAGAGGACGGGGAGGCTTGGCACTGGCTCCTCCTCGCACCCCCAGAGTGACCTTTTTCCATTGCCAGCCAGGCTGTGATTTGGGATTTGGTTCTAATCCAATTTGGCGTTCCATATTGCACCATGAGACAACTGCTGGGCTGAGAGGAGAAGCTGAAAAAGACTGACTGTGGAATCAGATCCTATAAATCCAGATCAATCCACATACTTGTTATGTACAGGTAACCTAGGCAGTCCACTAAGTATCTTTGAGCTTCAGTTTCTTCATCTGTCAAATGGGACTCATAGAACACAGGGGAATGTGTTCCTGGTGAATTGCCATTGCTCCATAAATATTAGTTCCCAAGTTTGTCTCTCAGTACTTATTAGGCCTCAGAAGGTCTTGAAGCTAAAAACTCTTCCTTGCTCTGTACAGAGATGATTCTTTAGCCAAGCTTCCCTACACTTTTATATCACAGCACATAAAAAAGATGATCCTTGTCTAGTTCAGTTCAATTCAGTCGCTCAGTCGTGTTCGACTCTTTGTGACCCCATGAATCGCAGAAAGCCAGGCCTCCCTGTCCATCACCCACTCACGGAGTTCAATCAAACTATGTCCATAGAGTCGGTGATGCCATCCAGCCATCTCATCCTCTGCCTTCTCCTCCTGCCCCCAATCCCTCCCAGCATCAAGGTCTTTTCCAATGAGTCAACTCTTCGCATGAGGTGGCCAAAGTACTGGAGTTTCAGCTTCAGCATCAGTCCTTCCAATGAACACCCAGGACTGATCTCCTTCAGAATGGACTGGTTGGATCTCCTTGCAGTCCAAGGGACTCTCAAGAGTGTTCTCCAACACCACAGTTCAAAAGCATCAATTCTTCGGCACTCAGCTTTCTTCACAGTCCAACTCTCACATCCATACATGACCACTGGAAAAACCATGGCCTTGACTAGATGGACCTTTGTTGGCAAGGTAATATCTCTGCTTTTCAAGATGCTATCTAGGTTGGTCATAACTTTCCTTCCAAGGAATAAGCGTCTTTTAATTTCATGGCTGCAATCACCATCTGCAGTGATTTTGGAGCCCCCAAAAATAAAGTCTGACACTGTTTCTACTGTTTCCCCATCTATTTCCCATGAAGTGATGGGGCCAGTCTAGTACCCTGGACTAAACAAACAATACTGTTCACAGACTACCCTCTGAGCTGAGGTCAAGGCATCAGTATATTTAAAAAGTGCCCCAGGGGATTCTAATGTATTATGGATGGGAGTGACACTCACTGAAGAAGTAAGGACAGGTCTTAAAAATGTAGGCAAGCTACTTTCACAGATGTCAAATTACTCACATACAACTACCATATGTGAAACCTGTGTATCAGATGTGGTATTTTTTTAGCTATTGAGTATTTTTTGGCATGTTTTTTACTGTGGTGAAATAGACATAAGATTTACCCTTTTACCTATTTTATTTAATTTTAATCTACTTTATTGGCCATGCCACAAGGCTTGTGAGATCTTACTTCCCCAACCAGGGATCGAATCCAGGATTGAAATCTGGGCCATCAGCAGTGAAAGCATGGTGTCCTAACCACCAGACTTCCAGATAATTCCCTAACCATTTTAAAGTGTCCACTTCAGTGGCATTAAGAATATTCACAAAGCTGTATAACTATCACATCTACCTATTTCCAGAACTTTTTATCATTCTAAACAGAAACTGTACCCATTGAACAATAGTTCCTCTTTACCTTCTCCCCACAGACCCGGGAGATCACCATTCCTTTTTTCGCTTGTATGAATTTGACTCCTCCAGATACCTCACATGAGTGGGCTCATACAATGCTCCTTTTGGCTCTGGTTTAGTTCAACTAACTTAATGTCCCTAGTAGCTCAGTTGGTAAAGAACCTGCTTCAATGCAGGAGACCTTGGTTCAATCCCTGGGTCGGGAAGATCCCCTGGAGAAGGAAATGGCAACCCACTCCAGTCTTTTGCCTGAAGAATCCCATGGACAGAGGAGCCTGGCAGGCTACAGTCAAAATGGGGTCCCAAGAGTCAGACACGACTTAGCAACTAAACCGCCACCAATGCCCTTATGGTTCATCTGTGTTGTAGCATGAGTCAGAGCTGCTTTCCATTATTGTGTACCACAGTTTGTTTGTCATCCTCTGGACATTTGAGCATATCCACTTTCTGGCTCTTGTAAATAATGCTGCTATAGACAGTGGTGTACGGATACCTGTTTGAGTTTCTGCTTTTAATTCTTTTGGGTATATGTCTAGGGGTGGAATTGCTAGATCATATGGTAATTATAGGGCTTCCTTTGTAGCTCAGTAGGTAAAGAATCTGCCTGCAAGGCAGGAGACCCAGGTTTGATTCCTGGGTTGGGAAGATCCCCTGAAGAATGAAAAGGCAGCCTACTCCAGTATTTTTGCCTGGAGAATCCCATGGAACAGAGGAGCCTGGACAGCTACAGTCTATGAGGTCACAAGAATTAGATATAAATTATCAACTAAGCCACCACCAACATGGTAATTCTATGTATAGCTTTTGGAAGAACTGCCAACATGTTTTCCACAGAAGCTATACCATTTTACATTCCCATTAGCAATGTACAAGGGTTTTGATTTCTCCACAGGCTCTTCATGTTTTCGTTAGTAGCCATCCTGATGGGCATGAAGTGGTGTCTCACTGTAGTTTTGATATGTATTATATCTACTTAGTTCTATGGCTCACAATAGGAGAAGGCAATGGCAACCCACTCCAGTACTCTTGCCTGGAAAATCCCATGGATGAAGGAGCCTGGTAGGCTGCAGTCCATGGGGTGGCTAAGAGTCAGACATGACTGAGCGACTTCACTTTCACTTTTCCTCTCATGTATTGGAGAAGGAAATGGCAACCCACTCCAGTGTTCTTGCCTGGAGAATCCCAGGGACAGGGGAGGCTGGTGGGCTGCCGTCTATGGGGTCTCACAGAGTCGGACACGACTGATGCGACTTAGCAGCATGGCTCACAATAATCCTGTGAGTTGGGCGTTATTCTTTCTTTAGAGATCAGGAAACTTAGTCAACATACCTGTCAAAGGTGACTCAGAAGTGGATTGGCAACACCAGCCTACGGGAAACTGTGTCCTTGATAGGTAATTAAAGGAAGTGTCTATTTAAAGAAAGTCTGTGGATAACCTTTCTAAAGGGAAAAATCCTTTTGTTAATAGACAATATCCTTTCATCTTTTTTCTAAGTCCAGATGGTCTTAATTTGCTTAAATTGAGGTTAACTCACCTTGCACCTCCAGTGAAACTCACCTTGCACCTCCAGTGAAACTTCAATTTCTGCAGACTTTCTTAGAATATGGTAGTTCCATGTTCCTGATTGACAGAATCCTTCTATAAATTTTTTTCCCACATGTCCCATTTTTCTAGTATTATCCAGCACCACTGTGACAGCCCTTAAGAACAAGGACTTGTATCTCACAGCTGGACCTGGAGGGTATCTCTCTAATGAGGACTTGCCTGTGCCCTGGGGTTCATGCTTGACTGTCCCTTCATTGTAGAAGATGAGGAGATAACAGTGCCTCATCGTGACAACACTTCTGTGGTGAACTCTCCTCCCACTGCAAGGGCAGGAGGGGAAGTTTGGAGGGAAAGAGGCTGGCAGTCACGATTGCTCCTCGGAACTCCTAAATAGAGAAGCTTAGGGTCACAACTTTCCTACCATCTGCAGGGAGGAAATGAATATATCTTTGAGAAATTCTTTGTAGTTAAAAACACCTGATCATAAAATCCCCACCTATTTGGTGCTTTCAATTTTAGAAAATATACAAATGTAATGAGAGCTATTTTGAAATCCCTCAGCAGAAGACTATTTTGTAATGCAAGTTGATTGCTGTGGGTGAGCCTGCCTTGCTTTGCATGGATGTGGAAGAGAAGTTCCTCCTATTCCCCAAGTTATGCTGATCTGAGTATGTGCTAAGTCACTTCAGTTGTGTCCGACTCTTTGCAACCCCATGGACTGTAGCCTGCCAGGCTCTTCTGTCCATGGGATTCTCTAGGGAAGAATACTGGAGTGGGGTGCCATGCCCTTTTCCAGGGGATCTTCCTGACCCAGGAACTGAACTCATGTCTCAATATGTCTCCTGCCTTGGCAGGCAGGTTCTTTACCACTGCTACCACTGGGGAAAGCCCCATGCTGATCTGAGTATTGAGAAAGAAATTTTGCCTCCCCAGTCTGGCTGTACAATTGCTTTGCTGGACTGGAAAGGTGGGTGGGGTAGAATCCTGTGCTGTTTCATATGAAGTCAGAGAGCTTCACAAATACAGGATGTTATTCATCCTTCATCCTGAGATTTCCAGGGGAGCCAATAAAATCATTTTAAAAGCTTCCCTCTAAAGGTAGGAAGGCAGACAGAGGTTGGTGGGCAAGGGGAAGCTGAGAGCAGACCCGGGTCACTTAGAACCTTCTGCTTTCCTGGAGACGGCATATCCTCTTTTCCTTACCTCACTTTAAAAAGCTCAGAATAATTAAGTCACTTCCTATTTAGGAAGACTAGCCTCCATACTGCTGTGTCTGCCTGGGTACCATGGACATCCATTTCAATGAGCATTTATTTACCTTAGACTCACAGTCCTTGAACTTGAAAGAGAAGTGATTATCTTATACCTTAATTTCTTAACTCTCATGATCATTTTACATAAAGGATGATTTCAATAGCTCACATTTCAAATCAATCATAGGATATGAACACTTCACAGTCCTCATCTCCCAATAACATTTACCCAAGCAAAGATTTCTATGATGCTCAAAACCTGATCATGAGCTTGATCCCTGGACCAGCGATTTCCTGATTCTGCTCCCAGGACAGTTCCGGGTGTCAATGGTGGAGATATATCAGAGGTCACTGATTCCTGGGTAGGGAGGATCTGCTGGAGAAGGGATAGGCTTCTCCAGTACTCTTAGACTTCCTCTGTGGCTCAGCTGTGGTAAAGAATCCACCTGCAATGCAGGAGACCTGGGTTCAGTCCCTGGCTTGGAAAGATCCCCTGGAGAAGGGAAAGGCTACTCCAGTATTCTGGCCTGGAGAATTCCGTAATTGTGGACTTCCCTATAGCTCAGATGGTAAAGAATTTGCCTGCAATGCAGGAGATGGGAGTTTGATCCCTGGGTCAGGAAGATCCCCTGGAGAAGGAAATGGCAATCCACTCCAGTATTCTTGACTGGAGAACCCCATGGACGGAGGCCTGGCAGGCTACAGTCCGTGGGGTGACAAAGAGTTGGATACGACTAAGTGACTAACACACACACACACACACCCGCAATGGGGCCCCACTGGCAAAGTTACTTTTTTCTGATTCAGTTTCTATCATGTGATGCCCCAGACTGATAACTCTACTTGCCCGTCAGCTCGAGCGTGGAACCAGCCATCATTACTCTGCCAGCCCATTTGGGAGGATTTGCAAGTCATCTTTATTAGCGCTGTCCATTTCAGTGGTTCTCCGGGCTGTAATTGAAGTAAACGAGGCATGTTGTTGTTACATTTCTGATTCTCTCAAAGAGGAGGCAGACAGATGAAGGCAGAATAAATAGTTCGCTCAGGTCTTCTTAAATGCCTACAATAAGTTGACAGGGAAGGGAGAGAAGGGGGAGATGGAGGTACAATCTACATTTCCTCATATTCTCAATTAATTCAGCCTAAAAGTATCACTCTTATTCAGTAGCAGTTAAAATAGGCTGTGATGAGAGCATGACAATTTCCAGCTAAACTAGAGGATAATTAGAAATGCCCTGTAGCAGGCAAGTCAGTGCTTCAATTTATTTGCTGTTTATTACCGAGTCCCTGCCCCTTGGGTGTAATGATTGTAAAACCGTGCCGGCAGCTTCCCTGGGTTTGATTTAGTGCGGTAAATGGTGCTCAGAGAGTAGATTAAGCTGGAATGTGATCAAACCTTATTTGCAATCCGATTATACAAACTGCTCCTTGCACTGACCAGATTGAAGTAATTTCCCTATAGAAACGTTACACTCACTTTGGTGTAAAAATGATTAACATTTCCTGACTGTAGGTCAGCCTTTCACTTCCACTGTAATCCTTTATCAGGCAATACGCCCATCTTTCTCTTAGGTTTGTTGCATTCATGTACTATATGGTATTTAACCAAAGCACAGCATCAAAACCAGTTTTTTTTTTTTTAAAGAATATAAACAACTTCTCGGGCTGCTAGTGATGAATGATTACAATAAATAAACACTCTGGAAGAAGTTGATGAATAGCATATTTTCTTCCAGTTTGATTGTTCAACGTTATTGACATACTTAATGATTTAATGGAGAACTCTTATGGACTCCAGAGAAGTGTCCATATCCTTTCAGAAAGGGCTACTGAGGCGGCTTCCCTGGTGGCTCAGACAGTAAAGAATCTGCCTGCAGTGCAGGAGACTCGGGTTTAACCTCTGGATCAGGAAGATCCCCTGGAGAAGGGAATGGCAACCCACTCCAGTATTCTTGCCTGGAGAATCCAATAGATGGAGGAACCTGGTGGGCTACAGCCCATGGGGTCGCAGAGTCGGACTCAACTGAGTGACTTTCAGTTTCACTGAGGTCCTTAGAAGCAAGCAGTCCACTGGCAGGCAGGGCTTTAAAGATGGGTGCGATTTTGAGGGACCAGCTTTCATTTTTGAGCCACCCTTCAGAACACATGTAAATACCAATGGCCACTAGTAATCCTCTCTTGTAAATAATCATCCACATAGGTTGTCTGGATTCCCAGTAAACTCCTCTCGCTCGCCCTTACTCATTCAGGATTTCTGGATGTGAAAATAGTTTTCATACAATTAGTCTCTGGTAATGAAATGCAACCAACTTCAAGCTGAACACTGAGAGCAAACCCTTGGATCCTCACATATTTTTGTGACAATCAAAGAACATATTTGAGTCTGAAATTCATTATCATAGCCTAACTCCAATACCCATAATGACATGTTTTGTTGTACAACATATTTAAGCTGATTTTCTTCAGACATTTTCAGTCTTAACCCTTTAAGAATCATACACTCTATAAATATGTTTCTAGGCTTCAGCTACATAATTGAAAAATGCCAGGGCGGCAGAGGTTAATTATCTTGGCAAGTATTTCTAAGTGATTTAAAAAGATGCAGATGGCATTAAACTGAAAGGGCCACATTTCAATAAATTCTTTGTTGAGCATTTTTGGGTGAAACATAAGTGGTTTATCAATTGCATCCAAAGTCTATGCAGATTGGAAGGAAGGGCTGCTTTTTGTATTTTCTTTGTGGCCCAAATTTCTTCCTGCCCAAAACACTATTTCTCAAAATCAGGATGCTTCAGGGTAACAAAACCAGGTACGTTTTTAGCTGTGTTGCTAATATTCTTTGGACTTTACAGTCCACACGCTGTGCAGGAACTGACATCACACACTTGGATTCAAAGCTTCCAAGGTTGTACATTCTTTTCTTTCCAGCAGTGAGGGAACATTTTGGAGACAGAAGGTACAATATCACAGGACTGAATCTGACTTTTTCCAAATAGCATAGTGTGTGTTTATGTGCGCCTGTGCATGCATGGGTGTACATAACAGTACAGTTTATATTAACAATTAGAAATCAGCAGATGGATAGCAAGAAAAGTCTTGACTTACCATCTTTTATAGCAATGATTCATTAATGAAATAGAAATGAGTGATTCAGAAATTAATTAATGACTGAGAAATTAGGTCTACTAAAAGCCATCCTCAAATCTGTCCTTCATTACATTTGTGATAAAAATAGCACTACTATAAAACCTGAGAAAATACAATGAAATCAAAACCCACTGGAAGAACATATTAACATCCCATGAACGAAATAAAGTTCTGTGTGTGGATTTTAGAAACTGCAACATCAATAGCAACAAGTAAACAAAGAACCCTAACATCAAAGGAGACTCCAAAATACCATCTCTGTCCATTTGCTTCTGGGTTCTGACACACAGAATATTCAGGAAGGACAAAGGGACACATCTGAACAGTCACGGATCCTGTTCTCCCTTGGGTAAACAAAGTGGCTGGTTTTCTCCTCTAATAGGCCTTATTGTAGATCAGGACTGCCATCCCAGTTCACTCTGTAAACCTAGTTCTACAATGAGAAGCACAGCAGAATGGTAGAGTCAGGAGGCTGTGGCAGTCCTGTGTGCGCAGTTGTTCTGTTGCTAAGTCATGCCCAACTCTTTGGGATCCCACAGACCGCAGCACGCCAGGCCTCCTTGTTCCTCACCATCTCCCAGAGTTTACCCAAGTTCGTGTCCATTGAATCGGTAATGCCATCCAACCATCTCATCCTCTGTCACCCTCCTCTCCTTCTGTTTTCAATCTTCCCCAGCATCCAGGTCTTTTCCAATGAATCAGCTGTTCACATCAGGTGGCCAAAGTACTGGAGCTTTCACAATAGAATTAGGGGAGAAACAAGAAACAGGAGGCTACTGTGATGAGCCAGTATCAGCAGATGGTCTCTGACGCTGTCCTCTAATTTGGTCCTGCCCTGAGCCAGGAGGGATGGGGCCGGGGCAGCCATTCTGCTGAAATGAGGAAGCATCATTCACAGGTAGCCTGGGATGGAAATGAGCAGATGTACAGAGAACCAACAAACACAGGAGGACCAGAGGGGAGGGTGAGGGATGCTTACACTCAGATAGGAGACAGCACTTTCCCTCTTCCCCTATTCTTGCCTCATCAGGAAACTTCTCAGCAGCTTTCTTTCAATGGTCGGGTTCTCTTTTCATATGTAACTTTTTCTCATGTAACTGTTAGTACCTGTAACTTTTCCTAACGTGAAATTTTCAGAATAATAGTTTGTAAGACCAAGCAAAGAAAATCATACAAATCAAGGTGAATCTGAGGGACATGATTATTAGCAACTCATTTCAGAGGTACCTGAATAGATACAGTGTTTTCTGGACATGTATTCTTAAATGATCCCACCTTCAGGGAAAATGCAAGGTTTGGACAAGATGTGAAATTTATCTCAAATGTGACAGCTCTGAAACTGTCTTACGAGTAAGGCTTTGTTGGCACAAATAAAATATTTTCATGTTGAATATAAAAGGCAGGATCTGTTTCTACTTCTGCCCCATTTCCCAGAGGTCTTCCTGTTTCATGTTAGGCATTTTTACCAAGTGTGCTGACTGGCTGATTTTGTAGAGCCATGTTAAAATAAGTAGCATATGTATTATTTCCAACCTATAAAGTCCTGTATTCAAATAGCATAAAAAATTACAGATTTGTGGAACGTACGTATTAATTGTGTTTAGTTTCTGATTTTTCATGCTGTCCAACTGAGAAGACAGATCAAGTGTCTCGATCCACTGAAATGACTTCCCTATTGTTATTGGAAGGTGGTTTCCCATCACAAAGCCTTTAAAAGTAATTATTGAATCAAAGGATGAATTATTTTGGTAATCCACAAAGTGGTGAGCTATCTTTTATGTTTTGTAAAATTCAAGTAAGAGCCTGGCATCTTTGCCTTCCAGTTGAACTCTGACATAATTATCAAAATAATATTCAACGGATTGCTATCACTTCTCACAATACAACCCCTGTCAGCCTGCCCTTGAACTTGACACTACAACGGTATATTCTGAGTTCAAACCTTCACAAGATTCCCCACAAGCTCCAGGAAGGGCATAGAAGGTACACGTTGTTCAGCACTTTGACACGTTTTAGCCCTCAGACTTTCAGCAGATGATTCTGGTTTCTTCCTGGTGGCCACTGATACTAGAGAAAATATGAATTATTTTAGGAAATAGTTTCCAATCATGGAAGAAATGTAGTTTTTATTTCAGGTATCTGGAGAGCCCATGGTGCAGATTCACATAAAGGTAGGCAGCCTTGCTGTAAAAGAGAAAGTTGATTTTCTAGGAAAAAAAAAAAATCCAGAGAGACAGAGAGAAACTTTCTCTCTAACACAGAGACACAATCTCTGTGTCTGTCTCTCTTCCCCTTTCTTCTTTCTCTCTTCCTCCCTCCCTTCCTAGCCGGACCAATCTGGACATGAGTTAAGTCTGCTATACATAAAACAGTATTTGGTTGAACCAGCAGATGAAAGGAGCAAAGAGTAGGGAGGTCTAGTCAAATGTCTTCACATCAGAGTTTCAGGATGTGTAAAGAGAGGTAACAGAAGAGTCCCACTGTGCTGTTTGTACCAAGGTATTTATGCACACTCCATGGCTCCTTGTGGCAGAAGTCAACAGTGTGGAGGAACCACAGAACACAGCTGCTTAACTGAGGCAGAGATTTGAACCCACATTTTCTGACTAGACTGCACATTGCTTGTGATGGTGGCTATTCAGAGTAGCATTGTGGATGCTTCGTTTCTTAAAATCAGTCCAGGCTGTGTTATGTGGAACTTTGTATAATATGTTGTTAAGTGTTGGTCACTTGGGACTGTTGAAATTAGCCTCATGTCTTTCAAGATGAAATGCTTTTCATCAGTGACTTCACCAAAGCTTTCTTTAACCTAGACATGTGATGTTTACTTTGAACTTGAGGTTTTCTTTTCCTTTGCCACCTCTCCAGTTTCTTGTCTGCACTGCCACAGGCTAACTACACTGTGGTGAGGATGTATGTATGTGCTCTGCTCTAATTCTGTGGCTCTTTTTTATATTTCTGGAACCGTCACCTTTTAATCCTACATCAGAACCTAAGCAAAGGCTCCAAATGACAGCGCTGCTAAACCTCGTTCTTGTCCGAATGAAAATTCAGTGTCCCTTCGTGGTTTTGATTCCTGTTGGAACAACACCATGACAATAACAGCTGCATCTGTGGTTGGTTTCTGCTCAGGTTTTTGAGATACTTTGCTCATTATTTTACCAGTGGGGAAACTGAGATGCTAACAGCCACGCCAGGAATCCAATCCAGACATCATTTCGATTTGTTCTGTTTGTTTAATGTACCCTCTTTAGTAACCAGGAAATTTCAGGACTTCCTGATGGGCTCGTTTGGCAAGCTGGGACAAAATTCAATTTGGGAAGCGAGGGGATAAGCATCGGATGATGTGGTAACTATAGCATTTGACTTAAAATGGGGGGACTGAATTTTTCTTAGGCGCCACGCCACCTATTTGGGAATATGCTTTGCATACAGCTTTATGGGGGCATGTATCGGGCAGAGGTACAAGAATAGCAAGCTCCAAGTCTTTTATTTTAAATTAGATTGGTGTGATTTGATGCTAATAGGAGCAAAAGCAGGGGGACAGCCTGGCCTGCCCCCCACCTCCATTGGCATTTTGCATCCCTGCAGGCTCCCTCCCCTACCAGGCAGCCGCATAGAGAAGCTGCAGAGGACCGAGGGCAGGTGGGCAAGGGCATCTCCCACCAGAACCGCCCTGGGCTGACTCCAGTGGCTAACAGAGTTGCTGAGGATGGTCCTCCCAGACACAGCTGCAGTTGGGGCTTGTCCAGGGCTTGTCCTGCCTGATAATGGCAGTGAGAATCGGCCAACCACAGCCCAGCAATGCAGAGCTGCTGGAGGACGGAAAATATCTCTCCTCAGTGACATTTCTGCAAAGTGCTTACATAACCCGTTCCTGCCAGTGGCTTCCTCAGGACATGGCCCAGCCTCCCCTGAGGTACCCGGCCAAGAGACACACGTGCCTCTGTCCCAGGCCAGCATTTCATTCACCAACCCCGATCCTGTGGCTCTGTTCAAATGCTACAGAAAGCACAAAAGTCACTAAATATATTTGGGTCCAACTTGACTCATTCCACGCAGTGAAAAAAGTTCAGAAGGGTTCTTTGGGTTTCTCTAAGCCTGGGCTCTTATTTTTAGAAAGAGAAAGTGGGACCCTACTACGTGGGTAAGAAGGCACAGCCCTGGCATCCTTGTCTCCTGGCCCTTGTGATTCGGTTATGGTTTTCCCGGTTTGCTGAGGAAAGTCTGAAAAATTAGCTTAATGCCTGTTATCCCACGCTAGGCTCTAACCCTCTTGAGAGCACCTATCTCTTCATCCCAAGCAGCTAGCGTAGCACCTGCTGCACTCTGTCGTTTGTTCAGAAATGATTCTCGGAATTTCCCTGAATGCCGGACACAGTGCAATGTGCTGAATGCATGTCCTGCCTCCTCCTTCTGGCCTGCACCAAGGCAGGCTCAGTCCCTGCCCTCACCCAGTCCAGACTCTACAACTGTCATTGTTTAGTTGCTCAGTTGTGTCTGACTCTTTGCGACTGCATGGATTGTAGCCCACCAGGCTCCTCTGTTCACGGAATTTTTCAGGTAAGAATACCGGAGTGGGTTGCCATTTCCTTCTCCAGGGAATCTTCCTGACCCAGGGATTGAATTTGCAGATTCTTTATCACGGAGCCACCTGGGAGGCCTCAAACTCTACAATAGCCATTCAATAAATATTTTTGAATGGATGAATATGGATTACTGTTGTACCTGCCTGCTGCATTAGCAAACTCTCGTATTTCAGTATTGGCTGATATGTTGGCAAAATAAAAACAAAACTTAAAGTGGACAATGTCTAAATCCATTGGTTTCATAGGGTCTTAGTTGTTTTTGGAAATTGATGTTGATGTGCCACCAAGCTAAAGTATATAACAAAATACTGTCATAGCTGACTTCAATTAAATTATTTATTTTGAACGATTTTAGCTGGCTTTTAAATGTTTATTTTTGAACTACGTTGTTTTTCAGCCTGTATATATTCCTGTTAATGATGTTGGCTAGGAAGGGAGGCAGTGGAAACTCCGAAGCCTGCTGACTGTCAGGAAAAGGCAACTTGGGACTAAGAATAAAAATAATTCAATATGGGTGGACTGGAGAATTGAATGTCCTTTAGATGCATTCGGTAATAGTTCTGAATTCAGTTCTGTAGTTCCTGTCTGATAATGGCTGTGCCTAGGGCAAATGAGGTGCCCGAATGAACCCGAGTGGTCAGGCTCCAAAGTCCCTTGGTCTTGCATCATGCAACTTGTCTCTCTTCTCCACCAAGAGCAGGAGCTGGGTGGCACCCAGTCTGATTGACTGTGGTTGGAAATGGGGAACAGGGAGCAGCCATATATGCACGTCAGTGTGATGAGATAAAGGTGCATACAGGTTTTGAGCCCAATGCCCTTCACAACAAGATGCATGTCTTTATCGAATGGAGGTGGGAACACAAAACAGGCAGAGCAGAGCATCCCAGAATCCTATACACTAGCCAAGGCATAGCCCTGCTATGCTCAGTACTGGAGCAGACTCCCAAGGCTTCTAGATAATTTACTTGTATTAAACATGAAGATGACAGTCTACCTTTTCACAAGCAGAATTTAAAATATATTTCAGAATTATTTCTTATTTACTTAATGGACTTACAATGGATATCTAGAATTGGCTGAAAGAAAATCATTAGGGAGAAGTTTGTCCTACAAAGCTTTCCGACTAGGGCCCCCGGCTGCCCAGAACCCCTAACAAGTCCATCCTCGTGCCTCGTGGCAGCTAGTTAAGCCAAGATATTGATTGTATTAATGGGGAAGCTGACTGTCATGCTGCTGGGTAAGTGTAATACCTCCTCCTTCTGGCTAGTGTGTTGACACCTAGAGAAGATTCTTTGGAGCCAATACTCTGCTCAAAAGAGCATACTCTAATGGGTTATTTCTGAAACTGTGACTGAATGACTTTTGGTCTTCAAATCATACCCAGAAGATAGCTTCAGACTGTTCGATGCATAGGGGCAACCCTGCATGCAGCCAATGAGTTCCTTCAGTCATGGCAGATGATGTGTATGTTTATACGTATGCTTCTTGAGAAGACACAACTGACAAAGGTTTGATTTTAAAAATCCTGCCTGTGAAGCAATCCTCTTCTCTGAGGCCTTTGTGGGATCCCATATGCTTGTGGTGCTGAGGAGAGAACTTTCTGGGTCTCCCTCCATTTACATGCAATGTTCTAGCCTTCCATGTCTTGGTCCTGCAGTGAGCAAGATGATTAGAAGAGAAGAGCTTCAGGCATAAGTAGCAGTTTCTTCCAGGAAAACAGGGCAGAAGAAGCACCGAGCCCTGTTTCCTGGGACTTGCTCCTTGCTCCCAACTGTTCCCCCACTTAACCCCCAGGGTTAAGGTCCTTTGTGGGCTTCAACAGTGGCATCAAGTCAGATGTCACATTTATCTGCAGAGCCATGGCTGGTCAGGGAAGCAACCATCCCTCCTCTTTGTCCATCAGCAAATTGAAGCCCACTTCTCACCATCAGATAGGCTATTATGGCCTCAAATGCTTTGTACCTTTTCCATAAAGCTTAATACGTTGACCAGCCAGTCCCAGGGAAAATAACTCTAAAAAGTGGGTTAGTGAGCTTTTCCATTAGGGGTACATTTAAGAAGTTAGTTACTGAGCAAACTGCCAACCTTTCACTAGATTTGTTTTTAAAAGTTCTGAGATGAAACAGCTGTCTATATCCTCTCTGTCCAAAATATGGAAGCAAATGGCCTTATAGAGGGAGTCTTCCTTGGACAAGAAATTGCATATGGCAATTTGGGGCAGCATTTTCTTGTATTTCTGCTAGTTCTCTAAGCTCTCAGATAAATTGAAGAACCCTGAAATTATGGGGACATCGAAAAAAACCGAATCAACTTCTCCCTGTAAGATAAATTTAAAACTGTTCACCACTACTTAAGCAAACCAGGCACAAACCTCCAGTGAAATATTTAAAAGACTCATTGCAACCCCAGCTAAGAGATGCTAGAGGTCATTGTTCAGGCATAATGACTAAGTAAATAATTAAAATTGCCTTCTCCCTTAAATTACAGATGTCCTGCAAATATGAGTCCCTTCTCCTACTTTATTATTGTTGACTTATCAATTCTGACTGACATAGTCCTTATGAGAACATCATATAATAATGCCTCAATCATTTCCTTAAACAATGTAAAAATTTCTTAAAGTGTTCAGTCTACCCATAAACAAAGAAACTCAACAAAGAAAATATTTGTTTACTTGATACCTTAAACATTTAAAATGTTAATGTTAGTGAAGATGTAGTGAAAAAAGAACACTCACTAAATATTTGCAAGCCTATAAACTGTTTCAGTTTTTAAAATATACAATCTGGAAATAATGTATATTTTTAAACATTTTAATAAAGCAAATGTCCATGTCTTTTACATTGGCTTATCATTTATGAACCTGTCCAAAGGGAATAGTCAGAGTTGGCAAAAGTGAATGGTCAAGAGTATTTGTCAGAGTATCATTTTCAAGAGTGAAGAAATGGAGAATATAAGCCTGCTTTAGAAGCCCCTGCCTTGCAGAGGAACGAACTCCTTCAGAGGATAGAAGGAAAGTGGATTAGTGCCATGATTAGGGATGCTTGTGAAAATGACACATTTCCAAACTTGTCCTTTAGAGAATCTGATTCAGAACCTTCCATCTTCCAACTCAAATCACTTCTGTGATTTCTAGTGAGGATCCTAAAGATTTCAGAAAATAATGATATACTGGGGTCACTTAAGATGATGGGCACTGATTGCCGGGGTAGGAAAGAACCAAGGAAAGAGGTTAGGGAACCAGAGTGTTTCCAAAGCGACGTCCTTAGGACCCAGCTGCTCATTGTCTTTGTGTCTATACAACTGTCTGTAGGACTACAAAAGATGGGCATCATTGACATTCCAAGAGATGGTCTCCACTTCTGCTCTCAGGTCTAACGGATGGAACTGAAGCTACATGCACCAGAGTTGACCATTTCAGACCACATTATAATACTATTTTTTTTCCCCCTAAGTGCCTAGAACACAACATCTTAGAAACACGCATCCATGATATAGGGGTGGTTGCCCTGTGCAATGGGAAAAACCAGGGCTTTGGAGTTGCATAGATCTGGATGGTGGTCCAAGCTCATACATCTATCTGCTGGTCCCTGGACAAGTTACTTAAGCCCTCTGAGTCTCAGCTATCTTAAATGGAAATGAGGGTCCTCAGTTCTCCCCATTGTCTGGATTGTGGATTGGAGAGTGGCTGTGACGTGCCAGGTACCTCACAACCATTCAGGAAGTGGTTTCTTAAGGTTAACTCCTCACAGACCACAAGCTGTGTTAAGGGTTTACAAAGATGACTAAAATATAACTTTAAAAAAATATTGTTTTCTTCAGGAGCCCCCAGTATAGGTGGCAAAGACAATGAGGCAGAAGGATAATGACCATTCAGTGAAGAAGGAGAAGTGGAAAAGCAACTAGGTCTGAGTGGCTTCTCAAAACCCCCTTAAATTAAGTCACTGTCATTATATATAACAGAGTGGGAAATGTAGTAATACATGATCATCTATTAACCATTAGATGAATATGGATTCAGTTATTCACACAAAGAGCTGCTACTGTAGACTTGTGGCCTGAGATAGTGGATTCAAGATGGGTGTTCAGTTTGAAGACACGTCTGAGCCAAAATCTGTGTCCAAGAGAGAACACTGCCCCTTGCTACTGGCTCTCAGGCATGGAAACAGAGGAGGATGAGGAGAAGGGTGTGTGTATGTGTGTGTGAGTGGTATTCATTCTTTCATTTCTTTAGCAAATATATATCAAGCTCCTTTCATGTGCCTGGCACTGAGCTAGACAATGGGCTTTCATCCACAATCAATACACGATCAAACAATGGCCATGCTTCCATTAACAAATAGACAGAAGTGCCATGAAAATTGGCTAAGATCAACTGTGCTTGGCTTAAAGATTTTCTGATAGCTGGCTCTCATGGTATAACTGAAAGGCTACTGGGCAAATATTGACTAAATATCTCCTAGGCATGCATCTAGAATGAATGAGTCTGGATAATGGCACACACTAGGTTGAACCCCCGGAATGAATGTGCCTTCCCCGAAGGCTGTGGAATTTGATGGAAATCACAAAGGGCCTAGACTCTAAAAGGATATTTAACATGCTGCCCATTTGCCATAGTAGAGCCAGGTTTCCAAAGTTGAAGCAGCAGGAGCAGGATCATAAATCATCCAGATTATGTTCCCTCCTCTCAGCGCTCTGCTCTTCTCTCCTGTGCCCTCTTTCCTCTGATCCACAATCACCTTTGCGTAAATTGCCTAGAAAAACTACCTAACTTCTCCTTTTCCTTTGACCACAGAATGTGGTCCATCAGACTTAACCAGTTTCTAGAACAGTTTCCTCTGTCTGTTCACTCAGTAAATGAACAGGCTGATCAGGTTCAACTATTCCATATCATATTAATACATCAGCATTTGGGGCAGAAACCCAAGATCATAATCAACATATAAGTAAATGATGTTGCTCTCTTTTAGTATGAAAAAGCTGTCTGTCTAGAAAAGTTAGTTCTGATCAATTATTAGTTACTAGTTACAGGAAATTATCAAATTCTTTAACTGTAGTTGTATTTTCACACACACGTGAATGCAGAAGAATGTGGCTTTTCTCAAATTGCCTCTTGATGTATTTGATCCTTTAGAATATTCTCTGGCCTTCTATAGCAATGTTATGATACCTATTTTCTTAAACATTTAATGAGATGTAGTTAAGAGACTGGGATATACACAATCAGTTGTTAGAAGGAAAAGATCTGTTTTTTCAGTCTTTAAGCAAATCCACCCTCAATTACCACATCATGATTACTAAGTCCCTATATAGCACAAAATTCTATTATTTCTAATATTTCTATATTTCTAATATATTTGTTGTTTAGTTGCTAAGTCATGTCTGACTTTTTCCGACCCCATGGACTGATAATGTGGTGACTTGCTAAAAATTAGAAAAAACCAAACAGAGTTCTTAAAAGCTGCAGGAAAAAAGGAAATTATACAGTTAGAGTCACTTTTATTTCTCAATTGTTTATTTATTTTTGGTTGCACTAGGCCTTCATTGTGGTGCACCAGTTCAGTATTTGTGGCTCATGGGCTTTGTTGCTCTGAGGCATGTTGGATATTAATTCCAAGACCAGGGATCAAGCCTACATCACCTGCATTGGAAGGTGGATTCTTAACCACTGGCCCACCAGAGAAGTCCCTATAAATCAATTTAAAAAGTCAAACATAGCCCAACAATATCAGAAGATTTACTTATGATTTTTACCTATTTTTCTTAAATATATTGTTATATTTTGTGTTAATAAGGCTAAAATTGCATAGAACTATTCAGTAAGCCATATTACTTTTGTGAATAATTAAACTATTAATTTGCCAAGAGGCAACATAAACTGTTTAAGAGGCGTACAGAACTTTATTTAACAAGAAGAAACTTCAGGCAATGAAATGTGTACATAAAAACCAGGATCAATTGTTTTCCCATCACATAACGTTTCACTGGTTTCAGTTCAAATGCCTAATGTTATTATGAGTCACCAAAGCAAATGCTGTTTTATTGCATATCTGCATAATAACACTCTTAATTATCTTCATTCCAATTACTTTTATTTTTTAAAGTTTTTCTTTTTTGATGTGGACCATTTTTAAAGTCTTTAATTAGTTTGTTACAAATATTGCTTCTGTTTTCTGCTTTGGTTTTTTTGGCTATGAGGCCTGCAGGTTCCCCAACCAGGGATTGAACCCACACCCGCTGCCCTGGAAGGTGAAGTCTTAAACACTGGACTGCGATGGAAGTCCCCTGATTACTTTTAAATTGTTGGTTAAACTCAAGTCAATGTATGGCAAATCTACTATAATATTGTAAAGTAATTAGCCTCCAATTAAAATAAATAAATTTATATAAAAAATAAACTCCAATATAGTCTATTCTATTTTGGTCTTAACTTTTAAAATAATCATAAATTATAAAATTTCTCTAGGAAATATATAAAGCAAAAGTTTCCATTTAAAAAATCATTTAGGATTTCCCTGGTGGTGCAGTGGATAAGAATCTGCCTGCCAATGCAGGGGACAGGGGTTCCATTCCTGGTCCCAGAGGATCCCGCGTGCCTCAGAGCAACTAAGCCTGCATGCCGTTAACTACTAATCCCTGGTTCTAGAGCCCTGGAGCCGCAACTACTGAGCCTCTGCTCTAGAGCCTTCGAACTGCAACTCCTGAAGCCAGCATGCCCTCGAGCCCACGCTCCACAAGAGAAGCCACTAAAATGAGAAGACTGCGCGCCACAACGAAGAGTAGCCCCTGGTCACTGCAACTAGAGAAAGCCTGTGCACAGTAACGAAGACCTAGTGCAGCCAAAATAAATAAGAATGAAATTAAAAAAAATTTTTTTAATCATCTGAGATGAATAAATATGTATTTATTTCTTGATCCTTACAGACCATTTTGTAAAAACTTCCATTTAAATTCAGTAATCCAGTGATTGTGCTAGAAATGTGTACCTATAATATGTGTGTCTGCCTATATTTGTAAGTGCATATAAAACATGGAGACTCATCAGGTATTTCTGGTCAGTAAATTCATAATATCTGAGTCAAGTTGCAGTTTTTCTTTCAAAGAAGTCTCCAAATCTCCACAGATCTTATAAATCAGAGCGGCCACATTCAAACAGCTTTTCAGCAGAAGAAAATGGCTAGCAGTCCTTATTTCTAAGCATCATAAAATAGGGAAAGGATGCATTTAGGATTTAGATTTTAAGCAACAGAAAGAGAATTTATTGAGAGTCCCAGGACTCTCAGGAATATGTTAATTAATGTCTACTTATTTTAATGTAATAGAGAAAGCAAATCCCTCTAGGGTGAGACATTGAACAGTAATTTTGTTATCCATTTCTATATGTTTGAGGGGAAGAAATTTTGGTGCTAGTGGGGAGTAGGGGAGGGTATGCTTGGCAGGATATATGGGAAGAAGGTTCTGGAGGATGTGTACCAGATGCTGAGAGGTATGTTTCATACTTTGATACTTACAAATGTGTTTTCTAGCTAGAAAAATTTTTTGTGCAGGGCGTTGGACAATATCCTTACCATAGACACACTTATTTACCGGTTGAATAAAAGGCCATTTCCTACCATTTATAGTTCAGGTGGCACTAGTGATAAAGAACCCACCTGCCAATGCAGGAGGCACAAGAAATGTGGGTTCAGTCCCTGCGTTGGGAAGATCCCCTGGAGAAGGGCATGGCAACCCACTCCAGTATTCTTGCCTGGAGAATCCCATGGACAGAGGAACCTGGTGGGTTACAATCCATGGGGTTGAAAAGAGTCGGGCACAAATGAAGCGATTTAGCATGCGTAGCATGTGTAAGTTCTGCCAAGAAAATGCCTACTGACAGCTCCAGGACCCTTGTTGAAAAAAAGAAATTGAATCTACTCTCAGTTCAGTTCAGTTCAGTTCAGTCGCTCAGTCGTGTCCAACTCTTTGCGACCCCATGAATCACAGCACGCCAGGCCTCCCTGTCCATCACCATCTCCCGGAGTTCACTGAGACTCACGTCCATCGAGTCAGTGATGCCACCCAGCCATCTCATCCTCTGTCGTCCCCTTCTCCTCCTGCCCCCAATCCCTCCCAGCATCAGAGTCTTTTCCAATGAGTCAACTCTTCGCATGACTTCGCCAAAGTACTGGAGTTTCAGCTTTAGCATCATTCCTTCCAAAGAAATCCCAGGGCTGATCTCCTTCAGAATGGACTGGTTGGATCTCCTTGCAGTCCAAGGGCCTCTCAAGAGTCTTCTCCAACACCACAGTTCAAAAGCATCAATTCTTCGGCACTCAGCCTTCTTCACAGTCCAACTCTCACATCCATACATGACCACAGGAAAACCCATAGCCTTGACTAGACAGACCTTTGTTGGCAAAGTAATGTCTCTGCTTTTCAATATGCTATCTAGGTTGGTCATAACTTTTCTTCCAAGGAGTAAGCGTCTTTAACATCCTCAAAATGATCAGCTGGGCATCACATTTCTGCTCCTTAGAGTTTGATCCTGCGCATGAACTTGCCCTGATGTCTGGACCACCGAGGCCACAGGCTTCCCCATCCCTCCCACCTACAGGGTTGGCACAAAGCTTTCAAGTCTGAAACAGGCCTTACCTTTTCAGCAGTGGTCTTGAAGGTGGGCTGCCATTGAGAGAAGAGTCCTCGTCTGCCTAATTCTGTCTTCTTGGTGCCCTGCTGATAACCAAAAGAGAGCTGGGAGCAGAACATTGTAATGGCCTAAGTTACCAGCATCCTTGCAGACAAGTCTGCAAGACCTCAATTTATTTTGCTTTCCTATTTTCAGAATGGTAGGATATCCTGCTCTGTGGTGTGTTCTGTTGGAACGTGGCTTATATCTTGGTTACACTGTCTCCTTTTCCCAAATTCATTTTCATCCCGGCTTTTGAATGGTGTACAGTGGGCTTAGAATCAGACAACTGGAGTTCAAATCCTGATATTGCCACTTCATTTGTCCCTTTGGGCTTCCCTGTTAGCTCAGATGGGAAAGATTCTGCCTGCAATGCAGGAGACCCAGGTTCAATCTCTGGGTCGGGAAGATTCCATGGAGAAGGGAATGGCTACCCAGCCCCGTATTCTTGCCTGGAGAATTCCATGGACAGAGAAGTCTGGCAGGCTACAGTCCATTGAGTCACAGAGTCAGACACGCTTTCACTTTGTCCCTTTGTGGAATGTAGTGGTCTCAGCTCCTTGCTCCTGGACTTGATAGAGGTATTGAATGACATACTGTGGGTAGAAACAACCAGCACAGTTCCTGGCACAGAGTGGGAGCTCAATACATGTTTTTGAACTTCGAGAATGTATATTTCTCCTCTTACCCCTACACAATTGCAAGCACCCAATGTTCCAAGCACACATAAGGTTGATGCTGTTTCATTCAGATATTTGCCAGCAAAGTTCAGGCTACTGGTCTACCTTATGGGAGCTTTAAGGACAAAGGGCAAAGAGTATGGAAATCATTTGCCATGAAATAGTATCTGAGAATAGAATCTGAGTGCACTCGCTCTTCTTTGTGGCCTGATTTTTAAACCCTAACTATATTGAATTGTGATGTCAAGAGGAAGAACAGTTTCACAATTAAAATTACAGTTCAAGTTGCTACTATTAAGTTATTAACTCTTATATTTTAAAATTATAGAATAAATATAGCCTTGAAACTACCTAAACCACAACACTGTACTTCAAAGGCAAGTCTATGGGAAAGGCACACTGAAGATTATTTTATTAGTTTTATATACTCCAAACTTTTATAAACATATTTAATAATATAGCTTACCAGCCGAAACCAAACAACAAACCACACTATAAAACCAGTCCCCACCACATCACCTTCACCCTCCCCCCCAGAAACCCATATAACATTAAGTATGTGTACGGATAAGTTTCATTAAAAAAAAAAAGTGTTTAACTTGCTAACTCTTAAAAGTTGATATTTTTCATTCACCTTAAAAATTACAAGTAATCTGAGATTTTATTTTCTTGGGTGAAGACTGGCTTAACTTATAACCTTTGAATTTAGAATTTGCCCCTCAAATTTACCTGTTTTATAAAGATTCAATTGCATGTGTAGTTTTAATTATATATATATATATATATATATAGTTATTTGAAAGGAATTTTTAAAAAATCATGTTACTAATAAACAGAAGGCAATAAATCCTATATAATAAATAAATCCCTATAATTTAAATAAATTAATCCCTATATAAATCTATAAAATAAATAGATTTATTTTATTTTATAAACTAAATAAATCCCTATATAATTTAAAAATAAAAACTTGTAACCTTCGAGAACTTAATATAATACAGGCAAACTAGGCTAAATCTGAAGTTGTTTATTCTTTTATTAGAATCTTGGTTAACTAAAAATATAGGGCTGCCATGACCTTTTCATCAAAGCAAGTATTTTTAAAATATTATTTTTCTGATTGTAAAAATTGCATACGTGTGTTCAGTCACTCAGTCATGTCCAACTCTTTGCGACCCTATGGACTATAGGCCACCTGGCTTCTCTGTCCATGGGATTCTCCAGGCAAGAACATGGAGTGGTTTGGTACTTCCTCCCTCAGGGGATCTTCCTATCCCAGGTGTCAAACCCAGGTATCCTGAATCTCCTGCATTGGCAGGTGGATTCTTTACTACTGAGCCACCTGGGAAGTCAATAGTTACATATATTCTTTATAAAAATTTGGGAAATATGGAGAAATAGAATTTTCCAAGAATAACTCAAAAACCTTCAGAATTTTGAGGTGTTCAGATTTTGAATATAGTCTTTTAAAATATAATAGTTTGTCAAAATTCGTAGGTTTTTTTGGCTTTTCTATGAAAATCTCTGGCTGGGACATTAAAGTACTTGGCTGCCAACATCGTTTTTTTTTGTTTTTTTTTTACTGTTTTGCTTGTCTTTTTAAGAATATCAATGTTTCTTTCGGCTAACTTTATGTTCCAACTTCAAATAGCATTGGGTTTATTTTCATGTTTACCAAGATTTTCTTTCATTAGGTGATGCTGTCTTGATGTCTCTTTCTTATTATGCCTCTGAATCATTCAGCATCCCACAAAAGTATGACATATACCATATAACTTTAGTTGTGGAAGACTAGTAATGGTAATAGTCTGAATGTTAACTATTTAATGAACACTCACCATCCTGCAATATTGCACTGTCATTTAATCTTCCCAGTGGGGACAGGGGTGGGTGTTAACACTATTACCCTAATATTGCAGATGGGAAAACTGAAGTTCTGGGACGTTAACTAATCCAAATGATTTTGAGCATATTCTGAAGGTAGACCCAACAGGGTTACTTAAAGGATTTGACGTGGAATGTGAAGAAAAAGAGAGAATATTAGGAGAACTCCCAATTTGGGGCTTGAGCAACTGGAAGAATGAAGTTGCTTTTCTTTGAGTGAATGACTGAATGAGGTCAAAATAGGAGGGTGTCCAATTGGAAACACACTTGAAAAGACTTAAAAATTGAAGGAGACCGTCTATGGCTGAATTGTATTCAGTTCAGTTCAGTCGTTAGTCGTGTCCGACTCATGGACTGCAGCACGCCAGGCTTCCCTGTCCATCAACAATACCCGGAGCTTGCTCAAACTCATGTCCATCCAGTCGGTGATGCCATCCAACCATCTCATCCTCTGTTGTCCCCTTCTTCTCTTGCCTTCAATCTTTCCCTGCATCAGGGTCTTTTCAAATGAGTCAGTTCTTTGCATCAGGTGGCCAAAGTATTAGAGTTTCAGCTTCAGTCCTTTCAATGAATATTCAGGACTGATTTCCTTGATGATTGACTGGTTGGATCTCCTTGCAGTCCAAGGGACTCTCAAGAGTCTTTTCCAACACCACAGTTCAAAACCATCAGTTCTTCGGCACTCAGCTTTCTTTATAGTCCAACTCTCACTTCCATACATGACTACTTGGAAAACCATAGCTTTGACTAGATGGACCTTTGTTGGCAAAGTAATGTCTCTGCTTTTGAATATGCTGTCTAGGTTGGTCATAGCTTTTCTTCCAAGGAGCAAGCGTCTTTTAATTTCACAGCTGCAGTCACCCCATCTGCAGTGATTTTGGAACCCCCCAAAATAAAGTCTCTCACTGTTTCCATTGTTTCCCCATCTATTTGCCATGAACTGATGGGACCAGATGCCATGATCTTCGTTTTTTGAATGTTGTGTTTTAAGCTAGTTTTTTCACTCTCCTCTTTCACTTTCATCAAGAGGCTCTTTAGTTCCTCTTCACTTTCTGCCCTAAGGGTGGTGTCATCTGTGTAACTTAGGTTATTGATATTTTTCCTGGCAATCTTGATTCCAGCTTGTGCTTCATCCAGCCCAGCATTTTGCATGATATACTCTGCAAAGCTAAATAAGCCAGGTGAAAATATATAGCCTTGATGTACTCCTTTCCCTATTTGGAACCAGTCCATGCCCAGTTCTAACTTGCTTCTTGACTTGCATACAGATTTTTCAGGAGGCAAGTGAGGTGGTCTGGTATTCCCATCTCTTGAAGAATTTTCCACAGTTTGTTGTGATCTACACAGTCAAAGTCTTTGGCATAATCAATAAAGCAGAAGTAGATGTTTTTCTGGAATTCTCTTGCTTTTTCTATTATCTAACAGATGTTGGCAATTTGATTTCTGGTTCCTGGTTCCAGAGAACCAATCTTGGAACCAGAATTGTATTAATAGAGCCTAAACATCTTATTCTGAATGATTTGGAGACATGAGTAAGAGAGTGAATGGTGCAGCAAAAGTCCTCATCATTCTAAACAAACCCTGCACGTTGTTGGAAGTTGTGTACTGGAAATACTGCAAAGTAGCCAGTAGCGGTTCCTTTCATTTAAAGGATAATGAGATTGGTATCGAGTCTATGCACAAAGATCCTATCACAGCTATGAACGCTTAGAAATATCCTTCATGTTTATTTGGAGAGAGACGACTACAATAATTCCACAGGAAGTCTCTATTCCTTTAGAGAAAAAAATATGTGTTTGCTTTTATTGCTAAAATGAAGAGAAAATAAAGAACTAGCAAGCCTGTAGATGCCAAGACGTCTGATTTTCCCCAAGGAGGTAGGCTCCAACTCTGCTCATCTGAATAAATCTAACTAACCCATTCTCAGAGCCAACTGATTAATCAAGTACTTCATATTTAAGGACTTCCCTAGTGGTCCAGTGGTTGAGAATCTGCCTTCCAGTGCCGAGGATGTGGGTATGATTCCTGGTTGGGGAACTAAGATCCCACATGCCTCGGGGCACTGTCACAACTAGAGAGTGGAACGCCACAACCAGAGAGTGTGTCACAACAATAGATTGCACGTGACATGATGGAGATCCCACTTGGAATGCAGCCAAGTAAATATATATATATATATTTTTAAAGTTTTTTTAAAGTGCTTCATATTTGATACCCAGCGCTCTTCCTTCCATTTCTGTGTAATCATTTTCTTTAATGTTTTATGTTTCATGACTTTACCCTGTAAATAGTCCTATGATAAATGCTGTAATTAATTTAATAGCACTTTGACTACATTACATTTAAGGGTGTGCCCTACTGCAGCTGCTGGAGCCCTGCCAAGGAGCCTCTGTGCAGAGGCAAACTTGTCAGATTCCCCCCTAGCAATTAACTGAGGGATGAGGTGGTGAGGAAGGGGTTAGAATACAACTAAAATGCTTATCACAGACCTAGTGTTTCTTTCCAAGGTATACCACCAATGGGCTTCCAGGTTATGGAAGACAAATCAAGGGGTCCTTGGCAGAGCAAGACCAATGTTGCCATATTCTCATCAGACACCCAAAGAAGGGGCCCTGTGGGAAGTCTGAAGCTCCAAGACACCCTCTCTACCCTTCAAACTGTGGGAAAAGGGGTCTTCAATTCCGTCAGGGAGTCCAGGGGCCCTGGGATAAATGATTTCCACTTCCATCCTTGGTAGGAGGGGTCTGTGATGGTGCTGGGGTAATGGGGATTACAGAGGAGCTGAGCTGATTTTAGTACTGCTCTCTTAAAAACTTCATCTCAAAGCTGCAGAGATTCAGAGATATCATGCTGGTAGAACTGCTTTCCCTTTGGGGCATGTTCTAGAAGGAATTGCTGGGAGGAAATCCTCATGAATGTCCAAATTCAATAGACCCGCCAGCCATTACTCAAGTTTATCTCTCACACCAGTCAGCCCATCATTACCTCTGAATCTGCCCCTTGATAAAATCTGTTTGGATGGTGATATGTTTTCACCTAAGGAGATATTCTGATTTAAACACACATCTTCCTGTAAATCACCGTATCTTCATTTTTACGGTTTCCATGGTGCCCTACAGTCTAAACTTTGAAATAAATTCACACACTTAAGAATGGACTGTCAAGCATATGAAATCTATTTGGCATAAATGCCAGTCATGGAGGAAGTGAGGCAGTCCCTATGGCTTCGTTTGGTCAGAACTGGAAAATAAGTCCTCCGGGGTCAATCTATGGCTTTGGAGTCCTTAAACTTTTAAGATTTCACTTTGATAATCTTGTGGCTATTATAGGAGAGGTGGTGTGGGCTTCTGCATGAGAACCGGATAGAGATTTTGAAAACTGAAGTCTATTTGAGACTCATTCATTTATCCATTCATTTGTATACAGATGTATTCATTGAACAAATATTTATTGAACGTCCTCAATGCCAGCACCAGGGAAATTAGTAGGCCCTGGCTCTCAGAGGACTTCTGGTATAGTAAACAGGAGAGTCATATGATCTCATCAACTTTTGACAGCTATAAAATAGAAATAATATAGCAAGGAAGAAACATTTTTATTGTGAACAAATGTGTTTTTGCTTCCTGTGGCTTCTCGTTTCTGAACCCTCCAATCTTGTCTGGCCTAAGGTAGGTCCTGATAGCTTTGGAAGTTATATGGTCATTAAATTAAATCTGTCAAAGTCACAGCTTTGGTTACAAAATGGTATTAATAAAAACATTACCATATGATTATTAAAACAAGAACCATAAAAGCTAACCCTCTGGCATTCAATTGGACTTTTACATATCACAGCTTGAAATAAATTGTTAAAAGTTAACAATGTTGAAAAATTAGTAATGTGGTGCTTTAAATATAATTCTTTAAAAATCTTGTACCAAATGTCTCTGGGGGATAGCTCCTGAAAAGAACAGTGTACACCTATAGAGCCTTTAAAAGGACATAATAATGCAATAAGTTATGTTGGAAAAACTAATCAATTATTTTTAAAAAATAAAAAGAATCAGATATTTTTGAAATATGTATCTTCAAAAGCATGGTGAAACTTCATTCATTTAACAATAAAATATAAATCATTGAAAAAAACCTAATCAGTTAAAGTTGTAAAGTGTGCCTACAGGAAATGAGACACAGCATCCTTTGAGAACCATTCTATCCAAAAATAGATGCAGTTAGTGGTGAAGTTGAAGTTCAGAGTTCCCGGAACAGAATTTTGGATAGACCTCCTACAGCTTTCTGATGAGTGCACTGAGGCTCTTTACAGTTGAAAAGGGTCTTTTCTTCTCCTAAATCAACTGAAATATGGGGGAGGGTGATATTTAAAATTGTAATAAGATATTTTAATACAAAGCTAATAATTGCTATTGTAAAAATATAATCTAAAGAAGAAAAGAAGGAAAGAAAAATATTAAATTTTTCTACCCCTCCAAAAATATCACTCACTCCAACTCACGAGAATAACCATAGTTGGCAGTTTGTGTCTTTCCAGAACTTCTTCAATGCAAGAAAAAATATGATAATGAAAATGAAAATAACCAAGGATACAAAAGTAAAAGCAAAACCATCCACCCCCTTGTAGTTTAGTTTTATTCACCAAAGGTAACCACTCTTAACCACTCTCTCTTTGATCTTTTTCTAGTGATGACCTCCACATGTCTGGTTATGTTGCTTATACCTGTCTTTCTTGACCTGTCAGCTTTAAACTGTATTGAGTAACAGATCTGAAAGCTCAGCTGAATTACTCTTTATTCTCTCTCTTTATCCCATCCCCAATCTCAAAGGTTTATTTCCAGTTCTATTAATTAATTTAATCAATTAAAGTAACATAAGTGAAGTGAAGTGAAGTCACTCAGTTGTGTCCGACTCTTTGCAACTCCATGGACTGTAGCCTACCAGGCACCTTAGTCCACAGAATTTTCCAGGCAAGAGTACTGGAGTGGGTTGCCATTTCTTTCTCCAGGGAATCTTCCCAACCCAGGGATCGAACCCAGGTCTCTCGTACTGCAGGCAGACGCTTTACTGTCTGAGCCACCTAATCCTCTACTGGGAAGGGGCAGGGGGATCTACTAACTTTAGACTGTATGTCCTGACCTTCTACCTTGTGACCTGAGGAAATGAGAACCCTATCTGTCCATCCACCTTTCTGCCTCTACCTACAGAATCCACGACTTTTATATTCAGTTCTTTAACTATAATTAAATTTGCGTTTTTCTGTAAGTTTGTCTAATAAATTCAAAACCAACAACCAATGTTATCATCTACCCATCTGTTGAATTTTTAAATTCAGTGTCATCAAACTTCATGATTCTTCTTTGTCCTTTGGGTTCTTCTTTTTCATGGCAGCCTAATATATTTTTTTAATAGATGCAATATCTTTTCAAAGCTCCAGATAGAATTTCTGAAGGTTCTTCTGTTCACTGAATTGAGGTTGGTTGGTCTCTTTTCTGCCCTACTCCTTTCTGGTGTCACTGATTAGCACCGAAAGTCTGGTCCTTTGTTGTATCTGTCAGAGGTGCTGTGGGTGCACCGACATCAGCCCTTCTTCCTGGTTCACAGCTAGACCTTTTCCAGATGAGCTTGCAGTGGAGTGTTCTAGCCAAGGTAACCAGCCCCTTTCTGGTGGGTCCTTTTAAGAGCATGATCATGACTCCTCCCTAATCTCTGTCCCTCTTTCTGCAGTGACCCTGTACATCTCTGGTGGATGACGTCTGAGCTACCCTCCCAGAAGCATTCAGAAGAGCCATCCACTGACCGGATGGGTGGCTGCCATGTTCAGTTCAGTTCAGTTCAGTCACTCAGTCATGTCCAGCTCGTTGTGACCCCATGAACCACAGCACGCCAGGCCTCCCTGTCCATCACCTACTCCCGGAGTCCACCCAAACCCATGTCTATTGAGTCAGTGATGCCATCCAACCATCTCATCCTCTGTTGTCCCCTTCTCCTCCTGCCCTCAATCTTTCCCAACATCAAGGTCTTTTCCAATGAGTCAGTTCTTTGCATCAGGTGGCCAAAATATTGAAGTTTCAGCTTCAACATCAGTCCTTCCAATGAACACCCAGGACTGATTTCCTTTAGGATCGACTGGTTGGATCTTTTTGCAGTCCAAGGGATTCTAGTAAAAAGAATTTTCATGTTTCTTAAGCCACTGAATAATTTCTAGGCATCCTATCCTGTCCTTCCTCATACATTATCCTAATAAAGAAGCTTGTGGGGACTGGAGCTTCTATCTACAAGTGGGGAATCTACCTTCCCTCTAGGCCTTTCCCTAAAAGAAAGGGCTCACCATAAGAAATGCATGTGCTTCTAGGGCATGTAGACTGGCAGCCTCTCTTCGGGGTGACTTGGCTGGGAGCTGGCAAAGCATACCTCTTGATCAGGCAAAATAAAGCTCTGGGTCCCCATAGCCACTCAGCTCCCCAGAACTCCCCAAGTAATGCTTTCTTTAGAGAGCAACCATATGATTTTAATCTGAGACTAAGGTCCTCCCCACATTTGTGGGGATGGGGAGAGGAGGAGGAGGTGTGCATTTGTGTAAATTTTCCAGAAAAAAAATCCTTCAATAAACTGCTTCTATTTCACCCCATTTTCACTTGATCCTGCTCTTTTTTGCTGCCCCTGTGCTTGGAGTCCCTCTCGGGCTCACCCAGCATTAACGGTTTCTACACTCACTGCTCCTTCAGAAACTGAGCTGCCCAACTCCAGGACTCATTCAATATGATTCCTTTTGCTTCCCTTCTTCCAGAAATTCATCGTTCTTTATCATCTGCTGATATTTCTTCTTCCCCTTTCTCTCAAGTCCAGTTATTCCCTTCTGTTCTTCTTTCGTCATCATGATGGTATTCAGGGAAAAAGTAGAAAGTGAACATTTACATTTACTCTCATATCTTGTATTAGAAGCCAGAACTCATTCTTAGAAACAGAGACTTTCTGTTGAAAAGGAATCTGAATTTCACTCTTATTACTGAAGTCTTGGAAATTGGTATTTTAAGTAGCAATATTTTGGGACTTCCCTGGTGGTCCAGTGGTTAAGAATTTGCCTTGCCATGCAGGGGACACAGGTTGGATTCTTGGGCAGGGAATTAAGATCCCACACAACACAACCAGGGATCCCACATGACACAGCAAAGATTCTGCATGCTGCAACAAAGACTGGACACAGCCAAATGAATAATTCTTTTTTTAAAAAAATGAGCAAGTTGTTCTGTCATTATGCCCATTAGAAAGTAACCAGCAACCCAAATGCCCCATTCTTCACTGGCCTCTACACATCTCAACATGAATATCCAAGTCCCCCCTGACTTACACATGTAGGAAACCCAACTCCTTATGGATCACCTTCCTCCAAACATTTCTAATTCACAATGCTAATTCACAAGAAGCATTTTACACGTTTTCTTGACTCAGTATAGTCGTATTTTTGCCAATCCAGGGATCTGCTACCGCTGGCCCTGACCAAACAACACCACTGCTACCTCAGGGCTATTAGAGTTGGAATTCAGCCCTTCCTGGCTGAGCCACTGTAGTCCTGGTGCCAGTAGAGTTGGCACTCCACTGCCTCCACTACACCTGCCAATTCATGCTGGCCAGCCACGATCTTGTGAAACTCAAGGTTGAACATTCCTCCTTCTCTGTTATCCTCAATTAGAAAGGATCCCTCTTTCAGTTGCCAGAGCCCCAGAATCTTGAGAGAACTTTCAGGAACAGCTTTTTTCTCTAATATGAACCAACCGTGGCACTTCTACATTAGCGTGAGGTGCCATCTTGGTGCTTATTCCCTTTAGGATTCACCACTTGACTGATGATGTTCTTGGTCCTTGCGGCACTGGGACTGCTTGGCAGTCTCCTATGAAGGGAGAGGGCAGACACTACTTTGGTCTATTCATCTCTTCTGGTGGAAAAGAAGGAAGGGCCAGATCTCATAACGGTTTACTGAAGCAACTCTTTTAATTCACATGAACAACAGTTCTTCTGTAGCAACACATTCAGGAATCCCATCCCCTGCCTGGTTTTTAGGCTCTGTTGCTCAGTCTGGCTCCCTCTGTCCCTCTCCTTCCCTTTGCACAGAAACTGGCTCCTGTCACCTCTCCCTCACCCAAATCATCAGTGTTTTATATGTCTACCCACTAACTATGGCTGGGATTCAAGTGTCTACACTCCCAAAAGGGCTTCCTCAGTCCTGTGTTGTTGTTGTTGCCATTGAATCACTAAGTCATGTCTGTCTCTGTGACCCTGTGGACTGCAGCACACCAGGCTTCCCCATCCTTTACTATCTCTCAGAGTTTGCTCAAGTTCATGTTCACTGAGTCAGTGATACTATCTAACTATCTCATCCTCTGTTACACTGTCCTCTTTCTGCCCTCAGTCTTTCCCAGAATCAGGGTCTTTTATGAATTGTCTCTTCGCATCATGTGGCCAAAATATTGGAGCTTTAGCTTTAGCATCAGTCTTTCCAATGAATATTCAGGGTTGATTTCCTTCAGGACTGACTGGTTTGATCTCCCTGTAGTCCAAAGGACTCTCAAGAGTCTTCTCCAGTATTACAGTTCGAAAGCATCAACTCTTTGGCATCCAACCTTTTTTACGGTCCAACTCTCATATCTATACACGACTACTGGAAAAACCATAGCTTTGACTAGATGGACCTTTGTCAGCAAAGTGATGTCTTTGCTTTTTAATATGATGCCTAGATTTGCCATAACTTTCCTTCCAAGGAGCAAGCGTCTTCTAATTTCATGGCTGCAGTCACCATCCACAGTGATTTTGGAGCCCAAGAAAAGAAAATTTGCCATTGTTTCTACTTTTTCCCCTTCTATTTGTCATGAAGTGATGGGACTAGATGCCATGATCTTAGTGTTTTTAACATTGAGTTTTAAGCCAGCTTTTCCACTCTCCTTAGTCCCATGTAAGTCAGTAAATGGAAGTAGACTGTGAGAGAAAACAGTGCCATCTTAAGCCACTTGAGGATCCATAGGCTTGAAAGCAGGTTTTATTTTTCCAGACATCACTTCTTCTTCTTTGTCTTATCATTTATTTGTTACCAATTTTCTCTGACTCTGTGGGATAATAGAATCAAAAAACAACTCTTGAATATCAAGAGAGCCCATTAGTAGCCAGATAGAAAGAGTCCCATTATACAAAGTGCTCCCACATGGGCTATGAACAGGGGAATCTAGAATCTGACCCTGTGCATGAATCTCCGTGTCAGGGCCATTATTTCCCCTATGTGGGTGTGAGGGATGGTACCACATGAGCCCCCCCTGGGAATCAGGGTACCTATGCCTCTCACGGATAGATGCAATGGATGGTGAGGTTCCGAGGTCAGTCATGCCCAATGGGGTCCTCATTTTCAGGCAATATTCACTTCTTTTTCTCCTACAATGAGCAGTAAGGTATAGCAGAATATAGTGACAGCCAATCCCAGCTCTGCCAAGCTCACCCACAACCCTGAGAACTTCATTCAGCCTTTTTGGACATTAGTATCTTCATCAGTAAGATCCAGATTTGGACTTGAGTAATGTTTTTTATCTTTTAAGCTGCAAAACTCTTTATTCAAACAAAACCATTTGTCAAACCAAAAATAAATTCACAGACATAAAATACAAACTTATAGTTAATGAAGGGGAGAGGAGGGAGGAAGGATAAATTAGGAGTTTGGGATTAACAGATATATACTACTATAAATAAAATAGATAATAAAGATTTACTATACAGCACAAGGAACCATGTTCAATGTCTTGCAATAACCTATAATGGAAAAGAATCTGAAAAAGAATATGTGGATGTGTAACTGAATCACTTTGCTCTACACCTAAAACTATCACAACATTGTATATCAACTATACTTCAATTTAAAAAAAGATCATATGTCAAAGGCCAAAGTATACAAAAGTTCAATGCTCAGGGTGAAATAGGAGCGAGGGCCCTAGAAACCTGCCTCTCCTCCTCCGACACTACAGCAGCCCCTGAGGCACCCCTAGGGGCACTTAGGGTTCTATGGAACACAATTTGAGAACCACTGCTCTAGAATATCTTGAAGTTCTCTTTGAGTTCTAACATCCTAAGACCTCAAGTCAGAGTAGGATTTCTTTGTTCTGGACAGCAAATGTCTCATTGAATTTCATGCTGAAGTGCCCCAGGCTTCCACTAGAGCTTACCTAGCTAAGGGGCTCAGAACTGCATGGGGAATCCAGAGCAGTGATGACATGGTATAGTGATTCCAGCTCATGGCCTGAATCCAAAGACCTGGGTTCAAGTCCTAGTTGGACCACCTATCAATTCTGCATGTTAGTTTGCTGAAACAAAGTCCTATACATGAGTGGTTTAAACAACAGAGACGTGCTGTCATTCGGTTCTGGAGGTCAGAAGTTCAAGACCAAATTGTCAACAGAGTTGACTCCTTCTGAGAGCTGAGAGAGAGAAAGAGTTCCAGGCCTCTCCCCTGACTTCTAGTGGTTTACTGGCCATCTTTGGCTTTCTTTGGCATCTCCCCTAATCTCTGCTTTCATCTTTATGTGGTCTTCTTGTGTGTATGTATGTTCAAACTCTCCCTTTGTGTAAGTGCACAGTCATATTGGAGTAGGGGCCCACCCTACTCCAGATGACCTCATCTTAACTAATTATATCTGTAATAACCAGATATCCAAATAAGGTCACATTTGAAGGTACTAAGGTTTAGAATTTCAGCATATGAATAGGGTGTTGGGGTGGAGGAAGCACATAAAATTCTGTTACCTTGGACAAATTATTTTATCTTTCTGTATCTTAATTGCTAATACCTATGATTTGGGGTTGCTGTGAAATACAAAGGCATAATGAGCATCCCATAAATGTTAGCTATTATCATGAATATGGTTTTTGTTTCATTTGCAGTACTTTTTAAAAAACAGTACACTTGTTATTATTTTATTGCAGCAGTATATGGGGTCCATGTCTCTGGGGGACCACGTATAACCACTTCCTAGAACTTCTGATGATTCTCTTAGATAATAGTACTGCTATTTTGTTGTTCTTCCCAGGCGGTGCTAGTGGCAAAGAACCCTTCTGCCAATGCAGGAGTCGTGAGAGACGTGGGTTTGATCCCTGGGTCAGGAAGACTCCCTGGAAGAGGGCATGGCAACCCACTCCAGTATTCTTGTCTGGAGAGCTACAGTCCATAGCGATGCAAAGACTGAAGTGACTTAGCGCAGCACAGCGCACTATCGTGTTGTCTCATTGTTGTTCAGTCCCTAAGTCATATCTGACTCTTTGAGATTCCATGGACTGTAGCCCTCCAGGCTCCTTTGTTTATGGGGTTTCCCAGGCAAGAATACTGGAGTGGGTTGTCATTTCCTTCTCCAGGGCATCTTCCTGGATCAAGGATCAAACCTGCATCTCCTGCATTGGCAGGCGGATTCTTTACCACTGAGCCACCAGGGAAGCCCAAGTAGCCTGATTCAAAAGATGATATTTGCATTCTGCACCCAAATGAGCTTTGAATGGGTGGCTGAGTGAAAATAATAAGTAAAAATATCACTGTGTATTTGGCTAAAACCCACACACAGAGCAAGCAGGTAGGAACGCTCCAGTCCCTCTCACTTGGTCTTTTGAGTTGCCTGGAACCTCTGTGTTGGTTGGTTTGTCTCTTTTGCTTTGTACTATCTTGTTTGGTTATGAGTTCTCTTTTTCTTGTTCTATACCTATCCCTCGTGCTGCACACAGGAAGTAGGTAATCCAGGTCTGTGCTCTGAGGAGATGTGATTCTTTTTTGCTGCCTGGATGGGCAGTAATCATACATATGCTGTCAGTTCGTGTGTGACAACCTCACATTTTGCGATTCTGTACCCACCTCTTTTCCAGAGGATAAGTATATTTGAACTTCCGATATCTAATGTAAAAAAAAGTATTCCAGTGTTCCTTATAGCCTAATCCGAGATGGCTTCCTTGCCTACTGGAGAAGCCAGCGTAAGCAGGCATGGCCATTTGACAAATAGGTTTCCCTTCCCACAACACCCATCTCCAGGCTTTTATAAATCAGTCTGACATGGGGTTCTGTCTGCCTGAGCGTATTTGTCATTTCTGCCAGAGAAGCCAAGATGAGTCAGGCCGACATTATTTTTCTGTATTTGGAAACAAGTGAATGAACCCTTTTAAAATACCCTAATGTCACATGTTCTTGTTCTGGGTTATGGCTGTATAAAGTGGCATTCAGATAGATAGATCCTTTCTATGACCAGGGGACTAAATTAAAATTTTAAATTAAAATGATAATCAGATGTAATGATGTAATAATGTAATAGGGATCTATTCTCCTAACACATGAAGATGCTCTGTCAAATTCACATTTGAATTTTTCAACATAGAGTAAGATTTGGAGATTTCAAGTAGAGCTACTTTCATGCTTATATTTTTTTGACAAAAATTAAATGTGATTTATTCCTGTTTAACTTTCTTTCTCCCCACCCCCCAGTTTTAATGAGATAGAGTTTACAGATAATTTTTTTCTTTCTGAATAAATCACACATTATTGAAAATAAACATAAAAGGATAATAATTCACTCGGAAAGAAAAATCAGGGAAAGTAGAGAGGCTCTGAAAATATATTTAATCACATATAGCAGAGACACAGAATAAAGGGAACACATCACAGAATAAAGGGAAACAAAGTAGAGAGTTCCTGAGAATATATTTGATTACATACAGCAGAGACACAGAATAAAGGGAGAAAAGATTTGACTTTAACTTTCTTTAACAGGGGTGGGCTGAATACTAATAAATTGTAACAACAATTTTGAAAATCATAATAATTTTGAAAATTCATTCAAAAATTTTGCAAATTATTGTCTAAAAATTTTTTAAAAGATCATCTTATCTAATCATTTAAAAGAGGAGAAAAAGATAGCATTTAGGGAGTTCCAGGTATCTTCCAAATGCCTGCTTCCCTAAACTTAGGTACTTCCCAATCATTACGGAAAATACAAAGAGAACATCTAAATTCTATAGAAGGTCATTGCTTTGGGAACATTATGGACAGTTTAGTATCTGCTCCAAAAGGATTGAAAGGAAAGCCCAGAGTTCTAGAGGCAGCTGAGTATATGACCTCAATGTATAGAATATAATTAATGAATAGAGTTAATAGTCTATTCAAGATGTGTGCAATACCTAATTTTGATCTTTCATATTAACTTACAGCCTTTCCTCTTTGCATTTTGAAGTGAAGTCACTCAGTCATGTCCGACTCTTTGCGACCCCATGGACTGTAGCCTGCCAGGTTCCTAATATCAAAGTGAACACCAGACGTTAGAGAGTCTGGTGAATCCATGTGCCTGATAACACATGTACATCTCCCAAATGACTAAGATGCATGACTAAGTGCGGAATTCCACAACGTGAGAAACTCTCCTTAGTGTGCATTTAGGACATCCTGGAGTCAATCCACCGTGGATGGATAACTCCAAACGCAAGGACTTCAGCTCCATCCGATACTGTTTCACCAGGTATTGACTCCATATTCACTGTTACCATTCTAGATAATGAGCTTTCCTCCATTCGAAAACTTTTATTTAAAACACTCACAAATCTTCTGTAACCTTCAACCACACTGTGCTTACTGAACTAAAGCCTTCTATTTCCTTCTGAATAGAAACGCCTCCTGCCCAGACCTCGCGCAACTAGGGATTTGAGTGCAATAGACAATTTCAAAGACAGTGCTTTCTACCTAACAATTGGTGCATTAGGCTAAAATGTTCACACAAATGCAATAGCAACAGAAGGGGTTTGCAAGGCGGTGACAAGGTCCTTCATTTACCTGGATCTGGGGAATGATGAATGAACAGTAGCAGAATATTCTTCTGGCCCTTTGGTTTACCTTGATCGTCTCACAGAACGCAAATTGACACTATACCCACATTTCTATGGTATTTATTTCCATGGTCATGATGTGAGGGCTTTTTTCAATCTGAATAGTGTAAAAGGGGAAACATATTACTGCAAAGAGACATTATTGTGCAGTGAATGTATAAACAGATGGGAAGAATGGACAGACATGCTCATAATAGAAACTGAAAGCTCCTCATTTTGTCCCGATTGTCTACCCTTCCTTTTTAAACAACCTTCCTTTTTTCTGGCTATCAATACAGAGTTCTTTTTGGTAAAATGAAGTGCATTCATGCTGCCTGAAAGAAGCTTTTAAAGTTGATCTGTGCCCACACAAAAGAGAAGCAGCGCTGAGTCCAACCAGTGGAGGAAACAAACTTGGTCCATGTTCATTACTCATGGCTCGACACGCCGGCCTCCATATCGTTTTGTAAAGAATCAGATAAACTTTCCTCATGATAAACAACTGAAATAATTTTTCTTAGCTGTCAGCTCCCTTTCTCCCTTTCCTAGCCTTTTCTCACACCCTTCCCTGCTCGTAAAAGCCCCCGCGCGCAGCTCTTTCGTCTGATAAATGGGCTCCTTTCAGCTGGTGGCAGGCTTCAGGAAAATGAGATAATCCTGGGTAATGTGGACACAGTTTTCATTTCATGTCACCCAATTAAACTGCAATTATCCGGAGTGCAACAGCAGAAAAACTGGAAAGAATGGCCAGAGAATGAGGCACGGAGGCTCCCTGGGGTTCTTCATACCACGCACATCAGCCTAGATTTGTTCTGTTCTGATAATAAAGTGCCGGCCTCAGCACTCAGCCACACAAAACCGTGATCAGGCCAGCCGCAACCTGTAGCTGCACACAAAATGCACCCACACCTCCTGAGACACAGCAGTTCGAGCCACGGTCCTCTTCTTGTTCCATATTTGCCTCCAAAGCCAAGGTCTACGCAGTCACCGAGGACACCCCCTCCTCAGCACTCTGTGGCCGGCCCTTCCCCAGGCTGAACCAGGTAGAAGGTGTTTGCATTTTGTTCACCAGCGAATAGAATGTGTTCTCCCCCATGACAGTCTCAGCACCACATGAAACAGTGTCCCCAGAACCAATCATTGCATAATAAGAGAGTGATGATAACTTTGATTACAAACACATTCTAATAAATCATGCAGAGCTATATTAGTCTGAGGCCTGACTAGATATAAAAATTTCAGTGAACAGCTGGCTCATCAATTAGGAGGTTTTTTCCTTCATTTAAATGTGATGATATTCAGCCCTGCAAAGAACTGCAACTATGGAATGGGAAGTAGATAAAAGGATATGTCATCTTGTATTTATAAGTTACAGTCTTTCAGATTCTCCAATAGGATAGATCATTAGACTTTCAGTGGAGGAATTGCAAGCAAATGCAAACATTAAGGGTGAGGCTTTAATGTAAATAACTATGGCCACAGCCATAGACGCAGTTGAGAGAAGACTGAAAATCGTAGAATTCACTAAGGGGAAAAACAACACAATGGAATGAAAATGACCTTTGAGAATGACATTGTCAGAATACAGCAAGATAAAATAAGGCAGGTCCCAAACTCATAGATGGCAAAATAAAATTTTCATCACCCATAACATAAATCTTTGGATTTATTAATACATTCTGAAAATAAACTGTACAATTTTACCAGCTGGTCTATTTAGTGATGAATCAACTACTTTAATCTCATAAAATGATTCTCTTGTGTGCCATTTGGCTCTATAGCTCTTCTTCCTTCCTCTTTTTGAAATGGATCCCATCTTAATCTTTCTCAAAATCACCATTTATGACTCCAGAAGGTAGTAAATGTGAGAGAAGAGCCACTCAAAGTTGGTTTTAAGCAGCATGAGCCCCCTGAGTGCAGCCATCAGTGGGCCTGGGGCCCACTACCAGGTTCTTGCCCAACAGGGATAAAGACCACCACCCATCCTAGGAGATCTTGCCTGTCTCCCCTTCACCCCAGGTGCTATCAGAAGCCCAAGGTGCTCTTTTTCTCCAGGCCATCAAACAGGTGTGAAAGAGCACAGCATTGCCATCACACAGGAAACTTTAAAAAAAAAAAAAAATTGGAGTGTTGTTGAGGTGAATTTGAAAATTGGTCCAGTCTTCAATACTCATAAATTCAACAGTAATCACAGAGATGATGCTCGCATAAGACAATATGCACATGTCTTTCATCTAGGCTCAAAGCACTGGACAAGTCATGGTCTGGGCTAAGATCCTATCCCGTGTAGCTTTATGGGAGACTCCACACCATCACAATAACATAATGACACTGTGATAACAATAATAATACCTTATGTTTACCCAATGCCTATCTGGGAAATCTAAAGCAGTTCAGTGATGCTAATCTAATTAGACTCCAGGTCCCTGTCAAGCAAGTAGAGGGTGGGTGTTTCTCATTCAAATGTTGTTTGAGAAATGATGGGAACACTAACATCTACCACCTCCCTTCCTCCTGGGTATTTATGAACATAAAGGAAAAAAAAAAAAAAAGATAGCTCAGATTTAAATCTTCTAACTACATGGAAGAACAATGATAATAGTTGACTATAATAATACTGTTTAGATCACATTTCATCTGATATATTTGTCTTTCAAATTATAGGTTGAATTCATATCCTGCCTTCATTCATGGGAGATTTTTCACAACGCTCCAACACAGGGAAGAAAAGATGGTCATGTTCTGTGGGAGACGGTCTTCTCTTTTCTGCTGAAGAACCTAACATGGTTCCATCTACCATTCCTCCTAGGGCATAATTTTTCCTTTCCTGAGGACTTGCCCTTAAACAATTTACAGATTTAGATTATGTAAACCCGGATCCTTGGAAATTAATATTTTGGATTTTGGAAACATTGAATTCAGAATACTAACAAAAAAAAGATTAATAATAATGAAACTGTACTTTTGGCTCAATCTGGGAAAAGCTCATATTTTTAAAAATAGCTATGTATAAAGGAACTTCCATAAAGTACTATACATATTAAATAGACAAATGCAATGTCAGGAGAGTTTACATAGAACCCCTTCCCTTCCATCAATTACTAGATACTTCATTTTAAAACAATATCAAACTGAGAGCCATAACCTTTATCATAGTCTGTAACCATGTTTAAACAGCATGGTGATATTTGTTATTTATTTACTTTCCCCCCCACTAGAAAATAAACTCCATAAGGGCAAAGACCATGTCTGTCTCATTAATTGTATCACTGTGTGTTTAGTTCATAAATGTTAACTACCTTTTGAATGAATGGAGGAATGGTAGAGGAGGCCCCAGCATAGTAAAGTAGCTAAGTACCTGGACTCTGAGGTCAGCAGAGTTTGAAACACTTTTTGAATCAGTTTGAATCAGGACTTCTCTGCTTACTAGGTTTGCAAGCTTGAGCAAATCACTTAAACTCTTTGAACCTCAACTTTCACATCTGTAAAATGGGAACTGTATGTTTTACGTGTATCATAAAGATTAACTGAAATGATGTAAATAAGTTCTTTATCACAGTGCCTAAATGCTTAATAGATACAAACTGCTGCTTTGGGGATTTTTTTGTTTCAAAAATAGAATGCTGCTGCTAAGTTGCTTCAGTTGTGTCCGACTCTGTGCGACCCCAGAGACGGCAGCCCACCAGGCTCCCCCGTCCCTGGGATTCTCCAAGCAAGAACACTGGAGTGGGTTGCCATTTCCTTCTCCAATGCATGAAAGTGAAAAGTGAAAGTGAAGTCATTCAGTCGTGTCCGACTCTCAGCGATCCCATGGACTGCAGCCCACCAGACTCCTCTGTCCATAGCATTTTCCAGGCAAGAGTACTGGAATGGGTTGCCATTGCCTACTCTGAAATAGAATGCTAATTTGACCCAATTTTTAAGGCCATTGTGTATACTTGGTAATCCATAGTTGCTTGAAACCATAGATGTGAAACCCCTGAATAAAGAGAGATAACTGTACTTCACCATTTTGTATAAAGGGACTTGAACATGATTGGATTTTGGTATCCAAGGGGTTCCTGGAAACAATCACCCTGAAGACAGAGGAACAACTGTATTTTCCAAATGTGCACCTCCCCCTTTGCTCCTCACTGTCCAGTTACCACTAAGAATCATCCTTCAGTACAGACACATGGCTTCCTTCGCAGGCACTATAAGCCATAGCACTGCTTAGCTCAGCTGGTAAAGAATCTGCCTGCAATGCAGGAGACCCTGGTTCGATTCCTGGGTTAGGAAGTTCCCCTTGGGCCTCCCTAGTGGCTCAGACAGTAAACAATCTGCTTGCAGTGTGGGAGACCACGGTTTGATCCTTGGGTTGGGTCGATCCCCTGGAGGAGAGCATGGCAACCCACTCCAATATTCTTGCCTGGAGAATCCCCATGGACAGAGGAGCCTGTTATGCTACATGGGGTTACAAAGAGTCAGACACGACTGAGCTACTTAGCACACAGCATAGCAAGCTCAGAGAAGTAGCCACAGTGTACCCCCTACCCTGACTTACCCCCACTCCTATAGTTTCCGGATAATGTCTGCCTTGGCCTCTGTAGCCTGCTCCTGGGCGATGTCGGCATTTAACCCCCTGTGGCCACAGGATTGACACTGATGTCTGGACTATACACAAATTCAGACCAGGCTGAGGGGGCAAAGGAAGTTGATGCCAATTACCCCTACTCCCTGCTTCCCTGACCTCCCCAACTCATGCTCCTGCCCCAGACTGGCTGGGAGGGAATAAGGGCACTTTAGGGTAGAGGCCCAGAGGAGAGGAAGGCAATGATGGTTTGAATATCCCAGGTCCAGCTCTCTCACTCAGACTTCTCCCCTCTCCCCTAAACGCACTGGGGAACCAGTGTAGCCAGAGGCACGGAGGGCAATGCTTGGAGACCCCAAGAGAGTGCAGATGCCCAGGATCTCAGTTTTGTCTCACTGGATTCTCTTTTTTTGTCCGGATGGGAACATCCCGGGCAACCTTCCAAACCTTGTGCAGCTATTTAATAAATCGGCTTCCAGCTGAGGGCTGGAGCTGGAAGAGGTAGGACACTTGGTCTCAGTCAGTTTGCAAAAAATGTGAGCTGGTGCCAGGAAGCTTGGGGAGGGTGAAGAGGAACCTGCTCTGCTCCTTCACGTGGATCTGAATCAGAGGAGGAAGTGGGCAGAGTGCCCAGGACCAGTCACAATGGCAGGCATCCTTGCTCTGCCACTTAGAGCAGCTTGACCCTTGGACTGTTGTTTAATCTCTCCAACCTCAGTTTCCTTACCTGTAAAGGGGCAATCATAACCCCGTCTCACAAGATTGCTGCAGGAATTAAACAGGCTGAGGGAAGGACAAAAGGGGCAAAGTGGATCAGTTGTACGGTGACTGATGGGAGCTAAACTTCCGGTGGTGATCATGCTAGACTTCTGGTATTGTGTACAGAAGTCAATGTCGCACACACTTACCATGTGTTCATGCTCAGCCGTGTCCAACTCTTTGCGACTCCAAGGACTGTAGCCCACCAGGCTCCTCAGTCCATGGGATTTCCCAGGCAAGAATACTGGATCGAAGAATACTGGAGTGGGTTGCCATTTCCTTCTCCAGGGGATCTCCCCACCCGAGCATTGAACCTCTTCTCCTGCGGCTCCTGCACTGGCAGGCAGAATTCTTCACTTCTGAGTCACCTGGGAAGCCCGCACAACTTACCCAATGTTATAAATCAATGTTACATCCATTTTAAAAGAACTAAACAGGATGATATGTGTGAAATGAATAGCACTGGCATGTACACCTCACTAATGACTATGGCTGCTGTTTGTGGAAGCAAAGGAAGAAGCAATCTGAATGTCCACCCATGATATACTGCCTAAATAAACTATGGTAAACCCACATTGTAATAATTGGGTATTGCACAACTTTGAAATTGGAATAAAGAACATTTCTATACACTGCTATGGAGTGATGTGCAGGATACACTGTTGGGGGTGAAAATAGCAAGGTGGAAAAGTGTCAACAGTGTGCTATTTATCAAAGAAATAGGAGCTTACCTTTTGTTTGTATACTTACACGTTTATTATAGCAATGGAAGGACAGAACAGGAGTGGGAGTTAAGAAGGAGCAGGGAATTAGGAGTCTATGTTCCTGTTTTGGATTCTTACTAACAGATTCTTCTTTTCCTCTGATTTGTTGCTGTTTTTGTCCTTTTCATCATCATCCTCAGAAGAAGGCATTTCGTTTACATTATTGACCTTAACACTTTACACGTGGTGGGGAGAGGCACCCAGAGTTTTCTGCATCCAGCGGTAGCCTCACGAGGAAGTGGTGGTCATCAGTGACCATACCTTTCGGTTTCTCTGTTTAAGGGTAGTTGGCACCATCTCCCTCCTCCCTCTCTCCTCTCTCCTAAATAGACTTTGTATTAATTAGTTTTATATGGTTTCTGTTATATTCTCCTCTACATACTTGAGCACATGCAAAATATTTCCTGTTGCCTTTGGCAGCCCCTAGTCTGGATTCAGATCAGTCAGTGGTTAAGTCATGCCCGACTCTTTGCGACCCCGTGGCAGCATACCAGGCCTCCCTGACCTTCACTATCTCCTGGACTTTGCCCAAACTCATGTCCATTGAGTCAGTGATGCCATCTCTAGTCTAGAGCAGGGATCAGCAAATTACAGAACAAGGGCTAAATCTGGCCACCATTTATTTTTGTGCCACTTACAAGCTGAGAATTATTTCTGCATTTTTTGGTGATTGAAAGAAACTGGAAGAAGAATAACACTTCATGACCTGTGAAAATTACACAAATTTTAGTTTCACTGTCCATAAATAAAATTTTACTGGAACACAGCCATGCACATTTGTTTCTATATTGGCCATGGCTATTTTCACACTGCAAGATGAACAGTTGCTTATGGCTGCAAAGCCTAAAGTATTTACTATCTGGTCCCAGGCAGAAAATGTTCATCTATACCTGTCTAAAGCATCAGAATAGGTCTGGGTTTCAGAGAAGTCTATTGTTTTCTGGAGCCATCTCTAGGTCCTATTTTGCATATAAAAACTCTGTAAAGGTGTCCTGTCTAGACAGGCCTTGAGTACTGTGGAGTTGCTGGGTTTTGTTTTTGCTTTTGCTTGTTTTCTTTTTTTTGGCTTATCCTTTCTTGCTTTTATCAATGAAAGAAAACTAGATTTCTCACCAAAGCCTGCAGTACAATGGACAGCTATGATTTATTGTTAAGCATCATCTTAACCTGAGGTCCTACAAATATATATCTAATCAATTATGGAGGGCCATCACTCACAGGTACCTCCACCTATCTATTTTTAAAGAAATACTTGCCCCTCTCTTGGTTACTCTGGGGCACAGTAATCGTCACCAGCTTCTATCTCATTGCTTGAACTTGGAGTGTGGTGGATTACTGAGTGGAAGTGGTTCCCATTTCCTTTGTTAACGCAGCCCTTCCCATGCTGCGCTCCTGTGGACCAGCAGTTCTCAGACTTTATCATCTACGAGAATCACCCAGAGGACTTGTAAAAACAGATCGGCCTGCCCCTCCTCCCACATCTCCAGGTGCTGATTCAGTAGGTCTGGGGTGGGGTCCATGAATTTGTACTGCTGATAATTTCCTAGATGGTGCTGCTTCTGTGGGTCTGGAGACCAAGCTGAGTAGCAGTGCTGTTGATCCCTGGGGTCCGTCTTATACAAATTGGGCTACATGTTACCTCCCATGACAGAGGAGATTGAAATAGATCAAGCCATTCACCCACCCTTCTAAATCTTGAGTAGTTTTTCTCTACCCATATTGCTAATATAATTAGTCATTTACTCAGCACTTACTATGTATAAAGAACTTACAGCCTTACAGAACTTAACGTCTTGGTTAAGAGGCTAGAACATACACCTACAAAGAAATATAAGCCAGTGTTGAGAAAAGTTCAATGTGAAAGCCATCAGTTCAGTTCAGTTCAGTTCAGTCGCTCAGTCGTGTCCAACTCTTTGCGACCCCATGAGTTGCAGCACGCCAGGCCTCCCTGTCATCAGCCACTTCTAAATCTAGAGGTGGATTCATTTAGTCATGTGGGAGATATTACTTGCTCTGGGAAGAATTACTGTAATAACCTTTCTTAGTTTTGTAAAACTAAGACAAGTAGACAATAAGGCCGTTTGTGTTTGTTTGTTTTTTTTTAATGGTGACAAAGCATATCTCTTTCAAAATTCCTTGTTAGGAAGCTGACCAAAAAATATGGGTGTATAAACCCTGGATGGTTTAGTGGGGCATCTGGTTCTAGCAGCAGAGGACTGAGGCTGAAGGCCCCTCTGCTTAGCACCCCCAGGGCAGGTGCATGACTTGGCAGCAACAGTTAAGAGTGTGCTTAGTTAAGGGGGTTTAGTGTCAAGCTTTGGCCCAGCCCTTAAGTGTCAGAGATAAACAGTGAGCATACGTGGTGGGAAAAGTCCTCCCGAGAAGTGTTGCTGCAAGGAGTGAGTCATCGTAACACCTCAGGGAGCACCTACCTGTTTCCAACTGGTTTAGCCTGTGACCCTGACAGATGCATTGACACCAAAAAACACAGGGCAACCTCGTTTGAGCCATAGCAGATAAAGTAGTGTGTGCTAATCTCACCATATGAGTGTAGAATAGGTAGATGACAGATGGACCGATAGAGATAGGAAGAAAGAAGGAAAGAAAGGAACAAAGAGGGAGGGGTGGAGGAGGGGAGTTTGGGGATAGAGAAGAAATTGGAATTCTGCATATAATTTTAAATGGATTCATAGATGATATAGGACTTCCCAGGTGGCACTAGTGGTAAAGAATCTGCCTGCCAATGCAGAACCCAAGAGACATGTGTTAGATCCCTGGGTCTGGAAGATCCCCTGGAATAGGTCGCAAAGAGTCAAACATGACTCAGCAACTGAGCACACACACACACACACACACACTGATAATATAAAACAATTAATTTTTGAATAGTGAATTTGATTTTTGGAATATATCAAAATTCATACAGAATTACATCAGCAAATATGTTGTGTAACCAATGCAACTAATCTTTTTTTATTGGGAGGGGACGAAAACCAATGCAAATATGAAGTTAACAAAATTGATGTCTTAGAAATTGATGTCTTAGAAAGCTGCTCTGATGGCAGAATCAAAAGAAAAGATCCATCTTTGCAGTTTTCATCAATAGGGAATAGCTTTGAAATAAAAATATGATTTACTTTTAAAGCATGTATTCAAGTTAAGGTCACTGTTTTGAAATTTGGTAAAATAAAGAGAAGGGATCAAGCATTTATCCTGTCTTTCTATGTGTATTTATGTACCTCAGGAAAAACAACTGATGAGGGAAACTTTCTCTACAGAAGAAGACAAAAGGATAGAATTAATATTCCAGTTTTCTGTACCCTCTAATAAATAAATGAATCTAAGAGAATAATCATCAAAAGTTGGTAGTATTACAAAAAAGAGAGACCAGGCATTCTGTGTCTCCCAAAGAAAGTACGCACTGCTGCCTATGAAGTAGTCTTGCCGTGAAATTAACGTAGAGTGTGCTCAAGCCTCAGGCGCAAACAACTAGTTTAATATATAAACAGGAGGAGAACACACACAACACCACACTGACCAGTCTGCAACATCCAGACTGCAGAAAAGTGTCCGACTCTTTGCAACCCTCCAGACCATAACCCACTAGGCTCCTCTGTCCATGAGATTCTCCAGGCAAGAATACTGGAGTAGGTTGCCGTGTCCTCTCCAGGGAATCTTCCCGACCCTGGGATCGAATCCACATCTCTTGCAGCTCCTGCATTGCAGGAGAATTCTTTACCGCTGAGCCACATACATTAATTCTTATATTTTAGAGAATATACCCAAATATTCATGAAATAGTAAGATACCTAGGATTTGTTCCAAAATGTTTAGCAGGGAAGTGGTGAGGAAAGGATAAATGAAACACGACTGGCCATGAATTGGAAGCCATGGAGATTATGGATGATGATGGATACACAGAGATTTATTACATTAATGTACTTTTCTATAAGTTTAAAATTTTCAATAAACCAGATTTTTCCTAAAGGAAAATAATAGAAATTTTCAAAAATGCCATACCACTTATAATAATAATAATACCAAATGAAACAAATCCATTAAAAGATGTGCAAAACCTAAATAAATAAGAAAACATATAATATTCATGGACAATGTGAGTTCAATGCTGAAAAGATATCAATTCTTTCTAAAATGACCTATAAATTCAAAGTGCTCTCAATCAAAACTTTAACAGCATTATTTGAGGAATATGACCAGCTGATTTTAAAATCTGTACAGATTAACAAAGGGCTAAGAATAGTCAAGACACTCCTAAAGGGGTCTTTCCTTGTGGTCTGGTGGTTAAGATTCCACATTTCCAATTCAGGGGGCATTGGGTTTGATTCCTGGTCAGGAAACTAGGGTCCCACATGGTACACTAGAAAAAAAGAAAAAGAAAAAAAAGATACTTCTGATGAAGAATGTAGGGGAGATTTCCCTACCATATATCAAGGCTTGTAATCAAGTTACAGCAATTAAGATAGTGGGGAGGAATAAATTAGGAATTTGAGATTAGCAGATACATACTACCATAAATAAAATAGATAACAAACAAAGTCCTACTGCAGAGCGCAGGGAACTATGTTCAATATCTTGTAACAACCTAGAATGGAAAAGAATATGAAAAAGGATGTATCTGAATATATTCAGAATATATCTGAAGAGAATATAACTGAATCACTTTACTATACACCAGAAACTAACACAACATTGTAAACCAACTTTACTTCAATTTAAAACAAGTTTTTTAAAAGGTAGTATGAAATAAGACAGAGAAAGAGAAAAAAATTGATCAGTGCAACTGAATAAAGAGCCCAGAGACAGGGTCACATCTGTATGAAAACTAGACGTGGTTCCCAGATAAGTGGAAAAATGAAGGAAATAGTCTATAAATGGTGTTGGTCAGTTAATTAACCACTAGGAAACTGGATCTTTCTTTTATGCCATGTACAGAAATTGATTTTAAATGAATAATAACCTGAATATTTTTTAAAAAACTCTGTTTTGTTTAATAAAATATATTGTATCTTTGTGACCTTAGGAAACAGGAAAATTTGTTTTGAAACATGGAAAAGCATTAGTCATAAAGAACAGGAAAATAGTTATAAATGGAACTACATTAAAGTTAAGAAGTTCTGTTCATTTGATAATTATTTTAAAAGCGAAAATCCAAGCCACTAATTAGGGAGTTATTTGCAGCACAGTTATTTTAAAAGTTTATTTTAAAAAGAATTATCTAAAATACATATAAAAAACTTTTAAAATGATGAATAAGCATAAAAAAACTCATCTTTGTTTGTAATAAGGGAAATATAAATTAAAAACATAGTGAGATATGATTTTAAAGCTACTGAATTGGCAAAAATCAAAATTCGACAATACCTAGTATTGGCAAGGTGGTAGAACAAGATGAAAAATGTAAAGATTCAAAAGTATTTTGGAAAATAAGTTGGCATTATTTTAATCAAGGACTAGTCATATACTTTATCACCCAGTTCTAATCCTGAAGAAAATGTGTACATGCCTTGGAGAAAATACATCCTTTGGAAGAAATGTGAAAGAATGTTCAAAGCAGCCTTGATTATAAGGATGGATAGATAAGTAGAGGGGTGGATGGAGAGAGAGAGAAAAAAAAAGCCAAATGTTTATTGACAGGAAAACAAATTCTGATACATCTCCCAGGTGGAATACCACATAGCAACAAGGCTCAAGAAACCACAACTACACACACTGACATAGAGGAACCTTAGAAATATAATGTTCAGGGATGAAAGCAAGTAGCAGAAGATAGCATAGAGTTTGATGCCATTTTATAAATCTCAAAATCAACCCAAACTAAACTATGCTGCCGCTGCCAAGTCGCTTCAGTCGTGTCCGATTCTGTGCAACCCCATGGACTGCAGCCTACCAGGCTTCTCTGTCCATGGGATTCTCCAGGCAAGAACACTGGAGTGGGTTGCCATTTCCTTCTCCAATGCATGAAAATGGAAAGTGAAAGTGAAGTCACTCAGTCGTGTCTGACTCTTAGCGACCCCATGGACTGAAGCCCACCAGGCTCCTCCATCCATGGGATTTTCCGGGCAACAGTACTGGAGTGGGGTGCCATTGCCTTCTCCAAACTAAACTAAAGGCCCTTCAAATAGGGAGAGGAAAACACCCTTCCTTCACTGTTTCGGCTGCTTCACTCTCCTCTGTCTCTTCCTTCTCCATCAATAATTAACTAGAGGACCTCTCTGGTGGTGCAGTGGATAGGAATCCACCTGCCAACATAAGGGACATGGGTTTGATCTTCCCTGGTCCAGATCCCACGTGCCAAGGGCAACTAAACCCAGGGGGCTACAACTAAAGAGCCCGAGTGCTGCAAATTCTGAAGCCCGTGCGCCTAGAGCCCGTGCACCACAATAAGAGAAGCCACCACAGTGGGAAACCTGCACACCTCAATGAGGACCCAGTGCAACCAAAAATAAATAAATACAGAATTTTAAAGAGTAATTAATTAAATAAGGTAATTCTTACCCACCCTTCTAGTCTTAAGTCTCCTCCTCAGTCCCTTGTTATACATTCCCAGGGTACATTATAATCTTTCTTTCTAACAGGTCTTGAACTGACCATGCTATCAACTTCTTGAAGGTAGATATTGTTGCTGTGTTATTCACCACTGAATCTTGATCTCTAGCACAGAATGTGACACATTGAAGTGAATCAGTTCAGTTCAGTTCAGTCGCTCAGTCGTGTCCGACTCTTTGTGACCGCATGAATCGCAGCACACCAGGCCTCCCTCTCCATCACCAACTTCCAAAGTTCACCCAAACTCATGTCCATTGAAGTGAATAAATGCACAAACAATCATGAATAAACACATCTTGAATGCATAAATGAAAATTGCTGTGCAACTGTCCATTTATATTTGTATCCAGTATTATTTCCGCTTCCTAGGTGGCGCTTGTTAAGAACCCTCCTGCCAATGCAGGAGACGTAAGACACTGGTTCGATCCTTTACTTGGGAAGATCCCTGGAGAAGGGCATGCCATCCCACTCCAGTACTCTTGCCTGGAGAATCCCATGGACAAAGGAGCCTGTCGGTCTACAGTCTATAGGGTCCCAAAGCATTGGACACAACTGAAGCAACAGCATGCATACATTATTAGTTCAGCATTTACACCTTGGGGAATGCACATGAAAGCTGAATTTTTGCAAACGAGTTCATTATATAATAGTTTACAATATGATTTTAGATCCCATAGTCAAATCTTAGGCCTGGCACCAAAATCTTCTGCAATGAATTTCCAGATCTCCTACGTTTGTCAAAAACTTCATGAATGTGGCAAAGAAGAAAGGTGCGTTATCACCATCCAAAATGCCAAGAGACTTTTTCACACGTTTGGTGATTTTAAAAAAAGTTTAAAGTTGTGATTTTTATCACTATCTGCCTGTGCTCAGCATAAAGTGAGAGCTAATAGCCTGAATTTTTCTATGATAATAATAGTGTTGATCAACAGTTGCTACTTCACTTGACTCTGACATAAAATATGTTAAGCTGAAAAGGTATGTTAAAATACATTTTTGAAAGCATTCTAAGCAAGTGCTAACTTTTCTAAAAGCAGATTTATAGTAAAACTCTGAAGCCTGGGTTTATTTTCACCTAATCTAACAGCAAATGTTTTTGAATAAAATATGAATTTCAATATAAGATATATTGGGATAATATATTGGGATTAAATGAAGATCCCCTAGAGAAAGAATAGGCTACCTACTTCAGTATTCTTGGGCTTCCCTTGTGGCTCAGCTGGTAAAGAATCTTCCTGTAATACGGGAGACCTGGGTTTGATCCCTGGGTTGGGAAGATCACCTAGAAAAGGAATGGCTACCTACTCCAGTATTCTGGCCTGGAGAATTCCATGGACGGTATTAGTCCATGGGGTCACAGAGAATAGGACATGATTGAGTGACCTTCACTTCACTTCACTTCAATGGCAATGTGACAGAATGGAAAAGACATTTGGCTAATTGCTTGAAGACCCAAGCTCTCATTCCAGCTTTATCTCTAACTAGGAGAAGGCAATGGCACCCTACTCCAGCACTCTTGTCTGGAAAATCCCGTGGAAGGAGGAGCCTGGTGTGCTGCCGTCCATGGGGTCGCACAGAGTTGGACACGACTGAAGTGACTTAGCAGCAGCAGCAGCCATGTAACTACTAACCAGTCATTTTATCTTTCTGGGTCTTGGCTTTACAATATGCAAAATAAAGAGATTCATCAAGTACTTTAGCAATAATCAAAAATTCAAAATTATGCATCCTACAAAATTTTATTATGTAGGACGGGGAGGCCTGGCATCTTGTAATTCATGGGGTCGCAAAGAGTCGGACACGACTGAGCAACTGAACTGAACTGAACTGAACTGAGGTATCCTATCTTTGGGAGGATCTGCTCCAACTTTGCTTAAGCCGGAAGCAGTGGTCATCTATTCCAATATTTTTCCTGGCAGGACCATCAGTCAATTTCCATTCTTGTTCTGGGGCAATCACTTCCAAAGACAGAGACTTAAGAGGTTTGTGCTGGTAGAGACCCCTTGTGGGCACTTATCTCCCCCTGAGCCAGTGAGCCCACTGGCCTCCCAGGATGGGACATGGACCTCACAGCCAAGAAGGCAGGGTGCTCTCCAGACTGCTGTGCACAGGAGATGGGTTGCCAGAAGTACTTCTGAAGGCATTTTCCACAAGAGCCACTCCATCCTGGGAGCAATGATACTTCTAGTTTTCATGAATTTGAATGCAGGTATGTGTGGGCTTTCCAGGTGGCTCAGAGGTTAAGAATCTGCCTGTCAATGCAGGAGACAGGGGTTCAATCCCAAGGTCAGGAAGATTCCTTGGAAAAGGAAATAGCTACCCACTCCAGTATTCTTGCCTGGGAAATCCCTTGGACAGAGGAGCCTGGTGGGCTATAGTTGATGGGATCGCAGAGAGTCAGACACAACTGAGCATGCACACATGTAAATTTTAGATTTTGAGAGTTTATGTTTCTCCCCGAAGAGCTGTTTGATGGGGCTTTCCTGGTGGTTCAGTGGTAAAGAACCCATCTGCCAATGCAAGAGACATGGGTTCGATCTCTGGTCCAGGAAGATCCCATGTGCTGTGGAGGCAACTAAGTCCCTGTGCCAAAACTACTGAGCCTGTGCTCTAGAGCCTGGGAGCTGCAACGACTGAGCTCACGTGCCTGGAGACCATGCTCTGACCATCAACAAGAGAAGCCTCTGCAATTAAAAGCCCACGCACTGCAAATAGAGAGTAGCCCCCGTCGGACAGGACTGAGCGACTTCACTTTCACTTTTCACTTTCATGCATTGGAGAAGGAAATGGCAACCCACTCCAGTGTTCTTGCCTGGAGAATCCCAGGGACAGGGAAGCCTGGTGGGCTGCTGTCTATGGGGTTGCACAGAGTCGGACACGACTGAAGCAACTTAGCAGCAGCAGCAGCAGCATTGCAACTAGAGAAAAACCCATGTAGCAATGAAGACTCAGCACAGCCAAAAATAAACATTGTAAAGCAACTATATTCCAATTTTTAAAAATTCATAAAAAGCAAAGAGCTGATTGAGCCCAGAAGCCTCATTCTATCACCATAGACAAAAGAAAAGGTATTTTTCCACAAGAGCTACCCCATCCTGAGGACAATGACACTTCCAGTGAGAGAGCTGAGGACATCATTTCAAGCCCCTGTGCCTCCGTTATAAAGAATTCATGTACCAAAGAGCCCTTCTCTGAGAGTCAATTTTCTTCCATCCCTTAAAGGAAAGGGAATACGAATGGGGGACCCCTTTATAGTACTTTCAAAATTGTTATTTACATGGAGAAATGAGTGTCACTTGTCTTTCTGATGGTTTCTTTGGGCTTTCAGGACTGGTGGGGAACTGTGGGATGAGGGGTAAGAGGAATTAGGACAAAACTTGGTTTTGAGAACTTGTGTACAGTAATCTCTGCAAGCTTCTAGCTTCCCCACTTCTTCACATTGGTATACAGTCACGTGGAATAGTCAAAAACACTCAGGGTTTGTGATGAAGCTACTTCATCCATTTATTTATTGAATGTTCACTACATGTTAGCGTTGCCCATAGGGCTGGACATCAATACAGTACAGTACAAACAGTACAATACAATGATTAATAAAGAGCTGCCCTTAATGAACTGATAATCTACTGAAGGAAAATGATTAATATACAGGAAATTATAATACAACATGATAAGCTCAGGTGTGTGTGTGTGTGTAAAGTATATATATACTTTAAAGTTCTCCTGAGAGTCGTGAAGATGTTTTGAATAAATAGACATACCCACTTTTCGTACAAAAAGATTTAAAAAATCATTATTCTAAATATAACTATCTTCCCATAATTCACCTATAAGCTTATCACAAACCCACCTAAAAAGCCACCAGGACTTTCTAACTAATTAAGCTATTTCCCTCCAATAAAAAAAAAAAATTTTAAAGCTGTTTTCAAATATCATGCTGCTACTGCTAAGTTGCTTCAGTCGTGTCCGACTCTGTGAGACCCCATAGATGGCAGCCCACCAGGCTCCTCCATCCCTGGGATTCTCCAGGCAAGAACACTGGAGTGGGTTGCCATTTCCTTCTCCAATGCATGACAGTGAAAAGTGAACGTGAAGTTGCTCAGTCGTGTCTGACTCTTAGCGACCCCATGGACTGCAGCCTACCAGGCTCCTGCGTCCATGGGATTTTCCAGGCAAGAGTACTGGAGTGGGGTGCCATCGCCTTCTCCGTTTCAAATATAGAGAAAAGAAAATGTTTTAAAATACTCAAGAGACATTTTTTAAGCAGAGAAAGGAGGGATCAGCCCTACTGCATAAAAAAGGTAGTATCAAGTTACTATAAAAGAAACAAGTCAGTGGACCAGAACAAAGTGCAGAAATAGACTCAAAAATACGTGAAAAATGAGTCTATGCCGAAGTGGCATTTCAGAGCACTGGGTAAAAGAGGACCCATTTTATATCATTTACAGATTCAGCACATATGCAATTACATGTGTGTGTTTTAGTCACTTGGTCGTGTCTGACATTTTGCAACCCCATGGACTGTAGCCCACCAGGCTCCTCTGTCCATAGAATTCTCCAGGCAAGAATGCTGGAGTGGGCAGCCACTCCCTTCTCCAGGGGATCTTCCTGACCCAGGGATCGAACCTGGGTCTCCTGCACTGTAGGAAGATTCTTTACTGTCTGAGCCATGCAATTATAGTGCACAGCTAATGTCAGCCCTTTCACTGTTTGAGGCTTTAAATGATCTTACTAAACTGGTAGGTGCCTTTGGATGAGCAAGCTCTTGTTCACTCTAACAACTCGGGTGGAAAATGATCCCAAGCTGGCAAAAGGAATTTAGTTTATGTCATGTTGAGTTAATCTTCCTCTACTGATTTGATTTTCCAAATTAAAAGTGATTATTGCATTTCTTCTTAATTGGTTAATAGTTTGTAAATGATCATTAGTGTCTCTAGTGTGAAGGAATTGTTTTCAGTTAATTTTTTGTATATAATGCATGAAATAGAAAGCTAAATTTTCATCTTTCCAATTTGATTTCAAAGAGTAATTGGAACCTGTAAAAGAAATGCTTCATCCATCAAAAGATCTATATACTCAGTTCAATATATGCCAGAAAGTGTGCAAAATGCTGGAAATACAACAATGGATATACTTGGATGCTCCTACTCTAGTAGGAATGAAAGCCAAGAGCAGGGACTTCCCTGTTGGTTCTGTGGTTAAGACTCTGCGCATCCACTATGGGAGGCCTGGGTTCCATCCCTGGTTGAGGAGTTAAGATCCCACAAGCCTTGCGGTATGGCCAAAAGTAAAAATAAACAGAAAAAGCCAAGGATACAAATGATTATATAATGAAAATAGGAAAGTGCAGTTAGAGAAGGCTAGGCTTCTTCTGGCCTGTGGTGGGACAAAACAGTGGTGAATGGAGAGAAATGTCAGGAAGCAACTTCCCTAGTACATGACACCACAAACTCATGATTCTAAGTCTGCTGTATATACAGATGCACATGGGCTAGTTAAAGCTTCTGAGCCATGCACACACAGGTACTGTGTCTAACCAACGGACAACTAACCACTGTGTATTGATAATAGTCCATGAGATTTGCAGACACTCTAAGGTGGCACTGTTTTTTCCAGCATTAGCCCTCCCGGATCTTGGGGGGAAAGACTATACAGCATGATGAAAAAATGAAAAACTTTATAGAGTCATCAGGATGTGAGGTCATCTTCTGATTCTGCCACTTGACTATTTGGTTATTCTTATTTAAGCAGGCTACCAGCAAGCTGTAGGACAGTACCCACAGGTGTTTTGGCCCTGAGAGGTACGACAGAGGTTGGAAGATCCTGTCAAAGACTCACCTCTCCCTTCCCACATACTAAAATGTGCTAGGCCTAGTTGGTTTCAGAGTTGGCCAGCAAACCCATGAAAGGACGCTCAACATTGCTCATTATTGGAGAAATGCAAATCAAAACTACAGGAGGGTATCACTTCACACCAGACAGAATGGCCATCATCAAAAATCTACAAACAATAAATGCTGGAGAGCATGTGGAGAAAAGGGAACCCTCTTACACTGTTGGTGGGAATGTAGATCGATGTAGACACTATGGAGAGCAGTGTGGAGATTCCTTTAAAAACTAGGAATGGAACTACAGTATGACCAAGCAATCCCACTACTGGGCGTATACGCTGAGAAAACTGTAATTCAAAAAGTCACATGTACCCTGGTGTTCATTGCAGCACTGTTTGCAATGGCCAGGACGTGGAAACAGCCTGGATGTCCATCAGATGAATGGATAAAGAAGTTATGGTATATAGATACAACGGAATATTACTCATAGCTGATTCACATTGTTGTACAGCAGAAACAAGCACAATATTGTAAAGCAATTATCCTCCAATTAAAGATGTATTTTCAAAAATTGTAGTGCATGGTCTAGAGTGGGTGTTTAAAAAAAAAAAAAGAACATATTGTCAAGGAGTTACTCCTCCCTTCCTACATACCAAAATATGCTAGGTCTAGCTTGTTTCAGAGTTGAATAATTTCAGACCTCCACGGAGCCTTTGTTAAGCTTTCAGAATATGAAGATAGACAGTTTTTAACTTCTCTTTGTGAAGGCAATAATGATAAAATTAGTTTAGAAAAGGGAAAATACAGATTAATTCCACTTATTGGTGCAAAAATGCAAAACAAAGTACCAATAAACAGAATCCAGCAGTATATCAAAAGAATAATACACCATATCAAATGGGTATTATTCAAGAAATTTAAGAAATGTTCAATATTTTTTAAAAGATTAATATAATTCCTAGCTTCAAGGTTAAAGGAAAATATGTGATCTGAATAGATGCTGAAAAGACTTTTGACAAACTGCATTATCCATTCCAAATGCTTAGAAAACATTGCCAAAACAGGAAGAGAAATGTGTGTTTTAATATGATAAAAGCATATGTTTTAAACTTATAGCATCATTATGCTTTAGTGGTGAAACATTAGACAAGGATGTCTGCTCTTTCCCCTACTACCTAACATTATTCTGGAATTTCAAGCCAATGAAGTAAAACAAAAGAACAAAATAGGAAGTAGAAGCATTGCAAAGGCGGTAACTGCTTAATGCTTTGGTAAAGAAATTAAACTGGACCTTATCTTAGTCTTTATATCAAAATAGATTTTGTATATATTAAAATTTTAAGTGTCAAAAACCCCATAAAATAACTAACAATTGTTTTTTATAATATTGGATGAGGAGAGCTTTCCTAACTATGACACAAAAGCACAGAACCATAAAGAAAAAATTAATGGATTTAACTACATTTAAGCATAAAGCTTTTGTGGAGACAAAAAAGCACCATTAATAAGCCTGAAGGTCTGGATAAAAAGTAAAAAAAAAAAAAGAAAAAAGAAATTAGACATTCTAATAGATAAAAGGCAAAGAACATGTAGCAGAGAGAGAGAGGGAAGGGGGGAAGGAAGGAGAGAGAGGAAGAGAGAAAGGATTTTCACCATTTGAATGAAGTACTGCATGTTTATTTCACTATTGCAAGGAAATATAAGATAGCTGGCTATGAGATTGATAAAATAAAAGAGACTGACAATCCTTGTGTTGGTGAGAATGTAGTAGGACTTGAATTTATCTGATTTTGGTGGGGGTATAAATTTGCTTTTTTTTTTTGCCAGATCTTAGTTCCGCTGCTGCTGCTGCTGCTAAGTCACTTCAGTCGTGTCCGACTCTGTGTGACCCCATAGACGGCAGCCCACCAGGCTCCCCCGTCCCTGGGATTCTCCAGGCCTAGTTCCCCTACCAGGGATCAAACCCTGGACCCCAGCAGTCAGAGTGCCGAGTCCTAACCACTGGATCTCCTCCAGTGTTTAGGGTTAGATTCCTCCTGGATCTAACTGGGTTAGGAATTCCCAGTATAACTTTTCTGAAGGTGAGCCTTGAAGTATTTAGTAGACTTTAAAATACTAATATCCCATGTCTTTGGATAAGGGAGAAATTTTGTAAAAATGGGATACTCTTTCTCAGTATTTACTAAAGCTGCTCATAAACATAACTTGCTGCTGCTGCTGCTAAGTCGCTTCAGTCGTGTCCGACTCTGCGTGACCCCAGAGACAGCAGCTCACCAGGCTCCCCCATCCCTGGGATTCTCCAGGCAAGAACACTGGAGTGCGTTGCCATTTCCTTCTTCAATGTATGAAAGTGAAAAGTGAACGTGAAGTCGCTCAGTCATGTCCGACTCCTAGCAACCCCATGGACTACAGCCTACCAGGCTCCTCCGTCCATGGGATTTTCCAGGCCAGAGTACTGGAGTGGGGTGCCATCGCCTTCTCCAAAACATAACTTAGGACTCAGCAATTCCTCTCCTAGGTATATACCTAGAAAAAGGGTGCATGTATGCACCAAAAGACATCTGCAAGAATGTTCTTAAGTCCAACCTAGATATAATCTAATTTTCCAGTAGAAGACATGAGTACATTTTAGCATTTCACACAATGAAATGGTAATGGAAATTAACAAACAACTGCCACTCAAAAATACAGATGAATCTCTAAAATGTTGGAGGAAAGGTCAGGCATTAAAAAAGTACACAGTGCCTGATTCCATTTAAAAAGTTCAAAAGCAGGCATAACAGTCTGATGCTGGAAAACAGGGTAGTAATTCCTTTAGGGAGGGGCAGGGAGTCCCTGGGATAAGGGCAGAGGAATGGCTTCTAGGTAGGAATAATGTTTTATTTATTGACCTGTGTGTGCTCTATTCATGAAAATTCTTCAAAGCTTCACGCTTAGATTTGTACACCTTACACTATTCTGATGTATGTTATTAAATTTTAAGGTGTTTCAATGTGCATACTCTTTGAACTATTAAAGAATCCTGCTAAAGAAACTTATCCTACAAATATAACAGGTCAAATGTGCAACCTTGTATCATAGTACTATTTATCACTAGAAAAGTTGAAACAATCTAAAGTCTATCAAAATAGGATTGGTTAATTATAGAATATTATATACCCATCCTTGGTGGCTCAGACAGTAAAAAAAAAAAAAAAAAAAAACCTCTGCCTGCAATGCAGGAGACTGGGGTTTGATCCCTGGGTTGGAAAAGTCCCCTGAAGCAGGAAATGGCAACCGCCTCCAGTATTCTTGCCTGGAGAATTCCATGGACAGAGTAGCCTGGCGGGCTACAGTCCATGGGGTCTCAAAAAGTCAGACACACCTGAGTGACTAACACTTTCATGCCTTATTTTAACATAGAGTGACTTGAATACTCACTGTGATAGGCAGAATGAGGGTGCCCAAAAGATGTCCATGCTCGAATCCCGGGAAACTGTGAATGTGTTACCACTCAGAGCCCAAGAGATTTTGCAAATGTGATTAAGTGAAAAAACTTTGAGGTGGAGAGATAATCCAAGTGGACCCAATCTTATCTTATCACAGGAGTCTAAAATTGGAGACTTGCTTTCCTAGCTGTAGTTAGAGAGGGATGTCATTATGAATGAAGAGTCAAAGAAATACAATGTTTCTGGCTCTGAAGATGGGGGAGGGAACAACAGGCAGCCTCTAGAAGATGGAACAGGCATGTCCAGAAAGGAATGCAGGCCTGCTAACACTCTGAATTTAGCCCAGTGAGACCCGAGTCAGACTTAGGACCTAAAGGACCATAAGCTAATAAATTTGTGTTTTTTAGCCACTAAATTTGTGGCAATTTGTTAATAGGTACATGCTAAGTCGCTTCAGTCATGTCCTACTCTTTGTGACCCCATGGACTGTAGCCTGCCAGGCTCCTCTGTCCATGGGACTTCCCAGGCAAGAATACTGGAGTGGATTGCCGTTTCCTTCTCCAGGGGATCTTCTCGAGGCAGGGATTGAACCTGAGTTTTCCTGCAAGGCAGGAGAACTCTTCGCTGCTGAGCCACCAGGAAGTCTATTAACAGGTAGTTAATACACTCACTTTTTAGTTTTTGTTGTTGTGCACAGTTATGTCTGACTCTCTGCGACCCCATGGACTACAGAATGCCAGGCTTCCCTGTCCTTCACTGTCCCGGGAGTTTGCTCAAACTCAAGTCCATTGAGTTGATGATGTCATCCAACCATCTCATTCTCTGTCACCCCCTTCTCCTCCTGCCCTCAATCTTTCCTAGCATCAGGATCTTTTCCAGTAAGTCAGTTCTTCACATCAGGTGGCCAAAATATTGGAGCTTCAGCTTCAGCCATCAGTCCTTCCAATGAATATTCAGGGTTGATTTCCTTTAGGGCTGACTGGTTTGACCTTCTTGCTGTCTAAAGGACTCTCAAGAGTCCTTCCTGGTGGTTCAGATGGCAAAGAATCTGCTTACAATGCAGAACACCTGGATTTGATCCCTGGGTTGGGAAGATCCCCTGAAGAAGGAAATAGCTACCCACTCCAGTATTCTTGCCTGGAGAAAAAAATAGAGAAGGCTGGATTGTATAGTCCCCATAGTTCAGTAGTCTTGTGGTCTGTCAAGCTCTCTGTCCATGGGGTTACAAAGAGTCCGACATGACTAAGGGACTTTCATATGTAGATTTAGTTTTTGAGGGCTTTACAAATACTTTGTCTCACATCTAATTTTTTTTCTTGTTTGTTTTTGTACTTTTTGTTGGTTTGTGATGCTTTTCAGAAATGGAAAGCTTGAAGTAAAAATGAGTTCAAAACAATAGAATATGAGAAAATGACAATTTCCAGTATCTAATGGTTTACTGGGCAATCTATGCATAAAAAGGAGCCAAAATTTCTGAATGTGTCTGAGATGAAACAAAGCAAATAAAAACACACCAAGAGAACATCAGTCTCTGATTAGCGGCTGCTCCTCAAAATTGTCAAAGGCAATTTTTCTTAGGATATTTCTAAAGCTTACAATGAGCTCTTTTATAATGTAGCATTACACAGAGGCCTCGGCTCCAGAGCCCTGCTCAGACTCTGATCAGCCCAGTGGTCCATGTCCTGTTTCTTTTATTTTACTCTTAGATCCTAGAACAGAGCTCGCTTTCTTCTCTTCTGGGTAACTAACACCATCCAGCCTTCCCAGAAGGTGCTATTTCCCCAACCTGAGTGCGGGGCGGCCCATGTTTCCCGCTTCTTGTGCTAAGTCGCTTCAGTTGTGTCCGACTCTTTTCGACCCTATGGACTGTATCCTATGGCTTCTCTGTCCATAGGATTTTTTCCAGGCAAGAATACTGGAGTGGGTTGCTATTCCCGCTTCTTAGCTGCTTCTAAAGATAACACAGGGTTTCAATTCATTCACAGGTTTCTCCCTCTAAATGCTACAGTGAAACAAACAAGGAGAGACAAAAGCAGCAAATGTGGGAAAGATCTTACAGCCTACAGCTCCTAACTGATTAAAAACATAACTGCTGAGAAGCAACAGACACACAAAGGATATGAAAAATTTAATAACTGGAAAAATAATAAGTGGCTGTGTTGTTTGTGCATGAATATATATTCTATGGGCATACGTGTGTGTGTGTGTGTGTGTGTGTGTGTGTGTGTGTGTGTAACATATATAGTAACTCCAGCCCTGGACTTTTCTCTTTTTGCTCCATGGTAGGATTGAACAAGTTATTCAACGGTAACATTGGAAGAAGCCTTAGGGGTCATTTAGTTCAACCTCCACATTTTGCCAAGGAAAGATTGAAAGCCAGACAGAGGGAGATTTGTCTGTCCTTTGACTTCTTTTTCTTTGCTTTTCAATCTTTTCCCATCAGCAGCACATCAACCGAATGATCGGATGAGATTATTCAGTCTGGGGTCATTCTCTTCCTTATTCTTATTAACCATGACAATCTTTCTTTAATGCCTTTCCCTCCTATCTAATCTTTAACACTATTAATCCATTTCTTTCATGATTAGCCTTTGCTTGACTCTTCTTTTATAGATAAACTGAGTCATCATCAGGCATTTTGCTAGAAGTCAGCCTTGTTCTATGTCCAGCCCATAGAAGTCTGTGACTTTCTATCTTATCCTATCTCCTGCATCAAAGGTTTTTGTTGATCTAACTTTCTTATCATGTCAAGTGTTAATCTTCTTTCAGCAATAGAGGAATTGCCAAACTAAAGTACTTTGGAAACATGAATACACTGACCTGTCATTTCAAAGTCATCACACAACCAAAATCCTACTTGTCCTATAGACACATCTCTACTGAAAATGTGAAAGCAGAGTCCCAAGTCTCCAAAGTCATGGAAATCTGGCGATCCTCAGAAACAATGCAATGAGAAAATGGCAGGCCCTGCAACTTCACTCTGAGACTTAACCCAAACTCGGTATGTGTGCATGCTCAGTCATTTCAGTCGTGTCTGACTCTTTGCAACCCTATGGACTGCAGCCCGCCTGGGTCCTCTGTCCTTGGCATTCTCCAGGCAAGAATACTGGAGTGGGTTGCCATGCCCTTCTCCAGGTAATCTTCTTGACCCAGGAATCAAACCGGCATCTCCTCCTGTGTTTCTTGCATTGCAACCGGATTTTTTACCGCAGAGCCACCAGGGAAGCCCCCAAACTTGGTATAAAAAATAATAATAGCTAATATTTACCCAGTGCTTACAATATGTTAGTTATTATTCTAAGTGCTTTACATAGATTTTCTGTTTTAATTCTATGAGTTCAGAGAAATTATTTCCTCTATTTCATATATGGGAAAATGTGAGCAGAGAGCAGTTAAGCTATTTGTTCAAACCCCACAAACAGGAAATGGTGGAGCCAGGATTTAAGAGAGTTGAGTCTAGTCTCCTATAACTTGTCTTATAAGGAGCTAACATGAATCAACCTCCACCCATTCTTTGAATTGGAAAAGAGCATCCTTGGAGGCATGGCCTACATACCAGGGAGATCCCATAGTTTAAGGCTCCAATAAGCATATACAACAGCTTTCAAGGCACCTGAAGTGGCTACATGCTTTTTAGTCTTTTCAAGTCCCAGAGGAAAGTTCCCCAGCGTGCCAGAGACTTCTGGTGAGTCCGATGAGTCAGCAGTGCTGTCAGGAAGGACAGCTTCTAAACTGCCTTCCCAACCTTAGGTGTACTTTCTAGTAAGTCGGTTAGCTCTTAGAAGTTCAGCTCAGAGCTTTAGGTCTAACTAAACTCCTGGATCTGCCCTTGCCTCTCCAGGACTTTGTTGCAGCCTAGAGTCTCATTTTGCAGTCGCTCAGAACTGGAAATCAACCCTGAACACTCATTGGAAGGACTGATACTGAAGCTGAAGCTCCAATACTTTGGCCACCTGATGGGAAGAGCTGACTCATTGGAAAAGACTCTGATGCTGGGAAAGACTGAAGGCAGGAGGAGAAGAGAATGACAGAGGATGAGATGGTTGGATGGCATCACCGACTCAGTGGACATGAGTTTGAGCAAGCTCCGGGAGATGATGGACAGGGAAGCCTGGAGTGCTGCAGTCCACGGGAGATGAGCAACTGAGCAGCTGAGCAACAGAATTGGAATTAGACCACCTGCCTGAGGTGCTTAGACTGTACACACAGCTTGTAAGGACTGCCAACCATGAAGTGCAGCTGCAAAGCAAACCTAGTCATTTCCACCGGAAGTTAGTCCCCAAAGGAAACATGAATGCTACAGCAGACTCATATACTACCCAAACTACCTTTGGACAATTACTTTGCCATTTTGGAACGTTCACTAATCAAAGCCAGGGTGGAAGCTTTCGTCCACTTCTATACTTCTGAATATGACATATTTGGAAATGATTTCTAACCCATTTCTCCAACAGTTGCCTCTCTTACTAGCACCTGATTTATATTTGCAACTTGGACTAAAGCAAAACACATTTTCTTCTTTATCTTACTGAAGAGCACCACTATGCCCCAAGTTAGAGAAACCCAGAACGCTGGGAATTAACCAAAGCCCTTTGCACCTAACATCAAATCCAACGGTAAGTACAAGCCCTGTAGATTTTCTGAAATGGCCTTTGAATCCATTTCCTGTCCTTCTTTTTCATTGCTCTTATTCCGGTTCGAGCCCTAATCCACTCCAATAAGCTCTCAATCCATGTCTACCTCCATGTCTTCTGCTTTCAGTTCATCTCTCCATCACTGCCCTGGACCGTTTTCCCCAGTTTCAGATGTAGCTGGGTCATTGCTCTGTTTAATTACCTTGTGTGTCTTTCTATGACTATAATCCAAAAATTTCATGTGGCATCTAACTTCTGTCACTGTCTAGTTTGACCTACATTTTGGCTCATCTCCTGCCACCAGTCTGTATCAGCTCTTCCCATACCCAGGCAGAGTAATTCTCTCCATCACGAGGTTCTCATCTCATCAGCATTTATGCCATTTATCATATTGCAGTATACCATTTTGTGTGTCTGTTGCTCCCTTTTCAAAAGCATACGCACTTGAGGAAGGAAGCTCTTGTTCAACACTCCTTTCCAAACACTAAGCACAGGACGTGGCATTTACAAAGTACTTAACTAATATTTGCTGAATAAATCACTAAAGACAGTGGTGCCAAAATTTGTGTTGACCATCAAGAAAAACGTTTCTGTGTACTTACTCTCGTATATCAATTAATCGATAATTAATTTAAAATAGAAGGTCAAAAAATAATTGCCATGGATGAATAGATAAATGATACACACACACACACACACACTGAATATTATTCAGTCATAAAAAAAGAAGGAAACCCTGCCACTTGCAAAGACGTGGATGAACCCAGAGGGCATTACACTGAATGAAATAAATCAAAGACAAATACTGTATGGCATCACTTACATGTGGGAGTTTTTAAAAAGACGATTTTGCACAGAAGCAGAGTGGAGTGGGAGTTGCCAGAAGTTGAAGGAAGGAGGGGACAGGGAGATATAGGTCAAAGGGAACACACTTTCGGTTATAAAAGAGTAAGTTTTGAGGTTTCAATGTACAGCATAGCAATGATACTAGCTAATGATTCAGTACAGTACACTTGAAAATTGCTGACAGTAGATCTTAAGCATTCTTTTTCTTTAAGCATTCTCAAGTTAACAATGTACAGTGATGGATGTGCTAATTGTCTTGATCTTGGGAATCATGCCACAATGTATACATACATTAAACCATCATGTTGAATACTATAAATATGCACAGTTGTATCTGTCAATTATTCCTCAACACTATTGGGAAGGGTAAATTAATAAATAAATGTAAGAAACATTATGGACTTTAAAGCTAGATACGTGGTTGAAAATCCTAGCACTGAGATCGAGCATTGTCAGCTAGACGATTATGGACAAGTCTGTTAAGCTCTCCAGCACATTTTTTCATCTGTAGAATCTGGATAATAATACACCTCATGGGGGGTGGGGTGGCGATTAAAGGAAAGATACGTGTGACGTGTGTGTGTGTGTGTGTGTGTGTGTGTGTGTGTGTGTGAAGCAATTTGCCTCTATGACCAACACAAGGTTGCTTTTAACAGATGATGGTGGGCTAACTTGAGTAATTTGCAGCCTTTTTAGTCCTTTTTAATCCTGCTCTTGTGATTTAACTGAATTAAGCACTCTATAGCCAGGCTCTTAATAAGAAAAGAAGCTCATTTATTAGCCAGATGGACAACAAAGTAAAGATTAAAATGGCTGCAATTAACTAGATCCCCATTTCCCTGCTTTTGGCCACAGGATAAAACATTGTCAGAGATCCAAGCATTCCTCCTACATGGAAATACCTTATGACGGACCTGACATTGGGAGATCGTGGCAGGGGGACAGATCCTCATATTTTCTGTGTAAAAAGTAGGGTAGTGATTAAGATCTTGGGTTTTGGAGTGAGAGTTCCTGTTTCCAAATACCAGCTTAACAACTTCAAGCTTCTTAAACTCTATGCTTCAATTTCATCATCTGTAAAATGAGGCTAAAAGAAGTATCTATTTGGTAAGATTGTCATGAAACCAAAGCAAATAATATATTAGAGACATTCCTGGTATATGATAGTAAGTGCTGAGTAAATGTGATCTATGATGTGAATGATGCTATCATTTATCATCAAATTGGAACAGTTTTGAGTGAAAAGGTGCACTATTAGTAACGATGGCAGGGGCTTCCCAGGTGGCTCAGTGGTAAAAAATCCGCCTGCCAATGCAGGAAACATGGGTTTGATCTCTGGTCTGGGAAGACCCCACATGCCCGCAGAGCAACTACGGAGCCGCAACTACGGAGCCCGAGTGTACAACTACTGAAGTCCCCGCTCCCTGGACCGCGTGCTCCACGAGAGAAGCCACGGCAATGAGAAGCCTGTACCCTGCAACGAAGAGTAGCCCCCGCTCGCTCCGACTAGAGAAAAGCCCAGCAGCAACAAAGACCCAGCAAGGCCAAAAACAAATAAAATTATTTTTAAAAACTGTTTTAAAAAATAATTATGGTACCATAATAGGCTTAAATTAGGATTGTCTTGGTCAAACCCAGGAGCGGGATCACCCTCACTGTGATAATGTTGATGATGATGATGATGATACTGACGTCATACAGGGCAAGCCAGAGGAGCTTCCCATTACTCTCACTATGTACGTCTGACCCACCAGTGCCAGTCTAACTTCAGAACTGACACACAATCCTTTCCCTACTGTTTTCCACTAAGAATGTTCAACCTTTAGCTGCTCCACTAAGCTAAAAGGGAATGAAATAGATGCTGTTTTTCTCCTGAGACCAAAGCAAAAAAGATAACGTTTAAATATTAGTGTAAGCAATTCATTTTATTCGGAGAGTCCAGTTTAATAAATCACAATATTGCAGCTGAGACCTGCTGATTAGTATAAATTTACCCTTTAGCTCACAATACATATTTATTATCTAAGTTTTTGAACCTTATTATAGCCTTGAGGATCCTTTGGACTGCAAGGAGATCCAACCAGTCCATTCTGAAGGAGATCAGCCCTGGGATTTCTTTGGAAGGAATGATACTAAAGCTGAAACTCCGGTACTTTGGCCAACTCATGCGAAGAGTTGACTCATTGGAAAAGACTCTGATGCTGGGAGGGATTGGGGGCAGGAGGAGAAGGGGACGACAGAGGATGAGATGGCTGGATGGCACCACGGACTCGATGGACGTGAGTCTGAGTGAACTCCGGGAGTTGGTGATGGACAGGGAGGCCTGGCGTGCTGCGATTCATGGGGTCGCAAAGAGTCGGACACGACTGAGCGACTGATCTGATCTGATCTGATAGCCTTGGTTTTCTTTTTTTCTCTTTTCCACCTCCCTTCCTCTTCTCCTTTAAAAAAAAAGTTATGACAGAAAACCAAATATAGAGGGAAATTTGGTACCACGGGTTAAAACCTGCTTAGCCAATTGTATCCAATGTACAATGCCAGATAGCCACATCAAGAAAACAAGCGATGTGATGATCATTTTGCAATGTATAGAAATATTGAACTACTGTGTTGTGCACCAGGAACTAACACAATGTTGTAGGTTAATTATACTTCTAAAATAAACAAACAAGTAAACAGGCTAATAGGACAGGAGATCAGATTTGTGGTAACCCGAGGCAGAGGTGGGGAGTAGGGAAATTGCTGAAGGTCAAAAGTACAAACTTCCATTTATAAAGTAAATAAGCACTAGGGATGTAATGTACAACATGATTAATATAATTAACACTGTTGTGTGTTGTACATGAAAGTTGTTAAGAAAGGAAATCCTAAGAGCCCTCACCACACACAAAACATTGCTTCCTTTTATTTTGTACTTTCATGAGATGTGTTCACTAAACTTAGTATGGTCATCATTTCATGATATGTATAAGTCAACCAATTATGCTGTACACCTTAAACTTATACAGTGCACCTTATACAGTGCTGTATACCAGTTCTCAATAAAATTAGAAGAAAAAAGGAGAGGCTATGCATCTTATCACTACTATTTAGTGAGCATCTATTATATGCCTGGTACTGTGCTATGAATATTCAAGACATGGTCGTACAGGGAGTTTTCAATCTGGTTCAAAACATAAAAGGAACACTTGTGAAACAACACTGATGTAATACTAAATGTAACAAATACATTTTTGTGATGTAAACATGAAGATGTGTCAAGATTTTAGGGGAAGACTGATGGGGGTGGTAGGTTTTGAACGGGCTTAAGGGTGGCTGAAATCTGGATAGATAGGAGAGAGAGGGAAGAACCCACCAGGTGGGGTCTGATTTCAGGATAAGAAAGGGCAGGAGTTAAGACTGAGAAAGACCTTGATGCTACAGCATTAATGTTTTTACAGAAAGGGACACTCAGGCAACTGAAAGGGTCAGGCAATAAGAACCTGATGATTCTAAGGCTCCACACTGGGTTTGTTGGATCCCTAGCAGATCTGCTGTTCTAATTGCACAGGATTTGAAAATTTTAAAGTCTGCAACAATATGAGATTGTTTTAATAGCTTATCAATCTTTTCTCTTTTTAGAAGAGAACAGGGAGAAATTATCCACTATGGAAAAATGCCTCTCAATGTGAAAGTGAAAGTGTTAGTCACTCAGTCGTGTCCAAGTCTTTGCGACCTCATGGACTGTAGCCTGCCAGGCTCCTCTGTCCATGGGATTCTCCAGGCAAGAATTCTGGAGTGGGTGGCCATCCTTTTCTTCAGGAGATCTTCCTGATCCAGGGATCAAACCCATATCTTGTGCACTGCAGGCAGACTTTACCATTTGAGCAACCAGGGAAGCAAGAGCTCTATATGCAAGGGGACGTCCCAGCAGAAGTTAGGTGGGATCATCCATTTTGAAATGTGGCTAACCTCAGGCTTGATGTCCTTAAAACATAAACAGTATAAAAAGTGCAACTATTAAATATATGGGTTTCCCAATGAGGAAGAGACATTTTCTTGGAAGAACAGCTTTCAAATCTGGCGAATAACTAAAATTTCTGCAATGCCTTCCCCTGGCAATCATTCATAGAAATTTACGACTTGGCATCTTGATTCAACCACACATTATTGCTTAATTAAAAGTGCTTCTTTTAATAGATCAATAGACTTGCTTTTAGGAGCTGCCGTAATAACACCTACGCTTTTATTCAAAGTGGTAAAAAGTAGTTGGGAGAGATGACACATACGGGCTCAATAAACTTGGAGCTAAAACATGCATGACACAACATGCCATTTTGTGTTGAGGTGCACATAACACAAATTACAGCTCTTTGAAACAGAAAGAAAAATCCAAGCCAATTCAAACTAATGACCTGGCTCTTGTTTCTGAAGTGGGCGGGGGTTTACATGAAACCTTTTCATGCCATTCCTGAGCAGGGTGAATACCCGAGGTTTGGTCCTTCTTGAACTGCAGCCAAAAGGCTTGGCAAAGGCAAATCCAGGGTTATGAGAGGGTAGCACAAAAGAAGGGGTAAGTTTGCATGTGCTTGTCTCCTCTGAAAACCTCCATCCCATTCTTTCCTCTGTTTTATGTACACTGTTCTTTCTCCTACTAGATTTTCTATACTTCCCTTTCCTGGAGAATTTGTCACAAAAGACTGCATCTTCACTGTTTCTTAGGACACAACCCCCTTTGAAAATCCACTCCAAACTCTGCACTCTCTCTCAGAGAAAAAGGGCATACATTCAAAACCTTGCAGAAAGTTTCAGAAGCTCCATGGATCTTCTGAAACTCATGTAGACCTCCAATGAAGATCCCTTCAAACGTTCTTCAATGGCATTGAACAAGGAAAAAGAACAGGCCTTTAGAGTTGCTCTAGAAATATATTAGGTCTAAAAGGCATTTTGTTTGTGATCCATAGCTTAAAGAGAGTAATGAGTTCATCACTATCAGGCTGGTCGGTTTGTCAAGTGTTACTTCACCTGAATTTTAGCCTGACTCTGGAGGAAGTCCTGTGTATCTGGGAAATTTCTCTGCTTTATCCTTGGGCGGTGGCCATAACAACGTTGATCCTGAGACATGCCTGCTATTGCCCTGCCCCTGATGGCCATGGTAGATTGTAAAGGTTAAAAAAAAAAAAAAATCTTGCATTTCTAGATAGGATTCTGTGTACTCACCGAAAAGAACTTTTTGGGGAAAGTTTTCATATACTTTCATTTTTAATGTAAATTTTTCTGGTTGAATCTTAAACCCAAAGTGAAATCCAGATTCCTAATCCCAACATCCAGTGATGGTCTGGCTTCACAGTGTATAAAAGCCAGTGTTCTTTCTTGTTATCAATATACAACATGTAACAAAACTTTTTGCTTAACAGACAAAAGGCTGTCAGGATATGCTGACAGCTATGCTAAGCTGGTAGGTAGGTTAGATATATTAAATGAACTTTGGCTTACAATATTTTTGACATACATGGGTTTATTGAGATGTAACCCCATCATAGGGTATCCCCCGGTGGCTCAGCTGTAAAGAATCTGTCTGCAATGCAGGAGACACAGGAGATGTGGGTTCAATCCCTGGATTGGGAAGATCCCCTGGAGAAGGAAATAGCAATCCACTCCAGTATTCTTGCCTGGAAAATTCCATGAACAAAGGAGCCAGCCTGGTGGGCTCCATGGGGTTGTAAAGAGTCGGACACGACTGAGCAACTATGATCATGAGCACGAACTGTGTCATAAGTCAAGGAAGATCAGTACTCAATATACCACCCTCCCTGACAGATAGATTGTATTTTTCTGCCTACTTAAAGAGGTAAGTTACTTTCTCGAAGTCCCATCAGTAAGTGAGGCTGTATGAGTGGACCAAGCTTAGCCACCACTAAATGCTTTCCCATGCCCTCCTTGGCTGAGGCTTCAAGCCCCAGGAGACGAACATTTTCAGTGGCTCGCACAGGGGCCAAGCAGATTTCCTGTCCTAGACAATGGAGAGCCACGAACACCAGGGATGGGGCTATCCTTTTGGACCTTGTGTCAGTTTTTAATTCCAATTGATAAGGAGATCCAACCAGTCCATTCTGAAGGAGATCAGCCCTGGGTGTTCTTTGGAAGGAATGATGCTAAAGCTGAAACTCCAGTACTTTGGCCACCTCATGCGAAGAGTTGATTCATTGGAAAAGACTCTGATGCTGGGAGGGATTGGGAGCAGGAGGAAAACGGGATGACAGAGGATGAGATGGCTGGATGGCATCACCAACTCAATGGACGTGAGTTTGAGTGAACTCCGGGAGATGGTGATGGACAGGGAGGCCTGGCGTGCTGCGATTCATAGGGTCGAAAAGAGTCGGACATGACTGAGCGACTAAACTGAACTGAAAACTAGAATTCCATACTTGTAGTTGTTTTGGTTGGCCTGTTGAAAGCTTTAACTGGCTATTTGTGCTCTTCACAGGAAATACATTTTAAGTCATAGTAAATATACATTTCATTGATTAAACTATATTTGAGCTGAAAACATAATCCCAGCACTTCTTTTTCCCCTGAAATAAGTAGGCTTCCCTGGTGGCTCAGTCAGTAAAGAATCTTTCTGCAATGCAGGAGACCTTAGTTCAATCCCTGGATTGGGAAGATCCCCTGGAGAAGGAAATGGTTATCCACTCCAGTATTCTTGTCTTGGAAGTTCCATGGACAGAGGAGCCTGGTGGGCTACAGACTATGGTGCCTCAAAGAGTCAGACATGATTGAACAACACACACACACACACACACACACACACAAGTACAAGGTAATCCAAAAATAGCATAAAGTAACTCAAACAGAAACAAACAAAACATGGTCAAAATTCCAGAAAAAATGAGACTCAATGAAATTCATTCTTACTCTATGTGAGCCTCCAGACTCAATAGTAAAACCTCATGTATCTATAGTAGCTTTATTTCTCATGGTCGGCTACACTACTTCTCTCATGCCTCCACTCTTCAGAACTACTCTGTGAAAGAAGTGTTTTACAGAAGTGCAGGGCACAATTCTAATTTATCTTCATGTCAAAGAGAAACCAAACTGGAGCGGAAGGACTTCTAAGCAAATTGGTAAATCATGTAAAGGGTACACTGCTATCCATGTGTGTGTGTGTGTGTGTGTGTGTGTGTGTGAATGTATCTACAGTGAACTGACGGGGAATGGTTATTATGAAGAATTACTATTTGTTGTTTTAAATAGATCATCACATAAAGCAAATTAATCAAGTTGGTTAAATATTCATGAAGGATATAATTTCAAAAAACACTTCTGTAAGACCACATTTTAAATCCAACACTTGGGAAATGTGCACCTTTTATTAGTATCAAAGTCCAACCACACACACAAATCTGCTCTTTCCAAAATGGGTAGGATTGCTTGCGAAATTGTCTAAGATAAAAGAATTTTTCAAGTTGTTACTTATTCAAATGAACTTTCCTCGAGTTTTTTAAAGTCTGCTGCTGCTGCTGCTGCTAAGTCGCTTCAGTTGTGTCCGACTCTGTGCGACCCCATAGACGGCAGCCCACCAGGCTCCCCTGTCCCTGGGATTCTCCAGGAAAAAACACTGGAGTGGGTTGCCATTTCCTTCTCCAATGCATGAAAGTGAAAAGTGAAATCGCTCAGTCGTGTCCGACTCTTCACGACCCCATGGACTTTAGCCTACCAGGCTCCTCCATCTTCAATGCAATTGTTATTGTTGAAATGAATGTGAATAATTTTTGCTCATTTCACTGACTTTTTCACTGATTAAATTAAGTTCATTTCAAATTAACTAGTTTTACCACTCAGCATATATAAAAGTGTTACAAAAATTAGCCCTAGAATTTATTTTCTTCATAATATGTCTTTCTGCCAGAGTAAAAAAAATATCTTTTTTGTTTAATGGATTTAAAGTCTCAGTGACACAAGATGAATAAGTTCTAGAGATCCGCTGGGCAACATAGCTCCTAGGGTTAACACATACTATGTACTTAAAAATTTGTTGAGAGGATTGATCTCATGTTACTTGTTCTTACCATTACTTATTCTTACCATAAACAACAAAAAAGGAGGACACTTTTGAAGAAGATAGATAGGTTTGTCAGCCTGATTGTAATACACAGGTGTATGCCTACGTCCAAACTCTTCAAATTATATACATTAAGAATGTATGGCATTTTTCCAAGACATATTGTATCCCGTTGTTCTTTGCAGCACTATTTATAATAGCTAGAACATGGAAGCAACCTAAATGTCCATCAACAGATGAATGGATAAAGAATTTTGGTACATATGCACAATGGAATATTACCCAGCCATAAAAGAAACACATTTGAGTCCATTCTGATGAGGTGGATGAACCTAGAACGTATTATACAGAGTGAAGTGAGTCAGAAAGAGAAAGATAAATATTGTATTCTAACGCATATATTCGGAATCTAGAAACATGGTACTGAAGAATTTATTTACAGGGCAGCAATGGAGAAACAGACATAGAGAATACACTTACATGGGGAGAGGGGAAGAGAGGGTGAGATGTATGGAAAGAGTAACATGCCAACTTACATTACCATATGTAAAATAGATAGCCAATGGGAATTTGCTGTATGGCTGAGGAAACTCAAACAGGGCCTCTGTATCTAGAGGGGTGGGATGGGGCAGGAGATGGGAGGGAGGTTCAAAAGGGAGGGGATATATTCATGTTGAGGTTTGACAGAAAACAATAAAATTCTGTAAAGTGATTATCCTTCAATACAAAAAAAAAAAAAAGAATGTATTCCATTTTCCTATATCAATTATACTCAAATAATACCATTAAAAATATCCTTTTGAATTCCTAACAGACTTTAATAAGGACAGTGGCCATCAGCTAGATAAATTATCACATATAAAATAGAAATATAGGAATATGCATATAAGTACATCCCTGTAATTGCACTAACCAGAATAAGAGTGCATGTGTGATGCATACACACACACATCCACAGAGACACACACACACATCACTTATTCTTGAAATAATAAGGGAAATTCTGCCCCTGGGCTGTATTCTCTGATGGCAAAGGAAAAGCTCAAGGAATCTGTTAAAGAGGTGCCCATAATAACCTTCTTATACTTTTTTAGAAATCAACTTCTCTGTGCTCTGATTTTTTAAATCATCAGCACATCCACCTTTTATAAAAAGTGATGCTTCCTAATGTCTTGGTATGCAGCAACTCTCTCAAAGAGCCCCTTAAAAGCAGGGTGCTGCCCTGTTTAGGTGTGCCTGATGAGGGGGACGCTTGAGTTCCACGGGCAGCACGGTGGTGTCAGAGTGTGTACACAGGTGTGCATGCACACACCTGCACCCGTAGGCAGTCTCAGTATTCTTGATGCTGGACAATTTCATCACAATATCACTTCAGTAAGCAGTTGTGACCTCGGTGTTTCCAAGAAGAAAAGGAAAAAATGGCTGATACAAAAGGTAGTGAAAGTTAACCTTACCGAACAAATAAACCAGCAAGTGTATCTAATAACTGCCTGGGTTCAGCATTTTTCTGCGATAAATGAGTAAACTTTAAATGTATCTCTGAGATGCACTATCACAGGCGTTGCCACGGGCAAGTTTTATCCAATGATGAAACAGCAAGGCCTGGTGAGATAAAGATGATAGAAAGGGTGCTATCAGGTGGCAGCCGGGTAATTACAACTCTCTATTTGGGCTCTGCAGTGATGCCGCACGTGATAAGTGGAGAATAATGAAGAAAAAGGAGGAGTGATAATGCAGGAGCTAAATGGTAGAAAATAGTCTATCATCGCCCACAGCCCTCCGAGTGCCTATGGGGACTTTGAACTATCTTCTTCAGTTTGCATCCGCAGAAAAAATACTCGCTTTCTTCTTCCTTTGCTAAATTTATGTCTGGTGGGACAAAAGGAAACACTGAAAGGGAATCAAGGGTATGTGAAGAGAATATGACCTTTGCAAATAACTCTGAAGGTCACTGTGTAATTATTCTAAAATAAAAGTATCCTGTAATCTTGCCTGTACTCACAAAAGATGCAAAAGCAATTTTTAAATGTGATTCCGCACAATTTCGTGGGGGATAGTGGCTTATAAAAGGTCAAGGAAAGTATTTCTAATTATAGCCTGTCAAGTGGAGCCTCAACACTTGAGCCATTTGTTAGTATTGAGTTGAACTTTGATTACAGCCAAAGACAGGCCGAAGGCAATCCATTATGGGGAAGGGGAAAGGCTGCTTCGAGCTGATACCTGAAGTCCAGAGTTTAAAACAAAATAGCCCGTGTAAGAGCAGAGGGGTGTTCTCCTTGGCTCTTTTGTCATCTAAAGCGGACTGAGTTTGGCCTTTCATATGGGCCTGAACTGGAATTAATTTTGTTTATATGTTTTTGTTTCACTTGGAATCATCCTAAACCTCACATTGATGATGAGTGAAATCAAGCAGGGGAGAGTGTGTGTGTGTGTACATGTGTATGTAAAACATACATTTGTGTGTATATGTGTATGTACATACACTGGTATGTGTACATGTGTTCTTTTTGTATTCTGGATACTAGACACTTATAAGATATAGGATTTGTAAATATTTTCTTCCATTCTGTGGGTTGTTGTTTCACTTTCTTGATAATATTCTTTGATGCACAAAAGTTTTTGATTTTGATGATGTGCAATATATATATGTATAAACCATATAGATATATTATATATATCAGTTCAGTTCAGTTCAGTCGCTCAGTCGTGTCCGACTCTTTGCGACCCCATGAATCGCAGCACGCCAGGCCTCCCTGTCCATCACCAACTCCCGGAGTTCTCCCAGACTCACGTCCATCGAGTCAGTGACGCCATCCAGCCATCTCATCCTCTGTCGTCCCCTTCTCCTCCCACCCCCAATCCCTCCCAGCATCAGAGTCTTTTCCAATGAGTCAACTCTTCGCATGAGGTGGCCAAAATACACATATATATGGGTTGGGAAGATCCCCTGGAGTAGAAAATGGCAACCCGCTCCAGCATTCTTGCTTGGAGAATATGTATATATGTATATACGTGTGTGTATATATATATAATATTTTATATATAAATATATTTATATAAATATATATTTATATATACGAACTTGCCCCCAGATAACTATATCTAAAACTTGGTCTACACCTAGAAGTCCACATAGGCAGTTCCTAGTCTAACCATGTGCCAGCAGTAAGGCACTCTGCCACAGGGGCAACTATGACTGGGCTCTTGGGCTACAGAGGGGACTAGGACCAATAATGTCTCGTTTTTCTCCAGACACATGAAATTTCTTAAAATGCATCATAAAATTTACTTTCCTTCTTTCACAAGCTTTCATTACTTGGTTCACCTGCCCTGAGAGCCCCCTTCTCCCCCTTTTCCTTTCCTATAATCATCATTTCCTTGTACCAGATGCCCTGGTTCCATAGTCTGGGTGATTCTCTTCTCAGGTCCTATAGTGTGCTGTCTGTATTCCTCTTACAGAACTCATCATAAAGTATTTCACTGTTGACTTATCTGTCTTCTCTTCAACTAGGTTGGAAACTGCTGAAGGTAGAAATAACATGTACATAAACTGTCATTCTGTAGACTAACTGATAAATAATCTAGAAATACGGAAACATGGAGAATGGATAATTTCCATCCGCCCAAAAATCTCCCTGAATTGAATACATATATATTTAGATAACCTGGGCTTCCTAGGTGGCTCTAGAGGTAAAGAACCCACCTGCCAATGTAGGAGACATAAGAGACTCAGGATCAATCCCTGGGTTGGGAAGATCCCCTGGAGTAGGAAATAGCAACCCATGCCAGTATTCTTTCCTGGAGAATCCCATGGACAGAGGAGTCTAGTGGGCCACAGTCCATGGGCTCACAAAGAGTCAGACACTACTTAAGCAACCCAGCACGCCTGCACATTTAGAGAATCTAGATTCAAAACCTATATACAAACTGTCAACAGAGTAGATTCTTGCCAAATTATCCTTCTTATAAGGTGATTGATTTCCATAGAATATGAAAATGATCTGTCTCAGCGTAGTGATAGGAGGGGCACCAATAAAGAGAGATTTTCACATTTTTTGAGTATTACCTTACATCTTGCTCACAGAATCTGATATGATTCATCCTCCAACTCTGTCGGAGCTATTTTCACCAAGCTCCAATAGTTCAATTGGCTTAAATCCTTAACAGTTTAAAGCTAAATAGATCAAGTAGTATTGACAAAGGAGCTAAGAACTTCAAGATCATCAGCACAACTATTAATCTTCGCAAGTTTCAATAAAGCAATAATAACAGCCAGCCATCATAATAATAACAATAATCAAGACTAATAATAATAATAATTCTCTGTACTTATGTCTTTCATCCATGGATCTGAAAGCCCCTTTAATAATCATTTCTGCAAATTGAATATTCAGTGTCCAGAATATGAACCAAATCTGTAGATAATGGTGATCATTCCAACAAGTTTAAGATAGAATGGCACAAAAGGGTAAGTGACAAACTCTAGTCCTCCTGCCAAATTCTAATTGTAAACTCTGCCTTCCACTGTATCAAATGGCTTGTAATGTCCAGGATACTACAAGTTGATAGAGACGAGGGCCGGCAGTTTTATGTAATTCAGGAATTGTTAGATGTGATTGCTGAAGAAACTCTGATTGTATGAGTTTCCTATAAAAACAGCTCTGCCAAGAAAATGAAACTTTGTCTTTATTAGCCCAAATTCCACTTGTGATACCCTGAACTTCTAGACAATAAAAATTTGGCCCTGAAAAATAATTTGTGATGTTTGGTTTTACTTAAAAAATTGAATTGGGTGTGTTTGTTTGTTTTTCAGTTTGCACTTGGGATGAAGAGACACACTTGTATTTTCAGAATGAAGTCCTGGGGGTCTTGAATGGAAGAGTTTCATGTGGTTCATTAAAAGCTTAGCTGAATGGATGGGTTAGAAGGTAGTAGAGAAACAGCAGAGAAGTGCCTGGGTGATCAATTTCGTATGATGCTACTTTCAAATCTAAAACACAAAACAAGGACTTCCCTGGCAGTCCAGTGGCTAAGACTCCACGCTTCCACTGCTGCTGCTGCTGCTGCTAAGTCGCTTCAGTCGTGTCTGTCTCTGTGCGACCCCATAGACAGCCCCCCACTGCTAGGGGTGCATATTCGATCCTTGATTGGGGAACTAAGATCTCACATGCCATGAGGCATGGCCAAAAAATGAAAAATAAGTTTAAATTAAAAACAAGAATAAAGCACAAAACAATCCCCTACAAAAGCACAATGAAAACAAACAAAAAATGAGACAGGAAGGGAGAATATTGGTGTCATGCAAACAGAAAGCATTTATTCACCCAGTCTTTTTTGAGTATCTGCCAGAGTAAGGCACTTTGAAAGTTCTATATGCATGTGTTTGTGCATAGAAGGTTATAAGAATAACCCCAGCTCCTTTTACTAAATACATTCGTCTTGTCCCAGTCTCACCAATTTTAGACTGCAATTTTTGTTTAGGTCAGATGTTTTGGTTCAAAATGTTAATGCATTTGCCTGTTTCCTTAAGAATGATATTTTTGGACTTCCCCAGTGGTACAGTGGATAAGAATCCATCTGTCAATGCAGGGAACACGGGTTCCATCCCTGATCCGGCAAGATCCCACATGCTGAGGGGCAACTATGCATCTGAGCCGCAACTATTAAAGCCCGTGTGCCTACAGCCCATGTTCCACATGAGAAGCCACCACTATGAGATGACCGAGCACTGCTGCAGCTAGAGAACAGTATGTATGAAGAACATATGCAACCATACCCTTTGATCTGGTTCCTATCCCTATCACTGTGCATCCCATAGCAACTTTATCATTCTTGGTCTCTTCATTTGCCTGGGAGGGCTATTTTAGCAGATGCAGTTATTTTTATGTATCATAGCTCAGTACTTCCATGAAACAGAAGAGAAAACTGAGAATTGTGGAGACTGGAGTCTTAGTGAAGGCTGCAGACTTGTTGATGAGAATTTGGATTAGAAACCAGAATTTCAGGTCATTATCCTTTGCTCTTTTGGCTCTAACTGAATGAAAATCATAGCTGACTACCTCAGCCTGGAAACTAGGTTCTTTTTGGCTAAAATTTGACAATGGTCCTTTCCACAGGCTTCTGCAGTGAAGACTAGGAGGAGTCGGTTAATAAAAAGCAACACGACCAAAAAGCCTCCATAGTCAATCCGTTTATTCTGATAAATTTTATTTGTCTGCAATATTTAATTTAAATACTTAATCCCATTGCCCAAAAAAGAAAAAGTCCAGGTTACCTTCAATTTCTAGGCTCATTAACCAGGAAACTAGTCTTGGTAAATATGTACTAATCAATATTTTGGTTTAGACAGGCTTTTACACTTTCTTGTTTTTCAATATATTTCTTGAGTATTTTGTTTTCAGCTCATTCTCCTCCTTTATTGAATGAACTGTTATAAACACTAAAAATTTTCACTTCCCTGAACATCAAATCTATGTTTCTAGTCTATCCCTTTAATCCCATTATTTACAGAAATATGTCATTCTATTCCTTTATTTTCTTTTCCACTTATATCAACATTTCTCGACAAGCATCATCGCCATGAAGCTAATGAATGTACATGTGCAGTGAATTTTATTTTTGCAAAGTTTCAATTTTTCATTAATTTAACCACCTGGGAAGTTCTGTTCCAAACATCTTTCCATTCAACTGTAACTTTGTGAAATTAATAGTCCGTTGGAAGACTCCACACAAACTTCTGTAGGAAGGTTTCCAAGAGCTACTGTAATAAATGATCACAAATTGGATGACTTAAAATGACAGAAATGTATTGGCTTACAGTTCTGGAGGCTGGAAGTTTGAAATCAAGGTTTTGGCAGGACACTCTTCCCCTCCTCCCCACCACCAAAGGTTCGAGAATAATCTGTCCTTGCCTCTTCCTAGCTTCTGGTTGTTGCTGGCAATCCCAGGTGTTCCTTGGCTTGCTGCTGCTGCTAAGCCGCTTCAGTCGTGGCCAACTCTGTGCAACCCCATAGACAGAAGCCCACCAGGCTCCCCTGTCCCTGGGATTCTCCAGGCAAGAACACTGGAGTGGGTTGCCATTTCCTTCTCCAATGCAGGAAAGTGAAAAGTGAAAGTGAAGTTGCTCAGTCGTGTCCAACTCTCAGCGACCCCATGGACCGCAGTCTACCAGGCTCCGCCGTCCATGGGATTTTCCAGGCAAGAGTACTGGAGTGGGGTGCCATTGCCTTCTCCGGTTCCTTGGCTTATGGATCTCCAATCTCTGTCATCACCTGACCATCTTCCCTCTGTGTGTCTTTGAGTCTGCCTAGCCCTCTCTTTTCTCTTATAAAGACTCTAGTCATTGGGTTTAGAGTCCAGATTAAAGCAGTATGCCTTCATCTTAACCAATTATATCTGCAAAGATTCTGTTTCCAAAAAGGTCACATTCTGAAATTCTGGGTGGACGTGAGTTGGGGGAAGGGGCGCTATTCAACCTGGTGCAGTTTGCTTCTTCCGTTCTACTTTATAATTCTTCTGAGGCCTTTCAGATTGCACAGGATCCTACATGGCCATTCCAATCTTCTTGGGAAAGGAAACAGTCACTTAGGAGGAGAAGCAGCACAGAACATAAAGAGTTCACACAGCTAGGATTGGATGGCATCTCCACCTGCTCCTGGCTTTGCAGCTTTGCCCAGACACATAAATTCATTGGGCCTCACATGTTTCATATTCTTTTTTTTCCTTTCTCTACATCCCGAAATTTTTCTTTCTTTATTTTTAATTGGAGGATAATTGTTTTACAGTGTTGTGTTGGTTTCTGCCTTATATCAACATGAATCAGCCATAGGTGCACATAGTCCCTTTCCTCTTGAATCTCCCTCCCACCTCCCACCCCACACCACTCCTCTAGGTTGTCACAGGGCACCAGGCTGAGCTCCTGGAATCAAACGGCAAATTCCCACTGCAAGCCTCATATTCTAATTGTGAAAGTGTTAGTCACTCATTTGTGTCTGACTCTTTGGGACCCCATGGACTATAGCCCGCTAGGTTCCTCTGTCCATGGAATTCTCCAGGCAAAAATACTGGAATGGATATCCATTCCCTTCTCCAGGGGATCTTCCCAACCCAGGGATCGAGCCTGGGTCTCCTGCACTGCAGGCAGATTCTTCACCATCTGAGCCACTAAGGAAGGCTAATTCTCATTGTAGTAGCATCTATACGTAACAGCCACAGCGAGGATCAAATGAGATTATAGAACCAAAGGTCTTACATTTAGCACACAGTCGTGTTCAATGACTTGTAACACCTATATTCTTTCAAGAATTGATGAGCCGGTAATACACTGGAGGAGGCAGTGGCAACAGCCCTTTCAGGTACCCTGCCTAGGAGTGAGGCAGGTGCTGGAACAAGGAGAAGTACAACCAGTACGCCTGAGAAAATTGACTGATGTATGCCAGTTTTTTAAAAGGTGGCTAGAAAAAACGAACTGGACTCCTGGTAGATGCTTATTATGTTGATACAATGTATTTATACACAATGTATGGTACCTAACATCTGAGAACCTCAAAGCTTTTAACGAGCGTTAACTCTTTACTCCCTCTGGGGCAGGGAGCACATAGTCATCAAGCCCACTTTACAGCTGAGGAAACTGAGGCACAGGGGAATGAAGTGGCTGATTTAAGGTCAGTACTCAACTAATTGCTATGAGGACCAGCAACTGCCATGGAGGATTGAGGACAAAGCCCTGCATTTGGCAATTCAGCTATTATCTTTATTTTTTTTTTCCCATCCCACGGATTCAGTGATATAGGCAACATACTTCCAGGAATCAGAATAGGATCCTTAGAAAAGAAAATTAAAATAAAGATGCTACAATTAACAAAATGTGGTATCCATAAAGAAGAATTCAGTGCTGATACATGCTATGATGTGGGTGAACCTTGGAAACATGGCATGTGAGAGAAGCCAGACACAAAGCACCACATATTATATGATTTCGTAAATATGAAATATCCAGAGCACATAAAACCCCAGAGACAGAAAGAAGATTTGGGATTGTCAAGAGCTGGGGGTGGCCAGGGGGATGGGAAGTAGTTGGTGAATGGGTGTGGGGTTTCCCTTTTGGGGTGACTGAGATATTCTGGAACTCAATAGAAGTGATGGTTACACAACATTGTGAATGTAATAAATGCCACTAAATTATACACTTTAAAATGATTCACTTTATGTGGATTTTATCTGAATATAAAAACAATAAATAATGAATCTGAGCACCTGAAAATAACTGTTAGTCATACCACCTGGATATCTCATGAAAAGTAAATTACTGTACCTGAATTTGTAGAGGCCATACCTTCCTCTGGAGCTTCTCAGGTTGCACTAGTGGTTACAAACCCACCTGCCAACGTAGGCTACGTAAGAGACTCAGGTTTGGGAAGATCCCCTGGAGGAGGGCATGGCAACCCACTCCAGCATTCTTGCCTGGAAAATCCCATGGACAGGGGAGCCTGGCAGGCTACAAGCCATGAGGTTGCAAAGAGCTGGACACAACTGAGCGACTTAGCATGCACGTACACATACCTTCTCCTAGCTAATTGACTGCATGAACTTGGGCCAGTTTCTGAGGCTATTTTCTCAGATGTACAATGGGTTGTTGTTGTTCAGTGGCCAAGTTGTGTCCAACTCTTCGCAACTCCATGGACTTCAGCACACCTGGCTTCCCTGTCCCTTACCATCTCCCAGAGTTTGAGTGGTTTTCAACCTGCTATTTTTTTTTTTTTGAAGCTACTTAATTTTCAAAAAATAAAACCCTATGTTGAATCTTAATATATAAACAGACTGAAAAAAGCTAAGTGAGGGGTTGGTCCAAACTGCTCCCCGCTCTCACCCCTTGCAGCCCCAAAGTACCCTCCTAACTGTGATGCTTTTGGATAAAGTCAAAAGTCCCCAGAATAGATGATTTCAAAACTTGTGGTCCCATGTCCCCAAGGGAATACCCTCCAGTTTAAAAGCAGAATAGTGGGAATGCAAACTAGAACAGGCACTATGGAGAACAGTGTGGAGATTCCTTAAAAAACTGAAATAGAACTGCCATATGACCCAACAATCCCACTGCTGGGCATACACACCAAGGAAACCAGAATTTAAAGAGACAGGTGTACTCCAATGTTCATTACAGCACTGTTTACAATAGCTAGGACATAGAAGCAACCTAGATGTCCAGTGGTACATATACACAATGGAATATTACTCAGCTATTGAACTCATTTGAATCAGTTCTAATGAGGTGGATGAAACTGGAGCCTATTATACAGAGTGAAGTAAGTCAGAAAGAAAAACACCAATACAATATATTAATCCATATATATGGAATTTAGAAAGATGGTAACGATGACCCTATATGCGAGACAGCAAAAGAGACAGATATAAAGAACAGACTTTTGGACTCTGTGGGAGAAGGTGAGGGTGGGATGATTTCAGAGAACAGCATTGAAACATATATATTACCATATGTGAAATGGATCACCAGCCCAAGTTTGATGCATGAAACAGGGCACTCAAAGCTGGTGCACTGGGACAACCCTGAGGGATGGGATGGGGAGGGAGGTGGGAGGGCGGTTCAGGATGGGGGACACATGTACACCCATGGTTGATTCATGTCAATGCATGTCAAAAATCACCACAATATTGTAAAGTAATTAGCCTCCAATTAAATTAATTAATTAAAAAAAAGCAGAATGAGAGATGAGATGTGGATATCAGTATCGTGTATGTGGTTGTTGATGAATGTGTGGCCTAATGAAGATTTAGGAAGGAAAAGTATAAACCAAGCATGACAGGTGCAGCTAGACATGGGCTGACCAGGGACTCACAGCCGCTGGGGATGTTTAGGGGGCTGTGAGGAGGCCCCACTGCCGCCCTCATCTAAAGTCTGAGACAGCCCAACGGACATGATCTGGGGGACCAAGAGCAGGTCACCACCACTTGCTCAGAGTTCTAGATTCCTCTGAGCCACCAATAGAAACAGCAGAAGATTTCCATGCCAGGTGTCGATCAAAGAAATTCTGACTAGATATGGGGAAATTTTATATGAGGATGAAAGAGAACAATATAAGAAGCCAAAGGATATTGATCTGGTCCTGGGGATTTCTCTGATTTCTTATCACTTGTGTCACATAAGGGTTCATTCTAGACTCACCATCCTCCACAGAGACATCGAAACATCTATGCACAGAGCCCACAGGTAGACTTTTAGACTCTATAAGAGCTCAGCCTAACCTGGATTTCAGCGACCCATCCACTTATCAAGGTTCCTTCCTGACTTTAAGTGCCAAGGAGATTTCTTCTCCCTACTTTCCCCCCACTCCCCACCTGCCAAAAGATTAAAAATCTGCAGGATCTCCGGAGGAGAAGAGCGGAAGGGGAGGGGCAGAGAGTTTCAGTGCAGTGGAGCTGGGTTATCACTTAACAGTAAATAAATAAGGTGTGGACCCAGAAATAAAGATGGCGTTCATGTGTCCCTGGGTATAAGGGAGTTGTTCTGATTCTCACAGTGTCCACATTTTGAAAATCAACACTGGCGTGAAGGATTATCAAGGAAGTTGTCTAGGTGCTAGTCTGCACAGCCTTAAATGGAATTATCTTGAGAAGACTCTTCTAATGAAGTTAGAAATGAGAAAGTTCATGTTCATATCATGTTTGAAATATATTAAAGTCAGAGAATATTGGGTGGGTCAAAACATCCTAGACCAGTGGTTTCCAAAGTGGTCCTGGATGGGCATGCTTAAAGAAATACAAATTCCTCCCCATCCCAGACCTACTGAGTCAGAAAGTCCGGGGGTGGGGCTCAGAATGTGTGTTTTATTGAGCTCTCTGGTGACTCAAATATACACAGCACTTTGAGAACCTCTTTGAGCTCTCCTATTCCACTGAATTCCCTAACTTTAGATGAGGATATCAAGGCTGAAAGTAAATAAATGACTTCCCCACTTTCACCCAGCTGAATGTGGGAGCTAGAAAAAAAGATGAAATGTGAAAGTGTTAGAAATTATGTTTTTTTAAAAAAAGAAGCTACATTTCTTTTTCCCAAAGATTAAGAGAGAATTGATGCTTCTGGTTTAAAACCTACTTTTTGATTCATCAGATATGAATTACCATGCATAATTCTGAGTAAAATCCCATCAGAATTTCCACCTTCACTGCTGGGTCTTCCGCACCTGTAAATGGTTGGTGGTTTAGTTGCTAAGTCGTGTCCAACTCTTTGCAACCTCATGGACTGTAGCTCTCCAGGCTCCTCTGTCCGCAGGATTTCCCAGGCAAGAATACTGGAGTGGGTCACCATTTCCTTCTTCAGGGGCTCTTTCCAACCCAGGGATTGAACCTGAGTCTTCTGCATTGTAAACAGATTCTTTACCAATTGAGCCACCCAGAAAGCCACTCATCACTTATAACAGGTTTGGAAAATAACAGACACTCAATAAATATTAGTTATAATTTGAATCTGTTCACACAAAGACCTTAATCTATTTTTTATCCATTTCCGTGAATGATTCCTGGGCCTTGACTCAACTTATAGAAACCTGCCCAAGGTATAGAGGTTCCAAACCATCGTATTCTTGCAGGGAATAACTTTGACAAGCAGCTCACTTTTCCCCCACCTCCACCCAAACGCTTCCAAAAGTAGGCTGAAGAGGAGAAATCTATCGTGAAACTGAAGAGCTCAAGAAGTCTCTGAAATGATATCCAAGTAAAATTTCCCCTAACATTTATCCCATCAATTTTCACAGCATCTGGGCAACTTTAACAATTTTATAATAAGTTTAAACAGCTAACATTCTGCTTGTGTGTTTTTACTTCACCAGAAAACAAATTGGAAATGCAAACTTAGCATCTGTGAGAGCTTTTCTTTTTACAAAAAGGAAGAAAAGATTGAAGCTAGGATGAAAGGATTTAAGGAACAAAATGAATTAAAAAAAAAAAAAAGAACTAAAAAACACCTACATAGCATGAATGACATCAAAATTAAACAGTTGTAAGCAATATAACTCATCCATCTTTTTTTTCTCTGTAACAAGTGCTTGACTTCTTCACTTAAAATATTTTAATTCATAGCTGTATCTTATTTTTTCTCCAAATTACTCATCTTATAGTAAGATATTATTTAAATAGCTTTTATTTTTAATTTTTCCTTAAAATCATTTTTCCTGAAAAACAGGTAACATTTGTACTAGGAGACACTAGGGGCATATTTTATTGGTCCAATAATAGTTATATTTAATGGTTAAAGCCCTTGGCATCACCACATACTCAAGGCTTACATTACTATTAAAAGTCTTTATTGAAGAGCAATAGCAACCAAATTATATAATACAGAATCTTACAACTATACCTAATAAAAAATACTATACAATTAAGCCATTTACCTAAGAATCACACAAACTTCATGATCTAATAATTTACATCAAATTCTTTATGTGGTACACCTCATTCACTGACAAATTCTTGGACCACATACACATTTTAGGAGACCAAGAAAAAAATTGTGTCTGATCTTGTATCTTGTGCCTCAGTTGACAGAATAAACTATTTTAGGATAGGGACACTACAGATCTAATTTTTTTAATGATATGTGAATACCTGTAGGGCTTCCCTGGTGGCTCAACAGTAACGAATTCAACTGCAATGCAGGAGACTTGGGTTCGATCCTTGAGTTGGGAAGATACCCTGGAGAAGGAAATGGCAACCCACTCTGGAGAATCTTCACCTGGAGAATCCCATGGGCAGAGGAGCCTGGCGGGCTACAGTCCCTGGGGATCCCAAAAAATCAGACACAACTTAGCGACTAAACAACAATAACAAATTATGTAATTGGTTTTTGGACTCTGATCTGAAAACTGCCACAGCAGTTACCCTACTTAGAGGAAAAGTGTGTATCTAGGAAACCAGCTAGGCTGAAAGGTATATTTTTTTAGTGGTCCATTTTTTTCTACCAAGGAATCCTATCCTTGCTGAGAGCAGGGATTCTTCCAGTCTTAAAGAGACAATGATTTCTCTAATGTGCCAATCAAAACAAGCAGTTCACTTTTTAGAGGAAAAAAAAAAAAAAAAAATCAACCCTCTGTCATCAGCAACACAGCAAATTCTCCAGCCAGGCTACAGATATTCAGGTTGCCCAATCCTCAACGACCCTGGCATTCAGGGATCTAGAGCTACCACTATTTGTAAAGCTCTATTAATGAAACAGTGTTCCTGCACTTTCATAGCAAAATACAAAAGTGAATATAAATAAGAAGAGAATGGTCTTAAGGAGAGAAAGCTTCATGAGTGGCAGCTCTAAAACTAGTCTCACCACTGAGCTTATAAATCTTTAAGAGCCTTCCTAATTCCCACCTTCATGCAATGGGGCTCATAAACATCCCTGTAATCAACTCAATTCTTCTCTGACCTGCATATTTTCCTAGTACTTTTCTGAGCCTTGGGCAAAACTCTTGTAACCATCTTTGAATGCTGTGGTCTTGAGAAAAGCATGAAATCCCATGTACTATTAAAAAAATGTGAATAGTGTCATAGTAGAGTTGCAAGTGTACTTACATTATGTAAGTATGAAAGAGAACAATCTCTTCTTTCTTCCCTCATGATAATTCATCTGCTCTTCATTGTTGGCAATACAATTCAGCTCAGCCTGACCCACTAACTTAAGCATATGCTTAGGGTAACTTACTCTCTTTTGGATCAACACTCACTTTTTCAGATGTATTGGCTCTCCCTCTGCTCCATTCCAAAATGGCAGCTCAGAGTGTACATCAAGGTGACAGGGAAGACTGGGCCCTTGGGGCTATCAGTATAGTTCTTTTGTGACCTTGTGTTTGTTGTTGGTATCAGGTCTTGGATGGCTCAAGTGTGCCTTCCTGCCTGTACCTTCTCCACCTAGCCAACGTTCCCTGCCCATGTCCTCCTCCTGCCCTTGGCAATACCTACCCTTTCCCCCCGACTTTGGGGCTGTAATGGTGAAATCTGACCTACATGGAATTGAATATACCTGGGATGAATTTTTTTAAAATTTTGATGACAATATGATTTCAGATCCTAAGGATCCCAAATATCTCTGGAAGTTTACCTTCTTTCCCTCTCCACTGCTTTCAAACTGGGCTTCTGCTTGCAAACTTATACCCTTCCCATTCATCCCCAAGGCCAGTGGTTTCTGTCTGATGATCAGCATCAAAAAGGAGCCTTATAAAAATATAGATTCCTAGACATATACAGTGCAATATTGCTCAGCCATTAAAAAGAATGAAATTATGCCATTTGCAGCAACATGGATGCAACTGGAGATTGTCATACTAAGTGAAGTAAGTCAGAGAAAGACAAATATCATATGATATCACTTATATGCAGAATTTTAAAAAACGATACAAATGAACTTATTTACTAAACAGACACAGACTTTGAGAATGAACTATGGTTACTGGGAGTGAAGAGTGGAAGGGAAGGATAAACTGGAAGGTTAGGGTTGACATGTACACATGGCTATTTTAAATAAAATACTTTCTAAAAAAAATGTAAAAAATTAAGATTCTTGAGCTTACCCCTTCCAAACAAAATTTAAAAACAAAAAAACAGCCAAAATTTCTGCCTTTGGGCTAAAAAAAGGAAGGAAATAAGAGTTCATATTCATATTTGCTTGTATTTATCTAAATACTGGAGAGAAACATAAAAATAAGTGGAAATAAGCTTTTTTATTGAAGTATAGTTGACATACTGCATAATAATTAGTTTTAAGTGTACAACAAACTGTTGAAAGTCTATATGTATTTGGACCATTTTATGTTAGTGAGAGTGTGAAGGAGAAAGGCGATAATTTATCTTTTCATATGCTTGATTTTAGTGTTTTAACATTTAAATTTTCTAAAATAAGTAAAATTAAAGGGTTTTGCTTTTGTTTTATGTTTTTTAGTCATTCGGATGAATCAGATCTGGGAAGTCCTGAGCAAAATTAATCTGACACCATTCTAACCTTAAAGCTGACCACATTACACCACTAAAATCCTCCAGGGATGTCATCATTAGAATAAAAGCTGACATGGTGAGCATGAATCAGGAGCCCATTTTTGATCCAAGCCCTGCCTCACTCCCCTGCTTCTGCCCACCCCCACCAGGCATTCCAGCCCTGCCAAGCACTCCAGCCATCTCTTCATTTCTTTGCACCCTCCCCCTTCCTCCCCACTCCCCACAACTTCATTCTCTGCAAAGTGTACTCTGACCTCACTGTCTCTACATCTGCCCTCCCTAGAATCCATGAGAATAAATGAGATTCTCCTCCAATGTAAACACGACACAATTTTTTGTAGTAAATTTTCTGCCTCCACCCTCTCCCTCTGCCTAATCTCCAGTCCAGGACAATGGAATTCTCAGTGATGTGGTGTTTGCTGAATGAATAATCTGGGGGACTTCCCTGGCCATCCAGTGGTTAAGACTTTGCCTTCCCTTGGAGGGGGTGCGTGTTCGATCCCTTATTGGGGAGTGAAGATCTCCCATGCCTCATGGCCAAAAAACCAAAGCATAAAATAAAAGCAATACTATAACAAATTCAGTAAAGACTTTAAAAATGGTCCACATCAAACAATCTTTAAAAACAATAATTAAATAATTTTCAGTGTTAATGAAAAAAATTTAAAAATAACAGAACATCCAGAGAAGAAAACTGATTCAGTCACTTAGATCTGTGATTAAAAAAAAAAGGTGTGTGTATGTATTTTAATAAGCAAACATAGCAAAATTATGGTCAGGTTAATGGGCCCTAAGTGCAAAAGAGGACTACTAAGTCTGTTAATAGGTAGATAAGAATCCTTTGTAATTGGCATATGCTTTGTATGCCAAAAATACTACTAACTGGCTTCTCAGACCCTAAATGGCACCCCACTCCAGTACTCTTGCCTGGAAAATCCCATGGACGGAGGACCCTGGTGGGCCACAGTCCATGGGGTCGCTAAGAGTCGGACACGACTGAGCGACTTCACTTTCACTTTTCACTTTTATGCATTGGAGAAGGAAATGGCAACTCACTCCAGTGTTCTTGCCCGGAGAATCCCAGGGACGGGGGAGCCTGGTGGGCTGCCGTCTATGGAGTCGCACAGAGTCGGACAGGACTGAAGTGACTTAGCAGCAGCAGCAGACAATGTTAGACCTCACTCTTAAGAAAGTGTTTCCCTTGTTCAGACAATGAATTTGCTTAAGAAGCTGTTTTCATGGGCAAAACAGTGGTGGTTCTACTCTTCATATCCAAATTAGCACAAATTAGAAATGAATCTAAATGAGGTCATATAGCATTTATAAACATGATATGAATTCATGTCGTGATGAAATGTTACCTTGTGATCTACATGATAGGAAAATAGTTGACTACTTCCCATATTAGAAAAGAAAAGCTTGATAAAAACATGTCACTTCTTTATTTGTCTTGCCTTTCAGACAAATTATAAGAACACAATTCTGCTATAATTGAAGAATATTGGTTCCTCTAAAGTTTTTATTTTGTTTTTTTTTTTAAAAAGAAATGTGCAGGTATGAAAATATGAATGTGTCATCTAACTTTTAGATAAGATCATCACATTAATAACTCAGGTAACTTTTGAAATAGACTTATCAAGCTGATTTCATTTCCCAAAGAGGAAATAAACAGTTATTTTTGAACCAGGAAAATACTAAGCCTGATGGGAGATCAAAAAACAAAAAATAAACCTAGAACAAGATGAATGAATGGTGCTTTAATTCTTCAAAGAACATACATTATTTCATTCCAGCCATCACCTATAAGACACGTGCCCCCTCTCTGCAGTCTGTTAATTCTCAAATGCTATATGTAATACTGATCCACAAAAGAGTGGGGGGAAAAAAAAGAGTTACCAAGAATTGATTTAGCTTGCTGCCATGGATTAAATATGACTCTAATGAGAGAATTAATTTTTTTTTTTTTGCAAGTTACGAATCCTTTGAAATTGGAATCCAGAAAATTACAGTATGTGGGAGACACTTCTTCCTTTCCTAATTAAGTGGCAAGCATTGTCTTCACTCCCCAGCTGGTTTCTCAGAAACTGAAGTCGGCCTTCCATATAAATATAATTTCATTTTATGGGAAGTAAATGCTCCCCCACCACATGCCTAAGCTTCTTTAGATGTAAGTGGCATTGTCACAAAGGCCTGACTCCCCAATTGAAACGTGAAACCAGCCTTTCCAAATGGCTTAATATTTAACTATTAACTATTAACACCAACAACTGCCTAAAATAAAAAGTCCTTGGCATAATAACCATTTTCACAAAACTAATTCCTTCAAATAGGCATGTCCTAATGGACCAATAAAACTTGCCTTGTCGTGTCTGACTGAGGCATTACCGCCATTTAGAGTTGGCGGGGATTGGTAATCACGGCTCAGTGAAAGTGGGAGGGAGGGAGGCTTTATATAATAATACTTTATACGGCGCTTCCACGGGACCTTTCATCTGAGGATCTCAAAGCATTTGACAAACACTAATTAATACTCCTGACACTCCAGTGAGAGAGGTAAGTATCATTATCCCCATTTCACAGATGAGGAAACAGTGAGGTTAAGTTGGGTAACCCGGTGAGTCAGGGGCAGAACCAAGAGTTCCTGATTCTAAGCCTTGTGCTCACACAAGTTTTCCAAGGGGCTGCCATTGGAAAGATAAAAGGAAACGCACCTCATTTTCAAATACCCCAAGGTGAAAGCATCAAGTATAAATGGGATCACAGTTACGTCATTTGATTTGAACAACAGGAATACCACCTTGTAATCTTCAAACTTGACTTCAAAATATCAATATATTTTAAAAATATCAATGTATTATTGAAAGGACTTTCTTAGACTCTAAAGTAGAAAAGAAAGCTGATTTGTTCCTAAGAAATTTTAACAGAAAAGTTCATTCTTCCTAGTGAAATTTTAAGAAGTGTTAGTCACTCAGTCATGTCTTACTCTACGACCCCATGGATTGTAACCCATCAGGCTCCTCTGTCCATGGGATTTTCCAGGCAAGAATATTGGAGTGATTTTCCAGGCAAGAATAACATTTCCTTCTCCAGGGGATCTTCCCAACCCAGGGATGGAACCTGGGTTTCCGGCATTGTGGACAGATTTTTTTTACCATCTGAACTACCAGAGAAACCCACAACAGGAATACCATCTTGTTACCTTCAAACTTGACTTCAGAATATCAATATATACTTTTAAAATATCAAAATATTATTGAAAGGAGTTTCTTAGACTCTGAAGTAGAGAATAAGATGATCTGTTCTTAAGAAATGTTAACAGTTCAGTCACTAAGTCATGTCCAACCCCATGGAGTGCAGCACCCCAGGCTTCCCTGTCCTTCACTAGCTCCTGCAGTTTGCTCAAACTCATGTTCATCAAGTCAATGACGCCATCCAGCCATCTCATCCTCTGTTGCCCCCTTCTCCTCCTGCATTCAATCTTTCCCAGCATCAGGGTCTTTTCCAATGAGTCAGCTCTCATACATTGCAATTATTTCTTATAATAAGTTGATTAGAACTCTTTAAAAATAGTTATTTGAATTTGGCAGTGTAAAAATGTTTATGTTTTAGTTCCGTGTTCCCACATCACGCCATCTATCTAAAAAACAAAAATATTTGTCACCGAGAAAAAAGAAATGTTAACAGAAAAGTTCATTCTTCCTGGTGAATTTTTAAAATCTCCCCTAAATTAATAGAAGGACCACAGCCTTCACTCTTCTTTCAGTCTTTACACACAGTGCACACAGAGGGCCAGGCTCTCAGGATGTACTCAACAGGTGATTCTGGTGGTCAGGCTAAGATGCCAGTTTTGCCGCAGTAACCAGGGGCGCCATGGCAACCATTCTGGAGGGTTTGTGAAGAGGAGCTCAGAAGACACATTCATCCAACACACAATTCCTGAACTTCATCCGTGCCTGTGACGGGCGCCATTATTGACAGGCGCCACCACTGACTGGCAACCGACACAGTGCTGGGATAGTTCACTGCTTGTGCTTTCATATTTGTCCTTTTCTCTTCAGATTTTTGCACTGTCAGCAAAACTAGGGAATGATTGCAAAGACAGGAGGATATGGAGAAGTGGTCCTTTTTCATATGGGCTCTTTATCAGCACCGTCCCTGCGGAGCCCTTCCAGCATGGTGGGAAGGTAGGCCATCCAATTTCACAGTGAAATAAACATAGTTGAAAAAATTTAGCAAGGCATTACCTTAGCCTTGTGGATAAGTGTAGAAGATTAACAGTCAGAAAATTTTCTTTTGAATCTTGTTTCTTTCTCTAAAAAAACTATCTTTTCTTTTACTCTCTGAGTATTGAGAGGGAAGCGGTTTTCTCCTTCCTAGTCAGGGCTCAGCTAGTCCCCCGACTAAGCTCCAAAAGACAGAGGCTGGACTAGATTTGGTAGGTGTCTCTTTATTAAAAAAAAAAAAAAAAACAACGAACTTTTTAAATAGGGGAATGACATGATTGAAATAAGATCTGGCGAAGATTAATTTGGTGATAGCCTGGCAAACAGAACAGAGAAAAGAAAGACGAGCAGAGAGACTTGGACGCTGTTGCACTAGTTTACACAAGCACCTCCCTGAACATGAACATGAACGTTGGGAGTGGTCCAAGGGAGTAGAAAGGAGGGAGTGGAAACAGAAGAGACTGTGAAGGAAGAATGGTTGGGGTTTGAAAATCACTTAATGCTAAAGGAAAGATAGGAGGCTACAAGTAATTTTCATAGAGGGATGGGGAGAAAAGGACAGGAGCAGAGGCAATGTGTACTCTGTTAAGTATTTTTATTTCTGAACCATATGAATATATTACCTTTTAAAAAACAAGCAAAATTTCTGTGTTACTTTTTACAATTTTAAGAGTAACACCTATTCCGTTATGAAGGATCACCACAACAAGACTAGTTAATGTTCGCCACCACACATTGTTACACAAATTTTTTTACTTGTGATGAAAATTTTTAAGATTTACTCTTTTAGCAACTTTAATTTATGCAACACATCTTATTAACTATAGTCAAGTGTTGTATATTACATCCCCTGTGTGCTTAGTCACTAAGTCATGTCTGGCTCTTTGTGACCCCACAGACTATAGCCCACCAGGCTCCTCTGTCCATGGGGATTCTCCAGGCAAGAATACTGGAGTGGGTTGCCATGTACTCCTCCAGGGTATCTTCCCAACCCAGGGGGTCGAACCCAAGTCTCCTACGTTGGAGAAGGACTCTTTACCATCTGAGCCACCAGGGATTACATCCCCAGAACTTGCTTATTTTGTAACTGGAACTTTGTATGGGTTGACCCCCTTCACCCATTTCTCTCCCACCCCTCCCTCCCTTGTGGCAATCACCAATCTGTTCTCTGTCTATAAGCTTGCCTTTTTTTTTCTTTTTTTCCTCAATTTCACATATGAGTGAGACCATGCAGTATTTGTTTTTCTTTGACTTGCATTTGTCATTTTGGTAGATTTTGTCAAATTAACTCTAGCACAACAATAGTAGTTGTACTAGTTTGAACTCCCAATAGGAATGTTTGTGAGATCCTGTTTCTCTATTTGACCAGTGGGTATTTTGTCCAACTTTTGTATTTAATTTAATCTAATAAAGTTAAAATGGTATTTATGTATAGCTTTAATCTATATTTTTTCTATTATGGAGGTGGATGGTATCTCTTCACATATTTAAGGACCATTTATGTTTCTTTATCTGATGGTTCCTTTGTTCATTTTTCTAATGGATTCATTGGGTTTTTTCCTTTTCTTTAAAGTAGAGAGGTTAGCCCTTTGTTTTTCCTGGGTTTTTTTCATATAATTTTTAAAAAATTAATATAATTTTAAAGAAAGAACGTTCCATGAGCTCATAGAAAGAGCTCCTTCACCTCAACTAATATGTGGTGCAGAGAAAAATAACTTAAAAATAAAAATTATTGTAACATTTTGCTAATGTAAAGAAAAACATAAAGATCACCTAAACTGGGGTATTTCCAGACAACACCTTGGCATGTATCTAGTGTTTTCTTCTGAGTTATATAAATAAATATGTTACACATATTCACATACTACATACATAGTATATATTGCATATGGATATTCATATATAATTATTTGGAAAAGCAATTTTCCGAGAAGTTTCAATTACTAAAAGAAAGAAGATGTGACATTACAAGAGGCTGCTTAATACTCAAATGGCAAAGATGGGATTAAAACTATCCTAAGACAATGAGAGTGGTTAAAGTCATTAAAATCAATTACAGCTACTGCTGCTAAGTTGCTTCAGTTGTGTCTGACTCTGTGAGACCCCATAGACGGCAGCCCACCAGGCTCCCCCGTCCCTGGGATTCTCCAGGCAAGAACACTGGAGTGGGTTGCCATTTCCTTCTCCAATGTATGAAAGTGAAAAGTGAAAGTGAAGTCACTCAGTGGTATCCGACTCTTAGTGACCCCATGGACTGCAGTCTACCAGGCTCCTTCATCCATGGGATTTTCCAGGCAAGACTACTGGAGTGGGGTGCCATTGCCTTCGCCTCAGTTACAGCACAGGTGCTCAAATTTATCAAGAATTAGAAACACTTGGAAAGCTTGCAAAGCAACAGAGGCTGCCCCCCAAAACTTCCTTTTCATTAAGTCTGGGGTGAGTGGGTGTGTATGTTAGTCGCTCAGTCATGTCCGACTCTTTGTGACCCCATGGGCTGTAGCCCGCCAGGTTCCTCTGTCCATGAGATTTTCCTAGACAAGATACTGTAGTGGATTGCCATTTCCTTCTGCAGGTGATCTTCCCAACTTAGGGATCAAACCCTGTTCTCCCACATTAAAGGTGACTCTTTACTGTCTGAGCCACCTGGAAAGTGGGACTCTCTCAAATCTGCATTTCTCTGGAGCTCCCAGGTGATGTTAATGGCATTAATCTGGGTGCCACACTGGAGGAGCCACCAAATTAGAGTAAAATCCACCTGAGTGCTTGAAGATTCAGATAAAATGACTATTGAAATTCAGGTGGATTAAAGATCAGCCAGAAATTCTTTATTTGATCCCTGTGGAAATGTTTCAAAATGGTTTTATGTATTTATTTTTAAACTGTTGGCTGTGCTGGGTCATTGCTGCGCTGTGGGCTTTCTCTAGTTGCCGAGAGGGGGGCTCCTCTTCGCTGAGGCCTCTCATTGCAGTTGCTTCTCTTGTTGGTTGCTTCCCTGGTGGCTCAGATGGTAAAGTGTCTGCCTGCAATGTGGGAGACCAGGGTTCTGATCCCTGGGTTGGGAAGATCCCCTGGAGAAGGAAATGGCAACCCACTCCAGTATTCTTGCTGGAGAATTCCATGGACAGAAGAGACTGATGGGCTGCAGTGCATGGGGTCACAAAGAGTCGGACATGACTAAGTGACTTCACTTTCACTTTCTCTTGTTACTTAGCACAGGCTCTAGGCACACGTGCTTCAGGAGCTGCAGTGTGCGGGCTCAGCAGTTGTGGCAGGCTTTGTTCCTCTGAGGCAGATGGGATCTTCCTGGACCAGGGATTGAACCTGTATCCACTGTATTGGCAGGAAGATTCTTAACCACTGGACTGCAAGGGAAGTTCTCCAAAAGGTTTTAATCCTTTTTCCGCCTAAGGGAGTGCAGTTTGCTAAGCCTAGCTGAGGGCTTGTTTGCTGAGTGAAGATGCCCTGCTGCAGAGCAATCCTTCTGAAGGGCACACGCTGCTCACCCAAATGCAGATGAGACCATCCCTGAACAGGGAGGGCTTTGGTGCAGAGTCTAGAAGCTACTAGGGAAGTTCATTTTAAATCCTACATTCATGATGTCTGCTTAACTTTCTAAAAAAAAAAAAAAGAGAGAGAGAGAGTGTTCCAATGGCAGTTACCATCAGTGCAGCGCAGGGAGACAGACAGGAAGCCTATAAACCACAAACACAATCATTTTGATCATGATACATTGACTGTTAACTAGGGTCTTCATGGGAAGCATATCTGAGCAGGCTACATTAGTCAGACCTGCAGAGGCTCTGGTGGACTCCCGGGAAAGCTTCCACTCGGGCCATGGAACCACATCTGTAAAGGGGCGAGATGGGGAGAAGGACAGAGGGGCAGCTACGGCAAAGAATATGGGCAAAAAAGTGGTACCATTTGGACCAGAGTAGAAGCAGTGGGCAAAGACGTAAAGCAACTGCAATCTATTTTGAAGGGCAGAATTGCTGGATCTGGATGGAAAGATGGAAAGATGGAAAACAAGGTCATAGGTGGCCATATCCAAACAGAATCTGATTAAAAAAAAAAAAAAAAAGATATGGCTCTTGTGCGTTCAAAAAAAAAATTGGAAATTCCTTCTACATAGACTTTGGAGATGTGGTAGTCCCCAAACAGTCCTCCCTAAGGATATCTATGCAAATTCCTGGAAGCTGAGAAGTGACCTTATTTGGAAAAAGGGTCTTTGAAAATAATCTTGAGATTATCCAGACCTCATTGACTAAATCCAGGGACAAGTGTCCCTGTGAGAGAGAAGCAAAGGGAAATTGCACAGAAGGGGCGCAGGCAATGTGACCACCGAGACAGAGACTGGAGTGGTGTCCCCCATGCACCCTGGGAGCCCCCAGAAGCTGCAAGAGGCGGAAAAGGATTCCCCCCCAGAGCCTCCAGAGGTAGGGGGGACCCACCAGCACCTCGATTCAGACTTTAGGCCTCCAGAACACTGAGAAAATAAATTACTGTCGTTTTTTGAGTTACCCAAAAGTTTTGGAAATTGTTTACAGCAATCATGGAAACGAATACAGGAGAGAGGCAAACATTTCATGACTATTATTGCATTTAATTATTCATAGGATATTTCTTCACTCTCCCCTCACTAAAATATGCTCCACGAAGACAAGGATTCCTGTCTGTTGTATCATCACTATAGAATAGCTCTATCATTCTAGAGTCTAGAAAAGTTCCAGGTACATCGGAGGCAGTCCATAGGTATTTGCTGAACAAATTAATGGCAGAGGATGTGATTTGAAATGTATTTGCTATAGGAGACATAAAGGCTGGGTAAGGAGAGGAGATTTAGGGACAGATCTTGAAAAAGAGACAGAGGACAAGAGCCCTGTGCAGGGCAATTCTCAGTGGGGGAAATGGCAGCTCCTAGAGGAAGCAGGATGGAAGATCCAGAACAGATACCCTGAGGGTGGGTTCATTGAGCAGTGGGCAGTCGGGAGCGCTGAGAGTTTTTACCTGGAGACCCACCTGATAAGAATGGTGTTAAGCATTTTATCTGTGCCCTCTAATTGCCACAGATATTGTTCTTTGGATTTGATTTGCTGGTGGGCTCTCCTTTTTGTAAGTCTTGCTGAATTGGGCTCTCATTGTTCCTTATAAGTAGTCCTTATTTAATGCTAGCATAACTCCAAGGAGGAAATCTGTTGTTTTCCAGTTCTTTTGATCTAGCATTTATTCTACTTTCTCAACATTTTCACGCCATCCATGATCTTGTATTTTTGCCTCCGCCACCCTAAATACCAGTCTCCTTCCATTTATTTATTTAATTTTTGGCAATTAATAAATGCTCTTTCCCCCAACTCCCTTTATCCAGTGCTGAGTCGGTCGTTTTGCCTTGTCAGTTCTTTCAGTTACAAAACATGTGGCTTTGCCATGGTTGATTATAACTGACTAGCAATATTTATATAACATTTCATCTCCAGGGCTTTTCCACATTTCTTTAAGACCTCTTTTGTGGGCTTCTTTTTTCCCCTTTTGCATGCAGCATATTCAAGTATCAATTATTTCTCACTTCAAACATATTTCCTATCATCTTATTTTTCTTCTTATTCCCTATTAGCTCTTCTTGAATTCTAGTTCTTCCTCTTTCCACTGTGTTTCAGCTCTTACTGAAGCATCTCCCCAATTATGCAGGCTTTCCTGCCCTACTTGGTCAGGAATCAGCCCTTTAGGATCTTACAAAGGCATCCAAAGGACAGGAAGCTTGAATACTGTCCTTACTTGACATTTCATATTTATGCCCATGGCACAGTTGAAAGTTAATTTGTTTTTAATTTCTAAAATATTTATTTATTTATTTGGGTACCCCAGGTCTTGCAGCACTCAGGATCTTCCATCTTCACTGAGGCATAAGAGGTCCTTTAGTTGCAGCATGTGGAATCTAGTTCCCTGCCCAGGGACTGAACCAGGGCCTCCTGCATTGGGAATACAGAATCTTAGCCACTAGACCATCAGGGAAATCCCTCTCATTTTTTAAATGTAGTTTTCACCTTTCATGTTTTTCTCCAAAGCTCTTGTTTTGAGGGGAGAATGAAGTTGAGAATGACACAAAGGCCAAATCCTTAAGTATTAAAAGAAGATTTGAAAATGCCTCCCCAGGTGGCACTAGTGGTAAAGAACCTGCCTGCCAATGAGGAGACGAAAGAGATTCGGGTTCAATTCCTGGGTCGGGAAAATCCCCTGGAGGAGGGCATGGCAACCCACTCCAGTATTCTTGCCTGGAGGAGCCCAGGCACAGAAGAGCCTGGTGGGCTACGGTCCATAAGGTCACAAAGAGTTGGACTCTGAAGTGACTTAGCACACAAGAATGATGAAGTCTCATGATTTAGGACAACCTCAGAAAAGTTTGGTGGTTTTATCAATTATCTGTATAAGAATTAATAAAATATTCAAGCAAATGTTTTCACGGTTTTTCAGAACCAACACATTGCAAAACAGAAACAGAACTTCAAGAGTCATTAAAACTGCTCCTTCTGAAGACAGCCAGTCCTCCTGAAACAAATGCACGAACCCAAGATTTTACATTTCACTCTGAAAGTATACATGAATTTTAGAAAATTGTCCACGTTAGGTTAACAATCTCTAAAAGAAAATAAAAAAGAGGTAACACAACAATTTCTACTCTATCATTCTATCTGACTTCCAGTTTTAAAGATTTTTTTTTAAGTGCAAAAGCATTCAGATGCACAAACCTTTTTTCAAGCCCAGGTTTATGCCTTGCTATGTCTGAAAACAAGCTGAAAACATGAATTTCTGGTAGGAAACCAAGCCCCTAAATGTTATGATCAAGCAACTGGACAAATGGTTTGGAAACCAACCTGAGCATTTTGTAATACTGATAACTGTAGAAAGTAAAAATCTAAGAATATACAGGAGAACTCTTTGGGTAGCTCTGAAAAGACTATAGGCTTCCACGATAGCTCAAGCAGTAAAGAATCCGCCTACAATGCAGGAGATGGAGGACACTGCAGGTTTGATCCCTGGGTTGGGAAGATCCCCTGGAGGAGAGCAGGGTAACCCAATCCAGTATTCTTGCCTGGAGAATCCGCATAGACAGAGGAGCCTGGTGGGCTACAGTCCATGGGGTCACAAAGAGTCAGACAGGACTGAAGCAACTTAGCATGCACACACGAAAAGACTATGCCTTTTTAGAATGTAAAGTGAAGTGAAGTCGACTCTTTGCAACCCTGTGGACTGTAGCCTACCAGGCTCCTCCATCCATGAGATTCTCCAGGCAAGAATACTGGAGTGGGTTGCCATTGCCTTCTCCAGGGGATCTTCCTGATCCAGGGATCAAACCCAGGTCTCCCGCATTGCAGGCAGACGCTTTAACCTCTGAGCCACCGGGGAAGCCCTTTAGAATGTAAGATTGAATTCAAATGATAACTTTGACACTAAGATGGTGTAAAGAGCTATTTAACGATGATTCAGCAACTAACTTCCTTTTTGTCAGAAATAGAGAGAAGATGGCTCCATTTTCTTCCTTGAACCTGGACAGTACCAGTTAAGTGTGTGCTTGCCCAATAGGGAATTTTAATGCCAAGGTCACTCCTCCGGTTTTTAGGAAGAAAGGACTACTATCTTGGTGACTCTGCTGTTAAGTAAGAAAATCTCTACTCCCCGGGGTATAGCAGGGCAGTGGTGGTTCACCAGAAAGCCAGATGCTCTCTCCTCCCATCAGTACAGAAATCCTAGACCATGTCTCCTTTCATAACAATAAAGAGCGTTCTTAAGCAGAGCAAGACAGATAGTCTTCTCTGCTGACAAGGAAGACCAGAGGTTTAGTAAACCCTACAACGGATTCACTCCTTATGATCATTTGTGGAGAGTACAAGATGGCAGAGTACAAGAGGGTACAATTGGCACCTTCACCACTTGAAAGGGCTACAGCATTCCTTCACCCTTCAAACCAAGACAGCTTTGTGACACTAAACAATTAATTCTCAACTAGCATCCAGTCAGACCTGAGTAACAACCTTAATAACAGAATCTTAGTAATAAGAATGGCTCTAATTTTTTACACATTTTCACTGTATTAGGCCTACACAAAGTGTTTTTACTGGTGTTGTCCAATTTCATTGTCACAATCGCTGTATAAAATCAATATCCATTTTATGGATAAAGAGCTAGTAATCTCTGGGACTTCCCTGGTGATCCAGTGGTTAAGGCTTCAGCTTCCAATGCAGGGGCTGCAGGTTTGATCCTTTGTCTGGGAGCTAAGATTCCACATGGCTTTTGGTCAAAAAACCAAAACATAAGAGAGAAGCATATTGTAACAAATTCAATAAAGACTTTAAAAATGGTCCACATGAAAAAAGAAGTCTTAAAAAAAAAAGTTCATAATCTGAGAGGTTGAAAACATTCTCCGTTTGTCTTATTCCAAAACTTCTGCTCTGGTCTACTATGGTGTACTTACTCCAGCTTGAATTGCTATACAAATAGTTATGGTTTCTGGGATATTTGTATCAAATATTGCTTGAAGGGATATTTGTATCAAACATTGCAATTGGCTGGGACTCATTTTTTCAATTCAGATTTTCTGGTGTGGTCTTTGTCGCAATGGCATTGATGCCCCATTTCTACTCATTGCCTTGGACCCAGCCCTCTACACAGTCAACATATGCACATTCTCAAGGGACATATAAATTAGGCCCAATATTGGTTATACATTTTATCCTCTACAAGGAAGGTTATGAAATAATTTTAAAATTTAAATGACTATAGTCATTTTGCAATCATAAACATTAATTTGTAGCATACACTGAAAGCGAAAAGTGCTATATAAATGCTAAATAATAACATTGTAAAGCATCTATATTTTGTGATAATGAGTACTATATAAATGCTAAGTAGAATAAAATAGAAAATGCACTGTTTTGAATTGGCTTATGAATGTATCAGGCTTCTTGTGTTCCATACATACAAAAAAATTATACCTAAGCCTTAAAGCAAAAAGTCAAAATCAAATACTTATCTTTAAAAAAAATTTTAGAGCTGTGCTAGTCATTATAATACTGCAATTCTCTAAATCATGGTGTATCTAGGGGAAAAGGACCTTTTCTAGTTATCTATTATTGGGTAACAAATCATCCCAAACTTTGATGGCTTAAATCAACAAGCGTTTTATTAATGCTCATGACTCTATGGGTTGCCAGGGCTCAGTTAGGCAATTCTTCCGCTCCACATGGTTCAAACTGGACTGTAGTCATTTAGAGGTTCAGCAGGCTTGGAATACCCAAGATGGCTCATTTGCAAGTCTTCTGGTTTGTATAAGCTGTTGACTGATTGTTCAGCTAAAGGTCAACTGGAGTGTCTCTGTTCTCCTACAGTGATCTCTCTCTGAGACTGGGCTTCTCAGACCACGATGGCTGGGAGTGTTCCAAGCAGACAAGCCCCGGTGTACAGGCAGCTTATTGAACCTCTGCGTGCACCAAGCCTGCTAACGTGTCATTGGCTGATACAAGTCAAGAGACCAAGCCTAGAGTCAGTATGGAAAAGGTCTACACACAGCATGAACACCCAATGGAGTGGTTAAACAGGAGCAACCATTGTAACAGTCCACCACAGACAGACCTACCATCAGCTTTGCAAATACTCTGATATCCCAGAATGGCACCAAAACAGATGACACCCTTGCCACCACCACCAGCACCATCATGGCAAAGAACTAGAATACAAACTTGCAGAGTGTAAAACAACCATTAGCCAGGTACAGGGGACCTCAATTATGGCCTGCGTTCAATGACAATGCCAGGCTGGATGAGGTGTTAGTGACTGAAGGATGACAGCACTGAAGTGCTATCGATGAAGGACTTTTGCATTTATAGCACTCCATAACCCTACTGTATTACTTAGGAATACTACATTCAGCTGTAAGAAGCATAAAAGACAATTCCAGTGGCTTTAAAAAATAGTCACTTGTTTTTCTCACATAATAGGAAGTCCAAAAACAGATGATTACTCAAATTGGTTCTATAATTCACTAATGCAATTTAAGGCCTTTTCTGCATGGCCACAACATTGCTACCCCTGCCCCAGGCATTATATCTGAGATCAAAGCAGAAAGGAGAGAGGGAGGAGCCAGCATCAAGCCTTGTGGATGCAAAAGCTACCCTAGAAGTTCCAGCTGGCTTTCTCTTATGTGTCCTTGGCCAGAATTGGTTACCCTAGCTGCAAATGAGGCAGAGAAATGGAGTAGTAAGTTGGACACTTTGCTTACTTATTAAAGTATATCAATATAATATTAATTATATTTTATTAATATTAAATATATTAAAGTATAATATTAATATTATACTTATTAAAGTATATCAGCATGCTGTTAACAACACAGTTGAGGGAGTTACATTGGTTGCAAAATTGGGACTTCCCTGGTGGTCCAGAGGTTAAAACTCTGCCCTTCCACTCTAGGAGCTACAGATTCAATCCCTGGTTGGGGAACTAAGATCCTGTATGCTGTGTGGTGTGGTCAAAAACTAGAAAGTAAATTAAAAAAAAAAAATAGTGTCTGTCACAACCGTGATTTTTAGAAATGACCCCAGAAAAAGGGGAAACCCTGAGGTATCTGAGATAAAGCATTACAATCTTAGTAGAATGAAAGCTTGAAATCTAAATTAAGTTATTCTAAAGAAAAACAAACTTACATGCAACTACTATGATTAGATAATGTCTTTAAAGGTTAGTCCCTGGCAAAGAGCAAGTAAGTGTTAGCTGTTGTGGTAAAGATGATGTAATAGTGGCAGAGATGAAGATATTAATTATTATTACAATTGGCATGAGATAAATTAAGGTTTCCCCATTCATCCAACAAAAACTTACTGAGCTTTTTCTTTAAACAAGAACCTTTCCAATTCAAATTCCAGGAAACAAAGAGTTTAATGGGTGATTCATGTGATTAGGGAAAAATATAAGGTTGGACACAGTATTGAAAGAAAAGGATACGTACTTTGGAAAAACAGCCCTAATAATTCAGAATGCAATTCATTCTCTTCAGGAATAAAACCATGGGCATAGAAAACATCATGACTGCAATAGAAAGTTTTTTTCTGCATTAATAATTTCCATAAAAATAATGGTAAACTTTTGATTGGAAATACAGATACAAACGTAGAATTGAGGCAAGCGGGACTATTACTGTTTAAAAACTTTTCAGTGTTTGGTTGTTCAGTGGTCTTGTTTGCTTTGTTTTGGTTTTTAGAGTCAGCAAAAAACTAAAGCTGGTACGGAAAACCACACACACAAAAATTGCTTTGCCAGAATGTCTTCGCTGTGGGGCTATGTCTGCTCTTTGTAATAAAAAAGGACACAGGTTTGCTGTCAAGCTCAGGCAGATCTCCCCTGTGCCAGCTCTAAGGGCCCAGAATGAAAATGGAAACCAAAACAGGAAGCAGAAGTCCTAAAATGCGCACGCAAGTTCTCTGGGCGTAAGAGGAGGACATGGGTTGAAGAGAATGGGGCTGGAGTGTTGGGGAAGGTTAATAAAACAGATTCCATGAAGGGACACGGGAGAAAATGAAACACAAATGATCCTTTGGAAACGAGTCAGGAAAACCACAGATAGAAGGTAGCTAAGTGTTAACTGAGAGCAAGACGAAAAACCCTTCCTTAGACGGGAGAGCTTTGTCTGAAGTCTCCCAAAAGAGAAATGGAAGGAAGGAAAAGGAAAAGAGGCAAAGGTAGGGGGCGGGGGTGGGTAGAGGAAACCATCAATAAAGGGAAAGACCGAAGACCGTGAGAAGCAAGCCTAGCAGAGTCTGAGTCCCAGGAGAAGGAGGAATACTGGAAAGAACACACTGCTAGGTAGGGAGAAGCGATGCAATGCCCAGGTGATTTTAAGAAGGGGAAGGCAAAACAAAATTTAGAGAGCTCTTTGAAATCATGAAATATGGGAAAACAATAATTTTTACTAATTAAAGATGCAATCCAATGTTAATATTTGATGAAAATATTCTGTCTAAAAGCTAGTACTAAGTCTGCCATCCTAGAAGAGAAACAATGCAAGCTTTAGTACAGGGAATGAAGTTGTTCTAAAGTAGTTGTTCAAAATACATAAGATGAGGTAAAGAAGATATGGGATCATTCATAAGAACTACGAAAAAGAAAAGAATCTGATTTCAAATTCAACAACTCTTACTTCAGTTCCAACTATAACTCAGATCCCTCACACACAGGAAAGGAACTGCCTGGGAAAATGAAGATGAGTTGGAAGTAACCTAAAAGTGACCCTTGATCCATCAAATCTTTAGAGTCAGTTTGAAAGAGAATGGAATTAGTTATATATACGTCTTAATAGCCTGGAACAAGTATATAAAAGTAGGCCTGCAGAACTTGTAAAATGTGTTGACAAATAGTAATTAAGTTTGAAAAATGGGACTTAGGCTACCTTTTCTAGTTATACTATTCATTGAGAGTTTATTCATTCTTTTAGTTGTTCAAGCATCAACTAGGTATTTGAGGTCAATTCTGTACCAAGCCCTGGCCCAGGGGCTGGAGTTTAACAGTCAGGTAACAAAGAGTCTCTGCCAATGAGAAAATAGTCTCATGGGAAGGAATAGATACCTCTTAATACAGGAAAGGTGGGAAGGAAACACATTTTTGAAGTGTCTGCTATGTGACAAGTGTTGCACAATGTGTTAAGTACCAGCACATATGACTTCATACACAATAACAGCTAAAGTCAGTTTCTTAAAAAGCGGAAAATTTGTCAGGGGCTTAGAACATTGTTCACTCTCAATATTTAACATGTTGAAAAATTCTCAAATGGTTTTATTTTTAGTGATCTGTATGGAAGAGGTTTCACTGGGCAAAGGAGGAAAGTGGTCTGGCAGGATCTAACCAGTCTAACCATCCTTCGGTGACAAAACCTGGAGGAGTTTTTTAACCTTGAAATTATGGAAATAACAGAAAGAATCATGCAAACAATTCAAGCTACAATGTACAAGGACAAAGGGTGTTTTATTACATACAAAACATTGTCATAGCTATAGTGTACTTGGGTGTCCCGGGTGGCGCTAGTGGTAAAGAACCTGACTGCCAAAGCAGGTGACATAGAGACATGGGTTCAGTCCCTGGGTTGGGAAGATTCCATGGGGCAGGGCATGGCAACCCACTCCAGTATTCTTGCCTGGAGAATCCCATAGACAGAGGAGCCTGGTGGGCTATAGTCCATGGGGTCGCAAAGGGTCAGACACGGCTGAAGCAACTGAGCTCATAAAGAAATAAAACAGATCACTTGCAAGACTGTCGTCGTCGTGAAGTCACTCAGTCGTGTCCGACTCTTTGTGACCCCATGGACTGTAGCCCACCAGGCTCCTCCATCCATGGAATTTTCTAGGCTGTAGTATTGGGCAATTGGTCCTATTGAATTCTAGCTTGTTTCTGAACTTATGGTTGCCCAAGGGGGAAGATGGAGGGAGGAGATAGTCAAGGAGTTTGGGATAGACATATACACACAGCTATATTTAAAATGGATAACTGTTGAGGTCCTAATGTATATCACATTGATTCTGCTCAGTGTTATGTGGCAGCCCAGATGGGAGGAAAGTTTGGGGGAGAATGGATACATGTATATATATGGCTGAGTTCCTTTTGCTGTCCACTTGAAACTATCACGACATTGTTAATCTACAAAATTGTTGTTGTTGTTGTTGTTGTTTTCAGTTGCTAAGTCATGTCCTACTCTTTATGAACCCCGGGACTGCAGCACACCAGGCATCCCTGCCCTTCACTGTCGCCTGGAGTTTCCTCAAACTCATGTCCATTGAGTTGGTGATGCTATCTAACCATGTCATTGTCATAATCATTTATACTCCAATAAAAATAAATAAATTCTAGCTTGTCCCAGAATCTATGTATACATATATCTTTTCCCCACATCAGGAACAAGACGTTTATGATAAGTACCGGCATAGACGTCTTTTAAAGGTGAATGAAGGTTTAGGCATGAGGTCAGTCCTCCAGGCGCTTGCCAAATATTAAGGGCAAGAAATCCTGCAAATACCGCTTGGTACTCCCTAGGACCCAGTTTTCATAGGGTTGCTGTAGTCTGAAGTCCTCACTACTCGGTGAAGTGTGTGGTCTGGTGTAACACCATTCCAGGCTTGGTTCCCTCTCCAGATGTAACTGATCGGTGGGCTGAAGTCCGCTGGTCTTCTATGCAGTTTGGTAAACAGGGGCTTGCCTGTCACCCTTCACTGTGCTTCTTCAAAGGATGGTTGCCACTTTACCTGGTAACAGCTTTCTTTCTGAGTGCTACTCAGGTAAAATAATCTTTCACCACCAAGGCTGCTATTTTCTTCATGCAAGAAGAGACATTTATCTTGCCACTAATGGATAATTAATTTTAAAAATGTATATTATGACACAATTAGAAAAAAAAAAAGGCAAGCTGGACAATGGGCCTAAATGTCTCTTCTTCAAATTGACTCCTATTTAGCTCTTCCAATGTCATCCCAAACACAGATAACTTTTCTTTCATGAATTGTTCTCCTGAATGATTTATATGTGTCGTGTTATCTGAGGCTCTCTCCGTTCCCCCGGTGGATTTAGCCAGCCATCAGCTGCATAATTGTTAATTTTACCACTATAAAAGGTTCTGATGCAGAAGAGATAAGGTATTGGTAGAAGAATTAATTGAAATGTATCTCCCAATCACACTAGTCTCCCACTACTGGTTTCTCACACAAAAATTATACATTAGGTTTAAGGTTAAAATAAATTTACATCTTTGCCACTCAGAAAGCTTTGGGTCTAGTTATAAATGGAAATGTTAATTGTTTCTAACACTCATGAAGGTTTTTCACCCTGAGAACAATTCCAGGGACTATACAGGCCACGGTCCAATGCACATTTTCATAGGTTGGGAAGCTCCTACAGGCAGAAGAGGACAAGAGATAAGGTGGGAAGAGGAGTAATGGGAAAGGAAATGAGAGAGAGGAGAAAGGAGGAAGACGGAGAAGATATCAAATAATATGAGTGATCTGTGACTAAATCTGCAACCCTCTTTTTACAACTCTCAATACTCATTAGGATTTCCCAGACTTTCTATGCAGCCAAGCAAAGGAGTATAAGCGAATTATACAGGCAACTTTTTGATCCCTACATTCCCTTCCTAAGACTGTTGTAAGTGTACCCAGGGGATGATTTAAAAGGCCTTTGGGACAATTATATAAGATACTTGAAGTCATATTAATAGAAAGGAAAAGCATGTTAAATGTAAGTTATTGGTGACTTTTGGTTTCCCATCTACAAATCTGAATGCTCCTCTCAAGTCAATCAAGCAACAAACCTCTGAGTATGTGTGATGTGGGCTTCCCAGGGGATGCAGTGGTAAAGAATCTGCCTGCCAATGCAGGAGGAGCAAGAGACTCAGGTTCGATCCCTGGGTGGGAAAGATCCCCTAAAGTAAGAAATGGCAACCCACTCTAGTATTCTTGATTGGAAAATTCCATGGACAGAGGAGCCTGCTCTGGGGGTGGGAGCTACAGCCCATGGGGTCTCAAAGAGTTAGATGTAACTGAGTGACTAAGCATGGATACATATACATATATGCCAGTGGAGGGTTTGGTCCATGGAGCTCATAGATGGGAGTATAAGAATATTTCAAGAGAAGCTTGTTGTATTCACTTACTCACTCATTTCACTCAACATACATTTCACAAGCACCCACTAAGTGCCTGCCACTGAGCCAGCCACTGTGGTTGGGCCACTACTTAGATAAACTGAGTCCTTGCCCTGAAGAAGCTCATAGAACAACTGTGCAGAGGGGTAATAAGGAAACCATCACAGAGAGTAGTGTGGCTCAGTTGGTAAAGAATCCGCCTGCAGTGTGGGAGACCTGTGTTGGATCCCTGGGTTGTGAAGATCCCCTGGAGCGGGAAAGGCTACCCACTCCAGTATTCTGGCCTGGAGAATTCCATGGACTGTATGGTCCGTGGGGTCGCAAAGAGTCAGACATGACTGAGCAACTTTCACAGAGAGTAAGAAGCCCTGGCCACTATGGGAAGCCCAGGGGAGGGACAACAGGAACAGTTTCAACTCTTACTGTCATTGTTTTCAAATAAAAATGACACTGGATTTTACAAATCAGGCCAATCTCCAGGTACATTTTCCTACATATGCAAACCTTCACCACTGCCCATTTCTGCCCAGCTTGCATTTCTAAATTGGCATACCCATTTTTGGTAGACCATATAGCTAGATCCCCAAAACTGTAAGAAAGCGCTTGCAAAGCCCCCTTACCTTTAGCTGGATTTAACCAGTCCATCTAGTCTGTTTTCTTAAACATGAAAGCTGGAAACTGCTAAGTGGTGAAGGGTATTATCACTTGAATGACATTTTATCGCTTAGTAAAATACTAAACATCTCGCTTTCATATTGCATATTGAGTCTTCAGCAAACAAAAAGAGCATGCTCAAGTCTTTTTCTTTTTTTGGCCACACAGCAGATTCACGGATTATGTGCCTATAATTTTAGGACACAAAGGCTCAGCTTCTTAAAGCCCAAAGAAATGCCAACTGATCTGTGAACATACTTATATATTACGTATTGTATTAAGACATGAGTGTCATCCAAGCCTTCCTATAATGAGGCTCAAAGATGGCCTATCTGGGGTCAGGAATGGGGAAATTTTACTCATTACTGTTGGTAGAATATAATTCCTCCTTCACAGCAATCTGTGTCTCTAATTGCATTTTCTTTTTAAAGCTCAATGTAGGTAGGTAGATCTATAGACAGAATTACAATACAGGGATTGAGAACCAATGATTTTCTAAGCCAGAAATATTAGGTATTTAATTTTGCTTTTTAAATCCATGCTATGGTGGGCTCTTATGAATACAATAGAGAAAAGAGTTATGTCCTAATCAGTTTATAAGATAGAACAGAGAAAATGGATAATAGACCAACCAGATGTATAAATACTATAATACAAAGAAACCTAATCTACTGCAAAGCTGTAATTTAATCCTTCTATAACACAAGAGTATTGAAAATGGGCTTATGAATAGCTAAAGAATGAATAAACTGAACTTTATAGCTTTGGCTAAGTTAAAAATGTTCGATCTTAACTTATAGCTTTTACAAATTAGTATTTAATTTTACATAAAGAGAAATCATGGATTATACTGAAAGAAGAGATTATTTATAAACAGTAACCTAAATATCTAAAAATATTAACCTAAATATCTAAAAATATCTTTAATGTCAGCAAGGGTGAAAATGATTTGTCCAGGCATTAGGATCTAGGTGCATATGTATATTTGTCTAACAAAGGGTAAAAATGAATGACTATAATGTGAAATAGCAAAATGTCGCCTTAAATATTTTGCTTTGTTATGTGAATTACAATAATAGATAGCCAAGGTTATATTTATAAAATAATATCTACAAAAGAAGGTAACCTTGCAATCAATGAAATACTAATTGACTTTCTTCTTTTTAAGAGTAATGAAAAGCTGAGCTATAAACACAATGAGACTTTAGGTGAATAAAATAAAGAGAAGTCTGTTATGACTTAGGAAGGATTATCTTTTAATCAAACCCAATGTTTGCAATTTATGCAAACTTTTGTTGGTGAGTTTTGAGTTACTCTCTCTAAAATTCAATTCCACACTAACGGTACTTTATTTTCCTCATGTTTCTAGTCTCCACTGGTTTTCTCATTGTTTACCCACAGTCTCTCTTGACTCTCCTCTTCTTTTTAACCTTCCCTTATTCTCCTTCATCCTTTAACCTCCTTTCCACCCCATAACTGAATGAAATTGTAACAAACACCATCTCATCAGCTTCCAATAGCACTGGGCTTCCTGGTATGCAGATTAAATCCCTGTGTCCAAACATACTGGAAACATATGAAAAGTAGATAGGGAGAAGGTTGCCAAAGGGAAAGATGAGTCTGAATTGCACTTGCTGGCCTTCCTATGATCTCTCTTTCTCAACTCCCTATAAATAAGGAGATGCGGGTATGTTTTGTTTTACCTGTGTATTCCCAGTAGCATATATACATATACATATATTATACATTATAGTTATTTGATCAATAATGTTGTACCTATGGAAGCCAATCAAGTGAAAATAAAACATCTCAGCTGTTGCATTGGTTTCCAAAGTTGCTGGATAATATAATAGAAGGAAGAGTTCATGGTCCAAAAACTTCTCATATGGAATAAAAACATAAATGCTAACTGCATCAGAAATAGAACCTGGCTATAAAAGTGGGGTAAATACATGTAGTACACATTGGAATAAAGCATTTATATGTTTATGATGGCGATAAAGGAGGCAGTAGATAAGGGTTTTGGTCACTGCAGATCAGTCATATTCTATATTCAGTACATAAGTGACTCCTGACATATCAAATCTAAATATGCTATCACTTTAGCAGGAGATCCATTTGATATTTCTATATATGAATGTGTTTCAGAGACCATTTACCTTGCATTCTTATTTGCTTACATATTTTTCTGAGCAGTCTAAAGAGGGACTTCAATGTCATCAAAATATAACACAGTGACAACTGATATACCAAAATGATTTGGTAAAATTTGGATTACTAAAGGGTAGCATGGTTAAACATTATCAACTGTGGATTTTTTAAAAGTCTGAATATCCTCATGGAAGTTGAAGAAAAAGGGGAGGTTATAAACTCAACGTGTGGCAATGTACCCAAATCACTTTACCAAAATTATTTTGCAGAATATAAAAATACCTTTCAAGCTGCTGTAATTGGGTCTCAAAAATAATACTAACTGAAGTCTAATTAAAGTGGCTATATGATGGCAAGTGGCTTCCCTGGTGGCTCAGCAGTAAAGAATCTGCCTGCCAATGAAGGAGACATGGGTTGGATCCCTGGGTCGGGAAGATCCCCTCCAAAAGGAAATGGCAACCCATTCCAGTATTCTTCCCTGGGAAATCCCATGGACAGAGGAGTCTGGAGGGCTACAGTCCATGGGGTCACAAAGAGTCAAATACGGCTTAAGGACTAAACAACAACAATATGATGGCAAAGTGCATAATATTTGGCATGTGAATAGGCAAAATAATTTTATTTATCAGACATTTAAAGATATACAATTAAAAATAAGACAAGAACATGGTTATTTCAGCAGATGGTCAGTTCCACTTCCTGTCCAAACAAACCAACCAAGAAATCAGCAGCATGAAAAAATAAACAAGCAACATGAAAACAAGAGGGAAGAAAATTGTTTCTATTAAAAGACACTAAAGAGACAGCAATCGTATGTAATGTGCAGGACTCATTGGGATTCTGATTTGAGCTAAATCAGCAATTAAAAACAATTTTTAGTGGAAAATGCATATAGGACTTCCCTGGTGGTGCAGTAGATAAGAATCCACCTGCCAATGCAGAAGACATGGGTTTGATTCCTGGTCTGGGGAGATTCCACATGCCTCAGAGCAACTCAGCTGGAGTACCGCAAGGGCTGAAGCCCATACTCTAGAGCTTGTGCCCTGCAGCAAGAGAAGCCATTCCTATATGAAGCCCATGCATGACAATGAAGAGCAGCCCCGCTCGCTGCAGCTAGAGAAAAGCCCATGTGCAGCGATGAAGACCCAGTCCAACATAAACAAATTCATCAATTAAATTAAATATATATATATCATAAACAAAACTTCCAGGTGCCATTTCAACCAACACGTTTAACACTTTGCTGCTCTGCTTGCTAATATGCAAACGTGTAGACATATACACAAAACTGCTCACCTTTTATGCAATAGTCCCTGTTAACAGGCTTCACGAGGAGGCAGTTCTCATTGGGGTTAGAGGTACAGACTTTTAATACAGACTCAAAGCCTCCCAGTGCCGGCTCCCTCCATACTGACCATATGGCTCCGGAGTTTGTGGGGCTTATTCATTTCATCTCTCTGAGTCTGTTTTCTCACCTGTGAAATGAGAATGATACTATTCAACCTTATTGAGGTGTTGAGTGAATTTAATGTAACTGGTGCTTGTACGGGTTTCAGCCCCGGGACTAAGACTCAGCTGCAGCCACACAGTAGATGGTCAGTGAACTAGTTTCCTATTTCTGCTGTAACAAATGACCACAAACTTGGGCTAAAACAACACAGATGGGGAGGTCAGAAGTCTGAAATTAGTCTTATGGGGCTTGGGCTCAATCGAGGTGTCGGAAGGGCTGCTTTCCTTCTGGAGGCTATAGGAAGGCTCTTGCTTTTTCCAATTTCTAGAAGCCACCTGCACTTCTCGACTCCTGTCCCTACAACCCCCCAACTTCTGCCTCCATGGCCACATCTCCTTCTCTGACTCTGATCCCCCTACTTCCTCTGTAGGTCTGTGTGATTACACTTGAACTGAGTGTTAGTCGCTGAGTCGTGTCTGACTCTTTGAGACCCCATGAACTGTAGCCTACCAGGCTCCTCTGTCCATGGGATTCTCCATGCAAGAATACTGGAGGGGGTAGCCATTCCCTTCTCCAGGGGATCTTCCTGACCCAAGGATCAAACTTGGGTCTCAACGCACTGCAGGTGGATTCTTTACTGTCTGAGCCACCAGGGAAGACCTGGTAGACTCCAGGGGAGACACTGGGCCCACCCAGATAATCCAGAACAACCCTTGTATCTCAAAGGTCTTAACTTAATCACATCTACAAAGCCTTTTTTCCAACATAAAGGTAACATATCCACAGGTTCCTGGGAATAAGATTTGGATGTCATTGAGGGCGAGTGTGAATGTGGTCACCACTGTCAGAACTGTGGACATCATCGGCTTCTCGGCTTTATTACAGAAGGTGACATCTTTGTTTTTATTTCCTTCTCTATGTAAGAAGGACAGAATGCAAACATTTACCATCACACCCCAGGAGATCTGTCCTCAAGGAAAGGAGAATTGGTCTTTTGGTTGTTAATGATTCAGGCTCCAGTTCTCATGGACCAGGAACATTTACTGCAGATGATTGCAAGAAAGGACAGAGCTGCAGCAGGATTTGAGAGATTTTGAAAAGCCAGTGGCAAAAATGAGTCCCCTCAGGTTTGGGGAGAGGATGAGCAGCAGAAAGGAGAAGGACTCATGAGTCCTGGGACAGCAAGGTTGCCAGGAACATGGTCCCCTATAAGCCTGTTATTTACCTGATGATCTCAGTTCCAAATCACCCTTCTATATTTAGACCTATGATGCAAGAACTAGGACTCTAAAATTTCGTTTCCCAGATTCCTTTGTCATCTGGCATCCTTGCTGTGCTCTGCTACAGGAGGGCTCTAGGGGCAGATTAAAAGACGGAAGGAGGGGGTAAAAAATCCACCTTCCTTTTTTGGGGTCTTGTCTGCATGACCCCAACAACAGAAGTTGGCCTCCACTTCCACATTCTTTTTATGTAACCAACATCAGCCTCATCATTCCAAGGTTCCACCATCATTCCAAGGTTCACATTCCAAGGTACATGTTACCTCCTACTTAGAAATCTAAGAACAGATTCTGCCAGACCCCTTCCAGGCTTCTAGATCCTGGTACACCCATTCTTCTTTTATTTTTCTATTGCTAGAGGTGGTGGTGGCTTCCTGTATTATCTCTGGTTACTCTGATTTCTTTTTGCTCTTTCAGTCTTTCATCACCTATGAAACAAATTCCATATCAAGTCCCTTTTATTTGAACAACCTAATGTAGCTTCTGTTTACCTGATGAGACCTAACTGATATCCAAGTCCAATACTTGACTCAGATCCCTGAATCCCAAACACTGCATGGAAGTCACAGAAGGATCCAAAGGGTTGAATGGCACTGCAGGAATTTGATGAGCCCCCCAGAACAACTGATGTTCACGTTCTGTCACTCTGTCCTCAAAGCCAAGATCAAATTCATTCATGGAAAATAAAGAGAAGCAGCAGATCTTTCACACCTAAGTACACACACTGAGATGAAAACCACTATTCCATTATTAAAGACCATCTCCTCAGGCAACACACTCCACTATTCTTGCCTGGGAAATCCCATGGACAGAGGAGCCTGGTGGGCTACAGTCCATGGGGTCGCAAACAGTCAGACATGTCTTAGCAACCGAGCACACACTCATGCAGGCAAATACATTTTCTTGCTTCTCAGTTCTTGAGATAACCATAAATATGCCCAAATTTCCCACATTTGGTATTCATTTCTTTTTCTAAAAAAAAAATAGAAGTTTAGGGCTTTTATTTCAAGGACCAATTTTCCTGGCTGCTATATTTTTAATTCTTATTTTCCCTAGTTCTCAGTTTAGAAACCATGTAAATATATATTGCCTGTCTAAGTTGTAAGCATCTTTATAAGGTATATTAAATCATTTTAGACAAGTAAAGATTTATTAGTTATTTAATTAGCTTCTGCATTCAATCTATCAGCAAATATTTTCCACTTAATTTTCTATATATCTTTCAAATCATTCACTTCATTCCATCCTCACACACACCCAGTGCAGATCATCTAGATACTTCATACCTCCAGTTTCCCCTCTGCTCCACGGCCAGAGTCATCTTTTTAAAGACAAATTCAGTTCAGCTTAGATATCCTGCTATTGTCCATGGATGAAGTAGCCACCTCTTTAAGCAGCTGACATAAGGCTCTCTGTGAAATCTCCCTTCTTCCCATCCAGGCTCATTTCTGTCTACTTTAGGCCTTGAATACTGGCCATGTTGGATTTATACAAGTTTCTCAAACCCCTTTTAAGCTATCTTTTGTCCCTGAGCTTCAGATATGTTTTCAGCACTTTCTAGAACTTTCTTCCCTCTTTTCAACTGTCTCTTTTCAGTTAACACTTACTCATCCTTCAAGTTGTAGGATCAAGTTCACTTCCTCAGGGAAACCTTCTTTGAAGGATCCCCTATTCCACCAGGGTTGGTTGGAAAATTCTGACTTATATTCCTACAACATTGTATGCTTTCTCTTTCATGAAAGACATCACCCTTGTTGTTATTTGTTTAAATGTATGCTACTTTCATGAAAGCAGGAATTACATCTGCCAGGGTCACTGTTTCTAAAACAATGCTTCACACCTAGAGATAATCAAGAAATATTGGCTGAATTAATGAGGGAATGATCACTTTAAATGTGCCTTTTACAATCAGATTTTACAGCAGGAAAAATATCCTGAGAGATTACCAGATCTAATCCTTTTATTTTATGAATAAGAAGTTAAATAGTTTGCTTAAGAAAAGTCATATAGTTCCTTATAGATACAAAGTGTTTTAAAAAATTGAGTGGGAAAATAATGGCAGAGGCAGATCTAGAATTTACCTCTAATTTTGAAATATTATCCTTGGAGATTCCATGTAATTCCATGGACACTGATAAATTACACCAGCATTAAGAAAATAATTACATCTACTAATAATTTGAGTTTTTGTAGCTTTCTATAAATTATATGTCAGTTTTTCACAGACAAATATTCCTTCTTAAGTTAATTCTCAATGCATTTAACCATAATATTTTTAACCTTTAAGCAGAATTTCCTGTCTCATATAATAAGGTCTGTATTTCCTCTCTGCATTCTTTCATGCCATGGGAACAGTGCTCTCTCTTATGTATTATTTATCTGATAATATCTTCCTTTGTGTTGATAAGTGCCTGAATAATTCACACAGTAGTGGACATAGATTTATACAATATCCTCACTTAGCCCCATCCCAATGTGCAACTAATTTAAGGAATTAAAATGCTAAACTAGAAAATAGTCACACCGTGGAAAAGAAAGCAGTTACGAAAAAAGAGAGAAACAAACAAAAAAAACATGAGACATAAGTAAGCTGATAGACATAAATTCAAGTATATCAATAATAACATTAAGTTCTAATTGGTTAAATCATCTAATCAAATGGCAGACTAGATTTTTTTAAAAAAATCCAAATATATAATGTATTTAGGTCACACATATCAGAACCAAAGATTCAAATAAATAAAGAGTTAAAAGGATTGAAAAAGATCCATTTGGCAAATAGCAACTATAAGAAAACTGGAGAGACTATATTCATATCAGACAAAGTATACCGTACAATGTTGATAGAAATATAAATTGTGATATTATATAATGATAAAAGTGTCAATAAATCAGAAGATATAACAATGATAAACATGTACGTACCTAACAACAAACCCCAAAATACATAAAGTAAAAACTGACAGAATTGAAGGAAAAGAGAAACAATTCAACAACATTTGGAGACTTTAATTCCCCAATTTCAATACTAGATAGAACAACTAAAGATCAAACAAACTAGACAAAGCAGACGTCTATAGAACACCCTACCCGATAACAGTAGAGTATACATTCTTTTCAAGTACAAATGGAATATTCTCCAGGATAGCATATGATAGGCCATGAAACAATCCAAAACAAATCTTAAAGGTTTGAAATTATACAAAGTATGCAAATCAAATCAAAACTATAATGACAAACCATTTTACACCACCTAGGATAACTGCAATCAAAAAGACAGATAATAATAAGTGTTGACCAGAATGTGGAAAACTTGGAACCCTCATACACTGCTAATAGGAATTTACAATGATATAACTGCTTTGGAAAATGGACAGTTAGTTAAGATAGTTATTATTATTATCATTCTCCAGATGAGGAGTTCATCAAAAGGTTAAACACAGAGTTACCATGTGACCAGCAAGTTTATTGCTAGGCGTACATACAAGAAAAATTAAAATAGATATTCACACAAAAACTTCTACATAAATGTTCATGGCAGCATTATTCATAATAGCCAAACTGTAGAAACAACCAAAATGTCTGCCAAGTGACTAAATGATAAATAAAATACAGTATATTTATGCACGTTCAGTCACTTTAGTTGTGTCCGACTCTTTGCAACCTTTGGACTGTAGCCCTCCAGGCTCCTCTGTCAATGGAATTCTCCAGATGAAAATACTGGAGTATGTTGCCATAGAATATATTCAATGGTAAAACTAAATAAATCATTCTTACATGCTACAACACAGATAAACCTTGAAAACATTCTGGTGAGTGAAAGAAGCCTCTCAAAAATGCCACTTATTAAATTATCATATTTATATGCAATGTCCAAAACAGGGAAAGCATGAACTCCTTATTGCCAAATTCAGACTTGAAGTAGGGAAAACCACTAGACCATTCAGGTATGACCTAAATCAAATCCCTTATGATTATATAGTGGAAGTGAGAAATAGATCTAAGGGACTAGATCTGATAGATAGAGTGCCTCATGAACTACGGAATGAGGTTTGTGACATTGTACAGGAGACAGGGATCAAGATCATTTCCAAGAAAAAGAAATGCAAAAAAGCAAAATGGCCATCTGAGGGGGCCTTACAAATAGCTGTGAAAAGAAGAGAAGTGAAAAGCAAAGGAGAAAAGGATATACCCATTTGAATGCAGAGTTCCAAAGAATAGCAAGGAGAGATAAGAAAGCCTTCCTCAGTGATCAGTGCAAAGTAATAGAGGAAAGCAATAGAATGGGAAAGACTCTTCAAGATAATTAGAGATACCAAGGGAACGTTTTATGCAAAGTTGGGCTCAATAAAGGACAGAAATAGTATGGACCTAACAGAAGCAGAAGATATTAAGAAGAGGTGGCAAGAATACACAGAAGAAATGTATAAAAAAGATCTTCATGACCCAGATAATCACGATGGTATGATCACTCACCTGGAGCCAGATATCCTGGAATATGAAGTCAAGTGGGCCTTAGGAAGCATCACTAAGAACAAAGCCAGTGGAGGTGATGAAATTCCAGTTGAGCTATTTGAAATCCTAAAAGATGATGATGTGAAAGTGCTGTACTCTATATGCCAGCAAATTTGGAAAACTCAGCAGTGGCCACAGGACTGGAAAAGCTCAGTTTTCATTCCAATCCCAAAGAAAGGCAATGCCAAAGAATGCTCAAACTACCGCACAATTGCACTCATCTCACACACTAGTAAAGTAATGCTCAAGATTCTCAAAGACAGGCTTCAGCAATACATGAACCATAAACTTCCAGATATTAAAACTGGTTTTAGAAAAGGCAGAGGAACCAGAGATCAAATGGCCAACATCTGCTGAATCATCTAAAAAGCAAGAGAGTTCCAGAAAAATATCTATTTCTGCTTTATTGACTATGCCAAAGCCTTTGACTGCATGGATCACAATAAACTCTGGAAAATTCTGAAAGAGATGGGAATACCAGACCACCTGACCTGCCTCTTGAGAAATCTGTATGCAGGTCAGGAAGCAACAGTTAGAACTGGACATGGAACAACAGACTGGTTCCAAGTAGGAAAAGAAGTGTGTAAAGGCTGTATATTGTCACCCTGCTTATTTAACTTATATGCAGAGTACATCATGAGAAATACTGGGCTGAATGAAGCACAAGCTGGAATCAAGATTGCCAGGAGAAATAACAATAACCTCAGAAATGCAGATGACACCACCCTTGTGGCAGAAAGTGAAGAAGACCTAAAGAGCCTCTTGACGAAAGTAAAAGAGGAGAATGAAAAAGTTGGCTTAAAGCTCAACATTCAGAAAACTAAGACCATGGCATCTGGCCCCATCATTTCATGGGAAGTAGATGGGGAAACAGTGGAAACAGTGGTTGACTTTATTTTGGGGGGCTCCAAAATCACTGCAGATGGTGACTGCAGCCATGAAATTAAAAGACACTTACTCCTTGGAAGAAAAGTTATGACCAACCTAGACAATATATTAAAAAGCAGAGACATTACTTTGCCAACAAAGGTCTATCTAGTCAAGGCTGTGGGTTTTCCTGTGGCCAGGTATGGATGTGAGAGTTGGACTGTGAAGAAGGCTAAGCACCAAAGAATTGATGCTTTTGAACTATGGTGTTGGAGAAGACTTTTGAGAGTCCCTTCGACTGCAGGGAGATCAAAACAGTCCATGCTAAAGGAAATCAGTCCTGAATATTCATAGGAAGGACTAATGCTGAAGCTGAAACTCCAATACTTTGGCTACCTGATGTAAAGAGCTGACTCATTTGAAAAGACCCTGATGCTGGAAAGATTGAAGGCGGGAGGAGAAGGGGTCGACAGAGGATGAGATGGCTGGATGGCATCACTGACTCAATGGACATGAGTTTGGGTAAACTCCAGGAGTTGGTGATGGACAGGGAGGCCTGATGTGCTGCGGTCCATGGGGTCGCAAAGAGTCGGGCATGACTGAGCAACTGAACTGAACTAAACTGATACAGACAGAAAAGAAATTAGTGGTTGCCTAGAGCTGAGTGGAGGTGAGGCAGCTAGGGAATAATGGGATTGATTCCTAATAAATATATGCTTTCTTTTTGTAGTGATATTTTATCTGAAAATAACAATTTACTCTTTATTTGCATTGCCTCATTTCATTCTAACCTTCATAACAACCTTATGAGTTAGCTAACACAGGTTATTACTCTCATTTTACAGATAAAAAGATAGAGGCTCCCAAAGTTAAGCTAGCAAGCTGTACAAAGTCAACATGGAACCCAAACACGAATGAATGTTGGATTCCCTGCTCAGTGTTCCTTATATTGTGTTGCTCCTACCTGCCTTTTAAATACATATTGTTTATCCTCTATGATAGTGTCCTATTCAGAGTGTTTATAATTAAAAATTCATTAATTGCAGTATACATTTTAATTGATGGGCTCTGCTGATGTCAGAAACCACAAAAACCACTGATTCATCAGATTGAGTAGGAGTTCAATCAGCAATGGAATTTATTAATCCATCTCTGTAGACATTACTAATATTTTCCTTAAGCAACATATCTCCGAAAAGAGATGAAAACAAAAGGTCATGGCTAAAGCAACAAGAGTAGAAGTAGAACTTCACCAAAGAAATATCATTGAAGTATATTGTAACATGCTTATTTTTTAGTAAAATTTTTGTGTTATAGCAACATTTTCTGCTTCTACTTAAAAAAAAAATCATTGTTAGATGTGTAAGTGGCTCTCATTAAATAATATTATTTTCTCAGTCCAATGAAGAGAATTTATTCACATATATTTCAAAATAAATAAAACTAGAAATTAAGAGCTTGAAAAGAAAAAGAAATGTAATTCTGAATATAACCTAAAACTGGAGTTATGTTTAGAGACTCTAGAATCTTCCTGATACTAGAAAAATATTACTAAGGAATATAAAATATTCAAAATCTGTGTGTTCATCTTTTTGATTAAGGTATTGTAATACTCTAGATTTCCTGTAAACTATACATATACAAATGAAAAGTGACATATGGGTCATAGAAAGTTGGTCTCTCTCCTTTACGCCTGACTGGAAGAGGAAACTTAATTTGATCTAGGTAGTGATTAATTTTTTTTCAGGATTAAAAATTAAGATTCATACTGGGAACATCTGTTGGATCATAGAAAAAGGTACAGAATTTCAGAAAAACATCTACTTCTGCTTTATTGACTACACTAAAGCCTTTGACTATGTGGATCACAACAAAATGTGGAAAATTCTTAAAGAGATGGGAATACCAGACCATCTTACCTGCTTCCTGAGAAATCTGTATACAGGTCAAGAAGCAACAGTTAGAAGCAGACATGGAACAATGGACTAATTCAAAATTGGGAAAGGAGTAGGTCAAGGCTGTATATTGCCACCTTGCTTATTTAGCTTATAAGCAGAGTGCATCATGTGAAATGCTGGGCTGGATGAAGCACAAGCTGGAATCAAAATTTCCGGGAGAAGTATCAATAACCTCAGATATGCAGATGACATCACCCTTATCGCAGAAAGTGAAGAGGAACTAAAGAACTTTTTAAAGAAAGTAAAAGAAGAGAGTGAAAAAGCTGGCTTAAAACTCAACATTCAAAAAACTAAGATCGTGGCATCTGGTCCCATCACTTCATGGCAAATAGATGGGGAAACAATGGAAACAGTGACAGACTTTATTTTCTTGGGCTCCAAAATCACTGCAGATGGTGACTGCAGCCATAAAATTAAATGATGCTTGCTCCTTGGAAGAAAAGCTATGACAAACCTAGACAGCATATTAAAAGGCAGAGACATTACCAACAAAGGTCCATATAGTCAAAGCTATGTTTTTTTCCAGTAGTCATGTATGGATGTGAGAGTTTGGACTATAAAAAAAGCTGAGCACCGAAGAATTTGAACTGTATGCTTTTGAACTGTGGTGTTGGAGAAGACTTGAGAGTCCCTTGGACAGCAAGTAAATCAAACCAGTCAGTCTTAAAGGAAATCATCCCTGAATATTCATTGTAAGGATTGATGCTGAAGCTGAAGCTTCAATACTTTGGTCACCTGATGTGAAGAACTGATTTATTAGAAAAGACCCTGATGCTGGAAAAGATTGAAGGCAGGAGGAGAAGGGGACGGAAGAGGATGAGATGGTTGGATGGCATCACCAACTTGATGGACATGAGTTTGAGCAAGCCCCAGGAGCTGGTGATGGACAGGAAAGCCTGGTGTGCTGCAGTCCATGGGGTTGCAAAGAGCTGGACATGACTGAGTGAATTGAACTTACTGAACTGGGAACCAGAAGAAATTACAACAGAGAAGACCCAGTTATCCATAGGGGTTGCTAGCTTCTCCCTCCTCCTCCCCCCAAAACTGTCTTTAATTTCAATAAGGTAGAAGCATGGGCTGCCAACTACAGTATTTCTCCAGCATTAAGCCATTCCCTTCACAGCAAGAAAAAGTCTTCTCCTGCAGCCTTCCTCCTTTAATTATTACTGATGTATTAAATCTGGTTTATCTGGGTTAAAGGGAACTAAGAAATCTTCAACAGGATCAACTTGTAAAGTATTAAATTGGTTTGTTTAGTTATGTACCTCTAGACATTGATGATCAGATGAAGGCTATTCTAGTTATTCATTAATGCATACAAGCTATCTCAAAACATAGAGCCTTAGTACAAGCATTTCCTTATATCTCTTGATATTGTAGGTCACATATGCAGGAAGGGCTCAGCTGGGTGATTCTTCTGTCCCACATGGCATAAAATGGTTATCTGGTGGTATTCTGCTGGTGGATGAGCTGCTCTGCAGGATCCTAGACAGCATTACTCATTACAGTATTGGGCACATTGGCAGGGATAACCAGAAAGTTTGAATCTACAGGTGCTGACAATCACAAAATATCTCCACACAAGCTGTCTCAAAGCAATTGGAATTGAGACAACCCAGGGCTTCCAGAGATCAAGCGACCCGAGTGGAAGCTGCAAGACTTTTTACAACCAAGACTCAGAAGTCCCAGGATGAAAATTTTGCTGTGTCCTGTTGACCAGGCAAGTTGCTAAGGTAAGCCTAGGTTCACAGGATAAGTTATCAGACTTCACTTCTTAATGAAGGAGTAACAAAGAATTTGCCTCAATCTTTAATCTACCATAAAGTCTGTATCCATTGAGCACAGGTTGTTGGAAACAAAATTAAGTTTCTATGGTAATACAAAAGTAAATATTCACATACTTAATCCTCAGCCTATCATCCCAACTCCAGGTAGACTTAATTGCAAGAATTCTTGAGAGTAGTGAAATATGAATGCTCATAGTAGCTTTTTTCAGCCAGCCCCACACAAACAAATTTTATCTCTCTGTTCATTATCCAAAGCATGGGAGACTCACTCAAACATAATCCTGTCTCAAAGACTCTGCCTAGTACTCCAAGATAGAAGCCCTGAGTCCAAGCTCAAAATCCCAGAGCTCTACTTATCTAAGAAAAAAGATCGAAAACATTACCAGTTCTCACAGATAACATCACTGAACCATTCTGTATTTATAAACAGAACCAGCACAATCTAAGGATAACAAAAGACTTTATCTACCCCATAATGAAAATCTTAATTTCTGGGGTGAGGTGAAGCAAAATTGTCAGTGGGTGAGAGTTTCATTTGTGTGTGTATGATAAAACTAATACAAAAATAAATTTTTGCTGTAAAATATTAAACATTACAGAAGTGTATATATAGAACCTGGGTTGGTTCAATTTGCCATAACAAAATACCTCAGACTGGACGGCTTAAACAAGAGAAAAATTTTTTCCCACAGTTCTGAAGGCTGAGAAATCTAAGATCAATATTCCGTCAGGGTTCTCTCTTCCCGATTTACAGACAGTCACTTTGGCTTCACAAGGCCTTTCTTCCAAGTGCACTCAGAGGGCATGGGCAAGCTCTCTGATGTCTCTTCTTACAAGAACGCTAATCCTATGGGACCAGAACCCCACCTTTATGACCTTATTTAATTTTAATAACTTCCTTAGAGGTCCCATCTCCAAATACAGCCACTCTGGAAGCTGAGGCTTCAATCTATGGATTTGGGGAGGATACAGCTCAAATCAGTCAATAGCAGAGTTCAGAACAAAATCTTTAAGTCACCCTTCACCTGCCATCTTCCCAACTCCTGCTTTGTGACTCAAAGGTGGTTTTGAAAAGTGATTACTCTTGGCACACCTGAGAGTCTGACATACTTGAGAGCTCCTTGAGGATTCACTGCTCCAGATCTAAATGCATTAAAAAACTCTTTTTGTTTAGGGACCTCCCTGGTGGTCCAGTGGTTAAGAATCCACCTTCTAGTGCAGGGGATGCGGGTTCAATCTCTGGTTGGGGAACTAAGATCCCATATGGTGTGGGGTGACTAAGCCCATGTGCCACAAAGGCCCAGTGCAGCCAAAAATAAAGTAAAACAAAATAAATCTTCCCCAAAAACATCAAAAAATTTCTGTTAGTAAATCCAGTGCGTCACATCAAAATACAATCACCAGTTCTTTAAATGGTCTACTCATTTTGTAAAAAATATGTGTATATGTTGATTTAATTCAACTATAAATTTTCATTTTATAACAAGGAGCTTTCAAAACAGAGGTGAAACAACTTTTGGAGTTGAAGTTTAAAAGCTGTTATCTTTGTTACAAACACATCCTCAAGAGCATTTTAAGATTAAGGACTTATATAATGACCAAATTATTTGGGGGTGGGACAGATTCAATTATACTTGAAATATCCTGATGACAGAGGGTAAGCACATGGGCATTTCACTAGGGATATCAAAAACACGACTTAGTATCTCACTTCCAGTACTACTCTAGACTTAAGATTAATTAATTAAATAATTAATTACGATTAGCTTGATAATCTTGTACCTGAATCATGCAGTTAAACCCTACCTTTCCTTGGAAATCCACGCACAGACCATGTGGCTGATTCACTTATTCAACAATTTACTGAGCACCTATTCAATGCCAAGAACCTCTCTAGGTACTCAGGTATCAAGATCAAATAAGATATGGTCTCTGCCCTTAGGATGTTTAAAGTCAGTTAATGAAAGACATAATGAGTTAATAGCTGCAAACAAGAAGTACTTACACTAGAATAACAGTTGATTCAGGGTATAGAGAAGCATAAAGACGAAGGTAGTCAACCAGCCTCTTGGAGCTATGTTTACAGACAAAGCAACTTCAGATTACTATTAATGAATCAATCGGATAATATTTTCTTGTCAGGTTGTTGCCAGCCTCTTAACTCACTCCCACATGCCCCAATAATAGAGGAGAGTTGTATTAAAAAGCAAGCCCTGTGACACCATGAAAGCCCCCTTTTGCCTCAAGTAAATAAACAAAGACAAATTTTTGTCAAACACAAGGCTTTGTCTGACAGCAATGGATGTATTTGCTAGCAGACAATGTACATGCATAAACGTCAAATACTGTTTTCAAAGTGCATTGAAAAGCGGCGCTGCAGGCATGCCCGTGACCGAAGCGTCTGGCCACTCCTGACAACGGCCTGGAATGTGAAATTGGAGGCTGATAATGAACAAAAGGACACGTCAACTAGGAAGTTAGTGTATGGAAACACTTTAGTGCACAAACAAAGCATTAAAATACAATTCGGCTCTACAAATACCAGGAGGGCGATAAGTCCGCTGAGGTCATGAGTCACCTTTTCAGGCAGCTGGAACGATTAGATGCCGATTGCTATCAGCCAAACCACCATCCTTTAATGCTTCTGATTCCTGCCTTGTGCCCTCTTACCACATGCAAGTCACAAAAATTAGAAGGCATTATGGCATTTGCTTGCTCATGGGTTATTTCACCCTGCCTCTAGAGAAAGGAATTGTTATGTGCTGAGTACAGCAAATGTCCTCATTTAGGCATGGACTGTGGAGTGACGGGGGGCTTGGCATGTCCTAGACACACTGGACCAAGCAGGCACTCTCCCCTAAGGTGGTGCAAGAAGCCACAGGAAACTGGCCCCTTAGCCCCTAATGGTGCAGATAGAAAAGCTGTGGTTCCTAATGCAAGGAATGCAAGATAGTGCAATAGCATAAACACAAGTTGGGGCAAAAAGGCCAGCACAGTAACCGGCCAGGTGGTGAGCAACGGTGTTTGGCAAAACCTCTGCTAGTCTGATGGAGGAATAGAGGACAGAGAAATTTATACCAATAGAGTTACACCTCTAGCATGCAGGGTTCATGGAGTCAAACATGTGGCATTCTTGTTCTGGAGAAAGACTGGATGGTTTGGTTGGTCAAGTAACTAAGAAAAGCATAACCAAGCAGAATTCCAGGAAAAATGTGTAGATGTGTGCGATTGGGCGACAGTGGGACCAGCACAGAACTAGATCGCTAAAAGCCTCAAGCCCTGGAAAGAACGTGGAGACCCTTCGTCCCATGATGCCATACATTTGTGAGGAAAAAGATAAGAGCATCTACTATCATTCTTGTTCAACAATGAACGGAAGAGTCTACACAGTGCAGAAAGGTAAGAAAAAGTAGAATGTATAAGAACTGGAAAGGAAGAAAGAAAACTCTCAATATTCACAGATGACATAATTTGTATGTATAAAATCCAAAAGAAACTACAAATAAAAATTACTTGAATTAAAAATGGTTTCACAAGGTTGCCACTTGCTAAGTCAGCAGCAAAAAGCAACTGTATTTCTATAACCAGCAACAAACAGAAAATAAAATTATTTTTAATTATTAAACTAATTTTAATTAAAATTATTTAAAAGATATTATCTTTTAAAATATATATGTCATATACATATGTCATAAAGCACAGTATTTATATAGTATCAAAAGATAAATTTTAAAACCTAGTAATAACAGATGAATAATAATTCTACCAGAAAACTGTAAGATATTACTCAGAGAAATTAAAAAACAACAAAATTAACTGAAGAATGCTAAGCTCATGGATTAGAAGTGCTAAACTTGTAAACATGTCAATGCTCCCTAAATCAACCCAGAGATTCATCAGATCAGATCAGATCAGACGCTCAGTCGTGTCCGACTCTTTGCGACCCCATGAATTGCAGCACGCCAGGCCTCCCTGTCCATCACCAACTCCCGGAGTTCACTCAGACTCACGTCCATCAAGTCAGTGATGCCATCCAGCCATCTTATCCTCTGTCATCCCCTTCTCCTCTTGCCCCCAATCCCTCCCAGCATCAGAGTCCTTTCCAATGAGTCAACTCTTCGCATGAGGTGGCCAAAGTACTGGAGTTTCAGCTTTAGCATCATTCCTTCCAAAGAAATCCCAGGGCTGATCTCCTTCAGAATGGACTGGTTGGATCTCCTTGCAGTCCAAGGGACTCTCAAGAGTCTTCTCCAACACCGCAGTTCAAAAGCATCAATTCTTCGGCGCTCATTCTTCTTCACAGTCCAACTCTCACATCCATACATGACCACAGGAAAAACCACAGCCTTGACTAGACGAACCTTTGTTGGCAAAGTAACGTCTCTGCTTTTGAATATATTATCTAGGTTGGTCATAACTTTCCTTCCAAGGAGTAAGCGTCTTTTCATTTCATGGCTGCAGTCACCATCTGCAGTGATTTTGGAGCCCCAAAAATAAAGTCTGACACTGTTTCCACTGTTTTCCCTGTTTCCCCATCTATTTCCCATGAAATGATGGGACCAGATGCCATGATCTTAGTTTTCTGAATGTTGAGCTTTAAGCCAACTTTTTCACTCTCCACTTTCACTTTCATCAAGAGGCTTTTGAGTTCCTCTTCACTTTCTGCCATAAGGGTGGTGTCATCTGCATATCTGAGGTTATTGATACTTCTCCTGGCAATCTTGATTCCAGCTTGTGTTTCTTCCAGTCCAGCGTTTCTCATGATGTACTCTGCATATAAGTTAAATAAACAGGGTGACAATATACAGCCTTGACGTACTCCTTTTCATAACAATCTTAACTAAAAGCCTTTTTAAAAATATCTGGGTTTTAGTAAATCTTAAAAGTTCTCATCACAAGAAAAAATGTATAACTATATATTGTGACAAATGTTACCTAGAATTATTATGGTGATCATTTTGCAATATATACAAATACCAAATAATTATGTTTTTTTCTTGAAACTAACATAATTATACCTCAATTGAAGCTTTTAAATTAAAAATACTTGGGTTTTTAAAGAATATTTGGAACCTGACAATCTGTTCTAAAGTGTATATAGGAGGGTGGGATGGAGGTTCTAAAGGGTGGGGATCAGTCAGTTCAGTTCAGTTGCTCAGTTGTGTCCGACTCTTTCCGACCCCATGAACCGAGCCAGGCCTCCCTGTCCATCACCAACTCTTGGAATCCACCCAAACCCATGTCCATTGAGCTGGTGATGCCATCCAACCGTCTCATCCTCTGTCGTCCCCTTCTCCTCCTGCTCTCAATCTTTCCCAACATCAGGGTCTTTTCAAATGAGTCAGCTCTTTGCATCAGGTAGCCAAAGTATTGGAGTTTCAGCTTCAACATCAGTCCTTCCAATGAATACCCAGGACTGATCTCCTTTAGGATGGACTGGTTGGATCTCCTTGCAGTCCAAGGGACTCTCAAGAGTCTTCTCCAGCACCACAGTTCAAAAGGGAATATATGTACACATATAGCTGATTCACTTCATTGTACAGCAGAAACTAACACAACATTGTAAAGCAACTATACTGCAATAAAAAATAAATAAAATGTATATGAACATGCAAAGGTCAAGAATAGCCATGATGCCTTTGAATAAGAAGAAATGAAAGTACTTGCTCAGCCAGAATTAGGATAGTGCAACAGCAGTGCAAAAACTGAAAAACTGAAAAATATGAAGCAAAATAGAGAGTTCAGAAAACAACTCACATCCTATGGCAAAGGGAGCAATAGTGAGCAGTATAAAAAGCCAGCCTTTACAATGACTGGTTCTAGAAAATTGAATGTCCATATGGAAAGAAATCAAGCCTTATACCATACACATAAATCAATTTCAGATAGATTCTGGAAATGGAGAAATAGCTCCTAGAAGACCAACTCTCCCTTAGATAATAACTACAAGCTTTGGACAAAATATTAAAAAAAAAAAACAAAAAAAAAAAACACCTCTCTAAATGCCTGCAGAAAAGTCAAAAGCAAACAGAAACACAAGGGGACATTTGGAAAAAAAGTGCAGTACTAGGTGAATTTCCTATTTTTACAGTTTTTTGCTTATAAAATACCTCACATATACAGTTGTAGATGTGAACAAGAATGTCTACAGCAGTCAGTGTGTGTGTGCTCAGTCACTCATTTATGTGGAACTCTTTGCCACCCTATGGACTGTAGCCCACCATGCTGCTCTGTCCATGGCATTTTCCAGGCAAGAATACTGGAGTAGGTTGCCATTTCCTCCTCCAGGGAATCTTCCCAATCCAGGGACTGGGAATCTTCCCAACCCATGTCTCCGGCTTGGCAAGTAGATTCTTTACCACTGAGCCACCTGGGAAGCCCATAACAGCCAGAGCACATCGTTAGAAACTGGAAACAACCCCCATGCTCATTAACAGGAGAGTACAAGCAAATACTCGGGCTTCCCTGGTGGCTCAGACGGTAAAGCGTCTGCCTGCAATGTGGGAGACCCGGGTTCGATTCCTGGGTTGGGAAGATCCCCTGGAGAAGGAAATGGCAATTCACTCTAGCACTCTTGCCTGGAAAATTCCATGGATGGAGGAGCCTGGTAGGCTACAGTCCATGGGGTTGCAAAGAGTTGGACAGGACTGAGTGACTTCACTTTCACTTTTCACATAAGCAAATACACTGTGGTTTATATGCACAATTAAATATTAGACAGCATAGGAATCAACTCAGTTACATGCACTAACATTGAATTCAAACATAATTAAAAGAAAAAAGTTCATCACTAAAGATTACATAGAAAAGTTTTAACTTATAAAAACATTTAAAGCTAAAATATAAAGAAAAACATACTTAAAATGGATACACATAGATGTACTGTAGAGTTTACTGGGGAGAAGATTTGTTTTTGTATAGGTATGAAAGTAAAAGTCGTTCCATCCTGACTCTTTTCAATCCCATGACTACACAATCCACGGAATTTTCCAGGCCAGAATACTAGAGCGGATAATCATTCCCTTCTCCAAGGGATCATCCCAACCCAGGGATCAAACCCAGGCCTCTCACATTGCAGGGGGATTCTTTACCAGCTGAGCCACTAGGGAAGCACAAGAATACTGGAGTGGGTAGCCATTCCCTTCTCCAGGGGATCTTCCCAACCCAGAAACCCAACTGGGTTCTCCTACATTGCAGGCTGATTCTTTACCAGCTGAGCTACCAGGGAAGCCCATGTAGAGGTATACCAGCAGATTTTGTTTTGGATGCTGGATTCATAAGTATTTATTATATGATGAAAGAAGAAAGAGAGAGGGAGAAAGAAAGAAAGGAAGGAAGGAAGAAAAGAGGGAAGGAAGAGGAAAGAAAGGGAGAAAGAAAAGAAAAGAAAGTCACTGATGGAGCAATTATAAGAGTGTATCAAGCACTGGGAACTGTGATTAAACCAATTTCATGTACTTGGATTTCATAAAAGAAAGAGAGGGATGAAGGAGGGGTGGAAAGAGGGAAGGAGAGAGGGTGGTTTGGACAAGTAGGGTTGGAGAAATATACAGACTGAGATTAGATATCATTGTTAAAGGTTTCCCTTTTAGCAGTCCTTGGCATTTCAGAGAAAGGGTAGAGATTGGGTTCTGTTTGGCAGTGGGAAGCTGGGGGAGTGAGGGATATTGAGTTGCAGCTGAAATCAAGCCAGTGCTGACAACCACAGGAGCTAGCAGGGAAGCTGACTACTGGATGCCAGGACTGGACCTTGGGGCAGCATGTTGCTGTAGGCATGGAACACCTTACTGGAGGGATTCCCTTTGGCCACTCCCTCTCAGAGGAAGCATGGCACTGAGTGAGTCACAAGGAGGCTTGAGGAAGTAGGTGGGATTGAGAATCTGAGCCAGGAACAGCTGAGTCTTCAACTCAGAGTGGTGCTGGTGAAGAGCATTGGCTTAGTTCACACCCCACTTCTTCCACTTGTGTTTGTGTGACTTTGGGTGAGTTATTCATCCATCAGCTCTAAGGCTCTGTTTCCCAACTGCAAATTGAGATAACTCTTACCTCATAGAGTTTTCCTAAAAATTAAATAAGATAGTGTATGCAAAACGATGCTATCTTAAGAACTCAGTAAATGATAGTTAAAATGAAACTGCTCATCAAAGCAGACCCATCCTCAGATAGGAAACTGAACCTAAGAGGGATTAACACACAGGTCAAGGAGGTCTGAAAGCTGGAAAGAAGGACAGCCAGACAGAGGGACTTTGTAAAATCGGAAACATGGCTTATCCTACACCCTGCTGGAAGACTTAAACAGTATTCCCATCTTTCTCAAAATCAACCAAAGCATGCATGGTGGTGAAATTTACAAGTAAGCCTAACACTCCAGAATCCAGTCTCCTCATTTGAAAACTATAGGTTAGAAGGATTCTTCATTATATGATATGCTGACTGTTCAACCCTCCTCATTCATTCCTGGTTTTGTTCAATGTTAGCTCTCTCCCACTTTTCCTAGAGAAAAGTCAATTGCTTTCACAGTATTCTCAGGATCTGAAATTGTACTTTGTGAAGTTGTCTGTCTTGGATTACTTGTATTGGCTTTTTTCCCTTAGGTGTTTTATTTGGGGGAAGTGGGGGACAATGGGTTTTTAAATTTTGTTTTTCTTGCTCTGTCATCTAGGTAAACTTTTTTTAGAAAATGCCAGCCTGAGTTGAGTACTGCTAAGGAGGAATGAAGAAAGGCATTCTCATAATCGATTTGTATAGTCCCAGTATGGCAAGAGCAGTAAGAATAAAGGGACAGAAATCTCAAAAGAATGAAAATTTAGCAGTAACCAGTCAAAGGTCACGCTTGCAGCCATTCACTCTTAACCATGACTACCTGACTTAATTCCTCGGGTTTTATATGGACCATGTGTTTGGGTATTTTTTCCCCCCTTATGGGGGTAGGTCGGGGTGGGGATGATAGGAGAACAACTAGGGAACTAAAGGAGTAGGATTAGAGAACTGTAACAAAAGCCTGAGACTGGCTTTTGTCAGTTTGCTCATTTCCTCCTTAACAGGACAAACAGGCTGTATTACTTTTCTATGCAGGTTGAAAGCTTATGAATTCTTTCCTTGCACTTACTTAAGACCAGAAGCCCGAAGTTCTTTTTTTTTTTTTTAACTTTACAATGTTGTATTGGTTTTGCCATATATCAAAATGAATCCGCCACAGGTATATATGTGTTCCCCATCCCGAACTTCCCTCCCTCCTCCCTCCCCATACCATCCCTCTGGGTCGTCCCAGTGCACCAGCCCCACTTAACTCCAGTTGTCTGCTCCCAGTGCTCCAGGTGTCATGACTTGGCCTCTGCATTTGAAGGCATCACCTCTCCCACCCTGTCACTTCCACCCGGGCACCTCTCCGTACCCTGCCAGTTTGCTTTCTTTGCTGTGGTTTCACCTCCATGGTTCTAGAAAAATGTAACGATGAGCCATCTGGGTGATAATCCAGTGAGAGCACAGAGATGGAATCGATGAAGGGAGAAAAATGATTCAGTTCACTCTGAGCCCCTGTCTTTGGTTGGATCCAAATATCCTCCCTCCCTTTTATAGACGAGAAAGAGAAAGAAGAAAGCCAGTGACTTTGGCATTGCCAAGGTATTGGAAAAAAAAAAAAAAAACAACCCCAACAATCTCATTGCTGCCTCCTAGTGAAAGTTTTAGAATTGAAAAAAGACCATTCACAGGGAGGACCTAAGGGGAAAAAAAGAAAGTGACTTTGCACAGACTTTTCCCCAAACTTTGTCTGAGATAGTGTCTGCCTCTCAGCTGCAGATTAGATATATTTGTGGTCACGGGTATTCCTTGGCCACAAGGCAAATACAGAGCCTGTATAGGCTCCACGGATGGAGGTACACGGTCCTGTGGGTGCTTGCCATCCACTTGGCAATATAAAGGCCACAGAACTTCTAATTCTCTTTCAATGTATTTTTCCTTCACTGTTCACTCACACAGACTACTCTCTTTCCTATATCTTGGTATTTTTTCACTTTTACATCACAATGTACAAGAACAGTGGTAAAGAATCTGCCTGCCAATGCAGGAGACCTGGGTTCGATCCCTGGGTTGAGAAATTCCCCTGGAGAAGGAAATGGCAACCCACTCCAGTATTCTTGCCTGGGGAATCCCATGGACAGAGGAGCCTGGCGGGCTACAGTCCATGCAGTCACAAAAAGTCAGGTGCCACTGAGCATATACGCAGGCAGAGAAATGTAGAAGAACAAATATATAAGGTTCCACGAGTTCAAACATAAGCTCTGTGGACATTAAAACTAAATCGTCATTTCAGTACATATGAAAGTGAATGGCAAGAAAACTTATGGGGAAAAGCTTAACCAGACTCAGTCAAGAGGCATGAAGGCCCATGAATAGCAGCCGTGATTTGCTGCTGTCCCCCATGAGGGTTCATCCTGGGGGCCTCTCCCTGGATGAAAAGGCTCTAGGCCAAGAATACTGATCCCCTAAAAACCAAAACTGAAAGCCAAACCTCTCCTAGTGTGAAATTGTATTAGGTGAATAGCAAACAAGCACACAAACAACCATTTTCTTTTTAGGTATGGGAACATCTTTTTTTTTTTTTTCCCCCACAGTTCAACATTCATGAACTTAAGAACTTTCAAATTTGGTTCATTTACTATCACTAAACAGGCAATACCACACAATTCATAAAACCATATCATACTAGGAAGCTTATACATTTTATTTTTATAAGATATTTCACATACAGGCATATATTTCAATCATATATGCAAACATTTCATGGTAATAATTTATTGCCATTTATTTCTAAACTTAAATTTGAAAATATACAATAATTTAACTCACCAATATAAAAATGTTTCAGTCCTTATCCTTTTGTATATATCAAAATAATTTTCAAGATTAGACTCAACTTTATTCACAATAATCTTAGTAACAGTTTTCACATCTTGCGCCCCTATACATATATATGTCCTTTGTATGACAGTGTATATTTTGTGTCAAACCTATTATATAAGTTAGTAGGTTAAAAGCTCCGGGATGATAGTTTCATAGTTTATCATCACAAAACAGTATATTTAATACTCTAGTCTATGTAATTACTCCTGCTAGGGTTTTAACAGTTGCTCCACCCAGTCTGTGAACAGAGTGTCTTTATAGAGCCTGTAAAGGAATATGGTTCTAAAGAAATCAGTCCAATTGTTTCAGCAATACAAGGGCTGGTGCAAAGTAAACATTTGTGTGGTATCTTAAGAAAGAATGTCACTCCCATACATTTCACTGCTGATTTGCATTTCTGTATGTCATCACAGCAACTAGGGGAAAAAAAGCAACAATCACTATTCTTTTATTTAAATGAACAATAAAACAAGCCTAACTTTTAAATAAAACTGATGGCCTAAAAATGTTTTTATTTAAGTTCAATCAGTTCTTTATACTTGCATATGTGTTTGTGTTCGAACTGGACATGAATTGCAGGGAAAACTTAAAAGAGTTAACTGACTGTAGAACTTCCTACTTGTACACACCACATGGCTAGGACAAATCCACACTGCCAAAGAGGCAAGCAAGTTCCCCGGAAGGGCAGGCCAACTTGTGAATGAAACTTCAGACTGATCGTGTTAGAAGATGTGCTGCAAGCATACCAAGAAGTGAGGAAAATCTGCAAACAAAATATGCTGTTTGATCTTTGCATTGTCAAATACAAAGGAAAAAGCTGCTCCTACTAAAGGAAATTGTGCTTAACAGCATAAAAATATTCCAGTACAGAGTGACTAGTACGTTTCACTTTTGTCTTTCAGAGAAACGTTTTATACTTCTTACTGATTTTGAACACCTTCATCCTATCTGTGCGTGAGATACTGTGAGGCTAACTGTACCATAAACCGATCAGCATATGGATGACTAGCGACTAGAGCAAAAACAAACCCCCAGAATTTTAAAAGATCTGATGAGTCGGCCAAGGACGCCAGTTCTCAGCCTGGGCTAGTTCCTTTTCGAAAGGGTTGCCAGGCGCACGCTCAGCCCCTCCTGTTATCTTTCACTCCACTACCTCCGACTGGCTTGCATCACCAGTGCAAGAAAATTCGCGAAGCATCTGCGGCAAGTAACATCTGGACCTCCAAGGAAGCACCTTCTTGCTAGGAAGTCTCCAGCATTTTCTGGGCTGCGTCCCCTCTTCCTCCGAAGCGCGTGAGGCTCTCCTCCACGTGCGCGCCTCCTTCCTCCAGGGCAGAGGATCCCAGAACCGCGACCACCGCTGCCCTGCCCGGCCGGGGCTGCCGGGACGACCCCAGAGGTGGCGGAAGCCAAACAGTGCGCAAACTCGGCGGCGCGCTTCGTAGTCTCCGCTCGCCTAAACCTGTTCTCAAGTGAAAAGCGGGTGGGAGGAGGAGTACGGGGGTGGGAGTAGGGGGGTGGTGAGGAGGGGGAGAGGCTGCGGGGATCCTGTTTAATTCGCGGTCCTGAGGGTGTGGGAGCGGGAGGAGGCTCGGCTGGTCCCTCCTCCCTCCCCAAGTGCTGGGCTCCACCTCCTCCGCGTGCCCCCAGATATACAACACTCAGCGGCGGCCGGCTATGCATACCCAGCGCCGGCTTCGGGCACGTGTACACGCAGGTAGCGACACTCACCTGAGCCCGTGCACAGGGCTCCTGTCGCCTGGGGAGCGGCGGGCTGGCGGCCTGGGCTGGAAAGGGGCCCACGGTGCTGCAGGAGAGGGGCAATTGGGAGCAGCCCCAGCGCGGACCTGCGAACTGAGGTGATGGCGCGCCTTCTTTAAATCCTACCCACTCATCCGCCACCCTCCCACCCCTCCTGGCTCTTGCACCTCCGCCCGCTCGGCTTCGGCCGAGGAAGCCCGCCCAGAGGGGCTCTGGCCGCGGAGCACACGCGGGCGCACGCTCCGAAGCTAGCGCGCCGACAGGGGCGCGGCGGCGCCGGCGCAGGAAACTTGGGCGAAGTTAGTTGCAAGTCCCGGGCGGAGGCCCAGAGGACCGAGGAGTGGGAAGCGGCCCGTGCCTGGCCCGCCGCGCCGCGCGGAGGCTGGCCCGGGCTCCGCGCTCGGCGCGCTCCGGGTGCCCGAGTCGGCCGACGCGCCAGGAGGGGCTTGGAGAGAGCCGAGCCGGCATGGCCCGATGGACAGCGAGACGCGCCGCCCCGGCGAGCCGGGAGGATTTCCTTTGAGGCCCGGCGATCGATCCCAGGCTTTCTGAATCCTCAGCCAACCTCCTGCCCCGACCCGCAGCCGGAGAGGAAGACCCAAGAGGCAGGTGCTGGGGTGCGGAAAGCTCCCCCACCCCGCCCTAAACCCCAGCCCACCAGGGGGGTTCCCATCAGCACCCCGCCTGCTGCGAGCGAGGAAGACCGGCCGGTGCTGCGGTATTTGTATTTATATCCATTGCGGCGCTCTGCGTTCCCTCGGTGGGCCCGGACCCCCCTCCTCTTCCTCCTCCCGGCCGCTCCCCTCCTCCCCCACCCCCATCTGCCACTGTCAAATGAGAAAGTCACCGAGGAGAACCCAAACACTCCAGCCGCCGAGAGCCCCCTTTGGCACTTGGCAGCACGCGGCGGCTGACTCCTCCGCTCAACTTGGTGGCGCCTCCGCGACGCAACTTTCGGGGCTGCTGTGCATTTAACAGGGGAAAGACCGAGGAGGGGGACCGCGCTGCTGGGTGGCGGCCACCTGCGGGGAGTTCGCGAGCGGACACCACCGGACAGGAAGGACACAAAGAAAGCAAAGGGCAAACTGCCACAGTGGGGGTGGGGACACCGCAGAGAAGTTCTCGTGCCCCGGGGAGGATTTTGTTTCCCACCCCCACCCGCGAGCGCCTGGCCGGCCGGAGACAGCAGGACATCCAGGAGGCGCGACGCGGCCCGGGGCTGGTCCCCCGGCCCCCTCCTCCCGGCGGGAGCGACGCCGGGGTGAAAAGTGGGGCACAGCGGGCCGAAGGGGTCCCCGCCAACAGCCAACATTGATTTCCTCCGGGCCGAGAGCGACGGCCCGGGCGGCGGCGGCGGCGGGCTGCAGCCGCGGCAGGGCGACAGCATGTCCAAGCCGGTGGACCACGTCAAGCGGCCCATGAACGCCTTCATGGTGTGGTCGCGGGCTCAGCGGCGCAAGATGGCTCAGGAGAACCCCAAGATGCACAACTCGGAGATCAGCAAGCGCCTGGGCGCCGAGTGGAAGCTGCTCACCGAGTCGGAGAAGCGGCCGTTCATCGACGAGGCGAAGCGCCTGCGCGCCATGCACATGAAGGAGCACCCCGACTACAAGTACCGGCCGCGGCGCAAGCCCAAGACACTGCTCAAGAAGGACAAGTTCGCCTTCCCTGTGCCCTACGGCCTGGGCGGCGTGGCCGACGCCGAGCACCCGGCGCTCAAGGCGGGCGCCGGGCTGCACGCGGGCGCGGGCAGCGGCGGCCTGGTGCCCGAGTCGCTGCTCGCCAACCCCGAGAAGGCGGCCGCCGCCGCCGCTGCCGCTGCGGCGCGCGTCTTTTTCCCGCAGTCGGCTGCCGCTGCCGCCGCCGCCGCGGCCGCTGCCGCCGCCGGCAGCCCCTACTCGCTGCTTGACCTGGGCTCCAAGATGGCAGAGATCTCGTCGTCCTCGTCCGGCCTCCCATACGCGTCGTCGCTGGGCTACCCGACCGCGGGCGCCGGCGCCTTCCACGGCGCGGCGGCGGCGGCTGCAGCGGCGGCCGCGGCCGCCGGGGGGCACACGCACTCGCACCCCAGCCCGGGCAACCCGGGATACATGATCCCGTGCAACTGCAGCGCGTGGCCCAGCCCCGGGCTGCAGCCGCCGCTCGCCTACATCCTGCTGCCTGGCATGGGCAAGCCCCAGCTAGACCCCTACCCCGCGGCCTACGCCGCCGCGCTATGACCCCCGAGGGGCGGCCTCGCCGGGACCGATGTGCCCACGTGTACATATGTATAGGTACGAGCTCTGCGGCCTCCCCACGCGCCCTCCCGCGACGGAGGCCCCCCGGTGTGTGTGTACATAAGGTGTATAGTTGCCAGTCAGGGCGCGAGTGGCCGAGCGCGCGAGTGCGCGGGCGAGTGTGCGTGTGAATTCGACAGGACCCTTTCAGACCTGCACCCCGCAGACAACTTTCAAGAGGGCAGTTGTATCCGGCAGCGGTGGCTGTTTGCTTTGCACTTCGGAACCTGTTGCGTTTTGGCCCACAGAGGTGGAGGAGTAACTTTTTTTGACTTGTTGGGCTTTCCAGCTTTCTCTGTGGGAAGTTTACTGTCGGTTTTGCTTTTGTTGCCCATTGTTTTTCTTTTATTATTCTTTTCTCCCGGTCTGTGTTGCATGCACTCTGTTCAAACGTTAGGTCTGAAATGGTTGGCACAAGGGAAAAGCTGATCTGTGTCATTAGTTTCTCGGAACGGGATGGCTCCGAGCAGCCTTGCTCCCTATTTGTACTATTTGAACTTTGCAAATATCTGTTCTCTCAAGCAGAACCCCTAGACCGCATCCATTCTTGACCAGTGACCGGCTCGAATCTGGCCTTTTGTGTGTGAGACGATCACGGTTTCTTTTGTTTATCCTGCCATATGCAAATCAGACCAAGAGCTCTTTCTCAAGAGCAAGGACCGCAAACAAGAAATGTGTGTGAAATGAAAAGTTGTCAATTGGATTTTCTCCCTTAAAAAAAAAAATCTACTACAAGTCTCCCTGAGTCCACTTGCTAGAATTTTTGACACAGTTTACACAGAAAAAGGCATTGTTCCTATTTTTTTATTATGGCTGAGTTTCACCTTCAGATGATTGTAAATGTGTATATGTCCGTGAAAGCATTGAGTCTGAAAATGTGTTATTTGCGTTGCCCTAAATTTGAGTCAGTTTGCGACTCTCAAACATTTTGAACAAATGTCAAAGTTAACTTTTAAAATTGCGGGACTATTTCAGACCCGCAATTTTATCTAAGATTAAATCAGACTTTTTTGTCTGAGTGGTAATTATATATTTATTATTTAGCAAAACAAAACAAAAACCAGAATTGTTTTGACAGATGTCTCTTCTTTCAGCTAGCATTTCTCCACCAACTCAAACCGCTTAAATGTGTTTTGGAGTTCCCTCCCTAATTAGCTTATTTTTTAGATCACCTGCAATTCATTTGCAAATGATGATAAAACACATTTTAGAGAAAAGAACCTCATTTGTAGCTTTTTTCTTTTTAAGTGTATATATTTTGACTACTGTTTGTGAATGAAGTTGGCTAACATGTATTTAGTTTCATTTTGGCTTTATGTAATATAAAGTTTTTAAAAGTTTAAGTATTGGTTTTAACCTTTATGTGTAAATGGTTTTTCTTGTGTGATCTTCTAATTTAATATTAGACATCTAAACTATATCTGTAAATTAGAACCCGACTATCACTCTGTTCATTTTTTTTGAACAAAGAGTTTAAATAAAGCCTGAACCAGGGAAAAGAGAAAATCCTCTATTTCTTGTTGAGTTCCTAACAAGATTTTTATCTGAATTGCCCTTACGTGCCTGGTCCAGGTGAAGTGTAAGGTATCCTCCAAAGGCAGTCTTTGTTTCACTTTTGAATAGATTTACTAGGAAATCTAAATCAAGCCATTGTTATTCAGAGCCAAAAACCTGATTTATCACATTTTTAATCGTGAATAGGAAAGAAGATAAAAAAAACCAAGTAGTTGTATTATCTTGGGGGGAAAAAAAGGCATTCATGAACCAGTAGAACAGAGCCCATTGAAAACATCCAGACCGTTTAAAGCATTTCACTAGTTTCCAGTAACATTTTAAGAGGAGAAAGTTGCCTGACCACTTTATCTTGTTAGCAGGAGAGCCCCACTGCTTAAATCAGTGTAATTTGTTCTTGTATCTTTGGTATATTCCTTATTTACACCTTAAGATTTTATTTGTAAGGATGATCGCTGAATTAAGACTTTGTACAACTTTTGACCTCTTTAAGGCTTTATTCTGTCATGCTAATGGCATTAAAATAGAAACAACAAATTCTAATGGAAAGGGTTGAATTTCCAAGGCTGCACAAGTTTACACTGGAGAAAGGTTTGAAATCATACCAGGTTTTAATTTCAGAAAAGAAATTAGAAGATGCCAGGAAGACTATCAGGAGGGGAAAAAAAAAAAATACCTAGAGGGAGATCTTTATTTTCGCCCCACCAAGATAGAAATTCTAAAGATACAAGACTCAACTAGTCCTAAACTAGTTTCCCCAACAGAGACAGTCTCTGGAGCTCCACGTTTTTATAAGCTACCCAACTCTTTAAAGTCATTGTTTTCCCCCTACGGAATAATATTTTAAGAACCATGAAAAGTTTGGAAATGTGAGAAATAGGCTCTGCTGGTTTGACCCTGATTCACTAATTAAAACGATCCTTCTCCTGTTATTCCCCGAGCTCTTTGCAATATTATAAGTTAATTCATATGGTTCTGAGCGATTATGCAAAACTAATTTGGACTGTCCAGGGGTAATTATCCCTGACACGGTTAATTAAATCCTTTCAAGGCTCCGTCTTTCCCTTTTGTAGCAGCCCATCACTTCTCAACACGGAACTTCCTGCGGCTCGCTGGAAATCACCCCAGCCCTAAATCTTAGTTACCTCCCTGAGCCTTCCAGCTCGGCCCCACCGGCCCGAAGAGTTCCCCGCCCGCTCCCGCCCCCTCCCCTTTCTCTAATGATCTGCGTTTTCTGCGAGCAGCGCTCCAGAGTGTTGATGAATGAGAATAGGACTAGAGAGATGCGTTGTGGGGTGGGGGGAAGGATGCTGGGGGTGAGCGCACAGGGTCACACCGCCAACAGATTGTGCGGCTGTTTGAGTAGTCCATAGGTCCACGGGGGTGACTGGTTTATCACCCCTCTGACTCCAGTGTTCTTGCTAACTAGTTGCGCCTAGAGAAAGTCTCTCTCTGAATTAGACTGTGCAGAAGAAAGGGGGTGCGACTAAAGGGCAAGAGGGCGTGCAGAAAAGGCCGGGTGTGCGAGTGTGAGTTAGAAAGTGACCCATACATAGAGCCCTGGGACTAGGCAAAGAGCTGCTGCCTGCTCCAGATCTCTCGCGCTCTCTCTAACCATCTGTGTCTCTTTCCTCTCTTCTCTCCTCTCCTGCTTTCCTTCCTTCTTTTTGCTCTTTTAACACTTTCGTTTAAGGTTTAAAAAAGCGACGCCATTCCTTAGGTAGTCACGGCTGCCTAAGGGCTTTAAACAGGCCTCACACCCAAGGGGCCAGGGGTGTTGCCCTCAGGCTTTGAGCAAACAGGTGGAATTGTTCTGTGGAACCGTAAGGACTTAGCTGGGGGGTGAAGTGTGGGGGGATGCTGCAGTGCGGAGGGGAGGGACGCCTTCCAGGGAGCCATGGGGCTGGCCGCTGTTGTCACTTCATTTGACAATTTCCTCCTCCCTTTCTCCCCTACCCGTCCCCCCCTCCCCCGCCCCCGCAAGAAAGTAGAACAAAACAGCGTGGATCTTCTCTCACCGCCGGGCTCTGCGTAGCCTTAGGCTAGGGGCTCAGAAGATGGAGAGAAGATTTGACCGTCTTCCCCCAGCAGATAGGGACCCGCGCGCGCCAGCCAATCAGAGCGCCGCTCGGCCGCACCCTCCCGGCGAGTGAAGTTCCCGCATCTCGCCCGCCGCAAGAGTCCTTGTCTTTCTTGCGCCCGCAGCCCCGCGGAGGCAGAGAGAGCGCGCCAACCAAACTTTATTAATCTCTCCCCGTTCTTTCTCCCTCAGCCCAGTGCATCTCAAAGGTCAGCGCTCTTCTTTTAAAAGACTGATATTATTAATTCACTGACAATCCCTCCACCCCCCCACCAATTCTTTTTTTCTCTCTTGCAAGAAAAAAAAAGGGGGGGGATAGTGAAAAGAGGGCTCTTTTTTTTATCCTTTTTTTTGTCCTTCAGTGGGAGCGTTTAGACAGTCGAGGAGGTTTTGTCCGGGAACAAAACGCAGGGTTGGGAGGTTTTGTGAGAGTGTTGTTTGTTGAAGTGGAGCTAAGAAAAAGCGGCGGCTTTCTCCTCATTGTGAAGAAACCAATCAGTGGTATTTGGAAAACTGTTAGCATTGTGCACTTCTTCTGTGTCCATTGTGAGGCGTTTCTTTTCACAAGGTTTTTTTTTCAGCCGATCCAGCTGGCCGGAATGAATAGCGGCGCAATGTGTACACGCTTTGTCCCTCCGGCCTTCAAGTAGCCCCCATTGAATAGACTAAGTTGACACTGCGTGACAGTGAAACAACATAATAAAAAATACATGAGCCCCTGAATAGGAGCAGGCGCATAAATAAATAAAATGGGTGACCAAAACTGGATAAACTGAATGACAAAACGGTGAAAGGGGAACAAAAAGATATTTAACACGCTAGATTAGCATTAGAATGCGATCTACAAGGCAGAACAATTGATGAATAGGTTTACCGGCCAAGAAAGAAATGGACTAAATGCCCTTTGAATAGATATGCTTTTTGCAAGGGCTTTGAATAGATATGCTTTTTTTGCAAGGGCTGAATGGGAAAAGGTAAAGATGAAGCTATGCAAATGAGCGGGGGAACTTTTTATATATATTCTTTAAACACACACACACACACACTGCGGGGAGGAGAGTGCTGCCTCGGGGTGTTTATAGAAGCAATAATTGCCATTATTAGCATTGTCTGCAACAGATAGAAATTGAACAGGTTGGGATAATGTCGGGTAGCAGTAATTATTCTTCTAATTAATGGTCCTTTGCTACTTAAAAAAAAAAAAAAAAAGAATAAAGGAAAGGAGAAGTCAAAGTTATGCAGAAGTTATGTTTCCTCGTGTCCATTTGCCCAGCGTTGGAATCCGTGGAGCAGCGAGTGTGGCCATTCCAAGATGCATGCTGATTTTAGAACATTCCAGGGAGCCGATCCTTAGACTCTGGGTTTGGGGCCTGCATTCCTTTTATACTGCATTTTGAGAGTCTAATACAGCGTCTGGTACGTGGTAGGTGTCGAATGAATAGTTATGGAATGAATGAAGGCACGTAAATTAAATGGAGGAACCCTAGCCTTCTCGCGGATGTGGGGGAGGGGAATACCAAGGAGCGCTTTCGAGTTTCACCGCCCCCACCTTCACTTTTTTAGGGGAGCCGTCCAAGAGGAAAGGTCGCCACAAGCTTTTTGAGGCTTTTGTCTTCAGCCTATCTGGGCCGCTGGAAAAAATGGGGAGACCAAACAAGCGACGGGCAACTACTGCCTCCCCCATTCCTTCTCTGTCCCCAAATCCATCCCTAAGAGCGAAGAACATTTTACGTAGCCCCTTAAAGAATTGGGCTTCCCTGTGGCTCAGACGGTAAAGAATCTGCCTGCAATGCCGGAGACCTAGGTTCGATCCCTGGGTCTAGAAGATCCCCTTAGTGAAGGGAATGGCTACCCACTCCAGTATTTCTTGCCTGGAGAATTCCACGAACAGAGGAGCCTGGCAGGCTATACAGTCCAGGGGATGGCAGAGCCAGACATGACTAAGCGACTAACACTTCCTGAAAGGATTAGAATACACTTAAAGCTTAGCTCTTTCTCGCGGATCTCTCCCTTTGGCCTCCGCTCCCCTTTCCCCTCTAAGCCTTTAACTGAACCCCACGGGACAGAGGACCTCCTGCCTGAATTGCTGGCGGAGGCAGGGCGCGAACCCGCGGAGATCTCGGCTGTCCTCGGGCTCCCGGCGTTGCCCCCCGCCCCTCCCCCCACGGCCTCCCCAGGCGGCCGGCCCGGCTTCTGGGCCACCCAGCCGTCGAACCTTCCAGCGGCTTTCAACCCTGCCCTAACTTAAATGAACAAGACAAAGTGTAGACGGCCGGGTTGACAAGTCCCTGCCAACAAGCGGAGGCTCAGAGGGCACTCGGCACCAGCGCTCCGACCTCCCCGACGGCGGCCGGGAAGCTGGGTTTTGAGAAGAGATGACAACTGCTTCTGAATTGTTGGGATAAAAGCGGAGGTGTCCCGAGCTTTAAAAGCAGTGTTCTCCCCCACCCCCTTCTTTTTAAAAAGCTAGTTAGCCTTTCCAAGTGACGGGGGCCGCTGGGAAGTCTCGCATATTTTAAAGTGTAACCCAAGCTTTCGCGGTTTCAGCTTCATTTAAAACATGCAAGTTCCTAGAAACTGACAAACCTGGGGGAAAAAAAAAAGAAAGAAAGAAAAAAGAAAAACTTTCGAAGCGTTCTATTCGGATAAACCGGTTGGGAGTCACGTTGAGGCGATAAAACTCACAGTGATGGGGTGATGGGTATTGGTGGAGGCAGTGACCTGTTGGATTGGGTTTCCAGGTTCAAGGTGGCCACCGGGCCTTTGCCAGCCACCCAGGCGCAGAGCAGAGAAGTGGTACCCACAAGGCAATAGCTTTAATGCCTTCCTTTTTGTGACCCCTTCCTCCTCCGCCCAGCCCCTCACTGCACGCTTTGTCAGGTAGGCGCCATCACCCTTGCTGAGGCAGCCCCATCATTCACACTCGACTGAAGGAAATAAAATCGGCTTTGGCTTTTTAATTCCTTTTGAAGATTTCTCCACCTGATTTCTACCTCCTTTGGGCTCCTCGCTTGATTGGGGGAGGGGTTATTTAGGGACTTTTTGACAAACAGAAGAAGTTGAGGTGCTAATTGTAAACACCCGGTTGCTCTCCTTGAATGTATTTATTATCATACATGAGGACTTGGAGACTCATGGCCTATTACTCATTTCAAGCCTCTAGGCAAAGAATTCTCCTACTAAGATCGACCAGTAAAACCAGATTTCTTAGGGGAAATTACGAGGACGTTTTCAGACTCTCTTCGTGGAACGATATTACTGGGTTGTCAATTTCACTCGAGCACCCTCCTCCCTACACATCTCATCCCACCGTTTTACTTCGGGATCACCCCAAGGTAATTAGCCACTCTCAGAAAGCTTGAAATCCCGAAAGGAGAGGAGCAGCCTAGGATAACAGAGACCAAGTGAGGCTTTTCAGATCGGATGCTCCACGGGGGCCATCTTTTCATAAGGTCAGGAGTGGAGAGAAGTATGTTTGCAGAAGAGGAAATACGTTTAAAAGGGCTCCCAGGCGGTGGGAGGGCTTCCTACAATGTCATCACCGCGACTCCGCAGGGAGCCCAGCCTGTCCTCCGTGGAGTCCCGCACAGGTACTGCCACTGGATTCAGGAGTTCATTACGGGTACATGGGAACAAGAACACCAGCACACACGGTTGGGAGCGGACCTCGGTTTATGTGTCATCAAATGCTAACCCCCGAGGTTGAGAGTAGTGTCCGACAGACTTGAGATCTACGCGGACATCAGAAGTCGGGGAAAATTTGGTGGGGTTATAATCGCGCACAAACACAGGCGAATTCTGCCCAGCAAACGTTTGCGCACCCGGTCTCCCACGCTCTCTCCCACTTGGCTGAAGTTTGGGTTATGGTATGTTTTGAACTGGACCATCTAAATGGCCTCGACGGCCTCCCTCTGCCTGCATGGACCCGCTAGTTGACGAGGACTGACAGCGTACACAGAGCCCGGGAGAGGACAGAGAAGACCACTCAGGGAAGCACAGGAAAAGTGCGTTTCGGGAGAGAAGGCAGGAAGGAAGAGAGGATGAAGGGGGGCGGAAAAAAAATCAGGACGAGAAAAAGAACCGCCTTCCTACTGACACTCCCTCTTGCCCTCAGGTTCAACACCTGGGGAGGGTACTGCCAGGGCTGATGTGCCACGAGACGAGCTGCACCGCGGAGGAGGTGAAGGACCGCAGACCTCAGCGTGCTCCAACCCTAACTCCTCCGCACATTCGCCCCCACCCCCCACCGCTGGTTCACCCCCAACTAAGACCAGAGACTGCCCTGTCGGGAAGGGAACGCTACCGGAGGCGATGATCGCGCGGGCTCTGGAAGGATCCGCACCACCGAGGGTTCCGGAAACGGGGGGGAGGATCCTGAAAGTCCTCTGGACTCGGGGACTCCTCTTGCAGCTGCAGCCACGTGAGAAAGAGTCTTTAAAAGTGCGGCTGGCCTCTCCCCCCATCATATTAACTCCTGCAAGTGAAAGTCGCCCAGTCGTGTCCGACTCTTTGTGACCCTATGAACTGTAGTCAGGCTCCTCTGCCCATGGGATTCTCCAGGCAAGAATACCGGAGTGGGTAGCCCGTTCCTGTCTCCAGGGGATCTTCCAAACCCAGGGATCGAACCCGGGTCTCCCTCATCGCAGGCGGATTCTTTACCGTCTGAACCACGAGGGAAGCCCAAACCCAACGCGGAAAACAAGTTTTGTGCAGCCTGAAACTTACTTAAGAAAATTGCATCACAATTAGGGTAGGACTTTAGAAGAGGGGTCGGTGCCAGCGAGGGACTGTGAAACTGAAGCTCCTTTTTCTTCCCGGGAAATCTGCCCCGATAGACTCTCAGAACTGCCAGGGGAGCTAGCTCGTTCCCAGTTCCAGCAGTGAAACGAGAGCCAGGGGCAGAAATGAGGCCCTTAGCTAATCGCCCCATCCCCGCCTCAGCTCGCGCCCCACTCCCGCGTGTCGGCGGGACACAGGCGCCGACTGCCCTGCCCCAGACCAAGGCTTCCTTGCTCTTCTGGATCCCAACTTGCTATATTCCTTCTTTCCAGGGACTCTTTTTTTCTCCTGCAAACCTAGACTAGAGTAAGTAGTTAGAGCGGCCGATTAGTAAGTATTCAAACGGAATGTTTATGACCGAGTGAATAAACATGAGCCCGCGGCTGCGGCGGCAGCGCCCACCGGCTCACGCTCGCTTCTCCTGGGCGCGCGGAGCCGGAACAGGCGAAACTGGCGTTTCTGATCCAGAAATGTGACCGAGGTCGGCGGAGCCAACCATCATTCTGCGCCCCCACGCCCGGTTCGGAACCCTCCACCCCCGCCCGGGCGCCCGGTGCACGGCGGATGGCAAGGCTCTGCGCGCACCCACTCCTTGGTGGGTAGGGGTGTCTTTGGATACGGTTCCCTTTCTTTCTAGAAAGCTGCTTCGACTTCTGTTAAAGAGGCGCACGCTTTGGGAACCTGGAGGTGGGAGGTGTGAAGAAGGCTCGCCTCAGTCCTCACGCTTAGGGCGTTACCCAACGCGAGTCTCTGAGAAAAACTGGGGGACCCGGGACTCGCCCTCGAGGGCTCCGGAGGGAGGCCGTGACCCGCCTGCAGGAAGGAAAACGTCGAGCTGCGGATTCGAGGGAGGGGACCAGTCGCCGAAGACACTGGATTTCTGGCCTTAGGGGATAATGGCCTACTCAGTGCACTTCCAAAGACCCGCCACCTCCCTCTCAGAAAAGTCGCCCTTGGCCTCTTTGTTTCCCTGTATCCAGTGTGTCTTGCCTTGGGCAACTATAAGTGATGGAGCAGAGTCTAGGCCTCGAAGCCCCTGGCCCCAAATTCATGCCCTGCACGCACCGGGCCACAGGCCTGGGCCGGGTCCGAATCAGCGCCTGCAGCCCGCGCGTTTAGGGGGCGGTGGAGGTTGGGCGTGCCCCTGACCCAGCGCCCCGGAATTTAGCTGAATCCAGGCCTCGATGGGCCTGAGACCGTCCTCCAGTCTCAGGCTAGCGCAGCGGCGGACACTCCAGCGCCCCACGTCTCACCCAGGCTGCCAGCTTCGCCCCGACTGCGTGTGTAAGCAACGCAAAATTGACTTCCGCACCCCCCATGGCCACGAGCTCTGGCTGTGTCGCTGCAGGGCGCAGAGAAGTGCTGGAGGGCGAGAAGCGCACTTTGCAGGACAAGGATGCGCAGGTGGTTTCCGTGGGTGGGGTGAGTTCTCGCCAGGACGAGGGCGCTCCTAGTAGTCTTTTTCCCCTAGAGCTTGTCCGAGTTCAAGAGTATGAGGCCCGGATCATCCTGATAAAACTTTGGCGACAGTAAGCCCCAGTTCCGACTCGATGGCAAGGCCGGAAACTTTTTTGAAAAGTGTTCCCTGAAAATATTGAGTTGTCCACTGCTAAGGCTTTTTTCAGTGGTCATGTATGGATGTGAGAGTTGGACTGTGAAGAAAGCTGAGTGCCGAAGAATTGATGCTTTTGAACTGTGGTGTTGGAGAAGACTCTTGAGAGTCCCTTGGACTGTGAAGAGATCCAACCAGTCCATTCTAAAGGAGATCAGTCCTGGGTGTTCTTTGGAAGGAATGATGCTAAAGCTGAAACTCCAGTACTTTGGCCACCTCATGTGAAGAGTTGACTCACTGGAAAAGACTGATGCTGGGAGGGATTTGGGGCAGGAGGAGAAGGGGACGACAGAGGATGAGATGGCTGGATGGCATCACTGACTCGATGGACATGAGTTTGAGTGAACTCTGGGAGTTGGTGATGGACAGGAAGGCCTGGCGTGCTGCGATTCATGGGGTCGCAAAGAGTCGGACACGACTGAGTGACTGAACTGAACTGAAGGCCTTGGGACATCTAGTCACTGCTCACCTCAGACTAGGTCCTGGCCATGTTCATCAGTAAAGTGGATGTAAAAGGCTGCTCTAGTCCGCGACCGGAAGCTCCTTTTCTAAAGGAGGAACAGGGGCTGGTAGTTCTAGGAGGTACAGCAAGACTTGGAGGTCTAGGGTATTCTGGATGGTTCTATTGGCTAAGGAATGCTCCCCACTTGGAAAATCTCAGGAGAGGGTGTGGAGTGGGCGATAAGGCCCTTGAGATCCTGGCCTAAAAGATGGGCAGAACACATCTGGGTAAGTTTCGACTATATTATAGCAAGGCAGAGAACCCTAAATCGTTCAGGGATGGCAATGGGCCCCTCAGTTCGGTTCAATTCAGTCGCTCAGTCGTGTTCGACTCTTTGCGACCCCATGGACTGCAGCACACCAGGCCACCCTGTCCATCACCAACTCCTAGAGTTTACTCAAATTTAGTAACCTAGTAACCAGGAGACGCAAAAGACATGGTTTTGATCCCTGGTCAGCAAGATTCCCTGGAGAAGGAAATGGCAACCCACTCCAATATTTTTGCCTAGGGATCCCATGGACAGAGAAGCCTGGTGGGCTACAGTCTATAGGGTCGCAAAGAGTCGGACACGACTGAGCAGACACAGTAACCACTAGTAACCACTGCTCTTCCTAATCTCCTGGTTTGTGTCCCTGAGCCTCTCAGCTGCCCTAGGCCAGGAAGCACCGTCTTCTGTGTGAATGGCGCCCCCTGGAAGCCATTTGCCCCGTTTCTCTCTGACTTTCCAGATAAGAACTTCCTATTTACAGAAGGGGGAGTAGGGCTTTCCCAAGGTTAAGTGGGGTTCTAGACTGCATTTGCTGGCCCCAAAGCCCAAACTCATTCATTCACCTTGCTGCTACCCACTAAGGAAGCAAACTTCCACAGTCTTAGCAGCAATCAGTTTTCCTTCCCTGACGGCCTGGAAAATCACAACTGAAGTCCCTTGATAATTTGCTCTTTCTGGTGTATTCCACTCTCCAAGAAGAAATCCACTCTATCATGACTGCAGGCAGCTGGGTCTGGGGATGCTGTTACTGAAAAGAATATGTTTGTCTCACTTTTCTGCTTTAACAAAACAAATCATCAAAAAGCCTTTTCCCTCGAACCACGAATGTTCAATGACAAAGACTTCTGGTTTAATATGACTTTTGAAAAGTGAGAGAAACCCATGCATGAAAACCCAACTGAGGAGCAGATTCCTCAGGCGATGCGTCACCTTTTCTTTTCTCCCCACTTTCTTGTTTCCTTCTCCTGCTCATAGTTCCTTGTGGGTTTTCTAAGTCCAGGTAAGTAAAACTGTTCACAAGTCCTGGTGTGATGCTTTAAATGCTTCCTTGTTAACGGTGTCAGAGGGGTGAGAGCTGTGTTGTGCCGGATTTAGACTCCTTCTGGCTTTGCGGGAGGATCCAACAGAGGAACAAAGGAAAGGAGCCCTGGTTTCTCAGGTTATCTCCTGCCGTTCTCCAAGGTCTCGGGCCTAATGGGCAAATACTCCACCCTCACACAGCGGCCTACTTACTAGCCTCTGTGTGCCCTCGGACGCTGCCTGTCCTCCTGTGACTGGGGGTGAACAGTCCCCATTCCCGACTAGGGCCGGCTTCTCTACTCACACACATTCCCTCCCCTCTCTGGTAGGCAGACTCTCAAATGCCCCCGGCAGTCCCCACTTCCTGGAATTCATGCCTCTGTGTAAACCTCTCCCTCTTGAAGCGGCCAGAGCTAGTGACTTGCTCCTAACAAATAAAATATGGCAAAGTGATAGGATGGCACTTCCTGGTTAAGTTACAGAACAATGACTTCCCCTTCTTTCTTCCTCTCAGCTCTTGTTCTGTGGGAAGCCAGCTGCCATTTTGTGAGCCGCTGCAAGGAGAGGCTGGTGGGTAGGGGCGGAACTGATGTCTCTGGCCAGAATCCAAAGGAGTCCTGAAATCTGCCACCTGTAGAGCTGAGTGACATGGAAATGGACCCTCACTCAATTGAGCCTTGAGATGACAGCAGCCCCATTGACAGGGTGACTATGGCCTTGGGAGAGACACTGGAGCCAGAAACTTTCAACAAGGTGCTCCTGGAACCTTAACCCACAGAAATCATGAGATAATCAGCGCGTATAATTTTAAGCCATTAGGTTTGGGGATGATTTGTTATGTATATGTATATGTTATGTATAATATGTTATACACATATGTATATGTATATGTAATGTATAATATGTTATACACATTATGTATAATGTGACTAATACACCACGTGAAAATACTAGATATGGCTCCAGAAAATCTCTCCCCTTTTCTCTTGTCAAAAATTTCTTTCTTTACTAAATCATTCTTGTCAGTACAAAAAAAAAAATCCTATTCTCCCATTAAAAAACAAACAAACAAACAAAAATTCATTTTTCCTCCAGCTACCACTTCGCTGCTCCTCTTTACAGTGAATTCATTAAAAAACAAAAGATATCTCTCTTCCTTATCTCTAATTCCCTGTTTCCTCCTTTCTCTTAAACCCCCTCTAGTTGGGAGTTTGTCCCCCTCTGCCAACACCACTCCACCAAAATCTGCTCTTATCCAGGTCCCCAGTGCTTCCTGAATTGATCGATCAGTTCTCATCTACCTTGATATACAGCATTTGACAGAACTGGTCACTCTCTCCTCCTAAAAGCTACTTGGCCACAAAGGTACCACACTCATCTGGGTTTCCTACTTCCTCACTGGATGCTCTGCCATTTCCCCTCCTTAGTTCTACATCTCTCTAACCTCTTAATCAAGTTTTGTTAGGAAAGATAGGAACACAGTCATATTTTCTGCTGTAGACTGAATGTTGTGTCCCTCCCAGTTTAATATCTGGGTTTCCCTGGTGGGTTAGCTGGTAGAAAAAATCTCCCTGCAATGCGAGAGACCTGGGTTCGATCCCTAGATTGGGAAGATGCCCTGGAGAAGGGAAAGGCTACCCACTCCAGTATTCTGGCCTGGAGAGTTCCATGGACTGTATAGTCTATGGGGTTTCAAAGAGTCAGATATGACTGAGCGCCTTTCACTTTCACTTTTCTTTCAGATTCATAGGTTAAATCCTGATGCCCACTGAGAAGTGATTAGGTCATGAGGGTGGAGTCCCATGAATATGATTAAGTGCCAAGAGATTTCAGAGAGCTCCCTTACTGCCATGTAAGGACACAGCCAGAAGTTGGCTCTCAGTGAATCAGGAAGTGGAGTCTCAGCAGATACAGAATCTGCTGGCACCTTGATCTTAGACTTTGCAGACTCCAGAACTTCTCTTGTTTTTGCTTGTTTGCTTTTGTTTTTGCCATGTGACATGTGGGATCTTAGTTCTCCAACCAGGGATCGAACCCTTGCCCCTGCATTGGAATTGCAGAGTCTTGACAACTGGAATGCCAGGGATCCCCAGCCACCAGATCTGTGAGAAATAAATTTGTTATTTATAAGCCACCCAGGGTATGATATTTTGTTATAGCAGCTGCACCTGATTAAGACATTCTTCAATCTTCCAACAAACTGCAATTGTCTTCTGATATTCTGTAATAGTTTCAGTAGGAGACCATTAGGATGTCAATTATATATCTTCTTAACTGACAATATAGATTTATCAGTCATTGTGAGCAAGAGTATATTTATCCCTGGTGGCTCAGACGATAAAGAATCTGCCTGCAATGCAGGAGACCCAGGTTTGATCCCTGGGTTGGGAAGATCCCCTAGAAAAGGAAATGGCTATTCACTCCAGGATTCTTGCCTGGAGAATTCCACAGACAGAGGAGCCTGGTGGGCTATAGTCCATGGGATCACAAAGAGTCAGATAAAACTGAGCGACTAGCGCGCACACACACACACACACACACGTGAGCAACAGTAGGCTGAAACAACATATAAATCCTTCATCTCAATGTCTTACCACAACAGAAGTTTATTGTGAGCTGTTATATCCAACAACCCCCAAATCTCAATGGCTTAACACAAAAAAAGTTTATTTTTCATATGTGTCACAGTCCAAGGCAAGACGTGGGGCCCCACTCTAAGTAATGTCTCAGAACCATCACCTAAGAGTCTTCTAGATTCTCTGCATTTAGCTGATTGACAACCACAGACCATGGCTCTTGCAGGGGATATACAACCATTCCTGGGACCAATGGCCATTCTTAGCCCCTATTTCCATAGCCAGTGTGTCAACCTGATTATAAAGAATGCTTGTATATATAAATTATTGCTGTGCTAAAACAAAGAAAAGAAGGTTGGTAAACATCTAACTTGTTTCTTCCAAAGGATGGAGGAAGTCATTTCTTCACTTTACAATATCCAGACACTGCTCCAGCACTTTTCTGAACAGACAGATACAAATCCATACACAGAAGGTTTGGTGAGTTCCCCCACAACAATTAATCCTGGAGCTGCCCAGGTGGCTCAGTGGAAAAGAATCCACCTGCCAGAGCGGAAGATGCCAGAGATGCTGGTTTGATCCCTGGGTTGGGAAAATCCCCTGGAGGAAGAAATGACAACCCGCTCCAGTACTCTTGCCTGGAAAATCATATGGACAGTGGAGCCTGGCAGGCTACAGTCAGAAGGTCACAAAGAGTCAGATACAACTGAGCACCTACATACCTACATCTGTCTATTTCCTACAAAACTCATAATTCACTCACTCTCTAGGGAAAAAATAAATAAATAACTAGGCAGAGATCCATCTGATAGTCTTCTCTCCTTGAGACTAATGCTGGGTTGGTTAGTTGTGTCTGACTCTTTTGTGACCTCATGGACTACAGCCCGAAAATCTCAAGTCTCCTCTGTCCATGGGATTTCCCAGGCAAGAATACTGGAGTGGGTTACCATTTCCTTCTTCAGGGGATCTTCCTGACCCAAGGATCGAAACTGCATCTCTTGTGTCTTGGCATTGGCAGATGGATTCTTTACCACTGCACCACCAAGAAATATTGTAGAAGAATGTCTCTCTGTCCTAGCAGAGCATCAGAATTGATGTGAGCTTTTGAACCATTAGGGGCACTCAAGGCTATCTGAAGATCTTGTTGTTCAGTCACTCAGTCATGTCCGACTCTTTGCGACCCCATGGACTGCAGCACACCAGGCTTCCCTGTCCTTTACCAACTCCTAGAGCTTCCTCAAACTCATGTCCATTGAGTTGGTGATGCCATCCAACCATCTCATCCTCTGTCATCCCCTTCTGCCTCCAATCATTCCCAGCATCAGGCTCTTTTCCAGTGAGTCAGCTCTTCACATCAGGTGGCCAAAGTATTGGAGCTTCAGCTTCAGCATCAGTCCTTTCAATAAATATTCAGGGTTGATTTCCTTTAGGATTGACTGGTTTGATCTCCTTGCAGTCCAAGGGACTCTCAAGAGTCTTCTCCAGCACCACAATTCAAAAGCATAAATTCTTTGGTGCTCAGCCCACTTTATGGTCCAATGTTCACATCCATACATGAAGATCTGCTGAGTTAGAACTTCCCAGAACTAGAGCTGAGGCATATATATCTCTAAAATTTTCCCTTGGTGATCTAGTGTACACCCAGGATTGAAAATGACTGTTCAGACTTGAGAAAGGAGTGTCAGTTAAGACCCAGAGTCAGATCATTGTAACGTTCTATACTGGAGTAAACGTCTATAAATTTGTCTTGGCAAATAAATAAACAGAACCCCAAATATCTTGCCTCTCAATTCAATTCAGTTCAGTTCAGTTGCTCAGTCATGTCCGACTCTTTGCGATCCCATGAATTGCAGCACGCCAGGCCTCCCTGTCCATCACCAACTCCTGGAGTTCACTCAGACTCATGTCATTGAGTTGGTGATGCCATCCAGCCATTTCATCCTCTGTTGTCCCCTTCTCCTGCCCCCAATCCCTCCCAGCATCAGAATCTTTTCTAATGAGTCAACTCTTTGCATGAGATGGCCAAAGTACTGGAGTTTCAGCTTTAGCATCATTCCTTCCAAAGAAATCCCAGGGCTGATCTCCTTCAGAATGGACTGGTTGAATTTCCTTGCAGTCCAAGGGACTCTCAAGAGTCTTCTCTAACACCACAGTTCAAAAGCATCAATTCTTTGGTGCTCAGCTTTCTTCACAGTCCAGCTCTGACATGACCACTGGAAAAACCATAGCCTTGACTAGACAGACCTTTGTTGGCAAAGTAATGTCTCTGCTTTTCAATATGCAATTCAATTCAAAAGTTTTTTGTTTTTTTTTTTAGAAAAACAGTATTGATGGGGACTTATGTTGTGGTTCAGTAGCTAAAACTCTGAGCTCCAGTGCAGGGGGCCTGGGTTCGATTCCTTCCTTTTTCTAGTGCCCTTCATTTCACCTATTGGGAAATCTTCTGGATTTAGCAAAGGTCTAAACCAAGGACTTCCCTGGTGGTCTAGTGGTTAAGAATCCACCTTCCGATACAGGAGACACAGGTTCAATCCCTGGTCGGAGAACTGTGATCCCACATGCTGCAATGGCCTGCAACTAAGGTGTGACACAGTCAAATAAATATTTAAACCCTGCTCCCTGATAAAAGGTCCAAGCCATCAGCATCTCTGAGGTGAATTATGGCAACAACCCCTGCTTTAATGCTTCCCTATCATATCACCACAAATGTAGCAACTTAAGACAACATGCACTTATTATCTCACAGTTCTAGGTCAGAGTTCTAGTCAGTTCTAGGTCTAGTAGGTCAGAGTTTTCAGGGTTTGGCTGGGTTCTCTGTTCAGGGTCCCAAGAGGCTGGAATCAAGGTGTCACCTGGCTTGGGCTCTCATCTTCCAGCTTCCTTAAGACTCTTGTAGGATTCAGTTGCTTCTCATGGTGGTGGTTTAGTCGCTCAGTCATGTCCGACTCTTGCGACCCCATGGACTGTAGCCAGCCAGGCTCCTCTGTCCATGGGATTCTCTAGGCAAGAATACTGGAGTGGCATTTCCTTCTCCAGGGAATCTTCCTGACCCAGGAATCGAACCTGGGTCTCCTGCATTGCAGGCAGATTTTTTTACTGACTGAGCTACAAGGGAAGCCCAGGTTTCCCATCAGCAACAGATCAAGTCCCTCTCATGCGCTGTATCTCCCTGACCTCTCTGTTGCATTTCTCTGACTCCCACTTAAGAAAACTCTGCTTTTAAAGTTCATGTGTTTAGACTGGACCCATCTGGACAATCCGGGACCCATCTCCCATTTATCTGGCTGTGTCGGGTCTTAGTTGCGGTGCTTGGAATCTTCATTTCATCGTGCAGTATCCTTCATTGAGGTGCATGGACTCTCTTGAGGCACAAGGTCTCAGGAGGTGCACTGCGTAGGCTTAGTTGCTCCGAGGCCTGTAGGATCTGTTTCCGGACTAGGGACTGAATCTGAGTCCTCTGCATTGCAAGGTGGATTCTTAATCATAGGACCAACAGGGAAGTCTCACAATCTTCCTATTTTAGAGTCTGTAACCTTAATTGCATCTGCCGAGTTCCTTCAGCCATGTAATATAACAGATTCTCACTTTCCAGGGATTAGGGCGTGAATGTGGCGGGCTCCTCCTACCTGCCTTGGCTCCTCAGCTTCCTGCTTCACACCTTTGTGCCCATCCAGCCTGTCTACAGCCCAGCGGACAGAGCTGCCAGGACGTCCCGTCTCACTGAGAGCAAATCCGCATTTTCACCTGCCCCACCTGCCGTATACAGTTTGCATCCCCATTACCTTCCTGCCCTGTCTCTCTCACACCCAGCAGGCTCCCCGTTACAGACAATTGCCCTGGGCCTTCCTCCGCCCCAAGTTCTCTTTCCCGCAATAGCTGCGTAGCTCACCCTTCCTCTCTTGAATGTCAGTGCCGAGACTCAAACTTAGTGAGGTCCCTCCTGACCCCCTATTTAAAACTGCAGCCTCCAAATTCCCCAGGACTCCCTTAATCCCCTTCCAAGCTTTATTTTTCTTCACAGCACTTTTCACCTTTGAATGTAGTACATATTTTATTTATATTTGTTTATGGAACGCACCAAAGCAAGCCCCATAAAATAGAGTTTTTTTTTTTTTTTTCAGTCCATTTTGCTCACTGCTTTATCTCCAATGGCTACAACAGTGCCTGACACACAGATATCACCCAGTAAAATTTTCCAGTTGACTGAATACTGGAGTATAAAATGAGGAGAGCAGCCTGCCCTGCATAGAGGGTTGGGGGCTAGGAAAAAAGGCTTGGATCTTACATCCCAGGGTGTGCCCTCTGTCAGACAAAACAGTCATCTCCATGAAGATCAGACTGATGTCACAGCAGAGGACCTGGCATAAAGCAAATTCACAGAAAATTCTGGGTGCATCATGTCGATGTGAGCTTCTCAGCTGGCTCGGTGGTAAAGAACCTGCCTGCCAGTGCAGGAGACACAAGACGCAAGGGTTTGATCTCCGGGTCAGGAAGATTCCCTGGAGAAGGAAATTGGCAACCGACTCTGGTATTCTTGCCTGGAGAATCCCATGGACAGAGGAGCCTGGTGGGCTACAGTCCATGGGGTCGCAAGAGTTGGACACGACTTAGCAACTAAACAACAACAATGCTGATGTCGCCGTGCTAGACTGCAAGTACATTATTTCAAATGACCTGCACACCTGTGGATTATCATTCATTTCATCTTACCACTTTAACCTTCCTCACGTGTGCTGCGGGCTAAGTCACTTCAGTCGTATCCGACTCTGTGACAGTATGGACTGTAGCCTGCCAGGTTCCTCTTTTCATGGAATTCTCCAGGCAAGAATACTGGAGTGGGTTGCCATTTCCGTCTCTAGGGTATCTTCCCAACCCAGGGATCAAACCCACATCTTTTATGTCTCCTGCATTGGCAGGCAGGTTCTTTACCACTAGCGCCACCTGGGAAGCCCAACCCTCTTCATAGAGTGAGCCAAATGAAATAGTATGAGAGTATGTCGTGAGGGGTCATTCGGTTCACCCCTGCATCCTAGGAGGCCTCCCCTCCACAAATGTGCATGTTTTTAAAAGCATTAACTGTTGGGAAGACAGCCTGGCAAGTGGCAAGAGTGTGGAGACAGCCAGGGAAAGGTCTGACCATAGCCTCAGCCATTGACCAGCTGTGTGACCTTGCGGTGCTTTACACAACCTTGCTAAGCCTCCATTTCCACTTCTTTAAGTGGTGCTAATCACTGCACCTTGTAGTAGGGATTAAATGAGATAACACGGGTGAAATACCCAGCGGAATGCCTGCTGCTCAGGAGGTGAACCTAAGGGAGCTTTCTCCCTTCCTCTCTGAGAGCCCAAATCCACCTCCCTGTAATATTTACCTCTGAGCCGAGTGCTGCTTCAGGGAGCAGTGGAGAATGAAACGGCTCTCTCCTCCAAACGGCTTTTGAAGCAGTTATCATGTTCTCCCTGAATCTTCTCTTTCTAAAGGTGAAAACGCTCAGTTCATTCAACCATTCCTTATGAAAACTGCTTTTGACTTCCAAACGTGCACAGGGTTTGACGACATAGCTTCTAAGATGTGCTGTCGAGGAAAGACTTACATTAGAAGCTAAGTTCCATGGAGGCAGGACTCTTTTTGCCTGTTAAATTCATGATGCAGCCCCAGCACCGGGGAAAGTGTCTGGTACATAGTAGGCCCTCAATAAATATTCATTTATTTAAATGATGGATCTCCAGAGGTGGCCTCTATGACCCTGTTCTGGGCATCATTCTGCTTTTACCTGGTGGCTCAGATTGTAAAGAATCTGTCTGCAATGCGGGAGAACCAGGTTTGATCCTTGGGGCAGGAAGATACCCTGGAGAAGTGAATGGCAACCCACTTCAGTATTCTTGCCTGGAGAATTCCATGGCCAGTGGAACCTGGGGGGCTACAGTCCATGGGGTCGCAGAAAATGGGACACAACTGAGTGACTAACACTTTTTTTGTCCTTTTCAAGTCTCAATGGGTTCTAAGGAAGTAGAAATCCACTTTCTTAGACAATACCCCCAAGATTTCTCAAATAAAAAACATGACATTTGTGCATGATTCTTAAGGACACTACTAATTCTAGGTTTTAGTTGTTGCGTCTTTTTAAAAAATTGAAATATAACCTCCACGACATAGAATTCATCAATTAAAGCATATAATTCAGCGGTATTTTGTATATTCATAGAGTTGTGCACCCATCACCACTATCTAATTCCAGAACATTCCCATCATCTCACGAAAACTCATACTTATTAGCAGTTGATCTCAATTCCCTTATCCTTCCATGCCCTGGGTACCATTAATCCACTTTCTATTTCTCTGGATTTGTTTCTTATGTCCATTTTATATAAATGAAATCATGCAATATGTAGCCTTTTGTGTCTGGCTTACTCCATCCAGCATAATGCTTTCGAGGTTTATCCCTGTCACATGTTTTCCTTTTTATGGCTCAATAATAACCGACCATATGTATATATTTTATCTACCCACTCATCTGTTGATGGACATCTGGCCTGTTTCCACTTTCAAGCTATTATGAATAATGCTTGTATGAGCATGTATGTACAAGTTTTTGCATGAACTTATGTTTTAATTATCTTGGGTATCCAGAATGGAATCGATGAGTGCTAGGGTAACTATGTGTTTAACCATTTGAGGAACTTCCAAACTGCTTTCTGCAGTGACTGCATCATTTTGCATTCTTGCCATCAGTGTATGAAGGTTCCAATTTCTCCACAGCCTTGTCAACACTTTGTTATTTTCAGTTTCTTTGATTCTTGCTATGTTGAAAAAAGTGAAAGTGTTAGTTGCTCAGTCGTGTCTGACTCTTTGCAGCCCCATGGACTGTAGCCCGCCAGGCTTCCCTGTCAATAGGATTCCCCAGGTAAGAATACTGGAGTGGGTTGCCATTTCCCTCTCTAAGGGATCTTTCTGACCCAGCGATAGAACCTGGGTCTCCTGCATTGCAGACCGATTCTTTACTGTCTGAGCCACCAGGGAAGCTCTCTTGCAATTCTAGTGAGTGTGAAATGGTACGTATGACATTTGATTTGGTTGTCTCTTCTAAGTCAGGAAGTTTTAAGATACTCCCTTCAAATGTCCATGCTAAGTCACTTCAGTCGTTTCCGATTCTGTGCGATCCCATAGACAGCAGCCCACCAGGCTCCCCCATCCCTGGGATTCTCCAGGCAAGAACACTGGAGTGGGCTGCCATTTCCTTCTCCAATGCATGAAAGTGAAAAGTGAAAGTGAAGTCGCTCAGTCGTGTCCGACTCTTCTCGACCCCATGGATTTCAGCCTACCGGGCTCCTCCATCCATGGGATTTTCCAGGCAAGAGTACTGGAGTGGGGTGCCATCGCCTTCCATATCAACCTCTTTATCTTAACACTAGTCATACATTTGTTAAACAGTTCTTAGAAGTAATTTGTTTTCAACTTGCACACACTTCTTAGAGTAACAAGTTTGTTAAATGCACTCTCTGCCTAAAATAATGTTTGCTTTTGTTATTTTAAAAAAAAGAATTAGTTCAGCTTTCACCAGTTATACCTTAGTCCTAATCATCCATTAGCCGAGGGTTTTTACACTCAACGCCTTACTTGTCAAGGTTCTGTGGCTATAATATATGTCACTCTAGGGTTTGTCTACCAAGAAATCTGAGTTTTTCTGTGTGCTATGTGCTCTGGCTTTGCATCTTCTGAGATGCCAAGAGGGCAGAGAGGTGCCATGGCATCGTCATCCCTACACAACTTCTCCTAGAGATAAAGGCCAAGCCTCAGCCAGATAATCCTGGGCCACACGTTCACAACAGGGAAAGATCAGCCCAGGACCACACACAATCAGTGTGACACAGTGGCTTTCTTTTGGCAATGTCTGGAGACATTTTTGGTCATCTACTGGCATCTAGTGGGTAGAAAACAGGACTCACTGAACATCCTGCAATGCACAAGACAGCTTCCGACAGCGAAGCGCTATCTGGCCCCCACTGTCAGGACTGTAAGGCTGAGAAACCCTGGTGTAATAGGGTATCAAAGAGGACTCTCCCGAGCTGTGATTTGCAGCGTATTTTGAAGGCTTTGGTTGACCTCTTTGACTCAACTTCTGTAGTTGAGGCCCCAAGTGATAGTGGAGAACAGATTTTTATATTCCTATTAACAAATAGTACTCAAAATCCCACCGGTAAAATTAAAAGAAAAATAATCCACCAGTGACTTTAGTGAACTCTAGCCACTATGAAATATGTATTGATAGAGGGTAAGTGAAGAGGTTGACTTGTATGTGTGTGTATGTGTATATTCTATATAAAAATCATTATCATATAAACAAGTGTATCTAGACCAAAAAAGAAGGCAAAATATAGAGGTGCATCTGGTGTTTATAAAAATGTTATTTGTCTGTATTTTGTTGTATATGGGATTTGTCAGACTTTTCAAGTTTATAACTTATGATTTCTCATTCTAAATAGATAGTTACAGTCACACCTCCTTTGTATTAACTCTGTGTGATTTTTCTTTTTTGAAAAGACTTATTGATTTCTGTTTATGGCGCTCCGGGTTTCACTGCTGCGTGGGCCTTCTCTCGTCTTGGTGGCAGGGCGCGGGCTTCTCATCGCAGTGGTTTCTGTTGTTGCAGAACACGGGCTCTCGGTGCATGGGCTTCAGTAGTTGCAGTTCCGGGGCTCAAGAGCACAGGCTCATAGTCGTGGCACGCATGGGCTTTGCTGCCCTTTGGCATGTGGGATCTTCCCGGATCAGGGATCAAACCCGTGTCTCCTGCATTGGCAGGCAGATTCTTTACCACTGAGCCACCAGAGAAGCCCTGTATGATTTTTCATGAAAAGAACCCCCTGTTGTAGAGCCTCAGTTCCCACAGTGATCTTTACCAACACCACGTTCTGCCTTTCCCCACTGGCTGCAGACTTGCTTATAATTAGACCCGATCCTCTGCTGCCCCAGCCCACTGCACACTAGCAGGTGCCCTCCCCCCTCCACTGATGCTTCGCCAGGAATCACCCACAACCTCAATGTGGCACACCCAAGCAAAGGTCAGCTCCCAGTCCCCGTGCTGCTCAGCCCTCGGTGGCATTTTACACCGACGCCCGCTCTCTCCTCTGGGCTTTCAAACTCCAGACCCTTCTTTTTTCTTCCCACCCTGCCTTTCCATCCGTCTCCAGGCTGCTTCTCCTCCTCCCTCCCACCTCTACCTTCTTATCTTCTCCCTCTGCAGTCCCTGTTCAGATGACCTCGTCCGGTCCCAAGCTGCAGGAATCCACACAGACTCTTGCGGTCCTCAAGGCAGCAGCCCAGATAAGTCCCCAGAACTCAGACTTGTTTATCCAGCGTTCTGCCCGGTATTTCTCTCTCTTTGCACATCTAATAGGCATCTCAAGCATCATGTTCCAACCAAATTTTTGATCCTCTCCCACCTTGACCTGCTTTTCCCTCCAGTCCTTCTCATCGCAATGAAAGACACTACCACCTACAGTCCCTGGTTGCTCAAGCCCCGAGTCCTAGAAGGCACCCTGTCTTTCAGTCTCTAGCTCCAAACCCCTAACTTCTCCAGCCTCTTTTCCCCAAACATACCCAGCATCTCCCCACTTCTCTCCAGCTCCTCTCCCCTCTTACCTAAGTCACTGCTGCAGTGTCTGGACTAGGCTCTCTGCTTCCACTCTTGTCCTGCAGACAGCACAGTCAGTGAAGATCAGATCATGGTTTCTACCATATTCAGATAGAAATATCATGTCATATTCATTCACATGCCCTGCTCTGCCAGCCACTAGCATCCTGTTCTCTGGCCTGACTTCCTTGTCTCTCCTGCTTGCCCACATGCTCCAGGAGCACTGGCCCTTCTCTAACTTGGACACACCAAGCTCATCCTGCATCAGAATTAGTGGTTGCTGTTTCCACTGCCTGGAGAGCTCTTCCCCATGATCTTCTCGTGGTTGACTTCTCACTCTGGTCGTCTCTTCAGAGGGGATTTTGCTAAGCAGCCATGTGACACTCTACCTCATAAACCTATTTTAATTCTCTTCGATGCACTTATTACTATCTGATACATCTTCATTTATTTGTTTATTGCCTTTCTCCCTATGATAATGCAAACTCCATGAGAGCAAAGACTTCATATGTTTTATTTACCCCTGTGCCTAGAATATTGAAGTTAGTGTTAATTGCTCAGTTGTGTCTGACACTTTGCAACTCCATGGACTGTAAGCTGCCAGGCTCATCTGTCCATGGGATTTCCTAGACAAGAAAACCGGAATGGGTAGCCATTCCCCTTTAAGGGATCTTCCTGATCCAGGGATCAAACCTGGTCTCCTGCATTGCAGGAAGACTCTTTATCATCTGAACCACCAGGGAAGAATATTGAACAAACACTTAGAAAAATGAATGAATGAATGAATGAATGTATCTCTTTTACAGATGGGAAAACCAAAGCACAGGGTTAAGTCCCGAGGCCAAGGTGCCATGACTCTTAAGTCATAGAGCCAGGGTTAGAGCCCAGACAGGCAGTCTTCAGGGTCCATGACCTTAACCACCGTAACATCCTGCTTTTCTCCACCCACTAGGTGCTGACCGGAGAAGGCAATGGCAACCCGCTCCAGTACTATTGCCTGGAAAATCCCATGGACGGAGGAGCCTGGCAGGCTGCAGTCCATGAGGTCACTAAGAGTCAGACACAACTGAGCGACTTCACTTTCACTTTTCACTTTCATGCATCGAAGAAAGGAAATGGCAACCCACTCCAGTGTTCTTGCCTGGAGAATCCCAGGGACGGGGGAGCCTGGTAGGCTGCCGTCTATGGGGTCGCACAGAGTCGGACGCGACTGAAGTGACTTAGCAGCAGCAGCAGCAGCAGCAGGCGATGACCTGGTTATCATTAGAGACTGGGAGGGCAGGAGGATGCAGGGTGGCTCTTCTGTCTTGGGTCCAGGGGAGACCCTTCCTGGAATACAAGGCGATAAAACAACCTAGAGGAGTCTCTTAAATACTGGAGTGGGTAGCCATTCCCTTCTCCAGGAGATCTTCCTGACCCAGGGATTGAACACAGGTCTCATTGCAGGCATATTATCTACCTTTTTATGGTCTGAGCCAGAAGGGAATCCCCCTTAAATACTAGAAAGTGGAACAGTGGGGCAACTTCCAGAGCCATTTGCAATCCACTCCTATCCTGCTGGAACCTTAAAGCCTGCAGCTGACTCTGACGAACCTGCTCATCAAGGTTTCCCAGGGATTCCGAGCAGACACGAAAATCACCCTCATCTTCATCAGACTCAAAGCAAGCCAGGTCCACTTCCCAGCAGGAGTATCTGAGTCGCCTTCGGGAGCCAGCGGGGCACGCCCAGTGGCTGCCAGTTTGGGATTTATGAGGTCCCCTCCCAAGGTGAGTGTAAGGGAGCCGGGAAGCCAGCCACCGCTCCTTGAGAAAGCAGTTTCCTTCCCCTTCAAGCACACACACTCCCAGAGAGTGGTCTCAGGGTTCCTGAGTCTGAGGTAATTTGTTTTTGCTGCATTTGATGAAATATTGTGGCCTATTCTTCCCAGTCCTAAGTCACTTCCTGAAGTTAAATTTGCCTGCGGAGCAGCTTTCTGATAGAGTTAATGGATAGGGGCACCACTGGGGAATTCATTTTTGTTAATTTAAGGACTTAACAGTAGCTCCATCCCACCCCCACCCTCCACTCTTCTCCCCTCACCCCCCAGTAACTAGTTGGTTGGTTCCCCCCCCTTTTCTTTTTCTTGATCCCTAGTAAAACAGAATGTGTTTCCTGCGTTGTAGACATCCCCCCTGTGTTTTCTGTTCAGCGTGCGACAGTACTAAATAAGAATGAAAGGGTTATATAGATCCTTGGAACTGAGTATTTATAAGCTCACCGCTTGGAGAAATTACTTATCGTTTTAGCAAAGGTTATTCATTTGGAATCTTTCGATTTAAAGACACATGCCTCCCTTTCAGATGTAATTTCTGTGAAATGATAATAATTCAGCAGTTGGTAGAAAGAGCAGTAAACCCATATATCAAGATCACATTCCAGCCCTCTCCCATTTCTATTTCTGACACACAAAAAAGGGCAACATATTAATAAAAGAGAAATTCAGAATTTATTTTCATTTGTAGTTGACACAACTAAGAACTACTGTAAAAAAGATTATTTTTTTGACCTTTGTCTTTTTTTTTTTTTTTTTTTTGCTGAAGGGGAACTAAGACCAAACTATCAACCTTAGCAAACTTGAATTAACCACGATTAGATTTTTTTACATAATGTCTTCTTAGGAATGATTAGGAATGCTTAGGAATGATTGTTAGCAAGCAAAGACATATACAGGTGTATGTACTTTAATACTGGAATATAAAAGTCATTGTTTAAATATGGAGAACAATAAATCTTAGGGATATCAGAAAATTTGGGATCAACTGAGCTAAAATTTAAATTAAATGTGTGTGTTCATGTATGTGCCTCCCCTATTTGGTTGAAAGTTGTAGTAACCAGCAGACATTTACTGATAAGGGCTTCCCCAAATCTAGGACTGAGGTCATTACTGGGAAGGTCAAAGGCGATGTTGAGTTGAGTAGAGATCCATGGAATCATGCACAATGTGCAACTACATTCATCTTAATCAAAAGACAACAGAAGATCTCAGCGTTGGAAAGGCCCTTAAAGTCATCTAATCTCACCACCTTGTACTTAAAACATGGCTCTACTGATAATGCATTATCTTATGAGGGTGGAGAAGGAAGGAGTGCCTCTTGAACTGACCCAGTCTGTCTGGGGTGTGTGGTAAACTTCTTGATTACTTAATATTATCTATTATCTGCCAGTGAAAAGGTCTGACCACAAATAAAGCAGAATGCCTAGATGGAATCCCTTGTTAATTGCTGAACAATACCTAAGATTGAGAAATCTGTTGTCCAGTCACTCAGTCGTGTCTGACTCTTTGTGACCACATGGACTGTAGCATGCCAGGCTTCCGTGACCTTCACTATCTGCCAGAGTTTGCTCAGACTCAGGTCCATTGAGTTGGTGATGCCATCCCACCATCCGATCCTCTGTCACTCCCTTCTCCTCCTGCCTTCAATCTTTCCTAGCATCAGGGTCTTTTCCAATGAGTTGGCTCTTCACATCAGGTGGCCAAAGTATTGGAGCTTTGGCTTCAGCATCAGTCCTTGAAATGAATATTCAGGACTGATTTAAGATTGACTGTTTTGATGTTCTTGCTATCCAAGGGACTCTCAAGAGTCTTTTCCAGGACCAGAGTTCGAAAGCATCAAGTCTTCAGCACTCAGCCTTCTTTATAGTCTGACTCTCTCAACTGCTGGAGAAGGAAATGGCACCCCACTCCAGTATTCTTGCCTGGAAAATCCCATGGATGGAGGAGCCTGGTAGGCTACAGTCCATGGGGTCCCAAAGAGTCAGACACGACTGAGGGACTTCACTCACTCACTCACTCACTCTCTCATCTGCACATGACTACAGGAAAAACCATAGCTTTGAATATACAGACCTGTGTCAACAAAGTGATGTCTCTGCTTTTTAATATGCTGTCTAGGTTTGTCATAGCTTATCTTCCAAGGAGAAAGCATCTTTTAATTTCATGGCTGCAGTCACCATCTGCGGTGATTTTGGAGCCCAAGAAAATAAAATCTGTCAGTTTCCATTTTCTTCCCATCTATTTGCCATGAAGTGATGGGACGGGATGCCAGAGAAATCTGAGTGTCTGCTAAAGTCAGATGCTTCTTGAGTAAGGAGGAGTAGGGGTGAGGAAATGGTGATACCCAAGAAATCTCAATATCCTCTGCCAGGTTTCCGGCAGGCCCTGGGCAGCTGCTTGGGCTTCAGTTAAAAATTCATGTCATCACTGCCGTGGTCTAACTAGAAATGATTCAAAATGCTGGCAAAGTCTCCCAGCACATCAGTGGAGCATACCTCTGCACGAGGGCAGGAACGAGCTCCGATGGTGGAATCAAGGACAGTGGACAGGAGTTTAAGCTCTTTGTGGACAGATGACAACCAGACATGGTGATTATAACTCCATGGAATTACAACTCAGGGATCCCACTCATGAGTGCCCCCATCTTAAAAACACCATGGGGCTCACAGATGGCAGCAGAGCCTTCAAATTACCCCTTGTAAGTCTCATGAAGTCTCGTGCAAGTGCTATTCAGATGCATTTGTGAACTAAGAGGAGCCATTCTTCTGGATTTGAAAGCCAATTGTTTACCACTTACCAGGTTTTAAAAACTTTTTCCCTTGATTTACAGAGAGTGACTGATTTGATTGACTTGTTCAGTGCCTTGAATTTCATAGCAAAACTCAAACAATGACCACTAAGGTCTGAGTTGTATGGGGAGGATTTTGGCAGCTGAGTCCACATACCCAAGGATGAAGTCCAAAGCTGTTTTATTTCCGCCCTGGTCACATTTTTTTTTTAATTTTAAAATTTTTATTTTTGACTGCCCTGGGTCTTTGTTATGGCCAGCGGGCTTTCTCTAGTAGCGGGGCACAGTCATAGTTGTCTGCAGGCATGTGGAATCTTCCCAGACTAGGGATCAAACCTGTGGCCCCTGCTCAGACAGGTGGTTCTTAACCCCTGGACCACGCCCTGGTCACATTTTTATCCAGAACGTCCTACTTGTTGAAGGAAAGGGCTGGCTGGCATTTGGTCTGCTGGAGCTCTGGGCGGCCAGCTCTGCAGGTTGCACAGCACGCCTTAAAGGACAGGCGTGCCTCTTCCCTCTGATTCCTTTTGCTAGAAGGACACACTTTCCTGATAAATGAAACCTGGGAACCTCTCTTCTCTATAATTTGCATTAGAGAATTAGGCAGAGGGCCTACGAGGCTTACGGGCCCCTTGTGCTGTTCATCTGGCATCACAGAGCTGCTACACAGCTCCACGCAGATAGTGCAATCGCCACCACGTTCAACATGGAAATTACTCTGTAATTGAACTCTATTAGACGTTAAGGTTGAGCCTCCCTGAAGGAAGAACTGTGAACATTTGGGAATATTATCTGGGAAATTTAGCTTTAAAAAAAACATTCATTTGAAATATTTGGGTGATTTATTTAAAAAGTGCTTTCCCAGAAGTTTAAAATATTCAAAGAATGACCTAATTCTTCCTTCCTATTGATATGTAGGCACACATCCTATAAGACACACTGTCTATCCTAATTGCTTAGGCATTGAATTTCAGTGCTCTCTGGAGAAAGAAGTCAGATTGAATCAATAAAAGAGAAAAGGCAGGTCCCTAGCCTGGCCGCTCTCCTGAGCCACACTGTGTTGCATCTCCACCCACCTGCTGGACACCTGAACTTGGACGTTTGTAGATACCCCCAGGCTCGGCTAACTCAGTGCTCCAACCTCCCCTCTTCTACTAAATGACTCCTCCTCCTGATTCCCTGATTTGGTGCTCACAGCCACCTTCCTTCCTTTTGTCCTGAAGACTCATGAGTCCTCAAGGCACGTTGGACATTCCCTTGCACTATCTCTCACACTCCACCCTTTCTTTCAATTCCCATTGCCTCCAGACCCCTGCTGCTTCAAGCTTGGGTGATTATAATAGCCTCCTAACTAATCGCCTACTTGTTTCTCCCCCTTCAATTCACGGCTGCCACAGTAATCTTCCTAAAACACCATTTAATCATGCCAAACCCTTAATTAAAAATCTTCATTATCTCTTCATTACCACCAGGATAAAGTCCAAGCGCCTTAGTTTCCTTCCATTATCTGGCCTCAATCCACGTTTCCAGTTTCTTGCCCACTATTTCCCCACAGTCTTTGTAGACGCCACTAAAACCAGTCTAGTCACACCATTCATCCACCTGGAATGATTTTTCCAGCCTGTCACTGAGATCTGTGTTCATTTTTTGAGGCTCAGGCCAAGTTCTCCTGCCTTTTGTGAGGTTTCTTACCTGGGTAACTAAGTCTTCCTCAAAATTTCTAGAATACACAGTGTCTCGAGTCACAGCCTACCACAAGGCATTATTTAGTTCTACTTTGACTGTGTGCATGCTCAGCTGTGTCCAACTCTTTGAGACTCCATGGACTGTAGCTTGCCAGGCTCTTTTGTCCATGGGGTTTTCCAGGCAAGAAAACTGGAGTGGGTTGCCATTTCCTTCTCCAGGGGATCTTCCCGACCCAGGGATCGAACCTGCGTCCCCTGCATCTTCTATATTGGCAGGCAGACTCTTTAGAACTGAGCCATCTGGGAAGCCCCCTACTTTGACAATATGTGTCTTAAGAGCAGGGATAGTTCCAGATGCATGTTTACATCTCCCTCTCATTAGAATTGGGTTTCACTTGTGGCTCAGCTGGTAAAGAATCTGCCTGCAATGCGAGAGACTTGGGTTCGATTCCTGGGTCGGGAAGATCTCCTGGAGAAGGGAACAGCTACCCACTTCAGTATTCTGGCCTGGAGAATTCCATGGTCTGTATAGTCCATGAGTTCACAAAGAGTTGGACACGACTGAGTGACTTTTACTTCATTCATTAGAATCACACCGCCACTTACTGCCTGTCATCCCCAGTAAACACCAATTATGATGGGATTTGGTTTTAAGATATTTGCAGTTTGATGGCCAAAGGAAATAACTGTTATAGTGTATCCATTGTGATCAATCCCTATGCATGCCTGGCATATCAGATTATAAAAGGAATTCACTTGGTGTGGATGAGTGCTTGGTTAAATTCAACCAAGCCCAGAGAGATATAATAAGGGAAAAGAAATGCTGGGGAAATCATTTGCAAGGAAAGACTGCACTCTTCTCCACCTATGAGGACTAAAGAATACAATGGAGGAGACCCTTGTGCATAGTTGAAGAATGGAAGAGGTTGAAGCGGAAGCAGGCACAATCGTGTTCAGAACTGTATATCTCTGCCCCTTCTTTGCTACACTCGCCCGAGGAAGACACAGTCCACCAGGCATGGAGAAGCATCAGGTAGTTCTTTGGATTTTCTCTTACATTTTAGCTTGGATCACAATACTGATAGCTTGTCCTGAAGAGGCTTTGTTGTTGTTCAGTCGCTAAGTCATGTCCGAGTCTTTGCAACCCCATGGATTGCGGCATGCCAGGCTTCCCTGCCCTTCACCATCTCCCAGGGTTTGCTCAAACTCATGTCCATTGAGTCAGTGATGCCATCCAACCATCTCATCCTCTGTCTCTCCCTTCTCTTTTTGCCTCCAATCTTTCCCAGCATCAGGATCTTTTCCAATGAGTCAGCTCTTCACATCAGGTGACCAAAGTATTGGAGCTTCAGCTTCAGCATCAGCATCAGTCCTTCCAATGAATGTTCTTGCCTTGAGAACCCCATGAACAGTATGAAGAGGCTTTGGTGCTTTTAAAGAAAACAACCCTATAGTATCTTCCCTGTTCTCTGCAGCCAGGAGTGCATTTCATCTCAAGGGCTTTTCCCTCCAACGCTTCACCTTGACTCATGGTATCCCCTAGGGATGAAGAGCTCTCCTTGACTCCGCGGAGTCCCGAGAACGGGCACTCAGAACTCACTTGCCAGCATCACGGGAGGGAAAATTTTCCTTAGAGTCATTTGAGAAGAGAATGCCTCTTACCTGTCTTCTCTCACTTTCCTCCCACTTTGGGGGAAGAACCATCAAACAAACAAACAAAAAAACCCCAACAACTTCATAAGGAAAGCAGTAGCAGATAGTTGAGGATGTTGGGTCTTCTTTTTCTTTTCCTTTTTCTATCTCCCCAACCCTCTTACTTCTCTTTAAACACATTTCACTGGGAAACAGGAATCTGGGCCACTTGAGCATTATCATTACTTCTAAAAGCCAGAGGCGCAAATGATCACCTCTACAGTTGGCATGACCTGGGCACTAGCCTGAAGCCTTCCTATGTCATCCGCGTCCCACTGGACGGCTGTCACTGGAAGGAGCCCCCAAGGATGAGATGATGCCCTCTGACTCACTAGTCTCATTCCCCAAAGGGTCTTACCATGCGGGCTTTTGTTTGTTTCTCCTAATAAATCATCAAAAATGGTATTTCAGTCAATGAGACCTGAGGTCATAAGAGACCCAGAAGACATCGTTTTCAAGAGCTTGAAATCATTCTGAGCAGGTGAACTGACACTCACGTGACCTATCTCCAGGTTTAGGTGACATGTAAACACTTTTACAAATGACAAATGCAATAGAGTATGTGGCTTAAGGAAGTATTCTGTGTTAGAAGGTGTCTTGTGCTGTGCTTAGTTGCTCAGTCATGTCCAACTCTTTGCGACCCCAAGGACTCTAGCCGCCTCGCCTACCCCTCCAGGCTTCTCTGTCCATGGAGATTCTCCAGGCAAGAATACTGGAGTGGGTTGCCATGCCCTCCTCCAAGAGATCTTCCCAATGCAGGGATGGAACCCATGTCTCCTGCATTGCAGGTGGATTCCTAGACGGTGTCTTAAAAGAGGTAAATTTGAGTGAGATTTTGATGCAGATGAGAGAAAGTGGAAGAGAGAGGTGTATAAAATGATACATGGCTGAGTCAGAGTAATCCCTGTAAGGAAGACAGGAGTTTGATTAAGAAAGGATTCTGGATGAAAGTTCACTTTCTCATCAGGCTTGAAACACAGTTTTAATCTAATCTAGCTTTATGTGCATGGCAACCAGCACAGTGCCAGGCACAATAAATGGGCAACAAATGGCTGATAAATTAATGCACAAGAAACTACTTAATTGCAGGATCAAATACATCCAATAAAAAGTTAACTAGTGTAGGACGTCCCTGGTGGTCGAGTGGCTAAGACTCTCTGCTACCACTGTTGGGGGCCCAGGTTCGATCCCTGGTCAGGGAACTAGATCCCACATGCCACAACTAAGAGCTTGCACGTCCCAACTAAAGATCTCACACACGGGAACTAAGATCCAGGTTAGCCAAATAAATAAATATTTTTTAAAAGTTAGTGAGTGTATTTCTAGCTTTCTTCTATCTCAGCATAAGTTTCTTTTTTCCTTCTCCTATTGCCTGCTGCTCATCTTTTTGACTTTGTGACAGGGTTGAGTGGCAAATGGAAATGCCTAGATTACTATTATACACACATCTATAATGCTCTACTTGACTCATGGAGGGTGTGAAATCAGAATGCCTCATGCACTTTGATCCCTCCATAGCAGAGAGGCTATACCAATGCTTAAGAGAGATAATATCAGTAAAGCGTGTTTAAAAGCTTTTGGTTATTGGATGGACATTAAGATCCTGAGAGACCTACCAGTCACGTTCCAGATCATTTTTGTTCTATAGGGAATTTCTCTATAAAAAAATTCAACTCACCCAGGGTTTTTTCCCAGATCAAAGTAACAGTTGTCATGATCCTGTCTAATCTGTGTACAAACTTCATATAATATAACCTCCCAGTGTGAACAGAAGACCACAACAATTTCACTCCACTTGGAAGGTCATCCATAGCACATAGAGCAGAAATATGAGCAGGACACTCATTCTTTAGAGGGAAAAAAATAAGGAGGGCTTTCCCTCTGTGTGACCTTGGAAGTCTCCATAGTAACTGTGCTAATTAGCAGACTGTGTCTGAAGATGGGGGGGGGGGGGGAGGGTGACTGCTCCCTGACCTCCAGGCACATGAGTGCCACCTAGTGGAAATCCCACTTCAATACTTTCCAAATAAAACAAGCCCAACTGGATTCATTTCACTTCCCTTTGAAAAAGATTACTTTAAGTTCACACAGGTACATAATTTTAAATATTTTAACAAAGAATTATAACTTAGAAGTCAAAATACCAAGTCAGGAAATTTAAAAATCCAACCAATACTTTTGATCACAATTTAAGATTTCACGTATTTTCAAAGCCTACAATGCAGGAGACCAGGGTTCGATCCCCTGGGCGGGGAAGATCCCCTGGAGGAGGGGATGGCAACCCACTTCAGTATTCTTGTCTGGAAAATCCCGTGGACAGAGGAGCCTGATGGGCTACAGTCTATGGGGTCGCAAACAGTCAGATACGACTGAGAGACTAACATATTTTCAAAAGTCCTGATATATTTTTCAAATATAAGGAACACTTTCAAAACTCAGGAAGAAAAACACAACAGGCATGGATGAGTGGGTGAGAATAGGGTGCACGGGGACAGAAAGGAGGCCTTTCATTATATACTATGTTATTTGTTTTCAAACCATATGAATATATTGTTAATCACTAAAAAAGATTTTTAAAAGTCAGCATCTATTCATTTTGCAAGCAGTTGTGTCATTTCAGCAAAAACAGTAACACTTTTCACATTAAATCTATTTGCTAATTTGCAAAGAAAAATGTGTCCTCGTCATGAGGTTAAAGAGTTTTCTCTGTGTGAAAGTACTTGTCTGCTGAACATAGATGGCATACATAGAAACTTCATCTCAATCACAAAGACACACACACTCCCCTCCTCCGAGTTGCTTACATCTTATGTGGAGACACATCTCAACTATTGATTTTTCAGAAAACACTTATGTCAATGGTCCTCAACTTCCTTGAACAAGCACTACCAAGTACTTCACCTAATTTGGTCCTTGGACTTACTAACTAAAAAGTAAATGGATGTTAAAAGTTACAAAGCAAAGCTCAAAGAACATGTCCTTCAGGTTGCCACAATGCTGAAAGAAGACTTCCATTTATCTCCTGCAACTTGGAGAGAAAAGACGCGTGGAATCCTGAGCCCAAAGCCGCTTACTGTGGTGACAAAGACGGGAACCCAGAAATGCCAGGCTGACCTTATCAATGTTCCTGTGATACCAGGCCACCGTCAGTGTGTTCAGGGTGGCAGAGAGGGTAACGCCTTCCATCACAGCCCTAAAAGTATGATGATTTGCTTTGAGGTCATTTTCTAAACAGTTGAACTGTCTGGTTTTAAAAATGTGAAAAATATCGTGTAGTCCTGAAGGCTTTCTGCCTCTATGTGTGATTTAATTTTTTCTGTCTACAGACCACTTTGCTGTTGCTTGCTCATTGTGATGTCTGATTCTTTTGCGACCCCATGGACTGTAGCCCACCAGGCTCCTCTGTCCATGGGATTCTCCAGGCAAGAATACTGGAGTGGGTAGCCATTCCCTTCTCTAGGGGATCTTCCCCACCCAGGGATCAAACCTGTGTCTCATGCTTGGCAGGCGGATTCTTTATCACCTTGTGATTTAGTAAAAGGCCCTGGAGATTCCACAATTGTTTCCACAATATTGAAACAAAGCATTACACATAAGCAAACTTGACAGCTTCGGCTAAGCTGCTGCTGCTGCTGCTGCTGCTAAGTCGCTTCAGTCGTGTCCAACTCTGTGCGACCCCATAGACGGCAGCCCATCAGACTCCCCCATCCCTGGGATTCTCCAGGCAAGAACACTGGAGTGGGTTGCCGTTTCCTTCTCCAATGCATGAAAGTGAAAAGTGAAAGTAAAGTCGCTCAGTCGTGTCTGACTCTTCGTGACCCCATGGACTGCAGCCTACCAGGCTCCTCCGTCCATGGGATTTTCCAGGCAAGAGTACTGGAGTGGGGTGCCATCGCCTTCTCCCACAAGTGGGTGCAATTTTTTCAAGTTCATTTTGGAATTTTGGACCAGCTTGTTCAAGTGAATTAAGACACACAGAACCACCATATCAATGTCAATGCATTTTGGATGAATATTTGGAAAAAATGCAATTCTGCCCTATTTAAAGCATAATAATAGAAAACCCTAAAGAAAATCAGTCCTGAATATTCATTGGAAGGACTGATGCTGAAGCTGAAACTCCAATACTTTGGCCACCTGATACAAAGAGATGACTCATTGGAAAAGACCCTGATGCTGGGAAAGATTGAAGGCAGGAGGAGAAGGGGACGACAGAGGATGAGATGGTTGGATGGCATCACCAACTCCATGGCGATGAGTTTGAGTAAACTCCGGGAGTTGGCGATGGACAAGGGAGGCCTGGCATGCTGCAGTCCATGGGGTTGCAAAGAGTTGGACATGGCTGAGCAACTGAAATGAACTGAATAGAAAATAAAAATACATGTTTGGGATTCTGCGTATTTTAACTAGACGGATCACAGATTGTGGCTTAAACATAATCTAACTTTTTCCTTTTTTAAAATTAATTTTTATTGGTATATAGTTGATTTACAATGTTATGTTAGTTTATGCTGTACAGCAAAGTGAATCAGTTCATAATCCAATCTTATTAGTACTTTTCGGTATACCTTATGTGCCATATACCATATATGTTGTATGCCAAGTATAAGTGCTATCTTTTGTATATATGTGTGTTGTATGTATATATATATGTATATATATAACACTATATAAAAATATTCAGCAATTATTTGTGACATATGTTCATAATTTTTCCTTACTCCTATTTCCTTCAAGAATTACACTGAATAGAGGTTGACAGCTTTAAAAAAGGTAAAGCAAATGTGTTTGGAAATTTTAGATACATGCATTTCTATCTTTTACTGTATAAGTTTGTGATATTATCAAAAAACTATAAAATAGGTAGAGTCAGTGATGAAGTCATTATCCTGTAAAAATGGATTAAAATAAGAGATTTTTATTTAACTGACAGCTGGTTGTGGTATTATTTAAAAAAGGGGGAATATGTAAATGGCAACTGTTGAATGATATCCAATTTACAGTCCTAGTCACATGACTACAAAGCTAAGAAGAAGTGAAATTGAACCATCCTCCAGTAAATTAAACTCATGCCAATATTCCATCAAAACTGTTGGTCCAACCATTCTCTTCATTTCCTCTGAGTTGATCCAACCCTAACCTGTCAGTTCTGAAACTGTTCTTCAAGCAACAACCACAATCCAATATTTAGTAACGAGTCATTAAGAAGGAAAAAACCCCACAAAACAGTCAGAACTTGATCTTGGACTCTTAATTAGAAAATCTGCATCTTGCTAGAGCTATCGGCAGTAGGAGAAAAATCTTTGCTGTTTTTCTGTGTACGTGATTTTGAAGCTATTTCCTCTAAAAGCATGAGCCATTTTGGTTACTTAGTTTGGTTACTCAGCTACAAGCTGAGGAGAAGCTGACATTTTCCATGAAACATTATGACTATTTTCTTTTTCAAAAAGTCTTGTATAAGACACATTTTGCCACTTACTAGATGGGTTTACATGTCCAACTGAATGAGCTATTTGCAGCTCACTCTCCAATGAATGGATAGAAATGGTGATGGTTTCAATTTGACCATTTTAACAACTGAATTGGAGCTAATAACCTTTCTATTCAGAATTCTATCTTAGAACAAACAGCAGATCTATTAGCAAAATTATATGAATGAGATGAAGCCCTGGTTCATATATAATACTTTGAACATCTACTTTCTAACATGTAATTACACACGACATGATCTGCTTCAACACTACTTTCAACATACCCTGTGAAAATTACATTTACTTCTTGAAGAATCTCATTTTTTTCTGCAAACCTGTTTAAACCATTAGCTATGCTATTAAACAGATTAGAAGGAAGGCAAGACAAGGGCATTGTCTCAGTTTAACTTTCCCTTCCCCATTCATTTATCCACTCATCCATTCAATGATTCAATATTTATTGTCTAATAAGGGCCAGGCACTGGACATTATTTCAGCAGACAAGAGGCATAAATCCCTGCCTTCATGGCGAAGACAGACTTGAATCAAATAAACACAAAAATAAGAATCTAGTTACGAAGGAATGTAGATGAGGTGAGGGCTAATTCTGTTGTCTGGAGGAGAATAATAGAATAACCTACTTTATCTGGTGCCTGGAGTGGGTATCTTTGAGAGAGTGACATTTAAATCACCTGAAGGATGAACCTGAGGCAGCCAGGTGATGAGTGAAGTGGGTTAGGCTTTCAATAAACAAGTAATTTTTGTAGTAGAAGTTCGCAATACGTGGAACACATTTCCACAAAGAAAGTATTTGTTGTTTCTCTGAAATCTGAATTTGACTGGGTCTCTTATCTGGCAATCCCAGGTGGGGCCTGAGCCCAAAGCGTGTGGGAAGGCCTTGAGACGGGCCAGGCTGTCACCTCTCAGGAGGACGGGGTCAGGTGGCTGACAGGAGGCAATGGAAGGGCAGTGGATGAGTTGAGATAGGAGAGCCAAGAGCCCCAGGCCCCTGCATGACCTGTAGGTATCATATTTCATGCCTTCTATCTTGCCTAAAGCAAAGTTTTTGCAGTACACTAACCAGAGGCTAAATTTCAATGTAATATCATTTTTCAATTACTATTAAAAAAAAAAAAACCCAAGAAAGAGTCTCAGGAAATATATGAGCTGTTAATTCCAGAAAGATTTGCTTATTTTTTTTGAAAGACAAGCTTAAATAAGGCTTTGGCGGATAAAGCCTGTGTATGTTCAATCTCTGCTTTCCTCTTGGTTATTTCAGCCTGAATCGGCCGGGCCTGTCATGGCACATGCAGGGGGTCCTGAAAGATCCTCTCCGGGGGAAACCTATTGCACTGGCCAGCGAGGTATCCCGTGGAGGCACGTGATTCAACTCTTGCCTGTTAAATGCTGTCAATTTCAGTCCCTTTAGGTAGTCTTCCATAAACCTCTCTGAGTAGCAGATGTAATTTGGTCTTCTTAGATCTCTGAGTCAAGTAAACACGCTAGCTTCTGTTTTACAATTTTCTACCTGGTGTTAGAAATTACATCACTATACAACCTCCACTGCTATCTTTCCCTCACTCCCCTAAAAGCATGTATGAATGTCAAAAAGTTGATCATATGTTCCCAATTTATTAATATTTAGCGGGTAGCTTTTCTCCATATATAATTAAATAATATCACAAAGTCTTTGCCTCAACCCTGAAATATTCTAGAAAATAACAGAAAACTCTGCAAAGAACAAAACCGTCTCTACTCGTCAAAGAATTAAAACACAGTGATGTCAGATCTAGCCGCCACAAAGTCTCCTGGCCTGTCCTACGTGTGCATGTATGCCTCTTCTGTAATTCACTGACTTAGTATTAGATAAGCTTCCTGTGTGCTACACAAAGTGTTTTCTAGCACTTTAACACGGAAGGTCAAATAGAGCCTTATTAAGTGTATTAAGTAAATCAGGCATTGAGGGTCTATCAAGTTAAAAACCCAGCACAGTGACAAATCCTAGGAGTACTTAATGAATCCTATTTAGAAATAAAAAGGAAATAATACTGGAAAGTCAAAGAATCCCTGAAGAATAGAGTTTAAATAGTTACAAACTAAGGGTTACAAATCTCATTTCCTTTTAAGATCACCAAGGATTGTTGTTCAGCATCTAAGTGTCTGACTCTTTTCCATCCCATGGACTGCAGCATGCTAGGCTCCCCTGTCCTTCACTATCTCCCGGAGTTTGCTCACATTCATGCCCATTGAGTCAGTGAAGCTATCTGACCATCTCATTTTCTGCCACCCCCTTCTTCTTTTGTCTTCAATTTTCCCCAGCATCAGGGTGCTTTCCAATGAGTCAGGTCTTCGAATCAGGTGGCTAAAGTATTGGAGCTCCAGCATCAGCAGCAGTCCTTTCAATGAATATTCATGGTTGATTTCCTTTAGCATTGATTGGTTTAATTTCCTTGCTATCTCTAGGACTCTCATGAGTCTTCTCTAAGAGTGCCACAACTCAAAAGCATCAATTTTTTGGCGCTCAGCCTTCTTCATGGTCCAACTCTCACATCCGTACTTTCACATCACACCAAGGGTGTCTAGGGTGCCTTTCTGCAAATACATTTAAGGCCAGTAACCTCAAGACTGCCTTCAGCAAAAGAAAAGACCAAACACATAGGAAGTAACCCACAAAAAGAAATCTGCATTTCATATTTCTTTTGGGAGATATATTAACTTCCTAAAGCTGCAGCAACAGAGTTACAGACTGGGTGACTCGAACAATAGAAATATATTGTCTCACAGTCTGGAGGCTGGAAGCCTGAGATCAAGTTGTCGGCAGGTTTGTTCCTCTGAGGCTGTGAGGGAGAATCTGCCCCAGGCTTGACCCCCTGACTTCTGGTGGTTTGCCAGACATCGCTGGCTTTCCTTGGCTTGTAGATGCATCATGCCCATCCTCTGTCTTAACTTGGCAGCCTCCTTCTGTCCTCACACCCTCTTCCTGCCCAAAGTTCCCCCTTTTATAAGGACACTCCAGTGTTCTTGCCTGGAAAATCCCATGGACAGAGAAGCCTGGCTGGCTACAGTCCATGCAGTCACAAAAGAGTTGGACACGACTTGGGGGCTAAACAACAATAGGGAATAGTTGCATATGAAGCAAAGAAAAAAAGGAATAGAGCCCACCCTAATGACCTCATCTTGATTATCTGCAAAGAACCTATTTCCAAATAAGGCTACATTCACAGATTCTGGGGACTAGACTTTAGCATCTTTTTGGGGAACACAATTCAACTCGGATTAAGAGGTACTGGACAACCATCCAAATACTTTTGGGTTTCAAAAAAGGAAACCATGATAAGCTGGTATGGTTTCCTCAGCTTCAATTTTGATTCATGAACAGTGGATGTTTGAATGCAAAAGCCTCTTAATCTAGACAGTGACAGGAAGGCAAGTGCCACACCACAAGATGCTGTTAGATCAGAGAGCTGGGCGGGAGATGATTGCAACTCATTTTCCTGACCCAATGACCAAAAATAAATTATCAAAAGCTTCAAAAAGATTGATTTAGAAAGCTACTAGTAAGGTCTGATTTTGATAAGTCATGATTCCTTATAAATACAGATTGCCTAGTCAGCTGGTGAAAAGAGACCCAGGCAAAGTCAGAGTTCTGCTTTTCGGGCACAGTCTCCTCAGACAGCCGGTAGCTTTGCTATTTTTAATATTTATTCATTTGTATTTGGCAGCGCCGGGTCTCAGTTGCCGCAGCCAGGATCTTTGTCCTCATTGCAGCATGTGGGATCTTAGGTTGTGGCCTATGAACTCACAGTTGCAGCACATGGCATCTAGTTCTCTGCCCAGGGATGGAACTTGGGCCCCCTGCATTGGGAGTGTGGAGTCTTGTCCACTGGACCACCAAGGAAATCCCCGACTGGTAGCTTTAGGAAGATAACTACAGCAGCTCTTATATCTGTGAGTTCAACCGACCATGGATAGAAAATACTCAGGGGAAAAAAATTTCAGAAAAGTTGCAAAAAGAAAAACTTGAATTTGCCACTTGCCAGTAACTATCTACACAGTATTTATATTGTATTCAGTTTTATAAATAATCTAGAGAGGATTTAAAGTGTATTGGAAGATGTGCATAGGTTATGAGCAAACTCTGTACATTTTCTATAAGGGACTTGGGCATCCACGGATATTGGTATCTGTGGGGGTGGAGGGGGCAGGGTGAGCTGGAACCAATCCCCCTTGGATATGGAACGATGATTGTAGCATTTATTAGTCCCAGCATCCTCAAGAGGGTTGGGCAAATAATCCTTAAATTCCTACCCAGACTAATGTATCCGTCACCACTGCACACTGAATGACCTGGTGAGATACACCCATCATTCCTGAGACAGGACAGGAAGTAGTTCTTTCCAGTGCTCCAAGGTGAGACCCTCAGTCCCTAATTCATGCTGTCTGCACTCTGTATGCTCCACTGATTCAACTCTTACCTGCCAATAAACGCTACATTCACTCCCACTCACAGTGAAAGGATGGGGTCCTGGAAATATCAAGGCACTGATAACAGGAAATGAGAAATTTAGAGGAACTCTTACTTGTCAGCATGGCAAGGTGCTCCTCTCGTCTCTTAGTAGCTTCCTCTCCACTTATCAGCACTGGAAGTTACTCTGTGGACAGTCCTACAGGGGAAATGGGAGCTGAGGGCTTTGCCTGTGACAGGTGGGTTGACCTATGTAGAAGGCTTAACAGGCAAAGATATCCGAGAACTAAAAGGATCATGGGCACATTAAGAATTGTCCACGTAAGTGCAGAGGAAGGGCCGATCTATAGAGTGGTCATGTCTGGGGACACCAGTCACCTTCACCAGGATTAATTCAGAAACGCCTGATGGCGAGGTTGAGAGACTTACTTTTGTCTTTTCGGAACCAGGATTCTATAGAGTAGTTGTTAACACATGCATGTTTTTGTGACCATGAACACACTGTTGGCAACCTTAGCTGAGACACCACTTCAACTGGTTTCCACAAGGATTCCAATCCATATTGACTAGAAAGTGTCTTGAGAGCCTCAGAAAAGTACTGCAAATCTGGCTCCCACTTGAATCTTTGAACACTTCTTCAAAACACACAGAAGAGAATGGAAACCAGGAATATCTATGGATGAAGGCTTGGCAAGAATGTCTTTCCAACATCGTGGCTAGGGTTTTTGTAAAATTGTCCAGGAAACTGTGTCTTCTCACCTTTATATCCCTTAACATCGTTTGCCGAGGAAGGACAAATCAGGCTTCTTGGTGGCAATTACTACAGAGAAGTAGGAGTGAAGTTAGGTTTGGTGTGGTGAATTTCTTGGAATTTTCAGAGAGGTAATGTGACAGCCCTGCTTTCCATTTGGCAATGTCTACTGGAAGACAGGTTCTTTGGAGCACTCTCATATCGGAAGCAGTAGCTGCTGTTTTCCTATCTAGTACCACACTTTTAAGCCAACAGTGACAAAGCTTCCAGCATTCCATGAAGGGATATGAATCTTCTTTGGCTGGAAGTTTAGACTGGCTTTTTGGTTTACAAGCATGGAGCAGAGATTTTTTTTTTCTTTCTGAGAACGAGTTACTGGTTCCTGCTGAGTGAGAACACCGGAATGGAATGTCACTACTCAAACCAGTAAGACTAAGATTGTCAAGTGATTTGTCCCCTGTCACCGAGATAGAGCATCAATACCACTGTCAGGACTTCTCTGGCATATGACACAAATCAGAGTTGCAGAAATCAGAGTGGTGAGCATACGTGTATCTTCACAAAAGCACACACCATAATGTGGATGGATAGGTACATGGTGTATCTTCCTGGTCTTTTGGCTAAGATCAAGTGTAGTATCTGCTCTTATCTGTTTAATATCTGATATGTCTTCTAACTGAGGAAAATGTACTCTATGGATTTTTGGAGCAGGGAGTTGGAATAGGAGCTTGCTCTGTCCACTCCATGCATCGACCTAGTATTGCAATACCTCCAGAAACTGAAAAAAAAAAAAAAGGAAAGAAAGGCACATGGTGTAAGGGGACTCAGTGCAGTTTCTTCTCCTTGAAAATCTTGATTAGACGTTGAGCAATCCTCTGTCAGGCAGGCTTTTGGATTTCCGATGCGGCTCTAGGCTTCACTGGAAAAAGAACAGCCACACTGAGATACACAGGAGTCCTTTATGAATCTCTGCAAACACCAACCCCAGTCCTTCCTTCAGACCAAGTTGGTGATGTGCCTCCTCCTTCGGTTGTCCTAAATTACTTTCAGTTACACATGTGTGCAAGTTACCATTTACACTTCCTTCCTGCCTCAGCTTTCCACAGCAGTGACAGTGATTATAAATGCAACTGAAGGGGGGGGGGGTGTTCGTACACAGATAGCAGCATCCTAAATGTTGGTTTAGGGAGGAAGAATTCATGACCACTAATGGCAAGGCTAATAACAGTGGGTATAAAGAAAAGTTGGGGTGTGGGAGGAAATAGTCCTTTAGCATCCGCTGGTTTGCCCCATCAGGGGCCCCCAACCCCCGGGATCTAACACACACCTGATGATCTGAAGGAGGAACTGATGTAATGATAATAGAAATAAAGTGCACAATAAATGTGATGTGCTTGAATCATCCTGGAACCATACCCCTGCCCATCCCCAGTCCCTGAAAAAACTGTCTTCCACAAAACCAGTCCCTGGTGCCAGAAAGGTTGGGGGTCACTGATAAAGGGGGTCCTTTGGGCTGGACAGTTACATCAGTCATCGTCTGGGCGGCAGCTCACCCCTTTCCTGGTACCATTTATCTTTCACCCAATATTGTCTGTGACTCAAAGACTCCCATCCACGATAAAGACTTCAAATAGGTGGGGAGGAGAATTAGGAGCTTGTAGACATCTGGTGATAGGCGACTCAGATTTAGGCTTAGACGTTACAGGATCTTCATTTTAAAACATCAAAATGTTCTTTTTGTGCAGTTTGAAACGTGAATTTCAAAGATGACCCTAATCTCAGGGGAGTAGATAGTCTGTCCCACAGATGTGAATTTTGCTAGACAGCCCATTTTTGCTCCCCCGTGAGGAATTAAAGTAGATATGCTAAAAGGTTGTACCTCTTTCAAAGCTGATTCTCCCTGTAAGAAAGTGTTAAACCACAGAAGGCGATGGAAATGGCTGATAAGGCGTCTGGTCGCTGTCACCACCTCCGTGGGTGGCTGCTCTTTTGACGCATCTGAATTTGAAGCAGGGTTGGGGGGCTGTTGGTAACGAAGTCTTATGTTCAAAATGTCCATGGTCAAAAAGGTTTGCAATATAACGAACACCCTTATCATCACTCGAATCTTTACAACAGCTTGGATGACTTTTTAATTGTGGCTTAATATAGTTAATTATGGCAAACCTTCCCTATTTTCCAGGATGATGAATTAATATTACAGATCATTAATGTTACTAAATTGGCATAATGACATAGTAGATTTAACGTCCCAGTTATGTTAAGACCTGCTTGATAATTTGGCTCTTTTGTTATTTGCCTTAAATAGGGAAAGCATGCAAGCGAGCCTTTTAACAGCAGGCTGCATGTAACTACCTGTGTCATTTTTCCTTAATAAATTATTGATATGGAAAAGCCCAAACGGAGGACTTCTTCAGACTGTATGTGAAGCCAACATTTTCTTTCTAATATCCACTTCATCAGTATAAAAGTTAGAAAGCTGCAGCTCTTCAGCCAGGTTTTATAATTAGACAAGACTGCATTTTACATCTGCAAAAGACTCATGCTTAGTGGGGGAAAAATGAGAAACGTGATATGTTCCATTCTGTTGCAATGGTTATACCATTTTAATCTCTTAAGTTCAATATATATCCTCTAGCAGGCTATACTTCTAGGATTTCATTTTTAGATCCTTAAGGCTGCATATATCTGTCAAACCGACATAATGAATTTAAAGTGCTAATGCCTAGAAGACCAGAAAAACATTGAAATATATCCTTGGTTGATTAAATTACCACCTCCAGCTACTTTACATCCTTCTGTCCAAATAGATTTTCTTTTTTACTTACCAAGTGCTGGATCTGGAAGATGCTGAAGATGTAATTTTATAGTAAAAACATACACGTCTTCAGACAAGAGCATTTTATTTAAGCATCTTTTTAAAGTCTGTAGAGTATTTCTGTGATAGAGCTTACAATTTGATTACGGAGTCTTTCAATTACGCTCAACCTGCAGGTTAATCGGTGACTTTCAAGTGTATTCTTGGAATGGAATCTATGCTAAACATTGGGGGTACTAATATTCAAATGCTGTGATAACAGTATCTAAAATAATGTGAACTTGTTTTGCAAAAATATAAAGCAACCCTGAATACTAATCTTCATGTTAAAAGTTGTTTCTTCAGGAATTGCTTGGATTGACAGACTGACAACTCAAAGTGGCAACAGTGACTCAGACACATTCCTTTCTCTTAAATAGGGTGGCTTGGTCCTTTAAATAGTTAGTCTGTTACAAAAATGAACCCAGGTGCCAAATTTTACTCCTCCTTGTAAAAGGGGCAGTCAAAATAACCCTAGAAATAAAAGTGCTGTGGACCTGAGTGGGGAGAAAATATTGATTTCTGCACTCAACTTTTACTGCTGGAATTTAAGGTAGAATCAGATGTGAAATATTAGTCATGTCTTTCTATATGTGTGTATTCAAAGACTTACAGTGTACTGCCTTAAACAATCTGTACATGCTTATCACAGTCAGGTTTCAAACACACATATGAACACACACGTACACACCTGATTACATAATCACAGAACTCAGATCTACACATATTTCAGTAATTGCCCTCACACAAAGGAAAAGTAGCAGCAAATGTAGCTGCAGGACCCGGTGGGACTCATTTTCTATTGGAAGATGGCTCATTACAAGCATAGACCGCAGGATGCCTTGTCATGGCCACCAGCCTCTGGGAGGACCCATTCTGACCACACGTTCACCGTCTGCACCTTTCTGAACCTGAGCGAGGGTGTGAGAGAAGGGCTCCGCCATTTCAAGGGGAAGGTTCTAGAACCTTGCGATACTAACATACAGTGCAAAGACAGTGAGCATCAGTGGTTAGACATTGGGGTGCTGTGACGTCTGGGGGTGAAACTAAAGACTGAAATGAATGTGAAATAAAACGACAAGTATCAGAGGAAACAGGGGCAGAGACCGAAGGCAAGAGAGCAGATTTGTAGTGCTTTGAAATGAAACGTTATAATCCCTCTGACAATCCTGTTGACTATGAGCTATAGCGCTAGGAGTACAACACAGGAAAAAAGATACATTGTAGGATAAACAACTTCTTAGAAGGTAAAACTGAATGGTCAAAATAGATGAATAAGGACACACAATGGAGAGGAAAAAAAGAAATGAGTCCATGGCAATATGAGAAAAAGGCAGAAGTGAACAGAGGACAGAAAGGCAGAAAAGAAAAAAAATGTAAATGAGTGAGACAAAAAAGCCAAAAGACGAAAAAGAAAAAAGAGAACAAGAGGGGAAAAGAAGTAATATTTTCCTTGATAAAAATGCACAAAAGGGAAGATGAACTTTGTTCTTTTTCTCTTTCTACTCTCCTCTCTTTTTCTGCTTTTCGCCTCGCAGCACGCCAGCCTAAGCTGAGAGCTGTAATGTCATTAAATTGCAAATGCTTTTTCATTTCCGACACACACTGTTTACTTATCTGGCAAAAACATATGTTGGAAGGAATCCGTTAAATTCTGCCCATTGCCTTGGGTAAAAGTGCAATGGAAACGGACCCACCGAGCGTCCTCTTTCTTCTTCTTTAGCACTACCCTTATCTACAAGACGGCTTCGCAGAAAACTGGCTAGTTCAATGAAAAATGAAGATACAGCGGGAGATTAGGGAAGAACACTGAGCACAAAATTCCTGGAGAGAGGTCACTCCATTGCAAATGATTTCACTCCTCTAGATCTGCATAAATTACTATTTTTAAGGCATCTCCAAAGTCTGTATATTTTTCTCACTCTGTCAAACATTTAATTTCACGCCCCGTGTTCTGAATATGCTAAAATGCATATCTCTGATGCACCTTTAAGCCAGAAAAACGAATGCAAAATTGAAGATAAAATGATGTGATTTACACTACAAGCCTATTACTTGAGGTATTTACATATAGTTTACCTCTGCAGTTCTGAGGATGATTTATTAAAAAAAATCTGGATTAAGCTCATATAAATATGTATAAATCTTTGTTTAGAAAATAGATTTTGCAGCTGTTGTGTCAAAAAAGTTCTTTAAGATTCTGTGAAGAATTTTCCTTTCAGCATGCTTTGAGAGGGGAAAAAAAGGGGGACAAAATTTGACATTCTGCTTGGTGGGGTGGCGGGGAGAAAAGCGTATTCCACCATCCGGCGCTTATAAAGACTCCTTTATTGCCCTTCTTGGCCCAAAGCAGGTTGGCCCCTCCTCAATCTTTTCTTATACTTATTTAATTTTCTTTTCTCCTACCCCCCCCCCCCCATTTTTTTTGCTTGAGTCCAAATAATAGTGCCCTGGATTACTAAACTGAAATTAAATATCAGTGTTTAATGACTGAAACAATCGTGAGTCTTTTGCATGTACCCCTTCGTGTCCCTTGGCGCCTTCTGGCACCTTTACCCAATTCGCTCTCTTCCAAAATATCTTCCCAGCGACTCTGCACTGACACCAAACCCGGGACTTGCCACCCGCCGAGAGCCACTTCCAGCTACCGATTTGAAAACGATTATTAACACACTGCAAGCAAGATATCCTATCCTATGGGAAAGTAATTCTAAAAACACGATACTTCCTATAAACAATCCCCACATGTGTGTTTTTGCCTTTCTCTCTCTTTCTCTCTCCATTTCTCTCTCCCTCATCTAGAATTTTGCCTCTTTGTCTGAAAAATGCTTTCTTCAGTCCAGCCTCTTCCATACCTCTCTGATCCCCATCCCTCTGTAATCATTGTGGGGGAATTATTCTCTGCTATTTTCTTGTTAGGCTTTGGGTTTAGGAGAATTTAGATAACAAAGTTGACTAATTCAGAGCTGAACGCACATTGGACTCTGCAAATATACCTTCTGCCACATGATAAGGGCAGGGCCAGCTTCTGGGCTGCACCTGCCGAGATGCTGTGGGAACAGCTGCTTCTGGAAGCAGGTACTGGGGACAGCTATTTCTTCAAAGCCTGCATTAATCCTTTTGCAATTAAACAAGAAAGGGATGTTCACAGGCATTCGATCGCTTTCGGGGGTGGTGGTTGTGGGATGGGGGGAGATATGAGTTTGCTTCCTGAGATTGAATTCCAGTTTTGGTGTGCGGTGCCTGCTTAAAGTTGACTAAAGACAATTTAAAAGAAAGAAATTGCAGTCATTTTCAAAAGTTACGAGTCATTCTTTTTTGCACAAAATGGCCTAACAATCCCCCCTAGTGGTCCGTTTCCTGTTCCTGTGATTTATGAACACTCTCCTTTTCAAAACTGCCCACTTGGTGTGTTTATAGGCTCATAGCAAAGAAACTGGAAGAAAAAAACAAACAAACAAAGTCAGACTATTTAGAGTTGAGATGAGCTTTCCCTGAAGTCCTCCTTTCCTATGCTCAGACAGAGCCTCATTTCTCAAAAACTGATGGGACTAAATCCTACCATAAAGCCAGCTTTCTTTTTCAAGGATTTTCTCAAAACTGACAAATAACCTGAGAGCTCTGGTGTTTACAATTCCCCTCGCTGAAATCAAGGAATAGACCAGGGGTGTGATGCACTCAAAATACTGGATTTGGGTTTCTGAAGGGAAGAGGAGTAAATCATGGAAATGGCCTGCACCTTTCTTTCAAGAAGGTTTGGCCCAAACTGGATTATTTCAATCCTTTAGGACAGAATTACTTTTATATGATGAAAGAACCCTGTCTCTCAAGTGTAACCACTCAGAAAGTGTCTGGTCACCGTTGCCATCCAGTGTTCAATCCTTTTCTTGACTCTGCACAAAGAATCCTCCTTCCTTCAGTGTTTGAAGGTGAGATGACACCCTCCGCGGCTTCCTTCTAGGTTCTGCCTACACAGGAAGCCTGCTTTCCCCGAGTTGAGGCCAGCCGAACATTTCAAGCCTTAAACACTGAGAAAAGGAGACACCCTACTCCCCTGAGTGCCGGTTCCCTTCCCTCAGCTGTGTTCCCAGTCCTGCTGCTTTTACAGACCAGATAGAAATGGAATCCAGCACATCCACTGATTGTGGAAGAGGCTCTATAGCATCACCCTGGACGGCTTAGATGGGGAGAGTATCAAGATTTCTTACATGACTGGGTGTTCCAGTCTGTTCAGGCTACTACAACAAAATACTTCAGGCTGGTGCCTTAGAAACAGCAGAAATTTACTCATCACCCCCCATGGTTGTATTCTGGCAAAGGCCCTCTTCAGACTGCTGACTCAGACTCGCTGTGTCCTTACAGGGTGGAAGGGGAGGGAGGCCTCGAGTCTCTTTGAGGAAACTAGTCCCATTCATGAGGACAGAGCCGACCACCCCCCAAAGGCCCCACTTCCTAATACCATCACATGGTGGGGGGGTGGGGGGGGCATTGGGATTTCAACATATGAATTTGTCAGGGTTGGCAGGAGGGGCACACAAATATTTAGAGCACAGCGGTGGAACATGGAAGAAGAAGAATTTTAGATCTTTGCTAAAAACACATCTACCAAAAGCAGCGCAAAATAATTCTAAAACCCTAAAGCTTGACTCACAGGAAGCTTATGACATTAGGAAATAGTGACATCACAAAATGAATCCTTTGGGACTTACCTGGTGGTCCTATGGCTAAGACTCCGTGCTCCTGATGCAGGGGGCACAGGTTCAGCCCCTGGTGGGAGAGGTAAGACCCTGCATGCCACACGGCGTGGCCAAAAACAAGATAACCCACTGCCAACCTCCTTGCACTTTAGCCTTGAAAGCTTGGACTTATTTTAAGTCTGGGTTTCTCCCAAATGTCTAGACTTATTTTTTCAATAACACTTGGACTTGGCTTCATTTCCTTCCTTTCAGTTTCTGCAGTCTTCATCCTGGTTTACAAAATCATAATTTCTTGCCAGAAACATCTCTGGGAGCCCCAGAGCCCCTTTTTATTTATTAATTAATTCATCCTAATTCCAGTGGCAAGAAAGATCTACCTAAACATGCAACTTCCCTTCTCAGAAGTGAGCTCTAGGTCCCAATGATATTACCCTGAAATTTCATGTCCTGAACTTTGAGGCCCCCCAAAGGTATGTGGCCTTTTCAGTCATTCAGTAATGCAACTGTGACATTCTTCTATCTGCTAGACCATACTTGGATAAACCAGTTTGCTCTTCCTCGAACCAGGACTTCGATTTTCACATGTACACACACCCCTCCTGCACAGACAAATTCACCATCAATCTGATGAAGCCTAGACCTCAGGACCTATCTCATGGGTCATTTCTAAGAACTTACACCTAATTTTGCCTGTGTTTCTTAAAGAGGACTCCCTCTCTACCAAATTAGGTAAGTTTCAGGCTCCACAAAATTGGTACCTGCTCCCAGTCTCTTACCACTGAACCTGGATGTGAGCATTCACTTAGTCCAGAACCTTCTTAGGACCTAGGCCAGCCTCTCCTGTCTCTGAACTACATGTCTTGCTTGTACACATTGTTGGTTTTAGGAGCTCAAGGGCTTTCCCTGTGATAATGTTCTCTTTTCTATCAGATGACCCAGTGAACGACTCCACGGTAGAGACGGTCTCTTCTTTACATTCCGTACCAGAATATCAATGTGTTGGTTCGCTATTCGTAGTGTGTGTGCGTGCACGCTAAGTTGCTTCAGTCGTGTCTGACTCTTTGCAACCCTATGGACTATAGCCCACCAGGCTCCTCTGTCCATGGGGATTCTCCAGGCAAGAATATTGGAGTGGGTTGCCATGCCCTCCTCCAGGGGATCTTCCCAACCCAGAGATTGAACCCTGGTCTCCTGCATTTCAGGCGGATTCTTTACCATCTGAGCCACCAGGGAAGCCCATTTGTAACGTATTGAATGAATATTTGACTGTTTTGGGGGAAGCTGGCAACTGTTCATTTATAGGTATCTACATTAAAGATCATTAGAGGCTAAAATTGTAACTGTCCAATCCCAAGGTCATTCAAATAAAAATCAAAATAAGCAAACATTTATGGAGCATGTTCATTGCTGCATCTTTAAACCTAGCATGGGTGGGTAATCAACACTTCTTGATTAAGTCATTTGTAAGTCAGGACTGGGGGTGAAGGGTGAAGCCTGTTACTCACTGGTTTATCACTGAAGAAGCAGGGGAATTTAACTGGTTTCTGGCATGGGCAGGAGCTGGACATCAACCTCTTCCTCCATTGCTTCTACTATCTTCTGTGTTGGATTCACTCTCAGGCAGGTCTAATCCATGTAGTAGCCTTCAGAGCCTCTAAGCATATACACTATTAGCTCAGAAGCCCTAAAGTAAAAACAAAACAAGACAGAAAAACGAACAACAATGGTAAAACTCCTTTTCCCCCCAAACTGCCAGCAAAACTTGTGAAATCAAGTGTCATTGGGCCAACCTGAAGCACAAGCTGAGTCACCTCTTCAGGTAATGAGTTTTTTATGTTAACTACATACCTTAACAGCTTGTCTTTGAAGTATATGCCTAAGTTAGATCATAAATCCAAGAACCAAGTTTACCCTCCAGTCTTGAACCTTGTTTAATTCTCAGCTTGTGCTCAAGAAAGAATAAATTATGATCATAATGTTACAGGAAACAAAGTTAACAATTCAAAATCAAAGGTCATGTTCATGTCTAGAAAAAAAGTAAACTGGCCATTTATGGAAAAGCAGCAGTCATTGTGATCTTAACTTTCCTAACCAAAATAGACTATAAGAAAAAAGAACAATGCTCCAAGTAGATTACACTACAGGAAGTGTACTGATTTCTGAAACCCTTACCCATGCAGATGTTTAATGGTGCAAAATCTGGCCCCTGAGGTAGGGTGGGGCAATTTCATTTTAGCCTTTCAACCATAACTTTAAATTTCTCAGAATTCAAAAATCTACATTTTTTTAAATTAAAAAAAAAATCTACTTCTAGGCAAACCTACTGTGCTGTGTGTGCTGTGCTAAGTCAATTCAGAGTGTCTGCCTCTTTGAAACCCGGGAGACTATAGCCCATAGCCCATCAGGCTCCTCTGTCCATGTGATTCTCCAGACAAGAATACTGGAGTGGATTCTCATGCCCTCCTCCAGAGGATCTTCCCAACTGAGGGATGGAACCTGCGTCTCTTTATCTTCTGCATTGGCAGGTGAGGTTTTACCACTGGCGCCAACTGTGAAGCCCTGGCAAACCTATTAGTTTTTGCAATAAATTAGACCTCACACCTAGTAAATGTGAATACTCATTTGTTACAACCAGGGAAAAGCAAATGGTATTATATTTTGTGTCTCTTGGTGGATGTAAGGAAAGTGAACTAAACTGTATGCTTCTAACACGGCATTCCACAAATGTGGAATCCAGTGAGTGAATACAGAATAAAATGAAATGAGACATATCCAAAAAGTAGCAGCTGTACTTATGTGCTAATCACACCTCAAAGAGTAACACTGTTTGTTTGTTTCTTTTAAATAACAGAAGCAATAAAATCCTATTATGGATTAATCTTGTGCCAAATTTTGTTTTTTAATCAAATCTATTTTGAGCTAAAGAAAATACAAAAATGCAAATGAAGGGCCTCATCCTCCAGATCTCGTGAACATGTAAGGGCTGATACACTTCAAAGATTTTTTTTTTTTAACTCAAAAATTAAAGTCATCATGCAAGACAGCAAAACATGCTTATTGGTAAACATTTTAATTTTATATTCCACGTGAAGTTTCACCCTAATAAAAATCTTTAGGAGGGAGGGTTTTAAAACCCTGAAATTAGATATTTACTAAACAAATATTGCTCTCATTTAATGTCTCACATATGTACCACACTTGGAGACTGCAAGTGAGAACTCAGTTGTTTCACATGGCGAATCAAACCAAACGGCAGGAAAACCACGTTGGAAAAGAGTCAGCGCTCCTCTCCAGATACCCACACCACTTGAACACGAAGTGTGGGTGAGTTCATGGTAGGGTTGTTTGCATCGCATTCCCCGGTGTGTTCCCTCCACTGGGGATGAAATGTTCACTAGTAGACCGAAACAAACTCTTCAGAACATTTTTATCTCAAAGTGAGAAAGCGCTTTTCAAACAGGCTGCTAATGAAGCCATCCGCCATCTTGTTTGATGTTGTGCTTGTAGTTAAAAGGAGCTCTGAAAGGCCTCGGGCGGTGCCTACTCTCAGTTGGCAGCTGTTTCAACCTTTGTGGGGCCACTGTGCAGCTGTAATGCAGACTCTCCCATAAAATGCCAACCCACACGCTGTAAATACAAAATACAACAATATTCATGGACATCAACTGTGTAATATCAGGTATCACATAAACTACATTTTATTGCATGAGATCACACTCTGCAGAAGGACATAATAACATATCATTATAAGGATGCTTCTTCTTAGAATTCAAAGCTCAAGAGAGAATGTGTTTTAGTTTCTATCCTAAAGCCAGAGAACCTAGGAAATATTAGAAAATAAATGTATACTGTTGATGGAATACATGAAACAGGTGGTTTGTGTAGCCATCTTTCATAGGAATATATCTCACACTGCTTGGAAGCACATATATCATGGGAAAGAACTTATGTTATTTCAAGATATGTGTGTGCAAACACATGTGCACAAAACCATAAAGTATATAAAATTGAAAATTTACATCAAGGTGGTAATGACACAGTCAAAAGAAATTTTAAGGTATTCTTATCATTCGTGCAAGTACTACTTCTGTCCCATTACTGTATACTGTGCTTAGTTGCTCAATCGTATCCATCTCTGTGACTCCAGGGACTGTAGCCCACCAGGCTCCTCTGTCCATGGGGATTCTCCAGGCAAGAATACTGGAGTGGGTTGCCATGCCGTCCTCCAGGGGATCTTCCCAACCTAGGGGTCGAACCTGCAGAGTCCTACATCTCCTGCATTGCAGGCGGATTCTTTACCATCTGAGCCACCAGGGAAGCCCTCTGTCCCACTGAATGGATACAGTTATTCAGAAGATGATTTGGTAGTATTTTTGCTGGAGTGGAATGGTTACCAAAGCACATAGGCACTGTGGGGAATGTCACCAAACACAATATTCTATACCCAGGTAACACAGGCATTTCAAACTCAACCCCTCCAATATTAAACTCAATATTTAACACCAATAAAAACTGCCCATCTTCATGTATTTTCTATTTCAACTCATGACACATTATCAGTGGTAGACAGAACCCTACTGCTGCTGCTAAGTCACCTCAGTCGTGTCTGACTCTGTGTGACCCCATAGACGGCAGCCCACCAGGCTGCCCCGTCCCTGGGATTCTCCAGGCAAGAACACTGGAGTGGGTTGCCATTTCCTTCTCCAGTGCAACAAAGTGAAAAGTGAAAGTGAAGTTGCTCAGTCGTGTCCGACTCTTGGCGGCCCCATGGACTGCAGCCTACCAGGCTCCTCTGTCCATGCGATTTTCCAGGCAAGAATACTGGAGTGGGGTGCCATTGCCTTAAGGACACCCCAATAACCCCCCACACTGTGAGCGAGACCTATGAGAATGGTAGGACAGCCCTCCCGGGGCTATGTCACACTGAATGACAAAGGTGAAGGGATTTTGCAGATGTAATTAAAGCCCCTAATTCGTTTACCTTGGCTTCATCAAAAGAGAGATGGAAGAAAAAAAAAAAGAGAGATGAAACTGAATGGACTTGATTGAATCAGGTGAGCCCTTTAAAAGAGGTCTAAAAGTCAGAGAGGTTCTCCTGCTAGCTCTGAAGAAGGAAGTTCCTATTTTGGGAGAGGACCTGTGGGAGGACCACGTGCAGATGGCCTGTAGGAGACGAGAGTGACCCCTGGCCAGCAAGGGAGTGGGGATGCAAGTTAGTCTTACAGATGCAAGGGACTGCCTGCAGCCACCTGAGTTTGTAAGACTTTGGGCTGCAGGAAGGAAGACAAGCCAGCTGATTTCTAACTGTAGCTTTATAAGACTCTGGGCAAAGGACGTAGCTAGGTCACACCTGGTCTGCCAACCCACGGAAACTGACATGATAAACATATGTTGTTTTTAGGCCAGTAAGTTCATGCTAATGGGAGAACTAGAAAATTCGATACAGTATACTATGGTGAGAACCCATAAGCATGAGCATAAAGGGGGAACATCTAATACAGCCTGGGAGAAGGGTGAACCAGAGAGGCTTCCCATAGGGAAGTTGACATCATAGGAGCTGATGTTTTGGCTGAATCCCAAAGATCAAAAGTTGGGGGATTCTTCTTAATGAAAAATGTTAACAAACATCTTCCTTTATTCCATAGTTCATGAGAACTGAAATGAATGAGGATGTGTACTGGCTTAGGGGTTTCCTTTGACTGAGCCCAGATGTCCTGAGTTCTCCAGTTTAGGGGCAAGAGGGGCTCTCCACTTGCTGGTAGTTCTCCATGAGCTTGCAGGCAGCACCAACACTGAACTTTCAAGGCTCCAGTGTCTGACCTTTGGCTGGTGTGAGCTTGTTCAATCACGAATTTCTTTCTAAAAGTCTAAACTAAATTGCTCTTATGATAGTTTTGAATTATTACATATAATGTCAGCTGTGAAATAAAAAGAGGTATTTCTTCCACTTGCTCCTTTATTCACATTTTTGTTTGCTTTTTAAAGATCCCTTTCTGCCATTTTTTGAATCCTGTAACTCTCACTCATTTCACATTTTCTCAAAGAATCTATTTCACCTTGCTTTGTCTTCTATCCTCTTCAATACATACATGCTGCTGCTCAGTCACTTAGTTTGTGTCTGACTCTTAACCCCAAGGAACTGTCCCACCAGGCTCCTCTGATCATGGAATTCTCCAGGCAAGAATACTGGAGTGGGTTGCCATTTCCTATTTCAGGGGATCTTCCCAATCCAGGGATTAAACCTGCATTTCCTATGTCTCCTACACTGGCAGGCACATTCGTAACCACTGAGCCACTTGGGAAGCCCCAATATATCCATAGTCCTCTCAAAATACTACAATTCAATCAAACCTGTTTCAGTAACAAATAACACATTTCCAGCTCTTCCGTGTGATGTTTCTATTTAGTACATATAGGTTTTGCAGAGTAAAATATACTCCATTGCTTAGTAATATTCAGTAGCAGTCCAATAAGAATTTTTCTTCTATACCCTGTGTATACTTAACTATGCCCCTATTTTATGAGAAACAATTTTGTTAGCTACCTTCATAGCTATGAATACAATGGCATCTTTTAAAAATACTTCTTGGTAAAATTTATACAGACTAGAATGCATGGATCTTAAGTGTACAATTTGGTGAATTTTGACAAACCTGCATATCCATGTAACAAACATCCAATCAAGATAAGGATATGTCTGGTGCTCAGTTGCTAAGCTGTGTCCAGCTCTTTTTGACCCCAAGGACTGTAGCCTGCCAGGCTCCTCTGTCCATGGGATTGTCCAGGCAAGAATACTGGAGTGGGTTTCCATTTTCTTCTCCAGGGGATCTTTCCCACCCAGGGATTGAAGCTGCGTCTTCTGCATTGGCAGGTGGATTCTTTACTATTGTACCACTTGGGAAGTCCAAGGCTATGTCTAGTACCCCACAGAGTTCTCTGTCTCCTTCTAATCAGTTCTCACTGTTTATGTTTCCATCACTGTACATTAGCTTTGCCTGCTCTAAAACTTCGTATGAATTTGGGCATACTCCTTCATGTATGGCTTCTTTTGTTTAACATAATGCTTTAGTGATTCATTCATGTTGTTGCATATGTCATAGTTCATTCTCTTTTATTGCTGCGTGATATTTGATTACACGAAGCTAGCACTGTTTATTAATTCATTCCCCTATTTACAGATATTTGGGTTGTTCCCAGGATTTGGCCATTCTGAACATTCTTACTTAAACCAAATGTCTTGTGGACATATATTTTTTCTTCAAGATAAAGACCTAGGAGTGGAATTGCTGGGTTCTAGGATCAATGTATGTTTGTTTAACCATATAAGAAACTGGCAATAAATGTTCCAAAGGGAGTGTATTAGTTTATACTCCTAATAGTAATTTAATGTATATGAATTTGAACTGCTCCACAGCCTCATTGTTTGGAAACAGCCTTATTAATTTCAGACATTCTAGTGGGTGTGAAGTGGTATTCAGCTTTGATTTGCATTACTATTTCTCTGATGATAATGATGTTGGACATATTTCCATGGGCTTATTAATCATTCATTTATCTTTTTTGTGTTCAAGATTTTTGCCCATTTTTACAAATTAGGTTGTGCTTTTCTTATTTGATTATAAGGCTTCTTTAGTCTGGATAAAGTCCTTTTTTGGCTGCATGCATTGTGAATATTTTCTACTGATCTATGTCTTGCCACTCATTTTTTCATGATATCTTTTGAAAAGCAAAAGTTTTGATTTTGACGAAGTCACTCTCTCTGATGCTTAGTGCTTTTTGTGTCTTAAGAAATTTTTTTCCTGCCCCAAAGTCACAATGTTTTCTTCTAGAAGTTTTGTAATTTTAGTTTTTATATCTTAGACCTATTATTCCTCTCAAATTAATTTTTGAGGTTTGGTATGAGGTAGGGGGTTCAAGTTTCATTAGTTCATTATTATTTACATATATCTATCCAGTCATTTTGGTATCATTTGTTGCAAAGACTTTCCTTTCCTCATTTAATTGCCTTGACATGATTGTTGTAAAACACTGTAATAATCAATGTAATAATCAAATGTATTAATCAAATAATCAAATCAAAATAATCAATGTAAAACATTGATTATGTAAGTGTGGGTCAATTTTGGGTTCTATATTCTGTTCCATTGATCTGTATCTTCACACCAAAACCATCTCATCTTGATTACTGTAACTATATAGGTCTTAAAATCAAGTCATGTGAGTCTAATTTTATTCTTATTTTTCAAGAATATTTTGACTACATCCTTTTTGTTTGTGATTAAAAAATTTTTTTTTTATTTTATTTATTTGGCTGCTCTGGGTCTTAGTTGCAGCATGCAGGATCTTTCTAGTCTCAGTATGTATGTATTCAGACGCTCAGTCGTGTCCGACTCTTTATGACCCCATGGAGTATAGCCCACCAGGTTCCTCTGTTCATGGGATTTCCCAGGCAAGAATACTGGAGTGGGTTGCCATTTCCTTCTCCAGGGGATCTTCCCGGCTTAGGGACCGAAGCTGTGTATCTGGAGTCTCCTGCATTCTTTAGGCGAGTTCTTTACAACCAGCACCACCTGGGAAGCCTTTCCTTTCAGTACAAGGGATCTTGAGTTGAGCAGTTGAGGCAGGTGAACTTTTTAGTTGTGGCATCTAGTTTCCTGACCAGGGATCTAACCCAGGTCCCTTGCACTGGGACTGTGGAGTCTTAGCCCCCTGAAGCACAAGGGAAGTCCCCTCTGCCTTTTTTTTTTTTTTTTTTAAGATTTTTGATGTGTACCATTTTTAAAATCTTCATTGAAATTTGTTACAATATTGCTTCTGTTTTATGTTTTGGTTTTTTGGCCATGAGGCATGTGGGATGCTAACTCCCAGTACCTTTAAAATTATATATTGTTTAATATTAATAAATGTAACTTTTGGAAAAAGTCAATTTTTCTAAAACAAAACATTTCAAGACACAGCTTTTGGCCAACAAAACAATAGCCAACACAATCCCTCTTTGTCATGAGGGTCTTGACAAGTCTGTTTAGATTGTGAGCTAAGTCACTTCAGTCATGTCTGACTCTTTGCAACTCCATGGATTATAGCCCACCAAGCTCCTCTGTCCATGGGATTCTCTAGGCAAGAATACCGGAGTGGATTTCCATGCCCTCCTCCAGGGGATCTGCCTGACCCAGGAATCGAATCTGCATCTCTTACATCTCCTGCATTGGCAGGCGGATTCTTTACCACTACCATCACCTGGGAAGCCCCTTAAATAGATTAGTAGTCTTATACCCTATGTTGACAAGTGTACATAAAATCATTCAAGGAGAGATTTCTGTGCCTCCATGTTCACAGCAGCTTAATTTATAACAGCCAAGACATGGAGACAGCCTAAGTGTTCATCAATAGATGAATGGTGATTATATATATATATCTATATATATCTCTACATCTATCTATCTACCTATATATATATTATTCAGCTATAAAAAAGAAGGAAATCTTGCTATTTGCAGAAAACAAGGATTGACCTTGAGGGCATTATGCTAAGTGAAATAAATCAGAGAAAGACCAACACTGTATGATTTTATTTATATGTGAAATCTAAAACAATAACATGACAATAAAACCAAAGTCACAGAAAAAGAGATCAGATTTGTGGTTATCAGAGGTAGAGGATGGAGAGACAGGGAATTGGATGTCAAAAGATACAAACCTGCAGTTTTAAGATAGGTAAGTACTGAAGACATAACATACAACATGATGACCACTGTTAACACTGCTCTATGCTATATTTGAAAACTGTTAAAGAGAGTACCTCCTAAGAGCTCTCTTCAACATTTTGCTGTTTTCATTAGCAAAAAATGATTTTTTTCATTTGCCATCTTGCTTTTTTCTTTTGTATCTATGGAGGTTAATTAAACTTATTATGGTAATGATAATCATTTCACAGTATATGTAAGTCAAATTATTATGCTGTACGCCTTAAGCTTATACAGTACTACATGTCAATTATATCTCAATAAACCAAGAAAAAAAAATCATTCAGGAATGTGCGTGAAGAGAACAAACTTGGACTCAAATTTTAGAATTTCATTAAAAAAATTTTTAAAGAAAAAGTTGTGATGAGAGAGCAATGTGTTAATGCTACTACTATTCCTGAAGAAAGCATTTTACAGCTCTTACCAAGGACACAACTATTTTTGAGGTCATGCTTAATACTTTTTTATGGCATATATTTGCAAAGGGATAAAAAATGCTTAAAAATTACACTTAATAATGGGATAAGCAAATTTACAACTTATAATAAAAATATAAAGATTTTTATTTTCTTTAATACACTTCAGCAAATCCATATTATTTAATAAAAATGAGTGATAATCTGGTTGATGAGAAAGATGCTATGCTACCAACAAAAAATCAGCTTATCAGTTTGATTGATCTGGGAGATCTGAAGGCCTTTTCTTTCCCGTCCCCGAAAATGTAACACAACAGCATCAGTGAAAGTTTTCTCCCAACAGAAGCTGCCTTTCCTACTCCTCTCCCAGCTGGGGCTATGAATGTTCTGGCAAGTCTGTCAAAGTATCCTCTGCAAATATGAGAGGCTCAGGGTGTCCACCTTCTGTGCAGTATAAAATACTTCACTTGAAGTTTGACTTTATCAAAAGAAAGGAGTTGAGTGTAGCAGTTAATACTCTTTAGAGCCTGATACACTCTCAGTTCTGTCACTTAACAGTGTAACTTTGGGTAAATTACTTTATCTGTTTGAACTCATTCCCTCTCAAGGTTGTTGAGAGGATTATATTAGAAAAAGTACTTGGCCCTGCCTTGAACTCTGTGAGTGATAAATAAGTCATCACTGCCAGTTTCCTTTTTGGATTTTCCCAAAGCAGATGAAGCAAACACTTACAAAACAAATATGCCAAAATCAGCACATAGTTTATAAATTCAGTGTGCTTAAAATTACTTAAAACACACCATCTTCATATCCTTGAATATGGGGAATGTGTAACAGTGGAAAGGGCGTATAAGACTGGGAGCCTGGGGCCTGGATTCCAGGCTTGGGTCTGCCTCTATGTGACCATGTGATTTTGAGCAAATTATTTACACCCCCTCGCCTCTGTCCAGAGCCTCTAGATTCCTTTCTTCAAAATGAGGGGACTGTTTTAGGAGAATCTTTAAGATTCCTTTTCAAAACTATAACTAAAATTTGACTGAGTCATGTAATTGCTACTCTGCTCAGATCTAACTAGTTAAATACTTATACATCCCCTCATTTCCCTCTAGCACTTAGGGAAGATGCCAAAGCTATAGCAAAGTAGGGCCTGAGTCATTTAGCTAATTAGAAAACTTGTGTAGAAGAACTCTCACTAGCCATAAGATATCACACTTCATATGGCAGAAATCCAGTGTCCCTTGGATTGGCAGGAAGACGTGGCTTCTGATCCTTCTTAGGTTGACCTCCCACAATAATACTGTTATCACTTGGACTGAATACATCTCCTCAAAAAATGATCATACACATCCTTTGTTCACTAATCTGTTATAACATCTACAGATTAATTGTATGTATGGTATAGAACATAGAAATGTTAAAGTTTAAATCCTGGATTTATTGGAAAAGAAAGTCTCCTCATCTTCCTGTATTCTCATTTAAAGAGAAAAATGCTTGTGTTTTGATTCTAAGATGCATATGTGTTTCAGATTTTAAGATCCTGAAATTGAATGTATTTAATAGTCAATGTGATTGGAAAACATTTTGTTATAATTTGCTTCTTGGTAAAATTAATGGTAAATCTTAAAAGCAATGAAACCCTAGATTCAATTACACACCATCAAATCCCACCAACCGAATTCAAGAACTTTTGTAAGGCTCCAGTGAAATAAATGGCCTTCAAACAGTCTTCTCAATTGTCAACATAAACAAGGACCTCTGTATAGCACAGGGAACTCTATTCCATACCTTGACATAACCTATAATGGAAAAGATTCTGAAAAGCTGAATCACTTTGCTGTATACTTGCAGCTAACACAATATTGCAAATCAACTACACTTCAATTTTAAAGATATTGTTTTTGTCATCAGGAGAATGGATGAATATTCTAAATGTTGAATATTCTAAATGATGAATATTCTAAATGATGAATTCATCTAAATGATGAATATTCTAAATATTCTGAATATGGTCTAAAGTTCTTAGTTTCTAATGTCTACAGAAGTCCTACATGAATGCAAGATCTTAGTTAAATTGAATCTCTTCTGTAGAATGAGGAAATGTGCTAACACAAGCTAAGATAAAACCATACTGGCCACTGTGATTTCCTTACTGGCCAAAGAAATCAGATGCTGAACTCTACAGATTATTTTTATCAGTCTTTCCAAAATTGTGTTTTATTCTCAGAGATAAATTAATGCTAAAAAGCAAACATTTCATAAACTTAAAATCGGTTATAATTTAAATCAGTATATGTCTATAAAATAAACATGTTTTTGTTTATAAAATAAAAGCAGCAAACAGTAAAACCTAGGTATGCAAGTGCAATGTCCTTATCTCACAAGCCACAGATCTAATCTAATGTAAACTGTCACAGCCAAAACATCTCCCATACTCTTCGATGTACTGTTTAAAAAGAACGACTAGAAATTAATCTTTTAAAAAAGTAAAGTCCTTCTGCAACTGATTTTTCTTATGATAATTCTCCTTGTAGAGAATTTGGAAAATGCAGAAAAGAATAATAAGAACATTTGAATTCCACCACTCTGAGACAATCATCAGAGATTTAAATCTCTGATTTAGATGTATTTAAAGATTTAAATGTATTTTCTCAGTTTTTTGTATAATGTTATATACATTAGCGTAAAGTTGGAATAAGGGGGTACTGGTATATTCGACACACATGTATAAAGTTTATGTCAATTTTTTTCACTTACGCACATTTTATCATCACCATTTTCATATTCGCAAATAGTCTTCAAAAACATCTTTGTAATGTGTATTGAAACAATATGGAAAACAAAACGTTGCATCCATACCTGATTCTTTAAACAGTGTTTCTTGACCCTGGTTATAAATTACAAATCACTTGCAGAAATTCTAAGAAAAATACAATGGCCAGACCCCACCCTCAGAAAGTCTAAATGAATTAGTCTGGACGGCATCTAGCTAGACACACAAATGTTTTTCTCACGTAATTCTAATGCACAGCCCCGGATGAGAAGTATTGTTTTACATCAAGATAAATTCCAAGTAGATAAGAAATTGATTGCAACGAAACAAAACAAACCATGGAATTAGTGAATAAAAAAATAACTGTATATATAATCTTTAGGGTACTAAAGAACACTAAAGGTAGAAACATCAAAGGGAAATATTCACATATTTAACTATGTGAAAACTACATTTTCAAATGCCAAAAAAATCACAAACTAAATGGAAAAGCAAATCACAAACAAGGAAAAATTTTCAATATGCATTATAGGCAAAGCTCTTAGAAAGTATAAAGGGAATGATGAAGAACTAAATAGAAAAGGTCAGGTATAGGTAAATCACTCAGAAAAAAAAAAAGTCACTACACATATGGAGATAAAAAGCATTTCCTTTTTAAATGAAAAATAAACTGATCTTTACTTCAGACTATATTCTTCCTTTCCTGACTCCTCTCCTGCCACTCATAACTCAGAGGCGTTCACATTTATACCCTGAAGCTTCAACTCATTAAAAAAAATCAAACTCTAAGCAAATATATTAAAACTAAAATACGAATACATAAAGAGGAGAGTAGCACCGACACTTAAAGGTCTCATAAAATCAGATATAAAGGAACGTAACACCGCGTTATTACTGCCTGAGCCGGGCTCTGCACAGGTTCTACTCGCAATAAAAGGAAGTCTTTTCAATCTGCTGCGGTGACTTTACCTTCATTAGAATGCATACTCATTATTTTCTGATTACTCCTTTACATAAAGCATACCATTTTTGTACCTTGGTTTCCACACCCCTTGTACAGTATTCATATTTTATCTCTAAAGACTGTAATCAATCACTTCAAACACAATAACCCATTTAAGAATGGATTTTATAGGCAAAGAGGCACACCTTTGGTGATGTGATTGCAATCATCAGATGCTCCGACTTTCCTCAAGCATGCATTATACGGTGTGGACATAAATGATGCAGCAAGGCTAGGAGAGGCGATTACAGGAGGAATGAGTCAACTCAGCCCAATGGGTACTTCCCGGTTTCAGGGTGTATCCATAGGAACCCTTTGAAATGTTTTGTTTTATTAATTTGGCTCCTTTCTATTTTTCACTGGTGCCAACACTTTCAAGATAATGCAGTTTAGACATGTCACAGCTGTTGAAACTCATAGCGTGCGCTTGGGCTGACAGTGGTGTATCATCAAGAACTAGAAACACCAAAACAACATTATGATAAAGAGTAGAAGCACAAGAAATGAGAAGACAAAGGGCAGGAAATATTGCCTTACCGACTTAAAGCCGAGCCCTGGGGGAAAACATCTGGTTCAGAGCAAAGGGATTCTTTCAGCACAAGGAAGGGGTCCTACTGGATAAAGTGAGAGAGACAGGATCTTGGAAGCTGAAGGGCAGGCAGTGAAATGTTGCTCTCTGGAAAGGAATTCATATTTTAAAAGGTGAGATACCTATGACCTTGAAATCTACATAGCAGCCGTAATTCGTGACTTTTGATACTGTTCGTAAAACCTAACTCTACTACATCTAGAAGGCCTTCCATCCTGAATTCTTAAATGAAGTATGAACCACTCTCTATGCATTTGGGAACAAAGATAGAATTTACAGGGGTTTAACAAGATTGTTAGTTTGGAAATAGTAAACTTTTACAAACTATGGAATGTCATTTACTTCTACAGAACCTGATGTCTTCACAAAAGGAACAAAAGAATACTATAATTTACTAAATTGATAAGGAACTTTGGTCACAGAAATTGGTATATCTGAGAATAAACCACTTTGCACTTCAACACCTCTCTGCCTACCCCCCTCCACCACCAAATCTTTCACAAATGCTTTAACTTCTGGGTAAGTCTTAAAAGCTAATCTTCTGAAAGATCTTTAAGGCTCACAGGCTAGGCAAGAGATTTAAAAGTTTATTTTGTGTGGGTGTATGTTGGAATGTAGTCGTGTGTGAATTAGATAGAATCTTGAATATATTCCAATCACACCTACTTTCTGTTCTAACCACATATGTACCATTATTTAAAACACACACTTTCATCTCATGGACATTTAAATATTATCTTTGTGAGTGAATAGATTAGGAAGAACCTCTGGTTCACTGAAAGTTTTGCACACAACCTTCAAGCCTATAAATAAAGAACAATGCACCGTTCGAGCACAATACGTAATCTTTACACCAGTCCCATGAGTCAGTAACATCAGAACCCATCTCTCACATCTGAACACTCCTCACTTTGTTCAGTATGACCCCTTTGCCACACTAAAGGAATCACTGTTCATTCCAAAACAAAATTACATACAAGAAAATGATTGAAAACTGGCAGAGCCAAGATTTGAAATCAGACTGTCTTGTCAAAAAGTCTCTGCTCTTTCTAGTAGATAATAATACTTTCTAAATATGACAGATTTTGGCATCTTTTACAACTAACCAGCTCTATAAAGCATCTAGTGGCAAAACCCCTGAAATATAAGTGATGCATAAAGCAAAAAATCAAAATAAATCAACTGATTTTAAATGCACTTTTCAGAACAAACACATATGAGTCTTGTCTTTCTAAGACATCCTCAAAGAATAAGAGAATCTGAATATTTTCATTCTTCAAACTGCTCAAGTTTATACCCTGTTAATTATCCCAGTTTTAAAAATCTCATTGGTTTGGGATAGTAAAACTTTAAAAAATGTACTGAATGACGGTTCTTCTTCAGGAAATCTGTTACTACTACTCACTATTTAATAGAACAAAAGAGAAAATCATATCATATTCTTAAATGCTGAAAGGCATTAGACAACATCCAACATCCACTTTGTAAAATTTATTTTTGTCTCTAAATTATGACCCAGTAAAATTGACCTTTTCAGTGTGCAGCTCTTTGAATCTTAACATGTGTACAGACTGATGTAGCCACAACCACAACTGGGATACAGAAAGGTTCCATCACGTCCAAATTAACTCCGTCGTGTTACCCCTTCACAGTCATACCCTTCTCCCACCTGTAACTCCTGGCAACCACTGATCTTTTCTCCGTGACTACAAGCAGATTCTTGGCCAACTGAGCCACTAGGGAATCCCTATTTGAAAATGCCATCTAAATGGGATCATATAGTATATAACCTTTTAAGACTGGAATGCTTTTGTGACTCATCCAAGTTGTGTGAATCAACAGCTTGTTTTTTATTACCAACAGTATTCCTTTGCATGGATATATCCTACTTTGTAAATCCAGGGCATGTGGGTTGTTTCCAGTTTTTTGTGACTGTGAATAGAGCTACTGCCAACATTTGTGTACAGACTTTTTGTTTGTTTGTGGCTGTGCTATATAGCATGTGGGATCTTAGCTCCCTCACCAGGGATAGAACCTGTGCTCCCTGCAGTGGAAGGGTGGAGTTTTAACCACTGGACTCCCAGGGAAGTCTGTGTGCAGATTTTTATCCAAGTATGTTTTCCCTTCTCTAGGGTTAATACTCAGAGGTAGGATTGCTGTGTGATACAGTAATTTATTCAACATTATAAGCAACTGCAATAGAACGGCTGTACCATTTTGCAATTCCATCAGCAATATATGAGAGTAACAGACACTCCACATCCCTGGTAGGACTTGTTATTTTCATTATTTTTATTTTAGCATTCTAATAGGTATCTAGTGGTATTTCTCACCACAATTTCAATTTGCATATCTGGTGTGCATGCTCATGCACAGCTGTGTCCGACTCTTTGTTACCCCATGGGCTGCAGCCTTCCAGGCTCCTCTGTCCATGCCCATGGACAGGGGATCTTCCGGACTCAGGGATCAAACTCACGTCTCCTGCATTGGCAGGCAGATTCTTTTATCACTGTGCCCTTTATATTTCCCAAATGGCTAAATGGGATTCCCAGGTGGCGCTAGGGGTAAAGAACCCGCCTGCCAATGCAGGAGACCTAGGAGACCATGAATTAGATCCCTGGGTCAGGAAGATCCCCTGGAGGAGGGCATGGCAGCTCACTCCAGTATTCTTGCCTGGAGAATCCCTTAGATAGAGGAGCCTGGCGGGCTACAGTCCATAGGGTCAAAAAGAGGGGTTATTTTTCACTTCTTTTTTATTTTCTTCAGTTGGAAGCGGAAGTTATTAATTTGGGACTTTTCTTCTTTTATGCACAAGCTTTTATAAACTTTCTTCTAAGAAACACACTTGCTTCTTCCCGCAAATTTTCATATGCTGTATTTTCATTTTCTGTCAATTCAAAATATATTTGGTAAGCCATGGTTCATTTAAAAAGTATTTAGTTTTCAAGTGTTTGTAGATTTTCCAGTTATCTGTCTGTTCCTGATTATGATCAGAGAGTATATTTTGTATAAATTCAATTCTTTTAGATTTGTTATGGTTTATGAACCAGGATATAGTCTATCTTAATGAATGGTCCATGTGCACCTGAAAAGAATGTATATTTTTCTGCTGTTGGGTTGAGTGATCTATAAATATCAACTAGATCTGCTTGATTGGTGGTGGTGTTCATTTCTATATTCTAGCTGATTATTTTTTTTTTTACTAGTTCTGTTGATCACTGAGAGAAGAGTGTTGAAGTCTCCAAATTGAGCTTTGACTATTTCTCCTTTCAGTTCTGCCAGTTTTTGAAATATGTATTTTGAAGATCTATTGTTTGATATATACACTTAAGACTGCAATGTTGTCTTAGTGAATTGACCCTTTTATTTTTTCATCCTTTCTTTATCCCTGGCAATTTTCATTACTCTGAAGTCTACTTTGATCCTAATATAGTAATTCAATGGACTTGAATGAATTTGAGCAAACTTGGGAAGATAGTGGAGGACAGGGGAGCCAGACAAGCTGCATTCAGTCTGAAATGAAGTCGCTTAGTCGTGCCTGACTCTTTGTGACCCCATGGACTGTAGCCTACCAGGCTCCTCCGTCCATGGGATTTTCCAGGCAAGAATACTGGAATGGGTTGCCCTTTCCTTCTCCAGGAGATCTTCCCGACACAGGGATTGAAGCCGGGTCTCCCGCATTGTAGGCAGACGCTTTACCGTCTGGGACACCAGGGAAGTCCAATACAGTCTACAGGGTCGCAAAGAGACAACTTAGCGACTGAACAACAACAACAATAGTAATTCCAGTTTTCAATTGATTGCTGCTTGCACGTGTGTAACTTTTCTATTATTGTGCATGGCAACCCACTCCAGTATTCTTGCCTAGAAAACTCCACGCTCAGGGGAGCTTGACATGCTGTAGTCCATGGAATCACAAAGAATCAGACACAACTCAGTGACTAAACAACAACAGTAGTAACAATCTTCAGTTGATTGTTGTTTGCATGTATATATCTTTCCCATTATTGGGCATGGCAACCCACTCCAGTATTCTTGCCTGAAAAAGTTCATGGAGAGAGGAGACTGGTGGGTGACATCCATGGGGTTGCAAAGAGTCGGACATGACTGAAGTGACTGAGCATGCACACACACACACCTGTATCATACTTGAAGTATTTCTTACAGATAGCATATAGTTGGGACATTTTTAAAAAGCCTATTCTCTTTTAATTGGTGTATTCTAAACATTTACATTTAATGTAATTATTGATGTGTCTGTATTTAGGTCTATCATTTTGTTGTTTTCTGCTTTTCTCTTTTTCTCTGTCTTTAATTTCTTTGTTTCCTCTTTCCTCTCTTTTTTTTGGAACATTTTTTATTATTTTACTTCAATTTTCCTATGCATTTTGACAAAATATATAACTTGGTTTTTTTCTTAGTTGTTATTCTAGGCATTACAGTATACATATTTAATTTTTCAAAGTCTCTTGGAACCACCTAATGTGGCATGTAGGAACAGTAACACCACATTACCAAAACTAATTATTCTTGTTCTGGAGATACTAGTAATAAGGAGTGAAAATGAGGGGTACAAAGGGAAAAGAGAATTTAAATGATCATTCTTTGCAGATATCATGATTGTTTATCTAGAAAGTACCAGAGAGCCAACTAAAAAGTTATTACAACTGTTAGGAGATTTCAGTTGGGTGATTGGAGCAAAATTAAAATATAGAAACCAACAGTCTTCACATATAAAACAACAGTCATATGCAACATAAAGTGAAAGAAAACATTAAAATATCTAGGGATTATCAAGGAACGTTCAAGTTCTATATAAAAAAGGCTTTAAAAAGTGATGACAAATAATGCTCACATTAGAAAGAAATAGAAAGGTATTTCATACCAGTTTCTTGGATCACTATGGAAGCAACCACAATTCAGAGAGTTGATGACATGCTTGGCTAAGGAGCCACAAGGACGAGCTACCATCTGTGAAATCAACATCCAACATGTTAAGTAAGTCAAATCTCCCTAAATTAATATGGAAATTTAATTCACTCCACTAAAAACTGAAAGCAGATTTGTTTTTCTTTTGAAAAAAATCAGAAAAAAAATTGATTCTAAAGCTCATATGGAAAAAATGGCAAGAATAATAAAAAATGATGAAAAACAAGTGTACTAGCAAGAAATTATCCCAACCAGACAGTAAGGCATATTTTAAAGCTACAATAATTAAAACAGTGTGGTATTAGACCATGAATAGAGTTTACTGAAAGGCCTAAAAGTTTCAAAATAGACTAGCTACAAATCAATAAATAAAAGGTGGATTACACAATAAATGATGTTGTAATAAGTGGGCAACCATCTGAAAAAAACTAAGTTGTATCCCTAGTTCATATTTCACAGCAAAATTAATTTCAAGTGGATCAAAACTTTAAACATAAAAAAATAAGACTGCTAGAGGAAAATATGGGGGTTTAAACATAATCTCCAAAAGGTAAGGCTTTTCTACCTATGACCCAGGTAGAACACAGTGACCATTAATCAAATGCTTTTAATTCTACCTGTATTTTAAAAAATCTATAAGCTCATCTGAACTTCAGTGTGCAAAGTTTTTGTTGGGATTTCACTACATGGGCATGATAGAATGGCTCACTGGCCACAAGGCTGAACTTAATCCTCATTGCCTCTTCCCTCCTTGGAGATCAGGCTGAAGTTTTCGTGACTCAAAGCCCCAGCCCTCTAATCACATGTTTGGCCTTTCTGGTGTGGTCAACCCTCATACTGAGTCATCTCATTAGCACAAAATATCAGTTTCCACCATGAATAACAAAAACACTTCTATCACTCTGGAAATTTCAATGATTTAGATCCTGGAAAGTGAGACAGGGAGGGCAGGGAGGGTCTGGGAATAGGGGAAGAGTGCCAGGCAAATTTTTTATTCCAAAAGTTTAGGGGGCTACCTGTAATAGCAAAAGGCTTGAAACCAACAGATTCCAGTAACGGAGGATTATTTTTAAAAATTCATTTAATTCAAAATCACTAATTGAATCACTAATTTAAAAAAGATTCATTCATATAATGAAATTCTAAGCAACCAGTGAAAAGATGGGGTGATGCAGTAAGTAGGGATACAAAACAAACTGCTGAATGTGCGTAACAATCTGTATGGGATGCTCCAATTTACGTTTCACATATGTTTACATATACATGGGGCCATCTCTAGAAAAATACACAAGAAACTGGTAGTAGAGGCTGAATCCAGGGGAGGGAAATAAGTGGCCATAGGGACTTAATTTCTTAATTTTTTACTCTTTTCAAACTTTTAATTTTTGTACAATAAGTGTACATGTATTACCAATTTAACAAGGATAAAACATTAACAGTGTACTTGAACATTTCTATGAGAATACTGAACATTATTTAATCTTTGAATATTAAGGATTATTACCATGATATATGTGTGTATGTATATATATATATTTATATATAGGCCAGGCTGCACAACTCGTGGCATCTTAGCTCCTTGACCAGGGATCAAGAGAAGGCCCTTGGCAGTGACAACACAGAGTCCTAACCACTGGACCACCAGGGAATTCCTGTCATGAGCTATATTGAACAACAAAGCTCTAAGTGTCTATCAAGGCATGCAGGGCTGTTTTCACCCACACTAAATGACCCCAGGCTGCTGGAATTTGAGTGTTAGGGTCATTTATACTTTTTCTGTCTTCTCCCAGATGCTTCAGACTACTGTCAACATTCCTTCCCCTAGTTAACTTAAACATCTTTTAAATCGATGCTTTTAGTTGTGGTGGACTAAGATGCGGGTCACATGGTCTCTCTATTTAAAAGAGGGAGAAACTGGTTTTCTGATAACTTGAAAAATCCTTTTACAATTGATGAATTTTAGAGATTAGACTTTATTAATGACTACTTGACTACTCAAGATTTTTACACATTCTCAGTTCCATATTTTAGTAACTTATTAAAGAATAGCATGTTGGCTTCCCTGGTAGCTCAGCTGGTAAAGAATCTGCCTGCAATGCAGAAGACCCTGGTTCGATTCCTGGGTCAGGAAGATCTGCTGGAAAAGGGATAGGCTACCCACTCCAGTATTCTGGCCTAAAGAAGCCCATAGACTGTATAGTCCATGGGGTCACAGAGTTGGACACAACTGAGGGGCTTTTACTTTCACTTTCAAAGAATAGCACAATTGCTAAATATATGTTTAAAACTTTTTCAGAATTTCTTTTATCCATTGATTCAAAAGTATTTTTGAGCATCTAGAGTACACCAATCAAAGAATGTTCTAGGTCCTAGGGATACAGCAATAAACAATACAATGGGCCAAACTCCCTCAGAATTTACAATCTAATTGAGGAGAGAGGCGATGGCAAAGAGAAAGCAGTACTATAAAAAGAAAATAATGTAATAGATATTAGGATGGGGAACAGCATTAAATAGGATGGTGTATCTGTAGGGTCTAGTCACAAAACGAATACCACTAGGACATCCCCCCCCAACACACACATTCCATTTTTAATATACAAAATAAGGTATTTATTATAGGGATTTTCTTATAGGAGGCCATCCCAATCCCAAAGAAAGGCAATGCCAAAGAACGCTCAAACTACCGCACAATTGCACTCATCTCACATGCTAGTAAAGTAATGCTCAAAATTCCCCAAGCCAGGCTTCAACAGTATGTGAACTGTGAACTTTCAGATGTTCAAACTGGTTTTAGAAAAGGTAGAGGAACCAGAGATCAAATTGCCAACATCCACTGGATCATGGAAAAGGCAAGAAAGTTCCAGAAAAACATCTATTTCTGCTTTATTGACTATGCCAAAGCCTTTGACTGTGTGGATCACAATAAACTGTGAAAAATTCTGGAAGAGATGGGAATACTAGACCACCTGACTGGCTTCTTGAGAAATCTGTATGCAGGTCAGGAAGCAAGTTAGAACTGGACATAGAACAACAGACTGGTTCCAAATAGGAAAAGGAGTATGTCAAGGCTGTATATTGTCACCCTGCTTATTTAACTTATATGCAGAGTACATCATGAGAAACGCTGGGCTGGATGAAGCACAAGCTGGAATGCAGATTGCTGGGAGAAATATCAATAACCTCAAATATGCAGATGACACCACCTTTATGGCCCGAAAGCGACAAAGAACTAAGGAGCCTCTTAATGAAAGTGAAAGAAGAGAGTGAAAAAGTTGGCTTAAAACCCAACATTCAGAAAACGAAGATCATGGCACCTGGTCCCATCACTTCATGGCAAATAGATGGGGAAACAGTGGAAACAGTGAGAGACTTTATTTTGGGGGGCTTCAAAATCACTGCAGATGGTGACTGAAGCCATGAAATTAAAAGATACTTACTCCTTGGAAGAAAAGTTATGACCAACCTAGACAGCCTATTAAAAAGTAGAGACATTAGTCTGCCAACAAATGTCCGTCTAGTCGAGGCTGTGGTTTTTCCAGTAGTCATGTACGGATGTGAGAGTTGGACTATAAAGAAAGCTCAGCGGAGAAGAATTGATGCTTTTGAACTGTGGTGTTGGAGAAGACTCTTCAGAGTCCCTTGGACTGCAAGGAGATCCAATCAGTCCATTCTAAAGGAAATCAGTCCAGAATATTCACTGGAAGGACTGATGCTGAAACTGAAACTCCAATACTTTGGCAACCTGATGCGAAGAACTGACTCATTTGAAAAGACCCTGATGCTTGGAAAGATTGAAGGTGGGAGGGGAAGGGGACGACAGAGGATGAGATGTTTGGATGGCATCACTGACTCAATAGACATGAGTTTGAGCAAACTCTGGGAGATAGTAAAGGAAAGGGAAGCCTGGTATGCTGCAGTACATGGGGTCACAAAAAGTCGGACACAACTGAGCGACTGAACTGAATTGAGAAGGGAAGATGGATGTGAAGTGGGGAAAGCAAGGATGCACTGGGACCTGCCAGGATGAGGAGACCCACAAGAAGTGAGTGGAACTCATGAGGGTGCACCGGAACCCAGGCCAGTCTCATTGCCTTCAAGTCTCCAACCTCGATGACGGGGTTGTCCTGCAGAACCCAGCACCCTTTGTCACAGAACAATACACACATCTGGCCCAGGAGTTAAAGAAGCTGAAGGAGGTGACCCACCTGGAGCTGGTGTTCTGTGGGCCTGCCTGTTGGTCCTCAAACCAAGAAGGTGAACCAGCACATAAGCAAAAAACCAGGTGGGCAACAACAGTGCATGCCTTGCTTGCACCTTTCAATTATCAAAAGAATCTGGATCTGGTTACTTTCCCTTAGTCCTCTAAGTCTCATGCCAAACATCTCTTTGACCCACACTATTCTGGAATTATGCAGACGTAATTCAGAGGAACCTATGAGCAGCTTAGCTATATTGGCCCCGTATAAATTCACCACAGATGGTCAGAGGTCTCTGAAAGATATTTTCTCTGAGAACTTGAATGATGAGAATTCAACCATGAACCACATCAAGATTTGGAAGAGAATATTGCAGGCAGAAGAAATAGCTAATGCAAAGGCTCTGAGGCAGTGACGTAAATGAGGTATTTTGGGAGGATAAGGCCGGGGCATGGTGAGAAGAGATTAGAAATGAGATTAGACATAAAGAAAAGGCCCTGATTACGTGGGGCCTTGTAAAACATAGTCATGAGCATGAGTCACTTTTTCCCAAGTGCAATGGGAAGCAAATAGAGTTTTAATAAGACAGTCACTTTGAGCTCATTTACATTTCTAAATTTTAAAATAATTTCAAATATACAAAAGGCATACAGTTAGCATGAAGAATTCCATCATCCAGCTGATTTCCCTTTGCTATGTGGAGACCGGGCTGTAGAGAGCAGGATCACTCCTTCTGCAACTCCAGGCTTCCTGCTATTCTTATGTAACTGTCATCCCTAGGGTACTTTCCAGGTGGCTATAGTGGAAAAGAACCCGCCTGCCAATGCAGGAGTCGTAAGAGATGCAGGTTTGATTCCTGGGTTGAAAAGATCCCCTGGAGGGCATAGCAACCCACTCCAGTATTCTTGCCTGGAGAATCCCATGGACAGAGGAGCCTGGCGGGCTATGGTCCATAAGGTCGCACAGAGCCAAACACAACTGAAGGGACTCATATCACTCCTATAGCACAATGCCCTTGGAGTTGTGCAGAGAAGGTGCCCAAGTGTGGAAGCAGCACTATTAGAAAACCACTGCATGAGTTCATGCACTAATTTTCAGATCTCATGGGAAAACCAATGTCATTATTTTAGTCTCAATTTATAAATACACGTTGAAACAAAAATCAGTTGCTACCCCTTCAGATCTAGTCTCAAACTGATTGGCTGTATCATTTCACTTCTCAAAAACAAAGAACCTCAAAGATTTGACACCACTGAAGCTATTTAAAATGAATGTTTCACAAATAATTCCAGATTTCCAAAGAATTTTCAGAGACCATGCACAGCCTCCTGAGGGAAACGTTGAAGGGGCCAATGTTCATGCTGATATATAGATTCTAGTTTCCTTATGTTAGAATCGGCCTTAGACTCGTATATCTCCCATTTTCATCAGACATGGCTTACTTTACTTGAGATCATGAAAATTTTTTTTCCTAAAGCAAGTTCTTCTGCCTGGATTATCTCTCCCTGCTAGCAACACTATCTGGCTGAAAGCCAAGGTTCAAATATTGAAGTGAGCTGAGGTACACAGAGATATTCAAGCTCATTTCTAACTTTCAGCACAATTTCAGGTTTACTGTTAAAAACCAACAGTGAAAGTTAACTATGGCTAGCCATTCTTTCTCACTAAAATTTAACACAATACATAATAGGTGCTCATTAAATCATGAGGGTAAAGTAGAAAAGTGAAAGAGAAGTCAGGTGACTATGGGGAATCATTTATTCTCTGTTTCATACTCAAGTTACAGGGGAGCATGATTATCACACTAGCACTTAGAGTGATATGTACTGATTATACATATCAATAAAAACACCTTCATATACCTTCCTATATAGCGCTTCCCAAGTGGTGCTAGAGGAAAAGAATCTGCCTGCCAATGCAGGAGACTGGAGACACAGTTTCGATCTGTAAGTCAGGAAGAGCCCCAGGAGAAGGAAATGGCAACCCACTCCACTATTCTTGCCTGGAGAATCCCCATGGACAGAGGAGCCTGGCGGGCTACAGTCCATGGGGTCACAAAGAGTCAGGTACAACTGAGCATCTGAGTACACATACCTTAGTACATGAAGAAAGAAAATGCTTCTGGAAAAAAAAAAAAGCTGTGGAAAGACCATTCAACTTCTCCAAGAAAAAATGTTAAATAGATTAAAAAAAAAAACAAAACGCATTATCTGACAAATAAAGAAAGTAGCAAAGTTCTGATCTTTAATTAGAGTTTGCAGTATACAGTTATCTTTCTGTAATCTGTGGTAACAAATCTCCATGTAAACACTCAGGAAGAGAAAAAACAGAGGATACCATGTCATGACTTACAAACTATGAATTCTGAACTTGGATTACTAATTATTCACAGCTGTTTTATACATTTATTAACAAACTGTCTTCCTTCATTTAACAATGGCTCTTGAATAACAAAATAAATTATCAGTAAATTCAACCATAAATTAAAAAATAAAAGTAAAAAATAAATTGCTCAAGCCTCATAAATGCAAGCACAGTAATATATTTCATACATGTTGATTACAGTTTCCATGTTCTTTGTGTAGGTAACACAAAGATTATTCTCTTCCCATTGTTGCAAGTTAACAAAACTTTTGAAAAGGCTTCAGTCTTTTTTTTCAGCTCAATTAACTGCACTTCAGTTGAATACAACAGACAATAACTGGGGTTATTAGATGTGAGATGTAGTAAAATAAAAGGTCATGACCACTCAGAAGATCACATAAATCTAAAACATAATGTCAACTTTCTAGTCTCAACCTGTAGCTCTCATTTATTAAATAATTTACAAAGAGCTGTTGATGATTTAATGAGCAGGTTGAACTTTGTCATTCTGCCATTTTGCTAGTCACGAACACATGTGTTTTGCCTTTAAAATGAAGCAGAATACTATTCACTTTCAATGAGACTAGATGCAAAGGAAAAACAAAGACAAAATAGATATTTTTAAAGTTCTGCTATGTTACTTTAACTACATTTAATTAAAAAAGGTTAATTACCAGATCAGTGCACTATTTCTTGCTTAAAAACATAACACCTTTGAAAGTAGATTAAAAAAGAAAAATCTTTAAAATAAGCCAGAGGTAAAAATGAAAAGGCCTGAAGGACTTGCAAGACAGAATAATCTGTGATCAGTGACTCTTAATGGGAATAGTCATTTTAGACTGCAAGTACCAACAACAATGTAGCAATTTTTTTAACAGGCACTTGATAGAGTATTTGAATACTCAATACCAGGGCATCATTCGCAAAAAATATGGCTTTATTACAAAGGATTCAAGATGGCAACCACTTAGAATCCAGTGCCAACACGGATTATAACAAATCCAGTGAGTATTTTGTTTTCCAATTATTCATAGAAAATTTAATCCTGATTAAGTATCCTTGGGCAGGAATTCATGGGTAGTTGATGACTGAAACCAACATTTATGTGAAATGCTTCTGTTAATTTAATCTGTGTATACAGCTTAATTATGATTGGGGATTCAATGTAAGAGAAATGAATTATATCAGGATTAAAATTTTAGTAACCATATCATAGAGTACTTTTTCCTTCTTTCTTTTTCAACATGTTAACCTGCTTGTCCCTTCACCTAAGTGCTCAGATTTTAAAATCCTTTGTATAACCGCTGCAATGTATCTAAGTTTTCATAAATTATCTGCCAAAAACCCTTTGCTAATCAAGCTAAATCCTAACTAGAGAGCGAAAAGTAATAGAAGAAAATGGAGAATAACCCCATCCACAAATAAACAAAAGCTTATTCACTTAACTACAAATATATTTTATATTAATTTTCTTAAGTAACTTAATTTTCAATATCTTTAAACTCCAATATGAAATGCATTTTCCTTAAAGCATAAAAAGAAGCAGTTTTTAACCAGTGTATTATACTGATTTCATAACTGGACTTAGTTTAGATACATATAAGTAAGTAATCATTTAACTGATCACTTTTTTTGGACTATCAAACCTGAGTTAACTACTGATGTAGGATGAGGCATTGTAAGTGGTGAGTCTCTTATAAAAATATTATACAATTCTTTTCAGCTTTATTTCCATATGGAAATTGTATAAATCACCTTATAACAATGCTCTTTCTTGAAAGTTTATTAAGTATATTTCAAAACATTTGTTACCTTTTCTTCAGTTTTCAGTTTGGTACTGCTTAAATGCAGTTATATATATATAACATGCTCTGCCTTCTCTGTTCAATTTTTCATACCACAAGTATGAAAAAAAAGTCACTGTATTTGGATCCTTATTGCACTCTGGTGAATCAATTCACTTTTCCTTAGAGAAAAGCAAGTATCAGAAGTGAGGCCGAGTTTTGTGTCCAGATGATATGGTCAGTGGTAGTGTTACTGAGGAAAGTGAAGAAACTTCCCAGTACAGACTATGGGATAGAAAGAGTCTGTAGAGAATGACCATGGCAACAGACTGGCAAAGGATAACACCTATTGTAATGACCTGAAAACAAAAGAAAGGGAATGCTTTACTGCATGCAAAAACAGAGAAATTGTATTCAATTTATCATGAACCTATATATGCTTTATACATACATAAACATCATACATAAACTTATATATACTTTAATATATATAAATAAAAAATTATATCTTCCCCATCTTTACTGAGGGTAAATTTTTAAAAAGAAATTTTCCATAGAAAAATACAACTAATGTTCAGGACTGTAATTGTTCAAAAGTAAAATTCTTTTAGCAGTTTATAGATGCCACAAGACACAAAAGAATAATTTACGAAACCATTCTCTCCTCAGGGTGCATGTACTGAAAAAAGTAATAAGTGATAAGAAAGTAATAAGAAAAATCAGGCTCCTGGCTAATCTAGTAATAGGAATAAAGAGTGCCTCTACCTGAATCTTGACGAGTACTCTAAAAGCCCTTTCAGAAATCCTCAGGTCGCTTCTCTGTCTTTGTAGACTACCTTCCTATCTATTTACCCTCTGTAAATACCTCAGGTTCAAGACACACTTCTGTGTTCAAGCACATACGGCATTGCTTGTAAAGAGCTCCTGGCAGAACTCCACTTTGAAATGATGGAGTCATTCACCTAAGATGGTAGGTATCAACGCAACCAAAATGTGACATACGTGAGCATGGCACTCCAGTCTGCAGGGTGTTAAAGCAACCAGACTGATTTTTTTTTAAAGCAATCTTGATATTTAACATTATGTAGTGAACATTTTTAATCATTTTTTCTTAACAAAGCTGTGTTTATACATTCTAAAAGTTAATTTATAAAATAGTACTATAAGATAGATTAAAATAGGAATAACAAAAGCTATTTTTCCATCATTTTGCTTATAAACTAAATTGAAATACTCACTGGTTTAATATTTTGTTTCCAAGTTTTATTTCACAGAATCCAAAGAAACTACTGAGTGGATAAATAGGTTTTTCCTACTTAATTTCCCAATAAAGACTACAAATAAAACTATTTGATCACATATATTATTTACCTTATCTCTTTGGTAGTCATCAAAAATGACAGAAATGCACGCAAGACCTGGATGGCACAAAAACCACAAGATGCAGCCCTGAAACAAATGAAAAATACGTTGAATAAGCGCAGTTGTGAAAGCTCTGTTTTCATAATGTACCAGACAGAAAACATTACTAGCCTATTTAGGAGGTCTTGATTGATCTCAATTGGCCTGTACAGTAGAAACTGCAATAAAAAATAGAAATAAGTTTGCTATTGTTGTGACAATGATACTTCGTTTCTAATCAAATGGGTTTTTTAGGAGTATTTAAAATCTTTCATCTTTCACATATACACATTTTGATACACTATGAACATGTTTAACGGAGAAGGCAATGGCACCCCACTCCAGTACTTTTGCCTAGAAAATCCCATGGATGGAGGAGCCTTGTAGGCTGCAGTCCATGGGGTCGCTAGAGTCGGACACGACTGAGCGACTTCACTTTCACTTTTCACTTTCATGCATTGGAGAAGGAAATGGCAACCCACTCCAGTGTTCTTGCCTGGAGAATCCCAGGGACGGGAAGCCTGGTGGGCTGCTGTCTATGGGTCGCACAGAGTCGGACACGACTGAAGCGACTTAGCAGCAGCAGCAGAACATGTTTAAACAAGTAACAAATTGATAATTGAGAAAATCGAGGTACAAATGTGCAATATTTCTGTAAAAGACATAAGAATATTCATTTATAGTTTCATACAGATACACAAAGAAATTCTATAAGAATAACACAAAAAACTGATTAACAGTGGCTACTTGTTTGAGATTTAGTACAAAAGACACTGGAATTAGTTAAGTAGGAATGGGAAACTTTTTAACACTTATATTTTCAAATATATATTTTCTATTTTTCCTAGAACATGGCAAAATATCCTTTTCCAAAATTAAATTTGAAATAAAATAATAAGTTAATACTACTAGCTCTTGACAGGGTTAGTACCTTGATGTTGTAAGAAAAATAAACAAGATGTATAAATATGTGTTTAGTATGTTACTATCTGTATAAATGCAAAATGAAATATAAAATATTTAATAATATATATTTTTAATTCTGAAAAATAAATTAGGAATTAATAGTTGTGAATATGTAAGGAGGTGATAACTGCATAGATGGGAGAGAGGTGAGAATGTGTTTGCTACTCTTTAAATGCTTCTGGATGTCTGAACCTATTCAAATAGTTATAGGAAAACATATAAAAATTTCACTTTAAGAAAAATTTTGGTACTGTTTATAACATTGAAAAGAAAAAATTTAGTTTTCATACAACTGAAGTATACACTAACGTTTCAGACAACAGGCACTACTGTATCTGTGAAGAATTCCAAAGTGAAAGGCATATCCTTGCCTGTTTGATACACGAGAGGCCTGTGGCAGCAGCTTGACAAAGCTCCACCTCAGGAATAAAGAAGGAATCATGGCCCTCTGTCCATAGCAGCCTCACTCTTCTGAGACTGTGGACTAGGGTGAGTGACCACACAGCTTGTCAGAATGCGGTTTAGAGTTGCCAAGAGGATAGGTTATGGATTCTCTCCACCTGTATACCAAAAGTATTACCTTCCAGGGAGGGAGGCTTCTGTAACGTGACTGCCCCAACCTCTCTCCTGATCTTTTCCTTTATTAAATGGGTACAGAAAAAAAAAAAAATCCATCTGCCTTTGGCTCTCACTGGCATAGGAAGGACATGGAAAGGGGGAATGAAGTCAACGCGATCTCGTATGGATGCCATGAAATGGCTGAAGTGTAGCGTGTACTCAGTCTCCTGGCTCCCTCTGCTTACGCTGAAGGATGGCTCTTCATGATTCGTTATAAAACATTGCATAATTCTGGGAGTAAACAGTTCATAGTCAATTACAAACTGCTTTTTTGAGAAATGCAAACAGTAATCTATTTTTTTATTAAAAAGTTCTGATACTATAGAAAAGAATGTAAAATCCCTATTGATCGAGAAATCACAATTCTGTCCTGCCAAAGATTACATGGAAACTACTGTTCCATGGGCTCTGTAACATGGGGATAGTATCATCTGCAGCTCATAAATTGTGAAGATTAAATGAGCTGAAGCACATAATGGGCTTAAGAGTGGTGCCTGGCACATAATAAAAGTTTATGAAGTATAAGCGTAGGGTTGCATACTAACTTCCCAGTAATGCAGAATGAAGTTGACAATGCAAAGAAGTCATTTTCTAAGCAAACCCATACTTTGGCAAAGGTGATGTAGAACTCCCTTTTGAGTGTACTTCTCTCCACTGTGATGATTTGGTAGAGTCCACAGCCTAAGGACAACGCTAGGCAAATTCTTAAAACGATAAGAAGGATCCCTGCTAAGCTGTGGTGCGAATGGTGGCTGTGAGAACTGGTTTCTTCAAACTGTTCCCAAAGTAGCAAAATACTCTGCAAAAAAAAAAGTAATAATAATAATAAATACATATTTTTAGAGAAAAAAGTCTTATCTACTTACAATAAAGTACTTTATTCAACTCTTTTATATATCCCCCTAAACAGTACATTCATTCCTAAGAGGTTCTAAGATTTATCAAACTATATAAGGTGTTGATAAAGTATGGGCAGTTTCTCCCCTCACTGACACCCCGAAGCTGGAGGAAGGGGCTTGCTATCAAATGAGACTATGTATCAGAGAGAAAAAATACTACTGCTACCACAATTCAAGTAACACATCTCTTATGATGAAAATAAGTTGAAAAGAGGCACAGAATAAGCACAAAGTTTCTTCTAAATCAATCTCTTTCTTACTTCAACACCTTACTATGAATCAAACTGTTCTGTATTCAAGCCTGTTATCTCAGGATAAAGTTTCAAATATCTCAGTATCTTTTATAATCCACAAACTAGCAAGTCTGAATTGTTGATTTCACTCTTTTTTCCCACGTTAACCTCTCTGGTTAAAGGAGAGTAGATTTTTTTAAGATTTTCTTTTTCTTTTTTTTTTTTTGATGTTGACCATTTTTAAAGTCTTTACTCAATTTGTTACAATATTGCTTCTGGTGGGATCTTAGCTCTCTGACCAGGGATTGAAGGCATACTCCTTGCATTGGAAGGTAAGTGCTAACCACTGGACCACCAAGGAAGTCCCAAGGAGAGTGGATTTTTAATATTCATTATGGCACCCAGGGCAGAGTTACTTTCCTTATGTGTTTGTTCACCTTTTCTCCCCCATGATTACTACACCAGTGAAAAGCTCAGCAAGTTCCTGATTAAGCTGTTGTTTATTGCTATTCAGTAGAAATCAGTGCCCACATACTCTCCATCTTTACTAAACATCAATCACTTAAATTATGATAATTTTTACCATCACACAAGTCATTGGTCCTCTGTTCTCCCTTCATTTACCAACTCAGCCCTCAGAATTGAGTCTTCAGTGGCTTACAAAAGATTTAGATGAAAACTCCATTACTAAATCTAATTTTAGGCTTTATGGGGTTTACCAGCAACCACCTCCTTTCCTCATTCTTGAATCTTCCACCCTAATTTTACTCCTGCTACATTCTTGCTAGGTGAACTCTGTTCTCCTCTTGCACAGATGAATTTCCTTCTTGGACCAAATATTCGATCTTTTTTTCACTTAAAGTTATTCTTCTACCCCACCAAATTATACCCATCTGATTCCTCAACATGCATTTCTAAACTTGACTTTTTACCACAAAAAAGTGCTATCATAGAACTATTATCTCCTGCTACATGAGGTGATGGATATTAACTGGCTAGGTTTTGGTGATCATTTCAAAATGTATATATACCAAAACATCAACTTATGTAGCTTGAATCTATACAATTTCTGGTTTTCAATTATAATCCAACAAAGCAGAAAAAAATAACCATTTCCCATGATTCACATTTTTACATATTCATACGCCCATATTTTCACATATGTATGCTAAGGCGTGATCTGTGGAATACAGTGTACATATTTACATGATCTCTCTTTGCCTGTCTCATCCACCTCGTCTGGTTGTTGTTGAGGATCAGTGCCATGTCTAACACATTGTTCACAAATGCTTTCCTGGTGGCTTAGGTAGTAAAGAATCCGCCTGCAATGTGGGAGACCTGAGTTCAATCTCTGGGTTGCGAAGATGCCCTGGAGGAGGGCATGGCAACCCACTCCAGAATTCTTGCCTGGAATCCCCATGGACAGAGAAGCCTGGTGGGCTACAGTCCATGGGGTAGCAAAGAGTCAGACACAACTGAAGCAACTAAGCACAGCACTCCCATATTTTCACATACATATGTTAATGTGTGACCTGTGGAATACAGTGTACATATTTACATGATCTCTGTTTGCCTGTCTCGTCCTCCTAGTCTGGTTGTTGCTGAGGATCAGTGCCATGTCTAACACAGTCTTCACAAATGTTCACAGAAAGTCTAATGTAGAGTTATAATCTCAATTTGTATGTTTATGATAATGAATTTAAATTACAGTGAAATAATGAAAATTCAGTTTTTAAAAAAGGCTACTGAGAAATGAGACTTGAACTTGATGTAACATTATTCTCCCTAAACCCTGGATCAGAAATGTTAAGTTGGTAGGATCTTGTCCTTATTTTAATCACCTCCAATTCAGTTCTTTCTCATTAGCTCTCCCTTCCTGGCATTATTTTCTTTTTAAATATAAATACCTATGATATGGCCCCTTTCTAAATCAATCATGTAAATTCAATAGACCGTCACTCGGCACTTACAGTCCTAAGTAAGTACTAGAGGTACAGAGATGAATAAAGCACAGGCTTTACCCTCCACTACTGAGTTTTTCCATTTATTTAATGCATTAAAACAAATTATGATGTCCTACATAGAACCCAAGTGTATATTTCATTTTCATCTGTAACTTATACTGGTCACAAATTCAGTACAAATTTTTATGTTTATATCTTTCATCTAAATTTTTATAAATCCATTGCATATAAGTACACAGAGAGTCTAGAATGTCTACATATTACAACAGAGGAAAACAAAACAAGAGCAGAGAGGACCCTTCTAAAAGACCAAATTTGTTTTGGGTGTGCTGCTGCTGCTGCTGCTGCTGCTAAGTCGCTTCAGTCGTGTCCGACTCTGTGTGACCCCACAGATGGCAGCCCACCAGGCTCCCCGTCCCTGGGATTCTCCAGGCAAGAACACTGGAATGGGTTGCCATGGGTGTATTTGATTTCAAAAACAAGATCCCCTTCTTTTTTATTCTACATTTTGGTTTTTTCTTTAATCTGATATTCACTTGAATTCTTTCATGTATAAAGTAGATTCCTGCCAATGAATGAATCTTCATTCATTGACTGATTTAATACTGAGTACTTACAAAGTGTTAGAAAATATGAAAGAAAGCTCTTAATTAGAAAATGAGAATCTAACTGAATATTAAACATACTGTGCTTAAATAAGCTGATAGGAAGCTCAGATTCAGGTAAATTACAATGAAATTTTACAATTTACATATACTAGCACTCAGAAAATTAACAGGTTATTTGATCCATCACTCTTTTTTTCTGTGTTTTTAAAAAATTGAACTATAAGTGATTTACAATGTTGTCTTAGTTTCTGATGTACAACAAAGTGATTCAGTTACACACATATACATACTCTTTCTCATATTCTTTTCCATTGTGGTTTATTACAGGATTGTGAATATAGTTCCCAGTGCTATACAGTAGGACCTTGCTGTTTATTTAATACATAGCAGTGTGTATCTGCTAATCCCAAGCTCCTAATTTATCCCTCCTCCACCCTCTTTTCCCTTTGGTAACCATAAATTTGTTTTCTATGTCTGAGAATAAACTCTGCTCCATAGATAATTTCACTTGTGTCATATTTTAGGTTCCACATGTAAGTGATACCGTATAGTATCTTTCTCTTTCTGATTTACTTCACTTATGATCTATCACACTTTAAACTCATAGTTTAAAACGACACAAATTTCTCATGGGTCCTGGGGTTCAATTTTGACAGGAGATGTGTTCAAGTCTGCATTTTTGAATAGTATAGAACAGAAATATTTGGTTTCACTACACACCTGTGTTATGACCATGAATACAGCAATACCAGTAGATGCAGGAGTAGAGTCCCACTGGAGAGGTCTGCTCTGAGACTTCTTCGTTCTGACTATTGTCCAACCCATGCACAGACTCAGAAGTAGATATAGCATTTGAATTTGGGAAGCGATGTCAAAAACTAATGGGAAATGAAAACCAAAGTCAGCTGAGCTTTTGCAATACAACAAATCTCCTTTTTTTTTTTGTGGCCATGCCACACAGTTTGTGGGATCTTAGTTCCCCAACTGAAGAATGAACCCGCGCTCTGGGCAGTGAAAGCTCAGAGTCCTAACCACAGGACCACCAGGGAATTCCCAAATTTTATCCTTTTTGCATTGAGAACATAATTATCTTATTAAGCACAAAAGACAGGCACTTTCAAAAAGAAACTACAGAAATTCAATAATAAATCTAAAGAATTCTGCCATTAAATTTGTAAACATTTCTGAAAATAGCTAACATAATGGCAAAACTCCTATTTTTAAAAATATATATATACCTGTACATATTTTTAAGGCCAGCTTTAAATCTGTGTTCCTTATTTTTCTTAGTTTTTCTAACTACAATCTATAACTCACCACTTATGAAAACCATTTTAAATATAACTTCTGCAGTGTGGAGAACACTACATATTTCTGGGTTGTTAATGTTTTTTTGATGGCTGAATCACAATGTGAAGAACAGTTGCTGAAACTATTAGTAAGAAATAGCATGACAATAAAGAAACGCAGAGCTACTGTAGCATCCAATTATGCTGGCCTTAGTGTGAGTCCTGAAGTCAGATGAAGTGCTCCATGCATTGGTGTGAAGCGCCACCAGGCGGCCATCACTCACACTTCAGGGAGGTCCGCTGCTGTGGAAAGGACACAACAAAACCGCCCGGCGTCCAGTTCAGCGCTACTGGTAAACAACCATCAGTCGTTTACCTCCACTTACACGTGTATTTTTTTCGGAAGTCCTATTTTTTGATTTTAAAAAATATAACCTTTCATCAAAGTATATTTCTATGTGGATTTTGGAATAAACGTTTGATCACAATTTAACAAAATAAAACTTCCTTTCAATTGCCATGTATGACTTTGATGTCTTCTTTTACTGTTTTTATACAAAGTATAAACTTTTTTACTTTCACCAGAGATTTAGACTGTGATGCTAATTATTTTTATTAAACATTTTACAAATACATATTCAGTTACTTAAAGAAGTCAGCCAAAGGAATATACCTACATAAGTTGCTACTTAGCTTTTGCTATTTGTTTTTACAAATACAGGGTGTGGGGGGGTACATAGATTTTCTGGTTCATTTATATGTGTACTAACTAATGCACATATGATATAATATACTGTAACTGTGACGACAGGCAGAACACAGCTTATCTGTTCTTGGAAAAGTAACTAATTATAGACAAAGTACACAGATCACACAAAAACCCCATCCTGTGGAATTTAATTAAAAATCTTGAAATTTTAGGGCCTTCTCTGGTGGTCCTGTGGTTAAGACTCCGCACTTCCACTGCAAAGGGCAGAGGTTTGATCCCTGGTCTGGGAACTGTTAATTAGATCCCACATGCCATGTAAGGCAGCCAAAATTTTTTTTAAAAAGAAATTTTATCATTTAATAAACCTGTTGTCAGAACTACCAAAAATGATCAATGCTGATTTACTGTAGTTTTTGTAAAAAAGACTTTTGCTTTTAACCTACCATGAAGATGCCAGACAACCTGAAACTGTTTTGTATACAGTAGATACTCACAAAGCTTCAAAAGTCCTTGATTTTAGTAATAGCTTTGCTACTGATGGGCCTCTGTATGCTTTGCCTCTCTGGACCACAATTTCCTCATCTAAAATGCATGAGCTAAATTATTTCTATGTTCTGTCCAGCTTTAAAACTCTAGGACTCTATTATAAACATCCTGAGTCATCTAAGAGAAAACAGGGGGACAAAGAAGGGTTCTGGTAGTGTCAAAAGAAAGAGAGTCAACTTTTGCTCATGCCCAAGAGGTGAACAGTATACACATCCTCTTCACAAGGAAAAGGAGAGGCTACAGAAGTTTTAGAATCTTAAAATAGGCAGCATCAGGATAAGCGGGTCCTGAGATGATTACAGAGATTACTGTAAGACACCCTATTAAAGAGTGAGGACACTAGAAGAGAAACATGGAAAATATAAGGAAAGTAAATCCTAGAATGGCTGTGTATTCAGGACCTGCTTTTTTAGAGCAAATCTTAACTTGTTTTTCAGAACTGAGAATGGCATATGACCTGATGTACCTCTTAAGTTCTCTTTTAAAAGTTATGATTATAGGAAATTTTATTTTTTCACCATCATGTTTAATTGAATAATTACCTCATAAGAGTTCCTCTTATAAATCAAAGAACAAAGCTGAGAAGTCAGCTCAATTATAGGTTTATTCTATGGCTCCAGGTTAGAAACATAGAGAAAAAGTCAAAAAGGGGATGATAAAAGGGAAAAAAAAAAATCTTTAGCTTTGTGGTCAGAAAATTAGGTCTAGGTCTTGGCTCTACCATCTACCAGACGACTGACATTTGGAAATGTATTTCCTGTCACTGAGCCCAGATTCTTTATCTGCAAAATAGGGATAAGCATATCTACTTCACTGAGTCTTTATTGAAGATAAAAATGACAGAAAGGGCATAAATATGCTCTAAAGACAATGAATAGCTAAACACATTATCTATCCCTACAGAAACTAAACAGGATATGTGGAAACTAAATCTGTAATCTTATTTTTAGTTGAGCCAAATCTAATCAACCTCAGATTAAAAAAACTGTATTATGACAGAAAATAAGTGATGAAAAAGGAAAACATACAAGAAGCAGATAGTAAGTTTATGTTTTAAAGAAATGCTTAGTAAGATACTCACATTCTGCCAAACTTCCCATAAAAGGTACCCCTATTCCATCTTTGGAGTAACTGAGGAATTGAAGAGGAGAATATTAGCATAAATTACAAACGTGAACAAAATTATTCATAATCAAAGCAAACATAACTTTGGTGGACTAATTAGGATTAATTAGACATAATGATGAACACAGTTTTAATGGTTTTGAGTTACCTGGAGAAATGAATGTAATTAGCGAAAGCTGAACCAGCTTGTAACAGCAATGCAGTTGTCAGAACCTTTAAAACCATGTGCATGGGTCCTCCTTTCTTAATAGCCTGCCACAATGATTGAGCATAAATGCAAGCAATCACAAAGTACACTAGGACTAGGAGGAAAAAGAACTCATGTAACCCTGTGAAGAGAAGAAAGGAACAAGCCAGTTACAGTGTTGGGTTGCTTTCAAATCTTCCCATCAATATATTTTCAGAACTTGTCTTTTAATTGGAGTCATAGCCTTTATTTACTTTTGCAAGAGAAAAAAAGAAAAACCCATTGAAACTCAAATAATCTTCTACTCTGGAATAAAGCCTTAACTGTAAGAGCACAGCTTAAACTAAGGTCAATCTATTAAAAAAAAAATATATTGGTCAGGAAATAAGCCCACAGGCTAACCACAAAATAATAGTTTTGTTCGAAAAAACAATGATTTCAACATTCAGTTACATATGTTTCTTACCCCCAAAATGGGTTTCTTCTATAAGACGTTTAAAAATAGACTTAGTCAGTCAATAATAGTTTACATTCCCTGACAATGCCTCTCGAAGTGTGAGCCCTGGGCCAGGAGCAGCACCAGCACTAGGGACCTAGTTAGAAATGCACATGTGGGACTCATCCTGTATCTAGGGTCTCAGAGACCCTGAGAGTGGGGACCAGCACTCTGGGTTTGAAAAAGTCCTTCAGTGACTCTGATGCAGCTAAAGCCTGAGAAAGACAGCTCTGGTATGGATGGAAGCCTTAAATTCCTACTAGGACAAAGTGTCACAATATGTGTCATGACCAGAGCCTCCTTCTGAAGCAAAGAGCTTTCGTTCTGTCAAAGAGGAAAACCTGTGGAGACCACGTGATTCCACTCCACAGGCGACTGAGACTAAAGCACCTGACCAAAGGGCTACCGGTCCAAAGACTGGTCACTGGCCAACAGCACCACTTGGTTCTCAAAGGGGCTAAGCACGTTCTCCTGGGACATCAAACCACAAAACACAGAAAGGATGAAGCAAGAAAAACTGAAGTTGGAAAGAACTGATGCTAGGGCAGGTCACAGGAGTCAAGCCAGGCCACACTGAAATAAAAATTCTCAGTGAGCAGAAATTTTGAATGAGCAAAGGGAGTTGGCTGGTAAAGACAAGAACAAAGTAAATGTGCAGAATTTTTTACAGGTGCTAGGCATTTAGCGACCTCTAGTTTCTACCAGCAACTTTTCAGGACGGTCTTCACACATTCTCAAGATAAACACCCCCTTTTCTGCGTTACGTGGAATCTTTTGACTGTGTCTTCGTTTTTCAGAACTTTCAGAAAATTTCTATACCAAACCAGGGCAAGCTCTGAGTTTAACAGTTTACATTTACTCGGTTACACTGAAAGTTAGTCCCTAACATTAGGGCTTTTATATTCTATCTAAATAACACTGGACACCGTGACAGTGGCTATGAAGACAGCTGTCTCTATTGAATCTGTGAATGAACAGTCTAAACTGCACTCACTTTTACCCAGCTATGACCCCTGAACGTGCTCCAATTTCCCATGTGGGATAAACTTGAAACAACAGAAGGAAATGTTTCCATTATATGGAAAATCATTTTGGAAAAGTAATTCAGGAGATACAAATAGTAGGAAAAATACTCAATAAACAGTTCAATCTCAATCATGTTTTAGGCATGGTTAGGAGAAAACAGAAAGTCTTTCAGCCACTGGGTGTCTCTCCTGCTCTTCGTACATAAATGCTGATCGTCCACCTCGCTAGTCCAGGTGAGAAAGCACGTTCAGACTTCAGGAAGAGAATATCAAATAACAGAATGGGTGTATGTTCTTTTAAGATTCCTGACATAGAGAAGTAGAGTATTCTAGTTTTAGAAATAATAGGACCATAAGCCTGCGATTGTTAGACTAATAGATAGAACAAGGCAGAAAATAAGCTAAATATATAACTGTGGGCTTCCCTGGTAGCTCGGTTGGTAAAGAATCCACTTGCAATGAGGGAGACCTGGATTCGATCCCTGGGTTGGGACGATGCCCTGGAGGGCATGGCAACCCATCCAGTGTTCTTGCCTGGAGAATCCCCACGGACAGAGGAGCCTGGTGGGCTACAGTCAATGGGGTTGCAAATAGTCAGACACGACTGAGCAACTAAGCACAGCATTATAACTGTGGGTCAGTAAAAGTCTTGATGCTATCCTGTGTTCTGAACCTGCTTTTGTCTTTCCTTCTTAGTATAAAGAATTAAATATGGTATTCTACTTAAATTTTTATTTATTTATAATACTTTACAGAATGTTCATTACAAGTTAAGGTTCCAGGCTCTGTTAGGTTAGAAATGCACTAGAAAAAGAACATTCTCAGACTATTTATTGATAACTAGAACAGTGAGCCTCCCAGGTGGCTCTGTGGCAAAGAATCTGCCTGCCAAGCAGGAGACACAAGTTCAGTCCCTGGGTCGGGAAGATCCCTGGAGAAGGAAATGGCAACCCACTCCAGCAGTCTTGCCTGGAGAATCCGATGGGGTTTCCCAGGCAAGAATGGGAAATCTTGCCTGAGAAACATGGACTGGTGGGCTACAGTCCATGGGGTCACAAAAGAGTTGGACACGACTCAGAGACTAAACAACAACTGCGACCAGAATAATAGAGGAAAGGACTTTTAAAAATAAGACATGTCACTAGCAAAAAATGTTTTCAGATTATTCAAGACTAAATGTATTTTCCATAAAAAGCTAACACTGTAACCAACAAATTACTTCATTGAGATAATATATTAAGTAACTTGAACAAGGACTTTTGTCCTATACTTTGCTCATTGCATTTTGCATAAATTATTTACCTTGACTTTAATTCTTTAAAGATAAAACTCTGCTTTTGCACTCAGGCTTCTTTTAAACAAACCACCTCTAGGAAAAAAGTCTGTTTCTTTCCTCTTCAACTTTACTTTGTTCTGCCAACATCCCTCAGAGGAGAGCAATTTATGTTCACCTTGAAACTAAAATCTAATTTTAAAACAGGTGGATACTAGGTATTAAGTCTTGCCTATACACAAAAGAAGAAAAACACTCTTAAATCACCATGTAATGGGTGACAAAGACTTATAAGGGAATGAGTAGATTTTAAGGCAAACTTAATGGAAGAAGCATTAGTAAAATTCAGTGGGAAGAAAACTTTTAGGACAGCTTTAAAAAAATTTACCTCCGGCTAAATGATGGGAGATGGGAAAAAAGAGGGTAAGAGAAGGAGAGAGTCAGTGGGTCACGGGGCAGCCCCTGGAACAGTCTGGCCTACCAGTGATGTCTGCGGTCTCAGAACCCAAGGTCCATCCCACCCACAGGGTCTCAAGATACCTCCTGATGAGTCTAAACCAATTAGAGAAATTTCAATACTCTCTTTGCCCAAATATGTACGCCTAACCCTAACCCTTTACTTTGACTTGTTGGTTTACCTTTATCTCCTTTCTGATACCTTCACTTAACATTTCTCTTACCATGTTTTAACAAGGTTATGTGTAGAGTTCTGGCCAATGAAATGTGATGAGGGACCTTCTGGGAAAAGTTTCCTTGCTCTTAACAAAGAGACACTAAATTTGGCCATTGTCTAGATACAAGGACCAGATAACTGCAGTTAACCGTGAATATGAGGGAGCTAACAAAGCTGACAGTCAGGGGATATGAGGGTAGAGAAATGCTATATAAACTGCTTTGAAGAAATCTCAGATGTTATTGTTATGTAAGAGAATTAATTTCCTTACTGTCTATACTTGGAGAAGGCAATGACACCCCACTCCAGTACTCTTGCCTGGAAAATCCCATGGACGGAGGAGCCTGGTGGGCTGCAGTCCATGGGGTCACGAAGAGTCAAACACGACTGAGTGACTTCACTTTCACTTTTCACTTTCATGCATTGGAAAAGGAAATGGCAACCCACTCCAGTGTTCTTGCCTAGAGAATCCCAGGGACGGGGGAGCCTGGTGGGCTGCCGTCTATGGGGTCACACAGAGTCGGACACGACTGAAGCGACTTAGCAGCACTGTCTATACTACTTGCAGTAGAGTTTTCCATTAAAGTTACAGAGCTAAAAGTAAGATCGATAACAGAGAGAAAAAAAGGAACAAGAGAAAATAAACATATCTGAAGTCTTAAAGACAGTGAGATGGCAGATGTGGAAGAGCCTATAATATTATTCCAAGAAAAATCAAGTCTACTTTAGACAATGATGATTTAACTCTCAGGACTCTGTGCACTTCTTTTGGTCTCTACCAACTACAAGTAATTAACAAGGATTCTAATTTTTTAAGAGGCAATTTTATTCTATTCTACCTTGAGGCATGATATTCCTACGTAGTGTTTTGTCAAATAGCATCAAACTTGCCTCAGTCAATATTAAAAAAAACCCCTAAGTTCCTATGTCTGTAAAATATAGGAGTAACTGAAGTCTGGTAGATATATAAAATACCTAATTGATCTGAAAGGAAACTATAAAATTTAATCAGGGTAACATGTAACATTAATTGCAGCTTTTTTCACCAGGTTATTCTAATTTGAACCTCTAAGATACATGGTTTAACAGTCTATTCTGAGTAAAAAGCATAGCAAATCAATTTTCTCTACTCAGGGCAGAAAATTAGTCAAATGAGGAAAAGTTTCTAAACCGAACTAATTGGGAATTATTCCCTGGAAACAAATTCCATACCTGAGGCTACAGACTAGGAAGAATCCTTCTTCAGGCTTTATGTTAAAACCAACACATTTCTAAAACAACACGGACTATGGACTTCTAGATAAGTGGGTCTACACAGTAGAATTAGCTAAATGCCTCACTTCTACTCCAAAATCAAGTCTATCTCAGTCTCTGGGGGCGGACATCTATATTTTTCCTTAAGCTCTCCAGATACAACCCAAGCGGTGGGTTGAGAATTAATGAATTAATCCCTCAATGTAGAATTATTCAGATTTTAAGGTATCTAGATATTTCAAGAAAGAAATGATGAGATCCTTGAAAGTTACACCAGCTACCTAGCAATGAATACTTTTGAGTACTTACGGCACTTTTTAAAAATCAATCCCCACATAATAGCCTTGCAAAGAATCCCATGCTTAATGGAAATCCGTATTACAGTGAGATTTTTTTCCCCTTCATTTAAATAGTCTTGGTGACATGACCAAAGTAACATTCCCCACTTGAGCAAAAGAAAGACAGATTTTAAACACACTGTAAGTATCAAATCAAAATCAGTCACAGGAGAAGCTAGATCAGAAGGAGTCAGGACTAAGGACTGAGTCAGAACTTCAAATTCTGTCAACCTAAAATTCTGATGAAATATTTTATGGGAGTAGATTTTATTTCAGAAAACTCCATCAATTTTGATCATTCCTAAAATGAATGCAAGCTCCAATGAAAGCAACTCCTAAAAATATTCAAATACCCTAGTGAAGGACAGCTATATGAAGTGATGGAGTTTCTATCCTACTTAATCACTGGGTTGCCAATTTAGACTGCTCAGTTTATCAACATTCTTCTGTTTATAAAAATTAAGCTAGCTTATCATAAAAACAGATTTTAGAATGCAGAACCTATAAACTATCCATAATCCTACCAGCCAAAGTATGGAAACAATCTGTTCATATTTTTGTACTTCTTTCTGTTGTTCTCTGCATTTTGTAACATAATTGAAATCATACAACATAAAATTTCCAGTTCTGCTTTTAAACTTAATAGTACAGCTGTTACAATTCCATAAGAAGGTTTATTTAACCATTTCTCTACTGTTGGACATAAGTTGTTTTTAATTTTTTGGTATTCAAATAACACAACATGAAGATTCTTGGGCATAAATCTTTTTCTACACTTAGGATATCTAAATACATATTCTTACCAGATTCTCCAGCACTGAAATGATCAAATGGGTTCCCTTCAGCATCCGGGTTTAGTAACATCATTTCAAATGGGACATCTTCCATCTGAGACTCCTCACCGCCCTCTCTGCACGTGTACTTGTCTGCATAGAACACGTGCCACTTTTGCGGATACGGAATCTGGGACACTGTCAGGTTATGTTCCGTCTGATTCACGGCCACTTCAAAGAAAAAAAAAAAGCACTTTCGAAGCAAAACTCTCAAATGTATTCATTGTTTTAGTCACACAATCAATTTGAAATTAGAATTCTTTTGTTTAGTTCTGATCGCCTCAGCAATCCAAACCCTGATGTAGTACTGGAATAAATTCTGTAAGTCAAAAAGCAGGTTAAAATATTGTATTTAACCAACCAAAGGAATCACTATAAAAGTTCTATGAAAATATGTACACTGAGTCACTCTGCTGTGCACCTGAAACTATCACAACACTGTTAATCGGCTATACTCCAAAGCAAAAACGTTCTATGAAATACCACAACTGACTAGGAAGCTTTCATTGAAATCCTGAATTTCAATTAAATATTTCCAAAGTTTTCAAGTCAGTGAGCAATACTAAAAATTTTTTTGTTGCAGTGGTAAAATGTGTACAACACAAAAGTTATCATTTTAATCATTTTTAGGTGTACGGCTCTGTGTTAAGTATATTCACAATGCTGTGTGAACCATCATGGTGACATTTCTGAAAATTACTTGAGTTATATTTAAATATGGAGCATTCAACTTTGGAAACTATTATATCGAAAAACTATGGCCAACAAACACCTTCAAAAGATTGTCCAAAATCTCTTCCTGTTTGGTTATTCCTTTAAAAGGTACTCAAAGCAGAAAAATAGAAATTACAGGAATATAAGAGTTATTACACTGGGTCAGATCTACATAATGTTGGCCTCACACAGACCTGTGCTTGAATCTTGCCTCCAATATTTACCTTCTATATGACTTTGGGCAAGTTACATAAGCAATGACACTCACTTTCTCCATCCATAAAATGAAGATAATACTTAGAGCAAAGAGCCAATGCAAGCACTAAGTTATACACTTAGCATGGTTGCTGAATACAAGTTGTCCTTTTCCTTTCTTTAAAATAAAGTGATTACACTAATCAATGGTTCTCAATCCAGGGTAATTCTATTCCCCTGTAGAGCATTTGTGGAGAAGGGAATGACAACCCACTCCAGTGTTCTTGCCTGGAGAATCCCATGGACAGAGGAGCCTGGAGGGCTACAGTCCATGGGGTCGGAAAGAGTTGGACACGACTGAGTGCCTAACTCTTGTACTCTCTTGTAGAGCATTTGAAAATGTATAGGGACAGTTTCGCTGTCATAGCAGTTGAGAACGTACTTGAAGCAGGGCAGTGCTAAATCTCATGCAACCCAACATAGTCTCCCATGATAAAGACTTGTTCCTACCCAAAATGCCAATAGCACTCCCTTTGAGAAACACTAAATGATGTCTGAGATCCCTTCTCGATCTAAAACTATGATTCTGACCTAAGAGAAACTCAGTACCAGCGTAAGTGTGGTAGGAGAGTGAAGTCTCAAACACCATGTGTAATAAAGACAGTAGGAGAGTTAGAGGAGCAGTCTTATAACCTTGGGACTCATCATATAAATACAACACTTAACCTCTCTACATGTGTTTCTTCAGTAGAAAACTTAAAGACACTTGCCCTGTCTGACTCAGAATCCTTGGGAGGAGCAAAGGAGATGGTATATGAAAATCCTAAGTGAAGAGTCTGATTCTACACAAAGTGTTCTTAAAATATAGAACATATATATGTTCATAAAATATAGAAAATATATGATGGGCCCAATTCCCAAGTCCAGACTGCCCTCACTGCATGCCAGCTAGTCTTGATCTTTTCCTCAAGTGAAAACACAAAACTTTTTAATAAATAAAAGACATTTCTTGAGATAACTGTGGAAATTTGCATATGGAAAAGATTTTAGAGGATACTATGAAATCGTTCATTTTCTTAGATGCAGTGATGGTATTGTTATGGTAATATTTATGGAGAAGAATGTCCTTACTCTTATGAGATGTCTGCTGAAATATGGTGAATTGCTCAACACACCCACAGCTTATTTTCATTTCGGTTCAAAACAAAAATCACACACACACACAAACATAAAGCAAATGTAACAAAATATTAACATTATTAAACCTAAGCCAAGAATATTCAGATGCTGGTTGTACTGTTTTCAATTTGTATGTATAACTGAAAATTTTCCTAATAAAAAGTTGGAAAAACATTATTTGTAAGTTGTCTTCATCACTGAGACAGGGACTTATCTAGACAGGATTCAAATTTGGAGGACTTAAAACTTTACATCTGGGAATTTCATTAATAGTAGTTAAAAGGGACAAGATGATTTTGTTAAGAATACCATAGCATTGGTTTTTTTTTTTTTTGCTGTCTTAATTTAGCTGACATTTATACTGTTTTTCTTAAGGCACAGCTTCTGGGGAAAAGTAGCAAGGACTCAAATTTCTGTTAAATATTTGAAGACCTTTAATAAGAATTCAATACACGATCAATAAGCAGTTCAGAAATAAGGCTTTTGAAATGTGCAGCTTGCAATTATATAATCTGGGCTTATTATATAAAAGCTCTGCTGTGTTGAGGTTTTATCACTTCCATTTTTTCTCTTAGATAAAATAATATAAGAATTTAACCATTATATTTTCATCAATATACTTTTTGATGCTTCATTTTAAATTATGTGTTCATTTTAAATTATCACATCATAAAGAGATACTGGCTTGAGTTTTTGTCTTGCTGCCTTTTTCAGTAAGCCTAGGAAATAAGCCTCTTGACAAAACTGCATGTTCATTGTTTTTGAAACAAAAGACTACAGCACAGCACGCTTATTGTATGCTGATGCAATTAGTACCTCAAATATTAACAAAACTTGAATTGCAGAGAATGGTGTTGAATGGCTAATTGCCCAATAGAATTATAAAATGAAATGAATACTGTTCACAAAATTACTCAAAATAATAAGATACTAACACTTTTAAGCAATTAATAAAATATATCAAATGTACAAAAGGAAATATATGCATATGATATAAAAAGACAATACTGAAAATGTTTTATATACAAAATTACATTTAATTCTTATCTGACAGCAAATTTCTTTCACATAAAACTCATTTTCTGTGCTTTAAATATCTTATTTGGTTGCTCTAAAAAAAAAAAACCTACAAAATACTTTTCACCATTTAAAAAAATCTGATGGTTTATGTCATTACTGAAAGAGAAAAAAGGAAGACTGAAAAATAATTCTTCAAACATTAATTTGGGGAAAACGTATAATCAAAGCAACATTCAACACTGAGATTTTTCAAATCTACTAATCTTTTCATAGTTCATGGCAGCAATAAGGTTTTACATAGGAATCAGGCACAGTTAATGAGCTCATCACCAAGCAGGTGAAAGGCTATTAACACTTAAAAGTCTCAATAATGGTCAGGAAATAAGAATTTTTTTTACAAGGAATTATCTTCAAATATGTGATACTACTACACTGTCATGAATTTAAGGATATGCTTTTTGTTTCAATACATCAAAGCTTCTAGATAACAACATACTATAAATATGAAAATAATACGCGAAAGAGAATACAGATTTTGTTAAGACTTGGCTTTCGTTACTGGAAAAAGAACTGATTAAATATGTAGAAAGGAATATATATGCCATCAGTACTTAATTTATTTCAGACCTTCAAATTTAACAAAACAATCTTCATTCTTCAAAAATTCCTGTTTCCTGAGATCTTTCGTTCCAGCAATTTCAAAGAATACCCTTCACATAACAAAGAAGGAAGAGGACGGGAGAATAGAAAAAGAAACAACAGCAAGAGGTTTTATAAATTATAGCTCTCTACACATGCAACTCCACCTAAAGGGTCATAATTAGAATCACAGCATTTTAGACTTTTAGGAACCTTGGAGAAAACTAGTCCAACTTCCTTGTTGACCAGACAGGTAAAGTGCAGGTGAAAGATAACCAGATCTTATCACAAGTTACTAACAGTGATTCTCAGTTTAGCGGTCTTTCCAGTGCACCAAGTCTCTCCATATACGTAAGTTCTGTGACTGAAGGTATTTGACTGATATAAAAATTATGTTTTTGCAAGTGTATATACAATATGGTATAACATTGACCACGTAATATAAGAAAATAAATCGATTCCTACAGCTCAAAGCTTTAAACTGTCCGATCAATTTTTAACAGACAAGCAAAAAGACTTTAAGGTGCCAAATACAAAGGAAATGACCTACTAACCAAAAACCCCTCAAGCACTAAGCTGCGTGACAATTCATCCTACAAATACTTAGCCAATGCTTAACTGAGCCTATGGTGATTGTAAATTCTTACCCTCTCTCAATCATAAAAGTAACTAACACTCATACTTCTTATCACAACCTCAGTTTCGCATTTACTCACAGTGACCTGATCCATACCCTTAGCAGCCTTAAGCGCTGTGGAGAGTGTCAGGATTTTGGTCCCTTGATTTATCACTAGTGCCTAGCATAGTATGGGAAGTATTGTGAATGAATGAATGAATAGGTCAAAAGAGTCCTTCTGCTCTCACTGATTGATTTTATATCAAATAAATATAAACTTGTAACTATAACAAGTGCTGTGGAAAAAAATAGGCTATAAAACCTCAAGTGTTAACTTAGTGGATGGAAGAGTCAAAGAAGAAGAGCAAACAGAGGAAAAGCCGGTGCAAAGGCCCAGGGGAGCTCTGAAACAAAACCAGCACTACAAAGAAAATGAGGCCAAAGTGGGCAATACTGTGAGATGAAGCTGGGGGGTAGCGGGGTTATCATCAGCCAGACTCAGATGGCTTTCCTGATCAGGTTAGGAGGGTCATCTCTCCTTGAGCAGTAGGAACCTTCTACAGTATTTAAGGGTGTGGTGAGGGTGTAAAGGTGAGACGATCAAACCTGCTATTCTGTAACTCTGGTTACAGAGGGGGAGCAACATAGCTGCACTGGCCAGGCAAGAGACTACGGCCTCCTGGAATAATATGATGGGGTTAAGATGAAGAAAAGTAGATGAATTCAAGAGATATTTAGAGGAAACTTACTAGACAGGAAGGGGATAGAGAGGTTAAAGAGAGGAGTGTTGGAAGACTCCTTGGTTTCTAGCTTACTCACTAGATAGATGGTGATGCCAGTGTCTCAAACAGGGAACACTGGAAGAGGACCAGGTTTGGATGGCATGGTGGCGGACATTACGAGAACTGGGAACTGAGGGTCAGAACTTCTTATACTTGTGAGGAACACTTAGCTGAGCAAATTGGTGTAGAAAGGCAAAGAAAACTGACAATGACCTTTTGTATGAACTTCCCAGATAAGTTCTATAATTCAGGGTTGGGGTAAATAAGTAACTGTGTCTTTGATATCTGAATCTAGTCATTCAGGCTTCTTCAGCAGACTATCAATGTCGTCTCAGAAACCTAGACAAGAGATCCCCACAATAGGCAGCGATAATATGGGACTTGTACTCTCATCCCTACTCAGGCTACGAGGGAACCACATATCTGCTGACTGGCCGATAAACTGAGAATCACTGTTAGTAACGTGTAATAAGACCTTGTTATCTAATAAACAAAGAACGGATGTTTAGAAATAGAAGTTCTTGACTGACTAGACTAAAAGAAGCTCATCAATATGTAGAACATGGTAGAGGAAATACAGGGCCAAAGGGGAGAAAGATAATTCCCAGTTTTTCTCATGGATATTTCACATTCCTAATTAATAACCAGTTAACGTCCAAGGGGTAGGATGGGTAGCATGGCATAGACTCTTCATTTCTGCATTAAAAATACCTGCACTCACTCTGGATGGCAAACACCCTAACCCACAGGACAATGTTGATGACAACAGAAGAGATCAAGGATTCAGGTAACCAGAACAATAAAAGCAGAGCCTCTCCAGAGGTAAACCTGCTGCTGCTGCTGCTGCTAAGTCGCTTCAGTCGTGTCCGACTCTGTGCAGCCCCATAGACGGCAGCCCACCAGGCTCCCCAATCCCTGGGATTCTCCAGGCAAGAACACTGGAGTGGGTTGCCATTGCCTTCTCCAACGCATGAAAGTGAAAAGTGAAAGTAAAGTCGTTCAGTCGTGTCTGACTCCCAGCGACCCCATGGACTGCAGCCCACCAGGCTCCTCCATCCATGGGATTTGCCAGGCAAGAGTACTAGAGTGGGGTGCCATTGCCTTCTCCAGCGGTTTACAAATGATGTGGTCCTGGGATAGTCCAAAATGACACACTGTGGCACCGTGTGACTAGGTCCCAAGTGTGCCAACAGCATACTGCAAAACAGCATCACTTGGGGTAAATTATACAATTAACTGAGATAACACATGCTTAGTTTTTAGCTCAGAGCTACCAGATAATAAGCATTCAACAAATATAATCATTCACTCCATGCTGCCACTGGGTCAAAATACATCTGCCATATTGGTAGGAATTATGTGGCCTGTAAGAAGTCTGAATGAATGAAAGTATACCTTTATAAATTATCTGCATATTTTTTTCAAAGATTTTGAGTAAGAGGGAAAAAAAGCATTCTATCTTTTGACCAAAGAGATTAGTTTCCTTAAAATTTAGCTTAAAATGTATTAGGCAGAGTGTGGTGTATGCTGTGCCATGAAACATCTTGATATGTAAATACTCCTAACATTGAGGAAAAAAAAAAAAAAATGATCAAAGAAAAGGGGAAATACTCACTTGTCAACTGAGCTTTGGATAATTTTTCACTACAGCTATACTCAGGACCTCCTTCCTGCAGCTTCAGCCATTCCTGGGCTTGGAACAGGTAGAGTTTAGCTTCCTTTCCAACAGCTACTGCTATGTTGTTGATTCTGACACACAAAAGAGCGTGGTCACCTGGGACATTAAAACAAAAATTATCAACTTGTTTGATCTTGTATGGAACTGAAATGGTAGGACAACTCAATAACTCTATTTATCAAAATGGCAATTGAAAGAGCACAATTTTTCTTAAATCTCATTTTAACTAGGTACTTCATATTAGAATGACCATCCCATTCAGACACAAGTCAAGTGATTATTCACATTAATTATGCAAAACAATGTGTTGTGTTTCCTTACACTTCAGCTGATAACTGATTGCTTTTCACTGAATAAACAGCAACATCTGCTGTACATAGACATGCACTGTAATAGAATTTCGCTTCATTTTACAACCACTCCAAATCTGTAACACTGGTTTATAAATTATCTATAGAAATGTCCTGCCAGTTTCTTTTGGTTTTTAATATAACATGGATGCTAATATTTAATTATTATTTTACTATAAAAAGCAAACATATATAATATAGCAAGAAAGTTTAAATAAATGAATTTCAGATACATTTGACATCTGCGACTTTTACATAGGAATTTTCAGAACAATATATGTTGTAAGACAACTATACAATGAGCCTTGCGTTGCACACCGCAACTACATTTAAGGCCTAGAAGAGGCAAAAAATAGGTAAAAAGGCAAAAAGTAGGTCCCTCTAAGGAAAGACTCTGAGTTAGGGAAAGGGACTCTGAGTAAGGAAAAGCGAAGCAAGGGACAATTTTTTCATCTTAAGATCTTTTAATTCTCTTGTTATTGTTTTATACTATTATCACTTTGACAAAACATTTTAAACAAATTTATATGTATAGTGTGTATCAAAAAATCATTTAAGTCTCTGACATAAACTCATCACATTATAAATTATCAACAGCCTTAAAAGTGATTCTATCCCCTATTAACATTTTGAATCATGTTCTGAATTACAATTCCTAAGTATGGTCTTGGTACTATTATTTTACTGAATTCGAATTCACTGAAAACTGATAATAGTAAAAACACAAACAAAAAGAGAAAGTGTGTATGTTAATATACTTGGAACACTCTATTCCTCAATCTTTTCTCAGAAATCTGGATTTATTACTTGTTTCTCCTCTGTATCTATCAGGTAACCATCAGTGAAATATCTGGGCTGTCTAAGCCTATTTGCAAATCATGAATAAGCCATGTCATACCTTCCATACATGCCAGATTTTCCGACACTGTCCAGATTGTGCCATTTATTGTAGTGACATTACTATCACTTGAGCATGCTGCACACGGCACAGCCAAGGGTCCTAACCTCATCAAAGCAAATACTTTTTTAAAATATAGTAGTAGTCAAATTAAGAGTACTAAGAGTAAGTATCAAGAAAAACACTCAAACTTTGAGGGTGCAAATGAAGCAAAAATTAGAATGAAAGCAGATTCATTCATTTAATAACTATGGATTTTTGAGGGAGACCCTTAGTGAAGAATCAAATGCAATCTCATTTTAGAAGGGTCACATAGGATACAAATTAAGAAGCTTCCAGGACGCACTTGTGCGTATTTCTGTCAAGTTCATTCTAGGCCTCGTGGTCCACAGTAAAGCTAGGGGAGTAACCAAACTATTCCCACAATTGTGACAATTATAAGACGTGTTGAGGAGGGGAATCCTAAATTTGTGCTGCAAGCAGGTTTTAGCAAATTTATACTAAAACAAAAAGGACAAAACCCAGAAAATCTCAGTTCTGAAACTTATGTTCACATGTAATTACGGTGTCTTAGTGTACACAATCAAACTGACAGGAGTGAATAAACGATGCTTCTTTGAACGATGGATCTCGAAACTTGCAGCAGGATAGAGAACAGCACATTCGTCAGCGAGAGAGGATTGGGGAAACGGTCTTTTAGGTGCAGGATACAATCCCTCATGGGGTAGGGAGCTGACGAGGATCTGGGGAGCTGCAACAGAGGGGTTGGCTATAAACGCATCCCACGATTCCGGGAAGCCGCGGTAGGGGAGACAACCGGCGACAGGGGAAGCGCAGGTAAGCTGGCTAAAGTCCCCAGCCTTGCCGCTGCCAGCTCCAGGCTCCCCAAGGGAGGCGGGGAGAGAAGGGCCCGCGGGATGGCCCACGCGCCTTCATCCCTCTCCCCGGCCCCGAACCTACCGTGGAACTCGAAGTGGCCGATGCTCTGGCCCTGAGCGTCTCGGGCTGCGGCGCTACTGAAGCTGCCCCGCAGCGTCTTACCCTGGCTGCCTGGTGGCCACCAGCAGCAGGTGAGGGCCACTGCCAGCAGCCGCAGCCCCCGCATCCCCGCCTCCTGCTCGGTACCCACACCCCAACCCCTAACCGCCCGCGGCCGCGGCCCCACGTCGACAGCTTGAGATGGGGGGAAGGGGGATGATGGGAGAAGGACCGGCATCGCGGGCCCGCCCCCAGGAAACTAGCAGCAAATGAGGTGGGCCCTTCCGCCACGAGCCTAGGATATTCACCAATCAGAGGCTAACATGGGCGGGACTGCAGATACGGGAGTCCCATCACTCCCTGGCCTGTTGGCTAGTTCCCGCCTTTTTTATGGAATCTCAGGGGGATGTTGCTTCTGGTTACGGAAAAATTATTGCCCTCCTCTCCGCCGTGCGCGTGGTGCCACTGCGCATGCGCCTGCGCGTGGCTGCTGCTGCTGCTGCTGCTGCTGCTGCTGCGTCGCTTCAGTTGTGTCCGACTCTGTGAGACCCCATAGACGGCAGCCCACCAGGCTCCCCCGTCCCTGGGATTTGCCAGGCAAGAGTACTGGAGTCGGGTGCCATTGCCTTCGCCGCGCGCGTGGTGCCACTGCGCATGCGCCTGCCCGTGGCATCGGCCCGCAAGGTTTTCCCGTGATGTGTGGGTTTCGGAAAGAAGAAACACACAACAACACCATTTCTGGTGAGGTGAGGAATGCTTCACCCAAGAAAGTCCTATGTGCCCAATTTGATGTCTCAAAGGCAGGAAACTGTCCCTGTCCACAGCTTCATGCCTGGCCACTCGGCACCTCCAACCGACTTTTCCCTCCTAGGTTTCCTGTCTTCTTGTGTTATGCCATTATCCAGCAGGCCAGACAGCTGAGAATTGTAACAACCCCTCACCCCAACCCTAACCTCCATCCCTAAGCTCCCTGCATCCAATCAGTTCAAAGAAACAGTTTATTAGCGCCTCTTCCAGACGATTAGGTTAAGAAGTACTAGCCACTGTACTACCCAGGCCACCACCTTACCATCATTTACTTGGTCTATGACAACTGATCTGAGAACAGTTTTCTTAAAGTGCTTACACACAGTCCATCTCTACCCTAGAACCACAGAAAGCTTTGGGAAACACTGTATGACTGCATCACTTGCTTCAGAGGCGCTCTCCTTAGCACACAACTCAAACTCTTCAGAATATGACTTTCAAGCCTCTCATATTTCCACCTCTCAATGTTTGAGGTCCATCCTTATACGGAGCCACTGTCCGATTGCCAGGCACACTCCAAATACTCCCCTCTGGGCCTATAGCATTTGCAGATCCCTCTGGCTGCAATACTTCACATATTCTACCATTTAACCCCCACTTCATCTCATTTTCCTACTCTACTTTCCCAAGGCACGTTAAGAAGTAAGAAGCCATTCTCAAGCCTTCAGATCTGTGTTAGATACCCCAAGAACCAGAATCTCTTACTACCCTACCTGGATGCTTAACCACACTATATTGTAAATATCTACTGATTTATCTGAATACCTTAATATATTGTAAGCTCCAGCTGGTCAGAGACTATATCTTTAGAGTAGAAGCTCAAAATCATTTCATGAATAAAGATATATAAATTATTTTCATTTGACAGCAAGCTTTTATTACATATAAGCAAGTTCTCACAACAGATCTCATAATTTAGAAAAGGAAACCTTGAGGGAAAATTTCATGTCATGTATCCGGCATTTTCTAGAACTCTGGCCGACTAGGAATAAACTGGAGATATTAATATTATGAGGTTTTAAAAAATAACATTATTTTTAATTGTAAAAGTAATTCATGCAGCTTAGAAAAAATTCAGTCAAAAAGTATAAGATAAAAATGGAAGTTCTCACTTCCTCATTTCCCTGCTCATACTGATACCAAATGTAACTCCTTGTTAATAGTTCAGGGTGGATCCTTTAAGACTTACATTTACAAATTGGTGGTGTTGGTAAACCAAGGAGAGGAATAAAATTGGTCCTGAAAAAAATCTGAACATGGGCCTTGAATACTGCGAGATTTCTTCTTTTTCTAATCTTCATGGTCAACTTCATTTCTCTCATTGAAGACAGGCTTCTTGCTTCCTCATTTCATTTGAATGAGTATAGCTAACAAGTCGCAAATTTTTATAGGTCATCAGAGTTCAATAAGAGCAACCAGACTATGCTAAAACCTTAGCCCAATTCCAAATCCCAGGAAGAGGATTCAGTTAGCGTATGATGAGTCAGATGCACATTCTATGGGCTGCCTGGGTGAGTAACTTGGGAAGATGATAAAAGGTAGGGAAGTCTGGTCAGATAAAACCATAAGTGTTCACTGCAATGTATTTTGGCATTCATTCCATGTTGGAACATCCTTTTTAAAGGCCATTATCATTCAATTTGGAGAAGGCAATGGCACCCCACTCCAGTACTCTTGCCTGGCAAATCCCATGGACGGAGGAGCCTGGTGGGCTGCAGTTCATGGGGTCGCACAGAGTCGGACACGACTGAAGTGACTTAGCAGCAGCAGCAGTGTCATTCAATTGCATTACATTAAATTTTATGAGCCCATTGCATTAAATTGTATCAGCCCATTACATTTAAAAAGTGAGACAATACTTGTAGGTATATACATTGTATCCAGATTTTTGTTACTGTAAGCAATATAGAAGTGAACATATTTTTTTTGCAATATCTATATTATACATCATGAAATTTGGGGATCATAGAGTGGTCTGTCAAAGCTATGGTTTTTCCAGTAGTCATGTTTGGATGTGAGAGTTGGACTGTAAAGAAGGCTGAGTGTAGAAGAATTGATGCTTTTGAACTGTGGTGTTGGAAAAGACTCTTGAGAGTCCCTTGGACTGTAAGGAGATCCAACCAGTCCTTCCTAAAGGAAATCAGTCCAGAATATTCATTGGAAGGACTGATGCTGAAGCTGAAACTCCAATACTTTGGCGACCTGATATGAAGAACTGACTCATTGGAAAAGACCCTGATGCCGGGCAAGATTGAAGGCGGGCGGAGGAGGGGACGAGGAAGGATGAGATGGTTGGATGGCATCAGCGACTGGATGGACATGAGTTTGAGTAAGCTCCGGGAGTTGGTGATGGACAGGGAAGCCTGGCAGTCCAGCAGCAAAGAGTCGGACACGACTGATCGACTGAACTGAACTGAGAGTCGTCTCTGCGTTTGAAATTTTCATATATATTACTACTTGTTTCCCTCCAAAAGGCTGTAACAAAAAGACCCTTCCACGTATACTGAGTATTCCCATTCTTCTTGCGTGCGTGCTAAGTCGCTTCAGTCCTGTCTGACTCTGTGCGACCCTACGGACTGCAGACTGCCAGGCTCCTCGGTCCTAGGATTCTCGGCTGTGCCTGGGCGCGCACACAGGAGGGCCCCGCCCAGCCCTCGGTGGGCGGGGACAAGTCGGTCTAAGCTCCGGAAGCGGCAGCTGTCTGCTCCTTTAACGTGTCGTGGGGAGTGGGACGCGTCGCAAAAAGTCGCGGTGGAACTTCCCTACGATCTACAGACCTGGCACTTTACGGTGCCAATCCCTGCTGAGCTGGGAGATGTCGGTTGCGGGCCGCGCCGAGTCCTTGGGTCCTCCCGACAGCTTTGCGAAGCGGGTCCTGGTGACCGGGGGTGCTGGTTTCATGTAGGTAACGGCGCCGCTGGCCGAATAGTGGCTCCCCAGAAACCCCAGCCTTTTCCTGCGCCTCTGCTTGCACTTGGCAACTTGGGACCAGCTTTGGGGATCTGATTGACAGGGGGAGGGTCTTAACGTACGACCTGGATCATTCCACCTTCTCCTCCTTTCCTGGCCTGCGAAGACGTGGCTCCTTTGAAACTACGACTTCTTTTAAATGTCTCCCAATCAAAGCAGAAGTGCCGTGGTACTGTCCCCCTTTCTACCTGGCCGGAGATGTACCTGTCTCTCTTTTGAGCACTCACGCTTTGCAGAAAGCTTCTCATCAACTGCTCCAAGCCCGGTCCGGTTCCCACCCTACCTTCATCCCCTCGAAACACAGGCCTTGTACGTGTAGGCTTCATGAAACGGTTTTTGGATTGTGAGAGAGGTTTCATTTATGCAGCCGACTTAAAAATCCTCTGCCGGTGTTTTGACCTATATTAGTCAATGGCAACCCACTCCAGTGTTCTTGCCTGGAGAATCCCAGGGACGAGGGAGGCTGCTGGGCTGCCGTCTATGGGGTCGCACAGAGTCAGACACGACTGAAGTGACTTAGCAGCAGCAGCAGTCGTCTGAAAGCCTCTTTCCGTCTCACACCCGTATTTAATCAGCAAGTCCTCTCTACTTCCTAAGCGACCACATCTCACCTTCCTCCCCATTTGACCCTAAACCCTGTTACTGTCCGCTTTTGCCTGGACTACTACTGTAACCTCCTGATTAGTCATATCACTTTCACCCTTTTCCCTTAGAATTTGTTCTCACGCACAGAGTCTGTGTTTGTTAAGTAAACAGGTGTCTCATTTCACTCCAAAGGTTCATTTCAGGCTTAAAATAATATCCAGACTCTTAGTTACATCTAGAAGATTCTCAGGGGCCCAAGCTGGAACCTGATCTCCTGTCTTTCTTCCTCTTGCTTTTCTGTGCCTGCCACCCTTACCCCCTGAAACATGGAAGGCTAGCTCTTTTGAGGCGTTGGTCCTTGCTTCCTCTTTGCTGACGCTCTTTGTTTTTGCATAACTCAGTTCAGATGTTTGCTCAGACATCACCTCCACCTGGCCCACCCTATCTAAGTAGCCCTTCTCCCAACTAACACACTTACCACTACCTGAAATAATGTTGCATATTTGTGTTTACTTAGTGTCTGCATTCACATCCTAGGATGTAAACTGGTGAAGGCAGAGACTATGGTTCCCTCAACACCTGGCAGAATGCTCCCACTGCATTAGTACATTAGATCACCTCTTCTAATGGGTCAGTGACTTGGAGGAGGGTACTAGGCAAGTTTTCTTTAGTGAAAGGGAAGCGTGGGCATAAAAGGGTGGTAAAGTGCTGGCCCAGGAAAGGTACATCCTAGAAAATTATGTGAAAGAGCTGTCATGTACAAACTCTGAATTCATAATTTGTTCCTAGGAGCCCAACGTTTTGGTGCATATGATAAAATCTGGTGGATTATCTCACAGATGCCTCTGTCTCCACTTCAGGGTCCTCTGATACCCATAATGCCACTATGGATATTCACCTCAGGATGGTTTCAGCAGTTCTTAGCCTTGGAAACCAAGGTTTACCCTAGAACTTCTCTAGGACCTTCCTCTCTCCCCACCCCCAGGATTCTACTTTACACCATCAAATTCTTATATCAAGAAATAGGATTTCTGTAGACATGCAGAAATTGCAATAAGATTACATTAAACATGGACAATTCCCATGCTCATAAGAGCTTAATTTTTGCATAGTTATGCCTACGGTCTCTGCAAAAGCACATTATAGTTCTAAGTCCATTTGAACTGATCATCACCTGTTGTATTTATGATATTACTTTACTCCCATACTCAAAGCATGCATGGGTAGCATCTTTTGGCTAATTATTTTTTTATATCCAGGACCAATGAATTCTCTCTTCACCATAGTGTAAAAGGGAAGGTAAGACCTTGTATATCAATACTGTTGAGAAGATTAATGAAAAGTGTGGATCATATATTCAGCATCGTTATTCTTTCTGTTATCTTGCAATAATTTGATGGCATCTTTGAATAGTTTCCTCATACTCAATAGCTTAGGGTAACATTTGAAAATTTAAGGAAAAGGTTAAATTTCTACTAACAAGATATGCTTTTTTCTATAGAGCGTCACATATGATTGTCTCTTTAGTAGAAGATTATCCAAATTATATGATCATAAATCTAGATAAGGTAAGTTTGACAAAAATGAGCTCCATGTAAAAAGAAAATGAACTCTGTGTACTGAAACTTATTTATATTTTTAAAAAGTATTAGAATCCTGTCATGCTGATATTTTAGTTTTGTATTTAGTCATTTTTAGCAACTTAGCCTACCTAGTCATGTGAGCATACAAGTTTTTAATCTTACATAAAGTCTTGATACTTTTAAATTTGTTATCATAGCCCATAATGTAAAGGTTTTAACTATGGTGTTTTTACTGTAAGAAAGTCTTCACTCTAAATTCAACATTTGGTGTAATATTTAGTGTAATCTTGTGGTTGTTAACCTTTTTTGGCATTAAGGTATTCTGATTATTTTATTTTATTATATGGTTTTATAACTGCCACCTCCTGAAAATTGTATATTTATTTTAAAAACTAAAGTGTAGTTAATTTAGTTTTGAGAATATTTCTGTAATAATTGTAATCTCCCTGGAGATTCTGAAAACCATGATTCATAATCATTGCATTGTTGACTTTAAGCACAAGATACAATTAGTTACTGTAATTTCATAAAGCATAATAGTAAAAAAATATAAAGACAAAAAATAATCTTTAAGTCTTAATTATTTTTGCCTGCCTACCACAGACAGTAAGTTTTCCCCCATTGGTATACACTGATTTGCTAATCATGTTACGGTTAGAAGATCTATAGTATTTAAAATAAATTGATATTTTATAAGAAAAGCTATTTATTATCACTTTTTGTGTTGTTTTTGCCCCCCTTACTTATTTTAAGTTGGATTACTGTGCAAGCTTGAAGAATCTTGAAACCATTTCTAATAAACAAAATTATAAATTTATACAGGTATGAAAGTATTCTTATAATTATATAATTATTTTGTACTGTGCCTCTTAGTCATTCAGACATTACTATAGCTTTCTACTTTATAAACCTGTGTGATATAGGCTTGGAAAGCATGCTTATTAATGACCTTTTTAATTTCAGAAGCACATGTGCTATAGAGAATATTACTGATACTTGTAGACTGATACTGCATTATAGTTACATTTGATTTTTGGTGCCTTGGCAGATCTATGAGTAGCTGATTGAACTTCCATGGTATGTAATTTTTAGGTCCTCACTAGCCTTCTAAATAAGGCCTTGCTAGGACTTAAAGAGATTGATACAAAGTAGGGTGTTACTTAGGTCAGTGAGTCATCAAAAGCCCAGCTTACAGCCCATGGTAGTTTTTTCCCATGAAGTTGATGAATTGGCCCTGGAAGGCTGATTCTTATTAGCCGCTCTTCGAAGAGTCCAAAGAATAAACCCCGTCACTAATTCAGAAAGGGAAATTTTAATGTCAAATGGAACTGCCTTGTGATTTATGTTTTTTAAGTAATTGTACAAACTCTCTTTTTAACAGCAGATCATAAAGATTATACTAGGCAAACATTTCATAATTTTTTTCTCCTGTGTGAAACTGTTTCCTTCAGTTACTGAAGAATTGTTAAGAATACATATTTTTAGAAGAACTAGTATGTACATATAACATTAAAAATATTTACTTAGTTATGGTGAAATCTTACTTACTTACTTATGGTGAAATCCATAATTCCAGTTGTTACACTTACTTTAAATATACTTCAATAATGGTTATCTCAAACTTTTAAAAATATGTTTACATTTTTTCCTGCTAACATAGTTACCTCAGGTTGGCAAGAATATTAAGGAAAAAAAACTACCACAGTCCATAGTAGTAGTTGGTGCTCAAAAAAATACTGTTTTAGATGCTTACTTACAAAAACATATTTTGCATTGAGTATCTTGTATACTAAAATGCAGGAGAAATACCCCATTACTGTACTTCACCCTTCAATTGAATTTTCAAGATATTCTTTTCTACGCCTGGGGTGGGGATTACCTTTTTTTTTTTATCATTTTTTTTGTTCATGAAATAAAATGGTTATTATGATGGAGAATGCTCGATGAAACTTAGTTTTTTCATGTTTGCTTTTTAATATAGGGTGACATATGTGATTCTCACTTCGTGAAACTACTTTTTGAAACAGAGAAGATAGACATAGTACTACATTTTGCCGCACAAACACATGTAGGTAAGCACTGTTTTATGTTGCAGCTATGTTAGGCGAAGTTTTTTCCAGTGTCTAGCCAAAATCAAGGTCCAGTAATGGGGTCCAACAAATAGGTACTCAGTGTACGTGAAGGAACATATACCATGTTTATCAGAAAAGCCCATGGTCACTCTGTCATCAGGATACTTGGTGCTTTCCAGATTACCTGTGTTAGTGTAGGGTAAAATGTAACCTTGAGCACTATCTGAAAACTGAGTTTAACCAAATCCAAAACAGTGATTCCTTCTGGGGAAATGGGCCTTCAGCTGTATTTTTATATTGTTTTTCTTAAGGTGGATGGTTGATACCTTATATTTTTATCCATACTGTTTTGTCCTGAGATATCTTCTAATAATTTGTCTAGTATTTTATATTGTGAAATATAACGTATATTCAGAAGAATTTAGAAGTAAGGTTAAATAAATGATGATAATAAAATACCCAGGTAGCCATCACCTAAACAAAAGGTAGAATGTTGCTGAGCCCTCTTTGGAAGTAGTATTCCTACTGCCTTAGTACTTGATTTTTAAGTTACAATCTCCCTCGGTGTTCTCTGCAGCTTTACTATCTCTATTTATCTCTAAATATCTCTGTATTTATCTCTAAAGAGTTTAGGTTAGTTTTGCCTGTTTTTAGATTTTATAAAAAGGCATACATAAAATAACATGGAGGTGTGTTTGGTCTTGATATTCCATGTGGTAGATTCATCCCTGCAGTTAGGTGGAGGTATAATTTCTTCACTGTCAGTGACATACAGTATTCATCTCTTTAAGTATATAACACTTCCTGTGTCTGTTTTACTCTTGTTGGTCATTTGGATTATTTGCACTTGGGGGAATTTTGAACAGTACTACCATTAAAACATTCTTACACATGCATCTGGGTACACATTAATACACATTTCTCTCAGTATAGCACTGGCATCATAAGATCTGCACACTTCAACATAGAGATAATTTCCAGTTAGTTCCCAAAGAAACTGTACGAATTTCTTCTTCTCCAGGAGTATAGGAAAACTCCTGTTATTCCAGATGTCACCAAATCTTAGTTTTGTTAGTTTTTTCCATTTTTGTTGATCTGAGTAGTGTGCAGAGTGATATCTCATTATGGTTTTAATTTGTATTTCCCTGATTACTAATGAAGCTGTGTACCTTTTATAGGTTTCTTAATAATTTAAATTTCTTGTTTTGTGAAATCCTATTGAAATCTTTTGCCTATTTTTAAATTGGGTTAGTTGCCTTTTTCTCACTGATTTTTAGGAGTATATACATATATATTCCCTGGTGGCTCAGATGGTAAAGCGTCTGTCTATGATGCGGAAGACCCGGGTTCAATCCCTGGGTTGGGAAGATCCCTTGGAGAAGGAAATGGCAATCCACTCCAGTACTATTGCCTGGAAAATCCCATGGACAGAGGAGCCTGGACTGTAGCAGGCTACAGTCCATGGGGTCGCAAAGAGTCAGACACAACTGAGCGACTTCACGTTCGCGTTCACGTTTGTTCATACATATATGTATGTATACACACACACACACACACACACGTATAGACGGGATGCTAGTCCTTTGTTGGATGTACTACAGATATCTTCTCCCACTCTGTGGCTTATCTTTCCATGTTTTTTTTTTTTTCTTTCCATGTTTTTGCTAGTGTGTTTTGATGAACAGATGTTCTTACATAAATTCTTAATTAATTTATGTATCTTTTATGTTATTGTTAATGTTTTGGGGGTCTTAAGAAATTCTCTTTCACCCCAAGGTCTTGAATATATTCTCCTATATTATTTTTGAAAAGGTTTGCAGTTTCGCCTTTCACATTTCGATTTGTAATCCATCTGAAATAGATTTTTATATGCAGTGTAAGATGAGAATCCGGTTTTATTTTTGAATACTAATTGGACCTCTTCTGTTTATGGGAAAGTTCATCAGTTTTCACTGCCCTGTCATATATCAGGTATCTTTATATAAGGAACTGTTTCTCAACTCCCCATTTGTCTATTTGTCTGTGCCTGTGCTGATTACACAATATATTGACTAATCTTTCATATCTGTTAGAACAAATTCTTTTACTTGATTAATGACAAAGCAGTTTTCCTTCCAGCAGTTTATGAGATGCTTACCATTACTTCCTCGTGTCAGCGTTTGGTGACTTTATTATATGTTTCCTTGATTATGAATGAGGTTAAAACCTTTGCATTTGTTTATTGGAATATTCTCCTCCCTTTCCTATTCGTATGTCTTTAGAAAGTTTCTGTGTAAGTCTCTATACCATTTTCTAAAGAATTATCAGTTTTTTCCACTAAAGATTTTTATTAGTCATATATTTATTTATTTACTTCTGACCTCACCACATGGCTTATGGAATCTTAGTTCCCTGACCAGAGATCGAATCCCGGGGCCACAGCAGTGAAAACACCTACTGCTAACCACTGTACCACCAGGGAATTCCTCTATAAGTCCTTTATGTACTCTGAATTCAAGCCTTTTGCCACTACTGTTTTTCAGTCTGTGATTGGCCTTTTCATTTTCTTAAAGGTATCTTTTGACCAGTTGAAATTCTTCACTTCAGTGTAGTCCATTTGTCTACCTTTTCCTATAGGGTTAGTTCACTTTGTTATCTGTGTCAGAATTCTTTTCGTACCTCCAGGGTCATGGAGATATTCTCTTATATTCTATTCATAAAAGTCATTGTTTTGCTTTCTACATTCAGATTTTTTCCCGCATGTCAATATTGGTTTGACCCAACACAGTTTATTGAAAAGACTCAGCCTTTTCCCACTGCCCCTTTATTGGAGATCAGTTCAGTTCAGTCACTCAATCATGTCTGACTCTTTGCGACCCCATGAACTGCAGCACTCCAGGCCTCCCTGTCCATCACCAACTCCCGGAGTCCACCCAAACCCATGTCCATTGAGTTGGTGATGCCATCCAACCATCTCATCCTCTGTCGTCCCCTTCTCCTCCTGCCCTCAATGTTTCCCAGCATCAGGTCTTTTCAAATGAGTCATCTCTTTGTATCAGGTGGCCAAAGTATTGGAGTTTCAGCTTCAACATCAGTCCTTCCAGTGAACACCCAGGACTGATCTCCTTTAGGATGGACTGGTTGGATCTCCTTCCAGTCCAAGGGACTCTCAAGAGTCTCCTCCAACATCACAGTTCAAAAGCATCAATTCTTCTGCGCTCGGCTTTCTTTATAGTCCAACTCTCACATCCATACATGACCACTGGAAAAACCATAGCCTTGACTAGATGAACCTTTGTTGGCAAAGTAATGTCTCTGTTTTTTAATATGTCTAGGTTGGTCATAAATTTCCTTCCAAGGAGTAAGCATCTTTTAATTTCATGGCTGCAATCACCATCTGCAGTGATTTTGGAGCCCCCCAAAATAAAGTCTGACACTGTTTCCACTGTTTCCCCATCTATTTCCCATGAAGTGATGGGACCAAATGCCACGATCTTAGTTTTCTGAATGTTGAGCTTTAAGCCAGATTTTTCACTCTCCTTTTTCACTTTCATCAAGAGGCTCTTTAGTTCTTCACTTTCTGCCATAAGGGTGGTGTCATCTGCTTATCCAAGGTTATTGATATTTCACCCCTCAATCTTGATTCCAGCTTGTGCTTCTTCCAGCCCAGCGTTTCTCATGCTATACTCTGCATATAAGTTAAATAAGCAGGGTGACAATATACAGCCTTAACATACTCCTTTTCCTATTTGGAACCAGTCTGTTGTTCCATGTCCAGTTCTAACTGTTGTTTCCTGACCTGTATACAGGTTTATCAAGAGACAGATCAAGTGGTCTGGTATTCCCATCTCGTTCAGAATTTTCCACAGTTTATTGTGGTCCACACAGTCAAAGGCTTTGGCATAGTCAAGAAAGCAGAAATAGATGTTTTTCTGGAACTCTCTTCCTTTTTTGATGATCCAGCAGATGTTGGCAATTTGATCTCTGGTTCCTCTGCCTTTTCTAAAACCAGCTTCAAGTACCCATATACACATGGTTCTGTTTCTGGGCTCCTGTTCTGTTTCACTGGTCTTTGTCTATCCTTATGCCATTACCACACTCTAATTACTGTAACTTTATAATAATTCTTGATACCAGCAAAGCAAACCCTGCTACCTTTTAGTTGGTCCAAAACCTTTAAAATTTAGGAGCACTTAAGATTTTAGCTGTATCATGTCTTCTTTTTCTTTTTAGAATTAAAAACAAAAAGGTTTTCCTATAAAAATAGCACTGATAGTTTTCTAGGTTCTAAGAATGTACATGTAGTATGTAATTTAAGCTTGAAGAAGTCATAAATAGCATTTCACCTTTATGTTAGTTTTACCACTGTTGCAGTTATGGTAAATGAAAAAACGTAAATAGAGCTCTTCTTTGAGACCCCATGGACTATAGCCCCCCAGGCTCCTCTGTCTATGGGATTCTCCAGGCAAGAATACTGGAGTGTGTTGCCATGCCCTCCTCCAGGGGATCTTCCCAACCCAAGGATTGAACCCAAGTCTCCCGCATTGCAGGTGGATTCTTTACCATCTGAGCCACCAGGGAAGCCCACGCCTGAGTCTACTGGTTGCTATTTCCTTTGTCCTTTGAAAGGAACTGTTCCGGATTTTTCTTCTTTTTTTAGACCTTTCATTTGTCCGTGCCTTTGAGTTTACCTATGTTAATGTTTACGGTACTCATGTGTTGGTAAGTGCTGCTCATGAAGCCAGAGTGGAGAAGTTTATTTACGTCAGCACGGATGAGGTCTATGGAGGCAGTCTTGATCAGGTGAGCTTAGAAGATGTCTGTTTCAACTACTTACCCTGTACCACCATACAAACTTGTCTGATGAAAATACTCTAGACTTTTTTTTAATCCTCTGATTTTACACACTTGTGGGACTCTTCAGACTGTTATTCCATTGTTTAAATCAAGTAATACCAGCCCACATAGGAAACAACAGCCTAGTCTGGTACAGATTTTATATAATTTGACAGTGTTTTGAAAGTGAGCTCTTACTGCCCACCCAGTCTTACATCGTGAATGTCATTCCCATGGGCCAGCGCATGTATAAGTTAGGCTGCAGCGTAAGGCCTGTCTCCCTTATCTTCTGCTCAGAAAAGCACATTGCACTATCAAGGAGTGAGTGTGAAATTGTTATAGAAGCTGGAATCTGTTCTCTGTTAATCATTTGTAAACATTATACTTTTACACAAAAAGTGGCTCCATTGTTCAGTCTTTATTTTTCATAGTGTTTACAGTGACCTCATTTTATTTTTAAAATATATTTATTTACCAAAACACATATAGAAGGGGAAAAAAAAAAGTAGCTTGAAAAGACTTATAGTGAGAAAAAGCAGACCTGACCGTTTCTCTTTAATGCCCCATCCCACTTCTGAGAATCAACCATTTGCAAAATCTCTCTGCAGTTTTTATCAGCAAGCCTCTTCCTTCTTATACTCTCATCGACCTACATCAGATATGACACAGTAGCCAGGATGTTTTTTAAAACCTAAGTCAGATCTTGATGTTATTCTGATCAAAAACCCGTCAGTGTTTTGACAGAGGCCTTCAGGGTTCCACATGCTCTGGCCTCTAGCTTTCCAACCTTATCTCACATTTCTCTTCCCCAACACCAGCCTCCTTGTAGTTCCACTGGACTCAGTTCTGTCTCAGGGACTTTGCACTTGCTGTCCTGTCCTCCTTGTAGGGTTGTTGTGAACTATAAAGAAGTTATTACATGTAAAGAAAGTGCTTAGAAAAGTGCCAGGCACATAGCTGGGTTTCAATAAATGTCTTTTAAATGTAAGTGGTTAACATTTCAAGTTTGTAATATGTTCTCTGATTTTTCAACTTAGCAAGTATACATAATACTTACTTTTTTAATATATCTTTAAAATTAGGAATTTGATGAATCTTCACCCAAACAACCTACAAATCCTTATGCATCATCTAAAGCAGCTGCTGAGTGTTTTGTACAGTCTTATTGGGAACAGTATAAGGTAAGAATTGGCTTCAGAAACTGGAATCATTTTTGTTTTTTTGGACTTAGGTATTAAAACTCCAGGTTATCATTAGCCAGCCTTTTATTTTTAGAGTAGAAGACATAGTAGGAGAGGGAGAGGGTGGGATGATTTGGGAGAATGGCATTGAAATATGTATAATATCATATATGAAACGAGTTGCCAGTCCAGGTTCGATGCACGATACTGGATGGTTGGGACTGGTGCACCCAGAGGGATGGTATGGGGAGGGAGGAGAGAGGAGGGCTCAGGATGGGGAACACATGTATACCTGTGACAGATTCATTTTGATATATGGCAAAACCAGTACAATAAAATAAAATTAAGATGAGAAGACATAGACTGAGAAAAGTTATATATTAAGGAATCTAAAAAACTAATTTTCAACATTTTGTGGACAAAGCATTGACCTTTCTTCTTAGCCAGTCTATCATTTAAAGGAACAATTTCTAGGGATTTCCCTGGCAGTCCAGTGGTTAGGACTTGGCACTTTCACTGCCATGGGCCTTGGTTCAGTCCCTGGTCTGGGAACCAAGATCCTGCAAGCCACACAGTATGGCCAAAACAGCAAATAAAAAAATAAAGGAGCAATTCGTATATATGTTGTTTCTACTTCGCTAATAGGTAGAGTGTGACAGCTAGAGTGAAAAGCCCTGTTGGAAAATCCTGATTCCAAGGAGTCCTCAGAGTGAAGGGAGACAGAGGCAGAGGAGATTCCCTTACCTGCCACTGCTCCTCTCGGCCCCTCATGAATGGAGCTGGATTTGTCCCCTTGGCTGCGTTAGTGTCCCTGCGGGAGCCTTGCCTACTATGAATCAACAGCTCGAATCCCTGCACTTCACTTCCCACTGATCTTCCAGTTATTCGGGACTGGGTCAGACAGGAGAAGCGAGGAATTACTTCAGGTTCTCTAGCCTCCTATGGTCCAGTAGTGTTGGACTTGTAGCTCTTTTCATTTGTAAGGGCTGGTCCCACAGAGAAAGCCAGCTTGGAAGTTTAACATCTCAGGTGGTCTTTGAAATAATCAGGTGGAAATGTCTTTAGTTTCTGCAATCAGACCTACAAACCCGCCTCCATCTATTTTCATCCTTCCCTTGTCCCAGTAAAGAGACTTCTACTTTCTCTTGGAGCCTCTGTCTTTTTCTGAATCTCATCCTCTCCTGTCTTTTCAGGAACCTTACATTAGAAAAAAATCCCTTCGCTTCTGTCCTAAAGGTGTGTGGAATTATTTAGCCAAAAGTGCCCATATTTTTAGTTTTATCTAAAGAGAAAACTACTTATCTTTAGATAATCAATTATTGGACCTTTCCGTGACCTTAATGTCAAATACTCTTTAAGTTTCCAGTTGTCATCACACGAAGCAGTAACGTTTATGGACCGCATCAATATCCAGAAAAGGTACATTTTACCTTGAATTCACGTTGTGTTTTAGTGATTTTAACTTCTCCTGATTTAAAATAATCTCACTTCAGTGATTTGTACAAAATAATTTATGTTGTAATTAACCATAATTATAAATGCTATATAGGCCACATGCAAATCTCAGTAGGTTTGGAGTTTGACAACTTGATTTAAGTCTCAGCTTGATACTTACAAGCTGGAATGGCCTCAGTTAGGCCCTTTGAGCATCATCTTTAACTTGATGGGTAATGATAATATTTAGGAAGAATTTTGAAAGATCCAGTGAGATGATGTATGTGAACATGCCTTGTACGTTGCAGGATTCTAAAGCAGTATAGAATACTCCCATCATTAACATCTTGCCGGTGAAGACTCCTTCCTAGTCTGCAGTCAGGCCATATGTCAGGCTGTAAAGAAAGGTAGACACTAGTTAGAGAGTGATGCAGGAAGCTTGTACATAAATTTGTCTTATAGTCCGCTGATTAACTGTTCCCCAACTCCTCTGTACTATGCAGGCCTGAGTCTTCCAGAAAGTAGTTTAGCAAGTACAACGTTTGTTAAAAGGCTGAAAATGTATATATGGTTGATTCTGTAACATAAAGCTCAATGTTAAGTAACTACTAGTCTTACTGCTAAACATTTGAGCTGGATTTCCTTACTTCTTAGCTATTGCATTGATCTGTGTGCCCAAAGAAAAGGGCCATATCATAATCTGCTGATATTAATATATAGTTGACTTAATTTTTAGAATATTCTTAACATGCATATTATTAATTTAATAATTTCTTGTCTCACCATGTTTAACATGAATTTTCTTTGTATACAGTGGCACTGGAATTGCTTTATATTAATTTCACAATAACTTATTGTGTAGATACTGTATATAAAGTAAAAAGTAAGCTATGATTCATGCCGATAGAAAACCAACACAAAAGTGAGCTTACAGTGAGAATAAACTGTTCGTGAAGACTTTACCTGAACTCTTTTTCACTATTTATATCATTTTATCTTCATTTTAATCTAGCGATAACTGGTTTTATGAAATAGGAAATGATCTTAGAGTTCTTTTACTTATCAAAATTATAATAGGTATTTTGTGAACTGATAATTAAAATTTATCCTTACGTGTGTTTCTTAACAATAATAATCTTTTAATGTTATGATGAGTTCAAGTTTATAATTATGAATGAATTTCCAAAGTCTGAAATGATATTTAAATATTCTTTTAGGTTATTCCAAAATTTATATCTTTACTACAGCACAACAGGAAATGGTATGTTATTTACCTTTATATGCATGTTTTTCTGGTATGTTAGAGTATTTAGTGTCAGTCTTTCTTGAAAATCATAAAGCGGTAGAGTTGGAGGCCTTAGAGTTTAGTGTCACAACAAATTTAACAATGCCTTCTACAACTAGTAGTAATAGTTTTTAAAATAATTATAATGGTTAATTCATCTTTATAATTTGGTTACTAAAATAATTTTAATCCTTAAATAATCTACCTTAAAAGTTTGAGTTATGGCATTAAACAATTTGTCATCTATCTTTATGTAATTTTATTTTTTTCAAAAGATGTATTTAATTCCTAGAACTATAGATAGTCTTCAAAATGAACTTAAGGTATAGAATTGATGAATAACTATTTCTGCAGGGGTCACTTAGGTGTTTGCCACTTTCCTAATGAGTACCCACAGACGATTTGGAGATGTGTTAAGAATCATGGATAAAATTTAGAAGTCATGAAAATTTGTATTTTCAGTAAGAGATATCTAGGATCTTTATGGGAATTGGCTTCTCTGAAATTGTACTGTCATTGCATTACCCGGATTTGGGAGAGCTTACTTTTTTACACTTTATGATTCTCTTTTTCATTTCATCTTTTTAGCTGCATTCATGGGACAGGGCTTCAAACAAGAAATTTCCTTTATGCTACTGATGTAGTAGAAGCATTTCTCACTGTCCTCAAGAAGGGAAAACCAGGTGAAATTTATAACATTGGAACCAATTTTGAAATGTCAGTTCTCCAGCTTGCCAAAGAACTAATACAGCTGGTATGTATATATTATAAAAGGGTAATATTTTCAAAAGTCACCAAATTAGTGACAATAATCACAAATTTTGTCAAAATCAGCAATTTACCATTTACTCACTGGAAAAGTGAACAGGTAAGAGAAAGAACTTCATAATTATGTGCTGAGATGTGTCATTTTTGGAAAGTGTATCACTTATTCAATCACAGCTTTCCAGGAAAAAAAATTCCACTATATTAAATGTACATATGCATTATAAGACATAATCAAGTTCAAGAAATCAAATGTTAAATTGTGTGCCCTAGAATCAAGAAACAACGATATATAAATAATAGTTCTGTATGTATTAGTGAGCATCAATTATAAATCTCAAGATGCAGTAGAAAGAGTGACTGAGCAAATGGAAAAGCGTGTTTTCCTTTGCACTACTCACAGAACATTTCTATACTCCAAATGTGTGGGTTTTCCACACCCAGCAATTCTCAGACACCAGCTTAGTAGGGTCCTACAGTTTAACTCAATTCTGACATTATCTACCTGTAGATGGTGTCAGATCCCATAGGTTAAGGGTTCAGTCCCACAAGACTGCCCTCACTTTACACGTCAGTTCCGAGACCTGACTCACCTGTGCTTCTGATCAGCCAGGTATAAGTCTGAGATAATCTGTTAGAGGAAGTCACACGAACTCAGGAAAAGAGTTTGCCCACTGGATTACCGGTTTATTACAAAGAATAGAGGAGATCCTTAGGGCACGTGAAGAAACACAAGCTGGAATTGAGATTGTGGGGAGAAATATCAATAACCTCAGATATGCAGATGATACCACCCTTATGGCAGAAAGTGAAGAGGAACTAAAAAGCCTCTTGATGAAAGTGAAAGTGGAGAGTGAAAAAGTTGGCTTAAAGCCCAACATTCAGAAAACGAAGATCATGGCATCCGGTCCCATCTCTTCATGGGAAGTGGATGGGGAAACAGTGGAAGCAGTGTCAGACTTTATTTTTCTGGGCTCCAAGATCACTGCAGATGGTGACTGCAGCCATGAAATTAAAAGACGCTTACTCCTTGGAAGGAAAGTTATGACCAACCTAGATAGCATATTCAAAAGCAGAGACATTACTTTGCCAACAAAGGTTCATCTAGTCAAGGCTATGGTTTTTCCAGTGGTCATGTATGGATGTGAGAGTTGGACTGTGAAGAAGGCTGAGCACCGAAGAATTGATGCTTTTGAACTGTGGTGTTGGAGAAGACTCTTGAGAGTCCCTTGGACTGCAAGGAGATCCAACCAGTCCATTCTGAAGGAGATCAGCCCTGGGATTTCTTTGGAAGGAATGATGCTAAAGCTGAAACTCCAGTACTTTGGCCACCTCATGTGAAGAGTTGACTCATTGGAAAAGACTCTGATGCTGGGAGAGATTGGGGGCAGGAGGAGAAGGGAACGACAGAGGATGAGATGGCTGGATGGCATCACTGACTCGATGGACGTGAGTCTGAGTGAACTCCGGGAGTTGGTGATGGACAGGGAGGTCTGGCGTGCTGCGATTCATGGGGTCGCAAAGAGTCAGACACGACTGAGCGACTGATCTGATCTGATAGGGCACACGATACGAGGGAAAGGAGATGGAGCTTCCTACCCTTTCCGTGTGTGCCACCCTCCCAGCACCTGGAAGCTTTCCTCTTGGGGTCTTTATGGAGGCTTCATTAAGTAGGCATGATGGATTAAATCATGGCCACTGATGATTAGTTCAACTTCTAGTCTCCTCTCCTTCCCGGAGGTGGGAGCAGGGAGGCTGAGTTCCATCCTCTAATTGCTGGGTTGGTTCCCTTGGCAACCAGTCTTCATTCTTAGGGGCTTTCCAAAAATCACTCATTAACATAAACTGGATGTAGTTGAAAGGGACTTGTTATAAATAGCAAACAACACCTTTATCTTTCATCACTTAGGTATTTTTAGGAGCTCTGTGCCAGGAACAGGGATGAACATCAAATAGACGTTTCTGATTTTAAATCATAATATCACACTCAGTAATAATCAAAAGCCAAAAAATTCATTTTTTCCTGTAGTTTTTATAAAGTGTAATCTTTCTGAGCTTCAGCTAGAATTTAGATTATAAAGTATAGAAAGTGTTAATAAAAATGTTATTCACCTTAGCTGCCTTCCCCACTTGGAGGAGGCTGTTTTTCTTGTAGTTTGAATCAGTTGAATACCATTTTTATTCACTGATCTCATTTTATAATTTGACTTAAACGTCTTCTCCTTTTTGACAGATCAAAGAGACCAATTCAGAGTCTGAAATGGAAAACTGGGTTGATTATGTTGATGATAGGTGAGTAACAAGTTAAAAAATTTGGGGAAAGTTTTCAAGTCTTAGGTACTTATAAGATTATAAATGTATGTCCTTACCCAGAAAAGTTTTCCTCTTCAGTTTTCTGCTAAAATATTTTTTCCTAACTATAAATGTAATAAGAATAAAGTATAACGTTATTACTGGTATGACTTAAAGTTTATTGACCCTTTCCAACTCTGAGATTTCTTTGAATGTGACATAGGGATAATAACATCTTGCTATGTCAGTATTTTAAAATATAATTTCTAATGTCTATAAACTACCAGACCCAGGACATGTAACATAAAGAGTCCTAACAAGTTTATATGTGGTTGAAATAAGTAAAGGATAAGCCACAGAGGGTTAGGCATCTGAATTATAGATGGTTTTTAACATATACTTTATTTTATAAATTTTCTATAATGGGGTCATCAGGGGAAAATTTTTGAGAAAAAAATTTGAATTATGGACTCATTTCTCTTAAGTATTTAGATTTGTAAATATATATCCACAGTGTCATTTTAAATCTGTTTTGTTTTCTAAGACCTACCAATGACATGAGATATCCAATGAAGTCAGAAAAAATACATGGCTTGGGATGGAGACCTAAAGTACCTTGGAAAGAAGGAATAAAAAAAACAAGTATGTTATAAATTGATCCTTTGAGGGTAGGAGGAGATTCAGAAAAATTTTAAGGCACAATAATTTGTTTTTTAGGACACTACAAATTTGGCAGAATGTTATGGTAAATCACTTTCGCTTTTCAAATTTTTGCATTTAATGTATTTCTAACATTAGTAATTAAGTGTCTTGAACTTCACAGACTAACTTCTGATCAGGCTTCTTCTTATTAGCATTTGTCAGATACCTATTTCATTGATTCTCAGATGCACATTTTTCACTTTTTTCACCTCCTTCAGAGGTATGTGTTTTACAGTCACTAGTGTCTGATAACGGAGAAGGCAATGGCACCCCACTCCAGTACTCTTGCCTGGAAAATCCGATGGATGGAGGAGCCTGGTGGGCTGCAGTCCATGGGGTCGCTAAGAGTCAGACACAACTGAGCGACTTCACTTTCACTTTTCAGTTTCATGCATTGGAGAAGGAAATGGCAACCCACTCCAGTGTTCTTGCCTGGAGAACCCCAGGGACGGGGGAGCCTGGTGGGCTGCCGTCTATGGGTCGCACAGAGTTGGACACGACTGACGTGACTTAGCAGCAGCAGCAGCAGCAGTGTCTGATAATTCTTGTTTCAACTTTTTTTCTTTCTTACTAATCTGTAAAGTAATGGTTCATCTTAAGATCAGGCATCTGAGATTTGGTAAAATAGAGACAGTTGCAGTCTTTGAGTCTCTTGAGTCTTTTTATACTGAAACAAACAAATAGGAAACAAATTTAATGTGTGCAGCAGAAATATATTAAAATAAGTCTATATAAAATCTGTGTATATGTATGTATATCTGTTAAATTCTGTTTAGAAATGAACTCATGAAAAAAGATACCCAAGTGTAGGAAAAAAGTCTTGGTTCAGAACTGGACATAGAAAATACTTATATTGAGTTCTAAAAAGCAAATTCAAAGATAATTTATCATTTTTTTTCAACTGAAAAACTTTATTAATAAAGTTATAGATAGCAGCATAAAGTAATTTTGCATATTAACAGAAGGAAGTTCATGTCATCTCACTATGCCTATCATGCAATATTGTGACATTTATATACATGAACAAAACACTACACTTTTTTCCTGTGACTTTAAAACCAGCACAAGTGACTTAGCTACCTTTTCCCCTGAATTGTCTAAATTCAGAATGTTTTAACCAGCAAATTCAGCATTGAAGGACTTTTGAAGTTAAAGAGAAAAAGAAATGTTGATTCTTTTTTTTTTCTTTTATTTAAACTTTTTATTTTGTATGGTACAGCCAATTGACCATGTTGTGAAAGTTTCAGGTGAACAGCGAAGGGACTCAGCCATACATATTCATGTATCCATTCTCCCCCCAAAATTGTTGATTCTTAAATCTAAGTTTCCAGGTGATGAAACATCTCCTGATTAACATCATTGGTTCAAAATCGAATTGTTTTCATCATTAGGCAATCTTTGCCTACACATTAGCTGATGGGCAAGACTTTTCTTATTTAGTAGGAACTCAGTAAATATGGTTAACTGATGTTTAGTTTTTTTTATTTGTTTTGTCTTTTGTCTTATCAGTTGAGTGGTACAGAGAGAATTTTCACAACTGGAAGAATGCAGAAAAAGCATTAGAACCCTTTCCGGTACAACCACCATTTGTATAGCCGGGACAGTTTTCAGAGAAAGAAGGAAATTATCCTACCTACCTCGACAAGTAATATGAAATCAAGTGACCAAATGAAGCATCTTCTTTTTCATTTGGAATTAGATTATGACTTTGTGTATAAAATTCAAATGTAAAATGCCTCAATCTTGAGAAGAGGTTCAGTATCAGCATAGGATTTAAATAATCATAATTCTCTCAGAAACATTTTATCCTGAAAATTAGGAACCAGTATGCATAGAAAGACTCCTTGGTAGATGTGGGTCGGGAAGGATGAATTTCCTGTTTCTGAGAACAAGGACAGGTAGCTCTGGGCAGATGACAGGCTTTGCTGACATTGAACTCTCCAGCTTTTCTCACTGCCTAGAAAGTCTCTAAAGTCTTTTAGGCAATATAGGATGAACCTTATGCCCTAATTTATCTTTTTAAGGTCAGATGTTGTGCTACAATTGCTTTAAAAATGGAACAAATGGAAGCATATCTAGCACTTTTTAACTTTTGATAATTTTTATAAAATTAAGTTATAAAAGAGGTAGTTTTTATAGTTTCAAAATCGATCATGGAATTATATAAGTCATCTTGTATCAGAGAAATTTTACCATGTATTAACTGTTTAAAATGATTTTATTTATAAAATTATCAATATTTTCATGTATTTAATGTATCATGTGGCTTTTTTAAAAGTATGTCTTCGTTTTGCTGTACAGAATTTTTAAAAGTACTTGATTATCATATATTTTTAATTCCTCTCTCCCCTAAAGTCTTTAAGATGATTGGAAAAGGTAACTGATTGGATATCACACCGAGAAAAGGAAGAGTCAAAGGCTATGCCCAACTTTCTGGCTTCAGTGTATGAGTGGTGGCTTGTTTCCTCTGTGGAGTGAAAGTGAGGTTATTAACTCAGAAGTGGTCGAGGATGGGTAATAGGAGTGTAGAACATGAAGCTGGGGAAAAGAGTAGTAAGCAGATCCAAAATTAGTTAGGGGACTTGCCAAACAGCTCCCCTCGTGGCTCAGCAAGTAAAGAATCCACCTGCAATGAGGGAAACCTGGGTTCAATCCCTGGGTTGGGAAGATCCCCTGGAGAAGGAAAAGGCTACCCACTCCAGTATTCTGACCTGGAGAATTACATGGACTAAACCCATGGGGTCGCAAAGAGTCAGACACAACTGAGTGACTTTCACTTTCACTTTTCACTTTCACTTGCCAAACAAGAATGAAACATGACCTGAAGTTAAAACACTGTCATTTCAGAATTCTTAGAGCTGTAAGAATAGACTGAGCCAGAGTTGGGCATAGTATGAGGCACAAGGACCAGAGAGTTGAGTGACAACAACCGACATGATGGTCCTCTGGTCTTAGTTGTGTAGGGAAGGAGTGCTTCTTGGAGCTCTGGAGAAAATGGAGTTGGGGTAAGAGCTCAGGGAAGTGGCTGTAGGAAGTTCCAGGCAGAAAATGGAACAAATTGAGAGCAAATTGTCTTCGATGGAGTTTGGTCATTAAGGGTGGATGACAAAATAAAAACACTTATTCTGTGTCCTTTGTTCTTGCACGTATGTTTCTGATCTTTTCGTTCAGTGAAAATACCCTGTATGATGGTATGATGTCCATATGTCAATTTATATCTATCCAAGGGCTTCCCTTGTAGCTCAGTTGGTAAAGAATCTGCCTGCCATGCAGGAGACCTGGGTTCGATCCCTGGGTTGGGAAGATCCCCTGGAGAAGGGAAAGGCTACCTGCTCCAGTATTCTGGCCAGGAGAATTCCATGGACTGTATAGTCCCTGGCGTCACAGAGAGCTGGACTCGACAGATCGACTTTCACTTTCAAAGCCAGAGAATGTGTAAGAGCCAGAGTGAACCTTAAGATAAACTATTTGGATTCATCCTTGGTTAAAAAAAAATAGAAGCACCATTCTGATGAATCATGTTGATAATAAGGGAGCTATACATATGTAGGCTCAGGGAGTATATGAGAAATCTTTATTCCTCCCTTTCAGTTTTGTGGTAAACCAAAAACTGCTCTAAAAAATCATCTTAAAAAAAAACAACTTCGGGACTTCTCTGGTGGTCCGATGGTTACGAATCTGCCTGCCAATGCAGGAGGCCTGGGTTCAATCCCTGATCAGGGAAGATCCCACATGCCACGGGGCCACCAAGCACGTGTACCACGACTACTGAAGCCCCCGTGCCCTACAGCCTGTGCTCTGCAACAAGAGAAGCCACCACAATAGAAGCCTGTGCACTGCAACGAAGAGCCAGCAGCAACCTAAATAGGTAAAATATTTAAAAACAAACAAAAAAGAACAACTTTAGAAAAGAATCAACATGAAAACTTTTTGTCTCCAAGAGCCCTTTAAAATCTGCCTCCCTTTTCCCCTTGCTGTGTATTCAACTTACTGCTGACTTTCATTTTGCCTCCATGGCAGGAATTCTCCTTTGGGTCATCAGCCTCAAAAATCTTGCTGAAAGGGGCTTCCCTGGTGGTCAACTGGTCAAGACTGCACTTCCAATAATGAAGGGGGCACAGGTCCAATCCCTGGGTGAGGAACTAAGGTCCCAGATGCCATGAATGTAGCCAGTAAACTGAGAAATACTTTTAAAAATCTGGGAAATAGCATCTACTCTCACTGCTTTAATTACTATCTTTTTTTTTTTTCCAGTTCCTTATCCCTACCCAAGATCTCTTCTGAGCTTCTGATCTCCAGTCACCTACAGCCAGACATCCTGGAATGTGAAATCAAGTGGGCCTTAGGAAGCAACACTATGAGCAAAGCTAGTGGAGGTGATGGGATTCCAGTTGAGCTATTTCAAATCCTAAAAGATGATGCTGTGAAAGTGCTGCACTCAATATGCCAGCAAATTTGGAAAACTCAGCAGTGGCCACAGGACTGGAAAAGGTCAGTTTTCATTCCAAGCCCAAAGAAAGGCAATGCCAAAGAATGCTCAAACTACCGCACAATTGCACTTATCTCACACGCTAGTAAAGTAATGCTCAAAATTCTCCAAGCCAGGCTTCACTGTGAACCATGAACTTCCAAATGTTCAAGTTGGTTTTAGAAAAGGCAGAGGAACCAGAGATCAAATGGCCAACATCCGCTGGATCATGGAAAAAGCAAGAGAGTTCCAGAAAAACATCTATTTCTGCTTTATTGACTATGCCAAAGCCTTTGACTGTGTGGATCACAGTACACTGTGGAAAATTCTGAAAGAAATGGAAATACCAGACCACCTGACCTGCCTCTTAAGAAATTTGTATGCAGGTCAGGAAGCAACAGTTAGAACTGGACATGGAACAACAGACTGGTTCTAAATAGGAAAAGGAGTACGTCAAGGCTGTATATTGTCACCCTGCTTATTTAACTTAAATGAGGAATACATCATGAGAAACGCTGGGCTGGAAGAAGCACAAGCTGGAATCAAGATTGCTGGGAGAAATATCAATAACCTCAGATATGCAGATGACACCACCCTTATGGCAGAAAGTGAAGAAGAACTAAAGAGCCTCTTGATGAAAGTGAAAGAGGAGAGTGAAAAAGTTGGCTTAAAGCTCAACATTCAGAAAACTAAGATCATGGCATCCGGTCCCATCACTTCATGGCAAATAGTTGGGGAAACAGTGTCAGACTTTATTTTTGGGGGTCCAAAATCACTGCAGATGGTGACTGCAGCCATGAAATTAAAAGACACTTACTCCTTGGAAGGAAAGTTATGACCAACCTACACAGCATGTTAAAAAGCAGAGACAAAAAAAAAAAAGCAGAGACGTTACTTTGCCAACAAATGTCCGTCTAGTCAAGGCTATGGTTTTTCCAGTAGTCATGTATGGATGTGAGAGTTGGACTATAAAGAAAGCAGAGCACCGAAGAATTGATACTTTTGAACTGTGGTGTTGGAGAAGACTCTTGAGAGTCCCTTGGACTGCAAGGAGATCCAACCAGTCCATCCTCAAGGAAATCAGTCCTGAATATTCATTGGACGGACTGATGTTGAAGCTGAAGCTCCAATACTTTGGGCAGCTGATGCGAAAAGCCAACACATTTGAAAAGACTCTGATGCTGGAAAAGATTGAAGGCAGGGATGACAGAGGATGAGAGGGTTGGATGGCATCACCGACTCAATGGATATGAGTTTGGGTAAACTCTGGGAGTTGGTGATGGCCAGGGAGGCCTGGCATGCTGCAGTCCATGAGGTTACAAAGAGTTGGACGTGACTGAGTCACTGAACTGAACTGATCTCCAGTTTGAAATAAATTTGACTAAGGGCTCAAAAACTTAAACATAGAATTATCATATGATCCAACAATTTAGGTATATTTCCCAAAGAATTGAAAACAGGATCTCAAACAGGTGCTTGTATACCAATGTTCTAAAGAACATTCCAGAAGCTGGAACCTACCCAAATATACATCTACAAATGAATGAAAAGATGTGGTCAATACAAACAATGGAATGGTATGATTCCACTTAATTGAAGTACCTAAAGTAGGCAAATTCATAGACATAGAAAGTAGAGCAGAGATTGAGCAGAGGCTGAGAGAAGAGGGGAATAATTGCTTAATGGGTGCGGAGTTACTATTTGGTATGATGAAAAAGTTCTGAATGTGGATGATGGTTGCATCCTGAATGTACTTAATGCCACTGAATTGTACACTTAACAATAATTAACATAGTAAATCTTTTGCTATGTAAATTTTAGCACAATAATAAAAATCTTTTTAATATGTACCCAGACCAACAGCATTTTTATCTGTTGTTAGACCTGCAAATTCCTGGGCTCCATCCCAAACTTACAGAATCTGAAACTGGGGATGGGGCCCAGTGATTCTGATCACTAATGTTTCAGAACCTCTGCTCTATGATTTGAGACAACTGGGAGAGGAGGCCAGACAGCAACATGATTGGGCCGTGGAGGGGCTTGTCTGCCATGAAAAAAGTGCTTTTACCTCATTTTTCCGGGTTTCCCTGGTGGCTCAGCAGTGAAGGATCTGCCTGCAATGCAGGAGGCCTCTCAGGACATGGAGGTTCAATCCCTGGAAAGGCAGATTCCCTGGAGAAGGAAATGGCAACTCATTCCAGTATTCTTGCCTGGACAATTCTATGGACAGAGGAGCCTCATGGGCTACATTCTATGGGATCGCAAAGAATCAGATATGACTGAGTACTCACTCATACCTCATTATTCCAGCACCAGCAGAGAGTTAATTCAGGATTTTAAGGAAGAAATCAACATCATTGGATTTGTGAGATTTATCTAATTCTTAATTTCAAACTAACGTGCTCGTTGCAGAACACTCGGAAAACTAAATCAATAAAAAACACAAACCACTCAGGGTCTACCACTGGACAAAGACTCTGGCTAATATTCAGATGTATGTTCTCTATTTCATTTCTTGGAACGTATATACACATTTTAAAAGACCAAAATGGGATTCGAATGAACTTACTGTTTAGGAGCCTGCTTTTTTTTTTCATTAAGCAATGTATCATGAACATTTTTACATATTATGAGATCTTTTGCCATTTTTATTGACTGAAAAATTACTTTTTTGATAGCTCATTCTGGCAACAGGATGAAAGATGAATTTAAAGGAAAGCAAGATTGAGCTCCTGCAGGGATCCAAGTTATGAAGCCGTGGCAGTAAATCAGGCCGGTGATGATAAGGCCTGAAGCACCGCACCCCAAACACTTGCACTGGTGACAGCAGTGAGAACTCTTTAGATTAAAAAACTCATTGATTGATTATATGTGGGAGGTGCACTTTCTTAGGTGGTATTTTAAGGTTTTGAATGTTGAATTGGAAAGAGTGGAGAATGGTAAATTCTATTTCACAGATGGTGAGCTTTAGGGAAGCCAAGGTGACTCAGAGGTAAAGAATCCCCCTGCAATGAAGGAGATGAAAGAGACATGGGTTTGATCCCTGGGTCGGGTAGATCCCCTGCAGGAGGAAATGGCTGCCCACTCTAGTATTCTTGACTGAAGAATCTCATGGACAGAGGAGCCTGTCAGGCTACAGTCCATGGGGTTGCAAGAGAGTCGGACATGACTGAGCACATGTGCATGAGTTTTAGGGATCTGTGGGATATCCAAGGACACGGACTCCAGCCCTCCAGGCTCCTCTGTCCGTGGAATTCTCCAGGCAAGAATATAGGAGTGGATAGCCACTCCCTTCTCCAGGGGATCTTCCTCACCCAGGGATCAAACCCAGGTCTCCTGCATGGCAGGCAGATTCTTTATGGCCTGAGCCACCTTGAGTTGGGGATATCTAGCAAACAGTCAAACATGAACCTGATGTTCGAACTGGTGGGCAGGGTTTGAGATCTACAGAAACGTATTTAGGAGTTACATGGTAAATCTCCACAAGGAGAATATACAAAATAACAAAGTTGATGGGTGATTCACAGACAAGCCATAAGAAATACCAAGGTTTTAACTGCAGGCAGGAAAGCCAGGGAGATTAAGAAGGAGTGGTTAAAAAAAAATAAAAATGAAAAGTGGAAGAGAACAAGAGGAAATTATACCACAGACACCAAGGGGACAGATATATAATAACAAGCAGGTGGCAAGTTGAAGTTCAGTAAAGCAAAGACTTAAAAAGGGCCCACTGGCTTCAGCCTTGTACAGGCAAATTTTCTAGTCATTTTAGTGGAGTGTGGGGTTGAGGGAGAATGAGAGCATGAGGATAATAAAGACTTGAGTAGTTATTAAGTTTGGAGAAATAGAGAAATGGAATTCCAGACCAGTTTTCCAAGGAGCTGAGTAAAGGTAGGTTAGGGCCAACCCTAAGGACCATCTGGGGCCCTGGTATCTCAGATAATAAAGAGTCTGCCTGCAATGCAGGAGACCTGGGTTCAATCCCTGGATCAGGAAGACTCCCCTGGAGAAGGAAATAGCTACCTACTCCAGTATTCTTGCCTAGAAAAATCCAATGGACAGAGGAGCCTGGCAGGCTACAGTCCATGGGGTCCCAAAGAGTTGGATATGACTGAGTGACTTTCACATACTTGCGTAAGGATGACCCAGGTCCAGGAAGCCTTAAATGGTAAAATAAGGAATATATTTGAAAAAATAAATAAATATATCTGGTCTTTGTCCCAGGCTCCTGGCAGGCTCCAAAAACCCTTGGTATTTCTTGAATGACAGGAGTGTCTTTGTTTTTCTTAAGGAGCTTTTGATCAACTTTTGATCATAGTTGTTTATGCTACTTGAGTGACTTAGGGTGGCGCTTTTAGTCCAGGGATGGGGCAGGTCCCTAGAAAGGCCGCATGATTAGAGACTGGGATCTTTCAGCCCTGCCCACTGACCTACTGGAAAAGAGGATATCAATCAAACCAGTCCCTGATGCAGAAAATATGTTTGGGTTCCCTGTTGCCCAATGCATGAATCTCCAAAGAGTGGCCCATCCCCAGGCTGCCTCCTGCCTTTCAGGTCCATCCACAGCTGCCCTCACACTTGGCCATGCTGGTCTCCTTTGGATGCAAGGCCCTTTCAGGCCCTGTGCCTTAGCATAGTTGTCCATGCTGCCAGAATGCAACCGCCTCTCCATCTGAAGAACATCTGGTCAACCCTGAAAAACCTTATTTAAATGTCAGCCACTCACCAAAGTTGGCCTCACCTGCAGAGGGTGAGGTTCTGTCCTCTGTATTACCATCACATATTACTTGGTTGATACATCTGTTTATAGGTTTGTGTTCGTGTGCCCCGCTAGATCTGTGGTTCCTGGTGGTGCAATTGTTTCTGTATTCCATGACCTGGACATGCAGCATCTCTATTCAATTGTGGGCGTTTTAAAGGAGCAGGCTCTTCATCGCTGTCTCTGTCTTTCTTGGACTCTATCTGCCTCTCTCTCCACACACACATCCCCACTCCACTCAGAACCCCTTGCTTTTTCACATGCCACTTACCACCTAAAGCTCACATTTTCCTTGAAACCTCACACTTTAAGTGGTAAGCCAGTTTTGCGTCTTGCAGCTGCTACAGATTTCACTTATGCTTTGTTGTTGTCTAGAAGGACTGCTCTTTAATCCTCACTTTGCTCCTTCACTGTAGAAACTTACGTCTTTGACTAATTCTTCTTTGATCTCTTAGCTTTACTAGCCAGTCTTGCTAATATTGTTGTGTTTATAACCAAACTCATTATGTTTAAATTGACACACTCCTAAAAAGACGAGTTTTACCCAAGGGCAGAAAATATTCTACTTTACCAGTGGAATCCTTCTATCCCACATGCAGAAAGTAGGAAAGTTCCTTTTCATCATCTTGACTTAATTAGGTCAAGTTTGAGGTGCAAAGGAAGCAATTCTTGACTCCAAACTGATGGAAAACCCTCCAATCAAAAGTCTGATAACAACAGTTCTGGGACTGTGCTTCCACTGCAAGGGTCATGGGTTCCACCCCTGGTCAGGGAGCTAAAATACCATATGCCAAGTGGCAGCCAAAAAAAAAAAAAAGTCTAATGACAGTTCTATATTTTGCTTGGCCCCTCATCTACTGACTTGGAATGAAAACACTACTCCCTTTCTAGCAACAGTTGTGAGGATTAGCTGCTATAGGGGTAGAACAGAAGGGAAAGCACACTTTCAGGGTAAAATGCTGACTAGAATATACAGATAAAAGAAATTTTTTAAAATAAGAGAGGCCAAATAAGCCTCTTGAGAAGCATCTTCCTATTTCTAGCAAATTTTTAAACTTTGATTAATGGCTCTGGAGCTCAGCCCTTCACATATTTTTCAACAGAATAAACCTAAGTGAAGCAATTTTTCTTTGTCCAGAAAAAAGCTTCCAAAGTAAAATTATGTTAGCTATTTGAGTGTTACATATCAAGCGAAAATTCTATGTACTACTGTTTAGAAACTACACATTTCCCTTTACCTAATCAGCTATTCTGCAGGTTTTCCTTTTGCCCTCCTAACTTTATAAGTAAGTGTGCTACCTTAGACTTACTCTACAAATATTTCAGCTATCAAAAAAAAAAAAAAAGAAGAATATACTACATAGCTAAAATTAAATCAGTTTAAAATTCTTAGGAGCTGAAATTGTGGTTGCGGAAGTTAATGGACTAATCAAACCATAGTTTTAGATGATGTTTCTGCAATATTCTAATTACTGCAATCTGATTTTCCTTAGTAATTATGAAGGTCAAAACTGAAAGCCTGATTCAAAAAGGAAATTAAAAGTTAAGAATAAAAGACAAGGAAGACATTTTAATCCCCAACATATGTCATGATAAATTATTAAGTTGACCTTGTAAAGTTAAAGATTTTGCTGTAAATCACATTGGAGTTGACTACAAGGTATGCAACTGTTTTCCAAGTCTTGAAACAGCATAATTTCACTTAACTGTGCTATTTTTCTTTTTCCAGAAAGGAGATTCACTATACATTCAATAAACAAAATCACTTCTACACATGTTTTGATTTTTACAGCTTTGTAAGGCTTTCATTGGAGAAGGCAATGGCAACCCACTCCAGTACTCTTGCCTGGAAAATCCCATGGATGGCAGAGCCTGGTGGGCTGCTGTCTACGGGGTCACAGAGATTTGGACACAACTGAAGTGACTTAGCAGCAGCAGCAGCGAGGCTTTTATGTGTGTAAAAGCAGAAGTGGGGGGGAAATATTCTTTGTAAGACCATATGTCCCAATTTGGTGACCCTAAAAATATGTTCCAGAAATATATAGGACAAGCACCAGCACTAGATGGACTAAGGGGCTACTTAGACTAATCATGGATTTTGGAAAGGGCTTCTCTGTTCTCACAAAATAGATTTTTAGCTATATTCTGATGCCTAAGATTCCATTAATAGGTTCTTACATCTTTAGTAAAAAATAGCATTAGAATTTGGAAATTTCTAGGATCTGTAAGACTAATATTTATCTTTTTCAAAATTTCACTATGAAAAATGTAAAACATACAGAAAAATTGAGAGATAAATTTCTCCACTTAGAATTCAACAATCATTAACATTTTGCCATTTGATTTTATCTATATATGTGTATTTTTGAGACATAAAAGTAAGGTATAGACATTGGTGATATTTAAACCCTAAATACCTCAGCATAAATCTCCTAAAACCATAGCACTCTCCTGCATAATGACAATACCATTTTTTTAACCACTCTTTTCTTTTTAAAATATTTATTTATTTATTTGGCTTTAGTTGTGGCACATTGTATCTTTACTTGTGGCATGTGGGATCTAGTTCCCTGACCAGGGATCAAACCCCAGGCATCCTGTGCTGGGCACGCAGAGTCTTAGCCGTTGGACCACCAGGGAAGTCCCTCTGATCACTTTTTTTAGTTACTCATCACTGGGGGCTTCCATGAGTATGTGCAATGCACAGGTTAAGAAACAAAATGTTTTTCTCTTGTTAATATACCTTTTGTCAGAAACATTTACAGGACTCCATCTAGGAAACCTAAAATGAGTAGAAAGAAAACATTTTTTTTCCTCTCTATCCCCCAAATTCTCTTTATTTATGTATATATTCTGTTCCAGGCTCCAAAAAAAGTCCACACATTACTGTGGGTTATGTCCTTTTATTAATAATCTCATATAGAACTCTATCCCCATCTTTTTGATGTTTTGTTTTTTCATAACGCTGGTATCTTGAAGACAGCAAACCAGAAGTCTTAGAGAATGTCTTATTCTCTGGATTTGTCTAGTTTTTTTTTTCATGTGTCATCTTACTTATTTCTCCATTTTCTGAATTTCTTATAAACTGAAAGTTAGGTCTACCTAGAGACCTGAGTAGTTTCGGGTCAAACATTTCTCGGCAAGAAGCCTTCATAGGCCATCCATGGGATCGCAAAGCATCGGACATGACTGAGTGACTGAACTGAACTGAACTTCATAGGTGATGCCTAGGCACGATTATATTGCAGGATTAGGAAGCCCATAACAATGGGCTGAAGGACTTCCATTTACACTGAGGTATAAACGATTCCTAGCAAGTCCTTTTCTGAGTCCAGAGTTTCATCAGAGCACTGTGAATCGAAAGCAATTAGGCCTCAAGATTCTCAGAGCAACATCAGCATAAACTTTGCTCCTGGGCTTGGGGAAATGAGCCAGGTTCATGTAAACAGCAAGATTCCTCGCTAAGGTCAAGAAGACCGCTCGCCTCAAAACCTAATGCCCCCAATGTGCATGTGGACTATAGATTTAAATCCACTGCTATATTTCAGTAAAGCTGGTCTAATACAGGGACAGACATTGTGCAGTGTGATCACCCTGGCCTGGGGCTCAGAACTGAGTTCTGGTCCCAGCTCTGTCACCAAAGGACTGTATGACTCACGGAATCATTAACCTCTGGGGCTTTTATTGACTCACTCACAAAGCAGAGGCCACTGTCCCAGCTGATCAATGTGAGATCACCTGTAAATATTACACAAGCACCGGTGTGATTGCATGTCTCTCACATGTGATTGTATTTACGTCTCACGGAGACAGGAAAAAATACTTTGATTTTACGCCTCCCATTCCTTATGGGGCAGCAGGGAAGCCTCAGTCATTCCCAAGTTGAAGCATTCTCCTTTTTCCAACCACCCAATCATCAAGAGGGCAATAAATTAACCGTCTGAACACTTCCATCTGTGATGTGATGATGGCTTCCTTCCTGTCCCTCGAGGAAGCTCTGGACACCCAACCATCTATGGGAAAATGCGTGGAGCTGCAGCCCTTTCTGAACCCTATGCAGCCTTTGGTGGCTGGAGAAAACTGAGTGTAATGTTTCCCAACTGCTAATGAAGGGAAGGTGCTGGATAGCTGAGTGGGAGAGTCTGGGATCAGGGCTCTGCTTACTGTCCCTGTAACCTGAAAAAAGTGAAAATGTTAGTCGCTCAGTTGTGTCTTACTCTTCGAGATTCCGTGGACTGCGGCCCTCCAGGCTCCTCTGTACATGGGACTCTCCAGGCAAGAATACTGGAGTGAGTAGCCATTCCCTTCTCCAGGGGATCTTCCTGCCCCAGGGATCCCTGGTCTCTTGCATTGCAGGCAGATCTTTACCTTCTGAATAACCTAGGAGCGCCCTGGACACCTGCCCTGACAACTCCCTCTGCAGGACAGAGGAGACCACGTTGCAGGAGGCTTCTGCCTCCCACTGCAGATCCTGAGCACAGCAAGCAGCAAAGCTAGCTCTGCAGTCCGTCTCACCCCATCCCTCCAAGCAAAAATGTCCTCCAGAGGAACTCTGGCCTGTGTGTGCAAGGGGGACAGGGAGGAAGGGTAGAGAAGCACTGACTTGTCACCAAGAGTCCCAAGGAAAAGTGAGGTGGGTCAGGAAGTGGCCAGTGGAGGGACACAGAGTTGAGGGTGTAAGGATGCAACAGACAGAGCTAGAGTGGTGGATGAAAGCAGAGGGGAGAGTCAAGAGTGCTGGGCACCTGGGAGGCTGGAGAAGCATCAGGACCAAATAGCACAGGTGCTTCTGTGTCCTCCTTTTCTGAGCCTCTGGTCATTTAACACTGCCTTGTACATCCTTAGCTTCCCTCGTGGCTCAGATGGTAAAGAATCTGCCTGCCATTCAGGAGATCTGGGTTTGATCCCCGGGCTGGGAAGATCCCTTGAAGAAAGGAATGACAACCTACTCCAGTATTCTGCCTAGAGAATACCATAGACGGAGGAGCCTGGTCTGCTACCATCCACGACTGAGCAACAAACGCTTTCACTTCGTGCATCTTCAGTGGGGCAAAGGAAGAGACAGATTTATTTATTGTTTCTGGCTTTCTTTCTTTCTTTTTTTTTAAACAAGGGATTTAGGGAAGTCCTGACTTGTTTATTCTGCCTTATTTCTTTGGGTGAATAACCAGGTCTTATTCCTTAATCGCTGAATAGGGTGGAGTAGGGAGATGGAGCAGGGACGCAGGTGGGAGGCTGGCCCAGTTCATCAAGAAAGGAGACAAGACAAGCCGACAATTATTTAAAGCATGGCCAAGCCTCTGAAACTCAAGCTCTGGAGTCCAAGTTCTCTGGCCTTTAAGGCATCGTGCAAAATCCACATGGCTAGTTAAGTGTTTGCTTGATGGATGTGGGAGGATTAGATTAGAATATAGAAAAAGCTCAGTTGGTTGTTCTTAAGTATAATTTACTTAATTGTTTCTGGCCTTGTAAGTATACCCCAAGGCTTAATATTGATGTCTGTGATTCAACAAAAACAAAAAAGCCAATAAGGTCTTTATAGACTTGTGTTTAATGGCTTTAAATAAATTAACTTCTTTTGGATCAATTCAGCACACTGATGATATCTGCAATCTACTAACTTTTTTATACTGCTCCCCTAAGTTACAACTTTAATATATAAGTTTTGGAGAAAATCTCTTTCTATACATCAAGAAAAAAATTCTTTCTACATATAGAGAATTTCAAGAGGTATAGAGATACCCATTAAAAAAAAGCATCTACAAGAGAAGCTGAGCCCTAACCCCAAACTCCAGATACAGATTTAGACTCATGCCGATTTTTCATTGAAATGGGGTCTTTTTTAAAAAAAAAAATTAAGAGCATTTGGTAGAGGCTGTAGAATATGCTTTGTGGATCAGTAATCAGTTCTGCACCAAATTAACTGTGTAACTGGCATGAACTGAACTGTTCTTCTCTTCCAGTTCATATTGAAGCCTAGCTGCCATTGAGACTGTATTTGGAGAGGGAACTTTTAGGAGGTACTTAAGCTTAAGGAGGTCCTAAAAGTAGGGACCTAACCAAATAGGATTAGTGGCTTTAGAAGAAGAGGAAGACAATGAGACAGAGACAGAAGACAAAGAAAGACAGAGAGAGAGAGAGATCTCCATGAACACGCACCAAGGAAAGTCCATGTGAGCATACAGTGAGAAGACAGCCATCTGCAAGCCAGGAAGAGCGCTCTCAAGAGGAACCTACTCTGTTATCACCTTGATCTTAGACTTCCCATCCTCCAAACCTTGAGAAAATAAATGTCTGCTGTTAAAGTGCCTCACTCCACCCTCCCAACATCTATGGTACTTTGTTCTGGCAGCCCAGGCCAACTAAGACGGTATCCTTAAGCAAGCTGTCTGTAGCATCTCTGGGTCTCTGTTTCCTGATATGTAAATTTGTGGATCAGGCTAAATAAACCTCATGGTCTCTGCCATATCTAGCATTACCATGATTCTAATGGAATTTTTTTTGGCTCCAGAAGAGCAGCAATCTTAAAAATTCTTTTTAATTCTGAGTTTCCAATTTTCATAAAAGTTACAAAATGGCACAGAAAAGTCCCAAGTATCTTTTACCCCTGTTCACCAACTTTCAATATTTTCCCCTATTTACATTTTCATATTCTCTCTCTGTGTCTCTCTCTCTCTTTGTATTTGCCCACACATCATCATTTTATTTTTTTGAACCATTTGAGGGTAAGCTGCAGCTATGATATTTCTTTATACCTGAATACACTGGTATTTCCTAAAACAAGGATATTTCCTCACCTAGCTATGGTTTTTTAACATTGACATGACATTTTTATGTAATCTATAGCCCGTGTTCTAATTTTTTTAATTGCTCTACTACGATCCTTAAAGCATTTTCCCTCCTGAATAGAAACCAGTTCGGCATCACATATTACTTTTAGTTGTGAGAGAGTCAGTTCCTAGGCAGGTTGATAAGGAGTCTAGGGGTTCCCAAGGAGAGAGGGGTCTGGAATTCTCAAGGAGGAAGAAAGGACAAACTTTTTTCCTTCTCTACATTCCTTAGGATTATATAACAATAATGTATCCTGCCTGAGGACAGTCTTTGTATTAAACCTTCTGGCTAATTCTGTTATCTTAAAATGTAAATTATGGGAGTAGGTCTGATGAGGTCTTTACAACCTCCAGACATTCTTTGGAATATATAACTTCATTGTTAACACTAGCAAGCGGGTACTCTTTCTGCCCTCTTCTGATGCCTATGTCAGAAGCTTTTTCTATCTCCTTTATACTTTAATAGAACTTAATTACACAAAAGCTCTGAGTGATCAAGCCTTGTCTCTGGCCCCGGGTTGAATTCTTCTCCTCCGGGGGCCAAGAATCCCGGTGTCTTAGCATGATTCAACAACAACCTTTCAGTTGTCATGTCTCTGTTGCCTCCTTCCATCTGGAACAGTGGCCCAGCTCTTCTTTGCTTTCATCACCTTAACAGTTCTGAAGAATATACGCCAGTCATTTACTTGATTGCCTTTATATTACGATTTGTTAAATGTTACTTCATGATTCCATTCAGGTTATGCATCCCTGACTGGACCATGATTGAAGTGGCAAGCTGTGTCCTTTTGAAGGACTCACATTAGCAGGCACATGATGTTTCAGTGTCCTTCACTGGTGAGGTTCATCTTGATGACCAGATTAAGGCATTGTCCAGTTTCCCCACCGTATATTTTCTATTTCCCCTTTGCAACTATTAAGGAATCTACAAAGAGATACGTTGAGACCATGCCATGATCTTGCCCATTGCATAATTTTGCCTGAAGACATAGCATCCACTGATGATTCTTGACCCAACCAGTCTTTACTATCATGCTTGGAAAATGGTGATTTTCAATGCGACCACTCCATCCATATTTTTCAGTCAAAAGTGAAAGTGAAGCCGCTGAGTTGTGTCCGACTCTTTGTGAGCCCATGGACTGTAGCCTGCAGGCTTCTCCGTCCATGGGATTTTCCAGGCAAGAGTACTGGAGTGGGTTGCCATTTCTTTCTCCAGGGGATCTTCCTGACCCAGGGATTGAAACCAGGTCTCAGCGACCAAACCCAGGTCTTCCATCTTTCGGGCAGATGGCTTTACCCTCTGAGCCATTTTTTGGTCAATGCAAATTATTTACCTGTTGGCTAGAACCCTCAATCTCATTCTCTCTGCATTATTATACTCATGGATTCTTATTTTATTCAAGGGGTAGTTATCACCTTCCTTATTTATTTTGAAGCCTAGATTTCCCCAGATTTGGCCAGTAAGAGCCCCTTCAAACTGGCTCTTATGTCCTTTTGATATACTCCCTTCTTTCTAACATTTTTGAGAAATACTGACTAAAATCAGAGGCAAATAAAAATAAGTGTTACTTTTTTGGACTGTGAGGTCCCAGGAGCAAAGTTCAGGACAGATTATCAATCGATAGTTGTTCAAAAATTTATTAGACACTATAACTATATACAATATATTCTCTTCAGTTTTGTTATTTTTAGATCTTCTAGTTAGTTCCCATAATTAGTCTTCATGGTTATCATAGGTAATTAGACTGGAGTTGGCCAGAATCCTTGGACTACTTTGGGAGACAAGACTGCAGCCAAAGTTTCTTTTCAACATGGAGTCCTTTCACTGATTTAAATGCCAACTTATCATCAGTCCCTTCCGACTGTGAGCATGTCCATAAACTTTTCCCTTCACTTTAGCCTTTGGCATTTGGTCTCTGCAGAAGCCTGATGGTTCTTCTAGCTTCTATAATCTTGAGAACAAAGCAGATTTTTCTCCCAAACTCAGTAGTAATTTTCATTCAACACTGCTATCAGCATCAAGGCACTAAGCTAGAGGCTTCCAAACTTTCTCTGTATATAATGCTCCTCCTGTCTCAGTAAATTTTTCCAATGCCCTCAGGCCAGAAGAAATACCAAACAGTTCCTTTCATGAAGTACTCAGGCCCACACAATTTATTAAGTATTTGTGTCCAACATCTTTGTAACTGTTTGGAAAAAATGGTAACACATAAATTGAAAAAAGGGTATATATAAATATTTTTTCATAACAGAGTTTTTTTTTTATGTAAGCCATCTCCTGCCATGAACAAAGAAACTGAAGATCAGCATTAACGTCATCACTAGATACAAGAAGGTGAGTTTAAGGTCCCTGATACACATTTTCTGGTCCATGTGTGCAGAATAATGGTCGAAATCGGTGCTGTGGTCTCCACTGGGTAGTGGTCCAGATTCTCTTCGTTCATCTTTAGAGCCAGTTGGAAGTGGATTCACATGAGGGTATGGAATAGGGTATGTTTACCATCTCCCCAGGGAAAGGGCTTGGACCTGATTCAAAGATAGGGGTAGGTGATGAACTCCAACTTTTTCCTCATCCCTACACCCATTCCAAATCCCATTAAAACTTACCTGTCACTTTCCTAGTCACCCAGGTTCAAGCCTTCCCTACAGTCTTTGGAGGAGAATGTGAAAGGTAGCCACATTCATGACATTCAAGAAAAACCCTCTTTCCCCACCTCTTTACGTTTGACCTGCACAAGGAAGCGGCTCCAAATTTTTCCTTCTTCCACTCCAACCTCTCCTAAGCCTACACAGAACTCTATCCATCCCCAAGCTCGCTTTGGTCTCTTCTCTTCCTTAACCAATGACTTCTGATAAATGCCAAGTTCTTCTGTTTGGATTTACAACAAAGGAACTCAGAAAGCGACCTTGGAGATGGCTATCACTCCCCATATTCAAACATTTTTTTCTTTCATATTCGTATGCATACATACATCTATCCCTCAAAATTGGCTGTGAAGCTTCCATGTAAGTGGGTAAAACGGCGGTGATAATCAACCCCGCCTTTGGAGAATTACAATTTAATTGGAGAGGGGGGAAAAGGCAAAACAAAACAAAAAGGGCATTTGGGCGGTGCAGAGTGTCTGTGCTTGACACGTAGCTGGTGCTTCAGAAACATTTAGTATTGATATTGGGTGACCGTGGTCAATGAGCTCGCCAAGCTTTTAAGGTGTACCTGGCTGATTCCGTGCAGCGTGGTGGCAGGTAAACGCAGCAGGGCGAGAACCCGGGATCGCGGAGACTGCAGCTCTGCCTCCATGCCCTGGTCCATTTCTTGTCTATACCAATAGTGAAAAGTGTGCGGTCACAGCTGGAAGGGGCTATCCTAGGGCAAGGGGCTTGCCAATGGGACACCCTGCATCGGGACCGCTGGAAACAGCTGTGGGCGGACTGAGCCCGGGTGCCAATAAGCCGCGGAGCCCTGGGGGCGGGGGGCGCGCAGCCATCGCTGCTTTTGACCCCGCTCGGCCGGGCTGCGGGCCAGCCCGACCCCTGAATCCTGCAGCCGAGACACCGGCTCGTTCATGCTGCCGGCTGTCGACGATTAAACCAGAGGTTCAGATTATACTGGAAAAAGTTAAGTAAGTTGCCAGTCCAGGTTCGATGCATGATGCTGGATGCTTGGGGCTGGTGCACTGGGACAGCTTCAGGATGGGGAACACATGTATACCTGTGGCGGATTCATTTTGATATTTGGCAAAACTAATACAATTATAAAGTTAAGTAACGTATACTTAGCTATTTAGTCATGGCTCATAAAAAGGCAGACATCTAGATATAGACATTAAAAAAAGAAAACCACTTAATTTGACAAGGAAGAAACATTTTTAAGTGATTGCTGGGAAGAGACGGAAGAAGCCAACGTCAGAAGTTCAGTGATAGTTTACTGTGAGGGCGACAAAAAGGGCGCCGAAATAGCTCAGTTGGGAGAGCGTTAGACTGAAGATCTAAAGGTCCCTGGTTCGATCCCGGGTTTCGGCAGAGCCTTTCTTTTTCAATCCAGACATTTGAATTTCGTAGATTCCCTTCTGTAGAGTAGCCTGGCTCATTAATTCCGGCCCAGGTAAAGCCTGAGACTTGAAGGGCGAGCAAGAAGTGGAAATAGCCGTTCTGGGGCAGCCCTAGGTGGCTTCTCCTCCCGGCCACTTCCGGAGCGTCTCCTGGTCTGGCGTCGGAGGCGCTGCTGCGCGTGCGCAATACGGCGCGTGGTGGCTGCAGCCGCCCTGCTCCAGCGGAGAGCCGGAAGTGCAGCGATCCTGTGACCGTAGCGCCCCCGGGTGGTGAGAGGCGGATGCGCGCTGGTAGCCGTGAGAAAAGAGTAGCTCTTTCTGCCGGGGCTGGAGAAGGCAATGGCACCCCACTCCAGTACTCTTACCTGGAAAATCCCATGGATGGAGGAGCCTAGTAGGCTGCAGTCCATGGGGTCGCTAAGAGTCAGACACGACTGAGCGACTTCACTTTCACTTTTCACTTTCATGCATTGGAGAAGGAAATGGCAACTCACTCCAGTGTTCTTGCCTGGAGAATCCCAGGGACGGGGGAGCCTGGTGGGCTGCCGTCTATGGGGTCGCACAGAGTCGGACACGACTGAAGTGACTTAGCAGCAGCAGTAACTTCTCCCCTGGAGAAGGAAATGGCAACCCACTCCAGTATCCTTACCTGGAGAATCCCATGGACGGAGGAGCCTGATAGGCTATAGTCCACGAGGTCGCAAAGAGTCGGACACGACTGAGTGACTTTTACTTTACTTTACTTCTGCCGGGGCGGGAGCGAAGCCAAAAGGGAAAGCTCGTTCTAAATTTCATCCGCGTGCATGCGTGCGTGCTAAGCTGCTTCCGTCGTGTCCGAGTCTGTGCGACCCTGGGGACTGCAGCCCATCAGGCTCTTCTGTCCGTGGGATTCTCCAGGCAAGAATACTGGAGGGGATTGCTTCTCCAAATTTCATCCGCAAAGCTTCCCAATTTGAAAAGCAAAATCCCTACTGCTGAATCAAATGGCATTCCTCTGATCTTGCCCAGGGAGGGAACCGGACGGCTGGGTATTTCTGGTGAAAATGCACCAAACTCAGCTCTGGGATGCCACGGTCAGGGTTACTTGTCCAATAGGTTAAAGCGTGGCAGCTTTACATCTCCGTGAAATTAATCAGTTCTCCGTCGCAACAATTTTATTTACAGTCTAGATCAGAAGTTCGCAAAGTGATCCCAGGGCTAGCAGCCACAACTTCACCTGGAACTACTTAGAGATTTAAGTTCTCATCCGCGCTTGATACCTACTGAATGGGAAACTGGGGTGGGCCCATCGCTAGTTATTTTAACAAGTATTCAGGGGATATAAAAATCGCGGGTTCTATCCGTTGGCCAAGGAGATCCCCTGGAGGAGGGCATAGCAACCCACTCCAGTATTCTTGCCTGGCGAATACTCCAGTATTCGGATCCTGGCTCAGCTCCCAGGCCTACACAATATGTATCAGGCCCCCGGACTCCCTTTTCTTTACTCAGAAGCACCTACATTAGCCTTGGAGTGGGTCCCACAGACCAGGGTACGTGCCCCCAGCACATCCCACCACCAACACACACATCCAACATGAAAGCAAAAATTCTCAGAAAAATTAATTCTGAGCAGATGTCAAAGCTTTATTTCAAACTTGCAGGGAAAGTCCCCGTGGACAGTGGAGCCTGGTGGGCTATACAGTCCATGGGGTCCCAAAGAGTCCGAAACGACTGAAGCAACCCAGTACAGGGGATTCTGAAGCAGCTAAAGTTTGAGAACCGCTTATCTAGATGTTCCTTTCAGTTTTTAAAACAGCCCTTTCCTAAGACTGTTTTTGTGGACAGACTTTTCCCTTGTGCTGTCTTTTTCCCTACAAGTTTGAAATAAAGCTTTGACATCTGCTCAGAATTAATTTTTCTGAGAATTTTTGCTTTCATGGTGAATGTGTGTGTTGGTGGTGGGATGTGCTGGGGGCACGGACCCTGGTCTGTGGGACCCACTCCAAGGCTAACGTAGGTGCTTCTAAGTAAAGAAAAGGAGTCCGGGGGCCTGATATATATTGTGCAGGCCTGGGAGCTGAGCCAGGATCCAAAGGTAGAAGTTGTAAGGATGCAGATTTTAATTGAAGGAAGAAGAAATTTCAGTCTATTGTGAAGTGAAGTGAAAGTCGCTCAGTCGTGTCCGACTCTTTGGGACCCCATGGACTGTATAGTCCATGGAATTCTCCAGGTCGGAATACTGGAGTGGGTAGCCTTTCCCTTCTCCAGGAGATCCCAACCAAAGGATCAAACCTAGGTCTCCTGCATTGCAGGCAGATTCTTTACCAGCTGAGCCACAAGAGAAGCCCTCAGTCTAGTGGAGTCACTATAAAGGGGAAGATGCATTTTAGCGAGGTGATGAGTTGCTGGTCAACAGATGAAAGACAGTCACTTGTGGGACCTATGCATGAAATCTTGCATATATTCTGCTTCTCTTGAGTTGAAAGGGAAGGCTACTCACATTATGAAATCTTGTGTGCACTCAGGTTGTTATTTCACTCATTGATTGAACACCAATTATATACCTCCCGCTATGTGATCCTTATAACTGCCCTGTGAAGTTACTTATTATTATCTTCATTTTACACATAACAGTGTAGGAGGGCAAGGATTAAACATATATCAGGTGTCTATGTCCTAAATGTTATTAAAAGTGAACAGATGTTGGGATATTTGGGTACATAAAAATAAAAATAGCTTGAGTGAGTCATGTCCGACTCTTTGCAACCCCATGGACTATATTTACAGTCCATGAAATTTTCCAGGCCAGAATACTGAAGTGGGTAGCCATTCCCTTCTCCAGGGGTTCCTGACCCAGGGATCAAACACAGGTCTCCTGCACTGCAGGCAGATTCTTTACCATCTGAGCCACCAGGGACATCCAGGGAAGAACAGTTGCAGGAGTAAACTAAAAGCTTTGCTGGTTAATCAGGAATGGCTCTTTGGGTAAGTAGGTCTTGATTGGGCCCTCAGAGGAAGATTTCTTGGTTAGGGAAACCCCAAACTGGAGTGCACCCAGACATGCACCTGTTCAGATGGGAGGAGAATGGTGTGGGTGCCAGGCAGTGGCAGTGACTGTTCATTTCAGGCAGCCTGAGGCCGGATTGCCTTGTGGGCAGACACAGTAAGACTGTATCTGCTGCAGGAGCACAGACATCTGTATGGGAGGTGGGCTTGAGGGACACACTGGGTTACAAGTCTGAAGAGCTGTTGGAAAACATATTTTAACTGAGTAACTTTTAAAGATCACACTGGCTTTCTTCAGCGATTCAGGAACCAGGCAGCATCCCTGCTAGGAAATAAAAAGGGGTCCGAGGAGCTGTTCAGAAAGCAGAAGGAGGCAGGACAGGAAGTTATTCTAGCAGAGATCTGATTGTTTCAGGCAAGGCCACCTTCCTTTGGGAGGGCCAACAGAGGTCTATCAGACAAACTGAGGGTTTCCCTTGTTGGCTCAGCTGATGAAGAATCTGCCTGCAATGCGGAAGACCTGCGTTCAATCCCTGGGTTGGTAAGATCCCTTGGAGAAAACTCCAGTCTTCTGGCCTGGAGACATGACTGACTGACTTTCCCTTCACTTCACCTCTGTAGGGGATGGAGAATTTCCCTCCTACCCCTCCCGAATTCTTGTGGCTGGACTAATAATAAAATCCACCGAAGACAGATTAACAAGAGAAAAAGAGACACATTTTAATACATGCTCACGGATGTCTCAGAGAAATGAGACCTAAGAAATGGACAAAGCGGTCACCTTTTTTAGTCTTTAGACGAAGAAACAATCTGTGAGGAATTGACAGGGCGAAGAAACTAAGGCTTTGGGTGCTTAGTGAAGAATCTAAGCAGAGTTTGGGCTTGGGGTGGTACATTGAAACAGTAGCCAGGCTTGTTCATATAGGCTTCTGAATTCCCTCTCTCTGGTGATAAGGGTGTCCTCTACCTCCTGATGCAGGGAGAGTGCCATTCACAGGGAAGATATTTTCCTGCTTCCAGGGAAATTTAAGAGGGTTCAGGGTCCCTCTAACATTGGCCATTAAAAAAAATTATTTTTGACTACACTGATCTCTGTTGCTGTGTGTGGGCTTTCTCTAGTTGTGGAGATGGGGGCCACTGTCTAGTTGCGATGTGTGGACTTCTTTATTGTGGCTTCTCTTGCCGAGGGGGCTTAATTACTCCTTGGCATGTGGGATCTTCCTCGACCAGGGATTGAACCCACGTCCCCTGCTTTGGCAGGCGGATTCTTAACCACTGGACCACCAAAGCTTCTTAAGTAGCTTTGATTCAAAATAATCAATATGCCATTGAGGCACAATTTGGGGTGACCTACCCTGGGCACTGGCACCTCACTACTGTGACCAGGTAATGCCAGACTGACTAGAGGATGATGTTCCTGGGAGAGGAGGAAGCTGCCATTTGGTTAGGTATTAATTCCTCATTCCAGTACTAACCAGGTCCAACCCTGCTTAGATTCCAAGATCAGACAAGATGGGGTGCATTCAGGGGGGATTAGCCATAGACAGGTTAGGTATTAAGTCTCAGTTTGGTGACCTTGGGCTTAGCATAATTGGCTCCATTTTGGGCCTGATAGCTAATTGTTTTTTGCTTTTATATTACATTTTTATTTTGCAAGAAAATAAAGTATGCAACTTAAAAATAAAATTAAAACATTAAGCAGTTCATCAAAATATTTCAGCCTACTGCATACTATGGAAACTATGATAGCTCATTTTTTTTTAAACAAGGGAACAGTTAAGAGGATATTTTGGGCAGGCCTCCACTGGATCTGTTTTCCTAAAAGGTTTTGCTGACTTTGTGGGAGGCAAGAATGATAAGGAGGAAGGTAGGCAACCTTTAAAAAAATTAAATATGTATTTTATTAAAAATTACATATGCATATATTTTTATTAAAAAATGTTACAAATGTATACATATACATATTGGGGCTTCTCAGGTGGAGCTAGTGGTAAAGAATCTGCCTGCCAATGCAGGAGACCCAGGTTCAATCCCTGAATCGGGAAGATCCCCTGAAGTAGGAAATGGCAACCCACTCCAGCATTCTTGCCTGGAAAATTCCATGGGCAGAGGAGCCTGGTGGGCTGCAGTCCATGGGGCCACAAAGAGTCACACATGACTGAGTGAGCATGCACACACGTACATGTATATTCATACCATGTAATTTTTTAACCTTAATATGTAAAGTCTACAGATGTAATCTGATCATTTTTATTGCCTTTCACTGCCATGTGACCTGCTCTAATAGATGTCAAACATCATCAGTTTCCAGTGGTGAAGGCTGAGAAATACTGAACATGCGTTGTCTCCTAGGGACCCTCTGATGCCAGGTATCAGGGGTGGTGTGTAGCTCTTTATAAACAGAGAGGGATGTAAAGGGTAAAAGTGAAGTGTGGAGTCAGCCCTTATTCCAGAAAAGAAATGCTTTCAATGGAAAGAACACCATCACATTAAAGATTTATAAGACTTAATGCTCAGCCCAGGTCTTTATTGTCAGCAGAAAGGTTGTGGATATCTCTTCTTGCTTCAGGGCCTTTAACTTGGGTGGTCAGGGGGAAGGCTTTTTTTTCCTGTTTCCTTGGTGAGCTTTTGGAAAAAACCTGGGCCCTCTGGGTCATCTGATAAATTTCTAAGGTGACATGCAAGCATTGCTAAATGACTATCTCTTAATTATCCCAGATGCTATACTCATTTTAGGTCAGAACTAGGATATAATGAAACTGTTACAATTGTTACACACAATATAAAACTAGATGAGCATTTAATAATTCATTGAGGCTTTTCATGTAATCAATGTGTACATGCCTTAATGCCCATTTTATTAGTCTTAGGTCCTATTTCTACTCATTTAAATGTAGAGTGGCTTATAGTTTAGTTTCCTGTTACAGTATTTGTCCATCTCAGACTTATCTAATGTTGAAGTCTGACGTTGGTCAGAAATACAACTCCTGCTGGGATTGGCCTTCAGTTCTGGGAATACATGAATCCTGCACAATCATCCTTAATAGGTGATGTCAGAAAGGACTGCTTTGTTTAAGGGTAGCTCACTTATCTAACTGGAAATCTTGGAGGGTTGTTTGCAGAGTAATGTTTGGGAGAGGGCCAGCAGACAGCCTGGGGAATGAAGCAGGACAGTCTGATGAGGGGCAAGGCTCTTCATAACAAATGCCCAGGTCTCATGTGAGTTCAAAAAAATTGAAAATTTCATATGAGTTGTCTTAAAGCAGGAGTGTGCAAATATTTGACTATTACAACCTAAATGTATTCTACAGTGCATTTGGGGCAACCCTGCCATTACATACTCCACTGGCCTTCTAGTCCAGAGAAGCAAAGAATGACCAGAGTTGCCATTTCCAGAGTGCTGTCCATGTGCCAGGCATTCTAAGATGGGGGTTCGAATTCTGGGTTGGGAAGAGCCCCTGGAGAAGGAAATGGCAACCCACTCCAGTATTCTTGCCTGGAAAATCCCATGGAGAGAGAGGCCTGGTGGGCTATAGTCCATGGGGTCACGAAAGAGTTGGACACCACTTAGCAACTAAACGGCAATAAATGGCAGATAAGACTAGTTAGTAAAGTTTATTACATAGGTTTTTCAGGTGCCATTTGTGGGCTGAGTAGGGTGTATAGTTGTCTCTGGGGATTAACTTCTGTCCTTTCTGGTAGAGAAGGAAGGGGGAACATTCTTACAAGTTTATGTCCTGTTTTTAAGCAAATGAGGGAGGTCAGAGAGCTTTGCTTGTATCTGCTTCTTCTCTTCTCATTTGCCTTTAATGCAAAATAATAATCTGCCAAAGTGGCAGGTTTGGGGTGGCATGTTTGGGGTGGCATGTTTGGGGTGGCATGTTTGGGGTGGCATGTTTGGGGTGGCATGTTTGGGGTGGCATGTTTGGGGTGGCATATTCTGCTACCCTTGAGGCAGACTCTGCTACCCTTCAAAAATATCTACTGAGATGTGATTTCTTCTTTGTGTGTTTGCTGTTGCTGGTGGTTCAGGAAGGAAGAGGGTGGAGTAGAGTGAGGTGTGGACACTGCTGACAGAGATCGTAAAAAGTGTGGTGGTCTCAGTGGCATGGATCCTGTTGTCTCTTAATCTTAATTGTGTCTAGAAGCAATACCAGTATACCTGCCTCAGAATTTTAAAAAGCACTTTGCATCCTAAGATAGACAAAGACAGCCCCCCAGGGGATCTCTCTGTCTGGTTAGAGTCCCCATAATAAATGAAACTATGAGCTTTTCCTGAAAGTTATTAACTCTGTATTATAGATAATTTCATTTACAACCATCTCAATGTTGTTATCTGAAGACAGGTAGTAACCTTTGTAGATAAAAATACTGTGAAAAAATCACTTCTTCCCACCATGAACAAACTATAAATTTGATAACACAGCTCATCTTAGGTATAGATGTGGCTTGTTGGATTTTTTTTTTGGATTTATTTAAGAGTTTCTTGTTTGTTTTCTTTTTAAGCCAGTCTTAAAAAAACCATTATTTATATATTTATTATTTGTCTGCACCATGCCTTTGTTGCGGCTCGTGGGATCGAGTTCCCTGCCCAGACGGAACCTAACCCTAATACTGCATTGGGAGGGTGGAGTCTCAGCCACTGGACCACCAGGGGAGTCCCAAAGCCATTCTTTTTAAAACCTGGATTGCCTAATCTAACCTCTTAGCAAGTAGATTATGTTTTTTTTCTTCTAAATACTTTTCTTAGAGCAAATGTCTCCTTAAAGATGGACTCTGTTAGAAAAGTAAAAAAAAAAAAAAAGAAAAAATTCAATAGAGTTTCAGGCAAATTGAAACGGGTTTAGCTGCTCCTCAGCATGTGGGATCTACCTGGACCAGGGAATTGATCCCATGTCTCCTGCATTGGTAGGCAGATTCTTTACCACCGAGCCACCTGCGAAACCCCTGAGCTGAACTTTTAAACCATATTTAGTATCCCATAAAGTATTGGAGATAATCTCACCCAATATCAATGATGTTTACATTCCCTAATTGGATTGAATGCGAAGGGATTTTAATGTTAAATCCATAAACTATATCTAGATTTGAACTATCTGATCTCTTATGCTAGGAATAATTATTAACAGAAAAGTTTGGTTTTGTTCCTTTATTTTTACAAAATGAAGGCCTGATTTATTTAGCTGTTGAGAAGGCAGGAAGGAAATACTGGTAGAGGGTGCATAGAAACCTCTCCGTTGTGAGCATTTTCTTATGTCAGGATGGCAAACTGCTCCTAGAAAAATGTAGTCAGGTGCCTGTTTATTCCACATCTAATTCTGTTAGTGTCTCCTCAATTAGTGTCCATCTTTCAAGTTCTCACTCACGTTTTGCCTCTTCATGAAGCCTATTCGCCATAGATTAGGCTGCAATGGATTTCTTCCATTTTGATCGCCCAGAGCGCTATGCACTCTGCACTGGGCATGTGATTCTGTCCCATCTGTCATTTTCTGTTTCGAATGTGTGCTCATTTCCTATGGCAAAATGCCACCTCCTCAGAAAAGGTGGTTTGGACATCAGGGAGAGATAGTTGAGAGTCTCTATGTTCTAGTGGGAAAATGTGAGGATTATGGAGGAGTGCTCTGCGAAAGAAGTCATCTGACCGGGAATGGCTGGAAGGATGTGAGCTTATTCCCTGAGAGGTTGGAGGAGTGCTGAGATCGAAGAAGGAAAGGAAAAGGGCAAAGACAACAGAAAAAAAAAAAAATCTGGCAGTCTGGAGGGGTGGTGGTGGTGGTGTAGTTGCTCAGTTGTGTTCAACTTTATGTGACCTCATGGACTGTAGGCTCCTCTGTCCATGGAAGTTCTGCAGTAGGGGATGTCAAATCCTCTCCCTAGCAGAGGTGGGGGTGGAGAGACGGACGTTGGGACAGTTGATCTCACCCCTAAAAGCAGGGAATCCTTAGAAGAGGGTTGTTACCTCAGACCTCAAGAGAAACTTCAGGAGAGCCAGAAAGCAACTTCATTCCTTTTAAATCTGAGTCCTCAGTTGCATTCATGGTAACACTGGAGTGCTTCAACCAACCTGGCTGAAGGATCTGAATTGCAAGTCAGTGCAACAATTTATGGTTCATCGCCTTGAACTTTCACATTGTAAAAACAGACGATTCATCAAAGTTATGTGCATTTTCGACCTCAGTGAATGAAGTGGAGGAATGCGGTCCAGCAAGAGGCAGAGGAGAAGGCTGAAACCACAGGTGGGTAACGCAGCTCTGTGGATACACGTGGTGGGAGCTGACTGGGCCTGAGCTCTGACCTCACCTATTGGCTGTGAAATGTTCATAGGTTCTGGCCTTCTCAGTTTCCGCTGGCCAACCTGTAAAATAGAAGGAAAAATAAATACTTATTTTTTAGGCCTCTTGAGCGAATTAAATGAAATGATCCAGGAAGTGCTCCTCCTGTGGCACCCGGCATCCTTAGCACTCAGTTGGCGCCCCTTGCTGGCCGCTCTCTTCCTTCAGGGATGGGTTCAAGCGTCAGCTCCTGTCGGTTTCCCCGGGAAATCTTTGGGTTTTTCTGCTTTGTACTTCCCGCACCTTATATGTTTATCCATCTAGATAATATTTCCTGACCGGCTGCTATCATCTCCTTAAGATGTCCATCCATGTGCAAAGCAGAGAGCACGCAGTCGGTGCTCAATGCAGATTTATCCAATGAATGAGTACATTTCCCTTTTCATCCTCCTGGCAGCGGTGATGGTGGCTCATCAGCATATTATGGCTTCTGGCTGTACTTGTTTTTATTATGTTCTCTAACAAGAGATCACGGAGAAGGCGATGGCACCCCACTCCAGTACTCTTGCCTGGAAAATCCCATGGACGCAGGAGCCTGGTAGGCTGTAGTTCATGGGGTCGCGAAGAGTCGGACACGACTAGCGACTTCACTTTCACTTTTCACTTTCATACATTGGAGAAGGAAATGGCAACCCACTCCAGTGTTCTTGCCTGGAGAATCCCAGGGACGGGAGAGCCTGGTGGGCTGCCGTCTATGGGGTTGCACCAGAGTCGGACACGACTGACTCGACTTAGCAGCAGCAGCAACAGCAGCAACAAGAGATCGAACTCTTTTGAAGGTCTGGGCCGAGATTCCTATTCCTTTTTTTTTTTTCTTTCTTTTTTTCAATGTTTATTTGCTTATTAATTATTTGGCTGTGCTGGGTCTTAGTTGCAGCTCTTGGGGTCCTTGCTCTTCCCTGGTGTATAAGGGGTCTTTAGTTTCTGCATGCAGGACCTAGTTCCTTGACCAGGGATGGAACCCGGGCTCCCTGCATTGGGAGCATGGAGTCTTAGTCACTAGACCACCTGGGAAGTCCCCCTATTGTTTTTCTGTGCCTTAGGTCACCCAGCCTTGTGCCAGAAACGTTCTAGGTTCTCAAGCAATGCTTCTTAACATCTATTGATTTGACAAGGCAATGGCACCCCACTCCAGTACTCTTGCCTGGAAAGTCCCATGGACGGAGGAGCCTGGTGGGCTGCAGTCCATGGGGTCGCTGGGAGTCGGATACGACTGAGTGACTTCAGTTTCACTTTTCACTTTCATGCACTGGAGAAGGAAATGACAACCCACTCCAGTGCTCTTGCCTGGAGAATCCCAGGGACAGAGGAGCCTGGTGGGCTGCCGTCTATGGGGTCGCACAGAGTAGGACACGACTGAAGCGACTTAGCAGCAGCAGCAGCAGCAACTTTTTCAGACAGACTAGAAAGGTTTTGTGGTTGATTTAAAATTATGGATGATTTTTAGTGTTTTTCTTTTGGTTTATGTATTAAATACTTTTTCACTTGTATTATTTTAGGAAAGGAAGAAAAAGAAACCTTCAGAATTCCGTGGATGGAGGGGTCTGGAGGGCTATTGTCCATGGGATTGCAAAGAATTGGACACGACTGAGCAACTAACACTAAACCTTCTTCAACATGGGAAGAGCAGGAAACTGGGCCTCTGTGTTAGTGTCCAGAAAAAGCGTGGGGTTGTCTTGGCCTAACAGACAAGTCGAGGCATTTTGGGACCAGGATCTGCCAGGGTACTAACCTGCATTAATGCAGGTCATAAACCTATGAGGGAGGGTCACAGTCACACATTACATGGTTGCTGTTCAATAAATATCTTAACAACAACAGTAACTTTCCATCTTTCAAGTTCTTTAAGATATACTGACTGCTATTTTTAAGTGGAAGATTTACATAGCTTTCTAGATAAATAGAAAACAATGTAAATCTTCATCAACAGAGGATAAGATGGTTGAATGGCATCACTGACTCAAGGGACATGAGTCTGAAGAAGCCCCAGGAGGTGGTGAAGGACAGGGAAGCCTGGCATGCTGCAATCCATGGGGTCACAAAGAGTAGGACACGACTCTTTGTGTCCTACTTTGTTTATCTAGTAGGACAACCACTAGATAAACAGGTTTTAGAAAGCTTTCCAGATGTAATGGAGATTAAGAGCTAAAAAAAGGTTTTGTGACCCAAGAAATATAAAGAAAGCAAACAATCCAGCACAGTAGAAACATGTCTTAATAATGAAAACGTTTTGCTTAATCCGCTAATGACTAGCTCATTCATTCTTGTGGGTTATGAGGCTTCGCAGGTGTTGGCATTCCGTAGATGTCCCCTTTGAGAAGCAGCTCTTGGACATCACAGGCCCTGGCAGCTCCCAGGACTTGATTCTGTCCAGTGTCAATGTGAAATCATTCGGTCCAGGCCTTTTGGCACTCAGCTATTTTCAGGGTTAGACCTATCAGCCTTGGATCCTAGACATTATATCTGCCATTGTATCTGCCTTGTAGCTGACCCTGGTCCTTGGTAGCTGCCATATTTCTGTGCACATACTTTGACCTACTGGGTCTTAAATAAAGGGCTCACTTGGAGAAGGAAATGGCAACTCACTCCAGTACTATTGCCTGGAAAATTTCATGGACACAGGAGCCTTGTAGGCTACAGTCCATGGGATTGCAGAGTCAGACATGACTGAGCGACTTCACTTCACCTCACTTCTATAGCTGTAGAAGGATTTTGTGTTACTTAATAGCTTCTGAATTGGTTCTTAATACCATTTTGGAAGCATAGCCCAACTTTTCCTGGGTTGAGAGTTATACTGTTTCTAGCTAACACCTTTTTGGGCTGCCTGTTGAGGAGCTGAATTGACTTCAGTTTTCCATAGAGGTCTGTGCTCGATGGAAGGTATTTTCCATTGAAGAGGGCAATCTAAGCCAGCCTGTGCCATCAAAAAGTACTGATATATTATTAGTGCTTATTTACAGTTCACCTGGGCTTCTCTGGTGGTTCAGATGGTAAAGAATCCACCTGCAATGCAGGAAATGTGGGTTCCATCCCTGGGTTAGGAAGATCCCCTGGAGGAGGGCATGGCAACCCACTCCAGTATTCTTGCCCGGAGAATTCCATGGACAGAGGAGCCTGGCAGGCTTGAATTCATGGGGTCTCAAAGAGTTGGACATGACTATGTGACTAACACACACACACACACACACACACACACACAATTCATCCTGCCTAACCAACCTGCACGTACAGATGCGGTCATAGTATTGGTAATAACTCAAAGTTTTTACCCCAATTCAAAGTCTTTTGCCCCAACTATTTATCGAAGACCTCAGCAATCAGAAAGAATCTTGCCTAGCTGCCTGGGGGTGTTTCGTATATTTTCAGAGAAAAAAATCTTGGATTGCTGGATGCCACCATTGGAACGCGGGTCTACCAGGCTTCTCTCATCTCCTGCTTGGCCTCATGGGTTCTGCCATAGTTCCACAGGGCCCTGACATGGGTACATTCAAGTTGTCAGGCTGCTGAGCATTTCTGTGTTCTATGGAGGAGACCTGCCGATGGATTCCAGTTCTTCTAGTGCTATGGTATAAAATAACCCCCTGAGAGTAGAATGGAAGTGCACCATCATCTCACATTTAGGACTGGGCTGGATCCCCTGATGGCAGAGATTACTGACACTCAGAATGATGGGCCTTGTTCAAAACCCCACCTGGATGCTATTAAATCCTGACTGTGAGATGCCGTCTGACACAGTGGTTCAGAGCATAAATTCTGGTGCCATTGACCTTTGGCCTTGCCACTGACCCTGTGGAAATCATTAAATCTCAGTTTCCTCACCATAAAATGGGGATGATAATAGTATTTCCCTAACAGGATTGTTGTGATCATTTAACTGCTAATCTATGTAACAGATATATACATGACCATGTGTAAAATAGATAGCTAGTGGGAAGTTGTTGTATAACACAGAGAGCTCACTAGGGTGAGATGTGGGGGTGGGAAGGAGGTTCAAGAGACAGGGGATATGTGTATACTTATGACTGATTTATATTGTTATATGGCAGAAACTTGAACTCCGGGAGTTGGCGATGGACAGGGAGGCCTTGCGTGCTGCAGTCCATGGGGTTGCAAAGAGTCGGACACGACTGATCGACTGAACTGAACTGAACTGGCACAAACTGGCACAACTATCCCCCAATTAAAAATAACATTATCCTCCAATTAAAAATATAAATAAACAAAACAGAAGCTGGTACATGCTAAGCTCTAAAATGGTATTTGTTATATGACTTTGTCAAGTATTTGTCATATATAAATATTCTCAATTTTTATAGTTTATTGATTTTTTATCTGAAGGATAATCGCTTTACAGGATTTTCTTGTTTTCTGTCAAATATCAACAAGGATCAGCCATAGGTACACCTGTGTACCTGTGTCCCCTCGCTCCCATCTCCCTCCCCATCCCACCCCTCTAGATTGTTACAGAGCCCCTGTTTGAGTCATACAGCAAATTCCCATTGTCTGCCTATTTTACATATGGTAATGTAAGTCTCCATGTTATTCTCTCCATACCTCTCACCCTCTCCTTCTTCCCACTGACCACCTTCCCCCGCACCCCTTGTCCATAAGTCTGTTCTCTATATCTGTTTCTCCACTGCTGCCCTGCAAATAATTTCATCAGTACCATCTTTCTAGATTCCATATATATGCATCAGTATACGATATTTATATTTCTCTTTCTGACTTACTTCACTCTGTCCAATAAGCTCTAGGTTTGTCCACCTCATTAAAACTGACTCAAGTGCGTTCCTTTTTACGGCTGAGTAATATTTTCTCATTGTCTCGATAATTTAGTACAGAGAAACAAATGGGATCAATTTATTAAAAGGAAATGTATTTTTCATGTTCCCAGCCATTTGGAGGCCTCTGAAGTTGTGTTTAACATGACACACTTCACTTTGGCACCAAGTCCTGCAAAGGTGAAGGAAACGCTCCCTCCCCCGGCAATGAGGCTGGAGTGACAGAGGTAGGTCTCCCTGTGACGTGAGGGAGATCTAGGGCGAGATGGAAAGTAACGGCAAAAACCGAGGAAAGGAACCTGTGTTAATTCTCTGGGGCTGTCACACCAACGTTCCCCAGTCCTGGTGACTATCGTCTGATGGTCCTGGAGGCTAAAAGTCCAAGATCGTGGTGTCGGCAGCGCTGGCTCTTTCTAAGGGCCCCGAGGGTGAACGTGTTCAGTGCCTCTTGCCTTGTTTGGGTGGTTTGCGGGTGCCTCTGTGTGTCGAAGCAGTACCTTGATCTCTGTCATCTTCACGCAGGGTTCTCCCTGTGTGAGTCTCTGTCCAAATGTCCCCTTTTTATAAGGACACCAGTCATACTGGGTGATGGCCCACTTGAATGACCTCATTTTCACTTAACTGTTACATCTTCCCAGGTGGCTCAGTGGGAAAGCATCCTCCTGTGATGCAGGAGACACACGTTCGATCCCTGGATCGGAAAGATCTCCTGGAGAAGGGAATGGCAACTCACTCCAGTGTTCTTCTTTGAAATTCCCATGAACAGAGGAGCCTGGAGGGCTACAGTCCATGGGGTCACAAAGAATTGGAGACAACTTAGCGACTAAACAACAGACAACAAAAAATTACATCTGCAACAACCCTATTTCCAAACAGGATCACATTCTGAGATACTGGGGTTAGGACTTTATTTTTGGGGAATACAACTCAACCCTTAACGAAACCCTGCTGGCATTTTCTGGAAACAGCCACTGAGGATGAACCAAGAGAAGATTCTATTAGTTCTTTGGTAGGGAGAAAGGAACCAGCTCTGCCCAGGAGCTTAAATTGGAACAGAATCTTCCTTTTTTCGTGGAAGGTGATAGGACCATGCAGCCAGCGGAGTGATGCTGGCTTAGCTTGTCTTATCTCATCTCGGTGCTCAGGACTCCTACCCCATATGTCTGAGGGTCCCAAGGCCACTGGTGAACGGACCCGGCAATGGTCTGAGCTGACCCAGGATGGCTGAGAGCTGGTGGAGGCTGATGGCTGGCCCCGGTCCTGGATTCCCTGCAGCCTCACACCCTTCTCATGTGGAGCAGACGGAAGCCATGCCCACAGGGGCTCACTGGCATCCTGTCATGCTTTGTGCAGTGATACTTTTCCTTGCTGAGCCCTCTGAAGGTGCTGCCACCCACTGAACTTCCAGGGCCTCCGAGGAGCTTTGCTGGGTTCACCACAGCTTCCGAGAGAAGCGAGCCGCCAGCAGTTCTTGGTTACAGGTTCCAACCGCCTAAGCCCCAGTCATAGCTGGTTTTGAGTTTTTCTCTGGAAGGTCTTTCCTGGATAGTACAGTCTGGAAGGAGATCATCTTGTCCTCAGATAAAGGGGGAGGGGGTCAGCTCATTCTGTTGCTGTTATTGTTTGGTCGCTAGGTTGTGTCCGACTCTTTGTGACCCCATGGACTGCAGCACGCCATTTTACTGAATTTAAATCCACAGATGGATTCCCACCTCCTTTTTCTTTTTCCTTCTCCCCTCCTTCCCAAGTGATTTCCAACTATTGTATACTCATCTTGTACACACTAGAGCTGTATCCATGAGACATTAGTGTTATCCAATCACTCTGATCTGGGCTTGAGGGACATGAAAAGTGATTTTTTAAAACTGAAGTTTTTAGAACACTTTTCTGGAAAAGTAAAATAAGGTGCAGTCATTTTTGCCCAGCTAAAGGAGCAGGAATATCTACAGAAGAGGAGGGAATGGGCTACCGTGTGTCCATGGCAGAGCCAAGGGGGTTCCACTGTAGGAGGGTGGTTAATACAGAAGAAGGAACTGATCCCTTCTCTGAGGCCAGGGGTGAATGTGTGTCTGCTCACAAGGGGGCTGCTTGGAAATGGCCAAGTTGTAAAACCTCAAACGGGGGCCTGGCCGGTGTGTGTGTGTGGCGGGGTGGATGTGACAATGGAACCTTTAACAAAGGAACTGTTGTTTTGCTTCCTCAAGGAATTAGCCAGCCCTTGTAGCAGTGGTAATATTAATACATTCACTTTGAAGTTGGAAAGCTAAGATCCTCCACTCCTGGCTATGTGGTCACAGGTGACTGCACTTGGGGGACAAATAGAGTTCATGGACAAGATCTTGTATCTCCTCTCTGCTCCTTCCAAGGCACAAAACACGTATCCTGGACTATGGACCTTCACACACCCCTCACCATGGGGCAGGTTGAGCAGTTGAGTGCAGCTCAGCCTTAATCAGAAAAAACAGGGACTCTGTTCAGAAGGTCAGAGTTGAGTCCCAGCTCTGCTGGTGGCTGCATGGTGATGTAATCTTTGCTAAGAAGTCTAATTTCTTTGAACTCATCTATGAAAAGTAAGACAACGTCTGCCACCCAGGGTTGTTGTGAGCTGCAGATAAAATCACTTATGTGCAAATGAAATTGCAGGTGTTGACACACCCTGCCAGCTAGGAAGCACCTCTATGTAGGTGACGGCTGGCACTGTGTGTTATTACGGTTTTATTATTTAGCACTGAATTTACAATGGGTCCATCAAGGAATAATAGCAGTGGATAAGCAAAATGTCATATATCCATGCAACAGAGTATTATTCAGCCATAAAAAGAAATGTCCTGATATATGCTATAGTGTGAATGAACCTGAAAAACATTGTATTAAATGAAAGCGATCTTTTACCCAAAGACTACATATTATGTGATTCAGTTCATATGACACGTCCAAAATAGGCAACTCTATAGAGACAGGGAGTAGATTAGTGTTTACGTAAGGCTCGGCAGAAGGGAGGGTGATAGCTAGCGGGTATGGGGGTTTGTATAGTAAAGAAAATATCCTAAAGTTGATTGTGGCATTGGTCGCACAACTCGGTGAATGAGCTAAAAATGGAAAGTTGGACACTTTCAATGAGTTCACTGAATGGCATGGGAGGAATTATATCTCAATAGAGTTGTTACCTGAAAAACAAACAGCAGCAGTTGGAATTACCCAAGGGTTCTGAATGTGAAACATTTTTGTACTCATTAAGAGGTATCTGGGTTCCTCTATTGACCGTATAGCAGCTAACCTTGATAGGCAGTTGTGTGAAATGCCAGGCTGTCTGTTTCATCCTCACTACAAGTTTTGGTCCCCAGTTTAGAGATATGGGGAAAAGTAAAGCTCAGAGAGGTTAAGCCATTGGCCCTACATTACAGAGCTAGTGAGTCACCATGTTGGAGTTTAAAGGAAGGTGGGTTCTCCATCCTACACTTCACCTCCCCTCGTCTACCTTGAGAGCATATGTTGCAAGGTTTGGGACTCTATTTTGCCTCTGTGGGCTTTCCACTAAATTTAGATGGCTATGGCTAGTCCTACTTAAATATATACCATGTAATATGCCTTCATGGAAAAAAAAAAAAAGCAGAGTCTAACTTTTTCAAGGAACTGTTATTTGAAGAAGGCATAAACTCAGCAGCAGCAACTCCATCTGACTTTGCTGCTGGACTTATATTTGACCTTGAGATCATTCCAGGAAGGTGCCCGTTTCTCAGTCTTTTCTTCCCCTTCCTAGAAAGCCAGAGTTTCAGATATTATTAAAAGCATATGGGGGCTTCACTGATGGCTCAGTGGTAAAGAGTTCGCCTGCCAATGTAAGGGACATGGGTTTGATTCCTGGTCAGGAAAGATCCCTCATGCTGAGGAGCAGCTAAGTCCCTGGGCCACAACTCTCGAAAGCCTGTGCTCTAGAGCCTGGGAGCCGCAACTACTGTGCCCACGGGCTGCAACTGCTGAAGCCTGTGCCCTAGGGCCCACGGTCTGCAACAAGAGAAGCCACTGCAGGGAGAACCCCACTCCCCACAACTCGAGAAACCTGGGCAGCGATGAAGACCCAGCACAGCCAAAAATAAATAAATACAACTATATTTCAAAAAGGCTATATGTGTATCTGTTTTCAGTGGGAAAAAAAAGGGGGTCTGTTAGGTCTATTAACTAGGGAATCATTTAACATTTTAGTAAGATTTGGGGGCCCAATGGGGTTTTGTGATGTAACCTGTTGTGAATACGGAAGGCATTCCTCAAGGCATCTACCGTTCCCGACACTCCAGATTATATTCCCCTTTGACGCTGGGTCAAGGCAGTTTCCAGCACGGTGGCAGGCCTTACCACCAGGATAGATTAATTTTGTCATTACCCTTTCTCAATTTCTGCCTTTGACCAGAAAAAAAAGAGGTTAATTGTGTGCCATTTCTCAGGAGAATGAGGTATCAGCATTTTAATTCCTGATATTTTATGAATTGTGGGCAGCTAATTAAAACTTAAAGATTAGAGGAGCTATTTTGGCTAAGAGGCCTTTTGCAGGATTGTGAAATGGAGAGAACAAAGGGTTGTCTTTTCTTTTTATTCCGACAGCTTAAATGAAACTTCAGGCTGAAATAGAGCCCTGAATTGTTTTACACACTGAGTATTCATTGTATTGATTCTAATTTTAATTTTGCAGTGAGTGGTGCAGCATCTGAAAGCTGTTGAGGGGTGAACACTGAGATTGTCGGGCACGTTAAGCAGCAGGATTTGTGTTTGGAGGCTCCGTGTGACCCTTCTTGACTTCTGAGAGACATCTTAAAGTCAGATAGGAACCACTTACAGATTCTATTAGATGTCCGTAATTGCCATCTTAGAACTCAATAGGAATTTAGATCTCTTCTGTTCTCACTCATAGTTAACTGTTTGAGTTGCTCTTTGGCTGATTAATGGATCTGCCACAAGCATTGGATTTTTCTTGGTTCCTTGGCTACCTGGTTGGCTTTCAGGCTATTCCGTTTGTTTGAACACCACTGACATCATCGAAACCCACATCTTTTGGGATGTGAATCAAGGAAGCTGCTTGCCCCTACCCTGTGTGTACATGTGTTGCTCAGTTACTCAGTTGTGTCCGACTCTTTGCGATCCGTGGACTGTAGCCCGCCAGGTTCCTTCGTCCATGGGATTTTTCCAACAAGAATACTGGAGTGAGTTGTCAGTTTCTACTCCAGGGGATCTTTCCAACCCAGAAATGGAACCTGGGCCTCTTTCGTTTCCTGCATTAGCAAACTCTTTACCACTGCACCACCAGGGAAGTGCAGCCCCTAGCCTATTTTGTGCAAACTAGAAAAGGCTTCAGCGGATGCAGTCACCACAGACACTGTTCCCACCGATATAGCTTGGAAATTCAAGTGCGGGTGGATTTTAGTTCCTAGCCACCTCCTGAGTATGTTTCTTTGAGCAGGGCAGAAACCATGCAACAGGTTACAGTGGCCATGATTCAGATGACTCTTCCTTAAATTCCTTAACCACATGTCTCAGTATGCTTCTTGATGTAAAACAATTTCTATGATGGGATCAGATTAGATGAGACTGAAAAAGTGTCCAGATGAGAACTCCTTAGATGCAAAACCAGGCTGTGCTCAGTTTTCATATCTCGAATCTCCTAGTTTTTCCTTCTATGCAAGTTAAACACACAGCTGCTAGGGCTAAGAAATCACCAGATAGAATCATGAGGGGGCAAAGGAGAAAGGACTTTCCATCCAATCAGAGGCATGTTGAAAGACCCTGAAGCTCAAAGGAATTTGGTGCATTCTAGGAACTGAGAGTCCCTTGGACTGCAAGGAGATCCAACCAGTCCATCCTAAAGAAAATCAGTCCTGAATATTCATTGGAAAGACTGATGCTGAAGATGAAATTCCCAATACTTTAGCTATCTGATGTGAAGAGCTAACTCATTTGAAAAGACCCTGATGCTGGGAAAGATTGAAGGCAGGAGGAGAAGGGGATGACAGGGGATAAGATGGTTGGATGGCATCACCGACTCAATGGAGATGAATTTGAATAAACTCCAGGAGCTGGTGATGGACAGGGAGGCCTGGTGTGCTATAGTCCATGGGGTCGCAAAGAGTTGGACACAACTGAGTGACTGAAATGAACTGAACTGAACTGAGGAATTGAAATAAGAAAGAAGCTTAGAGATTAAGGAGAACCATGGGGCAAGAAGAAACTGCAGGGAGGGGAAGAGGGCAAATCATGATGGGGGTGGGAGCCTTTGAGTCCCTGCTAAGTTTTGGAACTTTATCCTACAAGGAACTGGAATCCATCCTGATAATTCAGTTTTAAGCATAGACATGAGATGGTCGAACTTGTCTCCTAAGCAATAACTCTGATCATGAAAGATGAACCACTGGAGGGCAGCAGGAGTGGCTGTAGGAGATCCATGCAGCGGCCCCAGTTCAGGCAACAGATCATAGTGAGTGGAACGTGGGCATTGGTGGAAAGTAGGTAAAAGCAAACAGTTTTGAGAAAGCTAAGAAATTGAAATCAACAGGACTTGGTGATGGACTGACCAAGGCATGAGAGGAGAAAAGTGCCGAGGATGACTCCCGGGTTTCCAGCATGAGACACTGGAGAGTATGAGTGCCATGTCCTGAGCTGTGGAACCCTGGGAAGTGGGTTCGGAGAGTGAGATCCTGAGATCAGTTTTGGATGCATTGGATTTAAAGTGCCCATGTGTCTTCCATGTCGAGTTGGCACTTATTAATAGATACATATGCGAGTTGCCTCTGCGTCCCGGTGCTGCGTCGCTGCGGATCCCTTGCTAGTCCTTCAGCCAAGATGCCGGAGGAGACCCAGGCCCAGGACCAGCTGATGGAAGAGGAGGAGGTGGAGACTTTCACCTTCTAGGCGGAAATTGCCCAGTTGATGTCACTGATCATCAACACTTTCTACTCGAATAAGGAGATTTTTTTGAGGGAGCTGATTTCAAACTCGTCTGACGCCCTGGACAAGATCAGGTATGAGAGCTTGACCAATCCCAGTAAGTTAGATTCTGGGAAAGAGCTGCACATTAATCTCATACCGAACAAGCAAGATTGAACCCTTACCATCGTGGACACCGGCATTGGGATGACCAAGGCCAATTTGATTAATAACCTGGGCACCATTGCCAAGTCCGGGACCAAAGCGTTCATGGAGGCTTTGCAGGCTGGCGCTGATATCTCCACGATTGGCCAGTTTGGTGTCGGGTTTTATTCAGCCTATTTGGTGGCTGAGAAAGTGACCGTCATCACCAAACATAACGATGATGAGCAGTATGCCTGAGAGTGTTCTGCAGGAGGGTCCTTCACAGTGAGGACTGACACAGGAGAACCAATGGGATGTGGAACAAAGGTTATTCTGCATCTGAAAGAAGACCAGACTGAGTACCTGGAGGAGCGGAGAATAAAGGAGATTGTGAAGAAGCATTCTCAGTTCATTGGTTATCCCATCACTCTTTTTGTGGAAAAGGAACGTGATAAAGAAGTTAGTGATGATGAAGCAGAAGAGAAGGAAGACAAAGAGGAAGAGAAGGAGAAAGAAGAAAAGGAGTCTGATGACAAGCCCGAGATAGAAGATGTTGGCTCAGATGAAGAGGAGGAAGAGAAGAAGGACGGGGACAAGAAGAAGAAATAGAAGATCAAGGAGAAGTACATCAATCAAGAAGAGCTGAACAAGACAAAGCCTATCTGGACCAGAAACCCTGATGACATCACTAACGAGGAGTATGGAGAGTTCTACAAGAGCCTGACCAACGATTGGGAGGATCACTTGGCGGTCAAGCATTTTTCAGTTGAAGGACAGTTGGAATTCAGAGCCCTTCTTTTTGTCCCAAGACGAGCTCCTTTTGACCTGTTCGAAAACAGAAAGAAGAAGAACAACATTAAGTTGTATGTTTGCAGAGTATTCATCATGGATAACTGTGAGGAGCTAATCCCTGAATACCTGAATTTCATTAGAGGTGTGGTGTATTCTGAGGATCTCCCTCTGAACATTTCCCGTGAGATGTTGCAACAAAGCAAAATTTTGAAAGTTATCAGGAAGAATTTGGTCAAAAAGTGCTTGGAACTCTTCACTGAACTGGCAGAAGATAAGGAGAACTACAAGAAGTTTTATGAGCAGTTCTCTAAAAATATTAAGCTTGGAATACATCAAGATTCTCAAAATCGGAAGAAGCTTTCAGAGCTGTTGAGGTACCATACTTCTGCTTCTGGTGATGAGATGGTTTCTCTCAAGGACTATTGCACAAGAATGAAGGAAAACCAGAAACACATCTATTACATCACAGGTGAGACCAAGGACCAGGTGGCTAACTCGGCCTTCGTGGAGCGCCTCCGGAAGCATGGCTTGGAAGTGATCTACATGATCGAGCCCATTGATGAGTACTGTGTGCAGCAGCTGAAGGAGTTTGAGGGGAAGACCTTAGTGTCAGTCACCAAAGAGGGCCTGGAACTTCCAGAAGATGAGGAAGAGAAAAAGAAACAAGAAGAGAAAAAGACAAAGTTTGAAAACCTCTGCAAAATCATGAAGGATATTTTGGAGAAGAAAGTTGAAAAGGTGGTTGTGTCAAACCGGTTGGTGACATCCCCATGCTGCATTGTCACGAGCACATACGGCTGGACAGCAAACATGGAACGGATCATGAAGGCTCATGCCCTGAGAGACAACTCCAAGATGGGTTACATGGCTGCCAAGAAGCACCTGGAGATCAACCCTGACCATTCCATCATTGAGACCTTGAGGCAAAAGGCAGAGGCTGACAAGAATGACAAGTCTGTGAAGGATCTGGTCATCCTGCTGTACGATACAGCTCTCCTGTCTTCTGGCTTCAGTCTGGAGGATCCCCAGACACATGCCAACACAATCTACAGGATGATCAAACTTGGTCTCAGTATTGATGAGGATGACCCCACTGCTGATGACAGCAGCGCCGCGGTCACTGAGGAAATGCCACTCCTGGAAGGAGACGACGACACGTCCCGCATGGAGGAAGTGGACTGAGCGCTGCCGAGGGTCGCACGGCTGTGTTCAGCGCTCTGTCTCCATTCCCTCCAATGTGTTTTCAAGTATTTCTTTATTTTTGTTAACATTTAAAAATCTGTATGGCATGACAACTGCATAAGGGGAGGATAAGATTTCTTTATACTAAGTGTGAGACTGTGATACTTTTAGCACTAAAGCAGAGCTAGTTGTTTTTTCCTAGTTTCATGTTGGCTTATTTTAACAGATGGAAGTAGTTGCCGTTTGTTGTAAGGTGTGTATGTAACCTCTGTTAACTTTGTGGTCTGAAGTGTTTAGCTATCAAGCGGATTCTTTAGTAGACCAAAATTTTCTGTCACTGAAATGTTCTGAAGTATATACCTTGAAGTTTAAAAGAAACACTTGTCACAGCAAGTTTTCATCTTCTGGGATATACTTTTTAAAGCTTCCATCCCCTGTAGTTATGACTGCATGTGCCAGGCCTCTAGAAGTTAGTGTCTTAAGCTGAACCAACTTGATTGGAGTCATTGTCCATACATAGGGCTTGTTTTCCAAAGAAAGATATTGTTTAGAGTAGCAAAATTATAAGTCTGCCCAGGCATGTTGTAAAGCCGCTGGAAAGGTAACTTGGAGCAAGTTTTGTGAATGGAAATGTAGTGCTCAAGTCACATTCTGCTTCAAAAAGTTGTAACAAATACAGATGAATTAAAAGAAAAAAAAATAGATACATATGCTCTGGCACATGACTGAGGGGAAGTAGCATGGAAGACCCAGTTGGGGCACACAACAATTTTTAGTGGTGTGCTACTAAGTCTGCCTGGCTGAATGACTTTTCTGCAGTAACACTTGGTTTCTCAGGTTCTGATGCAGAGATGGTTAATGGTTAGGTTAATGTAGTTGTTGTTCAGTCTCTCAGTCATGTCTGACTCTTTGCAACCCCATGGCCTGCAGCATGCCAGGCTTCCTTCTCCTTCACTATCTCCCAGAGCTTGCTCAAACTCACGTCCATTGAGTCGGTGATGCCATCCAACCATCTCATCCTCTGTTGTCTCCTTCTCCTCCTGCCTTCAATCTTTCCCAGAATCAGGGTCTTTTCTAATGAGTCAGTTCTTTGAATCAGGTGGCCAAAGTATTGGAGTTTCAGCTTCAGCACCAGTCCTTCCAATGAATATTCAGGATTGATTTCCTTTAGGATTGACTGGTTTGATCTTGCAATCCAAGGGACTTCCAGGAGTCTTCTCCAGCACCACAGTTCAAAAGCATCAATTCTTTGGTGCTCAGCTTTCTTTATGGTCCAACTTTCATATCCATACATGAAGGAAGTGAAAGTGTTAGCCACTCAGTCATGTCCAACTCTTTGCAACCTCATGGACTGTAGCCTGTCAGGCTCCTCTGTCCATGGAATTCTCCAGGCAAGAATACTGGACTGGTTTGCCATGCCCTTCTCCAGGGGGTCTTACCAACTCAAGAATTGAACTCTGGTCTCCTGCATTGCAGGAAGCCACTAGGGAAGTCCATAGGAAAAACCATAGCTTTGACTAGATAGACTTTGGCAAAGTAATGTTTCTGCTTTTTAATGTGCTGTCTAGGTTTATCATAGCTTTTCTTCCAAGGAGCAAGTGTCTTTTAATTTCATGGCTGCAGTCACCATGTACAGTGATTTTGGAGCCCGAGAAAATAAAGTCTGTCAACTGTTTCCATTGTTTTCCTATCTACTTGCCATGAAGTGATGGGACTGGATGCCATGATCTTTTTTTTTTTTTGAATGTTGAGTTTTAAGCCAGTTTTTCACTCTCCTCTTTCACTTTCATCAAGAGGCTCTTTAGTTCCTCTTCACTTTCTGCCATAATGGTGATATCATCTGCATATCTGATGTTATTGATATTTCTCTCCCAGCAATCTTGATTCCAGCTTGTGCTTCATCCATAATTTAGGGTGAAGAGTAAGTCAGCTGTCTCTGGACAGAGAGAAAAGCAAGGGGATTTTGGGTATATGCAATATCATACTGGAAAATGGAATTTAGAGTGGATAGGGAGGGACGAGAAGACAAAAAGGAAAGTGGAGAGGGAACAGGGAAAGCCAGTGAGCTGAGGATCTGGTGGTCCCATAAGACTAATGTAGCATCAGGTGACAAATAGTGGTAACAAACATAATAAGATGATGTTTACAGGTTCCAGGGCTTAGAACCTGTTACCTTTGGGGGCATTATGCAGCCTACTAGAGTACTTCCACAAGGAATTAGGAAGAATGGGAAGCTGTGGTCACAGAGTTGGTTATTTACATGTTTTCATGACTTCACCTCCAGAATTAAAGAGTTGTCATTTTTGGAAGCAATACAGGTTCAGGTGATGGGAAAGGCAAGAACAGGACCATGAGGGTGGTGGCTAAGCTAGAGAAAAGGAGGGATTTATTGGAGATGAGGTTGAGGAGATTGGAGCCTGGATACCAGATGGATGTTCACACAGACCTTGAAGTCACTTTGGACGATGGCTGGAAAAGCAGTGGTCAGTTTCCAGGTCCACAGAGAATTAGGAAATGCAATTGTAAGTCAGAAAAGTATAGAACAAGAGGAGATATTGGAGTGTGGAATAAAACTCAAAGAGCACAAGAGAAATTGTCTGGAAGCTATTTCCAACATACATCATTCTCTTCAATCCCCTATTTCACACTTATTCTCTTGTGATTTTGCAAATGATCACATTTTGGGCAGAAACATTAGAAGCTACATAATTAGTATGCCTTGACATTTATTTGCCACAGTTAATCTTTGTATAAACTTTGTTTTTTAGCACACACTTTTGATATTGGTTTATTTTGTTTTTCTTTGAATGATCTCATAAATTGGTTGGTATCAACACGGATTGCTTTTATAGAAGTATTCTTTTGAAAAGATTTTTTGTTCTCCCCATTGCAAATGACACCAGCCATGGAATCTTGGACACAAAGAAGCATTGCTTAGTTCCCTTCACTTGAATCATGTGCTTTTCATCAGGCATATTTCTCTTCTGGGAGCAGTTATGGGAGGGTTCAAATTTAATGTGGAAAACAGTCGACTCAGTTGTACCTCAAGCCCAGTTCTGTCAGTTTCCCTCTCCACCCACCCACACACGACCACCATCTCTTTCTCCTTTGGGCTAATCTGGGCTCACAGTACCTGCCAAGGACACTAAATCAGCACATCCCTTTCCATACATCAGATCAGATCAGTCGCTCAGTCGTGTCTGACTCTTTGCGACCCCATGAATCGCAGGCCTGGTTAATAGGAGGCTTGGGAGCTGCTGGAACCAATCGAATCTGGTCTCCAAGTCCTGGTTTGAGAGATGAGGGTGTTTGCATGGTTACAGTGGGTGGCCAGCATCCAGGAGCTCAGGTCGCTGTGTGTGTATTAGTTGCTCTGTCGTGTCTGACTTTTTGCGATCCCATGGCCTGTCTATGGAATTCTCCAGGCAAGAATACTGGAGTGGGTTGCCATTGCCTTCTCCAGGGGATCTTCCCAACCCAGGGATCGAATCTGGGTCTCCTGCATTGCAGGCAGATTCTTTACCATCTGAGCTACCAGGGAAGCCCTGGCTTGCTGCAAATCACTGCCTTATTTCCAAGCCACCGTGGATGGGACCCTCCTCTTTCTCATTTCCCTCTCTACAGTGTCTCTCAGAAAAGTCATTGTTTCAGGCCCATGACTCTCACATCTGTCCTTTAGCTCAGAGCTCTGTCTTGTGGTCTGGATGCATAGGCCAAACATCCCACCAGAAGGTCACACAGCACACCTTGACTCAGCTTTCCTTCCCCAGCCAGTTTTCCAGGCGAGCACGGGTTACCATGCTGTCTATGTAGCTGCAGGCCACTTCTCAGGCACCCCCTGCAGGCTGAGCCCAGGCATTCCTGAAGTTCTTGAGAATCGAAGTAGCTTCTCTTCTGGGTAGCAGCTCTAGAGCTTCCTAGCATCACTGCTAGCCATTCTTGAGACTTCATAAGCCTCTAGTTCCTTATATTCAGGACTTCCCTGGTGGCTCAACGGTAAAGAATCCACTTGCCAATACCGGAGATGCGAGACTCCAGTTCTATCCCTGGGCCAGAAAGATCCCCTGCAAGAGGAAATGGCAACTCCCTCTAGTATTCTTGCCTCAGAAATCTCATGAACAGAGGAGCCTGGTGGGCTACAGTCCATGGGGCTGCAAAGAGTTGGACACGAGTTAGCGACTAAACAACAACAAAAACTATAGATTAGGGAGGACCTGGGGAGACTGTTAGGAGCCTATTAAAAGATGGCAAAGACGGCGATGCATGGAAATGGAACACAGTGGGAGTTTCGAGAGACACTGAAGAAGTAGAAGGGATAGGGGTTGGTCCATAAGGTTTGGGGAGGATGTGAGGGTGGGAGGAGTAAGGGAGGAGCTACAGGCTGCTGGTCTGCTTTGCCAATAAAGGTTGATGCTACACAGGCAGCCCCGTGAAGAGCAAAAACCGCTTTTGTGAAGAAGATGTGTTTGCGCGGGACATGGGAAGCTCAAGTTTGAAAAAGAAACAGATACATATGGAGAAACATATTTGAGCATCATCAGTGTAAGGCAGTAAAAATTAGAATCAAAAAAAATTTTTTTTAATTAAAAAGTAAAAATAAATAAATAAAATCAGAAAAATAAGAATCATCTATCTAGTGCCCAGAGCAGCTCTATATAGTAAGAATATAGTGTGGGTCACATAAGTAATTAAGATTTTTCTAGTAGCTGTGATGAAAAGTAAAAATAAATGGGCCACATTAATTTTAATAATGTTTTATTTAACTCATTATCCAAAATATCATCATTTCAATGTACACTCAATAGAAAAATTATTAATGAGTTTCTTCACTTGCTTTTCTTTCTACCTGTGTGTAAGTGCTTAGTTGCTCAGTCGTGTCCAATTCTTTGTGACCCTTTGGACTATAGCCTGCCAAGCTCCTCTGTCACGGGATTTTTCAGGCAAGAATACCAGAGTGGGTTGCCATTTCCTTCTCCAGGGGATCTTCCAGACTCAAGGATCCAACCCACATCTCTTGTGTCTCCTGGATCTCCTGCATTGCAGGTGGATTCTTAACCCGCTGAGCCATCAGGGAATCCACTTTATGCCTATAGTACATCCCATTTTGGACTCATCATGTTTTAAGTGCTTAGTAGTCCTGTGTGACCTATGGCCACTGTATTGGACAGGGCAGGTGGAGAGCATGACTCCATTTTGGCTACATAATATAATCACTTGACAGACTTTTAAATATCCTGATGCCCAGATGCACCCAATCCAGTTATATCAGGATATTTGAAGTGGGACCCAGGCATTAGTACATTTTTAAAAGCTACCTATTAATTCCAATATGAAGAGGATCAAAGACATAACCCTGGAGGATGGTATGGAGAGTAAGGGAGTAGTGGAAAGGTGAATGGGAAAAGAGACTGTAGAGAGGCCAGAAAAGAGGAGGGAATCAGCGAAGAGGGTTATTTTAGAAAGCAAAGTGGAGGACTTCAAGGAGGAAGCTGTCATGAGTAATCTTGTTCAGTGGATTAGCACCAGCTCAAATTGTATCACTGATGTCCTTGTCAAGAACAACTTTAATTTACTTTTTCAACAGATTTGTATTGAGTGCCTGCAATGTGCCAGGCCATGTGGTTCCTGACTCAGTGGAGCATACGGTGTAATGATCACAGTAGAAGATATTTTTAAGCACTTATTTAGAAACTTGGCACTGCTTAAGAACTTCCTGTGCATTTACCCGCTCACGTGATTCCGATAGCAACCTGCATGAGGTGGTTGCTATCTAAGCGATTCTTCCCTTGTACAAATGGGTTAGGGTTAGTTGGCCAGATATTATGAGCAAATGTATGATTGCTGCCTCATCTGTGTCAACTCATTGGGCTATTGAAGGATTAAAGGAAATAATCCATTAAGTAGTCTGCTCAGTGCCTGATATGTCTTAAGAACAAAATGTTAGTTGTTACCAGTAATTAGGATAATATTAGCTTCTCAGGAGCCACAGGAGACCTGGGTTTGATCCCTGGGTCAGGAAGATCCCTGGAGAAGGAAATGGCCACCCACTCCAGTATTCTTGCCTGGAGAATTCCATGGAGAGAGGAGCCTGGTGGGCTATGGTCCATGGGCTCATGAAGAGTCGGACATGACTTAGCAACTAAACAACAGCAGAGACAGCTTCTACCACCAGCATGATACATAACAACTGCTGCTGCTGCTGAGTCACTTCAGTCGTGTCCGACTCTGTGCGACCCCATAGACGGCAGCCCACCAGGCTCCCCCGTCCCTGGGGTTCTCCAGGCAAGAACACTGGAGTGGGTTGCCATTTCCTTCTCCAATGCATGAAAGTGAAAAGTGAAAAGTGAAAGTGAAGTCGCTCAGCTGTATCTGACTCTTAGCGACCCCATGGACTGCCACCTACCAGGCTCCTCCATCCACGGGATTTTCCAGGCAAGAGTACTGCAGTGGGGTGCCATCTCCTTCTCCAACATGACAACTAGTAGTCATTATTTTTTCCTCATGTCATTATGAAATGTAGCATGCTGTGTACATTCTGGACACTGACTGAGATTTGACTATGTAAGTTACATGAAAAACATGTAAAATGACTGAAAAGTAGAATATAGGAACCTTGATGTGCACACTTTTTCTTTTGTTAGTTCCTTCAATCATGAATGATGACAAAGACAGAGACTAAAACCTGTAGACTCTTGACTGTAAAATTAGAAGAGGCAAATTAAAGCTGAGCTAATACGTTCTAAGGGTTTGAATAAAAATAGTCAATATAGCAGAAATATGCAAACTCCACCTGCTGTTCAAAAGCATGCTGTCCTTGGTATGGGAGGAGACAGAATAACTGAGAAGAGACTCTTTTATAGCTTAGATCAAAAGTCCTGCACATGTTAAATTGTTGGTGGGAGGTTGAAAGACCATGAGGTCCAATCTTAGAATGCCAAGTAAGGTTTTTTATTTTTAAACTTTTAATTTTGAAATAACTTTAAAAATTTTTGGCTTTCACTGGGTCTTCATTGCTGTACCGGGGCTTTCTTTAGTTGCGGTGAGTGGTGGCTACTCTTCATTGTGGTTCTTGGGCTTCTCATTTCATTGATGTCTCTTGTTGTGGAGCACAGGCTCTAGGCCCTTGGGCTTCGGTAAGTTGCAGCACATGGGCCCAATTATTCTCTGATGTGCGGGATCTTGCTGGGCCAGGGATCGAACATATGTCCCCTGTATTGGCAGGTGGATTATCAACTACTGGACCAGTGAGGAAGTCCTTTGAAATAACTTTAGATTTGTATAAAAGTTGCAAAAAAGAGTAGAAAGACTTCTGGAATGGCTTACCCTTATGTGACTATCTTATATAGCCATAGGAGAATGATCAAAACTAGGGAATTTACATTGATACAATATTAACAAATCTAGAGACCTTATGTGAAATTTACCAGTATTCCCTCTACTGACTGATCCCACAGGACATTTAGTTGTCTTGTCTCTTTAGTCTCATCTGTGACAATCCTCAGTCTGTCTTTGTCCTTCATGACTTTGACATTTTTGAAAAATGCTTATTTTCCAGATAAAGAATCCAAGACCCAGAGAGCACCATACAGTAAGGTAATAGTAAAAACTCTCAATGTGTATCTGTCTTATTTTCTTTTTCATAAAGAGATTAAAGTTAGGCAAGAATTTTTGGCAAGAGTACCATCTGAGTAATCCTATACCCTTCTCAGTGCATGATATCAGGAGGTACAAGACATTGGTATGTTTTATTCTTATCACTGGTGAAGCTATTTAATAAATTTGATCACTTAATTAATTCAGTAGCTTATGTGTATTTCAGGTTTGTTTTCTCCTTTACAATAAATAAATACCTTCTAGGAAGCTACTTTGAGTTTATGCAAATATACTACCTTTCATCACGCAACAACTGCTATCAGTTCAGTTCAGTTCAGTCGCTCAGTCGTGTCCGACTCTTTGTGACCCCATGAACTGCAGCACGCCAGGCCTCCCTGTCCATCACCAACTCCCGGAGTCCGTCCAAACCCATGTCCATTGAGTCAGTGATGCCATCCAACCATCTCATCCTCTGTCATCCCCTTCTCCTCCTGCCATCAATCTTTCCCAGCATCAGGGTCTTTTCCCATGAGTCAGCTCTTCGTATCAGGTGGCCAAAGTATTGGAGTTTCAGCTTCAACATCAGTCCTTCCAATGAACACCCAGGACTGATCTCCTTTAGGATGGACTGTTTGGATCTCCTTGCAGTCCAAGGGACTCTCAAGAGTCTTCTCTAACATTACAGTTCAAAAGCATCAATTCTTCGGCGCTCAGCTTTCCTCACAGTCCAACTCTCACATCCATACATGACCAGTGGAAAAACTATAGCCTTGACTAGACAGGACTTTGTTGGCAAAGTAATGTCTCTGCTTTTGAATATGCTATCTAGGTTGGTCATAACTTTCCTTCCAAGGAGTAAGCGTCTTTTAATTTCATGGCTGTAATCACTATCTGCAGTGATTTTGGAGCCCAGAAATATAAAGTCTGCCACTGTTTCCACTGTTTCCCCATCTATTTGCCATGAAGTGATGGGACAGGATGCCATGATCTTAGTTTGATGAATGTTGAGCTTTAAGCCAACTTTTTCACTCTCCTCTTTCACTTTCATCAAGAGGCTCTTTAGTTCTTCTTCACTTTCTGCCATAAGGGTGGTGTCATCTGCATATCTGAGGTTATTGATATTTCCCCCAGCAATCTTGATTCCAGCTTGTGCTTCCTCCAGCCCAGCGTTTCTCATGATGTACTCCTCATATAAGTTAAATAAGCAGGGTGACAATATACAGCCTTGACGTACTCCTTTTCCTATTTGGAACCAGTCTGTTGTTCCATGTCCAGTTCTAACTGTTGCTTCCTGATCTGCATATAGGTCTCCAGAGGCTTGTCAGGTGGTCTGGTATGCCCATCTCTTTCAGAATTTTCCACTATTGTGATCTGCACAATCAAAGGCTTTGGCATAGTCAATAAAGCAGAAACAGATGTTTTTCTGGAACTCTTGCTTTTTCGATGATCCAGCGGATGTTGGCAATTTGTTCTCTGGTTCCTCTGCGTTTTCTAAAACCAGCTTGAACATCTGGAAGTTCACGGTTCACATATTGCTGAAGCCTGACTTGGAGGATTTTAAGCCTCACTTTACTAGTGTGTGAGATGAGTGCAATTGTGAGATAGTGTGAGCATTCTTTGGCATTGCCTTTCTTTGGGATTGGAATGAAAACTGACCTTTTCCAGTCCTGTGGCCACTGCTGAGTTTTCCAAATTTGCTGGCATATTGAGTGCAGCATTTTCACAGCATCATCTTTCAGGATTTGAAATAGCTCAACTGGAATTTCATCACCTCCCCTAGCTTTGTTCGTAGTGATGCTTCCTAAGTCTCACTTGACTTCACATTCCAGGATGTCTGGCTCTAGGTGAATGATCACCCCATCGTGATTATCTGGGTCATGAAGACCTTTTTTGTACAGTTCTATGTATTCTTGCCACCTATTCTTAATATCTTCTGCTTCTGTTAGGTCCCTACCATTCCTGTCCTTTATCGAGCCCATCTTTGCATGAAATGTTCCCTTGGTATCTCTAATTTTCTTGAAGAGATCTCTAGTCCTTCCCATTCTGTTGTTTTCCTCTATTTCTTTGCATTGATCACTGAGGAAGGCTTTCTTATCTCTTTGTTATTCTTTGGAACTCTGCATTCAGATGCTATGGAATTTGTCTAATAGTTACTTTCGATTTACAACATTCTTTGTACATTTATGAATCAAACTCTATGGTCTCTCTCATGCTATTTATTTATTTAGACTCATGAATATTTATTTACTCTGTGGGTTATAGTGATAGTGAAGTCGCTCAGTCGTGTCCGACTCTTTGTGACCCCATGGACTGTAGCCTACCAGGCTTCTCCGTCCATGGGATTTTCCAGGCAAGAGTACTGGAGTGGGGTGCCATTTCCTTCTCCAGAGGATCTTCCCGACCCAGGGATTGAACCTGGGTCTCCCAAATTCTAGGCAGATGCTTTACCGTCTGAGCCACTAGGGAAGTCCTGTGGGTTATAATGCATTACTATTATAATGTATTGTGTTACTTAACTTGTTCTGATTTTGACCCCTAGGGGCTTCTTTTATCTGTTTCTTATGTCCTTTTGGCATACCACATCATTTTTTGAGCACTTTCTCACTTTCTGCCACTACAAAATGTTTCAGGCTCTGCTTTTGTTTTTTTTCTGCCCCAACCCTGGAATCCACTATTTTCCTAGTGGATGCCTACCTGCAGTAAAGCTTCTAAGCTCACTCTGAGAAGTGAACAGAAATAGAATAGTGCTTTCCAAACAGTCTGAGGCATTGACAATAGAGTGTGAAACTAGAACAGATGATTTTGGCTGACAATTACATTAGCCAAACACAAGTGTCATATTCTATGAAAGTAGCAAAGATCACACCATTTTACAGTAGCATCTTTTGATTCTGCAGCTTGTAAATTGGGCTTGGATTAGGATAGCTTAATGTTTTATTTTTCGCTTTCACTCTGATAAATGAGCACATCAATAAAGACCACACAAACAAGATGGAAAGAAAATATTTATGTCACTTATGCATAATCAACAGCACTCATTTTACAGATAAGAGACAAATGTGTAGTTCATCACTCTAGTGGTTATGAAAACCAGGGTCACCAATCTACAATTGTGTAAACAATTTAAAAAAAGAGAAAACATGGATATGTACCTGTATTTGTTTCTTAGGGCTGCCGTAACAAATGACCACAAACTGGGTGGCTTGTAGCAACAGAAATCTATTTTCTTATAGTTGTGGAGGCTAACAGTCTGAAATGAAAGCGTAGGCAGACTGCAGTCCTTCTAGAGGCTCCAGGGGCGAGTCCCTCCTCATCTCCTTCAGCTTCTGGTGGCTGCAGCTTCGTCATCACAAACTGTTTCCTTCTGGAGCTAAGTGCATCAACTGCCTTCTGACAGTTTGTCTCAGGGCTTTTATAATGCTGTTAGGAATGCTTGGGCTTCCCTGGTGGCTTAGATGGTAAAGAATCCACCTGCAATGCAGGAGACCCAGGTTCAATCCCTGGGTTGGGGAGATCCCCTGGAGAAGGGAATGGCCACCCCACCCAGTATTCTTGCCTGGAAAATCCCATGTGGTGGGCTACAGTCCATGGGGTCTCAGAGTCAGACAGGACTAAGTGACAGAGCGACTGACACTTTCGCTTTTCTCTTCCCTATGGTTGACACACTCTTCCTTCTTCTTTACCCTCCAGTTTGGTTGGTTTGTATCCCCCAGTCTTGCCTTTTCTCTGTCTCAATGTGTGCATGTGCGGTGAGCGCAGGCGCTATGACTCTTCTCTTGCTCATTACTGTGATGCTCTGCCGCCAGGGCCCAGTGCAGTGCCTGGCACTTAGCTGGTGCTTAGCAAACAAGTTTTTCAATGAATAAATCAATAAGGAAGTAAAGAAGCAAGGAAGGGCAGATGGAAGGTAGGAAGGTCAAGTAAGTGTGCTAACTTATTTAATTTTTCCAACAACCCGATCAGCTAGGTCTTATGAACAGCATCTCCCTTCTATAGATGGTGAAAATAGAGGTTCAGAGAGACGTATGTGCTCAACTACTTTAAAATCTTTCTGGAACAATTACTTAGAAAGAAAGAAGCTAAAAATACCTTGTGTGAGGATGGCCGTGGTAGAAAAGTTGGGAAAGATAGCCACCGCATGTTACTGGGGTTATTTCTGAGTGGTGGATTGTGCTCTTCTGTTTTGTTCTTCTTGTTTATCTGAATGGCTTTTAAAACAAAAATATATTTAAAAAGTGAAGACTGGCTGTGTTTTGGACTGGGGCACAGAAGGGTCTAATCATCCCCTACGGAAAGAGTGAGTGTCTGAAACACAGGGTCAGAGTCGTAAGGGGAGATTAGTTTAATATTCTGCATGTCTTGGAGCTGGGAGTTAGATCCCAGAATCAAATGATTTCTAACTTCATTTTTTGTTTACAGTGTAAAATTGGAATGGTGTTTATCCACTGATGATACATTTTGCTTATTTATCCAAGAAGAATCGGAGATGTTCTGTTAGGCACTCTAATTCATGCAGCCAATTTTGCTTTGGAACATCCTGAAGAGAACAGTATTCTCTCTCTTATATTGCCATCAACAGCCGATGTTTTGTACTTCAGAGGGAAAAAAATCCTTTCTCAATCGTCTTATTTGCTTCTGGAATTAGAACAAATGTCTTTACGCTTTTAGTGTTCTTTATGCTAAATTTTATTGTGAAGAATAAAGGTACAGCCCTCAAAGCTTTTCTGTTCGGCTCTGATTTCTTTCTTTGTGTTTCTTTGTGTTTCACTGTCTGAAGGAAGCAGCATTTGCCTCAAGTTTCTTCAGGGAAGCCGACTCACAAAATTGAAGGAAGTGAAGACATAGAAGCTTGTCCTCAGCCCTAGGGGTTAAATATTTTCCTGGGATAGCCCAAAGATTGCTTGTGAGTATATACTTAGTCGCTCAGTTGTGTCCAAGTCTTTGCAACCCCATGGGGGATTCTCCGGGCAAGAATACTGGAGTGGGTTGCCATGACTCCTCCAGGAGATCTTCCTGACCCAGGGTCAAATCCAGGTCTCTCACATTTCAGGTGAGTTCTTTACCAGCTGAGCTACTTAGGGAACCCCCTCTTTCACTATGGATAATCTCAGTATCATAAAATCAGAGACTAAAAATGCCACCTCAGCCTGCTCTGAGAAAACAGTGTGTCTGTAATAACTGAATGCCTAATGTATGGGGGAGATACATGTATCCCGGGAAAGAGATATACATTGCTTATTGAGGGCTAGATGCATCACAAGACTGGGAGATTATCCACAAAACTACTGGTGTATTATCTGATCTTCTTAGAAATATGCCACGCAATGTGCATCAAAAGCTAAGTCCATAGTCTTTTGCCGAAGAACACATTGTACTTCCTAAGGGTAGAGCTCAATGCATTCCACCGACTGGGCGTGGAAAGGCAAACTACAGGCATAGCTCAGAGATACTGCTGCAAGTTTGGTTCCAGACCATGGCAATACAGTGAATACTGCAGTAAAGCCAGTCACACGAATTTTTTGGTTTCCCAGTACAGGGAAAATTTTTTCTACATAGCATTATGTCTCTAAAAACCATGTAACACCTTAATTAAAATATTTTATTGTCTTTGCACAGCACAAGAAACCACTGACAAAATGAAAAGAATGGGAGAAAATGTTTGCAAATGACATGACCTGTAAGGGGTTAATATCCAAAATCTATAAACAGTTCAAACAACTCAGTATCAAGAAAACAACAAAAATTGAAAAAGAAAACAAAAAAATTTTTTTTTTAATGGGCAGAAGACATGAAAAGATATTTTGCCAAAGAGGATATACGGATGGCCAGCAGGCACCTGAAAATATGCTGAACATTGATAATCATCAGAAAAATGCAAATCAAAACCGCAACGAGGTATCACCTCACACCTGTCAGAATGGCTATTGTCAAAAGACCACAAATAAGAAATGTTGAGGATTTGGAGAAAAGGGAAGCTTTGTACACTATCGGTGGGAATGTAAATTGATAAAGCCACTGTGGAAAACAGTTACGAAGCTTCTTCAGAAAACAGAAAATAGAGTTACTATGAAAAATTAAAGTGCTAGTCTCTCAGTCATATCTGAGTCTTTGTGACCCCATGGATTGTAGCTTACCAGGCTCCTCTGTCCTTGGAATTTTCCAGGCAAGAACTGGAATAAGTAGCCATTCCCTTCTCTAGGGGATCTTCCAGACCTAGGGATCAAACCTGGATCTCCTGAATTGCAGATAGATTCTTTACCATCTGAGCCACCAGGGAAGCCCATAGAGCTACCATATGATCCAGTAATTCCTGGAGATATATATATATATATATATGTGTGTGTGTGTGTGTATATATATATCTATCTGAAGAAAACAACAACACTAATTTGAAATGATACACACACCCAATATTCATGACAAAGCACTGTATGTTTTCACTTATATATGAAATCTAAAAATTAAAACAAATGAATGTAACAATCTGCTTCTGATTGTTATATTCATTTGTTTTAATTTTTAGATTAGCACAATTTTTAGATAAGGACAAGCTAGTGGTTACCAATGGGAAGAGGGAAGAGGCGAGGGGCAAGACAGGAATAGGGGCTTAAGAGGACCAAACTACTATGTGTACAGTAAATAAGCTACAGGGATATACTATACAGCTAATGAATATAGCTAACAGTTTTAATAAAAACACTTTATCGCTAAAAAATGTCACCCATCATCTGACAAGCAGGGTTGCCACAAACCTTCCCTTTGTAGAACACAATACCTGTGAAATGCACTAAAACAAAGTGTGCCTGGGAAGAACCTTGTACATGGTGGTTTAATTCTAAAGTTAGCCCAAGATGTCTACTTGCCATGGGGGTAAATAAGCATTTCCCCCTGAATTTTCCTGATTCAGTGTTCATTTCTGACTGGCTGTTTCAAGCAAAACGTAATGCCACTAATCGGAGGTAGAGATGGATGGGGGTTGGGGGAAATAGCAAAACATGGAGGGTTGTTCCCTCTTCCCTTGGGCTCCCATAGCCCTCCCCAGGTCCTTCGACTTTAGGATCTTGCTGTCTCCCTTTGAACCATCACGTGCTTTTCTCTCTCATCAGACCCAGCATGGTACCTGGCACGTACCAGACTCTATGTATGTGTTAGCTGACGGAATGAGTGAAGAGCTAAAAATAAAGTGTGACCAAGATATAGGATGAAGTTCTGTTGGTCTTTAAGAAAGGAGATAGGTATTCCTTGCCTTTCCCTGGCTTATGCATTGAGGTTGTTTTGATGTCCTGTGACAGGCTGTAATGAACTTCATCTTTAGTTATGTTTGGATCTGCCATTTCTCTTCACACATCACCAAGGGAGAAGAGGGGTATACAAAGGAGAAAATTACTTAGGAAGCATTTTGTTAGAAGGGTATTCAGAAGGAAACATGTGACCGAAAGAAAAATGCAGGCGATGTGAAAGCCCAGTTGGTTCCTTTCTTGAGATCTTTCTCATGCAGGATGATTTTCTGGGGGGCTGGCCTAACTTTGTTTTTTTTCTTCTTTCTTAATCAGATCTTCTAACACCTATGCAAGTTGGAATTCTTCCCAGGCAGCTTGGGAATTTTTATTTGTAAAATTTGGGAATCCAACCCTGACTATAATCTAAAGGGTTCACCTGAGTTTTGGCAAAACAGCATGCCAGCATTTGGCATGGGGGTTTTGAAGTCTGGCTGGCTGTCCCAGGACTCTCGGTATCATGGTGATCTGGGATTGTTGGGAAACCATCCTGAGATGGTTCGGCTGGTGTACAGTCGGTCATTCCACTGAATTGATGACCTTTAGAAATCTCTTAGCAATCATAGGGAGCAGTAGGTCTTTGGTTCTGTTTGGATTTCACACAGTATTTAATCTTAGTGCTTTGGCAGGTAAAAGGGATGCTCAGCATACCAAGTCCAAAACATAACACACATAAATATCTTCTCTCCTTCACTTCTATGCCTTAGCACATCCCAGTCCTGTACCTTTTGACCAGTCCATACTTGAAGAAGATCGACAAGGTCTGTACCTGCCATTGTAAGATCTCTGAGGTGGGTGGGAATGTTGAGGACGTGCCAGAATCCGTTCCAAAGACAACTTGTATAGAACACACCTCTTAAGCTCCAAGTTGATTCATCTGGATTGCACTTAAGGGAGTTCAGAAGAAGATCAAAAGATAGAGTTGGGAAACAGCAACATGTCATTGAAGATAGAGTGAATGCTGACGATGGAGTGAATAGGGGATGATAGAGGCATGGAGACGCGTCAGTTGGCAGTGCTCCGAAGCGTGCAGTATGCTTTTCCTATCTGAGAAGAGCTGGTTGTCTGACTTCTTTTCTACAATAGATTCTCTTCGACTTGCAGAGTAATCATTGCATGAATTTTGAGGAGGTGCCATAGTAAATTATGTATGCATGCTAAGTTGATTCAGTCATGTCCAACTCTTTGCAATCCCATGGATTGCAGCCCACCAGGCTCCTCTGTCCATAGGATTCTCCAGTCAAGAACACTTGAGTGAGCTGCCATGCCATCCTCCAGGGGATCTTCCCGACCCATGGACTGAATCCACCTCTCTTACCTTACATCCCCTACTTTGGCAGGCAGGTTCTTTACCACTGGCGCCACCTGAGAAGCCCAAATTATGTATAACCAGATTTAAAAGAAATTTCTCATAATTGAAATGTGGAATCAAACATGATTAAATCAAATAAAACTTCTTATTACTCTGGAAAGGTTTATACAGTTAAACCATGTTTCCCTCTCCTCTGAGGTACTTTCATATTCTCTCCCCTTTACAACTGTGGTGTGATTAATATAATTATTTTTAATTACAATAGCTAACAATGAACGTTTAACAGAAATCTTACGATATTAGTGTTATGAGATATTTCATGACATAAAATATCTCATGTGATATTCCTATTTTCGCTTCAAACTTTTGCATCTTGCATCCTGACATGCAATTTTCAGCCCAATAAGATTTAAATTCTGATGATAATGTGTAATACATTTTTTTCTTTAAATTTTGGCCTTCATGATGAATTTATTTCTTGGACACTTCGCATGTTATGCTTTTTGGAAGTGCAAAAGAGTCTCCACTCTCTCTGGTCCACACATGAATTGTTTTTCCAATCAGATGCATGAACATTCCAAGCACAGTGCCCTTCCGCCGCCCCTTCACTAACCATTGCTCTCTATGACTGCTGTGTTTTTAGTATGACTGATATGGTTTTGATGGAGTGAAGCTTTCAGCTTTCCTTTTTCAGCTTTCCTTTCAGCTCTCTGTTTTGACAGTGGCAAATTACGGAAAGGTGCTTTCAGCATATAATGAAATGTAGGATAGAAGTCGATTATAAAAATGTGTATTCTATAATTCCAGTTTAAGAAAAGACTGTTGAAGGAATGAATAATTACATTCATCTGGAATGATAAACAGCAAAAGAACAATCAGAATCATTTCTGGTGGTGAAATTATGAGTCATTTAAATTTTCTTCTCTGTACTTTTCTGTGTTTGTCAAATTTTCTGGAGTGAATGTGTATATTGTTATCAGAAATAGTGTGAAAAAATTTATATTAAACCCCCATCTGGAGCTTTTGATTTGCAAGAAATTGCCAAGTTATTTGGAATAACTTCCTACCTGCAACTAACTAGAACACTAAGGCAATAGTCACTGTTCATCATTCATTATTCAATCATTCACTTAGTCCTTCAGCAACACTTACTATTCAGTTCTTACCTGTTAGGCTCTATTCAGTTCTTCCTACCTGCAACTAACTAGAACACTAAGGCAATAGTCACTGTTCATCATTCATTATTCAATCATTCACTTAGTCCTTCAGCAACACTTACTATTCAGTTCTTACATGTTAGGCTCTATGTTCGATGCTGGATACAAAGATGAACACAATACCAGTCCCCCTCCCTTGGAAAGATTCGTCTTCAGCCCATCAGTTATTCAGGTTAGTTTACTGATTTGAAGAAGTCATTCAAGGTGAGGGGCAGGTCTGGGTGGTGGTAGTAGTTAAGAATTCAACCAGGAAGCCGGTTTTGATAGTAAAGGAGAAGCGTACTGCTCTTGGTACCCAAGAGTATGGAATCCATTCTAATGACAAATGTCATTCAGCATGATTGTATTGGCGACTCCATCAGTGAACTGGAAGGGTCATTAAGTACTTCAATGCAGTAGCAACTACGCTTCTACCAATGTGTTTTCTGATTCCATTATTCTAGAGATTTTTGACAGTTAACTTCTTACTTTGCAATGATTTTATTCATTTGAAATTTTTAAATTTGTATTTTATTGGAGGATAATTGCTTTACAATGTTGTATTGATTTCTGCCATGCAGCAACATGAATCAGCCACAGGTATACATATATCCCCTCCCTCTTTGCAATGATTTGATTTGATTTGATTATTATTTTTTTTTAGATTCATATGCAGTAGCAAGAAATAGCAGAGAGGTTCCGTGTGCCCTTTACACAATTTCCCCCAGTGGTAACATCCTGCAAAACTATAGTACAATATTGTACATTCTAGAGATATTAATACCTAGGAAAATGAAGAAGCCTCACAACTTTGTATGTAGCAGGTTTGTTGTTGTTTAGTTGCTAAGTTGTGTCTGACTTTTTTGTGACCTCATGGAATGGCAGCCTGCCAGGCTCCTCTGTCCATGTGATTTCCTAGGCAAGAATACTGGAGTGGGTTGCCATTTTCTTCTCCAGGGGCTCTTCTGGACCCATCTTCTGCATTGGTGGGCAGATTCTTTACCACTGAGCCACTAACGAAGCCCATATAGCAGGTACCCCTACCTTTCTTGGTGGAATTCTGCAACATTGACTTTTTCTCTCACATTGTAATAAAGACCTCCCTTAAGGTAGATTTTTCTTTATATCTTAAAAATATTCATTCTTTTAAGGGTTACTTGGCAATCACCTTAAATTCAGATTATTTTCTTGACTGAAGTTAGTATACAAATGTGAAGGACCAGCTTCTAGTCATCAGGTTTTGGGAACTCTGTGAACAAAAAACTTAGCCTATGATCATTAAGGATATTTGTAGTGGTGGGAGGAAGACTGATGGAAGGATTATTCCCAAAGGAGACTGCTGAGCAGTGCACAGTCTCACAGAGGCCTCGACAGGGGCATCTGGAAGTGAATGTAACCTCCAGCCATGGAGCCATATACAGAGAAGCTTCTATTTCTTCTACAACAAGAAAAACAGCCATATTTGATCTACAGACTTAAAATCAAGGGAAAAATCTGAGAGGGGAAGAGATGGAGAGTTTTCCCAGGAGGAGCCCAACCCACCTCCCAACTCAGAAGGAAGAAAAGGAGCTTCTTGGATCTTTCCTTAGAGATGGAGAGGTCGTTAAGTCAAGAGACCACCTGGGTATTCAGCTGATTTATCCTTAAAGGCACAGTGCTTCCCTGTTCTCATTCATAGACTTATTTAATAAATATTATCAGGCACTTTTTATCTGTCCATCCCTAACTGTTGAGTTGGCAGAAAGATGAGAATTCCCTGATAGTCCAGGGGCTAAGACTTCATGCTTTCAGTGCAGGGTCCTAGGTTTGGTCCCTGGTCAGGGAACTAGATCCCACTTGCCTCAAGTAAGACCCAGGGCAGCCAAATAAATAAACAATAAATAAATGAACAAACAAGCAGGTTTTTTTTTTTTTTTTGTAAAGAGTGACTTTTAAATATAAGACACTTGAGACAAAGATGAGAGGGAAAAAAGTATCCATATCAGGAAAAAGATATCTCATATTTTACTCACCCTGGTTGCCTAGTGTCAGAAAAAAGCACTTTAACCATAAGTCACAAGACTGAAACTCTGTTGCTAACTAGCTCTGTGGTCTTGGGCAAGTTATTTTTTACTCTGGGTAAGCATTGTGTCTGACTGACTCAGTCTTGTCTGACTCTTTGGGACCCCACAAACTGTAGCCCATAGGGCTCCTCTGCCATGGAATTTTCCAGGCAAGAATACTGGCATGGGTTGCCATTTTCTCCTCCAGGGGATCTTCCTGACCTAGGGATCAAACCCAAGTCTCTTGCATTGCCTACACTGGCAGGCAGATTTTTTTGACCACTAGCGCTACCTGGGAAGCCCGTGGGCAGGCATGGTTTTCTCAAATGACGGATCCAAATAATTTTTGAATTTCTCAACAGATGAATAATTTATGAGATAATGTGGCTCAAAGAGGCCATGTGTAGGACTAATTGTAGAATAATAGGAGCTCCTGGTACTGCCTGAAAATGCAAAGCTTTGCAGAAGTAGGCTGCCTTGACCCAATTTGGAAATCCCCATGAGAGGAGACAGAATTGTTCATGTCTGTAGAAAGCAGCTAAATCCTATGGCATGTCTCCTCAACACCTCCTCAGTGTCTCTCCCCCAACCACATGACCCACACCGATGGTCCTCCTAAAACCAAAAGTTTGAGGATGTGTTGAGGGTGACCTGCTTGTGAAAAGAGATTGAATTTATGAGATTTGATGTCCAGTTTCACCATTTACCACCTGTTTTGAGTTGAAGTGTCTTCCTTCTGTGTTTCCCAACAAAACATATGTGTTGAAGTGCTAATCCTAGTACTTCTGAACGTAAGCCTATTTGGAAATAAGATTGTTGCAAATTTAATCAAATGTAAGATAAGCTCATGGACTTCTGTGGTAGTTCAGATGGTAAGAGTCCTCCTGCAATGCAGGAGATCTAGGTTAAATCCCTGGGTCAGGAAGATTTCCTGGAGAAGGAAAGGGCTACCCACTCCAGTATTCTTGCTGGAGAATACCATGGACAGAGGAGACTGGTGGGTTACAGTCCATGGGGTCCCAGAGTCGGACATGACTGAATGACTAACACTTCACTGGAAAGAAGAGGTCATGCTGGAATAGGGTGGACCCCTGGTCCAATATACCTGTGACCTTATAGAAAGGGACATTTGGACACAGAGACACACAGACATGGAAGTAAGTAATTAGAGTTAGGTTAGGACTGGAGTTAGGTTGCCACAAGTCAAGGAACATGCTGAAACTGGGAGAGAGTCTGCAAAATGTCCTTCCTTCTTGCTTTCAGAGGGAGCATGGCCGTGCTGACACCCTGATCGTCACTTCAAGAATTGTGAGACAATACATTTTGACCTCTCAATTTGTGGCACTTCAGGTGAAAGTAACCAAACAAGGAGGCCATTGGTCTAAAGTGGTCTAATGCTTTGGTCGTCTGTATAAGTGAATCAGAACCCATGCCAGGGTGAATTCCTGTAAAAGCCTGGAGGTTAAGGAACAGCAAAACAGCCAACTAGGCTTTCCCCCGCAAACAAAACCACTTAAGCTCTAACCAATCAAATAATTTCCTTGCTTTGCTTCCACAGCCTCTCTATAAAAACCTTGCTCCCAGCTCCTGTTCGTGGAGTACTCCTAATCACTTCTGGTTTGGGGCTACTCAATTCAAACTGATTTTTGCTTAAATAAACTCTTAAAAGTGTAATATGCTGGGACTTCCCTGCCTGTCCAGTGGTTAAGACTCAGCGCTTTCAATGCAGGAGGTGCAGTTTCGATCCCTGGTTGGAGAATAAGATCTCACACATGGCGTGGCCAAAAAAGGAAAAAACGTATTATGCTTTAGTTTATCTTTTAACAGTTTCTTATGATAACAATAGCAAGCTAATATACCATTTGTGTGATGTGGAGCAACTCAGACAAATTCTATGAGCTCAAATTTCCACAGTGGAAATTGAAGGCATAGAGGGTGGTGTATTTTTTTTTAATGTAGATATATATTTTTAAAGTGTGTTTTACTCCCTAACGCTTCACCCTGCCTAGTTCCCAGGCCCCATGTCACTATAACTTTGCATGTTCACTTACAGCTTTGTATTTCTTCACGTCTTCGGTGAGGACAAACACATTTCCACCGAGAAAATCGTTCACTCCTCTATCATTTCTGCATCTTCTGCTGAGTTCTGACTTCGGCTTCAACTCATCCTACTCAAGATGAAATTCATTTCTGTGGCATAAATAGACAGTTGGTGTTCATAAATTTCAGTTTATATTTGTTAGTATAAAAATATTATGCTATCAGAAGCACCTCTTATAATTGAAGTAAACCAAAATCTCCAAGAAATGATCTTGTTTTGCATAGTTTTCAGTCTGTTCATCTTATGCCAGAACACTTTTTAGAAACGAAGAATTCACACCAGCAAAGTTTACATTTAGTAGGTAGCTGTCCGCCATGATTTGTAAGAACATATTTCTTTTTTATAGCTTATAAAATGAATTGGAAGCTTAGAGTTATTCTTTGGGGCTGTGTGTGTGTGTGCACACACACTTGGCCTATTAAAAGTAACTGAATTAATTTAGATGAGATTAAACGAGAAGGAATCATTTCCAAAGACAGTGTCAGGTATCATGGTTAGATGCTTTTTGACAGTGGTGATAAAATAATGAGCTTGGTGTAAAGCATCAGATTCAGGTCAAGTATTTTTTTTGAAGAAGATTTACTTTTTTTTTATGTTTCTTATTTTTAATGATAGAATTCATCGTTGTCAGCTCTTGAAATTAATGAGTTGCCTCAAATCTGGTTTACCCATAGTCTCTGGGGCTTATTTAACTTTTTGTCCACAATTCTGTTATAATTAAGGATGGAGATTCCTAAGTTCTAAGGCTAAGAGAGAATAGCGTACCTGAAAATACCACATCATCATTTAATTAATTCAGCAGAATCCAGATAAGAACAGTTAACCTCCATTTCTGGGTAGTAATGTTACATAAAGGTTAAAAATATTTTCCATATACTGAAGTTAGAAGTACTGATTTGGTTTCCAGAAAGAAAACTATTTTGAAAAGTACTTCTAATTAGATTGTTGGATTAGAAGTGTGTATTCGTGTATGAAAAAGATACCACATTGTTCAAGGCTATTGAACTAGTAAGTAGCAGGACCAAGATCAAGAAAACAAATTTGAGTTGTGCCAAAATCATATTCTTTTTAGTACTTATAGGAAGTTCCTGTATATAATGTCAGTCTCATAAGTACCCATCATTCTGAATTTTTAACTTAAATTTTTAAGTTTATGAATAAAAATAAATATGTTCTTGGCTCATTGTTCAAGATGTGCAAAAATATAGAATAAAATAGATCTTCTTTTTTCTCTGGTTCCCTAGATCTTTAGGCCCCCTTCCCAGAGCAGCCACTCCACCAGTTTCCTGTAAATATTCTATATGTTTACCCATCCAGACAGGCAGGTGTGCACATGTGTGCACACACTCCTTCACTATGTTAGCACAGGGAATTCACTGTAATGTATCTTATGTTTTTTTCTTGACATTATATTTTGGTGATCTTTCTAGACCCCAATGGAGAAGGCAATGGCACCCCACTCCAGTACTCTTGCCTGGAAAATCCCATGGACAGAGGAGCCTGGTAGGCTGCAGTCCATGGGGTCGCTAAGAGTCGGACAGGACTGAGCGGCTTCACTTTCACTTTTCACTTTCACGCATTGGAGAAGGAAATGGCAACCCACTCCAGTGTTCTTGCCTGGAGAATCCCAGCGATGGAGGAGCCTGGTGGGCTTCCGTCTATGGTGTCGCACAGAGTCGGACACGATTGAAGCGACTTAGCAGCAGCAGCAGCTAGACCCCAAACTTCCTTAAGTTTATAAATTGCACATTTATAAACTCTGGTGGATCTGTGTTAGCATAGTGAATTCAGTTATGTATCTTGTTTTTCTCCTGACATTGTATTTTGGCGATCTTTCTAGGTTCGAAATTTTCTTTTGTACTTATTAATTTTTTAAAATATTTATTTATTTTTTATTTTTGGCTGTGCCGGGTCTTTGTTGCTGGGAGGGCTTTTCTCTAGTTGTGGCAAGCAGAGGCTACTCTCGAATTGCAGTTCACGGGCTTCTCATTGCGGTGGCTTCTCTTGTTGCGGAGCACAGGCTCTAGGTACACGGGCTTCAGTAGTTGTGGCTTGCAGGCTCTGGAGCGCAGGCTCAGAAATTGTGGCACACGGGCTGTCACTCTGTCCCACGTGGGATCTTCCTGGATCAGGGATCAAACCTGTGTCTCCTGCATTGGCAGGTGGACTCTTTACCACTGAGCCACCAGGGAAGCCCCCAAACTTTCTTAATTGCACAATTTATAAACTCCGGTGGACTAAAATAGTCTAAAAATTACATTTTCAGGCCATGTAATCTCTTTGTAAACGTATAGGTGATATTTGCTAGGCTTGATCAGAAGTAGACGGAGAGGGGAGTGAATTCCCCTCTTCCACAGATCTGTATTTTGACGTAGGAGTAACTATATTGTTTATCCAGGTCAGTCATTAAATTAGAGGGGTATGTATAAAAATTTCAAATTGAATACTCATGATCAAGATGAAGGATAAAAGCCAAAATGATAAAAATAAGAATTAGAAGGCTCAGGTGTGCATAACAAGGAATGGAGTTGGATATAAAGCTCAGTGATGAAAAATCTGAACTTAAAATGGCTGTTTGATGTATAAACAAGCCTTAAGAATAGACTATCAAAAAATGCATGCAAGATGGAAAAAAATGCATCCAATTGAAATATGAGAAACCACACAACCCGTTCCTAACCCTTGATTCCTCTGAAGAACAATTCACAGCAACAAGAACAGAAAAGCTCTTAGATGGAGAAAGCAAAACCCTTATCAGGACACATGCCCAGCATTTAGGAAATAATTTGGACACAAGGAAAAAGAATAATCTCTTTTCCCTATGATGTGACTGCAGAGAATAGATCAAAAAGCATTGGACAGAGGAGTCCAGCAGGGCTAGAAACCAGGAGGGTTTTCACATTCAGAGGTGTAGAGAAAAGAGCAGGAATTTGCTGAAAACCAGAAGCAAGATGCAGATGATTGATTTCTTTGTATTACTTTTAGCAAGGGCTTTAAAATGTTTACCACCCCACTGGATTGCTTCCAGGCTCTGAGCCATCGCTTCCTCCTTTGAATGTAGGGTAGGCACGGCTGGCATCCTGCCTCTAAAGTTTTCCACATCCACCCAGCATGGTCCCCTCACAGATTCTCCAAAGAATTGCATACTGAATCCTTCTTGAAAGCAAGATGGTACAAGATGCTGAGATGCAAAATCAAACTATACAGAACATCTCTTTTCATTCAGAATCTTTCCTCAAAGGTAAAAGGACAGGGTAAGATATATTGTTTTCTGATAAGGCACTTTTCTACTCCAGATTATTCTGCTCTGTAATACACAGGTGCCTCTCTTTACTGGCTTTCAGAACATTCCTTAGAATAATAATCTTTGATCTTATGGCTTCCATTGACAACGGTGGGCTTCCCTGGTGGCTCAGTGGTAAAGAACCCACATGCTAAAGGAGGAGACGCAAGAGACACAGGCTCGATCCCCTGGGTTGAGAAGATCCATTGGAGGAGGAAATGGCAACACACTCCAGTATTCTTGCCTGGAAAATTCCATGAACAGAGAAGCCTGGTTGGATATAGTACAGGGGGTCTCAAAGAGTCAGACATGATGGAGCACGCACGTGCACACACACACCCACATCCACACACACACACTGACAACAAATGGTATTTTCTCCTGGATTCTGCTTTTGGGTTTTTAGCAAAGACTTTCCCTTTCATAAACAAGCCAGTGTTTAATTATAGCTATACTCATGATCTGAGATCCTCTAGGCTTATGTCTTTAGATTTCTGATTACATACACCAGCTTCTCAGAAATTCTTTTTGAATTCTTCTCTAGGCCCCAGCTTGCTTACAAACAATTTGGCTAGGAGTTTATTACTGCTGTACTTACGCAGAAATATATGTGAGCATGTATATATCTCTCTGCCTCCTTTTTCAAAGAATTTGAGATACATAAATACATAAATTCGCAAAAGGATAAACTAAGAATTCCCATATATAGGAACATGTGCTTAGATGCTCAGTCATGTATGATTCTTTGTGACCCTATGGACAGTAAGCAGCCAGGCTCCCCTGTCCATGGATTCTCCAGGCAAGAATCCTGGAGTGGGTTGCTATTTCCTCCTCCAGGGAATCTTCCTGAGCCAGCGACTGAACCTGTTTCTACTATGTTGGCAGGCAAATTCTTTACCGCTAGCGCCACCTGGGAAGCCCATCTAGGAACATATGTAAGGCAAATATCAAGCAAAACAGTGTGTGAATCAGTTGCCGGACATGGGGCTGTGAATTTGGCTCCAAATGTCATAAATGGCCAAGGCCAAGAAAGAAACGCTATCCTAAGATTCATAAGATCTAGATGCTACGGGGGAGCACAGCTTTAATGGGTACTGAACTCTGAGAGAAATCTCTCCCCTGATTCCTCATAAAAATGACATTGTGATGTATATTAGATGACATAAAAATGTCTAACAAGTTTCACATGATATTTCTCCATGACATGCCTTAATGGAGGCTGATGGCTTGATACTAAAAGATAATTCCGTTAGTGTAAGGGGAGGAGGGACCCCAAATTATTACTTTAGCCAGACTCCTATATCAAGATGGGGATTTAACTCTATTCTGACCTGCTTAGGGCTTCCTCCTGGGGTAGCAATGTTAAAGCACAGAGAGGAGGCAGCCACACACTGTGGCAGAGATTGGAATGATGTGGGCTCAAAGAGAGGAAGCTGAGAAATGGCTGTAGCCACTGGAAGCTAGAAGAGCCGAGAAGGTTCTCCCCTAGAACCTTAAGATGGGGCCCAGCCCTACCGATGACACACTGAGCTTGGACTTCTGGCCTTCAGAATAGTGAGAGAATACAAACTGCCCAGTTAGCAGAAATTTGTTAAGGCAGCCTGAGGAAAGTGTTAAGTCTCTTTAGCCACGTCACACTCGTTGAGACCTTATGGACTGTAGCCCACTGGACTCCCCTGTCCATGGGATTCTTCAAGCAAGAGTACTGCAGTGGGTTGCCATGCCCTCCTCCAGGGGATCTTCCTAACCCAGGGACTGAACCCTCGTCTCTTGTGTCTCTGCCTTGGCCAGGTGGGTTCTTTACCACTAGCTGTACCTGGGAAGCCTAAGGAAATGAATACATGTGGATTATTTCGGTTGACTTGATGCCAACATTTCCTCTGGATCCATGCTTTACCCTGACCAAGTGATTCTCACCTCGGACTGCCCATTAGAATGGCTTAGAGAGCTTAGAAAAAAGGCTGAAATCTGGGTCACATCCACAGAGATTCCACTTCAAAAGGCTTGGGCTGTAGGCTGGCAACGGTGTAGAGTCAGATTTAAGTGCTGCCATTTAATTAGTCACAGTAATTTAATGTCATGAGGGTGACACAGAAGTACATGGGGCTGGAACAGCGGTATAAAGAAATTTTTAACTTAGGAATTTGCTTTGGAGCATACCATTCTATATCTTTATGCTGAAATAGAAAGCATTCTTAGACACTGCCTGAAGCAGTTATGCATCAGCTATCTGCACTGACCTTATGACACCAAGAGAATTCTGTTTCCACCATGAGAAAATATGGATGCTCTGACAGGTGAACCACTGTTGCTCATCTGGATGTTTCCCAGAAGGACTGGGGAGGCATTGCCCTCTAGACTGAAGTTGGACAATGCTTAACTTTAACATAAATCAAAAGATGTCCTGTGTGGGCCCTCACTCCAAATTGTCCACTGCCTCTTGACAATTAGATAATTACAACTTTGAATTCCTGGTGGCATGGTTTGTTGTTGTTGTTCAGTCACTAAGTCGTGTCCAACTCTTTGTGACCTCGTGAACTGTAGCATGCCAGGCTCCTCTGTCCTCCACTGTTTCTTGGAGTTTGCTCAAATTCATGTCCATTGAATTGGTGGTGCTCTCTAACCATCTAATCCTCTACTGTTCCCTTCTCCTTTTGCCTTCAATCTTTCCCAACATCAGGGTCTTTTCCAATGTGTTGGCTCTTTGCATCAGGTGGCCAAAGTATCGGAGTTTCAGCTTTAGCATCAGACCTTCCAATGAACTGGGAAAGGAATACATCAAAGTTCCAAATTGGGAAACGAGTACTTCAAGGCTGTATGTTGTCACCCTGCTTACTTAACTTATATGCAGAGTACATCATGCAAAATGCCTGGCTGGATGAAGCACAAGCTGAAATAAAAATTGCCGGGAGAAATATCAATAACCTCAGACAGGCAGATGATACCACCCTTATGGTAGAAAGTGAAGAACAACTAAAGAGCCTCCTGATGAAAGTGAAAGAGGTGAGAGAAAAAGCTGGCTTAAAACTCAACATTCAGAAAACGAAGATCATGGCATCTGGTCCCATCACTTCATGGCGAATAGATGGGGAAACAGTGGAAACAGTGACAGACTTTATTTTTGGTGACTCCAAAATCACTGCAGATGGTGACTGCAGCCATGAAATTAAAAGACACTTGCTCCTTGGAAGAAAAGCTGTGACAAACCTAGACAGAGTATTAAAAAGCAGAGACATTACTTTGCTGACAAAGGTCCATCTAGTCACAGCTATGGCTTTTCCAGTAGTCATGTAGGGATGTGAGAATTGGACCATAAAGAAAGCTGAGCACCAAAGAACTAATGATTTTGAACTGTGGTGCTGGAGAAGACTTTTGAGAGTCCCTTGGACTGCAAGGATATCAAACCAGTCAATACTAAAGAAAATCAACATTGAATATTCATTGGAAGGAGTGATGCTGAAGCTGAAGCTCCTATACTTTGGCCACTTGATATGAAGAACTGACTCATGGGCAAAGACCCTGATGCTGGGAAAGATTGAGGGCAGGAGGAGAAGGGGATAACAGAGGACAAGATGATTAGATGGCATCACCGACTCAATGGACATGAGTTTGAGCAGGCTCTGGGAGTTGGTAATGGATAAGAAAGCCTGGTGTGCTGCAGTCCTAGGGGTTGCAAAGAGTCATACATGACTGAGAGACTGAACTGAACTTCCAGTGAATATTCAGGGTTGATTTCCTTTAGGATTGACTGGTTTTATATCTATTTTCAGTCCAAGGGATGCTCAGAAGTCTTCTCTAGCATCTCAATTGGAAAGCATCAATTCTTTGGCATCCAGCCTTCCTTATATATAGTCTATCTCACATCCTCTGAACACTACTGCTGGAAAAACCAAAGCTTGGACTATATGGACTTTTGTTGGCAAAGTAATGTCTCTGCTTTTTAGTATGCTGTCTAGGTTTGTCATAGCTTTCCTTCCAAGAAGCATGTGTGACCTGGTACTTTATGTATTTAAGAAGAAAAACCTGCTGCAGAGATGTGCTGAATAGAATGGGTGCTAAGTCCAACCCTTTGTGACCCCATGGACTGTAGCCCACTAGTCTCTTCTGTCCACGGGGTTCTCTAGGCAAGAATACTGAAGTGGGTTGCCAATTCCTTCTCCAGGGGATCTTCCCAATCCAGGGATCGAGCCCACTTCTCAAGTCTCTTGCATTACTGAGCGGTTCTTTACCACCAGCACCACCTTGGAAGCCCTGAATAGAATAGGACTTATTATTTGGAGAGAAGAGGATCCCTCATTGTGAATTGTGAAACAAAGCAATTCCTTGTACATCAGCCCTCAATAAGTGTTTCTTTATTTGTGAAGTTGTGTGACAGCCTGTAGTGGTCTTTGGAAGCACGTCAGGGAGCAGTCAGGAGTGAATGGCTGTTAGCAGTGGGGTTGATCTCTGAAGGGCTTTTGATGACAAGCTCACTGCATCTATTGACTCCCTAGGAAGTCTGAGGTCACAAGCTTGGCCAGAACACATGAGCCCAGATAATGAAGATGGTTTTGCCCTCTTGAAACAAAGCCAGAAATTTTATCTACTTCATTGTGCACTCTGGGTCATGTGCTAACGATGGGGATTTGTCTAATACTAATCCCGCTAATGACGGCTTCTCCCAGCCCTTACACAAACCCCACCAGGCCCCGTGATTTGGCAAGCCAGACAGAATAAAGGCAGAACGGCATTTGGCTTTTGAACTGAGTTCAAGGCAATTAAAGTCATGGACTAAGGAGGGAAGGAGGGGGTTCAGAAATACCAGTATAATAAGTAGTATGACTGGAGCGCTCCGTCAATTAACTCAATTAGACAAAGCCTGTTTTAACCGGGGAAGGCGGTGAAAAGCGCTCCTCTCATTAATCTGGCTGTTAGAGGAGCTTCTGATGCAATGAAATTTGTTTTAGCGGTTTGCATCACATAAAGTCGTCTGTGTGTGTGCATGTACACACGAGCACACATGTGGGTTTTGTAATTTTTGTGGGTCTTTTTTTCAAGAGGAGAGGAATAGAAGGCAGATCCAAAATATACCCCCTAAAACGTAAATTTCCCCCAAATCAAAAAGCGGGTGAATGCTCAAGAGCCCACGAGTGGAAGGAAGACCAGGAGAAAGCTGGAGAGAAGCAAGGAGTGGAAGGCGAGAGAGAGAGTTCTCCCGGTTCTAAAGCCATGAGCCCCCTTGGGTGGGGGCTTCTGCTCGGCTGTCTGGGCTGTGCGCTCCCGTCGGGGGCCCGGGCGCAGTTCCCCAGGGTCTGCATGACGGTGGACAGCCTGCAGGCCAAGGAATGCTGCCCGCCGCTGGGCGCCGACCCCGCCAACGTCTGCGGCTCCCGGGAGGGCCGGGGCCAGTGCGCGGAGGTGCAGACCGACACCAGGCCCTGGAGCGGTCCCTACGTCCTGCGCAACCAGGACGACCGAGAGCGATGGCCCCGGAAGTTCTTCGACCGGACCTGCAGGTGCACAGGTGAGCAGGCAGGCGGATGTGCGCATGCGCCCAGCTGGGTGGGGCTGAGGGAGGAACCCATTCCAAGGCAGAGATGCTCGGCCTAGGCTTTGAAAGGCAAACCAAGTTGGTCCATTGGCATTGAGTAAGGCTGATGTCTGGGTATATTCTGCACACCTTTTAGTAGATCTAGTTATGAGAACTAAATAAATATTCTGTGGGCCACTCTGGTTCTATGAACGCGTGCCAGCACACCATGGGCTTGTCTTTTGGCGAGGGAAGCTGAAGAGTCCCAGAGTCAGCTTTGAAACTCAGAGCAAGTCCTTTCAAGATGGATTCAGTGCCCTCTCCTTCTGAGATGGGTTTGCACTTGTTGAAGAGGGAGGGTGGGTGATTCTTGGCATCGGTAAGACAGACGTCGCGGGGTAGGTGTTTTGAAGTTCGAGTCTCAGCATTTCTGACGATCTGAACAGGTCTTAAGCAGGATATATCTTGCTCGTGAAGGTTATGACTGGCTTGTAACTTTGCCATCCTTGGGGAGATGGACGGATGGACGGACAGAGCTGAAGAAGGGAGGGTGGTTTTTAGATAACAATGGCTTTTTTCACTCCTGTCTGGGTGTGATGTGAGCATTTCAGAATTTATGCAGTATCCCTCTTTCAGACCTTGGTCTCTCTTATTACCTGTTTTTTTGAAATCTCTGTGCACTTCTTACTTCTCCCGCTCTTCTGAGCCTTCTCAAATCCTTTTTAGTGAGGCTCCCCTCCAGTGTTCAGCAAACATGCACAGCAGTGATAAACACTCAAAGGCTGGCAGGGCATGTGAAACACACACACAAAAACATAAGCAGTAACTTTAGCAAAGCCCTTGGAAACTGTTCCACAGTGTCCAGCTGCCTAAGAGGTTTTCTTTTCTAATTATGTTTTTATTGATATTTTATGATGCTAGAACATAGGAGAATATAGATAATTGAGCTATGTAAGGACATAAAAAGGTAAACAAAAGGCTGTGATGTTGATGTAAGAATGCGATCAGATTTCTAACTGAAAATTCTGAAGCTATTTTATATAGAATGGATAAGCAAGGCCCTTTGTATAGCACAGGGAACTATATTCAATATTGTATAATAAAACATAATGGAAAAGGAAAAATTCTGGCTTTATAATCATTATTTTGTAGTCATATTGTTAATTCTGTAATTCAAAGGATTTGTTAGTTTTGTCTTGGGGTATTAATTGTGACAATGTTTGTAATAGCATGTTGAATGTATACTACTCATTTTTTTCTAATCTAATTGACCACTTGCTTCTGTAGACATTATCTCATAGATTCTCATGGTTTTTCAATCTAATGAGATGAGGCAGGTTTCATATTACTTGTGGGATTGGAAACCACACTACACAGTGACTTCTTTGTTGGTGACTCAAAAATTCTTCTAGAAAGCTTATTTCCAGGTCAGTCAATGATAGAGTGCCACAAATTAGAAACTTTGGGAATCTCCATTTCATGGAATCCAGGCAGCAGAAGACATTAGGAACTCAGGTATAACTGTTAACTCTCCTTATTGCTACCCATACCTGGGCTTCCCAGGTGGTACAGTGGTGAAGAATCCACCTGCCAATGCAGGAGGCCCAGGTTTAATTCCTGGGTCAGGAAGATCCCCTGGGGAAGGAAATGGCAACCCACTCCAGTATTCTTGCCTGGGAAAACCATAGACAGAGGAGCCTGGTAGGCTACAACCCAAAGGGTTGGTCAGAACTGAGCAACTGAGCACATGCACCCACGTCACTATCTATTCTATCTTTCTGATCTGACAAGGAAGTTTTTTTAATTTAAGTGAGATGGTAGGAATCAGGGATGGCAGAATAGAAGAGATAATTGCAGTCTCCCTGTCCTGAGGGAGTACTTACAAATATTCCCTCTAGAACTGGCAGTAACTTAGGGTCACAGTGACCTACTTTCAAAATGTTCTCAGGAGGATATGTGTGTTCAATTGCTCATTTGTGTCCAACTCTTTGCTACCCCATGGACTGTAGGAGCCACCAGGCTCCTCTGTCCATGGAATTTTCCAGGCAAGAATACTGGAGTGGGTTGCCATTTCCTACTTCAGGGGATCTTCTTGACCCAGGGATTGAACCCGTGTCTCCTGTGTCTCCTGCATTGACAGGCGGATTCTTTACCACTGCGCCACCTGAGCTTCTTAGGTAAACGTACCTAAGAAGGCAGTGGGCCAGAAACAGGGCCTGACCTGTAAGTCCAGAAGGACATCGCGTATCTGTAGACCAATCAAAGGAAGCAGGGTGTATGGTCTCCATCTCCAGCCATTGTCAAGACCAGGACTGTCTCTTAGAACCCCTTGTCTCCCTCCTCCAGGATTTGATCTGTCTAGACGTCTGCCGTCTATGGGGTTGCACAGAGTCAGACTCGACTGAAGTGACTTAGCAGCGGCAGCAGCAGCAGACTCATTCAGGACCATAGCTCTTTTCATCCCAGCTTTCGATTGACTCCACTTAGGTTGGCTAGATTGTCTTTTTCTTTGAGCCTCAGGACAAGAGACTAAGTCCTTAGTGATTGGGCTGGACAGGTATTTCGTATATCCAATAATCACTGTGATGTGTCATATGCCCCAAAGCAAGACACATGTTTTTCAGTTTATTCTCCCTAAAGAGTGAATTGCTTGCTTTCTCAGGCTAATTTCTTCATGATTTAGGAGGCAGTCTTCAGAAGTTAAACTTGATCTTCAGTGCCCAAAGTACCACCCCCCCACCGCCATAACCTCAAAATTCTTTGGCAAGTAGATTCTTCTAGTGTCATCTCAAATTTATTAATGAAATGTAGATTAGCAACAAGACTGTTGATGACCTTGGAATTTTGTTAATTCCGTGGAAAGATAAACACACCATTCATCTTTAATGGACATTGAGATTGTTTCTTCATCTTGGTCATTGGGAATAATGCTGAAATGAACATGGGAATCTCAATATCTTTGTGAGATCCTGATTTATGTTCTTTTGGATAAATACTTAGAAATTGGATTGCTGGATTGTATAGTAGTTTTGTTTTTAATCTTTTGAAGAACCTTCATACTATTTTCCACAGCAGCTGCATCATTTTACGTTTCCATCAGTAGTGTGCAAGGGTTCCAATTTCTTTGCATCCTAGTCAGATGGTATGTATTTGCAATTTAATGCTATTCAGCCCTAGAAAAGAAGGAAATTCGGCAGTATGCAACAACATGAATGAACCTTGAGGACATTGTGCTAAGAAGATAAGTCAGCCACAGAAAGACAAATACTGGATAATTCTATGTACGTGAGGAATCTGAAATAATCAAATTCATATAATCAAAGAACAGAATGGTAGTTACCAGGAGCTGGGAGGGAGGGGAAATAAAGATTTAGTAATCAGAGGCCATAAAGTTTCAGTTAATCAAGACGAATAAGATCTAGAGTTCTGTACAACACTGTACCTAGAGTCAACAGTAATGTTTTAAACAATTAAACGTGTGTTAAGAGGGTAGATCTCATGTAAAGTATTCTTAGCACAATAAAATAAAAATAAAAATAAACCACCCATAGTCTCCACGATCTTGAAGTTGGTAAAGGATTTTAGCTCAATAAAAATAAATAAATGCAAGCTCTGATGGGAAAAAAACCCCTAAATTATGTACTCAAATTCTCTAGAGAGAACTTTTGTATTCTCTGTGGGGATAATTTCAAACTGAAAAATTATTGAACTTAATTTTCAAGAAGAGCTTAATTTCAGGAGATCTTGGCATCAGCGATTCACCTTCCAAATCTCACCTGCCAATTGGCATTCCTGAGAAAAGACCAGTTGCAGCTGTGTCTTTGGACTTTTGAAAAGCGTGCACCACATGGTTTATGAACAATTGTCTGAGAACTTCTTGTCGTACACCTAAGTGCCTCCATCTTCCAATCTCTAAAATGGGGATAATGATGAAACCACACTTGTAAAATCCTTTTGAGCTCTGTAGATGAAAGGCCTCATGTGAGTGTAAAGTATTGTTATTAATATAATAGAATCTCTAATTAAAAGGAATAGGCTATTTAGAGCTCCTTGTAAATTCACTAATCGGTGGTCTTTAAACTTATTTAGTCTAATAGCCTTTGGAGGTTGAGCTGATGTGGTTCATGTGGGAACGTGCACTGTTTCGTTGCTCTCATTCTCTTTCCATTTTTATCCTGGTCCTAAGTAGGTATAAGACTTTGTCTTTTTAAATTTCATTTTTGCTCAAGGACATACTAAATAACAGATAGACTGATATCTAGGGACCTTTTACTTTTTCTCTCTCCATTCCCCAGTGAGATAATGCAATCCTTCCTAAAGGGTCTCCTTTAAAAAAAAAAAAAAAAAAAAACTGTTGCTATTGGTGGATTAATGGAGAAACTCAACTCATTAAATTAATGTAAGGGACTGCTAGGAAATTTAAGTTAAAGAAATAAACATTTTGTGTGGTAAGGTTTTATGTTACTGCATTTTTCAGTTGTCTTCGATATTTTAACGAATTCTTTAGACCAGGTTTAGAAGCACAAATATGAAAGAGAGCTGACTGCAGAGCTGTGGGGCGTGTTTTCTCTGAGACATGCTGGGAAAGGGATTTTTAAAAAGTCAAATACATTTCTAGGTAATAGGTGAGCTCAAATCCACACCAACGCTTTCTTATTAGCATTTCTGCACTGCTTTTCGTGGGCAACTTTGGCTTTGTGAGAGGAGATGGCTTTGTTCAACACAGTTGTGAACCATCTCTGATCTTCTGAGTCAGAATGAGTCATTTCATTTTCTGTCATCCATGGTGCTCAGTTAATTCTTGTTTTCACTTTTCCCATAGTTAGGCTGGTGTTGATATTTCATCGCACTCATGTTCCTCATACCACTAGATGAAGGCACCGAGCCTGATTTATATTTATATCCTCTAGCACTTAATGCCTTTTATTCAGTCATTCATGACTCCTTCATCAACCACCTAACCAATGTTTATTTAGCACCAATTATGTTAGGTCCTTCAGATACTAAGGGGAAAACCCCAACGAGATTTTTGATATGTCCAAATGTGCTAGTTGAGTAAGACAGGTATGAAAACAAATACTTAAAGACTATGAGATTTGATCAGTGGTAACTTGTAAAACCAGTAATGGTAACGCTTCATATAGAACGTACTATGTACCAGTACTGCTCTATGTTACCATGACTGCTTTCTGTAAGAACCCTTTATTCCAATAGGACAGGTTTTGAGAGGTCAAGTCCATAGTAATTAAGTGTGGCAGTTATATGGATGTACATAAATATGTGGGTGTGCAGAGAAGGGCATGTTTAATTTTGACATTTCTTTAGGTAATAAGTGCTAAAAACTTTTTTTGAGTCAATGAACGAGGGAGATGGTTATTGGTAATTTTGTTTCTAGCAACCAAAAAGAATATTAGTAGAGAAAATGTAGAGATCTTAAAACTCATGGCCTAGGTTATGAATTACTCAGTTTGAATAATGAGACACCAAAATTCAAAGACAAATTTCATTCCAAATCTAAAAGTGTATTGAATTTATTATTTCAAAATTTGTGCATGCTGTTTCTTAGCATTTAGAAGGAAGCAGGAGAAGGCAATGGCACCCCACTCCAGTACTCTTGCCTGGAAAATCCCATGGATGGAGGAGCCTGGAGGGCTGCCGTCTATTGGGTCGCACAGAGTCGGACACGACTGAAGCGACTTAGCAGCAGCAGCAGCAGCAGAAGGAAACAATTGCTCTCCTGTTGTGGAGTTGTAACTACATGTTCACCTCTGATCATCTGGCCTTGGGGAAACAACTGGAAGTTTGAGTATTTAGTATTCTTCACATGCATTTTGTTCAATCACTTCTCAAAAAATACTCTGCTCCTATGCTGCTGCTGAGTCACTTCAGTCGTGTCCAACTCTTTGCGACCCCATGGATGATAGTCTTCCAGGCTCCTCTGTCCATGGGGATTCTCCAGGCAAGAATACTGGAGTGGGTTGCCATGCCCTCCTCCAGGGGATCTTCCCAACCCAGGGATGAAACCTGCATCTCTTATGTCTCTTGCATTGGCAGGCAAGTTTTTACCCCTGGCACCACCTGGGAAGTGCACTCTGTTCCATTAGAAACTGCGAAAGTGGAGGGATGTATTTCAATCAAGATGTTTTAAAAATAGATATGATTCAATTATAGTAGGCACCCCAAGGGAAAAATAGATAGACTCCAAGCTCCATGAAGACTGAAGTACCTTGCATAACATCTGATACTGTAGTAGCCATTGAATAAGTATTGATTAAATAATTTATATTTAACAGCTTCACCTGAGTGATCAACATAATTTTAATGTTTAATGTAAACTGTTCAAAAACTTGATTTTCAGTCTTGGGACTAATAGAATTTTCCCTTTTAACTATTATTTTAAACTTATTTTTTCATTTGGTGTTGAAACAGGAAAATGCAAGTAAAGCTAAGTAGAAGGCAATGGCAACCCACTCCAGTACTCTTGCCTGGCAAATCCCATGGATGGAGGAGGCTGGTAGGCTGCAGTCCATGGGGTCGCTAGGAGTCGGACTCGACTGAGCAACTTCACTTTAACTTTTCACTTTCATGCATTGGAGAAGGAAATGGCAACCCACTCCAGTGTTCTTGCCTGGAGAATCCCAGGGATGGGGGAGCCTAGTGAGCTGCTGTCTATGGGGTTGCACAGAGTCAGACATAACTGAAGCAACTTAGCAGCAGCAGCAAGGGTAGGTAAGGGGCGCCAGTGTTAAAGGACCTGCCTGCCAATGCAGGAGACATAAGAACTGTGGGTTCTATACCTGGGTTGGGAAGATCCCCTGGAGGAGGGCATGGCAACCCACTCCAATATTCTTGCCTGAAGAATCCCATGGACAGAGGAGCCTGGTGGGCTACAGTCCATAGAGTCGCAAAGAGTCGAACATAACGGAAGCGACTTAGCACGCACACACACACAAGGGTAGGTAAAATATTTTGTATATTACAAACAGCATAGGACTGCCCCCTCTCAAATTCTTCCTACTTATGGTATTTTTAAGGACATTTCTTTTAATCATCGAAAAACAGCAGACTGTATTTTCTTTATGCAGGACACATGCTCATTTTGTTTTCATGCTGCTGGAAAATTTTCTTTTCCTTTAGGGATCCAAATAACCCTCTTTTTTATATTTTTATTTATTTATTTGGCTGTGTTGGGTCTTCGTTGTGACTCTTCGCTGTGTCATGTGGGATCTTTCTTTGTGGCAGCACGGACTCTCTAGTTACGCTACACGGGCTTAGTTGCTCCTCAGCATGTGGGATCCTAGTTCCCCAAATAGGGATTGGACCTGTGTCCCCTGCATAGCAAGGAGGGTTCTGGGCCACCAGGGAAGGCTCTAACCCTCTGTTTAGGGTCATAGTATGTTTTACTTACATCTATTTTGGTACTTGCTGATTATCAAAATTACTTGCAGGGCCTGCTTTTCCTTCTGATTCACAAGGACAGGGAGAGAAAGGAAGAAGAAAATTGAGAATTATTGAATCCTTCTGTTACATGCTTTTTATATCCCTTTTTTAACTTAAAAATGTTAAATTTCAACTTTATTGACGTATAAATGGCAAATAAAATTGTAAGATATTTAAAGCATCCTTTGTGATGATTTGGCTTTTTGCTCCTTTCATTTATTAAATGAAGATTCATTCATCCAAGGCCCAGCACAGGCCTAGGCAGCAGGATAATTGCCTTCTAGGTGCCTGTAGCTGAGCCAGTAGATGTCTACAATTGCCACCATTAATTCAATGAAAAAAGAAATAGGAGGTGTCCTGGGAACACAGCTTGGGGGTCATCTGACCCTAATGTGTGGGATCAGGAATGACCTTGTAGAGAGCCTATGGTGCAGCTTAAAGGAGGACTAGGCAAACCAGGTGAAGAGGAAGGTAGGAAGACTGTGAGGGAAAAGTGTTCAAAACAGAAGGAAGAGCAAGTAAAAAGATCTGGGAGGAAGAGGAGGAGAAGACAGGGAGCTGATATATTAAATGTTTCCTACAACCCCTAGGAGATAAGTTATTGCCCTCTTTTGTTTCAACACACAAACAGTATTTAAGTGTTTATTCTCTAACTTATCACTACCTAAGGAATGAGGTGCTGGTCATACCAAATGCAATGAAAGTGAAAGTCAAAGTGTAGTCACTTAGTCATGTCTGACTCTTTGTGGCCTCATGGACTGTAGCCCACCAGGCTCCTCTGTCCATGGGGATTCTCCAGGCAAGAATACTGGAGTGGGTAGCCATTCCCTTCTCCAGGGGATCTTCCCGACCCAGGGATTGAACTGTGGTCTCCGGCATTGCAGGCAGATTCTTTCCTGTCTGAGCCACCACGGAAGCCCAAATACAATAAAATAATCAAGGCTAAACAGGGAAAAGTCAACCTAAAATAATTTCAATTTTAGAAATTGAAAAAGGCTAAACAGAAAAAGGCCCGGAGCTTGGTATGACTAGTACTTGGTCCCTGAGATGATAAAATGGAAGAGCAGTTTGTGCAGAGACGGGCAACCCTGCAGTGATTTGCACTTTCTGACACTAGGGCCACTAATTCACCTTTATGACCTGCCAGCCTCCATTGATTTTGTCTTAACTCTGTCTCCTTTGTAACATAAACCAGCTTTTTAAATGTTGGATTTCACCTAAATTCCTGGAAATCAGTTTATTTATTTTCATTCCCCCGTTAGGTTGGTGTATATTCTCTTCCTTCTGTAGATCAATAACCTTCTGCATGTGCTTCAGGGCAGAGGGACCCAGCAGTGATGACATTTGGGGCTGCAGCTCCGCCCCAGGAAGGGATACCTGACATGATCCATGAGTGGAACGGATGGCAGCACTTGTCTTAGTCTCCCAGGGCTTCCATAACAAAGGACCACAGACTGGGTGGCTCACACAGAAACTCATTCTCTCACAGTTCTGGAGGCCTGACATCCCAGATCAAGGTGTTAGCAGGGTGTGTGTCTTGAGGTCTGTCTTGGCTTGTTGTGTCCTGACACCCCTCTCTGAGTCCAAATTTCCTTTTCTTATGAGGACACCAGTCATGTTGGATCAACCACAACCCCCTCCCTGCCCCACCACAGTGCCTTCATTCTAACTTATTTTTAAAAAGACCCTATCTCCAAAAATAGCCACCAAAATGCTAGGAGTTAGGACTTCAGCATATGAATTTGGTGGGGATTCAATTCAGCTCGTAACACCACGGAATTTGTTTCATGTCCTGTTTCTTTGCTGGGAATATTTCTAGAAACTCTCTGGTGTTCAGTCCCCTTGGAGAGACAAACATTTCAAGCAGAGTGCAAGGAAAGGCAACTGACCTTCTCTTCCGTTCTACTCCAGAAATTCCTTCCAAGCTATGTAAGCTGACTTCTTCTTCCATCTTTCCCTTAATTTCTCAAATGCACTAGGAAACTTCGCCGGCTATAACTGTGGAAACTGCAGGTTTGGCTGGACCGGACCCAAATGCGATCAGAAGAAACCATTGGTTGTCCGGCGAGATGTCCATTCCTTGACCCCTCAAGAGAGGGAGCAATTCTTGGACGCCTTAGACCTCGCAAAGTACACTCCGCACCCGGACTATGTGATCACCACGCAACACTGGCTGGGCCTCCTGGGGCCCAATGGGACCCAACCACAGATCGCCAACTGCAGCATTTATGATTTCTTTGTGTGGCTCCATTATTATTCCGTCAGAGATACATTATTAGGTGAGCTTTCCCCGCTTTACCTTAAGGTATCCTAGGGGCGTCCTAGGTGGTTCGGTGGTAAAGAATCTGCCTGCCAGTGCAGGAGCCTCAGGAGACTCAGGCGTTCTGAAATCATGCTCCATTTGCAATTATCCTCACTTTTGAGGCTCCTCGTTGGGGTTAGGGTGAGTGAAGACAGCTTTCTTTGAATAGTAAGATTCTTATTTGGAATCTGTCCTTGTGTTTGGGCTTCCCTGGTGGCTCAGCAGTAAAGAATCCGCCTGCAATGTAGGGGACTTGGGTTCCATCCCTGGATTGGGAAGATCCTCTGGGGAGAGGATGGCAACCCACTCCAGTATTCTTGCCTGGAGAATCCCATGGACAGAGGAGCCTGGCGGCTTACAGTCCATAGTGTCACAGAGTCAGATGCGACTGAGCACAGCACAGCCCTTGTGTTTATTGCTCATTTCCCCTCCTCATTTTGTTTTGAGAACTTTAAACTTTGTTCTGCATTAAAACATTTACAAAGGGCTGCCTAGCCAACAGCAGCGACAGCAGTTTCCCCCCTCAGTGTGGGTCTTTTTAAAACTTGCCTCACAGGTAAGCATCTGTCTTTCTGTATCGATAAATACGGAGGCTCTTCTGGCTATAAACCTTTATAGTTTTCTTGTCATCACTCTGAAGAATTTCTGCTTTATGAGAGGGTAGTCTCTCAAGAGGAAAAGAAAACTATAGTTTCTGGTCGCATCTAGGAATTAAATTTATATTCATGTCTGTTCATCTCTCTGAAGTTATTATGGGGACTTTGAAAAAGAACTAAAGTTAGCTCAAGTTTCTACATAACCATCAAAAGCTGTTATGAGACGGAGAAGAAGGATTGGAAAGGCAGTAAGGAGGTCATTAAATCGCCCAGAGCTTTTCACTAAAATTGGCAGTTCCAGAGGCCAGCCAAATTGGTTTGAATGTATTTTTCCTCTCTTCTGGTCTCGGCAACCATGCTTGTCAGCTAATAGTTGTAACTGATTGATGGCTGAGGCAAAACCCGTGAAAGTTCCTTTTGGTTCCAAATGCTGAATTCAGATTAAGTGTAGTTGAAGTTGCTTTGTTATTCATTAATCCCTCCCTATAAATGCAGGCATTTGTAAGGAATAGGTTAGAAAAAGTCTTTAAAAATATATTTCATTTAGATCTTAATGATCTGTTCTTTGGGATACTCTTATTTTATCTTCCTGAAGCACTGCTTCTAAATTAAATTTATAACAGGAGCTCTTAAGATGACCTGAGTTTCTCCAAATCTCTGCTGACCATCAGACTTTTGAAAGATGAAGGAGAATTTATCCTGAAAGTGCTATTTGCCTCTGAGATTGTTTTGTTGTGGTTGTTGTTTTCAGAGGAATAAATGACAAAAACAGCTATTTTCCCTTATGGTTGAAGAGGAAAGGTGGATGGGGAGATAAAATAGGAATTTGGAATTAACAGACACACACTGCTATATATAAAATATTAATAGATAAACAATAAGATCCTATTGTATAGCCCAGGGAACTATATTCAATATCTTATAATAAACCACAATGAGAAATAAGAAAAAATATATATGTGCTTCCCAGGTGGTGCAGTGGTGAAGAATCTGCCAGTGTAAGAGACGCAGGTGCATTCCCTGAGTCAGGAAGATCCTCTGGAGAAGGAAATGGTAACCCACTCCAGTCTGCTTGCCTGGAGAATCTCATGGACAGAGGAGCCTGGAGGGCTGCAGTCCATGGGGTCCCAAAGAGTCGATGACTGAACATGTGCATGCGTGTGCGCATGTGCACACACACACACACACACACACGTGTTCAGCAAACTGAATCACTTTGCTTTCCCTGAAACATTATAAATCAACTATTGCTGTAATAAAAATTAATTAATTTAAAAAAAATCCAGTTGTTCTCCGACTAAAACATCATGGACTTACTGGCTCTCCAGCACATCCCAGGTAAGGTTCACGTTAAAAAATTATATTCTGTGACCTCTAACATGTTTCCCAATTGTTTTAGGACCAGGGCGCCCATACAAGGCTATAGATTTCTCACACCAAGGACCTGCCTTTGTTACCTGGCACCGGTACCACTTGTTATGGCTGGAAAGGGATCTCCAGGTTGGTCAAAAGTTTCTTTTAGTTTTGCTTTGTATTTGGGCAAGACCCGTCTAAGTCTTTGCTTCCTTCATTTTCTTGTTGTTTCTGATGACATGAATTGAATGTCTGGTCATGCCCTTTGCTTTTAGCGCCTTACTGGCAATGAGTCCTTCGCTTTGCCCTACTGGAACTTTGCCACCGGCAGGAACGAGTGTGACGTGTGCACGGACCAGCTGCTCGGGGCAGCGAGGCAAGACGATCCGACTCTGATTAGTCAGAACTCCCGATTCTCCAGCTGGGAGATTGTCTGTGATAGGTAATGACACGGGTACCTGCTGTGGAAATCCAAGAGACCATATCTCCTCATGTCTGAGAGATGGACAGTCACTTCACAATTCGGTTTCTAATGCGTGTTGAATTCTGTTTGCATGTTTCTGAAGGTTATTTTCCTGCAGGAGGTAGGATTTTTTAAAATCCTGAGTCCTTTAGTAAAAAAAAAAAATAGAGGTATGGAAATCACACTTATAACACTGAGTATGCTTGGCCATCACTTTGAGATCCACTGTTTTAAAATGAGAAGTAGTTCCTGTATTCAGCCATGTCTTAAGCTCCGATCACATTCTAAGCATTTTAATAGTGCTGGGAATACATGGATGGATAAAATACAGCCTTCCTTTGGAATATCGTTTTATACTTACAAAGGTAGATGGCTGGTAAACAAACTACAGTAAAACGTGAGAAGTTATTTTAATAGGTGTGTGTGCAAAGCCAAGAAGAACATCAGGGAAAGTCTTTAGGAGGTAGAGATAATTATCCTGAGACTTCCAGCAGGCACAAACCTCTCAACCACAGGTCAGGGAGGGTGGTGTGTCCTCGGTGGGGGGAACATTATGTATGAAGCTAGAAAAGCCTCTAGAAGCTGTCTGGTATGGCTGGACCACAGGGTTCTGGGGAATTGAGGAGAACAGAAAACGGGGTGGGGAGAGAGATCTCTAAAGTACTAAAACTGGATCATGTGCAGCTGGTGTAGGAACTTTTTTCTACCATAAGTTATACCAACAAATGTTGGTTATTAAAAAAATACAATACTCAAATACACACAAGCAGCCTGTAGCTCATGAAGAATTCTGTCCTCAGTGATTCCTTGAATGTGTCTCTGAGCACACATCTCAGGAACAGATTCCCCAAGCAGCTCTTCTGTCTCTCTGTATTTGTTTGTTTCCTCCACAACCCTCGTGTGTTGAACCCTGCTGTGCTCACGCCCTTGTCCTGTGTTTTTGGACTGCTCCATGGCACAGAGCATTGTGTCCACACCCCAGGCTGGGCATGCGTGTGTTTTCGGGGGTCCAGCTCACAGGGACCCCATCTTCTCCAACCTGAGCTTTTCCTACAGCCTTCCAGACAGTGCCCATGGGGATGTAGTAAGTGCTGTGTATGTGACTCTGAGTCATTCCAGAAGGCTCCATTTCTCATAGTGTCGTGGGCTATTAGTTGGTGGTATGTGAAAAGAGATTTTTCTGATCAGATAAATTTAGAGAATTCTGAACTGAAAAAGTCTTTAGAAGTTTTAGAATGTCTCAGAGCCTTTAAGTAACCATATTCTTATTTTTCAAGAGGGGCTTAAACTTACCTGACCCTGACACCCTTAATTTCACAGGCCGTCTCACTGGAATGCTCTGGGAAAGGCAGCTTTTAGAGGCTGTTTCTGCCTAGTTTTTAGGCACCAGCCTATTTCATCTTCCTGTGTGTGCTGATTCTATTCTCACACACTCAGTAAGATCCCCTCATCCATTAAAATCCACACAGAAACGTCTTTAAAAATTAATCTCTACCGAATGAAATACTGCTCTGATGGTGGAATTCCAGGCCACAGCAGGCACGTGGGATTTAATATTACGGGCAGGGGTCCCCAGCCTCTGGGATCTAATGCCTGATGGTCTGAGGTGGAGTTGATGTAATAATAATAGAAATAAAGTGCACAAAAATATAATGTGCTTGAATCATTCTGAAACCATCCCCCACCCCCCACCCCCCACCCCAGTCTGTGGAAACATTGTCTTCCCCGAAATCGGTCCCTGGCGCCAGAAAAGTTGGGACCTACCTTCTCAGCCTCCATGTTTGCCAAGTAACCATCCCAACCTTAGAACATTTTCTAACACGGCATTTCTCCTGATTCCTCTCCTCCATATAGTATCATCTGCTTTGACTCTGACCACCTCCATTTGTCTTCAGTTTGCCTGGAATGCTTTCCTAGCTTCAATTCTGCCAAACTGGCTTAGTCAAAGTCTCTCAGTCGTGTCTGACTCTTTGCAACCCCAAGGACTCTACAGACCATGGAATTCTCCAGGCCAGAATACTGGAGTGGGTAGCCTTTCCCTTCGCCAGGGTATCTTTCCAACCCAGGGACCGAACCCAGGTCTCCCACATTGCAGGCAGATTCTTTACCAGCTGAGCCACCAGGGAAGCGCATGTGTGCTGGTGCTTGAATTTATCAGACCAAACTGGCTTAGCTCAGTGTTAAAACAGTCTACCCTGGTCTCTCTTCAGTTACTCCAGATTCAAATGCATGTACAATAGGAGCCACTGTCTTGCCTAGTAAGCCGTCTTACTGTCTTTCCAATGGAATGGTAATTTTCCTCGTTATTTATGTGTTGATTTATATTTCATGCATCTATGTTTTCAAAACTCCTTCATCCATAATTGCTTTTGGAAGCAGTTCTTTTACCACATATGTTTGACCCTTGTAAGGTGACTATAGTAAAGTTTTACCACAACTATGACCTTGATTGGTTTGTTGGGCTCAAAGTTATGATACTATCCATGAACTAACAGGTATTTCTAACCTCCTTACACATTTTAGCTTGAATGACTACAACCGCCGAGTCACCTTGTGTAATGGAACCTATGAAGGTTTGTTGAAAAGAAATCAAATGGGAAGAAACAGTGAGAAATTGCCAACTTTAAAAGACATACAAAATTGCCTGTCTCTCAAGAAGTTTGACAGTCCTCCTTTCTTCCAGAACTCTACCCTCAGTTTCAGGTTGGTGCTCTGATGTCTATATTTTACTGTCCTTTTTAGATTTCCATGCTTGTAGTTGTAATAAATGGGAAAGAAAGCTAGATATTGGGAGACATCAAAGCTCAGTAATAGGGAAGCCCTTTGTAAGAGGATAGCAAGGCATAGTGTTACCTATCATTAATTGTTATTTAGTTGCTTAGTTGTGTCTGACTCTTTTCAACCCCATGAACTGCAGCACGCCAGGCTTCCCTGTCCCTCACTATCATTAAGAGCTTAGTTTTTATATCTTCTAACTCAGCTATTCAAAACCACCTTTTTGCATTTCTAATTTCTATACACATATAAGTACAGTCTTCAGAACCATGGTACCTCACCAATTACATAGAGTATTTAAAATATATTTTCTTGTGTTCTTTCTTATTTTTTTCTGCATTAATGAAATATCAGCCATAGACCTTAACGTTTGGTTCTGAGATCTTAGAGGAGTAAAGAATCCGCCTGCCAGTCTAATAGACAAGAGATTTGGGTTTGGTCCCTGAGTTGGGGAGATCCCCTGGAGAAGGAAACGGCAACCCACTCCAGTATTCTTGCCTGGGGAATCCCCATGGACAGAGGAGCTTGTAGACTATAGTCCATGGGGTCACAAAGAGTTGGACACAATTGAATGAATGAGCACATGCACACAGACTAAATGCTACTCAGATTTCAGCACAGCAACATTAGGATACTTGAAATTTAAAGGCCAACTAATAATTTTCTCCCTCTAAAAAGACTGTAAGAATTATGAGAAATAATTATGTAAAAATAAATAAATAATTATGTAAGAATTATGAGAAATGGCTATGGGCTTCCCTTATAGCTCAGTTGGTAAAGAATCTGCTTTCAAGGCAGGAGACCAGGGTTTGATTCCTGGGTTGGGAAGATACCCTGGAGACAGAAATGGCAACGCACTCCAGTATTCTTGCCTTGAGAATCCCATGGACAGAGGAGCCTGGCAGGTTACAGACTATGGGGTCGCAAAAGTTGGACCCGACTTAGGGACTAAACCACTATGTGTGGCTGTAAGTAAGATTTTTTAAAAATTTGTTTATTGTTTATTTGCTTGCATTGGGTCTTAGTTTTGGCATGTGGGATCTAGCTCCATGATCAGGAATCGAACCCAGGCCCCCCTGCATTGGGAGCATGAAGTCTTAGCCACTGGACCATCAGGAAAGTCTCTATAAATAAGATTTTAACAAGCATCTTTGAAGATCCAGAAAGGAATGCAGATAGATTCATGGTTTTCATGACTAAACCTTACAGTAACTGTTCAACTCTGAGCCCCTTGTGTTGCTCAATTGTGTCCAACTCTTTGTGACCCCATGGACTGTAGCCCGCCAGGCTCCTCTGTCCATGGAATTTTCCAGGCAAGTAATATTGGAGTGGGTTGCAATTTCCTTCTCTGGGGGATCTTCCTGACCCGAAATCAAACCCATTTCTCAATGTCTCCTGCATTGGTCCCATTTCCCTACACAATCTGAAATTAAAAGACTATTACCTAGGCTGGAAACAAAAAGAGAGCTTTCTTTGTCAGTTCATGACTCTAGTTGCTGAAATACTGATTTCTCTCAGGAATGCCCTGGAAGGGTTTGGCAAAGCAGATGGGACCCTGGACTCTCAAGTGATGAATTTTCATAATCTGGTTCATTCCTTCCTGAATGGGACAAGCGCTTTGCCACATTCTGCTGCCAATGATCCTGTTTTTGTGGTATGTTCAAAGACTCAGACTGGATGAAAAATGTTCTAGATAATGTATTGGATTTATTTGCTTTTCAACAAGATTAAGGTTTGGTGTGTGTTTTATTCTCTGTGTGAACAATAGGATGTATGCATATGTCAATTAATTTTAGTCTATACCATAACTAACCAAGTCTAACCAGAAGGGTGGTTAGAAAGTGTTTGAAGTCCCCTCAGCCGTGCTTTAGAGATGGTTGATTAGCTTTGGGATGACTCTGGATGGGAGTATGGGCGGCTGCGACCGGTGCACTAAGCGCAGGCGGCCGAGAGGAGCTACCCCACGTCCAAGGTCAGGGGCAGAAGCCGGGAGGACCCCATGCCCGAAGGGCTGCGGCCAAGAGGAGTTACCCCACGTCTGAGGTCAGGGGCAGCGGCCGAGAGTGCCAGACTGCGATGGCGCAGGAACAGCTGAGAGGAGCTACCCTGCGTCTGAGGTCAGGGGCTGCGGCGGGAGGAACTACCTCACGCCCCCACGCCAGAGGCCAGGGGTGGTGGCCGGGAGGACCAACCCCACGTCCAAGGAGCCATGGCTGCGAGGGCGCAGGAGGGCCTAGAGGAGCTATCCCACGGTGAAGGTCAGGAAGGGTGGCAGTGAGGAGATACCCCTCGTCCAAGGTAAGGAGCAATGGCTGCCCTTTGCTGGAGCAGCCGTGAAGAGATACCCCACGCCCAAGGTAAGAGAAACCCAAGTAAGATGGTAGGTGTTGCAAGAGGGCATCAGAGGACAGACACACTGAAACCATACTCACAGAAAACTAGTCAATTTAATCACACTAGGACCACAGCCTTGTCTAACTCAATGAAACTAAGCCATGCCTGTGGGGCAACCCATGATGGGCGGGTCATGGTGGAGAGATCTGACAGAATGTGGTCCACTGGAGAAGGGAATGGCAAACCACTTCAGTATTCTTGCCTTGAGAACCCCATGAACAGTATGAAAAGGCAAAATGATAGGATACTGAAAGAGGAACTCCCCAGGTCAGTAGGTGCCCAATATGCTACTGGAGATCAGTGGAGAAATAACTCCAGAAGGAATGAAGGGATGGAGCCAAAGAAAAAAGAATACCCAGCTGTGGATGTGACTGGTGATAGAAGCAAGGTCTGATGCTGTAAAGAGCAATATTGCATAGGAACCTGGAATGTCAGGTCCATAAATCAAGGCAAATTGGAAGTGGTCAAACAAGAGATGGCAAGAGTGAATGTCGACATTCTAGGAATCAGCAAACTAAAATGGACTGGAATGGGTGAATTTAACTCAGATGTCCATTATATCTACTACTGCGGGCAGGAATCCCTCAGAAGAAATGGAGTAGCCATCATGGTCAACAAAAGAGTCGGAAATGTAGCACTTGGATGCAATCTCAAAAACGACAGAATGATCTCTGTTCGTTTCCAAGGCAAACCATTCAATATCACAGTAATCCAAGTCTATGCCCCAACCAGTAATGCTGAAGAAGCTGAAGTTGAACAGTTCTATGAAGACCTACAAGACCTTTTAGAACTAACACCCAAAAAAGATGTCCTTTTCATTATAGGGGACTGGAATGCAAAAGTAGGAAGTTAAGAAACACCTGGAGTAACAGGCAAATTTGGTCTTGGAATACGGAATGAAGTAGGGCAAAGACTAATAGAGTTTTGCCAAGAAAATGCACTGGTCATAGCAAACACCCTCTTCCAACAACAAAAGAGAAGACGCTACACATGAACGTCACCAGATGGTCAACACCGAAATCAGATTGATTATATTCTTTGCAGCCAAAGATGGAGAAGCTCTATACAGTCAGCAAAAACAAGACCAGGAGCTGACTGTGGCTCAGATCATGAACTCCTTATTGCCAAATTCAGACTTAAATTGAAGAAAGTAGGGAAAACCACTAGACCATTCAGGTATGACCTAAATCAAATTCCTTATGATCATACAGTGGAAGTGAGAAATAGATTTAAGGGCCTAGATGTGATAGATAGAGTACCTGATGAACTATGGAATGAGGTTCGTGACATTGTATAGGAGACAGGGATCAAGACCATCCCCATGGAAAAGAAATGCAAAAAAGCAAAATGGCTGTCTGGGGAGGCCTTACAAATAGCTGTGAAAAGGAGAGAAGTGAAAAGCAAAGGAGAAAAGGAAAGATACACCCATTTGAATGCAGAGTTCCAAAGAATAGCAAGGAGAGATAAGAAAGCCTTCCTCAGTGATCAATGCAAAGAAATAGAGGAAAACAACAGAATGGGAAAGACTAGAGATCTCTTCAAGAAAATTAGAGATACCAAGGGAATATTTCATGCAAAGATGGGCTCGATAAGGGACAGAAATGGTATGGACCTAACAGAAGCAGAAGATAGTAAGAAGAGATGGCAAGAATACACAGAAGAAGTGTACAAAAAAGATCTTCATGAGACAGATAATCACGATGGTGTGATCACTGACCTAGAGCCAGACATCCTGGAATGTGAAGTCAAGTGGGCCTTAGAAAGCATCACTACAAACAAAGCTAGTGGAGGTGATGGAATTCCAGTTGAGCTATTTCAAATCCTGAAAGATGATGCTGTGAAAGTGCTGCACTCAATATGCCAGCAAATTTGGAAAACTCAGCAGTGGCCACAGGACTGGAAATGGTCAGTTTTCATTCCAATCCCAAAGAAAGGCAATGCCAAAGAATGCTCAAACTACTGCATGATTGCACTCATCTCACTCACTACTAAAATAATGCTAAAAATTCTCCAAGCCAGGCTTCAGCAATATGTGAACCGTGAACTTCCTGATGTTCAAGCTGGTTTTAGAAAAGGCAGAGGAACCAGAGATCAAATTGCCAACATCCGCTGGATCATAGAAAAAGCAAGAGAGTTCCAGAAAAACATCTATTTCTGCTTTATTGAGTATGCCAAAGCCTTTGATTGTGTGAATCATAATAAACTGTGAAAAATTCTGAAAGAGATGGGAATACCAGACCACCTGATCTGCCTTTTGAGAAATCTGTATGCAGGTCAGGAAGCAACAGTTAGAACTGGACATGGAACAACAGACTGGTTCCAAATAGGAAAAGGAGTACGTCAGGGCTGTATATTGTCACCCTGCTTATTTAACTTATATGCAGAGTACATCATGAGAAATCCTGGACTGGAAGAAACACAAGCTGGAATCAAGATTGCCGGGAGAAGTATCAATAACCTCAGATATGCAGATGACACCACCCTTATGGCAGAAAGTGAAGAGGAACTCAAAAGCCTCTTGATGAAAGTGAAAGAGGAGAGTGAAAAAGTTGGCTTAAAGCTCAACATTCAGAAAACTAAGATCATGGCATCTGGTCCCATCACTTCATGGGAAATAGATGGGGAAGCAGTGGAAACAGTGTCAGACTTTATTTTTGGGGGCTCCAAAATCACTGCAGATGGTGACTGCAGCCATGAAATTAAAAGACGCTTACTCCTTGGAAGGAAAGTTATGACCAACCTAGATAGCATATTCAAAAGCAGAAACATTATTTTGCCAACAAAGTTTCATCTAGTCAAGGCTATGGTTTTTCCAGTGGTCATGTATGGATGTGAGAGTTGGACTGTGAAGAAGGCTGAGCGCCAAAGAATTGATGCTTTTGAACTGTGGTGTTGGAGAAGACTCTTGAGAGTCCCTTGGACTGCAAGGAGATCGAACCAGTCCATTCTGAAGGAGATCAGCCCTGGGATTTCTTTGGAAGGAATGATGCTAAAGCTGAAACTCCAGTACTTTGGCCACCTCATGCAAAGAGTTGACTCATTGGAAAAGACACTGATGCTGGCAGGGATTGGGGGCAGGAGGAGAAGGGGGCGACAGAGGATGAGATGGCTGGATGGCATCACTGACTCGATGGACGTGAGTCTGGGTGAACTCCGGGAGTTGGTGATGGACACCGAGGCCTGGCGTGCTGCGATTCATGGGGTCGCAAAGAGTCGGACATGACTGAGCGACTGAACTGAACTGAACTGAACTGTATGGGAGTTTACAGTTCAGAGGTGGATTCATAAATTAGCATAATAAGATTATTTGTGAATGCGTGCTAAGCCGTTTTAGTCGTGTCCAACTCTTTGCAACCCAGTGGACTATAGCCTGCTGGATTCCTCTGTCCATGGGATTCTCCAGGCAAGATTGCTGGAGTGGTTTGCCAGGCCCTCCTCCAGGGGATTTTCCCAATCCAGAGATCAAACCCTCATCTCTTACATCTCCTGCATTGACAGGTTGGTTCTTTACCACTAGTGCCACCTGGGAAACCCTAATAAGATTATGAATTATATCATAACTTAACATGAGCATGAAGAGGAAGGATTTTTCATTGGTAGAATGAGCAGTGTTGAAGGTAAGTGATGGACTAGAAGGACTGTGCATATGCCATGACCCTGGGATGATGCCCACCTACCTGAGGTCCAAAATTCTGTTTAGTGTTTGGTCCTGGCCCCCTTCACTTCGCAAAGGACTGACTGAAAATGAGCTGCTGTTCTTGCCATCAGAGGATCCGAAATGTGGACTCTTGGTCCCCACTTCTAATAAGGTGAGGGGTTATCTGTAAATCCTCCATTGTCATCTGTGCTCTTCTGTAAAATGCCTGCCTTGTTCATTGGTTCTAATTTGATATCTCACATCACTTTCAGGCTATCATTTCAGCCATCAGCAATGCCAAGTATTTCCATGTCTACCTTCTTTGCTATCTAGCTATTTATCAATACTATACATCTCTAAATTTTTATTAAAACATACATTTTTAATTTGTACATAACAACCATTATTACTAAGGAAGAATATTACAGTACTCTTTACACAGTACTCCAAAATATTATGTGAATAGCAGTCCTCTGACAAATTGAAGATTAAACCCAAACCTTTCACTCCTACCAAAGTAATAGTGGTGATGGCTAGTAATTTGATTTTCGGTCCTAAGTTTCAAGGATTGCCAAATCTTATCTCCTTATTTTGAGGAAACCCACTAAGTGGGCTTCTCTGGTGGCTCAGTCAGTAAAGAATCCATCTGTAATGCAGGAGACATGGATTTGATCCCTGGATTGGAAAGATCCCCTAGGGGAGGAAATGGCAACCAATTCCAATATTCTTGCCTGGAGAATCCCATGGACAGAGGAGCCTGATGGGCCACAGTCCCGCCTCAGTGGGGTCTCAGAGGGTGGGACATGACTCAGCAGCAGTATTTTGAGGAAACCCTACTAAATCTGCAGGGCTTGACGACATTTTTCTGTCAATGACCAGATAGCAATGTTTTAGGCTTTGCAGACAAGACGGCCTCTGTTGTAGGTGTGCAGCCTTGCCGCTGTAGCAGGAAAGGAGCCACAGACAATACACGAACAAGTGAGTGTGTTACCCAAAACTGGGATCATCTCTTGGTGGGTGTTTAGCCAGAAAACACAGCCAAGCCAAAGATCAATTGGGAGAAGGAAGGATTTATTACTTATAGCAAGTAAGGAGAACATTTGGGGTCTTTCCCAAAGCAGAGTCTCCTGGAGGAATAGCAAAATTGGGAACGTTTTAAGCTAAGGGTACATGAATATTCATGAAGGGACTTGTGCATAGGAGAATTCAGCATAAAGTGAACTGAAGTGAAAGTCGCTCAGTCGAGTCTGACTCTTTGCGACCCCATGGACTATACAGGCCAGAATACTGGAGTGGGTAGCCTTTACCTTCTCCAGGGGATCTTCCCAACCAACCTAGAGATCAAACCCAGGTCTCCCGCATTGCAGGCAGATTCTTTACCAGCTGAACCACCCGGGATTCAGCACAGAATTGGAGCAAAGGTTGACAGAGTCCAAGCTTTAGTTGGACTTAGCTTTAGTCCCAGCTTAAGTTTCAAGTGAGAAAAGGTTAACATCATCATCTCCTAGGCTCCACTCATCTAGTGGTTGAGGGTTTAGATTCTTCAGAACAGCTCAGAAAAGTGCTTGAGGCTAATCTTTAATATTAAAACAGAACGGAGAGTCTTTACAACTGATGTGTTACCTTTGCTACTGTTACTTCTCTTGTCTGGTAACAGTCAATTTGTTTTTTTGTTCATTTAAAATCTTCATAAGGCTTGTTCAAGGGCAAACACTGTGGCCAGGCCTAGATGGCAAAATGGTTTAGACTTAAAATGGTCTTTTTTATGTCAAAAAGCTATATTTGGTTCTTTTCTTTCAGACCATCCATCTCCTATCTGCCTACAAGTGTGGTGTTCTAATAAAACTTTATTTACAAGAATAGTGAGCCCTGTTTACCCAGCAAGCTTTAGTTTGTCAACCCCGGCTGGAAGGGATCAATGTCTTCTGTGTAGTACAGATATCTCTTTAGTCATCTTTCTCTTCCTGCTCTAGCTGGAAGCCCACATTATGATTTTGTGGACGTGGGATTCCGTGACTTACATTAGTTGAAAGACACAAGATGTTTTATCATCCTTGTCTTCATTACTTTTAATACCTTTAATATTTAAAAATTTGTTTTCCTTGGTATAAGTTATGTGCATATAAATAGACAAAAAGCCACAGCCTTTCTTTGAAGGCACAGAAGGAGTAATGTTTTGGCACAAGTTCCAGAACTCACTATTACTTTAGGCTATTGACAAAGAGTTTCATGTTGAAGCCAATTCAGCTTCAACAATATTGAGACCCAGGTGAAAGCACTTAAGATTACAGAGTTATGGCTTCTGAAATTTCAAATTTATGCAAACATATTGCATATGACATTTATTGAATTTGTTTTTTGTGAAATCTCTTCAAGCAAGAGAAACACACATTTGTATTCGATCGAAATGAGTATAAGAAGGTGTCATGTTAAAATGCAGGAAATACTCTGAACCAATCTCTGAAATTCTAATTTTAAGGTAATTGAAGGAAATGCACACATTTATCATGGAAAGTAAGATTAGGTCACAGGAATGCTAAATAGTTCTGTTTTCAATATCAAATTTGGGTGTAACCTAGAAAAGAAAAAAAGGAGGGAAACCAATAGACTGCAAAGTTAAATAGTTAACTGCCATGAAAGAAACTATGTTAGAGGATTAGTGACTTTGTGCCCAATTCCTAAAGAAAGTATTCTTAACGATGTATTTGGATTACTAATGTACCTCTTAGTAAAGGTACATTCGGCAAGTTTTAATTCTTGGTGGGGAGATTAATAGGTTGCACAGTTAATAATCACTGAGTAGCTCATGTGTCTGTTCTTCACCTTTTACATTAAAATTCTAAATGGAATAAGACATACCAGCAGCCTTATTATCATTTATATTTATTTCTTTTTTTATTGAGCTATAGTTGATTTATTTACATATATTATTGTATATATTATGGGCTTCCTTGTGGCTCAGCTGGTAAATAATCCGCCTGCAATGCGGAGACCTGGGTTCAATCTCTGGGCTGGGAAGATCCCCTGGAGAAGGGAAAGGCTGCCCATTTCAGTATTCTTGCCTGGAAAATTCCATGGACTGTATAGTCCACGGGGTCGCAAAGAATCAGACACGACTGAGAGACTTTCATTTTCACTTTGTGTATATTATATATGTAACTGAATCACTTTACACCTGAAACTAATACAAATGTGTGTATATGTATATATATATATTCTTTTTAAGATTCTTTTTATTATCGGTTATTAGATTGTTACAAGATGTTGAAAATAGTTCCCTACGCTATACAGTAAATCCTTACTATTTATTTATATTTCTTAATAATGACAATCATTTGGATAAGAGAGAAATTTAAGAATATAAAGCAAGAAAAGAGAAAATGAGTTTTTTTTGTTGTATTTTGGCTGTGCCATGCATCTTGCAGGATCTTAGTTCCCCAGCCAGAGATCCAACTCGTGCCCCCTGCAGTGGAATTTCAGAGTCCTACCCACTGGACCACCAGGGAATTCCCAAAAATGAGCTTCTAAAAATGAAGATCTAATGGACTACACCAAGTTAAGCCTGTAAAATCTTGTCTGACTCTATTTTCCTAAACTTCAATAAAATTAATAGGTCACAATAGCAAGTATAAATATTTCTGAATTATTATGAGTTAGTTGAAATTTTTTAAAAAAAGTATATAGGGCCTTGCTTTTCTCCCCTCAAGAGCACTTAAAAATGGATCTACTTTATTTATCTTTTTTAAAAGGAAAAGTTGTAATTAGACAAATACCTTGAGTATTGAAAATAATGTTGTTTTATGTCAATTTAAAAAATTTTAACCATTTAATGATTTTTAATTATTTATAATTGCAGATATATTGGCAAAAATATTTTAAAGTGCCTATAATTCCATTTTAATATTCTTGCTTATTTCCTTTCATATTCTTATATGTTTGACCGTAGCCAATATAATGCACATATTTTCTGAATGTTATGTAGTTTCCTAAATTTTTTAATTTAAAAACTTTATAACATATAATGCACATAACAGGTTCAAATGAAAAAGGCATAAAATGAAATCCCTTTATCAATATCAGCTCCCAGCTATCCATTCTCATTTTTCTTTATTCTTCCAGATATAATTTATAAATATACAAGCACATTATATATTTCTTTATATATTTCATTATCCAAATGAAAGTATACTATAGACACTTCTGTGACTTTTACTCTTTATTTGTTTTACTTATTTTAAACACTTTTCTTTTAAAAGGCTGCATGCTGTTCTGTGGGCTTTCCAAGTGGCTCAGTGATAAAGAATTTGCCTGTAATGCAGGAGACACGGGTTCCATTCTTAGGTTGGGAAGATCCTCTGGAGGAGGAAAAGGCAACCCATTCTAGTGTTCTTGCCAAGAAAATTCCATGGACAGTGGAGCCTGGCAAACTACAGTCCATAGGTTCACAAATAACATGGGCATGACTGAGCACACACGTATGGTATTCTCTAGCATGAAGTGAAAGTGAAAGTGAAGTCGCTCAGTCGTGTCTGACTCTCTGCGACCCAGTGGACTGTAGCCTACCAGGCTCCTCCGTCCATGGGATTCTCCAGGCAAGAATACTGGAGTGGCTTGCCATTTCCTTCTCCATCTCTAGCATGAACTCACTGCCAAATTGGTCTCCTACTGATGGATGTTTAGGTGGTTTCTCATCTTTTGGTTTATGAACAATTCAGCAATAAATGAACATATAGGATAAGCGAGAGAATTACTGGCTGAAAAGTGAAATAAATGCATTTGAAATTTGGTAGATATTGCCAAATTGCCCTGTGGAAGGTTGAATGATTTTTTTCCTCTACCCAGCTACGTAGCAGAGGGACAGCTCCTCCACTCTCTCTCATTAGCCTGGTATATTATCACCTTTTCCAATTTTGCCAATTGATAGGTGAAAATATTTCAGTGAGTTTCATTTTCATTTCTTTTCTTCTAAATGAAGTTCAGCATCTTTTCACATATTTAAGGAACCTTTTGCATTTTCTTTTCTGTGGTCTGTTCACGTAGGATAATGAGTTCTGGGAAGAGAAAAAAAAATGAAAAGTTCTTAAGAGAATTAGGACTTCCCTGGTGGCTCAGGTGGTAAAGAATCCACCTGTAGTACGGGAGACCTGGGTTCTATCCCTGAGTTTGGAAGATCGCTCGGAGAAGGGAACAGCTACCCACTCCAGTATTCTGGCCTGGAGAATTCCATGGACAGAGGAGCCTGGCAGGCTGCAGTCCATGGGATTGCAAAGAGCCGGACACAACTGAGCGACTTTCACTTTCACTTTCAAGAGAAATAGTGAAATGCTTTGTTCTCTATGTAGTAAAGTGAAAGTGGCTCAGCCGTGTCTAACTCTTTGCGAACCCACGGACTATACAGTCCATGGAATTCTCCAGGCCAGAATACTGGAGTGGGTAGCCTTTCCCCTCTCCAAGGGATCTTCCCAACCCAGGGATCACACCCAGATTTCCCACATTGCAGGTGGTTTATTTACCAGCTGAGCCACAAGGGAAGCCCAAGAATACTGGAGTGGGTAGCCCATCCCTTCTCCAGGGGCTCTTCCTGACCCAGGAATCGAACTGGGGTCTCCTGCATTGCAGGCGGATTCTTTACCAACTGACCTATGAGGGAAGCCCCCAAAGTTAGCAACAAATAAAACATCCTCTTTAAATATTTTATTTTTCTTCGAAACCTAATACTCTGTTCATATAAAAATGTGTTCTTAGGGGACTTCCCTGGCAGTCCAGTGGTTAAGACTTAGCCTTCCAATGCAGGGGCGATGGGTTCCATCCCTGTTGGGGAGCTAAGATCTCACATGCCTCAGGCCCAAAAATCCAGAACATAAAACAGAATATTGTAACAAACTCAATGAAGATTTTAAAAATGGTCCACATAAAAAGAATCTTAAAATTTTACTGTGTTTTCTAGGGTTCACTAGCTTAAGGGAAGCTCACATTATAACTAATACCACATCCAACCTCTGCATCAGTGGTTAGGTATGTAGGTTAGTTAGTGGTTAGTACTCGGTTGATGTGCAGTAAACTCTTGTGAGGAGAATATCAGATTATTGAGCACTTATTACTGTGTCACTAGACGCCATGTAAACATAATTTTTTAACTTCACAAAACCGTGTGTGGTAAATATGGGGACAATAAAGTTCAGAGAGGCTAAGGGGAGTACAACACCCTATGTAAGTGGCTGAGCAGAGATTATAAGAAAAGTTTTCTACTCAAAAATTTCCCCACGTTGAGTATTCCAGCTGCAATTTTGCCTTTTGTCTGTTTAGACAGTTCTTCCTCTGATCCCTTCACAATTGCTTTCATGACCACTGAGGACATTTTGTCCTGTTAGATCATGTTGATGGGAAAGAAAGTGAAAGTGAAGTCGCCCAGTTCTGTCCGACTCTTTGCGACCCCATGGACTGTAGCCTACCGGGCTCCTCCACCCATGGGATTTTCTGGGCAAAGGTACTGGAGTGGGGCACCATTTCCTTCTCCAGAGGATCTTCCCGACCCAGGGATAGAACCCAGGTCTACCTGCGTTGCAGGCAGATGCTTTACCCTCTGAGCCACCAGGGAATTAACACTAATTGGTGAAGAGGCAGGTCTAAATGATTTTGCTTGACTTTTGGAAAGATAGGGCATTGATTTTATCATGAATAAGGATTCATGTTTTTAAAATGTCACATTTATTTTATTGACTCTATGTGTTTTTAAAAACCTGAAATAGACAGCTGCTAATTCGTACCATCTTGGTGTATTTTGCAAGAGCTGAGGTACCAGCAAGGGTGGCTGGCCACCTCCTTGGGGCAGGATCTTCCAGGATGTCAGGGTTTCCATAGGCTCAGTTCTGGGCAAGGGGTGATTTTATTTTTCTTAACAATTGAAAAGCTATAATAATATTTAATTAAGTACAAGAAATACTCTTGACCGAAGTGTATATCACACATTCTATCATGATATACTCTTATTTATTTTCTTTATTGAAGTATACTTGATGTACAATATTGTATGTTACAAGTATACAATTTAGTGATTCCTAATTAAAATTTTAAAAATTATACAGAAGTGGGTTTCTTTTTAATATCATTTTACTTTATTTTAATTATTATTTATTTATTTTTGGGGGGCTGAACCATGTGGCTTGTAGGATCTTAGTTCCCTGACCAGGGATCAAACCTGTGCCCCCTGCATTTGAAGCTTAGAGTTGTAACCACTGTACCATCAGGGAAGCCCTGATTCACAATTTTTAAGGATTATGCTACACTTAGAGTTATTTAAAAACATTAGCTATAGTCCCTGTGTTTTACAGTATATCCTTGTAGCTTATTTTATAAATAATAGTTTGTAAGGATGTTTTGATCTTTAACTTGCACATCCTAAATGGTTAAACGGAGCTGAAAGGGTTCTTTTCAAGTCTAAATTTTATAAGGATAAACACATAGTCTATGCAGAAGAATTAAACCTAAGAGATGAACTGTATACACTTCATTATTGATGAATTATGAAGAAGGAAATGGCAACCCACTCCAATATTCTTGCCTGGAGAATCCCATGGATGGAGGAGGCTGGTGGGCTATAGTCCATGGGGTTGCAAATAGTTGGACATGACTGAGCAACTCAGCACACTGATGAATTAAGTAATATAATGGCAAACCATAATATATATACATATCTAAGATGGTTCTAGCATTGATTTGAGTTCCTCTCTTAGAGCTTTGGAGGCTCCTTAGCCTCGAATGGCCTGGGAGTATCTCAGTTCCTATTTAGAATCTCTTCTAACATCACCCTGGTCTCTTTTCAATCCGTATTGTTTGCCTATGATGTATGCCAAACTGGTCACATCTTTTAAAGCTGACATATTAACAGCAGAACTCTCCTGTAGTCCTCTGTTTGCATCTGTTCAAAATTTAATGCTTAAACTACAAGCTTTCTTTCTCAGGGATATCGCAGCTGAATTCCTAATGCTCTTGCTATTTCTTTTATATGCATATTATTATATCTTGTATACAATGTATATGATATAATTATATGTATACATATGTGTATTTTGTATACAATGCTATCATACAAAGCTATGCAGAAAGGGTGCTTTCCTTAGGTAACTCTTCCAAACTGCCTGAAAAAATACCTTCCATTCTGTCTGCTCAGGATGCAATGAGAGAGCAGGTAGAAAAGGAGAGGGAAAGAAAATTATAGCAAAATGAGAAATACCATCTGGGCTTAGCACTGTCCAGGAGACTCTATTGTTATTCAAATGCCCATTTTCTCTGGTGGTTTCTTGTCTCTCACTAAATGTGCTGCCTATGGAGTACTCATCTCCCTGTGGGAGAGCTTAAGCTAAACTAAGTCACTTCAGTCGTGTCCGACTCTGTGCGACCCCATAGATGGCAGCTCATCAGGCTCCCCCATCCCTGGGATTCTCCAGGCAAGAACACTGGAGTGGGTTGCCATTTCTTTCTCCAATGCATGAAAGTGAAAAGTGAAAGGGAAGTTGCTCAGTCGTGTCCGACTCTTAGCGACCCCATGGACTGCAGCCTACCAGGCTCCTCCGCCCATGGGATTTTCCAGGCGAGAGTACTGGAGTGGGGTGCCATTACCTTCTCCGGTGGGAGAGCTTAGTAGTCAGCTAAGTAGAAATTGAGTGTTATGTAACTATTTCAAGCCTCTTACGTATGGCTTCTTTAGGTATATAAAACCAACCTCTTGGCTATACCATGCTTCAAATCCTTGATAGAAGAAGGCAAGAATAAATAAATATTCCATAGCAATCTTGCTGTAGGCACAAATACTCTTCTTGTGTCAGAGATTCCACGTGGCAGCAATCTGAATTTTCAGTCCCCTAAGTGAAGTTTGGCTTTCTAGGTGGCTCAGTGGTAAATAATCTGCCTGCCAATACAGGAAACACAAGTTTGATCCCTGAGTTGGCAAGATCTCCTGGAGAAATGGCAACCCTCTCCAGTATTCTTGCCTGGGGAATCCCACAGACAGAGAAGGCTGATAGGGTACAATCTATGGAGTCACAAAAGAGTTGGACACAACTTAGCGACTAAATGACAACAATGACAAGAGAAGGTTGTTAGTAACTTTATCCTCCAGTGATCTTGAGAAAGATATGCATGTTTTCCCTGTACTTTATTAAGTTTCTTTATGCCTCTAAGCACAGTATTTGTTGATCAATTGCTTTCTTCTGCAAGGTTGCATTAAAAAATTTTTACCTTGAAAGCCCATGTAATCACATTTTATTCAATACTGCTTTGCAAGTTGAAATTTAGCATTATTTTTTCCTTCCTATACCTATGTTTACTTTGTTGGAATAAGATAGCCTAAGTTTGTGTACCAAAATTTGTAACCTCATTTCTGAGGCACTCAATTATTAATGCTAAAATATAAGTATAAATCTCTATAGCAGATAGAAGGCAACAGCAGTTTACTTTTACTTTGCTTTTGCTTTTATTTATGCCCTCGAATTATGTTTACAGAGATAGTAGCTTATTTTCAACCTGTGTTCAACAAAGATGGGGCTTCCCTGTTGGCTCAGATGGTAAAGAATCCACCTGCAGTGTAGAAGACCTGGGTTCGATCCCTGGGTTGGAAAGATCCCCTAGAAAAGGGAATGGCTGGGAAATTCCATAGACAGAGGACCCTGGCGGTCTGTAGCTCTTTGGGTCACAAGAGTCGGAGATGACTGAGTGAATAACACTTTTCAACAAAAATACCACTGGTTTATCAAAAGCAATTCAGGTTATTTCATTTAGGAATAATGTTCACAACTTTATCAAAAATACCTAGGCTCCCTGTTGCCCTGCTTCTCTTTCTAGCCTCTGGATACATTGTTGCTCACAGAATTTTGTCTCTTGCCTATTTTGCATCTCCTTGGCATATGCTGGCCTTTTTTTTTTTTTTTAAACTACATTCTATAAATTGGTTCATCTGTATGTAGTTCCTATTAGAGCTTTTATTGGATAATGTTTAACGGCTCATCTGAGACCTATAATCTTCTCCTTATTACTCTTCCCCTGTTCTTGCCCTCCAAATTATGAATTTATTTAGAGTCTCCTCCCCTCCCTAATTGTTTACCCTTCCACACCTGGTGAATTCTGGTGTTTTCACCCAGTTATTTGCCTCTTACAGCATTGACTCTACATCTTTCTCTGCCCTGAGATTCTCTTATCTCTCTCTCTCTTTTTTTTTTAAATCACAGTTTGATCTCTGACTTCAACTCAGATGGTTTCTAAAAGTTTAAGAGATATTGTGCGGCCTTTCTTAGAAAGTACATTCTGATACACGCCTTTTTCTGTGTATCAGTTAGCACTTGGTTCAACTGCTTAAAATAGAAAACCAAAATTACAGAAGTCTAAGCAGCAAATAAAGAGGTTTATTTTTCTCTTTGTGTAAAAGAACTCCGGTGGCAGGTGGCTCAGCCTTGGTATAGTATCTCCATAGTCATCATCAACTCCCTCTGTCTTTCTGCTTAACCATCCTTGGTGCATGGCTTCTTAGCTTTGCTTGCGGGCTGCTAAGGTAGCTGCTGCAGCTTCAGCCATCACACCCATGTTCCAGGAAGTGAGGAGGGATGGAGAGGGAAAAGGGGCCCCTTTTAAGCTGAGACAACCATCTTTAACAAGATTTTCTAGAAGTCCTAGCCAGTGATTTCCAGCTAAATCTTATGGATAACTTGGCACATTGCTTCACCACAAACACCAAAGAAGTTACCGAGAAAGAAGAGGAGAAAGGCTATTTGGTAAGCAATCAATAGTGCTTGCTACTCTTAGACACTGCGCATCTATTGCTCAGGCTCCACACTTGAGGCAGGCTCCTGAGGCCAGACCTGGAGCATGGAGCTCTCTCTGGGAAACTTCTAACCTTATCTGGAGCTCCCAGGATTTTACCGCACGTGATGTTGTTTTCAGAGACCTACACCAACAGCTAACGCTCAGCTCCTTTTCCAGAGTTAATGCCCCTTCTCAAAGAGGAACTTCTGAACTCTACTTGTGAGAGACATGATCTCTCGAATTATCATGTGTTCCTTCAAAGCTGTTGCTCATTCAATAAGCTTGATGCCTTTTATTCCCTCGGGGCTTAAATTCTGTGACTCAAAGACAAGATTTCAGAACTCAGAAAATATTTTCTCTCTGTGAAAGCCCAGGTCTTACAATTTGATGTTTTGGTTTTTAACATGTATCTTGTATTGACCAAAAAATACAGTCACAACCTAAAAGTAGAGTTATTTTATTTGGTGGGAATGTTTAGGACTCCGAGTCCAGGAGACAGCATCTCAGTGGCTCTGAGAAAACTGCTCCAAGAAGGCGGGAGGAGAAGTCCTGCTACATACAAGTTTGCAACAAAGGGAACAGGCAGTCTTAACATCAAAGATCAGGTATCAAATTAAGGAATGTAGCATTCTGTGCATGGGATGGTATAAGCCTCTGGGCTCACTGAATTCATTCCTTTCATATGCGCCTCAACTATCTGGGGTCAATCTTGTTTCCTTGTTCTTATTGCTTCCTGGATTCTCCCAGCTCCTCAGCAATCACCACAGGGGTGGTGTGTGGCAGCAGTTTTAGGAGCCCTCATGCCCATTCGGAGGCCAGAAATTGCTGATGGTTGTGACATGTCTTGTTTATTAATATGGCAGGAGATATTTTCATTTCATACTAGCCATGAACTTTAAAAATCCATTCAGGAAAAAAATCCTTTCAGTAAATCACTTGATTCTTTTCACTATCGTGAATGTAGACACGTGAGACAATTCGGGTAGAAAGCTACAAGGAACCTCGGGTAAAATCTGAAACTATTATCTACTAAATAAGCAGCAGTAGTACAAACCAGAAAGTGAAATTGTTAATTGCTCAGTTGTGCCTGACTCTGTGCAAGCCCATGGACTCTAGCACGCCAGGCTTCCCTCTCCTTCACTCTCTCCTGGAGTTTGCTTAAACTCGTGTGCATTGAGTCGATGATGCCATCCAACCATCTTACCCTCTGTCACCCTCTTCTCCTCCTGCCCTCAATCTTTTCCAGCTTCAGGGTCTTTTCCAGTGAGTCGGCTCTTCACACCAGGTGGCCTAAGGATTGGAGCTTCAGCTTCAGCATCAGTCGTTTCAGTGAATATTCAGGGTTGGTTTCCTTAAGATTGATTGGTTTGATCTCTTGTTGTCCAAGAGACTCTAAAAAGACTTCTCCAGCACCACCGTTAGAAAGCATCAGTTCTTCAATGATCAGACTTCTTTATGGCAAGAATACTGGAGTGGGTTGCCAAGCCCTGCTCCAGGGGATCTTCCCGACCCAGGGATTGAACCCGGGTCTCCTGCGTTGCAGATGGATTTGTTGCCATCTGAGTCACTAGGGAAGCCCTTGGATGAGTTGTACAAAATATAAAAGTACTTTGCATGGCACTGTCATCAGCCAACAGAAACTTATTAAACATCGACTCTGTCCAAGTTATAGACTAAGCCTAAAATTCCAAAGGTGAAAAGACCTTATCTCTGACTTTTAGGGGTTAAGAGTCTCATTATGGAAAATTGATAAACAAATAAGTGGTAGTATAACTTCACCAGTGCCATACTGGTGGACGGATAAATGAATTCATTTAACCTGTGTTTACTGAAGTAAGTATCTCCTTTCCCCCATGTGACAAGCCCTGGAGTGACCGACAGACCCTGCAGGCAGAGGGAAGGAAAATCAGACAGAGTCCCTGGGCTCCCTGAACCACTAGGAGTGAAAGAGGACCTCTAACGGCCTGGGCTGAACGCTCATGTTTGTGTCCTATTGCAAAATCAGGACCATAAATGTGAAATTTTGCTGTTAATATTTTAAAACACGTAATAATTGCTGTCTTTGAAAAGGACTTTGACAGCTTTCTTGAGAAAATAAAACAGCACTATGCACAACGTTTTTAGACTTTTTTTTGCTGGCCTAACACTGAGAATTCAAATGAGAGGCTTATACAGTGAGCACCTAGAAGGGTGGGAGAAATTTGAAGACCCGTTTTGGATGTTTTCTTTCTTTCTTTTAATTATCCATTTGTTTTATACTATTGGGAAACACAATGTCTCCTTTCTTCCTTGTTAAAAGCAAAGCATCTGAATATTGGCTGCACTATATATCTGATCATACTTGCCTTTTTTTCTGAATGTAATAATTAACATGAATTTGTTGAAGGCCTCAAATATTCTTAAACCAGTGCTGCATCTGCAACATGAACCTTACTTTGTTCACTTAACAAAGGGGTTTATGGAGTGATATACCATACAGCCTTGAAAGTGAAAAGCAAAGTGTTAGTCCTGAGTCATGTCCAACTCTGCCCCCATGGACTATAGTCTGCCAGGCTCCTCTGTCCATGGAATTTTCCAGGTAAGAATATTGGAGTGGGTTGCCATTCCCTTCTCCAGGGGATCTTGCCAGTGGGTATGTCACCAAGAAGTTCCTGATGTCAAAAAAACCCAACTTCATTTCATTTTAGAGAAAGTTCCAATTAGATTGGCCCGATTAGAACAGCCCCATCAATATTGGCAGGGCTTCCCCAGTGACTCAGTGGTGAAAAATACATCTGCTATGGCAGGAGACACTGGTTCTATTCCTGGGTCAGGAAGATCCCCTGGAGAAGGAAATGGCAACCCACTCCAGTATTCTTGCCTGGGAAATCCCATGGACAGAGGAGCCTGGCAGGCTACAGGCGATGGGGTCACAAAAGAGTCGGACACGACTTAGTGACTGAACACACGTCCATCGGTGTTAACACTGCGTTCAACTGTCTTGCAGGTCCTTCATTCCTTCACTGATGCCATTTTTGACGAGTGGATGAAAAGATTCAATCCCCCTGTGGATGCCTGGCCTCGGGAGCTGGCACCCATTGGTCACAATCGGATGTATAACATGGTTCCTTTCTTCCCTCCGGTGACTAATGAGGAACTCTTTTTAACCGCAGACCAACTTGGCTACAGTTATGCCATTGATCTGCCAGGTAACTAATGCGACTTCTAAATGCCTGATTCATTAATCTTCTAAAGAGGCTTTCTTTTCTTTTTTCCTTTCTTTTTCTTCTAAATCAAGACCTTAAATTGAAGTGCTCAGATCTAGTTAAGTTTATTGGCAATTTTTTAGAGTATGTATAGTTACAAAATGAGCCTTTAAACTACCAATTAAACATCAGAAAAGGGACTGTTGGATGACTCTTGTTTTAGAAAATTGAAAGTTGTTAAGAGAACTTATTTCAGGGCAAGTATCTACAACTGCACCTGATCTGACAGTTGAAAACCAGCCATAGTTTGAAATGCCTAACCAATAAAATCAAAATGCAGTAGCCACAGATGGATGGCGACTAGCAGGACCTCTTAGAGATCTTTACTTAAAGGCAAGGCTGGGTTTAAGGTGAGGCAAATGCAGCACTTGCCTCAGGCACAAAGTTCAAAGGGAAGCCAAAAATTCAGTAATTGAGCTAAGTAATTATATAATGCAATATTATCAAAAACCCAAATTAATGCCAAAAAAAAAAAATCCGTGTTGAATACAGTATCAAAATATTAAAGCCAGGCTGTTGTTTGTTTTATATCTGTGTGTTAGTTTGTAAGTAGGCTATTTATTTTTTTCCCAGTTAACCCACACCACCCCTGCCTGGTGGGTTTGTAAAGATGACAATGACCTGCCAGTAGATTGGGCTGTGTGGGACTTCATGGGTACACTTTTTTAAATGAATTTTTTAAATCATGTTTTTATTCTTTAAAAAAAATAATTTTACTTATGAATTTTTGGCTGTGCTGGGTCTTTGTTGCTTTGCGAAGGCTTTCTCTAGTTGCAGTGAGTGATGACCGGTGTTCAGGCTTCTCACTGCAGTGGCTTCTCTTGTGGAGCACAGTCTCTCGGTACGTGAGCTTCGGTAGCTGTAGCGCTCTGGAGATACGGCATGTTGCGTCCAGAGTACGGGCTCAGTAATCGTGGTGCATGGGCGTAGTTGCACAGGCATGTGGAATCTTCCCGGACCAGGTATCGAACCCATGTCCCCTGCATTAGCAGGTGGATTCCTAATCACTGTACCACCAGGGAAGTCCTGAAGTCATGTTTTTAAGTTGTAGATTTTTTATTAGCTTTTCCACTTGGTTCAAAATACAGAAAGATATTTTGATAAATGTAGGGGCATCCTTTTTTTTTTTTTTTAATTTGCCCAGGCCCCAATATAGCTCCATGTGCCATTCAACCTTCAGACAGGTTGATAAAGGAAAGGTAAAACAGTAAAAAAAAAAAAAAAATCTCTTAATTTGTCAAGAAGCTGAAAAACACACAGCCTATGTGCTGATGGCATTTTCCCATTAATGTCTATTTTGTCTTCTCTAAATCTCAGCCTGCAAAGTAATCGACCATTTCTGAGGTCACATCTCTCTCCCCTGGTGTCTTACTCCCTCCCCGCCCCCTTCTCTCTCAACTTTCAAAACCTTTCAGACCCTGGACTCTGTCCTATGTTTTACCTTCCAGTTCTACATCTACTGCACCTTGTTCTCTTTACTGATTTGAAGTTTCTCTTCTTTGGGCTGCTGAGGTGAGAATGTCTCTTTGAAACTTTTCTCATTTCTCTGGGATTGAACATAATAATAATCAGAAAGTTTGGCATGTGCTTCTGACCGTGCTTCCACGGCCTCTGACATCAGTCAATTAACAGATATAACCTGAGAGTCTAAATATGCCCAGAATGCATTAACTCATTAGAAGATACAAATCACATTCTTTTATTGGTTTGACAAAAATTTACATCCTCTCTGAGGCGACATAACTATTACCCAAGATTGAAGAAGGGAGAGAGGGATTTGGGAAAGGAGCTGGGTCCTGAACTGGATTAAAGAGATGGAGGGACTTCCCTGGGAGTCCAGTGGTTGAGTCCACGTCTTCCAATGCAGGGGACTCAGGTTCAATCTCTGGACGGGGAACTAAGATCCCACATGCTGTGCCATGTGGTCAAAAAAAGAAAAAAGTTTTTAAAAAAGAGATTGTGGTTTTAGGTAGGTTGGGGGAACGAAAGGGGCATTTTAGATTGAAGACAGGCAGGGAACAGGACTATGACAGACACATGTAGTCCATATAGAGGACCATGAGAAGAAAACCTGGCTGCAGTGAAAGGCTTGAGTAATTAACTGTGAATTAAGGCTGGATCTGAGAGAATGCCTGGTTATCAGGGACTGTAAAAGTTGGGCAGAAACCACAATAAGATCCCACTTTATACCCATTAGGATGGCTGCTACCAAGAAAGCAGAAAATAACAAGTGTTGATGGGAATGTGGAGAAAATGGAATCCTCGTGCATTGCTGGTGGGAATGTTAGCATAGGCTCTGTGAAAAACAATACGGTAGCTCCTCAAAAAATTAAACACAGATTTACCATGCAATCTAACAATTCCGCTTCTGGGCATAGACCCCAGAGAATTGTAAGCAAGTACTCCAGCAGATATTTGTACACCTCTATTCATAGCAGCATTATTCACAAAAGGCAAAAGGTGGAAGCAATAAGAGGGAGATACAAGAGGGAGGGGACATATGTGTGCTATGGCTTATTCATATTGATGTGTGGCAGAAATCAACACACTATTGTAAAGCAGTTATCCTCCAATTAAAAATAAATAATTTTTTAAAAGATGGGAGCAACCCAAGTACCCACTGATAGATAAGCAAAATAACAACAGATAAAATATGGTCCATACACACAATGGAATATTATTCAGCCTTAAAAAGGAAGGAAGTCCTGACACATGCTGTAACATGGGTGAATCTTGAAGACATGCTAAGTTAAATAAACCAATCACAAAAGGATAAAACCTATATGATTCCACTGTATGGGGCACCTATAGTAGTCCGATTCATAGACACAGAAAGAGTGGTTGCTTGTTGCTAGAGAGTGGGAAGGGATGGAGGACTAGAGAATTATTATTTCAGTTTTGCAGGGAAAAAAGTTCTATGGATGAATAGTGGTGAGGAATGTCAACAATGTGAATGTATTTAATGTCACAGAACTTAAAAATGGTTAAGGTGATAAAATATGTGTCATATATGTTTTCCCACAATTAAAAAAAAAAAGAAGTAATTTTTTTAAAAAGCTAGGCAGAAGAGTTTGGACAATAACAAAAGACAATCATTTTTGGCTCCTGAACAAAGAAATGACGGAATAAAAACCTGTATTTTAAGAAGATGAGGATGGCAATTGTTGCAGGAAAAGACAAATTAAAATCCTTTTGGGGAAACCCCATCAGGATGAGTCAGGGTCCTCTGTGAGACTGGAGAGAAAGGACTAGAAGGACAGTCTTACATTTAGAGAAGTGTAGAGTACAGAACAAGAACCCACTTCAGAAAAACTGATTTTAAGAACAACTGCCCAAGGATAATTTTTAAGGAAACGACAAATAGGCATAAATACATTAGAAGTGAAATCCATTAATTTTTTGGAAAAGTGCTTATAAAATATATTTAAATAGAGGATTGCATTTATCATGTAATGATCCCGATTTTATTCACAACTATTTAAATGGGTCCAAATTTCTTCTACTCTTGCTCTTGAATGACCCTTGTTATAATCTCCAGTCTCATCCATCTTACTCACTGATCACTCCATAAAAAAAGGTAGAGACAACAGCAGAATTTCTAGACCTGGCTGTTGTATATTTTGCAGTTCTCCAGATACCATTTTAGCATGCACTTTTACAAATGAGTTTCTAACTCACAAAAGTAGTTATATACTTCCTTGGAGGGTTTATTCTGTATAAGTATTTATCGTAAGGAATTTTTAAAATACAATAAGCTATATTCAAACAATGGAATGTCATTTTCCACTTCCACACACAAAAAAAGTTATGGATATGATAAATAGTTCATAAGGAAGGAGAAAAATTTTATTCCAGTCAGTGTAGTTTTGCCGTATCAACAAAAGCACATGTAAAAGACAAATTGGTTTATTCTTCCCTTTTCTAAGAGTGTTCAGCTGATGAAAACCCCAATTGTAAGACTCTTCTCTTCTGCTTTAATTTCAGTTGAAGAAACTCGAGATTGGACCACAGTGCTCTCAGTGGTTACAGGGATGCTCGTGGTTTTGGTTGTCCTTTTTGCATTGCTTCTTTTCCTTCAATATAGAAGACTTCGAAAAGGGTATACACCCTTAGTGGAGACACAGCTAAGCAACAAAAGATACACTGAAGAAGCCTAGATGCTCACACCTTGCTCTAGAGAAGAGGCTGACCAAGCCATAGTTCTGACTGACAACCTGCAAATGAACCCTCACTGTTCTTCCTTTTGTTGAAGAGCTTTGGCACAGCCCCTCCTGCTATGGTGATGATCCCAAGTATGGAAGATGTGTAGAAACTCTAGTTTCTGGTTTGCTTGTTTGTTTAACAAACAAGCTAAAGTGCTTGAGGGTATCTCTACCATCAAACAAAGGTACAGCTGATGACAGCTGGTGGTATCTGATAATAATCCCCATACTGATTGATTAAGCCTCCTCGTGTTCTGATCCCCCCCAAAATCAATACAGTGGACTCACTGAAATATGCAGGTCAGTGTAATTTGAGAACTGGACCAGGTCATGGTTACATCTTTCTTAACTCATGTTTCTTCCTTTGTAAAGGAGGGCAGGAAGGTGGCAGGTGCTGCTTGAGTCTCCAAGGTCTCTTTTAGGCGTAATCATCTATGCTTTTAGGTGGATTCTTGATCATCTTCCCGAGGCTTCTTTTTTCTTTTTCTTTCCAGTCTTTAAAATGGCCTTGAAGATGAAAATAGGCCTTATTTTCCATATGGGAATAAGAATGGATGAATGAATGATCAGTTTGGTTCTCTTTTATAAATTAGATGTTACAGAGTTTATAAAGGGTCTGCAGTTCTTAACAGCAGAGCTCTCACAAGAATCAATAGCTGAATAAACATTGATCCTATAGTGGTAAGTGAACAGACGAGGATTAAATTAGTTTAAATTAATCTAGTTGATTAATATACTCTTTTGAACTTATTAACGAGTACAGCATCACTCTTTCTGGGAAAGTCTGACTGGAGAAGTTTGGTGAGCTTCTAAGCCTGAACAGGAGACAATTTGATTAGCATTCCATTGCCCTGATCATTTGGCTGAAAGTGAAAGTCCCTCAGTTGTGTCTGACTTTATGCGACCCTACGGAGAAGGCAATGGCACCCCACTCCAGTACTCTTGCCTGGAAAATCAATGGATGGAGGAGCCTGATAGACTGCAGTCCATGGGGTCTGAGAGTCGGACAGGACTGAGTGACTTCGATTTCACCTTTTACTTTCATGCATTGGAGAAGGAAATGGCAACCCACTCCAGTGTTCTTGCCTGGAGAATCCCAGGATGGGGGAGCCTGGTGAGCTGCCGTCTATGGGGTCGCACAGAGTTGGACATGACTGCAGCGACTTAGCAGCAGCAGCATGGACTATATAGTCCATGGAATCCTCCAGGCCAGAATAGAGTGGGTAGCCTTTCCCTTCTCCAGGGGATCTTCCCAACCCAGGGATCAAACCCAGGTCTCCCGCATTGCAGGCAGATTCTTTACCAGCTAAGCCACAACCCTGAACCAGTTCCTTTGCTGGGTAACCTCAGATGAAAAATTTTTCAAGCATTTGACTTATTTTAAAGAGTTGAATTTAAATTCATTAATGCTGCACTGTACTAATGGTTACTTACAAATGCCAATTGGTTAAGTCTTAGCATTTAAAAGCGAACCATCCATACAAAATGTAATAATTTAGAATTAAATGGTTATGATTTACTAAGTAATCATCAGATTATGAGAGATAAGAATGAGGCAATCTTTACAAAGATGTTTAGACTCACCAAGATGATTCCCACCTCTGAGATGTTAATGGCTTTTGAGATTTTTAAGGCAATTTCATCTGTTTATATCTGGTACCCATGCAGTAGGAGTGAAGCCATAGGAGTGGCCCTTCTGTCCACTCATTTCAGCTCCTCTCTGCTGGAATGGATGTGTGTGAATGGGATTAAGAGGTCTCTGTAGCCTTCTCTACATGGGAGCGCTAGAAGGTGCAAGGTTCACCAAGACCCTGTGTTATCCCCTGGAATAAGACTTCAGAAGCAAGAGAAAAGGACAAAGCTCAATCTGAACTAAGTGAATTTGAATGGGTCTCATAAAGTACATCTGAGAGTAGGCTCAGCAGGTGAGAATTAAAACAGCCCAGGCTCCTGAACGGGGTGAAACCTTGCCTGGATCTCTAACCAGTGCCGCATGCATAGATCTCAATGCCTCCCTTTAACAGAGTTCATGGAAAACTCATCAATGAGTTATTAACATGGCCCACTCTGGAAAGTTAATGCTCTGACCTCAGAGTTGTTGGAGGACTAATTTTTACATCCAATTTGTAAACCAAAAGAGAAATATGTTAAGATGAAGATATAAATGTGCATGGTTGGTACGTTCCTGAAAAGTTGTGTATAAATCAATTATACATTAAAAGCACCAGGGGAAATTACTTTTTATGGATGAACTATTATGAATAATTCTATAAAGCACATAACCACCTCTAGCTTATCTTTCCAGTATATCAGAATTTTCATATATCGTATTCTCAAAAGATTTGTTTAAAAGCAAGATCTGTCTGCAGTAGAAATAAAGACTAACCACTTATACTTAGCTCCTTTTAAGTACTGTGTGTGCAACTTCTCATAAATATTATGTTTTATGATGCCTTCCTAAGAGAAATAATTTCCTAATTTTGTAGTTCATATTACAAGAGTAAAATTTTCTAGCATTTTCTAACATTACAATAAATCAATGATGACTGCCTTTCAGCAAATCTAAAGGTAGAATAAACCTGTAGAGTAAAAAGTTGCTATTTACTTGCAGTGAATACTATGCAAATGAACTTAGAAAATATCATTAAGCATTTTATGGCAATACATCTCAATGATGGGGGGAAAAATTCAACCTTGAAGAAAATGAATAGATTGGTTTATATGCTTCTCTCTGCAGTATAAGAAAACTTGTATGTATATGAATTATGATTTTAAAAGAAATGCTTTTTTGAAGCTAACATTCAGAAGTGAAATCCAATAACACCTTTCGTTTGTGAGTTAAATTCTCTTCTAATTCTAAAATTCATTGACATAAATTTGTGATTTGCTTAGGATTTAACATTATTAATTATAATAATCCTAGTGAAAAATTCCAATCTCACATTAAGAAGAAGTAGAAAGCTATTATAAAGGAAAATAAAAATAAATGTTTTGCAGATGATTGTTTGTCTGTTGGTGGCTATTGTTTTTTAATTTGTGAACATCAACTCACATCTTTTTGGCACTCAATATATACATAAGATTTTATGTATATGCATAAAATACATGAGTAACTACTTCACTTTGGAAAATAAGTCCTTAAACTTGGAGGGTATTATGCTAAGTGAAATAAATCAGGCAGAGAAAGACAAATACTGTATGATTTCACTTACATGTGGAAATATACATATTCATTTATAGTGAAAGTAACAAAAAGAAACAGACTCACACATATCAAGAACAAACTAGTTACCAGTGGGAGAGGGAAGGAGGGAGGGGTAGTCTGGGGGTGGGGATTAAGAGGTACAAACTATCAGGTATAAAATAAGCTACCAAGCTATATTGTACAGCACAAGGAATGTAGCCAGTATTTTATAATATCTATAAATGAGTATAATCATCCAGTATAGTTCTGAGTCACTATATTGTACACTTGTAACTTATATGATATTATACATCAATTATACTTCAGTTTAGAAACAAAGAAAAGAAGTCTTTAAATAAACTGATGTTTCTACTTTCTATTGAGTTTCTATTGAGCTCCTACTTCCTAGCTCTCTATTTTACAAGCAGGAAAATGAGCTACTACCCTTTTCCCCAGGTTAAGAGTTACCTCTGATGTCCCTATAGTCTGAAGAGTGATATTGGAGAGGGAGGTGAGTAGGAAGGCCACTTGCAGTCATTGCCCAGGGAGGCAGGCTCCTTCTAGAGAGGCTATTAGCTCAGTCAACTTGTTGGAGATGCCCCAAAGAAGGAAAGTAGAGCCAATGAGGTCACAGTGACATGGTGTTCACTTCTATTAGAAGACCCGAAGCTTCTAGAGGTCTGCTTGTATAGCTCTCCATACAGCTCCAATGCTATTGTATCAAAGCACTTTAAGTACTTAGGAAATGTGTGTGTGCATCTGTGCTAAGTCGATTCAGTCATGTCCTACTCTTTGCGACCCCACTGACTGTGACCTGCTAGGCTCCTCTGTCCATGGACTTCTCCAGGCAAGTATTCTGGAGTGGGTAGCCATGCCCTCCTCCAGGGGGATCTTCCCAACCCAGGGATCGAACCCAGGTCTCCTGAATTGCAGGCAAATTCTTTACTGAGCCACCAGGGAAACCCATGCTCATCCTGAGTACTCTGTAAATATTTCTTGAATGAATAAACTAGTCTCAAAGTAAAACTTTTCATTTAGGGCCCCTGGCCTGTGTTTGAACAGGTACTGGATAAAACATAAGATAATAGGGTCATGTATCCCTGTCGTGAAATGAATAGCAGCCTATCTTTCAGATTGTGAGTTGTACATCTGCCAGATAGAATTTCACTCCATACAGCCTAGTACAGGGGGACACTCTTCAGCTACATTTTCTTCTTGGGTGTGCTTTTTCTCCACCATTTGTTGTTGTTGTTTAGTTGCATAGTTGTGTCCAAATCTTTTGCGACCCCATGGACTTTAGCCCACCAGGCTCCTCTGTCCACGGAATTCTCTAGGCAAGAATACTGGAGTGGGTAGCCATTTCCTTCCCAAGGGATCTTCCTGACCCAGGGATCAAACTTGGGTCTCCTGCATTGCAGGAAGATTCTTTACCATCTGAGCCTCCAGGGAAGCCCTCCCCACTACAGCTGCTGCTGCTGCTGCTAAGTCGCTTCAGTCGTGTCTGATCCTGTGCGATCCCATAGATGGCAGCCCACCAGGCTCCCCCATCCTTGGGATTCTCCAGGCAAGAACACTGGAGTGGGTTGCCATTTCCTTCTCCAAACTGGTAGGCCTTAATTCTACCATTTATACAGACAAGGGTGAAAAGTGTAGACCTCACCATATCATTATTCCATCATCTGATTTCTTAAAAGCCTTGTTTCTGCAGAAGGAGTTAGTGGGCAAAATACTTAGTCAGGCAAAATCAGTGGCTTTCTTACATGGGTGGACCCATTGGTGAAGTTAAAGACCCTCTCAAAGATGACATAATACTTTACTCATAATGGCAGTTCAAGATGAAAATAACTCCTGTGAATTTAATTATGCTTTGGCAGGTAGTTTAATGAAATCTTGAAAAAAAAAAAAAAACCAAGAGAATTGTGAGCAGTAGAATAAAATCTTTGAAAACTAAACAAAACAAACAAAAACACAGGCTTCCCATTCAAGGATTGAATACTTGGTATCTTATCACTAACACTATTTTTATTAGGCAGACACCATTAACTATTTGGCAACTTCCCAGGTGGCGCTAGTGGTAAAGAACCCACCTGTCAGTGCAGGAGACACAGAAGACACGGGTTCGACCCCTAGGTCGAGAAGATCCTCTGGAGTAGGAAATGGCACCACACTCCAATATTCTTGCCTGGAAAATTCCAAGGATAGAGGAGCCGGATGGGTTACAGCCCATGGGGTTGCAAAGAGTCAGACAAGACTGGGTTAGTGCCTGCATGTGTTGGTGTGTGTGAGTGCGTGCGTGCACACACTCACACACACATATTAACCTACTTGTGTTATTAGCCACATTAATTCAAGCCATAGTTCTTGGATGTAATATGACTAAATTTGATCATTTCTTCTTCAAGCCATTCTCTGCTCCTTTGGCGATTCATAACAAAGCTTAAATTATTACAGTGTCTCCCAAACATAACTGTGTTCTCTGTGTTTTAAATAATGCCACATAGAGAGGATTAAGCTTGTCCTTCTTTATTAAAATACTAGAGATTTCACTGCCATGGTAGACATTCTGATTGCTCATTCACTTTGTATGTTATTGAATGTTCCTGAATTTGTAATAAGCACAGCAACCAGCCTGATTAACAGAGTGGAATTAGGCTCACAATAAAGCAAAACCTGCCCTCTTGTGTTTTAATAGAAAATTGCACAATTTTGGTAAAGTTTTCCTCTACTGTGGTTAATTGCCTAGGGTCAGAGAAAAACAAATGCTGGAAGATTTGCCATGAATTCAGAAATCAGAACAGTTAAAGTATGATATTTAGAAGAAAATGACTTCCTGTGCAGGCAAGGTGATCATATAATTAAAAGTCTTAGACTCCTTTCTAATATGCTTTGCAATGTTAAATGTTCCCCAGGAAGTCATAAAAATCTAGGGGACTATTTCAGGCCACTGGGCAAAACTCTTTTATATGCTTGTCAAATACACAGAGGATATAATTTAAACAGATTTATATCATCATACTGCAGTTGGAGATTGGGGAGATTTCTTTTTCAATTAAAAACTTATTGATGAGGGGATAGGAGAGAGGTTCAAGAGAGAGGGCATATATGTGTGTGTATGTACATATATATATGCAGAAACTAACACAACATTGTAATTATACTTCAATTTTTTAAAATAACTTATTGAGAAGCTGATAAATTCCAGAAAAGCTTTTTTCTTTTTAGACAAAATATTGGACCAGTGAATTGTAACCAGATATAAATATCTAAATTTGGGTTTGGGTATGAGCAGTGTCGGAAAATGTCCATTACTGTGGAAAATTCACTTTTTAAGACTGGATTATTGGTATGATGGAGCCAAAAGGAAATGTTTACCTGGGTGCCTGCGGTGACTTCTCTTACATTGCGTGTGTGCATGCTAAGTCCCTTCAGTAATATCTGACTCCTTGCGACCCCATGGACTATAGTCTGCCAGGCTCCTTTGTCCATGGGATTTTCCAGGCAAGAATACTGGAGTGGGTTGCCATGCCCTCCTCCAGGGGACTGTCCCGACTCAGGGATCAAACCTGCATCCCTTAGGTCTCCTGCACTGGCAGGCACTTCTTTACCACTGGGCCATCTGGGAAGTCTGCTCTTATACTAGGTAACTGAAAAGATACTCAAATAGAAAAGAAGACATGGTCTCTATCAAGTTTGTGTGAAGCTTTTTCTTCTAGAGTGTGTACCCAGGGCAAGATTAGAGCGGGGGAAACGGGCAGGGCATTTGTTTACTTATTCTGAGAAGGTGCATTTTATTTTAATTTTTTGGCTATGGTGTGCAGCATGTAGGATCTTAGTTCCCTGACCAGGGATCGAACCTTTGCACCTTGCAGAGGAGGCATGGAGTCTTAATCACTGGACTGCCATGGAAGTCCCCTTATTCTGATAAGGTTTGTTTAAGTGAAAAAATTCAAAATTTCCAGCTGGCTCTATCTATTACGTATTCCCCTTCTTTGGTAGTTCTCTCTGAATGGAGTTTCAGACCCATTCACAGGGGCTGTTTTTAGAGACAATAGGGAAAAGGAAAAAAAAAAACACACCTCAAAGCAGAAATGGGGAGATCAGATTCAAGACACTTAGACTGCCACAGTCTTCCCCAGAGGAAAATCATTCATTTACTCCCTACTATTAAATATATTTCATGTGGCACACTTTTCCTAAAACTTAATTTCCAATGCAGCAAATTTATTATTAACATTTCTACTTAAAGTCTCATTTCCAATATTTTTATTTGCTTCTTTGTCTTGACTGTTGCCACTAATTAGCTTCAGTTCAGTTCAGTTGCTCAGTCGTGTCTGACTCTTTGCAACCCCATAGACTGCAGCACGCCAGGCCTCCCTGTCCATCACCAACTCCTGGAGCCTACTCAAACTCACTTTCATTGAGTCAGTGATGCCATCCAACCATCTCATCCTCTGTCATCCCCTTTTCCTCCTGCCTTCAATCTTTCCCAGCATCAGGGTCTTTTCTAACGAATCAGTTCTTTGTATCAGGTGGCCAAAGGATTGGAGTTTCAGTTCAGCATCAGTCCTTCCAATGAATGTTCAGGACTGATTTCCTTTAGGATGGACTGGTTTGATCTCCTTGCAGTTGAAGGGACTCTCAAGAGTCTTCTCCAACACCACAGTTCAAAAGCATCAATTCTTCGGTGCTCAGATTTCTTTATAGTCCAACTCTCACATCCATACATGACTACTGGAAAAACCATAACTTTGACTAGACGGGACCTTTGTTGGCAAAGTAATGTCTCTGCTTTTTAACACTATGACTAGTTTGGTCATAGCTTTTCTTTCAAGGAGTAAGCGTCTTTTAATTTCATGGCTGCAGTCACCATCTGCAGTGATTTTGGAGCCACCAAAAATAAAGTCAGCCACTGTCTCCCCATCTATTTGCCATGAAGTAATGGGACCAGATGCCATGATCTTAGTTTTCTGAATGCTGAATTTTAAGCCAACTTGTTCACTGTCCTCTTTCACTTTCATCAAGAGGCTCTTTAGTTCTTCACTTTCTGCTATAAGGGTGGTGTCGCATGTCTGAGGTTATTGATACTTCTCCCGGCAATCTTGATTCCAGCTTGTGCTTAGTCCTTCTTAAAAGAATATTTGTCTTTCAAAAATCTTGCAGTTCAGTGCTGGGCCCAGAAGGGTGATATGGCTGGGGCTTGGCCCGCCTCACAATGTCTGCCATTTTCAATTTTCAGTCTGTTGACTGTAATCTTGCTGCTTATATGTACCTGTGTTTATATCCAATCCTTGGCATCCAGCCTCCTGGACAGAAATAAAACTGGGTTGTTGGGTATATTTTGGAAGTGTGCCAGAACTGGTGAACGGAAGAGTCCTTATGTTGCAGTGTGCCGTACTGCGATGGCCTCCAGCATCCTTTTCATACAGTAGCTTGGAAAAAGGCCAGAACTCAGTTGCCATCGCATTTAAATATGACAAAAAAAGACTTAGCTGCAGAAAATAATGGAAAGAATGGTTAACCCTTTTATCTCTGAACATCGAATGAGCTACACTTTCAGCTGCTGTTCTCTATTTTTGTTATTGGACCAATGTTCTATATAAATAATTAGGATGCAACATTTAATACTCAGAGTTTAAATAAGTCTGTAACAGTCAACCTCATTACTGTCACTACAATATTACAGTCTGCCTATGTCATTCTGTTGTGCCAGATACCAGTTTTACTAGTGAGGTATCTTTAAGGCACATAGTAGAAAACAAAATTGGTGAATTATTCAAGTTCCTTTCACTGTGATTTGGAAATGGTAAATCTTTATCGAACGGAAAAAAAAAATCTTGCAGTTTACAGCAAGGAGAAATGCTCAGTTAAACCGCAGGTGTTGATGCTTTGTCTCAGATCTGCTTATTCAAACCAATGATCAGCCTTGGAAACAGAAATGTAATCTGAATCGCAGACCACGCAGTTCTCTCTGTACCGCTTTTTGTTCTTCAGTTGTGGCCAACACATCGCTTTCAGCCTTCTCAGCTCTGAAACTTTGATTTGAGCTTCACACTTTCTTTTCCTTTCAGGCAGAATTTTACGATTCTGAGGCTCATTAACATTTTATAAACTCAAGGTTTCCTCCCTTTCTGTGCCTTTCTCTCCTCAGCCACTTCCTCTGATCAGAACGCAGGCTCCTTTGTGTTTTTAACACTCTTTCTTGAGATAGTCCCAACTCTTTGATCCTGGGCTGACTTAAAATTGTTCGCTGTCAGCGACCCAGAGCAGACATCTGGTGCATCCTGGTGCTGTTGTCTGCCGGCTCCTGACAGCATTGTCGAGCCTCCCTGACAATCAAAGAGCTCTTCCAACCCAGTGACATGCAAACTTGTCCCTTCTCTGCTCCAGTTTGTCACAGCCCACATTTCTCAACTTAGCTGCACAAAGGCAGGCAGGGATAAAATCATTCTGAGGTTGATGCTGGCCGTAATGGATAGAAATTCATTGTTTTTGAAACAACAGCTACTCAGAACATCAAATTACTGTGAACCTGCCTTGCAGCTAGATGGCAGGAAACAACCTGTTTTTCAGGGCTTTCCAGGTTGAGCTAGTGGTAAAGGACCAATGCAGACAGACATAAGAGGCAATGCCTAAGAGTCCCTGGAGGAGGGCATGGCAGTTCACTCCAGTGTTCTTGTCTGGAGAAGCGCATGGACAGAGGAGCCTGGTGGGCTACAATCTATGGGGCTGAAAAGAGTCGGACATGACTGGAGCGACTTAGCATGCACACACCTGCTTTTTTGCTTGCTGGAGAAAGGATGCTGCCTAATGGCTTTTATCATATGTGCTCATTTGTGTTGGAGATCTCAGAGGGTAAGCGCTGTGCACTCTGGAAGTTTTGCTGAGACTTCTGGGTATGGACCTAATTACATAGAGTCAAAGGAGAAAAGACAGACTCTACAGCTCATTTCCTGTTTTATCTGTCATCTTCCCCCCTGTAAAACGTGTTCCCCTCACACAAAAATATGCTACTTAAAAAGCCCACTACAGTATTTTTCCCCCATTCAAACCACCAGTAAGTGATCTGACCTTAATTATGTCCCTGCATGAAATCTCTGGCAGTTGAAGGTAAGGGTTCTTAGCTCCCATGAACAGTACTGTGTTTCCTGAGCCCGATCACAAGTCAGCATTCAGTATAATCTGAACATAATTCTACTCTTGACCCTTGACAGGTACCTTTTTATGCCCGTTGGCCTTGACACTGGCTCAATGGTTAGAGAGGGCTCCCAAGGGCTATTTTCAATTGGCAAAAGGGCACTTTGGGGATGAAATGCAAACTGGCCTCAGCTGGCGTGGAAGTGAAATGCATTAAAAAAGTTACTTTATTTTTTTTAAAACTACTTTTTGTGGAAATATATATATATATAACATAAAATTTGCCATTTAACCATTTTGAAGTGTACAATGGGCTTCCCGAGTGGCTCGACAGTAAAGAAGCCCTCTGCCAATGTAAGGAGATGTAGGAAACGTAGGTTTGATCCCTGGAGAAGGAAATGGCAACCCACTCCAGTATTCTTGCCTGGAGAAGCCCATGGACAGAGGTGCTTGGCCAGCTACAGTCCATAGGGTCACAAAGAGTCGGACATGACTGAGTATGACAAACGCACAAGTGTAGAATACAGTGGCATAAATACATCCACAATGTTGCACAACCATCACCCTTTCTATTTCCAGAATTTTTCATCATCCCAAACAGAAACCCGTACCCACAAAATAAAAACTCCCCAAACCTTCATTTTTCCCACCCCCTTGAAAATTTAACAAGACTTTGGGAAATCTCCACTCTCTCTCTCCTAAGAACCTCAGCTCTGTTATTTGGGTGGAAACCTAATTACCTTAAACCAATTACTCTGTTTCATGTCTTTGGCTTCAGTGTTTCAGCCATGAATGAAAACTGAAAGTGGAAACATCAGAAAGGGATCTTTACTGAGGATTTTAGGAAATAAAGCCAAAAGTTATGGTCACATCCCTAAGTGGCTTAGTGTGAAGATGTGAGGTCTGGAATTGAGCAGCCATTTTATCTCCTTGAGGGAGAATTTGAAGCAGTCAGGGAGTACCCCAATTTTTCCCTTAACTTGGGCCACTTTGAGTTGGGTTTTCTTACAATATGAGAAATCTTAACTGATAAACTCACCTTCAAGGAATTTAAAAATAAAGTGAGGAAATAGAGAAGTTCATTTATTTATTTATTTTCAGACACCATAATCCATATTTCCAATTGAGTAAAAAGAAATTCTTTGTTCTTTTAAGACCATAAGAGAAACATATCAATGCATAAAGAAGGGCTTCTCTGAGGGTAAAGGGACGGTAGAATGTAGTCATTTAAATTATATATGGCATTTAAATTCCAGCTCAATCACTTGTCACCTAATCTTTTTTAACATTTATTTTTTCAACTGGTCTGGGCTCTAGTTTCCTCATCTGCAAAAGGACATCAATAGCACTCCTCCTGCTCTGTACACACAGAACTTGTTGTAAGAATGAATTGAATTCATTTATGTAACTTAGTCAGAATACTGCCTGTGAATTAGACTAGGTGGTCAAACAACAGAAGTTTATTTTTTCGGTTGTGGAGGCTGGAAGGCCAAGATCAAGGTGCTGGCAGAGTTGGTTTCCTCTGAGAAAAGGTCTCTCTCCTTGGCTTGCAGACGGCCACCTTCTTGATGCCTCTTCAAGCAGTCTTTCCTCTGTGTACATGCACTCCTAGTGTCTCTGTGTGTCTAAATTTCCTCTTCCTATAATAACACCAATCAGATTGGACTGGGGGCCACCCTACTAGCCCCAGTTTAACTCACCACTTGCAAGACCTCATCTCCAAGTGCTGTCACATTCTGAGGTGCGTGCATGTATGCGTGCTTAGTTGCTCAGTCATGTCCGACTCTTTGCAATCCCATGGACTGTAGCCTGCCAGGTTCATCTGTATCTGGGATTTTCCAGGCAAGAATATTGGAGTAGGTTGCCATTTCCTACTCCAGGGGATCTTCCTCACCCAGGGATCTAACCTGTGTCTCCTGAATTGCAGGCAAATTCTTTACCCACTGAGCCATCAGGGAAGCCCCTGAGGTTCTGGGGGTTGAAACGTCAACCTATGAATCTGGGGGACATAATTCAACCTAAAACAGCCTGGAGCGAAGAAGTCACTGAATAAATGTTGATGTTATTTGTCGAATCTGTTCAGAACCCCGGAAGTGTGAAAGCAGTGCTGCAGGGTTCAGTTTCATTGATCAGAAAGGAAATTGTAGCTCCCAGCTCAAAAGTAGACTCTGCAGAGTGTGCAAAGATAGCTGAAAGCCAAGCAGTGCTCTGCAGGAGGATGGCTGCTCTTTCATTCATGATGGAAGGACTCCTGTGATTTCTTGGTGGTCAGGTGGGGGTGGGAGTGTCACTGAGCCACAGATGGTTTCCTTGGGCATGAAGACCTCTCCGCTCTGGAGAGGAAGAAGTGGAAGGAGGGACGCACACAGACAGAGGAGCACTTCAAGGAGAGCCAACCTGCCTGCTAAGCCCCATAGGACACCACTGCCTTTTTCACTTGGTGGAGAGAGAACAGGACTGTAAATGGGGTGTGAAATGTTAAATGTGAGTGAACGTTAAGCAATTGACATGGCGTTTCTGCTTCATTACCAATTTCATTTTTTTCTGCTGTGAAGCCAGAGAAAATGTTCCTGGTTTCCAGGTTTTTCTAAGAGCTGAAGAACTTTAAGAATGGACTCAGGTTGGATTTACCACAGTTATTCCTTGGATCCTGTCCTGTCTTTGGTTTTCAGCCCCTGGTTTGGCTTTGAAGTGCAAGAGAATCGGAGAGTCAGGAGGGGAAGCGCCAACTCCCCGTCTTTGGCTGGAGCTTGAGCTGTTCTCTGACTCACAGAACAGACAGGAGAAAAGAAGAGATTCTGCACCTGCTCAGCTATATGCACCCCACCCCGCCTGCTTAGCACATGCCTGGAAACTTGAAGGTTTCTATTTGTCATTTTAACCATCCAGAGGTCATTTCTTTCATCTTTGCACATTTTGCTTGTCTTTTCCATATTTGGGCATTGTAGGACATATTCTTCCAAAAATTATGCATTGATAATCTTAGTCTGATTTAGGAATTGCACATTGGAGTTGCATATCTCAGCAAACCAATGAAAACTGTGAGCCACTCTCACAGGGGACTACCTGCCAGGCCACAGCTCAATTTCAATGGTTGTTAGGTTTTTCCTCCCTGCAGAGTTTGTGCACTTTTCTGAGTATTTAATCTCATGCTTACTCCTTAATATTTTACAAAAATGAGTAAAAAAATAATGAAGCAAAAAATGGCAGGGTGGTTCAAGAAGGAGGGTACATATGTATACCTATGGCTGATTCATGTTGAGGTTTGACAGAAAGCAACACAATTCTGTAAAGCAATTATCCTTCAATTAAAAATAAATTAATTAGTAAAAAAAGCAAAAATCCTTGCAGATTAGTGCTATGATAAGTTTCACAAATTTAATACATTGAGGACAAAAATGGAAATTTGTTGAGGGTTGATGTAGCCTCGATGGAATGTAAGTGGCTCATCTATGGGGTTAATTGTGCAGGAAAAGACCAGAAAAAATAATAAAATTTCTGGAAATCATATCACCAAAGATTGTGTGGGAATGGTGAGGCGTCATTAAAAATTTGAGAGTGTTTCACTGTCTGGGAATCTGTGTCTGCTGTTGGATCTTTAACGTCTTTGGAGATCGATTATCATTGGAATTAGAGTCAGCTGCTGTCAGGTGAATGGCAAGAGGCTAATTTTAATTGCAATCCCAAACAGACTATTCTTTTTCATCAAGTCATTAACCAGATCCAAATAAGGTCTATTTATCTAAACTGTGGTATTGAAGAAGACTCTTGAGAGTCCCTTGGACTGCAAGGAGATCCAACCAGTCCATCCTAAAGATCATTCCTGGGTGTTCATTGGAGGGACTGGTGTTGAAGCTGAAACTCCAGTACTTTGCCCATCTAATGTGGAGAGCTGACTCATTTGAAAAGACCCTGATGCTGGGAAAGATTGAGGGCAGGAGGAGAAGGGGACGACAGAGGATGAGAAGGTTGGATGGCATCACCAACACAATGGACATGGGTTTGGGTGGACTCCGGGAGTTGGTGATGGACAGGGAGGCCTGGAGTGCTGCAGTTCATAGGGTCACAAAGAGTTGGACACGACTGAGTGACTGAACTGAACTGATCTAAACTGTTAAACTTAAGGAAGACAACTGCTACATCCCCTACCCCTACCCTGGAGATTGTATATTTACTGAACAAAATTTAAGGAAATAAAGGCAAACATAATTAGGCCTTTTTATCACTCATCACTATTCCCAATTCAACTGACAGAAATTTGCATCCTTCAGTTCAGTTCAGTCGCTCAGTTGTGTCCGACTCTTTGCGACCCCATGAATCGCAGCACACCAGGCCTCCCTGTCCATCACCAACTCCCAGAGTTTACCCAAACTCATGTCCGTCGAGTCGGTGACGCCATCCAGCCATCTCATCCTCTGTCATCCCTTTTCCTCCTGCCCCCAATCCCTCCCAGCATCAAAAAGTCCATTTCTAAAAGTAACAGGCAGGGCTGAGATCACAATCTCGGGGTCCAGCTACCACCATGTCTCTTTCATGTTGGGTTAAATGACCGATGACCCACTAGTGAGAAACGTGGACTTCCCATCAGGGCTTCCCCTTCTTGAATGACTCAGCACTGCTGGGACTTAGGCAGTCTTCAGTCTGACTTTATCTGGGAGGAAAAAGGCACCGGTAATTCATCAGTTATTTTTACTGCTACTTCTCATGACACCTCCCTACCGCCCATTCCCCTGCACTCCACCCTTTCTCTCCAGCCTCCCTGGCTCCTGGATGGATTTTGAAAATGGGTTGTAAACAGTTCATAGATTGCCTTGATCTCCTCTGAGCTAAAGGATCTGTGCCCTGCTGTCCCTTTCCCTTTAAGACGGGACATCCTTGGGATGCTGAGGTTGGCCCAGTTCTGCCGGTGCCACACACAGGCATCTCCTGGGTACCAGTTGCCCCAGGAACATGGGGTTTGGCATCCGGCTAGTCTTGTTTTTGAACTCACTGTCCCCTTTCTTTGCAAAGGGAAAGGATTATTTCCCTTCCAAACCTGGCAGCTTTTCCTTTGCAAACCTTAGAACTCTGCATCAGGAAGACAGGGAGGATTAAACAGCAGGAGGGCAGTAAAGAAAGAACATGGGGAGACCTCTTCCCAGCTCATCAGAAACTTAGAACAGAGCCTCCTTGCCACTCCTGCACTAAAAATGATTAGTATGTGAGAAGAGGGAAACAAGGCAAATCAGAAGCACTTCACATCAGTGGGCAAAACATATTTGAGATTAATCCCCATACTATAGAGGGCAGGCCATTTTTAAGTTTAAGGGCGTAAGTTTTTGAACAGTTGCTTTAACTATGTGTATTTATGGGAACACTTTCATAATCTGTTTAGATATTCTGTTGTATGTCAAGAAAGGGCCACATTTTATAAAACTGTTCAGTATTGTCACAAATAATCTTTGGTTGCAAATGACTCTAGCAAGTACATATGCTTCTTTTAGGAATCAACATGATCCTGGAAAAAAAAAGAGAGAGAGGGCATGGGGAGAGAGACACAGTTGTGGGTGGGGAGACGAGAGACTGAAATCCAGCCCCAAGTCTTCCATTCGCTGGCAGAGTGATTTGGGGTAACCAACCTGACCTCTCCGAGGTTCATTCTGCCAGGTTGGCATGGGAGGAGGGGATTAAGTGATCTTCAAGACTCCACTAAACTAAAGAGGAGAAGCTACATGATATAATCGAAAGAACACTGAACTAAGAGGCAGAAAGTTGGGTCTAAATTCTCTTTCTAACTTTTATTGGTTCTAGATGTTGGCCAAACTATATATAAATATATTCTCTGACACTCGAGTTTCTTTCCCAAAGCAATGTAGTGCATTATTCATAGGTTGGTTGCAAGGACTGAGTTGGGTAACTTGTGTGAAAACGCTAAAAGTGGTGCTGGCATGTAGATGTTCAACAGTCATTCACTGAATCTTCACTGGTGACTCTGAAGTTATGGTTTGTGATTACAAAAAGGAATGGAGGACTGTTTCATTTCCATGGGATTTTTGCCTTACTTACCTTCAGAAACTTTGGCTGACAAAGGCAAATAAAATGTAAAACAGAGGAAAAACTATCAAAAGGTTAAAATGAAACAAAAGGAGAGAGGAATTGATAATATCTTTTTTTTCTGAACATAATTTAATTATAGAGCAGGACATCAAATCTAGCTTGGAGTTTCTTGATAGCTAAATAAAATGTAGGAATAATACATCAGCATTTACAGTTTTGGAGGGAATGATGCTGAAGCTGAAACTCCAATACTTTGGCCACCTCATGCGAAGAGTTGACTCATTGGAAAAGACTCTGATGCTGGGAGGGATTGGGGGCAGGAGAAGAAGGGGACGACAGAGGATGAGATGGCTGGATGGCATCACCGACTCGATGGATGTGAGTCTGAGTGAACTCTGGGAGTTGGTGATGGACAGGGAGGCCTGGCGGGTTGCGATTCATGGGGTCGCAAAGATTCGGACATGACTGAGCGACTGAACTGAACTGAACTGATTTACAGTTAGCCTTTGAACCTTTAAGAAAACATGCAACTCATGTAGAATTTGGTTTGTAGCATATAGTTGATCATGCCAGTCCTTACATCATTACAAAGGAAATGCTGATAACCTCAGGGAGTGTCTTCATCTGCAGTTTGATAATTTATTGTGAACTGAAAAACTCAAAGACGGAGTAAAGATTTTTATTCATTTGTTTTGCTTTGAGGTTCAGAGAGTGGGAAAATAAGATTGGTTTCAAAATAAAATTATAATAAACCAACATTGGTGTTAGAAATAAAGAGAAAAGAATGGATACAGATTGTGTAATGTGAATGACTTCTGCAAGAGTCAAATACACTTATATTTCCATTTAAAACTTTCAGTGTGCAATATAAAGCTTATCTAGCATATGCATTTTGTTTGTAAGACACGTCATAGACTCCTTGAGTTTAGGAATGCTAGACAGTGTTTCAGCTCTATGCTTAGGGACCATTAAACAGCAAAATCACCAACAAAAAACCACAAAAAATGTGAACAGCATGACACTAAATAGACTGCAAAAAGGATTGCTCTTGTTGTTGTTTAGTTGCTAAGTCGTGTCCAATTCTTTTATGACAGCATGGACTGTAGCCCGCCAGACTCCTCTGTCTGTGGGGTTTCCCCGGCAAGAATACTGGAGTGGGTTGCCATTCCCTTCTCCAGGGGATCTTCCTGACTCAGGGATCGAACCGTGTCTTCTGCACTGCAGGCAGATTACACTGAGCCACCAGCGAAGACCTGCAAAATGATCTCATTTATAATCGAGGAACTGAAATGAGAGACCAGGGCATCATCTTGTTTGACCTCAGCTGGGATGTGTGCTCAAGGGACTCTTATTTTTCACTGCTCCATGCGTATGTGTGTCTGTGGGTAACTGTAGAAGTGCCTGAGTATTGTTTTGGAACTAACAAATTTTAGCAAGTATACAAATTTGCAGATATGGAATCTGCAAATCATGAAGATTGACCATGCTGAGGAGAAAGTACAAAAACATCAGCTAGGTACTTAATTCTAGTATTTAATGTAGATTTTGCAAACACCAGAGTTTGGTCTATTTGGGGCATAAAACAGCAAATGAAAGTGAAAAGATACACAATACAAAGTGAGTGAGTGGCATGTTGCATCCAATTCATATGAGAATGAAAATCACAGTTATGTTGGCAGAGCCAACAGAGGTTTCTGTTGTTTGGGTTGCTATTGTAGCTGTCGTTAACAAGACATTCCATAAAATTAGGTCATCTAAGCATAAGTCAATTTTTCACAGAGGTGAGAAGTGTGTACAACAGTGTCAAAGACTGTTCCAGAGTGAATTCCTGGTGTTAAACTCAGAATTGAATAAGCATAGCAGGAACAACTCCTGGGTCATTGACTGGAAGAGATAGTAAGTTTGAGCTGCAATGCTTTTCTGGAGAGTTCTAGATTCTCTGGAAAGGAGAGTATCAGGGGCTCTGAGTCCTAGTTTGAAAATGTTGCTGGTGAATTTGAGGTTCTTGCTTCATGACAAAGGATTCAGAGATGAGGTAATAGGTAAGAAGTGGATTTGTTTAGGTAGAAAATTCTGCAGAGGGGTCTGGCAGGTCTATGGGGTCACAAAGAGTCGAACGCAACTGAGCCATTGAACACACATGCACACATATTCCACAGACCAAGTGTGGACCATCTCAGGAGAGAGAGAGAGAGAACTTTGAAATATGATTGGTTCGTTTTTATGGGCTGGGTAATTTCACAGGCTGATGAGTGGGAGAATATTTTAATTATTTTTGGAAAGGAGTAGAGATTTCCAGAAATTGAGCTGACACCTGCTTTTTGGGCTTTATGGTTAGGCTCAGAATGGTCATGGCTCTGCTGGGTATATCATTTAGCATGCTAATGTATTACAGTCAGCATATAATAATGCATTACAATAAGCATATAATGAGGTTCAAAGTCTATTGGAAGTCAACTCTTCCACCATATTGGACCTAAGTTGGTTCTGACCAGTTTTTGTCATGTCCTATGGCTATATGCAGAGTACATCATGAGAAACGCTGGGCTGGAAGAAGCACAAGCTGGAATCAAGATTGCTGGGAGAAATATCAATAACCTCAGATATGCAGATGACACCACCCTTGTGGCAGAAAGTGAAGAGGAACTAAAAAGCCTCTTGATGAAAGTGAAAGAGGAGAGTGAAAAAGTTGGCTTAAAGCTCAACATTCAGAAAACGAAGATCATGGCATCTGGTCCCATCACTTCATGGGAAATAGATGGGGATACAGTGGAAACAGTGTCAGACTTTATCTTTTTGAGCTCCAAAATCACTGCAGATGGTGACTGCAGCCATGAAATTAAAAGACGCTTACTCCTTGGAAGGAAAGTTATGACCAACCTAGATAGCACATTGAAAAGCAGAGACATTACTTTGCCAACAAAGGTCCGTTTAGTCAAGGCTATCGTTTTTCCTGTGATCATGTATGGATGCGAGAGTTGGACTGTGAAGAAAGCTGAGCACTGAAGAATTGATGCTTTTGAACTGTGGTGTTGGAGAAGACTCTTGAGAGTCCCTTGGACTGCAAGGAGATCCAACCAGTCCATTCTAAAGGAAATCAGTCCTGGGTGTTCTTTGGAAGGAATGATGCTAAAGCTGACACTCCAGTACTTTGGCCACCTCATGCGAAGAGTTGACTCATTGGAAAAGTCTCTGATGCTGGGAGGGATTGGGGGCAGGAGGAAAAGGGGACGACAGAGGATGAGATGGCTGGATGGCATCACCAACTCGATGGATGTGAGTCTGAGTGAACTCTGGGAGTTGGTGAAGGACAGGGAGGCCTGACGTACTGCGATTCATGGGGTTGCAAAGAGTCGGACATGACGTGACTGAGCGACTGAACTGAACTGAACTGATGGCTATGCCATTCCTTTAAAGGTTGTGCCCTGCCCCATTTCCCTCTATTTCAAAAAGAGGGACTAGAAAGTAGGTTTAAGGATTTAGGTGATCACCTTTTTGATGATTATAAAGAGGGAGATTACAAGCTGATTTGGGGGAGAAAGATTTCTGCTCCCAGATCTGTCTTTACCAGCTGTATATTGAATGAATGGTGTATTCGTCTCTCAGTCATGTCTGACTCTTTGTGACCTCATGGACTGTAGCCTGCCAGGCTCCTCTGTCCATGGAATTCTCTAGGCAAGAATACTGGAGTGGGTAGCCATTCCCTTCTCCAGGGCTCTTCCTGACCCAGAGATCGAACCCAGGTCTCCCACATTGCAGACAGATTCTTTACTGTCTGAGCCACCAGGGAAGCCCCACTGAATGAATATATACCTCAGAATCACGCTAGGAATTTCTTTAGGTTAAGAGGGCTTGTGCTTCTTGGGGTGGTTTAGTCACTAAGTTGTGTCTGATTAGGCTCCTCTGTCCATGGAATTCTCCAGGCAAGAATACTGGAATGGGTTGCCATTCTCTTCTCCAGGGGAGCTTCCCAACTCAGGAATCAAACTTGCGTCTCCTGTGCTGCAGGAAGATTCTTTACCAACTGAGCTACGAGGAATTAGGGCCACTACCGCCCTACATCTAGCAGTTCTTAGAACTGTATTCTCTTCCAGTTAAGGAGGCAGTTCTAAAGGCCACTCCCAAAACCACTGGACTGAATCATGACAGTGCAGGAACAAGAGCCCCCTTGCCTTCACAATTCCCTTCCTCTTCTCATCCCTCTCTAAGGCTAAGGGAGAAATTTGCTGGTTTTTATTTTTTTTCCCTGCCTCACTCATAGCCTTGACCCTTTCCCTTGCACACAAGCTTTTCCATATTTGAATCTTCCCATTTTGAAATAAGAAAAGACTTCTTAATAAGAACAAGGCACATTTGCTGGGAAATTAGGCGACTAGGGATCTAGAGGTACTTAACTCTTTTCCTTTTTTCATGCTTTACAACAGTGATTAACTCAGCACAGACCACCCTCCACCATTTCTTATTGCTTAATTAAGAAACATCTCAGAATTTTCTCCTTATTCGTTTCAGGCAGATTAGAAGGAAAAAAAATTTTTTAACAGATGCTAAAGAGTCTTTCCAACGATTTGAAGATTAGGAGAATGCCTTTTATAGAGCTTCCAAAGTGTTCCCTGGCTGCTTCTGCCAGAGTTGAAAAGAATTTAGTGGCTGAGTACTTAATGAAAAAGCCAAGAATGCTCTGACAAAGAACTCCTGGGCAACTATTACTCTGGCTCCAAAGATTTATTGCAAATTAAATTTTATCCTTGTCCTTTATGATCTATCTCAGGCAGGAGGTGTAGCAACATAGTGAAATATTCTTGTCTTACATTATTAATAAAAGCACACGTTCATTAATATATGTGTACTGGCAGGAAATATGAAAAGGTGTGCTCCAGTTGGAAAGCTGGGATATCACATTGGCAACCTGGTAGGCAAAAGACAAGGTAAATACAATTCGAGTTTGGGGACAGGGTAATTACTGTCACCATCTGGTAACTCATTCTTTATCTGAGCTCAAAGCTCTTATGTGTTTTAAACGCTTATGAGGCATCTTGCTAGGCAACCAACTACAGGATTAGTTTTTAAATGTTACCGGGAAAGCTTTTCAAGATTGCCTTTGTCTAGAAGCACAATATCACATCTGGCATGATCGTGATCACTGTAAAACAGAATCTTTTAATAGTATTTATTAAGCACTTTCCAAAGATGCATAATCACCACCATGAGTTTGGTGTTCGTAGAGTCATTAGTCAGCTCTAGCGTCAATATTTGTGGAAAAGTCAGACTCAGCGAGAAACACTTAATGAATGGAGAGCAAATACAAAACACAGCGTCCCTGCAGCCTGCTTCTTTCCCTGATGGATGGGGACTTGGTATTTCAGTCGAGCTGCCTGGCGATTTCTGAGCACTGTCTCTCAAATACTTGGCAGGAAATATCATGAGCTAAACAAGCGCAGGGCACACAGCAGCAAAGGGGGGCCTTACTGGGGGAAATGGTATTTACTGTAATGGCCACGGCTTACAAAATTGCCACATTCCACACTGGGTTAATAAAGGCTTAGGGCGAAGTGGAGAGTGAAGGGCAGTCACGCTGACAGGGAGCGTGGAGGAAATGTCAAGCACCTTCTTCTAGTCGTCGCCAAACTCTCCTCTCCCAGCCCCTCCCCATCCCCACAGCCAGAGCAGGGCTGGGGTAGAAAAGTACTGTGATTAGGCTAATTCAGCAGCTGGGATGGGATTTTCTGATAGCCTCTAGATGATGGGGTGCTGCACACACAGTAATAAATGGAAAAATTTATTGATAAAGCTGTAATTCCATCAAGAGGTTAGATGATCTTTTATGTGGGGCAAAGCCAATCTGGTTTATCTCGATGTCTTCAAGACCCCTGTGAGCTTGAATGCAAACTTTGGAGTCAATATCTTGCCTCATTCATGTCTTTAGAGTACACGGAGTTGGGGGAGAAAAAAACTCAGATCTCCTTTTGCTCAATTACTCTAGCCTGTATACATGTGCGTATGTGTGCTGTGCTCAGTCACTCAGTCGTGTCTGTTTGCGGCCCTATGGAGCCCGCCAGGCTCCTCTGTCCTAGGGATTCTCCAGGCAAGAATACTGGAGTGGGTTGCCATTTGCTACTCCAGGGGATCTTCCTGACCCAGGGATTGAAGCTGGTTCTCTTGCATCTCCTGCTGTGGATTTTTTTTACCGCTGTGCCACCTTATTTGATTATATATGTGCGTATACATATGGCTTAACATATATCCTCCCAGAGCTATGCATTCTCCCCATAACCCAGGGTATGTACAGGAAATATCATCTGGAAAATCTTGGCAGAGTAAAAGCATACATGGAAATCAGATGATCACTGACTATTTTTCATGGACTGTGCCCACAGTGAAGTCCATGCTAGGTCATTATTTCAAAGGTAGGCCGCCCCCCGCCTTCACACCACTGCATGGCAGGCAGAACCTGGCCTCTGTTCAATCAGAGCTGTGTACCTCCTCAAGTAACCACACTGGGTTTCCAGCTCTGAGATTTCAACATTTTTCCTTTTTCTTTCCTGCTTTCATTGACGTATAATTGACATATAACACTGCATAAGTTTAAGGAGTACAAGGTGTTGATCTGACACACTTAAATGTTGCAAAGTGATTACTACTCTGGTGGTGGTAGAGGTTCAGTCGCTAACTCACGTCTGACTCTTGTGACCCCGTAGACTGTAGCCCACCACCAGGTTCCTCTGTCCATTGGATTTCCCAGGCAAGAATATTGAAGTGGGTTGCCATTTCCTTCTTCAGGGGATCTTCCTGACCCAGGGATTGAACCCCTGTCTCCTGCATTGCAGGCAGATTCTTTACTACCACCAGGATTACCACTATAGCCTTGGCTAACACCTCCATTGTCACATAATGACCATTTTTTTTGTATAATGAGAATATTTAAGACCTGTCTTTGCGAATTTCTGGTTTAAATACAGTATTATAAACTATAATCACCATGCCATATACTGCTGCTGCTGCTGCTGCTAAGTTACTTCAGTCGTGTCTGACTCTGTGCGACCCCATAGACGGCAGCCCACCAGGCTCCCCCGTCCCTGGGATTCTCCAGGCAAGAAGAACACTGGAGTGGGTTGCCATTTCCTTCTTCAATGCATGAAAGTGAAAAGTGAAAGGGAAGTCGCTCAGTCGTGTTCGACTCTTAGCGACCCCATGGACTGCAGCCTACCAGGCTCCTCCGTCCATGGGATTTTTCAGACAAGAGTACTGGAGTGGGGTGCCATCACTTTCTCCAATGCCATATACTAGATGTCCGGAAATTATTCATCTTTATAACTAGAAGTTTGATTAACATCTTTTGACCTACATCTCCCATTTGCCCCATCCTCAGCCTTTGCTAATCCCATTCTATTTTCTTATTTTATGAGTTCAGCTTTTTAAATTCCATGTATGTGATATGATACAGTGTTTTTCTTTTTCTGTCTGACTTACTTCACTTAGCATAATGTTCAAGGTCATGAGGACATCCATCCATGTTATTGGGAATGGCAGGCTTGCCTTCTTTCTCATGGCAAGCTTTCTCTTACTTCTCATGAGTAAGAGAATGGCAGGCTCGCCTTCTTTCTCATGGCGAGCTTTCTCTTACTTCTCATGAGTAATATTCTGTTGCATGCATACACCATGTTTTATCCATTCATCCATTGCTGGATACTTAGGATGTTTCCAAACATTAACTACTGTAATGACTTCAGCATTTTTCTGTATCTTCTCAATTCTAAATGTATGTGACCTTGGAAGACACACTTAGCTTGTCTGTACTAAGTTTCCTCATTTGTCTAATTAGGACAATAATAGTACCTACTCTTTTAAAAGATATCTTAGTTTTAGAATAAAATGAATTAATATATGGGAAAGGATTTGACCAATTTCCTATTGTTACTATTGACATTGGTTTCATTATTCTTTTTTAAGTAGGTATTATTATTTTCTCCTTGAGGAGAGGACTATATTTTAATCAATTATAAGCCTTCCCAAACATATATCACAGTATAAATATATTAATTGAATTGAACTCATTGGCTTTATCTTGCAAGTTTTACATCATTTTTTGTGTCATATTTTTAATTTTAGTAGACACTTTCATCTTTATTTTATAGACAATGCAAACCTACACATTTATGCCCAGCTGATTTTTGAAGAATGTCTTTAGGAACACATGCTCCTACAAAACAGAGCCTAAAGAAGACTTTGAAGGGCTGACTGATTTAATCAAAGTAAGTTCTTTTCTGACAGAGGCCTTCAGTCGAAGAGGTATCTTTTTATATGTTGGGCATCAGCAGGTGGCACTTTTTATATCACAGTTTGTTCTCTCTGGAACACATCCTCCCAGATGTTAAGGGAACGGCACACGGTTTTAGAAGTCCAAGGTAGCAATCTACTGGACAGTGTTGCAAGTAGTTTGTTAGAAATAATAATTAAATGAATAACATGTGTGAATGACTATGATTTGGAGTGAATTCCCATTATCTTTGTGATAACTTTATACCCATTGCGTGTGTTAGTCACTCAGTCGTGTCTGACTCTGCCACCCCATAGACTGTAGCCCACCAGGCCCCTCTGTCCATGGACTTCTCCAGGCAAGAATAATGGAGTGGGTAGCTGTTCCCTTCTCCAGGGGATCTTCCCGGGTCCAGGGATTGAACCTGGGTCTCCCACATTACAGGCAGATTTTTTTTTACCATCTGAGCCACCTAGGAAGCCCATTGCTTTCTTGCATTCTTATATGCTCTTTTGAGCAGGAGAGAAAAGTGAAGGGTACAATTAATGCACAGGAAATTATTGACACCACCTGAGTGAACATCATGTGTCCTGTGTGCTAGGGCAGGAGAAAGATTGAGAGCTGTGGGTTGAGAGTTATTCATCAAGAAATTGACCATGCACGTGAGTGAAGAAACAGAAGGAAATGATTGTGCTTGTTTTGGGACTGCTAAGATTGCAAACAGAGAAAACATGTCTCCAACTACATCCTTCCAGGAGCAGCAAATGGAATCAGAATGCAACTTCTAGGGCAGCCCCAACTCTCAGTGGTTTTGTTCACTGGCATATCCAGCAAAATAACTGAAGAACAGTAATTCACCTGGGATCAAGTTCCAAATATGGTCCATTCTGAGGTGATTAGAGGTGGGCATTTGTAAAGCTGAGATTATATAGTGTAATTGATGATGTCAGAGTTATTTTTGGATTCTTGATTCTGATTCCAGATGTTTTTCAATAGAAGTAGGCAGGGTGAATTTAAATGGGAAGCTTAGTTGTCAGTAATATTACCTAGTACATCTTTAGTTGGGTGGGTATTTTGAAAAATTGTAAGGTGTCATGTACCTTTGAGTGCAAATTGGTCTTGTGAATAACCATTATTCATACCCAGGGTGATCATGTAATTTGTCATTCAGACCAGGGACACTCTCCAGAGAGGGAAAGGGGTGCTATTAATAATTACATTGGAACAACAGGTATAACTGGGACTGTCTCAAACAATTTGGGACTTTGAGACTTCTTATTTATAACTTGTGAGTGGAGAAGAGTACTCAATCATTCAATGTACACAGTCCCTCTGAGGTTTCTTGTCTTGTCTTTTTTTTAAACCAGTTCTCTTTCCACAAACCCCATTGCCTCTCTACTCCATAGTGCATGGTGAAAGCCTTTATCACATTTATCACAGCAGTTACACATTGAGCTGTTTATGAGTTTGCTCTGTATTCCCACAGTTACGTTAGACTCTGCACTTTCTGGAAACAGGGCACGTGCATTTTTATCCATCTCTCTACTTACTTATTTATATTGTGGTGAAGACTACATAACATAAAATTTACCATCTTAATAATTTGTAAGTGTATATAGTACAGTACATGTGCCTTCTTGTGCAACAGGTCTTTGGAGATTTTTCATCTTGCAAAACTGAACTCTTTGAACAGCGACTCCCCTTCCCACTAGACCCCACAGTCCCTGGAAATCACCACTCATATGTCTTTTTGTGGCTGCTTTGTTTCACTCAGCATAAGCTCCTCCAGGTTCATCCACTTGGTAGCGTATGAAAGTAGTCTCTTCTTTTTTTTATGGCTGACTAGTATTCCATTGTATGTGTATATCACATTTCTTGTCCATTCATTCATTGATGAGTGTGTAGGCTGCTTCTATCTCTTGGCTATTATGAGCAATACTGCAGTGAAAGTGCAAGTGCTAATCTCTCTTCAAGGTCCCATTTTGAATCTTCTTGGGTATATACCTGAAAGTGTGCTAATGCTGAATCATGTGGTAATTCTGTATTTAGTTTTTAAAGGCATCTTTATACTCTTTTCCACAATAGTTGCACCATTTTACATTCCCACCAATAGTGCACAAGGGTTCCAATTTCTCTGCATCCTCGCTAACACTTATGATTTCTATTTTCCTTTTCTTTTTTTTTTGATAGTGGTCATCTTGAATAAGTCGCTGGTGGCTCAGATGGTAAGGAATCTGCCTGCAATGCAGGAAACCTGGGTTGGATCCCTGGGTCAGGAAGATCCCCTGGAGGAGGAAATGGCAATCCACTCTAGTATTCTTGCCTGGAGAATCCCATGGACAAAGGAGCCTGGTGGCTACAGTCCATGGGTTTGCAAAGAGTCAGACATGACTAAACAAGTAACACTTTCACTTTCATCTTACCTGTTGTGAAGTATTAGCTCATAGTTATTTTGACTTGCATTTCCTTGATGATTAATGAGGTTGAACATCTTTTCATATGCTTGTTGGCATTTCTCTGTGACTTAAGTTTTTCCTTAAATGCCATTATTTTATGTTGTCTGTAAGGTGTCTTTCATTTGAGAGGAGGCTTTCACAGTGAAGGTTCAGAATTGATCGAAATAATGTAGGAAACATCATGTGTTGCAAATGGCAATGCCACTGGATCTCTACTCTTTCTCTTGCTTCATTTTTATCTCTTCCGCTCCATTTTACCTCACTCTCCCTGCTTGTGGGCACAAGGAGGGGAAAGATTACAGGGTTCTTCCAGTACAAGAAAGACTTTGTATGTAGGGGAAGTCTTTATTTATGTCTTTCCTGGAGAAATACATTTTGCTTTCATGTTTCTCATGGCTCATGCTCTCTGTCTACTAAGACACTATTCAATGTAAAAGTTTCTCTTTTCAGTTAAAGATAAAAGACCCCCAGGCTTAAAAACAAACACATGCACAGAATCTGGGCTTATCTTTGGTTATAGAAATACAGCCTGAACATGCCAATTCATATGTGATATTTCAAACAAACAAAAATCAGTGAAATCGCTATGGTGTTACCAACAAGCTTTTTAATAAAGGTGTTTGGGTGAAACTTCTTTGGTGGTTTAGTTGCTCAGTCATATCTGACTCTTGCGGCTGCATGGATTATAGCCCACCAGGCTCCTCTGTCCATGGAATTTCCCAGGCAAGAATACTGGAGTGCATCTTCCCAACCCAGGGATCAAACCCACTTCTCCTGTGTTACAGGTGGTCTCCTGCATTGCTGGTGTATTCTTTACTGACTGAGCCACCAGGGGAGCCCTGAAACTTCTTTGGGTTGATATAATTTGGGGACATCTAAGTTTTCACATGCAGGAGTTCAGTACATGCTGATCCCCAGTATGTGATTCAGGACCAGAGATGAAGTAGAAGACTCTTGGGGTATCATTCTACTGAGACCTAGCTTGGAGGATTTGCTCCTGTGTTCCTGTGGCTGAGCTACTGAGGGCTGGTTCTATAAATGAATGAGAGGTTGATAGAAGCCAGAATGACTCACAGGGAAGTCCTTAAGATTTGGTTGGATTGGGAGTGAGGGAGAGAAAAGGCAGCAAGGGGGTGAATAAACACACTAAGAGGACTTTGGCTCCACTAGGCAGTGTCTCTGATCTGTAAAATAAGGATGACTAATTCTTACCTAGTTCGTGGAGGTGTGGTGGAGATTATGAAGGAAAACAGATTCGAAAGCACCCTTGAGGGTGAAATGCTTTTTGTAAATAGAAGGCATTTTATGTCATGACAGAAAAGGAAGTAGAGTTTTATAGGCCAACCTTTCCCTAACTTGATATTCATCTATCTTTATGAAATGTCCAAGGAGTATCTTTGAAAGAGAATAAAACCTGTGATCAGTAACCTCAATTCTCTCAGGTAAGGAAGGTGATGACCTGAGAAGGACTCCAACAACAGAAGGAGCTCTAACTCCATGAAGAAGAGAGGCACGTGGGATCCACCATCTGGTCTCTATTTTAACTGAGAAGACTATCACGAGGACTTTGATACAGCTGGGTCTCAGTGTCATACTTTCAAGATGCAGTCAAGTCAGTCAACAAAGCAGCCAGACTACTTGTCTGTTTGATCTAATTATTGCATTGTCTTGATTCATATTTTCCATCCACTTCATTGCCTGAATGGACAACAAATTGTAGACAAGGCTAATGCATAGGAGGGCTTCCCTGATGGCTCAGTCCTAAAGAATCTAATGCAGGAGACATGGGTTTGATGGGTAGGGAAGATCCCCTGGAGAAGGAAAGGGCAACTCACTCCAGTATTCTTGCCTGGGAAATCCCATAGAGAGAGGAACCTAGCGGGCTATAGTCCATGGGGTCTCAAAAGAGTCGGACACAACTTAGCGGCTAAACAACAGCAATGATGAATAGGAAGAAGCCCTGTGAGTCAAGCTAAGCCCTGTGGATGACTTGCTTTCTGTAAATATGATGTTCAAGCCAACTTGACAAATAGAGGAGGAAAGCAGATTTAGTTTTGAAAGCAGATTTAGATTTAGGACATGTTTTCCAGTCCTAGACATCAAACTTTGGTTAACAATGGCTTATAAGTTCAATACTATGCATGAAACCCAGAGTCAGTCATTTGTCTACATAGGACTTTAATTTTGCAAAAAAGGAAACAGAAAGCAAGTAAATGGTACTACATGCTTGTGAATGCATGCTTAGTCGATTCAGTCATGTCTGACGCTTTGTGGTGCTATGGACAATAGCCTGCCAGACTCCACTGTCCATGGGATTCTCCAGGCAGGAATACTGGAGTGGGTTGCCATACCCTCCTCCAGGGGATCTTCCTGAACTAGGGATCAAATCCATGTGTCCTGTGGTTCCTGCAGCTCCTGCATTGCAGGAGGATTCTTTACTGCTGAGCCACCGGGGAAGCCCAAATGGTACTACATGTCAGAATAAAATTTTAATATATATCCCCTGTGTAAATAAACATCTATGAATGCCTGCTCACACACTTGCTGCCAATTCTCAGAAAACCCTCAGATAATTCAGTTGCACGTATAATAAAAAACTGCAGTTACCCTTACATACGGCCACTTTTCTGCCTACTTGTTACAGATCTCAGTTTCTATCGTGGCCTCACCTGTGTCATTGGGCAAGTTAATTCATCTCACTGTGTTTAATTTTATTCAATATAAAATGAACATTTTTATTTCTATGTCATAGAGATGCTATGAAGATCAAGTACATAAAGACCTTAGCATAGTTCTTTGTTAAAATGTGCTTTAAAATACTAATAAGTGCCACCAGCAGGGCTGCCGTGTAGAGATGGGTCCTTCTGAGGTTCTGGGTTCACCGGAAGGTAAAAAACCAGGGTTTTGGCTGTTAAGCTTCGCATGGCTTCTTCAACTCTTCAACCACCTTCCACCATCCAACAGCTCACCGACTGGTCCTCAGCCACCCTCATTTTGGGCTAAGATCCTGACATTTGCTTTTACTCTGCCAGGCAGTCCCCGTCCCCAGGTCTGCACATGGCACCGTCTTCCCATCATTAGATCACAGCCTGAGTATCACCTGGGGCTCCCCTGGACCACTGGTCTCAAGGGGCATCTCCTCCTTAGTCATTAGCCAGTTTCTGTCTCAGTTCTTTTATTTTGGGCAAACTTTTTAAAAATTGTATATATATATATTGGCTGCTCTGGGTCTTCATTGCTTCACATGGGCTTTCTCTAGTTGCAGCAAGAGGGGCCACTCTCTGGCTACAGTGTACAGGCTTCTCCTTGTCGTGGCTTCTCGTGTTGGTGGAGCATGGGTTCTAGAGCACTTGGGTTTCAGTAGTTGTGGCCCATGGGCTTAGTTGCTCCTTGGCATGTGGAGTCTTCCCGAACCAGGGATTGAACCCTTGTCCTCTGCATTGGCAGGTGGATTCTTAACCACTGGTCCGCCAGGGAAGCCCTCTGTCTCAGTCCTTTCTGGCCTCTTGCTCTGGTACCCAGAACTGTATCTGGCATATGATTTAGTGTTCCTCACATTCTTTTTTGGAAGAATAGATGACTATTGTTGCCTAAGTCAATTTTTTTTTCTTTTATTTTAAAACTCCACAGACAGTTCCTATTGAAGAGCAGATGGCTTTATTCGAGGTAAATACTCTTCCACTCGCCTCAAATCCAATTTATTTGTCTCCTTTCTGCTTCTCTCCAAACTTGAACACTTGCTGGGTAAAATTTTCATTTACTTACTCTGCTATTTCAAGGTGTGCAAACTACAAAAGCAGGTGTCTAGTTCATCCTAGCTTTGCTGTGTCCTCCGTGAGCTGACAAAATACACTTAGCACATGTTTATATCTGCAAATAAATGTGTCTGTGGAATGGAGATGTATCTGTACTAAATGAATTGGGAATGTCTGTTTGAACAGTAAGAATTATGGCTACATCTTTCTAACTATTTCACAAGTTAGTATTTGAAAAATCAATGTCCTCTTTCATATTTATGTGTATATTCTGACTATATCTTAGTCCCTTTATCCAAAGAGCAAATTAAAATAAATATTGTTGATAAACCTGGCTGTGGTTTTATTATTTTTTTCAAAACCCTTTGAAAGCTTTTTTTCTTTCCATGAAATTGGTTTCAGTTTATTTTCAAATAGAATTGTTATATTCTGGTTTTTAGATGGAATTATCCTGCAGTCCATTCTAAAGGAGATCAGCCCTGGGATTTCTTTGGAAGGATTGATGCTAAAGCTGAAACTCCAGTACTTTGGCCACCTCATGAGAAGAGTTGACTCATTGGAAAAGACTGTGATGCTGGGAGGGATTGGGGGCAAGAGGAGAAGGGGATGACAGAGGAAGAGATGGCTGGATGGCATCACTGACTCGATGGACATGAGTCTGAGTGAACTCTGGGAGCTGGTGATGGACAGGGAGGCCTGGTGTGCTGCGATTCATGGGGTCGCAAAGATTCGGACACGACTGAGCGACTGATCTGATCTGATCTGATCCTGAAGTTAAGTGCTTACCAGGTGGTTCAATCTTAAAGAACCCTGCCTGCCAATTCAGGAGACTCTGGTTTGATTCCTGGGTCAGGAAGATCCCCTGGAGAAGGAAATGGCAATCCACTCCAGTATTCTTGCCTGGTAAATCCCATGGACAGAGGAGCCTGGTAGCCTACAGTCCATGGGGTCACAAAAGAGTCAGATAGGACTTGGGGACTAAACACTACCACCATCCTAAAGTTAACTGTTTTATAGGAATCCCTTTCCTTAATAGAAGTCAACATAGTAATAATGTGAGCTAAATTGTAATGTTTAAAAATTATAATGTTGCTTACAGTGTTATATTTGTGATAACTTTATTTACATAGATTTCTTTATTTAAAAGAACATTTTTAAAATCAGTGATGTATTTGTAATAATTATGAGTAACTATAGTAAAGAATGAATACTTCCCAGATGGCCATTTTGATAACCAGTGACTGGCACCTAGAGCAGGTTTAGTGTCAAGTAAGAGTTTAATGTAAGTCTGCTAAATGAATCTTTAGCATGTTATACAGTATTTAGCATCCCTGGGAGCATGGGAGCTTCCAGAAATAAAAAGGCAAGGCAATTTGCTAAATCTGGAAAAGTGTTAGTTCTTTCACATCTTATTTTCTGACATTATTTATAAAGTACTGACATCAATTCTCAAGCTACTAAATTTTATTTTAGAGAAGAAACCAACACAAAAGAAGAGAGGTATAGCATCTTCGATCAGTTCAGTTCAGTTGCTCAGTTGTGTCCAACTTTTGCGACCCCATGGACTGCAGCATGCCAGTGTTCCCTGTCCCTCATCAACTCCCGGAGCTTGCTCAAACTCAAGATATACATTTGGAAAGCTCTAAATATTCTAAAGTTTGAAAAGTTCTTGATTTCAAATGCCAAGTGTACTTCAGTGGGTGGTGCTGATTTAACCTATGGTTCTTTTTCTTTTTTAAAATAGTGCAGCTTCTAAAATGTTCTCAAACAAAATAATTCAAGAGTTCTGAAATTTAGACTATGAAAATAATTAAGAAAATGCAGAAAGGGCACTGGTAGATTTTTAAAAACTATTTTAATACAAGATTAATAGCAATTTTCTATCCAAATCAGAAATGAAAAATCTTAACCCAAATCATATTCATTTGACAGTCACATAAAATTTTAGGTTTGATTGGTGCACACATTCGTCCTGCATATATGTTATGCATATGCACACAGAGACCTCACTACTACGCCAACTTGAGTTGTCTTTTCATCGAAGTACCTCATTACAAGGCAATGTCAAAGATTTCAGTACCTATGCAACCTTCACTGAGGTTCAAATGGCCCCATGCTAGGCTGAGTCCCGTGCTGTAGCAAACTGTGTTATAGCAAGGCTCCAGGATGCATACAAATCAATACTGTATTTGTAGAACTTGGCCTAAAACCAAACACTGGCTAATGTCTCCACCAAGGAGGAACACACCGCAAATTTATAAGTTATGGTCTCCTTTACTCTTCTGTTAGCAAAGCTAAACTCCTCCTCTCCTCCCCTCCTTCTTCTAAAGTTAGAAGGCAGATTTGTTAGTGACTGTAAGTAAATGAGTTTGAATTTCTGCAAGGTTTGGATAAGTCAAAACGTGCATTTGCTAACCCTCCCACCATTCCTCCAACCACCTGATAATTAGCCTTGCAAAGAGAAGTAATAAAAGAATCACAACTCAGGAATCTGCTACGGTTTTATTCCTCCTTGAGGACTTTAGTTGGTGTTTAGTGTGTAGCCAAAACATGTATGTAATGGCTAAAGAATTAAAGTAGGCTAATGTCTGCAGCAGGGAATATAAATTAAATATCAGGGTTCTGCGTCCGATAATATTTTCAGAGTGTTTGATTTACAGAATGCTACTTTTATAATGATTACTGCTTGTCAATGAATAATCATGTTTTTCAGTGTAGGCAAAGTAGTATTTTCTATCCCTTACAATTAAAGCAAGTAATGCAAGATATTGATCTGGTTAAGACACTGTAAGGGAGTCAGATTGCTAGCACTAATGCTGTTCTATGATGGCTCTAATCAAAGTCCTGACTTGACCTTCATTCAAATGAGAGAAGGTCATCATGTCTGTCCTTTAATACAGAACCATAAGCGGAGCTCGAACTCATGAATTTGCAATCCGTTCTTCTCTGCTTAAGACTTTAGCCTCTGTTTAGCTTTTGTTATAACATATACAAAGTATAATATACACCAATTACAGACGTGTATTTCTGTTAGAAAAATACATATTATAACTAAAGAACATGTAAATAGAGGCACTTCAATAAGCTAAGTGTTTGCAGTTATGAGCATCACCCAACTGTTTCTAGCGTCCGATTTCAGTGAGTCTGTTCTTCTCTACTCATAACAGAGGTTATGATGTGATTACAGAATTTGGGGGACTTCAAAGCAAAAGAGGGCAGGTCAGGAAAAACAATGGAGTATCATCGCATCCCCTATCACTATGCTAAAATGAGAGAAATTAATTTGGTGGTGCAGGGAATGGGAAATTCCAAAATACTTACTGGAATGGGTTAACTAGAGTAAACTAATTCCCTTAGGATACAAAAAAATTCTCATGTCAAATTAGTCTAAAAAATCATATGATGGGGTGGGATGATGATAAAAAGCAGGAAGTACAATTTGAATAATATTTTGACCACATCCATGTGGGTGATGACTGCTGTGGCATCATTAACTGATAGTGATGTCAGCTTTCTGCCTGGCTCATATAGTTCACTATAGCTCACCAATATGAATAATATTGATAACAAAGGTATGGAAACAAATGAAGCAGGCATTTATATATTATTGGTGTGTTTAGTGTGTACAGAACATGGGTTCACATTCATTAATATAAGGTGTATTCACATACATGCACAAAACCCTCTGGGGGGAGAAAGCTCAGGGAAAACAAGGCATTCTGATCTATTTCACAGAAAGCAATGCAGAAATATTTTTTCAAAAGGAAAGACTTGGAGCTTAAAGCTATGAAAACAAGTGATGACTCAAATATTCTGGAAAATCAAGACTGATTTAATTTGTATTGCACCTTAATTACTGGAGAAAGACAATACTGATTTCCGAACATAAAATGCAATGAGCAACATAAATAATTGGTCCTTCGTAGAGATGCTTTATGTGTAATTGGTGCTGGGAAGCTGAAGTTTGGCAGTGAAATGAATGATTTTCTAGAAGTATGGAATGCCGAATTAGATTAAGTGTTAATTTCTTAAAGATTTAAATGAAAAGATGCCACAAAGTCTCTCAGAATCCTACGTTCCATATTTTGTTAGGCATACAATAGCAAGAGATGCTTCTAAATACTTTCAGTTTTGCAAAAGTGCTCAAATATACTTAATACTATTGTGCTGCATGTGTTCTACTTAAGTGTGATGACTAAATCGATAACTAATTATAATTTTGATGAGTATGGAGATAAAAAATATCACTTATGTGTCATGACTGCCAATGGGTTAGTTAACATGTGACTGGCATACTATGGTGTCTTGAAATATTACTTTTCCCAACCCCAGAAGCATCATAGAAACCAAAAAAAAAAAAAAAACATGGATAGCCAACTGTATTCATAAAGCCCCAGTTTGGTTTATTTTGCTTCTCTTTGTCAAGGGGAGCATCATGCCTGGCTTTGGCACACCTGGTGGAAGAGTTCGGCTATAAATCAGCCTGTTCAATTAGGACATCTCTCCAAGTGCCAAGCAGGAATCCTAGGCTGAAGGCGTTGTCCTGAAAGCAATGGTTTTGCATGAATAACACATTCCTTGCACATACAGTTTCCATGACCGGTACAGTTCTGCACACCCATGGCTCTGCCCATGAGTTAGGTACAGTGTGGAGCATCCAGGGCAAAGCACACTCATGCGAGAAAGGTGTGCCCTGGCAAACTTTTAATAAATGGACAGTTAGATACGTAAAAAGTTCTCTTTCTTGATTCTTGGTGCTCACAGATAATTGAGGAATCCCTTCTCTGAGCAGCACAAAACAAGAAGAGCTGGTTGACAAAACATTTTCGTTACAAAGGTGTGTCAACCCTGAGCTTGGAATTAAGAAGTTAAAATCTGTGATTTATATATATATAGATATAAAAATAGATGATCATACTAAGACTAAAAAAGTGAAAGAAATCTCCATGTCAATACTATATATATATATTTTTTGTCTTGACGTTTTTTGTTGTTGTGAGTTATTTTGTAAGAGAATGCCCTTGTGATGCAGAAACCAATTGACACAAAGTAAATAGTTAAAAATGAAAACTCACTTATGGATCGAATTGTTCAGCGGTTCATTAAAAGAACTCTTCTTTGGGGAGGGTATGAGCACAGGGCAGAAACATTTGATTCGTGTCAAGCCTGTGGCTAAAGCAAAGTGATTGTATTGTTGATGATTGTTTTCATTTCAGACCCTTGAGGGGGATGAGTTCATGCAGGTGTCCACTAGTAACTGAAAATGAAGCAAAAAGTCTGTGCCAATTGGATACAGTGGACAGACACTGTATTATAAAGTCTATAATTAAAAGAATTAAGAAAAATGATGCCATTACTGAAATTGAAATCGGGCAAGGTAAGAGAGAGATGCTGAGCTGTAGCAAATTTTGCTCTCATAGTAAAGATGGAATTCTAAATTTACCCTCAGTACCTCCAAATCAGCTGGGGCATTGTGTGGTTAGCCTGCAAGACCTCCAAGACAACAGTGTTTCCACTACATGAAAAAAATGTCAAACTTTCTCCCCATAAGCATTTTGTAACCCTGATTTGTTACTGAAAAGCTTACACTGGGAGCTGGCTAGCAATGCCAAACTTACGGCATTAAAGCTCTTTTATTTTTCTCTCTTGTTTGCTTCTTTGTTTCAATTGTAGTTGTCTTGGGGTTTGGCCTGATTTTGTAAGGAAAATGATCTTTTCTTCCTATTTTTTTTTTTTAATGGGGGAAAAAAAACTCACAACGTGAGATTCCTTTACTTCTGCAGCATAAAAGCAAATGAAGGTAAGAAAATCTCCTGGTACGAAAGATTTGAGTAAGAATTCTCTAGAATAAACAAGGTCCCCACAGATAGCTGAAGGAAAGAGGAAGCAGTCCAGTCTGGTGCCCGGTACTCTTTGGGAAAACAAAAAGGGAGGCAGAGTACAGTACTGCCCTCTTCTCGGAAACCGGTAAGTTTTTGTGGCATGGTCCACTGTCCAGGGGTGTAAGAAAAGAAGTGAGTTGGCCGTTCCAATAGTTAAAATGCAGTTTCATCTGACCGAAAACCCAGGATTATCTGCACAGTCTCTGCAGTGCCAGGGCGACGCAGACGAGAGATCCTGAGAGCAGGGAGGGGCCCCGCTGGGCGGCAGAAGAGTCTACTTCTCTCCGGTCGGGATCCACCGCGGGGGCCTCTGTGGTGACAAACTCAAACTCTGTCGGACACACGTCATCCATGCACCCACTGCCACTCCCCGAGCCGCTGGATTCGTCGCCTGGCGTGGACAGATGGAAAAAGAGTTAGAGCCAGGCCAGCAAAGAGTGGGGCACAAAAGAATTTGGGCATGTTGGTAGAAGACCCCCTCACTAGGTTTATTTTATTTATTTATTTTTAAAATTTATATGTTTATTTTAATTGGAGGCTAATTACTTCACAAGATTGTAGTGGTTTTTGCCATACATTGACATGAATCAGCCATGGGTGTACATGTGTTCCCCATTCTGAAACCCTCTCCCACCTCCCTCCCCATCCCATCCCTCAGAGTCATCCCAGTGCGCCAGCCCTGAGCACCCTGTCTCATGCATCGAACCTGGACTGGCGATCTATTTCACTTATGGTAATATACATGTTTCAATGCTATTCTCTCAAATCATCCCACCCTTGCCTTCTCCCACAGAGTCCAAAAGTCTGTTCTTTACATCTGTGTCTCTTTTGCTGTCTCGCATACAGGGTCATTGTTACCATCTTTCTAAATTCCATACATATGCGTTAATATACTTTATTGGTGTTTTTCTTTAATGGACAGGTTTGTGATGGATGGGTGGACTGTATCTAAATAAAAAGCAGAGACATCACTATGCTGACAAAAGTCCATTTTATAGTCAAAGCTATGGGTTTTCCAGTAGTCATGTATGGATGTGAGAGCTGGACAAGGTTGAGCGACAAAGAACTGATGCTTTCAAACTGTGGTGCCGGAGAAGACTCTTGAGAGTCCCTTGGACAGTAGAGAGATCAAACCAGTCCATCCTAAAGGAAATGAACCCTGAATATTCATTGGAAGCACTGATGCTGAAGCTCCAATCCTTTGGCCACCTGATGCAAAGAGTCGACTTGTTTGAAAGGATATCTGAAATTATCCAACTACAAAAACATGGGAATCTCAGATCCAGTGAGAGGCCATACCCACCATGTTGGAATCTGAAATGAATTTCATATTCTGGCCAATATTTCAATTACTTTAACAACTTTCATTCTTTGCTCATTTTCAAAACTCAGAGCCATTGTTCTCAGGAGATATCATGCTTTTAGAAAGGATTTTGAAAGGATATTTTAAAGGAAACCAATGAAGAGGAAAACCAACAATGGAAGTAAGAAATCAGAGAATGGCAGCAAGTAATTGTGGAAGACACAGCTGGTTATTACCATTTGGGCACTTTTTCCACTGCTGTTCTCCTCCTAAGTGCAAGGATGGACTCTGACTTGACCATTGGTTGACAAACCATGGCCTGCAGCCCTGCTACTTGTTTTTGTATGGCTCTCAAGCCTGGGCTTCCCAAGTGGCACTAGTGGTAGTGACCCCGCCTGCCAAAGCAGGAGACGCAGGAAATAAAGTTTCAATCCCTGCATTGGGACGATCCCTTGGAAGACAGCTTGGCAACCCTCTCTAGTATTCTTGGCTGGAGAATCCCATGGACAGTGGAGCCTGGCAGGTTACAGTCCATAGGTTTACAACAAGTTGGACATGAGTGAAAACATTTAGCATGCACACACTCAAGAATGACTTTGTATAATCCCAAGAATCGTTTTTATATATTCAAGTGTTTGAAAAAACACAAATGAGGAATACTATTTTGTGATATGTAAATAGTGTATATCTGAAATCTAAACCTCAGTGTCCGTATGTAAAGTTATACTGGAACACAGCCATGGTCACTCACTTATGGATTGTTTAATTCGGCATTCATTTATGGCCCTCCAAGCTGAACATATTTAATATGTGGCTATTTACAGAAAATTTTGCCATTCTCTGCTTAAAGTCAATGCCCAGGTATCCACCTAGTGTTTTCTCAGCCTGGCATCTTCCCTGCCTGCCCAAAATGCCTTCTGAGACTGCTCTATTCCCACTTCTGACCACTTGTTTCATGATTCTTACACCCTGTATCTCAGACGTGGGTCTCAGGTAAGTCTCTATCCATTCATTACTGGTTGTGGTGGTTTAGTTCCTAAGTTGTGTCTGACTTTTTGCGACTGTATGGACTATAGCCCACCAGGCTCCACTGCCCATGGAATTTCCCAGGCAAGAATACTGGAGTGGGTTGCCATTTCCTTCTCCAGGGAGTCTTCCCAAACCTAGGGATTGAACCTGGGTCTCCAGCATTGACATGAAGATTCTTTTACCAACTGAGCATCCATTACTAACTATGTGAAAGTACTTATCCCCGTTTGCAACTCTATTATTTAACTCTTTGTTTTCTTATTCCCTCCCTGAGAATGTACACTTGTTGAGGAAGGGCAGACACTTTGTATATACTGTTCATTTCTGTATCTGCATTGGCTTTAATGATCCCTGGCATACAGTAGGTGCACAATAATAATTACTTACTGAATAATTAAATATGCCTTGGACACTTTTTTCAACTTCTTTGTTTCCTCAACTCAATACCTACTGACAATAACATTTACCTTGTTGAGGATGGTGAAGACCCCCTGAAAAAATGTGAGAGCGCCAAACCCAATGTGTGCAATGATGCTTGATAGGAAATACACTGTTCCTCCAGCAAAGACGACTTAGATTTTAACCTGCTGTCTTTTATTTAAGTCAGTTAGCCTTGCTAGGCTCTGCTTGTTCACCTGTGAAAATGAGAATAATCCTACCTACTTCATAGAATGGTTACAGGGTGAGATAAGTGTTATAAGTGAGATAATGTTCCTGGGAGGGCTTAGGAAATGTAGTAGTGGTAAACACAGTAATGACATTTACTATTTCCCCCGTGTACTCCATGGAGTCCATTCAACAGCCCTAAATGTCTCCCTGCTGGTCTGAAATGGTGATGTATATATTGAGCTGCTCCAAGAAGACCAGTGTCATCTTGGCTGCTAGACAGTGGTACTTAAGGAAAGCCAAGGTGATGTCAGGACTCTTCCAGTACCTCCCCACTAAGCAAGGCTCAACTCAGCACAACTTTATTTATTAAAATTTTTTTTGAACTTTTTTTGGCTATATCACATGACATGCAGAATCTTAGTGCCCGGACCAGGAATTGAACCATATCCCCTATAGTAGAAGTTCGATGTCTTAACCACTGGATCAGCAGGGAAGTCCCAGTGTAATTTTTGTTTTCTTAATGAGACATCTAAAATACCACATAAGAACACTTGAATATACTATACTGGCTTCTTAACATTTTCTCTAGTTTATCTTTAGTCGTTTTCACAAGGGGGAAAATGCCCATTAATTAAATTCAGAGATATCACAATTGCTAAGGGAATTGTTTTACACACTGGCATTATGAACAAGAAGTTACATAACCTTTACAGAGATATTATTGAGGTGATTTAGAATATTAAAAATGTGGTAAGCAAATAATGACAGGAAATTCTAGCTGAGAAAAATAATGGCTCCATCTCTTTCTGAAAAGGAATCACAAATGCAGGTATTTAAGGGGTGAGTTTTAAAAATGTCAGAAGCAATAATGGTGATGATGACTATAAGATATGATAGTGGTTTATAAGACAGACAGTATCCTAAAATAAGCTTCCGTGGTGGCTCAGATGGTAAAGAATTTGCCAGCAATGCAGGAGACCTGGCTTCGATCCCTGGATCAGGAAGATTCCCTGGAGAAGGAAACGGCAATCTATTCCAGTATTCTTGCCTGGGAAATCCCATGGACAGAGGAGCCTGGTGGGTGATAGTCCATGGGTCAAAAAGAGTCGGGCATGACTGAACGACTAACACTTTCACTTTCATCCTAAAACAGGAGGTTAAGTTTGGTGCTGAGGTTACAGCAAAGTGATACTGAGTGTTGCTGATTTTAATTTTCTTTTTGGGGGAAATGGAGCAGGATGTCTTCTCCAGGACATATCTTAAGTTTTGCCGATTGATATGTATACAACCTCTTTAGGTCAGAGAGGAGAGAGAACCAAGGCCAACATCAACTAATTCTTATGTGCCTTGAATTATTTAATCCAATAGTCATTCTCTGATGACAAAGTGCTTTATTAGACAGAGAAGATAGAAAAGATAAATTGAAAGGAGTGAAGCTAAGAAATGAACAGGGGAGAAGCAGCAAAGGCTGAAACCTAGTGTAATTTTCTCTTCTGAAGAGGGAAGGAGACATTTAGCAAAGAGCAGAGAAATACTGGGAGGACTGAGAAAGTTTACAGCAAGTTTATCAGGTTGGCAATGATCCTGCACTTAGAAAGTTAATTTTTGAGTTATTTTAAGTGGAATTAAGCTCCAAAAATTTTCTTCAGGGGAAAACTCAGTAGAATGATGGTTAAGACTCAGATGACTTCATGTCTCCCATCTGTAACTTGTTTCTTTCTATCTCATTAATTCAAGCACATAGCATCATCTTTTGCTTCAGTGACCAAATTATAGAATCACTGGCAACTCCACATCTTATGTTCAAGGAATCTTCTCCCAAGAACTCTCTCTATAAGAATATATATTAAAAAAAAAACAAAACAGAAAACAAACAAACAAACTAAAAAAAAACACCCTTGCTTTTATAGTTACACATCTAGAAGCCACTTAGACAAAACCCAAATATGGTTATTTTCATTCAACATGTACTTAATAGTCTTTCAAAATCACTTTTGGTATTTTGTAATCTTAATAAAATAGTCATGTGTAATATTACATCAGCATTTTCGTATTTCACTCAAGAATTCAGATACAAGTCAGTGGGTCTTGTATGTGCACAATTAGAGAGAGAACAATGCAACTGACTTCATGGCACATGAGATATTCATCTTAGCTCCTTTACACATGGCCTCAGACGAACCTCCCAACAATCCTAACTCAGGTATGCTTCCCTGAAGTGATCTTGAGTGATCGTGAGGACATTCTCTTGGTGGTTGGGAGGAAGGATGGAAGTTTGAGGCAGACACATAAATGCTGATGGGGAAAGGGGAGGGGAAAACATTACTTTGCTGTCTTGTAGTTAAAGGATTAACTGGCAGACAAAACTGAACTTTAGTTTTGGTACAGTTGAATGTCAGCCACTGAAACTACTCCTTAGGAGCAGCTATGATTTTAGTCGTATCCTAAAGAAAGATCAGGGCTCTCTGCCCTATAAAGAACTTTGCAGATGAGGTAAGAATGACACAAAAGAGCCAAGGCACACATTGCTCTTAAAGAAAAAATTATGATAAACTTATTCATAAAACAAAGACAGGCTTACAGACTCAGAGAACGAACTTACGGTAATCATGAGGAAAGTGGGGAAGGATTGTTTGGGAGTTTGGGATCACTAGGTACACACTGATATATTGAAAATGAATAAGCAGCAAGGACTAACTGTATAGCACAGGGAATGATGCTCAATATTCTGTGATAACCTAAATGGGAAAAGATTTTGCAAAATAATAGACACATGTATATGTATAACTGAATCACTTTGCTCTACACCTGAAACCAAAACAACGTGGTTAAACATCTCTGTTGATGTTGAGTCGCTAAATTTTGTCTGACTCTTTGCAACCCCATGGACTGTAGCCCACCGGGCTCTTCTGTCCATGGGGTTTCCCAGGGAAGAATACTGGAGTGGGTTACCATTTCCTCCTCCGGGGGAATCTTCCTGACCGAGGGATCGAACCCGAGTCACTTGCATGTCCTGCATTGGCAGGCAGACTCTTTACTGCTGAGCAATCAGGGAAGCTCTCTAAATGACAAGTCTCCAATACAAAACAAAAATTAAAAAAAAAAATAAAATTCTTTCTTAAAAAAAAACAAATTACAGAATCATCTTCTATAACGGTTTTCACTCTGGAGGGTGCTGATAAAGGCTATCTTACTCGTGTCCTGGAAGTTGACGTCATTGCCATTGTATGCGTTCTTCAGTTTGTTGGTCATCACACGGAGAGCCATGATCTGCTGCCTGATGAACGTGTCAGGCCGCGTGATGTCCACGTCCACCTCCGGGTTGTTGATCTGGTTGGTCAGCCCGTCATTCATGATCTCAGGCAGGTACCTGCAGGGCACAGAGAGAGAAACCAGTTGGGGTGAGGCAGGAGGCACCTTGAAACCAGATTCTGTCACGCTCTTTCTAACAGTGAACCCGAACGTCAGCAAAACCTGGGCTTGGTTTCCTGGAAAAAACGCCAAACAGTGAATACAAGGCATACGTTTTCCCAGAGAGAGACATGGCTAAAATGGCTTCAGAGCTGTCTCTAAATGGCACTGAATTCTCATGTAGGCTTGCCTACAAATAAATGCTCATCTAAGGACTTCCAGAAATTATTCCTTAAAATTAATTACTCTGTCTCCCTCCATCCCAAACATTAAGATGGTTAAGTCAAGGACTTGACAGCTCACTCAGTGATCCTGTGAATTTTGCTAGTAGGACCTGAGCTTGTAAATTATACGTGACCTTAGAGGGTTTCCTTGTACGAGGGTGCTCTTCCTCAATCGAGGAGGTCTGATTCCAGGTTTTAATCAGAACAAACTTCTGGATACAAAAAACCATCTTTGGAAAGTTGGAGGAGCAACCAGTGATCACTGGAATATTTTAAATGTCCATTAGGATTTTTATTTTGTACTAGAATCTTGGGTCTAACTCATCACTGAGTAGAAGAGTAAAATCTAATGTCAAATTTATATCACCATTTTTTAAAACTTGTGCTCATGTCAAATTGTCAGTCCTTCCAATGTCAACTGCTTAAGCTGCCCATGTGTGTTTATACCAGCAGAGACTGAAGATCTTAGCAAAATGCTTGCAGCGCCAGACTCCTTACTCTTGTGACCCATCTGCTTTCAGGCCCTCTCCTCCTCTCACAAGGTTCTCACACATACAGCTTCTTTCCTGTTTCCTGTGTCCTGAGTTGGAGTTCAGAGGGCTACAGCAGCTTCAGAATTCCTTGCCTCCCCTTACCTCCGTCTTTCCATCCTAGCGCATCCTAAATGACCTGTCTGGCTAAGCTTCACAAAATACTGCTTTCATCACGTCACTCTTCTGTATCTAATCTCCATGGGGTGCTTACTTAATGCCCGTCATTGTGCTAACCACTTTACCTGCATTACAAAAATTCGATTTCCCAGCAAATCTAGGAGGTAGGTACTATTTTATCCCCATTTTGTGTAATAGAAAACAGAGGCTTAGTTACTGTGCAAAGTCACAGAGCTAATGGATCTAACTTCAGAGCCCATGTGTCCAAACACTGCATCATATTGCCTGTTTGATCACAAACTCCAATTCACACTTTATGGCTCAGCACTCCAAGCCCATTTCTACCTCATCTCTACTGTCTCAGGCTTCAATTCTCCTTTCAAGGGGCACTCCTTGCCTTATGCAATCTTCCGCAGGGATTCATCTTATCTTTGCTGGCAATGTACTTTTCCATTTAAGTTCCAAATATCTTTAAAGACCCAGGTCAATCCTCACTTTCTCTTTAAGATGTTTTCCAGCTTTTAGGGACCTGCCCATTCTTTCCTGCTTCCCAGTGGCACAGTGGTAAAGAATCTGTCTGCCAATGCAGGAGATTTGAGTTTGATCCTTGGATGGGGAAGATCCGGGGGGATCTTCCTAAATGCCAACCTACACCAGGATTCTTGTCTGGAAAATCTCATGGATGGAGGAGTCTGGAGGGCTACAGTCCACTGGGCCCCAAAGAGTCGGACAGGACTTAGTGACTTAGCATGCACGCCATTCTTTCATAGGGCTTCCAAGTTCGGCAGGGTATTTTGGGCACTGCACCAAGTCATCTGCTGAGAGAGGGAGATGGGGCTGAAGGCCAGCCTGAATGCACCTGCAGGGCACCATTCACCAAAAGGGGTGCCTTTTTCTTTCCTTTCCTTTTCTTCTGTGGGAATCTTTTTAGTTTAGAAAATTTCACTATACACCAAAGTAAAGACAATAGTATAATGAACCCTTGCATACCCATCTGGGTGCTTTTTCCCCCCTAATTCCTACAAAGGCACTATATTTGTCTGGCAAGAAACAGATGGCACACTCAAAGGAGCAATAAAGAGAGTTAAAGAAGAGACAGTTTACAGAGGTGTGAACGGGGTTGAAGGAAGCCAATGTGATGAAGAACCCTGGGGCTGGCAACAGCAGAACGGCCAGAAGGGATGGAGCTGTTACCAGAATGCACCAGCTCTGAAGCCACGGAATGTGGCCGGAAGATGCTGCAGCTGCCAAAGCAAGGTCCCTCAAGGAGGGAGCAGAGGGAATGATATCCTGACCTCTCCAGTCCCTCCTTCTGACCTCTGGCTGCTGCCTCCCATTGGCTGAAACCAACTGGAAACCAGAAGGAAGGGTTATCCAGCTGATGTGATATGTAGATGTTCTCCTTTAGGACACAGACCAAGGTTGGAAGGACGAAGAGTAGATTTCAAGGAGGGCGGGGGGTGCCAGAACATCCAGCCCAGGCATCTGATGGACTGGTGGCAGCCCTGCCTAGTTGCTATCATTAGCATTCTTCAACTGCCTCTCCTGATGTGGCTTGAAAGCTGAAAAAAACTTCCCTTCCTCAGAGAAGGTGGGATGATATGAGAGAGTAGTATTGAAACATATACACTGAAAGTGAAAGTTGCTCAGTCCTATACGACTCTTTGAGACCCCATGGACTGTCCATGGAATTCTCCAGGCCAGAATACTGGAGTGGGTAGCCTTTCCCTTCCTCAGGGGATCTTCCCAACCCAGGGATTGAATCCAGGTCTCCTGCATTGCAGGTGGATTCTATACCAACTGAGCCACAAGGGAAGCCCACTACCTTATGTAAATGAATATCTAGAGGGAGTCTGATGTATAATGCAGGGAGCCCAAAGTCAGAGCTCTGCGGCAACCTAGATGAGTGGGATGGGGAAAGAGGTGGGAGGGAGGTTCATGAGGGAGGGGGCATATGTATTCCTAATGCTGATTCATGTTGATTGTATGGGAATAACCATCACAGTATTGTAAATTAATTATCCTCTAATTAAAATAAATATATTAAAAATAAAAAATTTTCCCTTCCTCTATTTTGTCCTTCCTATGTACATATACTCATACAATATATTTGTGCTTAAAATTCTTCCCCTTCCTGCAGGTTATTTTGCAAGTTTCCAAAACCAAAGGCTCTGTCTGTCAGCCTCCAAAAGAAGAAATAAAAACACACAAAGAAACTTTTATATTTAAGCCATTTTTCAGGTAATGAAATCTTATGCCTGATGTGTTTGTACACGAACTGGTTTACCCATCCCCACCCAGGGACCGAACCTGGGTCTCCTGCCTTGCATGCAGATTGTTTACCATCTGAGCCACCAGGGAAGCCCCATTTTACATTAGAGGTCTCTGAATAAGCTCCATGTCTTTATCCATATCTTGAACAACCAAGATGATCATGAACATTCATGATATTCATTGTATAATGAAAAATAAAACATACAGAGTGCACTACAAATTCTGGTCCATAAAACTTCACCGTATTTACTGCCTTAAAAAAATGTCCTAATTGAAATGAAGAAGAGTCAGGGAGCTATATTTATTTTTAAAGTGTAACTTCTATGCTGCCTTTTCATATATCTGGTATACCAATAAAACTTTGTTAGATTCTGAGATTGTTTTCCTGATATACATTCTGAAATATGACGTTGATTGACTATTACTGACATTCAATTATATGTGCCAGGTTTGGTGAGTTCTACCTAATCACTAAAGCCCATTGAAATACACAACCCACGGGTCGGCCAGCCTCTGCTGGCACAGAAGCGGAGGGGCTAAAAGGTGCTCATGGGTTCTGGTGTTGTCCCTTAACATTCTGAACAGTGATCCCTGTGGCTGTACCTGTGCTGAGTCAGAGGAGGGCTTTGTTTCTTTCAGCTGCTGTGTGCATGGCCCAGCTAGCTGAGACTCATTTATCAGAAGCCGACTGCGATAGCTTACATGGGAACGCTACCCTTGGGAGTTTGAGCACACAGGAACGATACAAGACTGCCAAAGAAACCCAGCCTCTAACTGCATCTGCCGATGCTCAGCCACTTACAATAAAAACAAGTAACAATGCACCTATGTCCTTAAGAACCTTTCTTCCTTTCAGTGTATTCAAAGGGGAACTTTAGAGACTATATGGAAACTTACACTGAAAAACACAGTTGGAAAAGAAAATGGCCACGTTGTCACCCCAGGGGCATATCCAGAGGCCATATCTGTGGATGTCCAGAGTGCAGCCTGGGGGACACCTGGAAGCCCAGTTCAGCGCCAGCCCAGTTATTTGTTGCCTCTCTTGTTTGATCTCTTTGTGCTGTGTGCTGTGCTTAGTCGATCAGTCAAGTCCGACTCTTTGTGACCCCATGGACAGAGGAGCCTGACAGGCTGCAGTCCATGGGGATTCTCTAGGCAAGAATACTGGAGTGGGTTGCCGTGCCCTTCTCCAGGGGATCTTCCTAACCCAGGGATTGAACCCAGGTCTCCTGTGTTGCAAGCGGATTCTTGACCATCTGAGCCCCTGGGGAAGCTATCCTGCAAGAATGGATGCACCTTTGAGCCCATAATATTCTTCCCTTTATTAGATCTTGCACCAGCTCTTTGATGTGAGGGCATTTTTGTACCGTCATGGTTCTGGGAGACATGGGAAGGGAGGAGAATGTTGCTACAGAGAGCCCAGGTTCTGAGGCTGGCTCCACATTTAACTGGGGCAGGGAAAGCCCAGAAGTGACCAACTGGAGAGGTGTCACTATTTGCCACCACCTAGTGCTATGGTGTGGAAAGTAAGTGGCATCCGGGAAGAGTCAAGCATAGCTTCCCAATTTTGTTACCCTCAATTTTGTAAGACCACATGTAGGGGCTAAATCATGGCAGTTTGGCAGAATTACATATCTTCTCATCTGCTATGGTCGGCTTGCTTGCATTCTCCCCAGATCCACCTGTTGAAAACCTGATGCCCAAAGTGATAGGATTAGATGGAGAGGCATTTGATCAAGAAGGCTCTGCGCTCGTGATTGGGACTAGAGCCCTTACAAAGAGGGCCACACAGGGCTTCCCAGCCCCTCTGCCAGGTGAGGATATGACTAGAAGTCTTCCCAGAAGGGGTTCTGGTGGAGGATATCACTGTGAAGCTTGTGTGATGAGTGACTTGGCCAGCACAGCAGGCATGCCGGACCCAGGATGCTGCTGTCAGTGGGCTCGGGATGGATGGAGCATGGAGAAATATCAACTCCTGCTCAAGCTAGAGGGAACGTAAAATGCCGCAGCACTATGGAAAACAGTATGGCAGCTCTTCAAAACAGTAAAAATAGAGCTACCATCTGATCCAGCAATTTCACTTCTGGGTATATATCCAAAAGAATTTAAAGCAAGGACTCAAATAGATATTTCTCTGTTGACAGCAGCATTATTTACAACAGCCAGAAGTGAAAGCGAACCAGGTGCCCACTGACAGATGAATGCATAAGCAAAAAGTGGTCTATACATAAAATAATTCAGCCTTACAAAGGAAGAACAGGAATTCCTGGTGGTCCAGTGGTTAGGACCCCATGCTTTCACTACTGAGGACTCAGGTTCAATCCCTGGTCAGGAACTAAGATCTGGTAAGTTTGGCAAACCATATGGCACAGCCAAAAAAATAAAAAAATTCTGACACATGTTAACGTGCCAACAGGGGAAGACAGAGGATAAGATGGTTGGATGGCATCACTGGCTCAATGGACAGGAGTTTGAGCAAGCTCCGGGAGATGGTGAAGGACAGGGAAGCCTGGCGTGCTGCAGCCCATGGCATCACAAAGAGTCGGACATGACTGAGCGACTGAACAACAACAAAAACGACAACATGCCAACATGGATGAATCTTAAAGACATCATGCTAAGTGAAATAAGCCGATCACAGAGGCACAAATGTATAATTTCACTTATGGAAGGTACCTGAAATAGTCACATTTGCAGACATAAAGCAGAATGGTGGTGGCTGGGACTGGCAGCGGGGAAGGGAAGTGTGGGGAATTATTGTTTGAGTGTGGAGCTTTAGCTGAGGAAGGTGAAGATTTTTGTGGATGGATGGCAGTGATGGGTGCACAACCCTGTGAATGTACTTAATGCCACTGAACTGGACACTTGAAAAATGGCAGAAATGTTAAAATCCAAGTTATATATGTTTTACCACAGTTTTAAAATTTCTAACTTTTAAGTACCATTTTTCTAAAGTTCTTGAGAACTTTTCTATTTTTCCTTTCTCCATTTTTCCGGGCTGCTGCAAAGTGGTATTATTCAAAACATACTATGACTTTAGGTTTTAAGTGGACTTATAAATTCTTGAAGACTTTTGAGCTGGAGTTGTCTGTGGCCTTAGGTACTTCAAAGAGATGGGACACTGAGACATGGTCAAATGCACAGAGGCTGACCCAGGACACCTGAGATCTCTCTGGAATCCAGCTGTGTGATTATGGGTAACTAACTTGGCTACTATATATATGCACTATATTTATATGTGTATATGTATATAATGTGAAAAGTGAAAGTAGAAGTGTTAGTTGCTCAGTCATGTTCGACTCTTTGCAACTCCATGGACTGTAGTCCACCAGGCTTCTCTGTCCATGGAATTCTCTAGGTAAGAATCCTGGAGTGGGTTGCCATTTCCTTCTCCAAGGTGTCTTTCTGACCCAGGGATTGAAACTGGGCCTCCTGCATTGCAGGCAGATTCTTTACCTATTGAATCACCAGGGAAGCCCATATATAGTATATATATATATATATATACACACTATATATGTATATACATAGTAAGTAGTGTATATATACACACACACACACACACACACACAGTACTATCCATATAATATAAAAGCCATTATATAAGGGATATAACTGTATGTATATATCTGTATATATAATATTTACCTTGTTTGTTTCATAAGCTGCCATATTAAGTAAAGTGATATGAAATTGCTTGACAAATATAATACACTATACAATTGCAATGCATCCTTATGAAAATTAAGTTGTTAACATAGCTCCCTCAAATGCTGAACCTGTTTCTTAGGAGGGCTGACAGCAGCAGAATTCCAAGCTTTAAAGCCTGGATTCATGGACAGAATAGTGATTTGCTGTGGCTTTCCTCCAGCTGGAGGATGTGGGGCATGAAATGGCCTGGAACCCTTGGAGGACACACCGCTCATTGGTTGTGCCAGTGAACAGAAGCTAAACTCTTTGACTTGGCTTCTCAACTCATTGGCAGGAGCTGCCGACACCATCCTTTCTTGGTAGAACCGGAGTCAGCAGACTCCAGGGTGGGAGGGAGGAAAGACCCACGAGCCAGGCCCCAGGGCTCCGAGCTGCCGACACAACATGCTTCTTTCCTCCTGTCTGTAGCCATGTTTCTTATCATTTCCAGGAGGGGCACACAGTATCCTGCTCCCCCCAAGGCAGTCAGCCTTCGTGGGGTCTTCCCTCCTGAACATCCCAGAGAAGGGAACCGGGCTTTTAGCTATGCCAGGTTGGAGAGTCGCCTGTTCTCATCCCAGACAGGCTTCCCACTTTCCCCAGATGCTTGCCCGGCTGCGTATACATCAAATATTTTATAGTTCTTTCAAACACAGCTGGACTGCTTTGGACATACCCTGCAATCAGACTAAGACAATACTCCAGATCTGCCAAGTTGCTGTCTCTGACACATTTCTCATCACTACGCACCATTTCACCACTCTGCCAGCTGCTCGCATGTACCCACTCATGACTTCCTAGTTTTTTCACTTAGTCAATCCACTTGGTGGCTGCTGAGAGTGACTGACCTATTTTCTAGATTTTTCTACTTTTCCTATTTCCTACAATTTACTGTATTTACCTCCTGGCCTCAGGGAGGATTTCCTTGGGGGACACAGTTATTTCTGTGAGGATCAGATGCCTTAAAAGACAGCAAAGACTCCTGGCAAAAGCTGCATTACCAACGGATCCAATTAATCCTTGTCTCCCAGCCGGCCTCTTGATGGCCTCCTCGTGTCCGACTCTGTGCGAACCCATAGACGGCAGCCCACCAGGCTCCCCCATCCCTGGGATTCTCCAGGCAAGAACACTGGAGTGGGTTGCCATTTCCTTCTCCAATGCATGAAAGTGAAAAGTGAAAGTGAAGTCGCTCAGTCATGTCCGACTCTTAGCGACCCCATGGACTGCAGCCTACCAGGCTCCTCCGCCCATGGGATTTTCCAGGCAAGAGTACTGGAGTGGGGTGCCATTGCCTTCTCCAGAAAAGACACAGCTCTGGCTAAATACTAGCTGACAAGGACGGAACCAGGAAGCTGTCTTGCCAACTTTAAAGGGAGAAAAGAAAGAGTATGGCTATAACTAACTCAAGAAACCCTGAAGACTCTGAGATTGTCTATGTTCTGTCCTGGGATCCATAGGCTTTGGGGACCTGCCTCAGACTGGATTTCATCACATTCCTCCTGCACCATCCCATTATCTTCTACATTCCCTTTTTCTTTTTAACATCTGTGAGCTTAGAAAAAGGATCCCTGTGAAGAGAACAAAGTCCTCATGAAAGACACAGGTGATGTGATTCAACATGGTTATGTCAGTTGGGTCATTTGTAGAGACATAAATGAGCCTAGAGTGAAGTTAAGTCAGAAAGAGAAAAACAAGTATTGTATAATAATGCATATGTGGGGAATCTAGAAAAAAAAATGGTACAGATGAAACTATTTCCAGGGCAGGAATGGAGACACAGATGTAGAGAATGAGATGTATGGACGTGGGGAGGAGGTTGGGGGGACGGGTAGGATGAATTGGGAAAGCTGGGATTGACCTACATGCACGTGCGTGCCAAGTTGCTTCAATCATGTCTGACTCTTTGTGACCCTGAGGACTATAGCTTACCAGGTTCCCCTGTCCATGGGATTCTCAAGGCAAGAAAACTGGAGTGGGTTGCCATGCTGTCCTCCAGGGGACCTACCCGACCCAGGGATTGAACCTGCATCTCTTATGTCTGCTGTATTGGCAGGTGGGTTCTTTACTGCTAGTACCACTTGGGAAGCCCTGTAGACAATGTTTGTGTCCTGCTAAGATCTATAGATTGAAGCCCTAAAACTCAGTGTGATGGTGTTGTGAGGTGGGGTCATGGGGAGGTAATTAGATCATGAAGGTGAAGCCCCTATGATGGAATTAGCACCCTTACAAGAAGAGGAAGAGACCAGAGCCCTCTCTCCCTCCGCCACTTGAGGGCACAGCTCAGAACAACTGCTTGGAAGTGGGCTCTTATTAGAACCCAGCCTTGTTGACTTCTAGCCTCCAGACTATGAGAAAATAAAATTTTGCTTAAGGTCTCCAGTCTATGGCAGCATTGTTACAGCAGCATGAGCTAGGACACTAATTGAATGTGGTTTCAAAAGCATCCATTGAATCCAGGGATTCAAAGCATCCATTCTTGGCCCCCAAGGGCATCTCATGAGAGACCAGAGGTTTGTGGAGACAGTATCCTGTCTTGAGAAAGCTGTGCTGCATTTCCAAGTCAAAATTCCCTCTTGATGCACTTGTGAAGCTTAAGCAATTTGTTGTCGAGAGGACTTTAACCTGGCTCGGGCTCAGCTATCTTTAGTGCGTGATGTTCCGTATGAACCACACGACCTGCCTAATCTAGTTGCTGTTGCCATTTGTAATAGAAGCAAAAGCCCATTAAAGGAAACATCAAGGGTATCCTTGAAGGTGAAGAGAAAACAGCAAATCGTAACATGTTCCCCAAGGCTTGTGCGTGAACTGAAAAAAGGGAATATCTTACATATTAATAGGAACTTAAAGGAGGCCTGCCGAGATGAAACACAGGACTGTGTGAATCTGAATATCAGATCGACAACGAATCCTTAGTGTGAGTGTGTTCCACTTGGTGTCCGCTTTTCTTAGGTGCCAAAGCTGGCAACTCTGCCTTTGAGCCCTGCTACTCAAAAATGCGATCCCTGGACCAGAAACCCTTGCTTCCCTGGGAAACATATTAAAAACGTAGAATTCAGTTCCATCGCAGACTTACTGAATCAGAATCTGCATTTTTTAACAAAACCCCCCAGATTTTAGCCTGTCCATTTGAGAGGTGCTGCTTTAGAGGTTACCAGCTATTCTCACAGACTTTATTGCATTGGTCTTTAGAATTGTCCCAACAGGGTGGCAAGGGAAGGAGAAGTAGACGAGGACCTTTCCTGACCACCTGGTCCTGTTGTCAGAATGGAGGTTTCCATGCTGACAGGGTCACGGGCGAGCCCACAATTTCCTCCCATCAGAGGGCACACTCTCTTCCTGCTACCTGACCTTCTGTTTCCAGACCTGCTGGGCTACTGAAGCACACTGAGACCTGCCAGAGATGGATGAAGGTGAGAGCAGGAACGAAGATGGGCCCATGTTCTAGGGGAGACACTGCTCATACATCCTTGACCATCACCTCAACGCAGCCGCTCTTACCCTGCAGTTGCCATAGCAGGCACATCTGTGTGTATCCTGTTTTGTGTCAAAGTCATCACTAATTTCAACAGGCGATATTCATTTTGTAATAGCTATTATAAAACAATACATACTGGGGGAAAACAATGCATACTTGGGGACACAGAGCGACGTATCTATTGTAGGAGTCATTTTGATTTTGGAAATGTTAACATATGAAATAGACATGCTTCTGAATCAAGGAAGTACAGTAGAGAGCTTAGAGCAGCATTCAGAAAGCAATCAGGAGAAAAATGGGTGATGGCAGACAAGTCTGAGCAAGTACTTAGGATAAAAGGGCTGCAGAGACTGTGGTTAAAGGAATTGGAAGGATGAAATATTGTACAAAGAGGAAGAAATATCTAGGTTACTGGCAGCCTCATCTCACAGGCCTGAGTTTTAAAACTCCAGACAATTTCTATCAATGCTAGTTAACATTGCTGTTCCACACTTGATAGATTTTTTTTTGAAATAAAAGTTCTGTTTCTTTTGTTTCACAGGGTGACAAGAATAACCTTTCTTTTTTTTTTTTTTAACAAGCATTTCTAAACATTTCAGAAGGCCTTTCATTTGAAAGTCCATACTTCAAAAATAGGGAAAAAATACCTTGTCTGCATTACAAATAGATTTTTCAACTTACAGAATAGTTCAGTGGAATTTTTTTTTTAGTGACAACTTCTCTCCTGTGTTCCTAGATCAATTAATATTTGGATGAGAAGAAAGCTTTAATTAAATTTAACCCAACAGGTCTGTATTGGTTATCTACTTACAAGGTTATTAAATATAAAGTTATAATATTAAGAGTTCATTATAATGGAAGAAGTAAAAAGAAGAGAACTAAGAAAACCCTGTGAAATTATAACTTTTCAATGGAAGTATAATTTGAGTCACAAATATTTGCCAGTGTTATCTTTTTATTAATACATTGGGTTGAAGTCTGGAATATTCCTGCAAATGATTTTATTGTATTAAATTTGATGATTTCCCTCACCTGCATAAAATCCTCTAATGGCTTCTCATGGACTCAGGATAAAATTCAAGTCTGGTCCCTGAGTACTGAGCAGGTGTGTCTCCTGGCTATGTGGTCCTTTCCCAACCCACAGGCCAACGCGACGGCACTTAAAGTTCCAAAGTCCACTGTCCTGCCTCCAGTAGCTGTGCTTTTTCATGTGACACCCCACTGCCATCACATAGTACTTAATTGACAGAGCCTTGCACAGCGCCTGGGCTGAGGGTGTGCTTAACAAGATTGCTGATGGACTGAACGAACGAAAGAGCAAAGAATCTACTTCATTTGTTCTCCTAGTTCAGGGATGGCAGTATATATCTGTCAGTTGTTTAGAGTCAGGGTATTGAAATGAAATGGCTTCTCAGGTGGCTCAGTGGTAAAGAATTTGCCTGCAATGCAAATTGTGAGATTAAATGTGAGTTTGATCCCTAGGTCGGGAAGATACCCTGGAGAAGAAAATGGCAGCCTGCTCCAGTATTCTTGCCTGGGAAATTCCATGGACAGAGAAGCTTGGCAGTCTACGGTCGAGGGGGTTGCAAAGAGTTGGACAGGACTTAGCGACTAAACAGCAACAACAAACTGCAGTGAAAAGAATACTCTCTGGGGTTTGGGAGATGTCAGCTTTCACCTTAGTTCATCGGCTACACTTAGACTAATGGTTTACCCTGTCTAGATTCCTGACTGCATAATGAGGAACTTGGCTGAACCATCCCAGGCTCTTCTCGCTCTGACTCATGGTCTTTATCTTCCCCATTCATTTTCTTGATGGAATGCAGTCCCCTCCCCAGTCCTTGCAGCAAACCTTTCTCTATACTTCTTCTGTAAGAATTTACAGGGACTTCCCTGGTGGTCCAGTGGTTAAGAATTCACTTTCCAATGCAGGGGATGCTGGTTTGATCCCCAGTCAGGAAACTAAGATCCCACATGCTGAGGGGCAGCTAAGCCCCCTTGCTGTGACCACTGAGCCTGCATGCCCTAGAGCCCCCGCGCCACAACTAGAAAAGCTCACGTACTGCAATGAAGACCCAGTGCAGCCAAAATAAAAATAATAATAATAAAAAAATTTGCACATGTGCTAATATACAGTAACCTGTGTAACTCTCCATGGGAATGCAGTTCAAAACACAGCCACCATTTTAGCCGAGGCTAAAAGGTAAACACAGATGGGCAATGGAGCAGCTTGAAAAATCAACTTTATTCATTAGACCATCTGGTCATCCTTTACAGTGTCTTTCTGTACAGTCATTAGGAAAAGACACATTAGAAGCTGTTAATTCACAGCCGAATTTGCTGGCCCAAGGTCCCCTTCACAGAAGACTGGAAACTGCTAAGTTACTAAGCATTTTTGAGGGGCAGCACTGTTGATACTGTGAAAAGCCTTTGGTACCCTCATAATTTAAGACTGTCACATGGATATTTGGGGGGTAACTTGAAATGACTGCAGTTCTTTCAACAGCTGTCTTGTTTTCCTCTTGCTAATCTCTCTCCAGGGTGGCTAATAATGCCATTACCAATAGAAGCTAAAAACGCAACTCAGCAGTGTAAGAAATTACACCCAATGAGCACCTCACTTGCACCCGTGCCTCCTGCAGCTCTGTCTGAACTTAATATCCATGAATCTTCTTGTTCTGTTTTCATCACAGCTGTTTCATATGCTCAAAAATGCCCAATAAGGCCCCAGAACAGACCCCTTCTTTTAGCTCTTCCACCTGCCTGTTGATCCCCAAAGATTCCTTGAATCCAATTTACCAGCTGCTTTGCTCACCTGCGCCCCTGCTGAGGAGGCTTTGGGTGGACTCCTCTCCCGGTGTCTGCCCTGCCTGCCAACTCCCAGCCAGTTCTCCCGTCCAACTTCTCCACCCTATGACAACTCAGGCCAACCCCATTTCTGGGCTGAATCAAGAAAGTCAGAAATTCCATACCAAGGGGCAGTAGCCTTGGGCAGCAGAGCAGAGGAGGAAAACAGAGCCATCTCTCAGCGGGAGATTCCAATGGGACTTTCTAAGGCACCAGACTTAGGAGAATGCTTTCCTGGTTGTCTGTTATTTTCTTTTTCCCTTACCCTTCGAATCAGACTTCAGTATTTTCTTTTTCTCCCAGGGTGAAAAAAATTACAGTTGAATGTTCACTTCCTGTTTAACTTGTAATGGAAAAAAACCCCAGTAAGCTGTGCAAATTTAACTATGGGTAAAAATAGCTCCGCTACCTTAAAGTCATTAAGAGAACATAAAAAGCTCTTTGTGATCTCAAGATATCCGTAACCTGGCATCTGTCACCATCCCTCCATCCTCGTCCACGGGGGCGGCGTGCAGAACAAGGATTCCACGCTTAATGGCACCTTGAGAGTTAGCGCTCCCAGGTGCCCATCAAACCTGTCACTCTGAACAGCTGTCGCTAAGTGACGACTTGTCGCTCCACCCTCCGCTGGTTTTTTCATAAACAGGTCTGCAGCGTTGTGCCAGGAGAGCCTTCCAGGACTGGATGTGCAGTATCCCTTCCACAAGAACAGCAAGCCACCCTCACCTGGCTTTGCTGTGTCCGTTCCAACATTCCTCTTCGTTGGACGTGCCCGCAGTCACGCTCTCATCCTTGCAGATGGTATAGGGCAATGTCGACCAGACCTTTTTAGAGAGCTTCAGTTTCTCTTTTATGTCTGTGACCTGATCAAGAAAGCAAGGAAAGAGAGTGAACATTCTCGCCGGGCATCGTCCGTTTCTACACCAGGACACGCGCAGGGGAAGGTTAGAGTCCATGATGGGAGGAGCACAGATTCCCCATCACCTTTAAGAGAGAACCCATTCTGTAGGACTTATTGCCCAGGGAAGCCTCACTTCCTCCTTCCTCCACTTCCCTCTAGCTTCTGGCAGAGGGTTCTCAGATAATTGACTCTTGGTTTTCCATTTTTTTTCTGCCCTCCCATCCTTTGAATCAAAAACTTATGAGGCTCTTGTATTGGTTTTGCCATATATAAGAAAAAAAAAAAAAACTTATGAGGCATCTCAACTGGCTTTGGGTCCCACTCCGGCTGGGAGAAATAGGTATTTCCCTACTGCAAACATCCTCAATCTGATCTTCAGGATTCATTTGCCTGGAGGTCAGATAAACACCTAAGGGATGAAAAAAGAGATACATTGTGTTCCCCAAAGGTCTACTCGTTTCTGCAAGAAATGAATATAGTCACTAATTCAGCTGCTGGTGACCCTTGCTCTTGACCAGTGGACAGGCCCACAGAGTACACTCTTGGACGATGAGGAGCACCCTAAACCCACTTTAAAATCTCTAGCAGCAGAGACAAGAGTCATTCCAAATACGAGTAGGCGTAAAATCCACAGTCCTGTGGCTGGATGGCTGGGAGGAGCTTGGTACCAGCAACTCTAGGGCTTTCAGGCTCAGCTCTGACTTTTCGTCTGCCGAAAGGATAGGACAGGGATTCAGCAACATTTTGGCTCCACAGGAAGAATCAAGGTTCATGCAGTCACACCACGATGTTCTACTCTGTCTATAAGAACATGGGGAAAATCTATGGTTGGTGGAAACGCCGCTGTTATAGCTCGAATTATGTCCTGTGATATTCATATGCTCAAGTCCTAACCCTCAGAACCTCAAGAATATGACCTTATTTGGATCTGGAATCTTTACAGAGGTAAGGAAAGTTAAAATGAGGTCATTAGTTGGCACTAATATAATAGCACCGGTGTCCTTATACAAAGCGGGGCTTTGACCATAGGGGTGTGCACAGAAGGAAGACAGTGTGAAGAGACGCAGGAAGAAAACATTCATCTACAGGCCAAGGAGAGAAACCTGGACAAAATCCTTTCCTCACAGCCCTCAGAAGCAACCAGTCCTGTTGACACTTCGATTTTCGACTTCTAGCCTCCAGAACTATGAGACCACACATTTCTGTGGTTTAAGCCACCCACACCTCATTGTGATAGCCTGGCAGACCTATACAGCATCCTAGAAGGGAGGACCACTCACACTTGTGATCAGTGGCCTTCGGAAACAAAGTATTCTGTGTTTACTGTGGATGCAGTACAGATCTGAGAAAACACTTCAACGATCCGTTGTCAGGTTTAAGAGGAAACACAAAAAAATAAAAGAGCATTTCATGTTGTCCCGAGTTATATTTCTCAGTAGTTCCAGAACTGTACAGTTTTTGGTCCTTGCTTATTTGTGATTCTGATGATGACAGAGATTTCAGCCCTGGGAAATGTCTGTTCACCAGTCAGGTACTGAAGATGACCAGAATGTTGAACCTAAGACCTTGATACATATCCTTGAATGGTGTGATGTTATTTTTGTTTCAGAGCATAAAAAAAATCTGCAAGTGATGAAATTCCAAACAGTGGCTTATACTCAGTAAATCTCAGGGTAGCTTAAAAACTACACTCTCTGATTTCCTCCACTGGTGCTGACTTTGGTCCACAGACTGCCCCCTTGGCCCTCCTTCCAGCCAGTCTGACTGCCTAAAAAGCATTAGCCACTTAGTTGTGTCTGACTCTTTGCTACAGACCCCGTGGACTATAGCCCGCCAGGCTGCTCTGTCCATGGAATTCTCCAGGCAAGAATACTGGAGAGGGTAGCCATGCCCTCTTCCAGAAGATCTTCGAAACCCAGGGATGAAACCTGGGTCTTCTAATTGCAGACAGATTTTTTTACTGTCTGAACCACCAGAGAAGCCCCTCTGACTGGCTAAAGGGACTGCAGTGATGCTAGTTCTTTTCTGCTCACCATTCTTAGCACAGATGTGTATGCATATTGTCACTGGTTTTTAAAATTTTTTTGTTTTAAATATGTGTAGCCATTTCCGTCCAGCCATAGGTGGATGGACACTCTGTGTTTAACAACTATTCAAAAAACTTCAAATCCCTGAAACCTCAACTAAGAAATGTTGAAAGTATGACAGAAAAGTCACCATTCTGCAGCCATCTCATAGTAATAACTGATCTCAGTGAGTATCATCAATAGCTTCTGTTGTGGGTTGAATTGTGTCCACCCTAAAAGATGGATTCTGCTCACCAGTGCCCGTGAATGTGAACTTGACCTTATTTGGAAATAAAATCTTTGTAGATGATCAAGTTAAAATGGGGTCATTAGGGTGGGCCCTAATCCAAAATGACTTCATTCTTATCAAAAAGGGAGATTTAGATACGGAGATACCCACAGGGAGGAAGCCCTGTGGAGAGGAAGGCAGAGATTGGGATAATGCTTCTATAAGACAAGGAACACCAGCGATGGCCAGTGAGCCACAGAAGATGGGGGACAGGCCTGGGACAGACTCTCCCTCTTGGAAAGGAACAGCCCTGCTGACACTGGGGTCTCAGACTTCCAGCCTCCAGACTGTGAAAAATTATGTTTCTTTTATTGTAAGCCACCCAGGTGGTGATTATGCAGTCCTAGCCAACTAGCACAAGTGCAAAGAATACTGGGTACAAGCTTGATGGGGAACAGGATATTTACACAATCCCAGAGCATCCCCTGGACCTTCCCTAATGGCTCAGTGGTAAAGAATCTGCCTGCCAATGCAGGAGACATGGGTTCAATCCATGGGTCGGGAAGATCCCCTGGGGAAGGAAATGGCAACCCACTCCAGTATTCTTGCCTGGGAAAACCCAGGGACAGAGGAGCCTGGCAGGCTACAGCTCATGGCAGGGTCACAAAAGAATCAGACACAACTGAGTGACTCAACAACAACAAAGCATTTCCCACAGATTACTTATTATTACAAGAGGACAACTGGTCACCACTCTACAGGGCAGGAACCTGGCAGCCCCCAACTTAACCAAGGGATCAGTCATGGAACACCTTGGTGCTGGGTACCTCCAGGTGTGATGGGACAGTACCAAAACATCACTTACACAGCAAAAATTCACAACCTCAATCCAATCATGAGGACACACTGGACAAACCCCAACTAAAGGATGTTTTACAAAACAGCTGGTCTGTATTCCTTAAAAAGGTCAGTCATAAAAGATACAGAAAAGCTGAAAAGTTTGTCTAGGTTAAGGAGACTAAGGGACATGGTGTCCAAATACAGTGGATGGCTCTGGATTGGATAATAGATTGGAAAAATAATTGCCAAAAAAGGATATGTTTAGTTGGAAAAATTTGCACACTGACTCTGTATTAGATAATAATATTGTATTAATGTTAAATTTCCTGAGTATGGACTCCTATTGTGATAACACAGGAGAATGTCAAGTTCTTAGGAGATACACATTGGAGTATATAGAACTAAAGAGATATGATTTCCACAACTTACCCTAGAATGGCTCAGGAATAATAAATATAAAACATATAGATGTATAGAGCAAGAGAGAGTGAGAAAGCAAATGTAAGAAATTTTTAATAATTGGTGAATCTAGAAGGAGATATACTTTCTTTTTCAAAAATTGCAATTTTTCAGTAAGTTTGAATTAAAAAAATAAAACATGTCAAAAAATAAAATCCTTCACATGTGATTTGTTCAGCAGAGTGCCATTCTGTTGTCCCTAACCTCTAACCTGGATTATTCCTTTAGGCCACTTATCCTCACTGTTCTCAAATGCAAACCCCAGAGGGAGAAACATGTATTACATATTCATCACCAGTTCAGAAAATGGCCACCAGCTTCAGGATGGAAATAGTGTAGGCTCTATTCCATGCCACAATAGATACACCAAGAATGAGCCTTCTCTTTTCTTCTTATTTCATACAGAAACCCCACCTTTAAGCTGTTGGAGTCTGAACCAATTATATACATTTTTCGACACAGGGAAAGAAGAAAATTGCATGACATCCCACAGGTATCTCCTTTTTCGATATTTGCCAAATCTAAGTGTATATTATGCTGCTTTTTCTTTTAATCAAACTCAAGCATTATATCTTTCATGGTTTATTTTCAACGCCATCCCCTCCCCTGACACCCATGAGACTTGGATGGAACTTTCTGAGTTCCAAGAGGGACCCCATTCATGATTCTGAGTACTGATTGCTCTAATCCTTTATAAATGGCTAATTTTTATGATTCTAAGACCACATGCTTCTTGAAGGGAGGGACAGGGTTCTAATTTGTCTTTATTCTCAGTGCTTAGAAGGGGTCGGGTGACCAACCATCCCGTTTTGCCCAGGACTTAGGGGGGCTTCCCTGGTGGCTCAGACGGTAAAGTGTCTGCCTGCAATTCAAGAGACCTGGGTTTGATTCCTGGGTCGGGAAGATCCCCTGGAGAAGGAAATGGCAATCCATTCCAGCACTCTTGCCTGGAAAATCCCATGGACAGAGGAGCCTGATAGGCTACAGTCCATGGGGTCACAAAGAGTCAGACACGACTGAGCGACTTCACTTTCACTTTCACTTAGGGGGATCACTAATTTTTAGTGCAAAAACTGAAAAGTCCTGGGCAAACTGGGATGAGTTAGACACACAGGTTTCAGCATACAGTACATGTTCAATAAATGCTGGTTGAGAAAATCACTTATGCAGCAAAAATTCAGACTTTCAGCCTCCAGACTGTGAAAAATTTTCTATTATTGTAAGTCACCCAGTTGGTGATTATGCAGTCCTAGCAAACTAGCACAAGTGCAAAGACTTTACAGGGTCACAGACCTTATAGTTAACAGAAAATAGTTGAGGGTCACACCATGTGGGTTCTTATCTCAAAAGGGCCAGGAGGCCCTGAGGGTCCCCCCAGGACTTGTATTAATATCTGCCTTAGTGAGGAGTGTGGGTCTCTTCTGGCCATTCACACAGCACATTTTCTAATCAGGTCGTGTTCACTCTGGCATTTCAGAAGCCAGGCATTTTCATTGTGCAATCGAAGGTGATAACAGCAAAGAAGCAGTAAGAGATGCAAAAGCTGTTTTAACATTCTGCACGAAAACACCATCCAATTCACTTCCAGACTGGAGTGGTGAGGCAGACAGCTGAAAAAAATGGACACTATTAGCCACCGGAGAGGAATATGCCTTTGATTCTAAAGAATAGCTGGATGATTGCCCTCAGTTTTTTAGTATTAAGAAAATCTTTCAGTTCTCACATCGTTTAGAAATATTTTTTCATTTTCCTGGTGGCTCAGACAGTAAAGAATCTGCCTGCAATGGGGGAAACCTGGGTTTGATCCCTGGGTTGGGAAGATTTCCTGGAAATGGGAATGGCAACCCATTCCAGTATTCTTGCCTGGAGAACTCAATGGACAGAGGAACCTGGCAGGCTTCAGCTCCCGGGGAGCGAAGTGTCACACATGACCGAGCGACTGACACTTTCAACACTTTTCTTTTTGAATAATAATGTAACTTTTCTGTAGCTCTAGATCTGAGTTTTTGTTGTGTGCTAAGCTTCATGTTAGCAAGTACTCTTGGTGAAAATGTATCACTAACAATAAGAGTGAGGTCTAATTCATTAACAACACAAACTTGATGGAAACAAAGACCTGGGATCAAATGAGAATTTCTAATTTCTTTGCCCTGCTTCCCAAATGAACTCTCTCTAATACTTGCAAATTATATTTACCGCTTATCCAGTGTTACATTAGGAATACTATACTAAATATTAGAAATATCTGTGTACTAAATATTTTTCATCTATGCTATTGATAGATTGTGAAAGTTAAACAACAATTTCTGTTATGCCATAGGAATCTGATCCAAACAGGCACCATTGGGATCCACTGGGAGAATGTGAGCCTTCTGATAGAACTTACCTGGACTTGATTCTGATTTCTGACTCAGTTTCAACAACTGGCTGCAGTAAAGGCAGACACTCCGTTTACACCTGTGAAGGGTCCTGAATACTTAGCTATAGAAACACAGTGGTACCAATTTCATACCCACCCTACAGGACTGTACAATTACACAAAAGAGAGAGGCAGGCAACAAAGTGGAGGGGCTGCTGAAATCAAAGGAATCAGAAAAAACAAAGAACAGAAAGAAGGACTGTCCAAGCACTGTCGCCTGGTAACTTCATTTAAGAGGTAATCTTGCCCCAGATATTTAACTTGAATCTTATTGGGCTTCTGACTTAACAGCTTCCAGTTTACAGGAAATATTAGGGACAGAAGTATAAATTAAGTAACACCATAAATAAATGATCAGACACATCCAGTGTGTGGGATGTTATATAAGACAGCTGGCTTTGACTTTTCAAAAGAAGAGGGAAAATAATAAAGGGAAATTTTTGTAAACGAAAAAAAAAAAACCAAAACCCTCTAAAAGCATAACAACCGAATGCTATGTGAAGACATTAACAGAATCTTGGATCTGGAGATGGGTACCAAGGGATAATAGAGCTTTGAGATAATTAAGGAATTTTGAATATGAAATAGTGGATGATATTATTGAATTTCTGTTACTATTCTCAAGTGTAATCCTGACATTGTGGTTGTGTAGGAGACTGTCCTTGCTTTTAGAAGATTCACAAGGAGGTATTCAGAGATAGGTGTTATTTTGTCTTAGACTTGAAAATAGCAAAAAAGTCAACCATGATTGAATCTACACAAAGAACATACGGATGTAAATTTTATTATTTTTCCAACCATTTTAGTGTCATTCGAAAAAGTTAACAATAGCAGAAAGTTAGGAAAAGAAATAAGACTTTACTGTCAGGACACAGGATGTTTAAGAGCCTTGCTATATTCAGCCTAGGGCAGTAATTGACTCAAAACAATTGGAGGCTAACTGGGAGCTTTCTTAGAGCTAAAGCATTTACATTCAATCTTCACAACTCTGTGCTGAAATATTACTCCCTGCTTGCAACTAGGAAAAGGGGGTTTAGAGAGGTGAAAAAATTGGCCACACATCTAGTCAGTGAAAGTGAAAGTGAAGTTCGCTCAGTCTTGTCTGACTCTTTGCGACCCCATGGACTATACAGTCTGTGGAATTCTCCAGGCTAGAATACTGGAGTAGGTAGCCTTTCCCTTCTCCAGGGGATCTTTCCAACCCAGGGATCAAAGCCAGGTCTCCTGCATTAGGTGAAGATTCTTTACCAGCTCAGCCACAAGGGAAGCCCATATAGTCAATGGTGGAGAGGAAATTCAAATTCAAACACAGACTTTAGAATTGTTCCTTTTAACGACTCAGCTTGATAAGGGTGTTGCCTACAGCCATGGTCTCCAGCTTGTGTTTGTTGGGGGTTGGTGATGGGGTGTTGTCTACATCCTTAGGGGTGGGCAAGATGATTCAGTGTGATTCAAGACAAAGACATTAGAACTTCTATTTCTATTTTTAAATATAAAAATATAAGGGGAGTTAAGCCTTTCTAGTATTTCATCTATCTACAGATTGACATGCCTTCAATGAGTTCATATAGCAGTGGCAGTTTCTCAATTATCCTGTAGAAAGAGTGAGATTTCTACATTGGTAAAAGGCTTGGAATGGATCTTCCTCTCTCCTCATTAGCTTGCTTCTAGGGTATTGAAATCTACCACAGTTCATATGTGCTGGTTAAATGCATCTATAGATTAGATGATGCAGTTTTCACTAACTCATTAAATGGACCAGTGACTTAAAATTACTTTTGCAAAGAAACTTTGGATTTCTTTCTTCTCAAACAGGGCAAGCACAAGGAAACAATAATAAAATGGCAGGCATGACATAGCCCTCACATCAGCAACTTTACAAAGTACAAATAATAAAGCTTCTGCATTTTCTCTCACTTTTCAAAAGTTTCTATTTCTTTGCATAAGTTTCACAAGGTACAGAATATACTAGTGTAGCAGTGTTATATATAATTTATGCATAAGTAGTTATAAATATCCTGGGTATCTATGATTCTGAATTTTTGCTGATAGAGATGTGAGAGTCAAAAAAAAAAAAAAAAATTGGAGCTTGCTAGTCTGTAGCCCAGGGACTGACACAATATACTTTGAATCCCTGACTTAGCAAGCAAAAACATTCAGTGAAATCTGTTTAATGAGATAGGGAGAGAGATCCTAGACATAAGTCATCAGCGTGTCTGTGCTCAGTTGTATCAGATTCTTTGTGACCCCATGGACTGTAGCCCGCCAGGCTCCTCTCTCCATGGGATTTCCCAGGCAAGAATACTGGAGTGGGTTGCCACTTCCTACTCCAGGGGATCTTCCTAACCCATGGATCGAACCTGCGTCTCTTGTGTCTTCTGCATTGGAAAGCGAATTCTTTACCCCTGGTGCCACTGGGACGCCCCCTCCATCAGCCTCCATGAGATAGGGAAATGTATTTATTATAATTTAGAAAAAGTTCCAGTACATTGGTTAAACAAGAAAAATGGCTTTTGTTGCTAGCATTCATCTGTTAAACACTTCCTATATACTTTCTGTTAAGTTAGGATTTCTGCTACCCACTGGGGATACAAACATAGCTGGTACAGTCACTATTCTTGAAGCGTACTAGCTTCCCTGGCTAGAGGCAGGTGAACAGACACAGAACAAGTAGGACAGTCACGGGTAAGCAAAGGGCTCTGGGGGCACTGACATCAATTTGGAAGTTTCCTTCCCAACCAAATAAAACTTTGTTGACATTTGCTTTCGGTGGCTGCTGAACTCGGCTATAGGGACGATTAGGAAGCTGGATAATTAGTCATTTCTATCTGGAGGGAAGAAAAGCACAAAATGCATTTGCTCCAATGATGGGCTGGTTGATCCATGCACAAGTCATCGTTTTTCATAACCATTCTGGTCTTTAGCTCCTCATTTTGCTGAGAAGCATCTGTGCTTTCCTGACTCCAGGAGACTTCGTAAACAGCACTGTGCATGTCCTGAGTGCTCAAGAAATTTCTGTTGAATGAATAAATATATAGCAGGATTGCCAGTTATCTGCCAAGGGAAGTAAGATTTCAAAAATGGTCCATTATCTGCCCTGGTGGCTCAGTGGTAAAGAATCTACCTGTCGATGCAGGAGATGTGGTTAGATCCCTGGGTCTGGAAGATTCTCTGGAAGAGGAAATGGCAACCCATTCCAGTGTTTTTGCATGGAAATCCCCATGGACAGAGGAGCCTAGAAGGCTACAGTCCATGGGGTTGCAAAGAGTCAGACAAGACTTAGTGATTAAACCACCAACTGCCAGCAACTGCCTGCTGGATTTTCATTTGGAGAGAAAGGAAGACATGGGTACATTCAGTCAAGCTTTCTGAAGAAAGTGCTTTCCCCTGACCTGATTACTCTCGAGGGACAGGGGAATCGGAAATGATCCCTCCAGTTCTCTAAGTGGGATTCTATCTAGTCTCCTGCCATCTTGAATATCATTCCAGGTGTAATTTACACAGGTAAGATGGAAAAGACTTAGATATCTCAGAGATAGTCTGGGCATGGGGGAAAAAACATGCGAATTTAACTAAAACAATGCAAGGAGTCCCATCTTAAACAGTCTTTGCAATCCTTATCAAGACATACCATGCCCAGTATTTTCCCTTCGGTTTTCTGAGTGAGTGACCTGTTAATTGTTGATGGGGAGTACTTTTGAACTTTGTTATTACCTTTGGTTCTATGTGGATTCTTCAAGGGGGTGTATTTCTCTTCCAAGAGACTTTGCCCATGGCTGTCTGTCTATTTCCTGAGACCCATCTCTCCTGGACTTTTTCTATCCTCTGGATTTTGCATATGAAGTGTGAGACATGAACTGTCAGACGACCCCCTGCTATCCCCTCTCAATCATGCCAGGACCAGAATTCACTTCGCTGGATACCTGTTGTGTGTACCTGGCCGGATGCCCTATCTGCTCATGACTTCAGAAAGACTGCCATGTGTCTATGTCATCTGTATGGGAACATAATATAACTGGATGTAAATAATATATACCATATATTTAGAAAAAAGATGGTTAATATTTAAAGGGCTATACACTAAATAATACATGTTGAGGGGGTAAAGAAAACAATTTGAATATTTTATAGGCTGAAGGTCATTTGTTAGCTTGGAAAACAATCTATTTAAAGAAACAAAGGGAATCTCATTTTTGCCTCTTGAACAAGACCACTTTGGCCAAGTTAAGGTAAATTCAGGATACATGATACCACTTTTGCAACCTGAGAGTTTAATAACCTGGCTTCAGAGATGGTGACCTCATCCATCTTTACTCTAGAGAAGAATGCTCTTTTCTTAGAGCACCAAGTCATTCAACTCACATTGTCAACCTGCATTGGAATTCAGGCCGTGCTCCACCTCAAGTGCTCATGAGTGCACATGCTCACGACTGCAGTAAGTCCCCTACCTTAAAAGTTGTGAACTTTCAAAGATGTGAACACGCATCGGGTTCTAACAAGGAACCAGAACCTGTGCCATCAACGTCAGGTGTGAGTGAAATCGCCTGCCCTCCATCTCCTATCGGTGAAGATGCTTCAGCTCTACCATCTCCCGTCCCCCTACCCTTCTCCAGTCAGTAACTTTTCTTACCTGTTCATTCGATGCCAACCCCTGTATGCCAGCTGTTGTACTGTACTACTGTACTTTTCAAGGTACAGTATTGGAAGATTAAAACTGTTTTTTCTTTTTGTTTGTTTGCTCTTTTAATGTATTAGGTAACTCTAGTGGTAAAGAGAAGGCAATGGCACCCCTACAGAACTCTTGCCTGGAAAATCCCATGGATGGAGGAGCCTGGAAGGCTGCAATCCATGGGGTCTTGAAGAGTTGGACACGATTGAGCGACTTCACTTTCACTTTTCACTTTCATGCATTGGAGAAGGAAATGGCAACCCACTCCAGTATTCTTGCCTGGAGAATCCCAGGGACAGGGGAGCCTGGTGGGCTGCCGTCTATGGGGTCGCACAGAATCGGACACGACTGAAGCGACTTAGCAGCAGCAGTGGTAAAGAACCCGGCTGCCAATGCAGGAGACATAAGAGATGCGGGTTTGATCCCGAGGTTGGAAAGATCCCCTGGAGGAGGGCATGGCATCCCACTCCAGTATTGTTGCCTGGAGAATCCCATGGACAGAGGATCCTGGCTGATTACAGTTCATTGGGGTCGCAAAGAGTTGTACACGACTGAGGTGACTTGGCACGTATGCACCTGTGAAAAGTATTATAAACCTACTATAGTACAGTACTATACAGCCAGTTGTGTTAGTTGGGTACGGTATGGGTGTGCGCTAAGTCGCTTCAGTCATGTCCAACTTTGCGACCCTTGGACTGTAGCCCGCCAGCCTCCTCTGTCCATGGGATTCTCCACGCAAGAACACTGGAGCGGGTTGCTGTGCCCTCCTCAGGTAGGACCTAAGCTAACTTCATTGGACCTACAAACAAATGGACGTATGAACTCGCTCTTGGAACAGAACTTGTTCACATGCAGGGGACTTACTGTTCTCACTTGACAACATATCCAGACAGCCTGGAATAGAGTATTGAAAGCTGCAATGTCTCAGAAGGAATGCTAATTTTTAAAATGTGGTCAAATATCCATGAATACAATCTTCCTAACATTCTTGAGAAAGTGAACGTTACTGATGCCATTTAGGTCAATTCAGAGGCTAAAGACACACGGCAGGCTTAATCTACTTGCTTGATTTATGGCAAAGCTTGAACTCTAGTCCAGTTTTCTGATATGGCTCTTAGTATCCTATTCACTAGCACATCAGTTTTCCATTTATTCTGATTTTGTGAAACTCTTTGGTGTTATTTTTCAGATCTCAGATAGTCCTTGTCTATGGTGTAGTGTGGGCTTCCCTGGAGGCTCAGAGGTAAAAATCTGCCTGCCAGTGTAGGAGATGCAGGTTCAATCCCTGGGTCGGGAAGATCCCCTGGAGAAGAAAATGACAACCCACTCCAGTATTTTGCCTGGGAAATCCTATGGACAGAGGAGCCTGACAGGCAATAGTCCATGGGGTCATAAAGAGTTAGTGACTACACAATGACAACTTAAGGTAGTGTTTCAGTAGGCTCTGGAATGCTTGGAAAAATCACTTGTTACATGTGTTCTTTCTGGAAGCTTCTAAATTGGTCTTCATCCAGTTCAGTTCAGTTCAGTCACTCAGTCCTGTCCGACTCTTTGCGACCCCATGAATCGCAGCACGCCAGGCCTCCCTGTCCATCACCAACTCCCGGAGTTCACTCAAACTCACATCCGTTGAGTCGGTAATGCCATCCAGCCATCTCATCCTCTGTCGTCCCCTTCTCCTCCTGCCCCCAATCCCTTCCAGCATCAGAGTCTTTTCCAATGAGTCAACTCTTCACATGAGGTGGCCAAAGTACTGGAGTTTCAGCTTTAGCATCATTCCGTTGACTTTGGCCATACAACACTGTCACCCAGCTCTCTGCTGAGGACTTGAGTCACAAGACAATCTAAAACCAGTCTTGTGTTCTGGGCTTTCTCAGACACCCCCAGGGAATTCCACAACATATTCCCAGCCATTACCACGTGACATATCCTCGATCCTGTGGAATAGTACTTTTCCCATTACTTGCCAAGGAGACAAACACACTTGCGTTCTGTAGGAAAAACTAAGATGGATGAAAACACTGGTAGGAAGTGAAAGATTCGCTGAAGGTTTGAAAGGACACTGCTTAGTTTTGTGGAGTTTCTCAGAGGATTGAGAATTGGATGAAAAATTTAAAGATCCGGCACCATCCCCTCAGGCTTCAGGTTTGGAGTTTCTCGGCTACAGGATGACACCGTGTTAAGGGCATGACCTTGAAAAGACAGATGGGGTTCTCTTCTGGCAAAACACTGGTCCTCAAAGTGGAATAAAGATGGGAAAAATTTTTTTCTTTTGCTGTTCAGGTCAGATCTTTGCAGCAGATCTTAAGAAAACAAAAGCAGAGTTTCAAATGTTCACACCTTGTGACTAATATCCTGATGGTATCTCATTCCTTTATGGCACCTCTTACACATCCTCAAGGGATGGCACAGTTTGACATCAAAATGATACTGAATTCAAGAGTGAAAAGCAAAAGGCAGGAAGATGTTTGGTCGGCAGAAATACATGTGAAATCAAAGTGTTACTTTGCACAGTGGGTACCTAAATTGTGGCGCTATTTACTTCTCAAGACTGAAAAGAGAAACAACTTCAAGAAGTGGTTTTGATCACTGAATCACCGAAAATAGAGGCTCAGCATGCCCCAACTTTTCTAGAACCATCTTGACAGCTACTCATCTAGACTCCATTTAAACGTTTCCAATGACAGATATCAGTGCTAAGAGGAAGAGGACTCGGGATTTGACACCTGATCCAGCGCAAGTCACTGCTCCTCTCAGAGCAGTTTCTTCGTGCACAAGGCTTGACCACTAAGCATAAGGGTGTTCTTGCTTCTCCTCCTATGACTGGCACCTAGTGGGAGCCCCAACTTTCCCTCTTGCTTTGCTCTGTTTCTTTGCAATCACAGTTAGCTTCAATTGCCAAGAGTGCATTCTGTTCTGAAAAGAACAGAATTTTACTGGTGAAAACCAGTAAAAATCACCAGTAAAATCACCCAGTAAAATCTCCTTTGGATTCATTTCTGACTTTAAATCTGTCCAACCCCTGCTCTTTCACTCTCTGCTCCCAGCTTTTGAGACCAGCTCTGTCTTCCTTGGTTGCTACCTTTGGTCTTTATCACTTCTTGGGCATTATTTTGGCCATGCAGGTAGACTTAAGAGATGTGCGTTTGATTCCTGGGTCCGGAAGATGCCCTAGAGGAGGGGATGGCAAACCACTCCAGCATTCTTGCCTGGAGAATGCCATGGACAGAGGAGCCTGGGGGTTACAGCGTATAGGGTTCCAGAGTTGGATGCGACTGAAGCGACTTAGCACCCATGGTGCAGACATCCCCAGGGAACTTTCTGAAATCTAGATCAGAGGTCCCCAGTCCCTGGGCCACGGATTAGTTCCAGTCTCTGGTCTGTTAGGAACCGGGCAGTACAGCAGCAGGTGAGCGAGTGAAACTTCATCTATATTTACAGCTGCTCCCCACTGCCTGAATTGCACCTCCTGTCAGATCAGCGGCTCCCACTGATTCTGCATCATGGTGAGTTGTATAATTATTTCATTATATATCACGATGTAATAATAGTAGAAATAAAGTGCACAATAAATGTAACGCACTTGAATCATCCCAAAACCATCCCCCACCTCTGGGTCCGTGGAAAGATTGTCTTCCACGAAATCGGTCCCTGATGCCAAAAAGGTTGGGGACCACTGACCTAGAGCATGAACTGTGACCAGTGCCGATTCTAAGTTAGGTTATTAGACATGCGGTCTTCATGTTGCTGGACACTCTCAGAGGCAGGCTCAAAAGAAGAGAAAGAATTCAGAATTTCTAGCAGTTACAAAAGGCTCATGGAAGCAGTCTGGATATTTAAAGACTGACTTCTTCCAATATCATTTATCCGATCACTTTTGGAAGTTCTTTGCAGCTTGAAAAGCAGATTGCCCTCTCTTACCCTCAGTTTCCTGATATAGCTAAGGTCATGGCAGTGCTGGGAACAATTCCTTTGTACAGGACCAACCTGGAAATTAGCACTAACACAGGAGTGCTAGAGAAACCTGATGTATTTAACAGCTCAATTTTGCCAACATTAAAAAAGGCTCGACGTTCTGAACATCCAGTCTTGCTGAAAAATTCTGATTCTTTGCCAACTATTACTTCAAAAGTGCCATCTCTCCATGAGAAGGGTCTTTGACAATACTCAGAGAGTCCACATAGAGTCTCTAACTCATCCTGTGATTGAGATACAGCAGTGATTCTGTTCAGCTCATAACCACCTGATGTGACTTTTAAGATGTTGCATTCTTGTCTTCAGGGAATGAAATCCAGGATCTTATGAGTATGTCTGCTAATTTAAAAAGGGAGAGGAGGCATGGCAAAGCATTACACTTCAAGTTGAGGCATTCCTGACGATTTTAGGATCCATCATTTAATTCTAAAGGTTTAGGGCTGTATTCTTTCACAGCAAAGTTGAGAAATAGATGTGAATTTTGGTCTTTTGTTCTCAAGTCACTATAGATATTTGGAACTTACCAAGGAATAAGGAACCGCGTTTTGCTCTTGCAAGATTGGTGCAATTGAGCAGGGCCTTCTTAAGTAAGATATTACAAACATGATTTCATCCAACAGCGAGACTACCCACAAGGAGGCATACACATTGGAAAAATAATTTAGGTACAGCACAGAAAAATATTTAGCAAGTGGTGGGTGGAAATCAGATTTCTCTAAATTCTAAAACCATTTAGGGTAGAGATGGGTTGCCTTAAGTCTCTTATGGAGTAGGCAATAAAAAGCATACAAATCCCTGTTGGGCATGTGTGATTTGATTTACACTCAGCTATGTAGATTTGTACTGTGTGGTGCACAATAAAGGCTATTTTTGCATCTTTGGCATTCTATTTATAATAGAACACCATGTTCTGCCTTTTCCTTCATGGATTTATTTGGGAACCAGTTCCAGTTTAATTGCCAGTGATTTCAGCCTAAGGGAATTTGAGGAACAGCAGAATTAGATGGTAACAGATGCACCCAAGTATTTCAATCACAGGACCCAAGTATGTCTGTGATCTCTAACTCCAGCATGTTGTCTACACCTTGGGAAGAGAAGACATGATTTAGTGGATAATTCCTTCTTCAGGTCTCAACTTCAACATTCTTTCTCTAGGGCTGGTTCCTCCCTCGATTCCCAGGGTCACTTAGGACCTCCTTCATAAGTGTGCACAAAGAGGTCTCTGATCTTCCTGTCATGACAATTTCCCCATTCACTGGCATTGTGGGTCTTCCCTGTCTCCAGACTGCAGGTGACATGGGGCAGGGCCTCTGTCCTTTATGTTCAACACATCCTAGGAGATGGGTGTCCTGTTTGGCACAATGCTGAGCATTCAATAGATAGATAGCCAATGGATAAATAAATGAAAGAATGAATGAAGTAGAGTAGGCAGAGGGAAAACCTCAATTCTGAGTCTCCAGGTTATATTGTCAATGAAATTTGAATTCTAGATGCCCTTAATTGCAAAATAAATTGTTGCCCTAGAGAGGGGCATCTTTTACAAACCTCCCTACCTGATGGAGAAATGGATGTGTAGGGTCTACTTATGAGTAGTTGGTTCAATTAAACACACACACACACACACACACATACACTTGTTTAGTGTCTATAATGTACTGGGCACAGAGTCACATACACGATATCAGATGGTCCTGCCGTCAAGGAACTTACTAGCTAGTGAGAGAACAGACTGACGCATGAATAAGCATAATAAATGACTCGCAGGTTTCAGATTGTAGGGTATGATAAGTCAAGTCAACATTTTACTATCGAGAAGGAGGCAACGTCGAGGGAGGCTTCAAGGAAGAGGTGGCAGTTGAACTGAGCCTTAAAGGAGGAGTAGCATTCTGCAGGTAGAAAGGCTGGGAAGATCTCTTTTTGGCAGAGGGACCCTGAGAGGCCACAGTTCATCGATGTGAAGCCTCTTCAATATGTGAGAGAAGCAGAAGTGCCCAGAGCGTGGAGACGTGTTTACTTTAACTGTGACTTTGGCAAAGTTGCCTCATTTTCCTACAAGTTGGTTTCAGAACGGGGAAATGACTGCCTTTCCCCACCACTCCCCACTCCTACGCTGCCAACTATCTTCTTAAAGACTTAATAACACTTGGTAAGTTAATACATCGTGAGGGCGCTTGGAGCTGGAGGTTCTTAATGAGTAGGAACATCACCATGGAGACAGATGGTACAGGGGGACGAAAGTGCACTCTTTCTGGGAAATCAAGTTCTTTCTCCTGGGAGGTAAATTACCTTTTCCTGGGAGCCATCTGGTTACCTTAAAGATCCAATTTACCCCATGGGGGCACCAAGGAGGGGTGCCATTTGCTCCCCTTATGATTAGACTCCAGTGACATCATTGTACTTGACTTTCACCTTTACATCCTAACCATCCGGTAACCTAAACAGATTCTCTTGGTCTCCTTCAAGAGATGTCAGAGATTCCCTTTTTTAGCTCCAGTGGGAGAGGAACAATCTTGTAAAAATGGCAGAACGATCATTCTAGGCGAGGAAACAATGAGCGTCTAAAGCATCAGCATCCAACAGACGTACAATGTGAGCCACAAATGCAACTTAAAATTTTCTAGGAGCCATAGAGGGCTTCCCTGGTGGCTCAGATGGTAAAGAATCAGCCTGCATTGCAGGAGACCAGGGTTTGGTCCCCCTGGGTCGGGAAGATCCCCTGGAGAAGAGAACAGCTACCCACTCCAGTATTCTTGCCTGAAGAATTCCATGGACAGAGGACTCTTTTCAGGAGCCATATAAAAAAAGTAAAGTGAAGTTAATTATAGGAATATACTCTATTTATGCCAACCTATTCAAAATACTGTTTCAACATATGATGAGTGTGAAAAATTTTAATGAGATAGTTTACATTCCTTTTTGTGCTAAGTCATAAACATCTGGTGTGTGTTTTATACCACAGCCCATCTTGATTCAGTCTACAGACATCTCCAGTGCTCGATGGCCATACGTAGCTGGCTGCCATATTGATGTAGGTCTAAGGTTCTTCCTTGGCACATGGAGAGTTGGGGGCCAGTGATGTGGGAGGAGCTGAGTTGTTTAAATGAATTGAAGACAGGCTGTTAGCTTAAAGCTAGAGGACACTCAGCATGTCTTTCTGAATTCTTTCAGTAGGTGGTACAGCAAGTGCCCTACATACGAATAAGTTCTGCTCAGAGAGTACATTTCTAAGTCCAACACAATCAGCCTGCGTACCCAACTAACACCATGGGCTATATAGTATTGTACTGTAATAGGTTTATTAATACTTTTCACACAAATAGTACATACAAACAAACACAAAAAATAAAGAAAACCTTTCCGATCTTACAGTATAGTACCTTGAAAAATACAGTGTGTGTGTGTGCTAAGTCACTTCAGTCATGTCCGACTCTTTGTGACCCTATGGACTGTAACCTGCCAGGCTTCTCTGTCCATGGGATTTCCCAGGCAAGAATACTGCAGTGGTCTGCCATGCCCTCCTCCAGAGGGTCTTCTTGACCCAGGGATCAAACCTGCATCTCTTATGTCTCCTGAACTGGCAGGCAGATTCTTTACCACTAGTGCCATATGGGAAGCCCCCCCAAAGGACAATACAACAGTACAATAGCTGGTGCTTTTTAGCAGTACCAGCTACATCACTGCTGCTTATATGCTTGCTCCTGGATGTCATGGGCTTGAAATGATACTGTAGTATTGTACTCTACAGAGTACTGCAAAGTACTCAAAAGCACAGTCACTGAGGCTGCACTCACGTGACGATGTGCACCAGACCCATGAACTGACATATGGATTGGACACATGAACCCGCGTTCACATCTTCAAAAGTTCTGCAACAGGAGGGATCGTATGTAGGGGACTTACTGTATTTCCAATCAACCAAACTCATTTTCATCCCTTTTCTTTGGTGCCATTCTCTGGCCCGCCACTGCTTCCTGCCTAATCAAGAAGTGTGCCAGGAAGAAACTAGATTGAGTTAGGTCACATCTGAAGTCTGGTTGGGATCCAGCATTTCCCTAGAATTGCTTCCATTTTTATAAATGGGAACATGTTGCATTCAGTTTTGTGACATCTGCCGATATTTTTCCTATGTGGCAGAGATTTTCTTCTGGCTTACATTTATTTATTTTTACTGAAGTATAACAATCATTCAAAAAGTACACAAAGCATATACATATGAACAGATGGATGAATTTCTACCAAGATATTCATGGAACAAGCCACCAGGTATGTGGCAGATTTTAAAAAAGGAAAATATGTTAAAAATTTTTCTTGGATCCTATTTTCACATGATTCATTCTCTTGAAAATTAATTGCATCAAGAGTTTCTTACTGATGTACTGCAATTTTGAGATTATAAATGACTAAATTTATAATTTATAATCCTAAACTGCATACAAGATCTGGGCATGCGTGTGCATTTTAAAGACAAAGGGCTGTCTTTAAAATTAAGTTAAAGTTAAGTTCAAGGCAGCCTGACATCATCCCACCTTATACTTCAAGAAGGCCCAGCCTCACCTGGTGTCTAGAGACTGCCTTTCTCTACGACCACCAGATGGCAGTGTTGTCCAATCTTTCTGTCCCTTCCAGCACTTTCCACAGTCTTTTTCCAAGAGAATAAAACTGTAGATTGTTCCACTGCATATAAAATTGACAACCCTGTTATTTTAAACTTGAAGCTGACAGGTTGTTATTTTAATGAGGTCGGCCAGAGCCAAGGTTAACCAAAGCTTTATTTCCCTACAAAATGTTAAGGCCATAGTTCTAAAAGGGGGCTGTGAAATTTTATGTTATTGATACCTCTCTCTGACTGTACAAGTTTTAAGATATTTTTGACAAGTAAAGCTACATGACAAATATAGACATGTGTTTGGACGTATAGTCAAATTCTGCATTAAAATCTGTTCAAATTTCGCTAAATAAGTCCTTCTACTCTGTTACATTCTGTGAAAACTTAAAAAAAAGAAATCCTTTCTACAGTTTTCCATTTCTACCTATTTTGAAGCAAAAGTGTATTTTTAGCCCTTTGACTTTCTAGCTTAATGACTCAAAGGAAAATTTAAATCTATTTTAGTCTTATTAATATTCCAAAATGAACTCAAGTGTAGTATTTGAGTCTTTATTTTTGTGAAAAAAGTTCAGATCCAGAACAGTAAAACTTAGTTGCGAAAGATTTTCTTTTTATAATAGATACTTCTACAGTGTGTGCTGGTTAATGGAATTATAATTTATTTCCTTTGTCTTACATGCCTTTTTATGTTGATCAAGGAAATATCTAAAGGTAGTTGTTAACTGTGCCGATATTAAAAACATTAGCAACTACCTTTACTCAAGTGATCTTGATAACATTTTTTGCAGCTCTTTATCCTGCTCCACAAAATAATCTTTAATGGTTAGCAAACCTTCCCATCTGAAGTTGTGAACATAGATCCTGCAAATATTCAATACAGTTCTACATTTACAGAATTTCTTTGAATGAATACTGTCATCAGGGAGTCTTGTGATTGGCCAATAGACCTACACACAATGAGACAAACTCAGGAAGAGCCTTGATTTATGAAAGTGGGCCTCGAATACATAAATTCATGTTCAGTCATTATTCTTTGCTGGCAGCGTCCATTCAATTCATGAAGATTTAATGCAAACCTAAGGTGTAGAAAGACAAGCCTTACAATACTCAAAGAAACTTTGCCCTCAGGAACAACTACATAATTCGAGGACAATAGTGGAAAATGTGAATACTGTACAGGTCCTTGTTAAAACACTATGAAGAATTTCAACTCTGCCAGAGCAGAATATTAAATCAAGTGCAGGCCATTCTAAAGGTGGGCTCCATACAGCTGCCCAAGTTGTATACCCATAAAGCTGGCCCTTCTGGTCCTCAGGAAACTGCAGTTTAGTGGGTGTTCACTGATATATACAATCAGGAGACAAGACAGATGCTGACAATAGTCATGTCAGCAGTATTAACTACCTACCTATGACACATCTAGCAATAACATACATATTACCTCTAATTTGCAAAAAAAATGGTGAGAGCTGGTTCATGGTGCCTTCCCTTTACAGACTGAGAATGGTAGCTCTCTTGTGGCCTTTTCACTTAGCGAAATGTCACCAAGTACCTGAATGTGGCAGATGCCATGTTAAACCCAGCACTCACATCTCACCGTTTAATCTTCCCAGCAGCCTTGAACAATGAGGACTCTGAGGCTCTAAGGGGTTAAATCAAGTGGTCTTAATCACATAGTACGAGTAGCAGGACCTAGTTTTGAACCTTGACATTCGGGCTCCAGAGCCTGCTTTCTTAAATTAGCTGTGACAGCAGAAATGGCCGGCTGGCCCATTTCAACTCATTCTAAAAGCGATGTGTCCTGATGGTAGGTCTCACTCATTTCAAAAAGGATGGAAAATATATTTGGGGAGGGGATGGTGCAGTGTTCTGGAAATCTTTGTGTTCCCTCCAAATTAGTGGCCTGTGAGAATTTTCTAGACCTTCTCGAACACTGCCATGATTCTAGCTGCCTCGCAATTTCCTGATTATCAACTGTTTCTAACACCACTATGGTTTGAGCAGCCCTGAAAGTAATTTCCTTTCTAGGCCTTTTTTAAAAATAATAACAACAACAGTGTCCATGGTTAGAAAAACCTTCCAAACAAATAAAAGACTACAGATTTTTCAGTCTAACAATGTAATCAGTCCATCTTCCCCAGGAGACTCAAAGAACCAAATATTGTTTGTTCAGTTACACTTGTGGTTATGCACATCAGCGGCTTATATTGTCCTTGACTGTATCTATCTATTATTATCTATTTATCTATTAGCAGAAATAATTTTCAGGTGGTGCTAAGAACATTCTATATGTGTACTTCACCATAAAATCTAGGCTGTTTCTCAAAAATGCAAGTGTGAAAAAAAAATGAAAGTCCTAAAAACTCCTCCTGGCTTTAAAATGAGAAAACAGATCTTTTATTCATAAAACTGCACGGACCATCTTGTCCCCTGGGTGTCCATGACAAAGGGCCAATTCCCCCATAGGGCTGCAGACATAAGTTGGAAATCCAGCCCTACATATTTAATGGACTGTATCTAACAAAAGTGCATTAGAAATCCTCTCCTTGAGACAATTTCTCTCGTGAAATGGAAAGTAGTGAAGAAAGAAAAAATTCCCCCTGCCTCGCCCCACCCCAGGAATCCTTGGGGACTTGAAAGAGCTCTCCCTTTCCTGCTACACTGAGCTTGGGAATAGGCTGAGAAGGAGCCAGATGGTAAGTCTGATTCAGCCAAATCCAAAGCACTCGGAGGAATCACCTTTTTATTGCAGATAAGTATAAAAACAGTAGTGGAAGCATACTGGAATCTGAAAGAGAGAACGCCAGAGGCTGGCTGTTAATAGATTTGGTCGTTAAGTATTGGTACTTAGAGAATAACTTTCATCTCTTAAAAAAAACCAAAAACCTCAGCCAAAGGCACTCTGAATGTAAATAATTACGGTGATTGTGTGGACTTAGTCTCCGTCCTAGGTTGCTACTGTGTACTTTTTTGAAGAGTTCTGTTTTGTTCCTGGGGTGAGGGTGATACCACATCACGTAGGCTTCTGACAGTGCTGTGGGAGTCCTTGCTAACAGGTATGCGATCTTAACCGCCCAAGTTTTTTTTTTTTCCATCGAATGAATAAATGTAAGATTTGCCGATTTGATTTTGGTTATTTTTCTCATTATCAGCTATTTCTGAATTTTTTTTAATAATATGTCTGCCACAGCGGTCCATAAATCACAAATTCCGACATGCTTCATCCTCTTCATTCTTTTTACTGCAATAAAAGGAGGATTAAATAGCCTTTTGAAAATAGTTTTTATTTCCTCACTTCTTCAAATTACTTTGACATGGAAAACCAAATCTCTTCCTCAAGTCAAATTGAATGTCTTTTACATACCCATGAATATCTTTTTTCATAGACATGAAAAAGGGCTCAGGCCATCTGCAGTGTATTTATTTATTTAAGTAGGTAGGGGTTTTCAAGAGTTTCCCCAAAGACAATGGAAAGTGGACCGGTATTTATGTTGGTTATTTATGAGTGAGGTGTGCCACTAAGTTCCCCTTATGTATATAGTTAGGAGGAAAGTCCCAATTTCAGAAAACCAAGGACTTATGCCAAGAACTGGATTTTACTTCTGTTGGTGTGAAGAGGTGATCCTTCCAAAACAAGCTGGGAGGGTTCCTCAGTTTTGCTTGGTAATTTTTAAATTGTCTTTTCTGAAGACAGAACCAGAGGAAACAGGTTTACCTAAGACTTGATTAAAAAGAGAATTTGGGGAAAATATACTAATTACTCTGGGAAATTACAGAAAGTTCCCAGTGGTCTTTAAAATGAAAAAAATGGATCAGGCATAGGTGGTCCTGGGGTCACTTCTACCCAGGTGCTCGTTCAGAGTGCTGTAAACATACATATATGTGCAATCTAGAAAAATGGTACAGATGAACCAATTTGCAAAGCATAAATAGAGACACAGATGTAGAGAACAAACGTACGGACACCAAAGGGGATAGGTGGGTAGTGTGGATTGGGAGATTGGGACTGACATATATACACTCCTGTGTATAAAACAGATAACTAATGAGAGGCTATTGTATAGCACAGGGAACTCTACTTTATGCTCTGTGGTGACCTGAATGGGAAGAAAATCCAAAAAAGAGGGGATATGTGTGCAAATATATATATATATATACACACACATATACATATATATACGGTGGTAGTTTAGTCGCTAAGTCATGTCTGCCTGCCAGCCTCCTTTGTCCATGGGATTCTCCAGGCAAGAATACTGGAGTGGGTTGCCATTCCCTTCTCCAGGGTATTGAACCTGGGTCTCCTGCATTGTATGCAGATTCTTTACCAACTGAGCTATATATACATGCCTGACTCACTTGCTGTACCGCATAAGCTAACACTATTGTAAAGCAACTATGCCCCCAATAAAAATTAAAAAAACACAAACTCATATGTGCCCATGGGTGCAAGTTCATTTGCTCTTTGTGTGTGTTATTATATGCACAGTGTTTGGGCAATTAGGAAGGAAAGAAAAGTATATCTTTTGCTCTAAGGGGTAAGCATTCTTTCTTCAGGATCACTGGATCAATTACACGAACCACATAAAAGCCTGAATATTGCTTTCTGGAAGAGTAAGCAAGTTGACATCTTGGTTACCTCTCTCTTTCCACACTATTTTCATTCTTGAAGCCAAAATTGCAGAGTTAAAGCTCTGGGTCCATCATTTAGTAAATACTGATGAACAGTCCAGTAAATTTAATTAGTTCTGTCAGGTAACTGGCTGAATTTTCAGTCTTCGAAGCTTTCCAAAACTTTAATTTTCAGTACACATGATGACTATTCCAATTGGAAGGGCCTAAGTGCTAGTTCACTGAATCTGAAATGGTGCCATTTACAGAAGAATATATATGTTCCTCACACGCGCCTTTCACTCCTTTTTTTTTTTTTCCTCAGGAAAGTGTTAATTAGCGGAAAGGCTTACTTACATGGAACAAACAGACTTTCTGCTGACCTAGATCTAGATTGTTTTATTTTCTCCCCCAAATCCCCAAACGAAATGCAGCATCTCATTTTCACGAGGGTCTGGGGATACGGGAGGAGAAAGCAATCTCACATTACATCAAACACTCGTGATTTGTTAAATTCCCCCCAAATTAAGTTTTGGATTAAATGATGACAAAAAGGTTTCCAGGAAACGAATGCAAAGAAAGATGCACTTGTTTGCCTTATCAGTGGCTTCTGAGCTTAAAAAAAAAAAAAAAAATTTATTTATTTTTCTCTGTGCTGGGTCTTCGTTGCTGCTCAGGCTTTTCCCTAGTTGTGGAGAGCGGGGGCTTCTCTCTAGTTGTGGCGTGCGGACCTCTCATTGTGGTGGTTTCTCTTGTTGAGAAGCATGGGCTCTGGGGCCCATAGGTCTCAGCACTTATGGCTCCCAGGCTCTAGAGCACAGGCTCGACAGTTGTGGCGCATGAGCCCAGTTGCTCCGGCATGTGGGATCTTCCTGGACCAGGGATTGAACCCATGTCTCCTGCACTGGCTGGTGGATTCTTTGCCACTGAGCCACCAGGGAAGCCCCACTTCTAAGCTTTATTGACACAGAGTATATTCCTAATGCTGGGTGGTTTGATAGAAAGAGGGTCACACTTTGTGATGGCAGGTGACTCCTATATGCAAGGTGGCATCTCCTTTCTCTTCTTTCCTGGTACTGTGTACCCACTTTCCTTTTCTCCCATTCTCACTGAGAAAGGCAGGGGATCCCTCCCTTGCCCATCTTACTATAGGCCATCTTTCATGGCATGTGGTAGAAACCACTAGGGCTCTGCAGGAGCTGTAAACTGACTTAAGATCAAGAGAAAAGAACTTGTGTTTCCTTTAGCTAAGGGTTCCATGGTCTTACAGATCCTGAGCAGGTTCTTTCAGGGCCTAAGATTCTCTGGGAGCCATTTTTGGGCATTTCTACACATTTCTGTGTTAAGGTTGATGTTTCAGTGGCTTAGCACCTGGAGAACCTCCCACACCATGGAAGAATGAAGATACAGTTCCCAGTTGGTCCATCCTGGGCTGGAGGGCTGTATCAGTTGGGTCTTGGAAGGAAACAGAAGCGCAACTCAACTTGTGTGATTTCAAGATATTCACTAAGGGACTGGAAAGAAGGGTGAAGGCAGAATGGTGGACAAGCACAGAAAGTGGCACCGAAGTCAAAAGAGCAAGTCCGAGGCCCAGACTACTTGGTGAGGACTCTGCTGTCCTGTCTCTTTGTTTCCTTCCGTCTCCTTTCCTTGCCCTTCATTCTCTATTTCGAAGCCTTCCTGATTCGTGCGGTTTAATTACCGGTGTGCCCTTGCCTCCTTGAAATCATCTGGACTGTTTCTGAGACATTACTCCAGCCCATGAGGGAATTTCGTGAGGGGATGCTGCCAGGATCTGATTCTCTTAAGTTTAACAGCCTCTTTCTGTTTCATGTCTAGTTAGTTTGCTGAAACCCAAGATAGAGGGAGTCAGGGTGGTGGGTTAGGGTCACGGAAGGGAGCCCGAATCCACGATAAAGCCACAGATTTGCCCTCCTTCAGAGCTGTAGGTAATTTAGCAAATATTCGTGCTCAAGGCAAAGGGTGATTACTATTTGACTTAGTTCATGAGGAAACAGAAGTAGGTTCATCCAGGAAGGATATGTTTGAGTGAATCTGAGGTGCAGTCACAGACTGAGTTGTGTCATCTCCTTCTCTCTGGAAACTTCCATCATGTGCATTCTTTCCAATAGCTTTGTTTTGCCGCAAAAGGCTCTAGTGCACCAGGAAACCAGTTTATTTCAGTGTCAGCATGGAATAGGGGCTGCTTTGTAAATTACTACATTGCAGGGACTCACTCTAGGCGTATTTTGCTTTCAGAAATTCTCATTAGGCAGGAGAGCATAGAGGGATCACTGTGGTTCTCTTATTCCCAGGTGGTGTTTTTTTTTTTTAAGTTTGGGAAATAGTTGCCACACACATATATTTTTTTCCCATGAATTTTTATCTTTACTGAGTTCCCCTCTCCTTAGTTTCATTTGGATGCTGCTAACTTTGCTCACTTTCTTTATTTTCAGTGGTGCTTTGAAGGGTATGTTGTTGTTGCTGTTAGTCCCTAGTCCCTTGCAATCCCATGGACTGCAGCCCGCCAGGCTCCTCTGTCCATGGGATTTTCCAGGCAAGAATACTGGAGTGGGTTCCCATTTCCTTCTCCAGGGGATCTTCTCAATCTGTGTCTTTTGCATTGGCGGGTGGATTCTTTACCACTGAACCACCTGAGAAGCCCCTTTTAAAGGGTATAGTTGAGACTGAATTCCCCTAGGACCTGGGCATTTTCTCACCCCCCTCATTTAGAATTGCCATCCCCACGATGTCCTCTGACGCTGTGAACTGCCCGTGATGACGCCCCCATCCAGTCTGTGTGTTCCTGACCTTCCTTCTCAGATGTTCCTCTTCCTCAAGAGAGACTGACTTTGTATTCTGTACATGGCTAGAGGGTTAATGGATTACTCCTTCCAGGGTACATATATTCTATCTGCCTCTCTGTAGAGAAAGAACACTGAGGGAGAGAGAATGAGAGTTACATAAGAGGAGACATAAGAGACATAAGACATAAGAGGCACAGGTTCGATCCCTGAATCAGGAAGATCCCCTGGAGAAGGAAATGACAACCCACTCCAGTATTCTTGTCTGGGAAATCCCATGGACAGAGGAGCCAAGCAGGCTACAGTCTATAGAGTCGCAGAGTCAGACACAACTGAAATTACTTAGCACAGCCCAGCACACGTGTATATATAAGCTACATATATAGCATATATGTATTTTAACAATGCCTTCTGGAAACAATGCTGTAATTCAGAGGAGACTACTGTTGCCTCATAGTGGGAAACACGATGGGCCACCAAGAGAGATACTTGGGGTCCAGTGAATCCCCTTCAAGTGGCGCCATGTGCTTTGTCTGCTATTTTGCCTTCTCCTAAGACTGAGTCTCAGAGAAAGCAATGGCACCCCACTCCAGTACTCTTGCCTGGAAAATCCCATTGACGGAGGAGCTTGGTAGGCTGCAGTCTATGAGGTCGCTAAGAGTCAGACACGACTGAGCGACTTCACTTTCACTTTTCACTTTCATGCATCAGAGAAGGAAATGGCAACCCACTCCAGTGTTCTTGCCTGGAGAATCCCAGGGATGGGGGAGCCTGGTGGGCTGCCGTCTATGGGGTCGCACAGAGTCGGACGCGACTGAAGCGACTTAGCAGCAGTAGCAGCAGCAGCAGCAGCAGCAGCAAGACTGAGTCTGGAACAGAGCTCCTCCCCAGTACAGTGGTTCTCATCTTCAGCTGCATATCAGAATCATCTGGAAATTTTTTTTTTTTTTGGCCTCACCACGTGACATGTGGAACCAGGACCAGGGTTTGAACCTGTGCCCCCTGCACTGGGAGCACAGAATCTTAACCACTGGACTTTCACAGAAGTCCTTCATCTGGGGAGTTTTAAAAAATATTGGTGGCTGGGTCTGGACCACAGAGACAGTGGTGAAATTAATTCACCTTGGGCACAGACTGAGTACTGGGATTTTTCAAAACTGTCCAGGTGATTCTAATATGTGGCCAAGATTGAAAAGTACAGCTCCAGCAATAGGCTCTGAAGGAGGAGACATCCACTGACAGGTACACAAATGAGACTCAATCACCAGGTTAGAGGAAGGTGGAAAGACAGCGCATTTTGAAGATGCCAAAGAAGAAATGTTTACCAATAATTTATCTTCTCGTGCATCTTCCCAGAGTAGAGCCTGATGTTTGCCATCAAGGACACAAAAAAGTCAACAAGCACAAACTGTTGAGAAACTTCTTGTCCTGGATATCAGGGAATTTTAGTAAATACTGGGTAGGGGGAGGGATAGATATATATAGTCTTAAAATCGAGTGGAGGTGAAGACAGACAAATATACAAGGAATACTCGTCCTGGACTGTGTGACAAATAGTGTGTGACACAGGTCAAAATTAAGTTCCGTGGAAGCAGTGACAGAAAATGGTTTCTGGGTGGGCTTTGAGCCGAACTTTGAAGTAATGTCATGTTTTGATAGCAAAAGAATTAAGTGCAAGGTCTTCTGGGCTGAGCAAAGACAAGCAGTCTTCAAAGAGTGGGGCCGTTTGGAGACCAGCACACACACATTGATTGTGGCAAAAGAGAGGCAGAAGCTGCTGTGTAGGGAGTGGAGGCTGCAGAAGCTGGTGGGGAGAGCATTAGAGGGGTGTTAGAAACTTGATGCTGTGTAGTTGGGGTTTCATTGCAGAGGCATGTGGATTCATCTATCTGTGAGTTCAGAAGTACCATGATCAGATAGCTGTCCCAGGGCAATGACAAATTCAAGGTTGGCATGAAGGATGAGTTAGAAAAGAAGCTGAGCAGGGAAGGATCAGTCAAGGGTAGGGAGACAAGTGTCATCATCGGGTCTGAGGAGGATGAGGACATTTCTAGGACAGTCCTGAGGGGGACAGAGAGGAGAGGAGAACTTGTGTATGACGCACATTTCAGGGGCAGAGCAGATAGAACTTTACAATAAACTGGGATTGTGGTGGTGAGTTAGAAGGAAGAATCAAAGATGACCCTATAGTTTCTGCTCTGAATGACTGAGCCTCCAGGAAGGCAATCTCTAGGTTGTGGGTGGCTGAGGCTCTGCAGGAATCCATGAGGCTTCAGGCAAGTGTCAGGAGTACCCATGTCTGCTCCATTCACCATATATCCAGTGCCTGGCCCATAGCAGGCACAAATGCTTATTGAATAAACAAGTATTTGTTGAATAAATACATGGGACTCTCTGAGAAGGAAGTATAGTTGACTAAGTTCTCAAAGGGGGTTAGGTATGGAGTTTGGTCTTTTCCCATGTTGAATTTGGAATTCCAATAAGGCAGCAGGTAGTAGGAACTGCAGATCTGAAGTGTAAGAGAAAGCCCAACAGCATGCATGTAGAGATTATCCTCAAAGAGCCATCTAATTGGGATTCTGGATGTGTATATGGAAAAGTAGCTAAAGATAAAATTATCCGGGGCTGGATGCCAGACAGCAGGTCCAGACACTGTCTGCTATGGGAATTTGGAGGAGGAAGCACTTGTGATATGGAAGTCTCATCCTAGATTGCTCCAAGGAACAGATATTAAAGCAGAGTCTTGAAGGATGAATATACAGATACTAGGAAGAAAGAAAGGGGAAAAAATTCCAGGGTGAAAGGGGCAGGGATCCCTGGGTGTTTTCTAGATATTTGCTACTCAAGGGAACTAGCAGCCTGACCTCATCTGGGAGCTTGTCAGAAATGCACATTCTCCGTCCCTACTCTAGCTTCTTGGACTAGAACCTATGTTTTAACAAGATCTCTAGGGCTTCTCTGGTGGTTCAGATGGTAAAGAATCTGCCTGCAATGCAGGAGACCTGGGTTCAATCCCTAGGTCAGAAAGATCCCCTGGAGAGGGGAATGGCTACCCACTCCAGTATTCTTGCCTGGAGAATCCCCATGGACAGAGGAGCCTGGCGGGCTATAGTCCATGGGGTCACAGAGAGTTGGACATGATTGAGTGACAAGCACTTTCACACTAGGTGATTTGGAAAAGCTCTAAACTTGGAGAAGTGCTGGTCCAGGTCATGCCAAAGTGGAGGATTTGTGTCCTGGAGTTTGCCACATGGGGGAGGTGATGACAGCTGAATATTGGAAGGCCCAATGCCACATACCATGCTCCTTTAGCAGGACCGTTTTGGTAGAAGCGTGGGAGAGTCCTAGGTTAAAAGAGACCCATCAACCAACCAGTGAGTCAAAGGACTTCATGAATTAGGAAAATGTCTAACGCTAGACTTTGGTTCATGAGGGGTTAATGCCCTTCATGGCACTTGGCAATGGGGGCTGGCATTGGATGACGGCTGCACACAACCACAGCAGCCTAGACAAGTAACAGGAAATGGTCGACATTCACATGCTTTCCAATACCTGCTGGGTCCCTCCCCTCTTTGGTGCACAATACAACCTGTTTAATGGGCCTCTTTAGATTTTCTCCAAACTAATCTATCCCAAATATAGTTATTATGCCAGGAGGTAGCTTGATCTAACCACAAGATAAAGCTATATTAGAATATATATTCCCATGGCGGTTTTAAATTTCTCTTTATTTCATTTAGTCAGATATGCAATCTCCATCCAAATATCTTCATGTGTAAGTTTGATAATAAGGTGCTTTTTCATCACCTCTGAATAAATTGTCCAAAAAATAAGATGGCAATGCAGAAACAGTCTTAGTTTCCAATTGCCTCATTCATATTCCTCAATTACTCTTAAATTTTTATTAAATTATGTCAAGTCAATTTGTGTCTATAGGAGATTTTTAAAATATTACCAGATTGGTTATTACCTCAAAGAAAAATTTAATTTCCTGCTTTAGGATACAATTATTAGCCATGATGTTTAACTGGATAACTTCCGGAAGCAAATTATGCTGACCCCAAATCTCTCTTAGGAACATCATACTCCATCAAAGCATGTAATACGGAGGAGTTAGAGCTGAAAACTAGGAAGCTTTCAGGATGGTTGTTTCATTTTGTTCTCCCCTATATGCAGTTTCAGAGGCTTTGGCCTTTATCATTTAATTTTTTCCCAATCAAAAAACAGTAGGTGCCCAAGAGGCCGTTATGTGTATGGGATGAAAACAAGAGCCACATAAAAGCAAAGAGAGCAGAGTTTTGGAATTCTTCTAATTACATCTCTGATGCTCAAATAGCACACCATCCCCCAGTCTCAGAGCTCACCTACAACGGACAAAGTGAAAGGTCAACAAGCTGGGTATTCAAGAGGAAAAAAGGAAAATTATGCTTCTTATGCTTCTTTTTGTTCACCTCTGTCATGATTATGCTCTGGGTAACGGAGGGAACTGACAGGAGAAGCAATGACCCAGATGGAAGTGTAGGATGTCTAGGGAGCAGCCAGACACAAAGTTCTCCGTTGTTTCCTGCACAGTCCTTGCTTTCTACTTCCTGCTTGTGAGGTAAACGCTCTTCGTTTTTGTTTTTACCCTTAGCCTCCTCCTCCCTGCTTTACACTCTTTAGCTGGCATCTTCCTCTCCATCTCCCACACCCATAGTTGATATGTTTGTTGAGCTGTTCTATTAGCAGGGAAGCTTCAGGACATCTATCCACGTGGGTGGGACGTCGAGAAGCCAGATGCTGGTTTTTATGGGAGGATTCTTACTGTGTAACCCTGAATGTCTGATGGGATTGTTGTTATTGCTATTCAGTGGCTAAGTCATGTCCAACTCTTTGCCACCCCATGGACTGTAGCAGTCCAGGCTCCTCTGTGCTCCACTATCTCCTGGAGTTTGCTCAAATTCATATCCACTGAGTCGTGATACTATCTAACTATCTTCTCCTCTGGTATCCCTTTCTCCTTCTGCCCTCAATCTTTCCCAGCATCAGGGTCTTTTCCAGTGAGTCAGCTCTTCTTCACATCAGGTGGCCAGTATATTGGAGCTTCAGCTTCAGCATCAGTCCTTCCAGTGAATATTCAAGGTTGATTTCATTTACAATTCACTGGTTTGATTCACTGGTTTGAGAGTCCCCTGAAGTCCAAGGGACTCTCAAGAGTCTTCTACAGCACCACAATTCAAAAGCAATGCGAGGGGATGGGTTTTTGTTGTTGTTCAGTTGCTAAGTTGTGTCTCAGTCTTTGTGACCCCATGGACTGCAGCATACCAGGCTTCCCTGTCCTTCCCCATCGCCCACAGTTTGCTCAAATTCATGTCCATTGAGTCAGTGATGCTATCTAACCAGCAATTGGCAGCCTGTACACAGACTGCCTGTGATCAGCTGAAGTGTCTTCCCCCAAAAGAAAGGTGAAAAGCCCTGGAACCTCAGTATGTAGCTTTATTTGGAAGCAGGATCTTCGTACATGTAATTAGGTAAGATGGGGTCATGTGGAGTAGGGTGGCCTTCATCCAATGTGACTCGTGTCCTTATGAGAAGAAGAGAAGAGAGAAACACAGGCAGGAGCAAGCCATCATCATTCAGACCCAGGAGGGGAGAAAGCCAAGTGAAGGTGGAAGCAGAGACCGAGGGGCTGCAGCTGCAAGCCAAGGGGTGCCAGAGCTGACTGGCAATACTAGAAGCTTCAAGAAAGGCCTGGAACCACATTCTCCCCCAGAGCTTGGAGAGAGAGCTCAGCTCTGCAGATATCTTAATGTCAGACTTACAGCCTCCAGAACTAAGTCTCAATACATTTTTGTTGTTGTAAGCCACCCAGTTTGTGGAGTTTGTTATGACAGCCCTAGGAGACTGATACAGTGCCCTTCTGCAAAACAGTAAATAATAATAACCACCAGCACCTGTTCCATGCAGTCAGGAGCTGTTTTGACAGGTTGATGTTCTCAAGACTGTCGGAGGGCTTTCTCAGACGGCCCCTGTGAGCCCCAGAGCCGAGCCAGTCTAAACACATAGCCAGCTTAATTGGACACGTGTGCTTCTCATCAAGCATGTAGATGGCACTAGAACCCTTTTCTTTAATGACAGTAACTTTGCAATGGGCATGTTCTCTCAAAGTGCAGAAGCCGAGGAGCCCTAAATAAAAGTCGATGAACAGGATGTTCTCTGCTATGCATCAGTAATGTTTTGGTAAATTGAATCGTATTTTAAGTACTCAGAGGGAGCTTGCTATTTAAATTAAATCCTTTTGCAAAGCAAGTATGCCTTTCCCTCTGACCCCCCAAAATCAGATTTCTTGATCTCGGCTTTCTTAAAGTAGGGAGCACATCCTTGTAGTAGATATTATCAGCAAAAAGAATCATGACTCGGGGTCATTCTAAGGATGAATCAGGTGGACCTGAGGGTGGTTCCTCAGACATTAAAGGATGACAGTTTACTAAGTCTTTTTCAATAGCAGATTCTAAATTAAGAACTAAGGGTGAATTTTATTATCTATTTCAAACACTTGAGATTCTATAAACATAGACCAGTAAATATATTTCCTTTATAGCGGTAATAATATTAGTGCTAATTTAAGAATGACTTCATATCCCAGCTCTGCTTGACTGCTAGGAGCCTACATTCTTTCCAAAAAAGGATATTCCTTGGAATGTGTTATGAATGTATGATAAAATAGGAAACGAATTTAATTCACCAAAAGAGAAAACCTAAAGCAGAGGAATTTACAGTGAACTCATGGATTAATTCAGAATATTTTGAACTTATACTATGTGCTTCCACCATACAGTGTGTTTTTCAAAAGCACAAGTCTTATCCTTATGGAGATAAGTTGCTTACTAAAGCCAGGTGGTGGGGGGTTTAGTCGCTCAGTTGTGTCCGACTCTTTTGCACCCCCATGGCTCCTCTGTGCATGGGATTTCCCAGGCAAGAATACTGGAGGGGGTTGCCATTTCCTTCTCTAGGACATACAGACAACGAAAGGGTTAAGAAACAGTTCTAGACAGTGTAAGTGACTGAATATTAAATAAATACTCTGTGTTAGTGGCGCCTGGACTATTTCTGGGGAGAAATTTATTTCATCGCTCTGATATTCTCTGTAGATACAGCCTTGACTCACTTAAGGGCAATGAACTGTCACGAAGAGCATAATTACCAGAGACACAAAGTTTGTGGATGATTTTCTGTGCAGCAAGTGGCAAACTGGCATTAATAACTGCAGCACACTTTTAAATTCAAAGATTCTGGGAAAAGCAAAGTCTGTGAATTGAAAACCATCCCCTTGTGATGCCAGGACGGCCTCGTAGAAATTCTTGTTTCATTTCAGGCTCGTCAGTGAGACTGCTCCTCTGGTTCTGAGGGACTTTTCCTTCAAAATTCATTGTAAATGAAAACCTGAAAGTGACATTCTCCACTTAACAAAACATGCTTTAAATTTTGAAATGCTCACCCTGAGCTGGGGCTAGAGTAAGGCAAGTAAGGCCCTTGTCTTTGGTGTAAAATGCAGGGAGGAGACAACCCCAAAAGTCAGCAATCAAAATATATCATATTTTAATGCAATATTTCTAAAAATTCAAAATGAACACAAAAATTCTGTGATGAATAAAATATCAAAAATGTAAATGAAGACAGAATTGGTATTGCTGATTTTTTTTTTTCCTTTTGCTCTGGGCTTCATTTTAATATTGTGTTCACAGATGCAAGAACACCATCAGTGAACACCAACTACTAGCCGCGTATTTAAAACTCCTTTAATTCTACTCTAAGGATGAAAAGTTTTCAGTCACAATCACAATGATATCATGCTTCATTTAAGAACAAGTCCTCTAAGTTAGGTAGAGTCCGCCCACAATGCAGGAGACCTGGGTTCGATCCCTGGGTCGGGAAGATCCCCTGGGGAAGGAAATGGCAACCCACTCCAGTATTCTTGCTTGGAGAAGTCCATGGACGAGCCTGGTGGGCTACAGTCCATGGGGTCACAAAGAGTTGGACACGACTAAGCGACTAACTTTCCCTCCAAGTTAATTCGTTCACTTCTTCTTCACAGATCTCTATCTTCAGTATCTGTTGTGTCCCCCCAAGCCCCTTGGAACACATGTGAGAAGGCTTCACAAGTCATCAAATCCTATTCTTAATTTTCTATTTTCCCTATTTTATGCTCGTCAACTTTCATTTTCTCCCTCCCAGTCTGGGCCGTGGAGGATGCTGACAGATCAAATGAACAGCGTGAGTCGGCTCACTGGGTTTTCTCCTATCTCCCTGTATCTGGATTACCCTACTCAGTAAGCTAAACAACCCCATGCTGATTTGAAGCCAAAGGAAGGATCAGCCTGTGAAGTGAGAGGCCGGGCTTCTTTGTGCAGGAGCGGAGGCTGCAGGCTTTCATTTGAGAGAGTTGTAGAGGGGACTCCATAGCTGGTGTCACTTATGAAACAGCAGGCTTCCTGGCAAACGGGAAGCCATTTATAGTTCATGGCTTCTCCTGGTGGGTTAAATACTGTAAATCCTTATGAGGAATGCCAGAGCCGTAGAATCAATGAAAAGCAAAATGACCTTGACTCGGTCTGCCCTGAAAGTGGAGGGTCCCAGAGTGACAGACGTGCTCTGCAGTGGGGGGAAATGTAATCTGGTGAAAATGACAAGGATTACTTCTCTGTTACTTTATTCTCTCTGCCTTGCCCACGTTTAATCAGTGCTGGCAGAGCACGGGATTCTCAGACATGTTTTCAAGTTTAATTTTTAAAAACTTCACACTTCAGGGTGACATTGGCCATCCAGTGAATTAGGAAATTTCTCACCTCTCTGTGGGGAGAGAGGTGGGCAAAACTAACTCCAAACGCAGGCAAGCCGTTCTCCAAGGTATTTACTGAATGGAAAGCTGACAGAGGGGACCCAGGACTGCGGATGCGCTGGCTGGAGATGGCTTCAGGGAGAAGCATAAGGAAATCAAAGGTGGCAGAGGTGACCCTGATGAAGGTTCTGAACCCACAAAGGGAGAGAAGAGGGGCAGTTAAGAGTGATGGGTGAAGGAAGAACTTCCCTGCCACCACCCTAGTTATTAGTTTGTGCCTACAGTTTTCTAATCCCCTGTTGTCCCCTTCTCCTCCTGTCCTCAATTTTTCCCAGCATCAGGGTCTTTTTCAATGAATTCTCTTTGCATTAGGGGGCGACAGAAGATGAGATGGTTGGATGGCATCATCGACTCAATGGACGTGAGTTTGAGCAAACTCTGGGAGATAGTGAAGGATGGGGAAGCCTGGCATGCTGCAGTCCCTGGGGTGACAAAGCATTGGACACGACTGAGCCACTGAACAACAGCAAAACAGTTTTCTAGGGTGCTGTAACAAAGTAAAATAACCGGATGGCTTAAAGCAACAGAAATGTATCCTGTCACAGTCTGGAGGCCTGGAGTCTAAATTCAGGGTGTCTGCAGGCTTGGTTCCTGCTGGAGTCTCTAAGGGACAATCTGCTGCGTGCCTCTTTCCCACCCTCTTTTCTAGCTTCTGGCAGTTGCCAGCATCTTTGGACTCCTTCGGTTTAAAGTGGCTTTGCTCCAGTCTCTGTTTCTGTCTTCACATGGCCTTCTTCCGCTGTGGGTGTCTCCTCTGGGTCTCTGTCCAAATCCCCTTCTTCTTACAAGGACAGCAGTCTTATTGAATTGAGGGCCTGCCTACTCCAGTATCACCTCATCTTAACTCAATTCAACTGCAAATACCTTATTTCCGGTTACGACCTCATGCACAGGTGAGGGGAGTGAGAATTCAATGAATCTTTTTTGGGGGACACAATTCAAGTCACAGAAATGGTTTAGTTAAATAATAAAACAGTATATTTTCAACTTCTGGAATGGAATAAAGGCAAATTCCTCAAAGTGCTCTTTCATATTTTAGGGCAGTGCCTGTTAGATTTGAGTAAGAATGAACACCTGGGTATTTATTTAGGCATATTTTGATTCAGAATATCTGTGATGGGGCCACAGTCTGCATTTTAATAGAATTTCAGTGTTTCTAATGTGGGAGCTCTGGAGACCTTACTTTGAGAAACACTGTTAAGACTTTAACTCTCTTAAAATAAATAGTATGTTGCTATTAATTCCCAGATATCTTCTACATTAGATCACTGTTATTTACCTTGGACTCAACTCACTCCAGTGTTCTTGCCTGGAGAATCCCAGGGACAGGGGAGCCTGGTGGGCTGCCGTCTATGGGGTCACACAGAGTCAGACACGACTGAAGTGACTTAGCAGCAGCAGCAGCAGTTTTATAATGTGGTACATAAGACAGTTTCCACAATCAGTCCTAATTCATTATTAATACTATTAATTAATTGCAGGTCTGTGACCTGAGACCTTATTCAGGGAAATCACAGGTCACTATAATCTTTACCTATTTCCCAAACGGTTTTGACATCTGCTCAAATTATAAAACATACTTTCAATTGAAGTTTAAAAAAAATCTGCTGCCATTTTGTTTGAAGATGTCAGGCTGAATCCAATAAAAACTAAGATTCACCTTGATGACATATCAGCATGGTAACTGATATGCTCTTAAGAGCAACACTGAATGTGTGTGTGTGCTGAAGTGCTTCAGTTGTGTATAGCTCTTTGTGACACTACGGATTGTAGCCGTCGAGGCTCCTTTGTCCATGAGATTCTCCAGGCAAAAATACTGGAGTGGGTTGCCATGCCCTCCTCCAGGGGATCTTCCTGACCCAGGGATTGAACCCTCATCTCTTACATCTCTTGCATTAGCAGGCGGGTTCTTTACCACTAGCACCACCTGGGAAGCCCAAGACAATATCAGCAACAAACGAATCGGTAGCCTGACTTGAGAATGAGACTTCTGATGAGTTTCCTCCTTTGTGCAGTTTGGTTAATTACAGAACCTATTAGTTCAGAACAGCCTGGGAGATAGCATTCAATAAATATTAGCTATTATATATATATTTTATATATACAGCTATTATTATTTTACTTAGCCATTAAATAATGATAACCTGTGCCTCTGGAAAGGATGTCCTCCCCTTATTTTACAAATGATCCCCTGAGAAGCAAGAGGTAACAAAGGAAGATAAATCAGTGTTGCATTTTTTCCATTGACTTCCAAATGTTTATGAATAATGAGACCAGAGACATCTCTTTAAATAGTATTTAGTTATGTTAGCAAGGAGTGTACATTAAAACCCTTTATATAGACGTGCATTAAATGTTCAAATGTAGCAAATATTTGCACACTTGGTAATCCTTTTCTCATTTTTGACTGTGAACCAAAGGAAACCAGAGCCTCCTTTCCCTCCATTTATTAAACTGTTAATATTTGCAATTGAAACTTAAGAGAAAAATCTTATAGAGTGGTTTAATTTAAGTACAATGGCACTGTAAAAAAAGACTTTTATTACACAGAAACACTCTTTGGCTCTATACACATAGTGATCTACATATTTACACATGCAAGGGATGTATACATGTGTATATATCAGTATATACACGTCTTTGGAGGTGTTCAAGATGAATATAATTTTATAGCTTTTTAAAGGAAGAGGAACTTTCAACTGTTGTGTGATGCCTTTAGAATTTCAGTCTTTTAATTTGCAGATATATAGCTGTGGGAGTAAAATGATCTTGATCTAGCTCCATGAACTTTCCTTTGGACTTTTTTTATTAAAAAAAATTCTTTGGCACCTGGGGCGGGCGTAAGTTTTTTCTTAACTGATGGGTATGTTGTTAGGAGGAGTTTCACAGCTAACCAGCAGGCTCCATGCTCAGTGGTAGCTTAGTAATCCTGACCTAGGTTGATATGCTGACACTGTGTGGGCAGTTTCCTTTAAGAGATTCCAAAGCTTAGACTCAGACCCTAAGCCCATTGAAGAGCTGAGCCAAATCCTTGTCTGGGACCCCTGGATCCCTGAAAGGAGACCTAAAGCTGGTCGACCTCCATGAAGGTCTCCTGACCTCCGTCTCAGTTCTCATCCTCCTCCTGTCTGATGGAAAACTCAGGACCTTGCACGGAAGGCTCTTTTCCTCCAGATTCAGCTAACACTGTGTGTGCCTGGATTCCCCCACTTTCTCTGCTCATCCCTCTCGCCTGCCGTCCTTCACTTTAGGTCCTAACTGCTGATGCTATTTAGACCTCCTGTGAATACACTGTCCATACTCTTTGTGGTCTCTCCCACGCTGCTATAAGTGTGTGGCCTGAGAATACCTCTGTCCTGCAGCCCCGGCATTTCTTCTGAGCCCTGATCTGAACATCCATGCTTTCTAGATCATCTCAGCCTCACATGTCCTCATTTCCTCGTTGCAGTTACCATCCCCATCACCCCCATCCCAGGCCGGCTTCTTTTTCTGTGATTGGTGTTTCTTTTCTGGTTTCCTGATGTTCTTAGGAGAAAAACTCACACGTCTTTGACTCCTCCTGTATCTCACTTCCATATCTCATTTTTCAATTTGCCTCTGTCCAGCCCTTCTGATGTGTCTTACTCATTAATGCCGCCCCAGTGACCCATCTATGTCTCTTCTCTGAACTCCACACAGAATCTTTAAAATGAGCCTCTTTCAAATCACATTCTTTTCCTTTCCAAGATTCTGCTGAATGAATTTTCTAGACCAGGACTCTACTGAAAAAAACTTCTACGAGTCCCCTATGTAAAGAGTGAGTGAGTGAAAGTCACTCTTTGCGACCCCATGGACTGTAGCCCACCGGGCTCTTCTCTGTCCATGGGATTCTCCAGGCAAGCATACTGGAGTGGGTTGCCATTCCCTTCTTCAATGTAAAGAGTAAACTACCCCAAATTGAGAGTTAAGAGGTCAGGAGAGGTCTATCGACAGTAGGTATGATGTGAGAGTTTTACCCACACAGACACATTGCTTACTTTAAAACGTGACCTCCTTAGAGGACTAGAAATTTTCTGTTATATGTTAAAAACTGGAAAAAAGTAAAATTTGGGGTGATTATTCATCATATCATAAACAATTGATTCTTTAAATTCAGGAAGAAAGATAATCACAGATCATCGGTCAATTTGCAGCAATATAATCAAAGCAACAGAATGACCTTATTTTTAAACTTCCTTCTTGTTCATATACATATTTAAAAAAAATTAAAAAAATTCTATTATTGCCCAGCAGCCTGTGTGTGAATATGTCACAATTAATTTCTTCAGAATTCCAGATCTGCTATTACCATGACTTTTTCCCCATTATTGCTCATCCCCACCCTCAACCCCCAATGCCATTTAACCAGCTCTTACTTTTATGACACCTTTAAACTGTTGGGTTGGTACCACCCTCTGGAGAAATGAGACTTGTCTCATGATTTCTATCTTTTGCAAACTTAGATATTATGCAGATTTTAATTCTCATAGATGGTTCTTCTTCGAAAGTTTTGAGCAAAAGTAATAGTAATATTTCACTCTATGCCAGCCCACTTACATTTCACTGTTTTGACCTACAAAGAACATTATCCTCCTATCCTTTGATCTTTCATGTATTCCTGTTGTCAGGGCCCCAATAAAATAGTGACCCTAAGTTGCAAAATATTCACATTTAACTTGTTTTTCTCTTAGCCGTAAATTTCTTAAGGCTGTGGCCCTGACTGACTATGACGGACCCTGAGTGAGGCATCAAGGAGATAAGTCTCATCGTGTACATGTGTGAATGACAGCAGATGTTAGGAAGGGAGCAATCAGGAAAGAAAACTCCAAAATAATACTTCTCTATTCTGTGCCCATGGTTACGGCATTTAATTAAGTGATGCAGGATTTAGCCGGCTGGGTTAACGGTTCAGGCCCAGGGTCTCATTTCAAAACGGATATTATGTTCTCACTCCCTCCTAAACTAAGGGCAATGACAAGACAGAAGGTTAGCCACTTAAATATTAGGGTCAAAACATTTTCAAAACATCAGCTGTCTCCCACCATGACTCAATTCTAAAATCAGCCTCAAGTGTGTGATATGGAAATCAGTTCCTGGCTGGACACGACATTTACATGGGTTTACTGCAAGTTTCTAAAAGGGTGATATTTCTTCTGGCTGCTCTGTGACTCCACTTCTTCGTCTGTAATATCTAGGCTTGTTGGGACTTCCCTGGCAGTCCAGTGGTTAAGAATTAACCTTCCAATGCAGGGGGCGAGGGTTTGATTGTTGGTCAGGGAACTAAGTTCCTGCATGCTGTGAGGAAACTAAGCCGGTGCACTGCAATTACCGAGGCCATGTGCTCTGGAGCCATGGTGGCAATTAGAGAGAAACTGACGCGGAAACCAAGAGCCAGCATGCCCAACTAAGACCCAGCACAACCAAAACGAAATAATAAATACATATTAAAAAAAAATCTAGGCTTATTAAAGGGATTAAATAAATGGATACAGGTACACATTATTTCTTAATAGAAAAGGCCATCTGCCTCATTTCCCTTACCACTTCGTTAGAGTACAGTTAGGGTTCAAGGATATCATCATGAGGCACTTGGAGACTAGGGAACATGGATGCCCAGAAAACTACAAGACCAAGAGCAGCTAAAAACAGGATCTGGTAGATCTAAGAACGTCTCTGCTGGTGTGGGGTGTGGATTCAAGGACATCATCTGAGATAGAGGGGAGCGGGCAGGTGGAAGAGCACGCAGTCTGTGCTGCTCAAAGATGGTGCGAGCAAGCAGTGTTGGTGAGCTCTGCTCCTGGAGCAGTGGGTTCTCTGTCCTCATTTGCATTTTGTGCTGCTTGTTGTTCAGTCGCCAAGTCGTGTCCGACTCTTTGCAACCCCATGGACGGCAGCACGCCAGGCTCTGTCCTTCACTATCTCCCGGAGTTTGCTCTAATTCATGTCCACTGAGTCAGTAATGCTATCTGACCATCTCATTCTCTGTCACCCTCTTCTGCTTATAGATTCCCCCAAACCCTCCAGTGTCAGCTACACCCAGATGCTGGTGATCTCTAGGTGAGGTCTTCCCCCGAGGAGACTGCGATTGTCTTCTAAATCCCCGACCCCAAAGGGAGAGCTGACTACCTAAGAATGATTTCTATTTTTTAAAATGATCATCAATAATGAAGAACTTAGATTATAATATTATACAGCGTGAGAAGAAATCCGTTGCAAGGAAGAAGCAATAGGCAAACAAATACAAGGACAGAGCAGCCATAATTGTGGCAGAAGCATTAAAGGCACAGGAATCACCTTTGCTCCTACTTAATTGCGTGCCATCGCAGGTCACAGAATGCATCAGATGCTTTGGGGGCAACAGAGGATGCGGCAGATGTGCAGGGAGTAAGGGCAAAGACAATGGAAGCAGCTATTCACAGAGGGCTCCTCCTGCCCTGCGCCCAGTCATGAGGGTTTTCTGGGTCTTAGCCCATTTACTCCTCATCAGGTATTAATACCGTGGATTAAACACTATCTTTGTTGCGAGCCCAGCAGGTTCAAGTCCTCATTCTGCCCCAACCAGGTGTGATTTTAGACGGAATGCTTAACCTCTCCTCCTCAGGCATTATTAACTGCCTCTCACAGATGAGACACTGAAGACTCTGAGACATTAAGGTCACTTCCTGTATGAGTCAGTGCTGTCACAGGAACCCAGATCAAAGTCTTTTCTCCTTCTTGCCGTGCAACTGGAGAGTTCTGTCACATTTCTCCTCCTAAGAAATGGGGAGGAAATGTGTCAGTTCAGAGGCCCAGGGGACAGTGAGTGGGTGGCCTCAAATTTGTCTCTGAACAGGGTGGAAATCCTTTTTTCCTTATGGTACCATCTTTCTGGTGGTAGATATTAAACTTCCTCTCGTAAACCTGTGGAAGACCCTTCATAAGGCTTTCACTGATTCCTTATTTATCCCAGATACCAGATAAACAGATTCAAATGAAGCTCCCAGAAGTTTTAGCATTTGCCATCCCAACTTATTCACAAGCCAGATTTCTTTATCTGTTCTCAGGTGGTTGAGATTTTAGAACACAATAATAATGTTGGTTGTAAGCATGTTTTACAAATATATTTTTTTCCTCTTATAAACTCAAATTCACTGCTTTGGATTCTTTTACTTTCCCTAAAACATGTTAACATGAACTCCTCTGGTTTTTCTGATTTTGTTGTTGTTGTTGCAGAGAAAGGAGATCTTCCATGACCTCTCCTTCAAGGAAGGTCACTCTATAAAACACCAACCCTTCATTCAGATTTCTGAAAAGTTTTCCCATCCTGGGAAGAGCAACAAATCAAAAAACTGGCATCAGCGTGCAGATATTTTACAGCCCAATCCAGCGAGACTCTGCAATTTTCATACTGCGAAGTAATATATGACCTAGACAAGACCCAGACATAGGCTCATGAGAAAGACTATGGGGCTTTTAAATTACGGCCGTGATCGCAGAAAAGAAATATGAGTAATCGCTGCCATCCACCAACTCAGGATGGTCTTTGGGGGCAATCAGTGTTTGAGAGAATCAAGGAACATCTGGAAATCAGCATATTTTGAGCTTGTTCACACCCTGCTTGGTTCATATTTCAACAGATCTATGTCCTAGGAGTCGTGCTGCTCTGAGCAAAGCAGCTTGGATGTATTCTCTGGGATCAGGGCATTTCAGCAAGGTTAGAAGGGGGACACAGGAGGTAATCTCCCCTCCCTAGACTCCAGCCACACCTGCGGCTCTGACGCTTCATGGCTCATATTTTAACTGACTTCAATTTTCCCCAGCGTTTCACAACAAAATCATTTTCAGAGCATTTGACTAATAGAAGTGAACAGGTAATCTTTGTAAGAAAACAACACTTCTCCGTAGCACTGCCTGGCCTTCTGTCCAAGTAAAGAATGACAGACAGACCTCTTTCTGACCCTCCTCGCCTCACCTTTTATGCTGTCAATGAACCAAAAAAGAAGGAAGAAAAAAATCACAGTGTTTAAGAGCACAGGATCTTGAAATAAGATATGACAAGGGAGCTTTAACAGATGGTGCTGATTTTGGTGTGGAAATTTTCCCTAAAGTTCAGATAATAACTTTAGAATCTATATAAGATGGTTGATTCCCCAGGGGCCTTTATTTTAGAAACATTCAGTTCAAATCCAAATATGTCTAAAACAGCAGACATGCTGAGAAGTATCTTGATTTTGGTCTCCTGTGAGCTTAAGAATCACCACACCAAATAAGATTCTGCTTCTTCCAGGGCATTATATTCTGAAAGACGTTCTAGGGGTGATTTTATGTCACATATATATCCCCTTAGATGTCAAACCTACAGGACTGTATCTTTTCCTCCAAAACATCCAGTTTGTCTTAGGAACGAGTTATGTATGTTCTTCACGAAGATATCTAGACATTTTCGAATACGTTTGTGATTGTAGCTGGTGCTACTTCTTGACAGGTAACATACGTCAAGATCACTAAACAGTGTGACTTGGAGACTCCTGGAAAAATGTCTCCAGGAGGACTCATTGTCCACTTGGTCTACATCACACGAGGCTCTGTGGACCTTGAGCCCACCCCATCTGCCTTAATTCTAAATGCTCTCCCTGCTTTCCTGGGATTGTGTGTTCTTAGTCTCCTGGGTGACTCAGGCTAGCCCTGCTTGCCTCTCTTCATGGATTTGCTTCAGTTCAGAAATCAGGATCACACATTGGAAGGATGAGACAATTTTCTATATTATGCTTAGCATTAGCACTCTGGGCTACAGTAGCCTCCTGGACCAAGAACCATGGACTGAGCCCGTGAACAAGAATTGCACATCCTTCTACCTCAGTCCAAGTGGTCAATGGTGATCTTAGACTTAATAGTGGTGGTGACTAAAGATGGTGCTTGACAGTTTCATAACTGCCTTCACATACATTTAATCATTTGACCACTGTAGGCACCGATATAGATATCAATATAGATGGCACATCATTCTTTTTAAAGATGGAGACCATAAGGCTCAGAGAAGTATAGTAAAGGGCATAAAGGGGGCTTGAACCTGGATTTTTAATGCCAGATCTAGTGCTGGGTCCAGAAGATTACATCTAAATTACCCATGAAGTGAGGTCTATGGGGCTGAATACTTATTCTCTAGGCCTTGGATGTGTGGTTCTCAAACTTGACTGTGCTGTGGAACCACATGGAAGACTTTTTAACACAGATCCCAGGTCTCACTCCCTCAGTTTTGCATCTATTAGGGCTTTCCAGGTGGCACAGTGGTAAAGTATCCACCCGCCAATGCAGGAGATGCAGGAGAATGGGTTTGATTCCTGGGTTGGGAAGATCCCTAGTGTAGGAAGTGGCAACTCACTCCAGTATTCCTGCCTGGGAAATCCCATGGACAGAGGAGCCTGGTGGGCTACAGTCCATGGGTTCACAAAGAGTCGGACATGACCGAATGCCTGAGCACATACACACAGGTCTGGAGCTGGGCTTGAGAATTTGATTCCTGATAAGTTCCCAGGACATACTGATGTCTCTATCTCTCTCAGGGACTGTACTTTGAGAGCCACTGTTTTAGAATCAAGGACAGTGGCTCCCCATCTTGTTTTCCCACTAGGATTTCATGAGAAGCTTTAAAAATATATGTTAATGCCTGGACCCTACTCCAGAAGGATTCAGTTATTGTAGGGAAGGACTGGGGGTGTTTTTTTTTTTATTGCTCCCCAGGTGACTGTAATGTAGAATCACATCCCAACGAAGGTTGGAGGCAGTTATTCCAAGGCAGAGGCCAGCAAACTGGGAGCTCCAGTTGGCTGCTGCTTTTGCAAATAAATTTGATTGGCACACAGCCAGGCCCATTTGTTTCCATGTGATCTACGGCTGATTCCTCCGTAAGGACAGAGCTGAGCAGTCGTGACAGAGACCACTGGCCAGCGGAGGAGCTTATGCTGCTGCTGCTAAGTTGCTCAGTCGTGTCTGACTCTGTGCGACCCCATGGACAGCAGCCCACCAGGCTCCTCCATCCACAGGATTCTCCAGGCAAGAACACTGGAGTGGGTTGCCACCACCTTCTCCGGCCAGCAGAGCAGAACAACCTTATTCTCTTTTAAGTGGTAAAAGCAAAGTCAAGGAAACTAGAGAAGATACCCACTACTTTTTTGCTTTCAACAAATCTTTCCCAGTCTTGATCAAGGCACTGTGGGGAGTGCTGGGAAAAAAGCGAGCAGCTCTGAGATCTCTAAGGGACCTGACTCAAAGTTGAGATTCCATCCTTTAAAAATGACTCTTCTCTCGACTTCTCTGCTTCCTGTATACTCACCCTCCCTTGCTATCACCTAGGCACTTCTCTTCCTCCCTCTCTGTGGTTACACAGGTTTACTAATCCCACATTAGGACCCTGCTTCTCTCCTGATCTTCATTTCCTGGTCTGCACGTGGGGTGTGTGTTGCAGTGAAAAAAGAATGGTGTTTATTGGAGTCAGAGGATTTGAATGGGAAGTCTACCTCCCCAAGGTACGCTTATGTCTCTTCACTGGGTTCCTGCAGAGATGAAGGAAGGTGCACTGTAATCTGCTAAACACCTCCCACACGTCATTTTTTGTTTTTAACCACAATGGTAAAGAATCTGCCTGCACTGCAGGAGACCTGAGTTCGATTCCTGGGTTGGAAGATCCCCTGGATAAGGCAATGGCAACCCACTCCAGAATTCTTGCCTTGGAAATCCCATGGACAGACTTGCCTGGGAAATCCCATGGACAGACAAGTATGGTGGGCTACAGTCCATGGCATCGCAAGAAGTCAGACAGGACTGAGCAGCTAAGACACACTTCTCAGGAGGATACAAGATAGGAATGGAGGCCACTTCACTGACTTCCCTCTGGTGCTTCCTAGGAAGGGACAGGAACTGTCCAGACTCTAAAATGGGGTTTATTCTAGTTTGACAAGAGGGGAGAACCCCCAAATCTCTCAGGCTGCAGTTTTTAGGGGTGATTCCAAAGCACAGGATGAGAGCTCAGAGCCTGTACACTCAAATATTGACAATAAGATGCAACTAGCATTGGCCTCAAGTGAGATTGATGGCTATGCCAGTATCTAATGCAAAATCTGGAAAAAGGCAAAGGAAAAAAAAAACACACCAAAAAAACAGGTAAGAAACTATGATACTTAAAACTTCAAAGTTAAAAGTAAAGTAGAAGAAATATGCTGTGCTGTGTGTGTGCCCAGTCGTGTCCCACTCTTTGTGACTCCATGAACTGTAGCCCAGCAGGCTCCTCTGTCCATGGAATTTTTCAGGAAAGAATACTGGAGTGGGTTGCCATTTCCTTCTCCAGGGGATCTTCCTGACCAAGGGATCGAACCAGCATCACTTACATTTCCTGTATTAACAGGCTGATTCTTTATCACTGCACCCCCTGGGAAGCCAAAAATAGAGCCCAAATTTAAGCAAGACTTGGGTATTTTACAGCTAACTTCAATGGCACATGAGACTTCCTGGCTCAGTGCTATATTGAGAGGGTAATGCATACAGATATTAATTCATAAAGCATATGAAGAGCTTGGAATCCTTTTCCATCCCTGATGCGCAGGCCAATTTCACCCCTAAATCCCTCATCTATTGCCCCTGGGAAAATCTTGTCATGTACCGAATCCTCCCAATGATTTCCAGAAACTTCATGTAAACACACAGAGAAAAGAGACTGTTAACCTCTCTCAGAACTCACATGTCGTGGTTAGAGAGAAAAGTATCTTTCTTGTAAACAGAGATCTTCACATCTGTTACATCTCTTGCAATCTCCTGACATCAAATTCACTCACAGCCAAACTCATTAGCTGCTCAGTTCAGTCAGAACCACCAAACCAATTCTACCTATATATCCATATATAAATGCCAGCGTATTGAAGAAAGCTTTGGGAAAAAGAATCCACTTCTTAGAATGACTGAACCAAAGGGCATCACCGTTTCTATCAAGGCATCATCCATCTTTCAAGTGCACATTTGAAGTTCTGCTCTGCAGAATGAGCCCCTTTGGGGGATTCCCACGCCAGGGATCAACAGCTGAGCCAGCCCTGTGCTGGAGGGAATCCACTGGCAAGAAAACCTGTATACAGGGAGATTATGCAAAGACTTCACATCTTCCAGTTTGATTAAAAACTTGCAAAATGAAACAGCAAGAATATAATTGAAACAATCTGTTCCACCCAAGACTGCTAGTATCTTTCTCTTGCTCTTTTTCTTTTTTTCCCCTCACTTAGAACTCTCACTTTTTATCACTGTTGCAAATCTAAAAACACCATTTGGATGGAATTAGGCGATAGCTAATTGCTACACTTCAGCTCAATCTAGCTGCCCCCAGGAGCCTTCTTAGGGCCCCTAACGACTAATTTCTTGGCCTCCCCATTGCCTACTGGAAGAAATAGAAGCCCAACTAGGATGAGAGAGGGGACCCAAAAGAAATAGGGGAGAAAAAAATTACATTTAGAGATATGAGTAATCATCAAGGGAGCATCCCGTTTCAGGAGCCCAAGTTTGGGGAGGTTTTTCTGGCCTCTCTCTCTTCATCTCTCTCTTCCAATTCCTGTCCCACTAAGCATCACTGCAGGATGGTTAGCAACATCTGGTTCTCAGACTGAGAGCAGAGGTCAAATCTTATGTGATGCTTGATTTCGCCATAGCATGCTGAAGAGGAAAAAAAGATAGAAAATAGGACATGCTTTTATTTTAGACATACTTTGATAGCGACCCCCAAGTGGCTTAATGTCTGTCTATATCCCAAGTGCTTAAAACTTGCCCTGAAGAAGGAATTTCTTTCTTGAAATAGACTGATGGCACATTCAATTACCTATCACTTTTCCCAGGTAAGCATCCTTGCTTTCCAGCTAGATGAGGAATTTTGCATTTCTGTGTTTAACTCAGGGTTTTCTTGCCAGGCTCTTTCCCCATATTATTTTGAAATGCAATTATTTATAAAGGAGATATTTTAGGTAGAAGTTCAAGTGATCTTCCACCAATTCGACAGACAAATGCTGCTCTCTGTAGACAAAGATGACCTCTTTGCTCCTGTTTGTTCCCAGCATGTGGATGGGTCTGTAACAGGCCCTCCAGCTGGCCCTGCCACAACCACACAGCTGCTCAATGCCTGCTTGGGATTAGAGGCATAGACGGGGCCATGAAACCCAACAAGTCAATGAGCCCAGATGGCCAGTGCACACCCAGCCTTGGCCTCACTCAGTAGTTGCTCTAACTCAGAAACAGGCAAACTTTTTCTGTTAAAGGCTAGTATCAGCTTTCAGGACATGGAGAGCATTATTTCTGGCTTTGCAGACCATGTGCTATCTCTCAGGACTACTCTGTGTTACTGCTGCAGTGCAAAAGCAGCATAGATGATACCTAACTGATATTTAACTGAATGAGCGGGGCTATGCTCCAATAAAACTTTATTTAAACAAATAGTTGACATGGCCTGTGGGCCATAGTTTGCTGATCCCTTGTAAACAAACATGTCTGACCAGCGTGAGCTCCACTTGTCCAGCCTGGTTCCTCTATTTTACTAATCACCATCCTTTACTAAAAACCTTTCTGCATTGTTCCTCAAGTCCGTCTGCCAACTTGAGTTGATTTATAGCCCCCAAGTCAAACTAAAATGTGATAGAAAAAGGAGGCAAATTTTATTTTGTGAGGAGGAAGTCTAGTTTCTTAGATCAAAGGGACATATTAAACTCATAGGACCATTTTAGATGGTCATTTAAATGTTAACCATCAGCCTCTTAAGAGGTCTTAAGAAAACCACAGAAAGGAACATCCCTGCCCCACCACAGCTCCCCCCCCCCCCACCCCCGCCACCACACACACAACAAACCCACCAGGTCACACAGCTCTGTGAAGCAGGCTTAAGAGCCTATATCTGCTCTATTTTTTTTTTCTCCTCTATTTTTTTGAGGTTACATGGGGAAAGGCATGCACCATGTCATGAATATTATTATCCCCTGTTAACAGACAAAGGATTACAGCTGTACTTCTCTGACTGTGATGGACCCAGGGGTCACCTGGGGTCTTGAAATGCAGATTCTGAGGCAGTAGGTCCTAGAGGCAGGGCTGAGGATCTTCATTTCTTACAGGCATTCAGGGGATACTGATGTTGCTGACCTAAGATCCTCAGTTGAAGAACAAGGACCTAGAGAAGTGGTTGGCATCCCTGGCTGCACCTTGAAAAACCCTGGAGAGAGTTCCATGTATGGAGACCTGGACCAGCCCCAGAACAGACACATCAGCTCCTCTGCAGACAGAGCCCAGACTGCAGTATTTATTCAAGTCTCCCAGTTTTGACGCAGAGTCAAACCTGAGAGTTGCTGGACTAGAGGCTCAGCAGAATGAATTGACTTGCCTGAGGTCACATGGTGGGTTTCCCAAGTGGCACCACTGGTAAAGAATCTGCCTGGCAATGCAGGAGACATAAGAGACACGGGTTCAATCCCTGGGTCAGAAAGATCCCCTGAAGGAGGGCATAGAAACCCACTCCAGTTTTCTTGCCCGGAGAATCCCATGGACAGAGGAACCTGGTGGGTTACAGTCCATGGGGTCACAGAGAGTCGGACACGACTGAAGCGACTTAACACAAGGTTACATCGTAGGTGGCCAGGTGTGGGTTTTCAGTGAGGTAAAAATTTCACCTGCCTGATAATATTTGAAAATGATCTTCAAATTGTTACGAGGTTGGAAAACACAGGCAGAGGATGTATAGTTTCCAGGATAACAGCAAAGATGAAGGAGGAGAAGAGGAGAGATGAGACTGAACTTATTCGAACACAATGGTATCAACATGGTTCAAGGGAACACAGATAAATAGGTGTCACAGCACAAGCCTTGGTCCTGGTGTGAAATTCCCTCTCACGGATCCTTCTTTCTTCATGAAAGCAGCACGGCAAAGGAGCCTCTCAGAAGGCACATTTCACGTCAGAAACGTGCAGCATCTTCAGAACCTTTGATGAATCACCACATGATTAAATCTTAGAGGCTGAGTAATTACATTTGACTTCCTTTCTGTCTCTTGGGAGGTTCAAAAAGCCATATTTATGGGAATGGGCAAAATTTCTAACCCAGGTGATTTCTGTCCTGAATAGGATCAAGGTAAGAGAAGAAGGAGCTGGGAAAAAACAAAAAACAAAACAGCTTTGGAGAAGTCATGGGACAACCCAAAAGTTTCTGGGTCTCCTGAATGCCTCCAATCCACCTTGTGAATGGAATGCTATTTTCATCTGGAAAAAGCCATGGATTTCAACAATATTTACACAATTGTTCAACCACAGTTGTTCAAGATTGGATCTATTTTCTCACCCTCTGCAGATCCTATGGTGAAGACCTTGGCTGTGTAATTTGGGACATCGCCCCTCAAAGAGGAAGTGAAAGGTCAGGGGGAGGAATCAAACATCTCCCAGAGCAAGCAGAGGGCAGCTGCGGAGGGTAATACAAGGTGCAGGCTCACTCCTGGAGCCTCATCCTTTTAGGCAGAGGATGTGAGAGGCCAGGGCCTGGGAGTCCTGGGAACACCGTGAGCTCATGTGAAAATTTATAACAGCGAATGTGCAGGGAGAACTCAGCATTTTGTCATATGTTTTCAGAGGCTTAAACTCAATTGTGACTTTCCCCATGCCTCTATTCTTTGGGGACATTCTTATGGACATTTAATTTAGTTTCTTTACTCTGTCCCTCCTGGACTCCCTCTTGGACCACAAAGAAATAGGAGCCAAGCTCTAAAGGACTTTGGCTGGATGTTCTGAAAAAAGAAAGAAAGGAAACAAAAACAAAAACAATCCTCTGAGGGCTCTGTTTTTTTCAGCTCTACAGAGTTCTTTCTCAGAAGCTCCAAAGCATGATCTAGAATCCACTGGTGGATGCTCAGTGGGGTCCTACGTTCCACACTGACACAGAAACTCAAGGTCACGGTGCTCTAGGGGACCGTCCTGACCATCCTGCATTTTACAGGTGCGGGGAACTGGGCTGTGCAGGGTCACAGAGTGAGGCAAAGCAGAGGAGGGACCATAACCAGGGCTCCCGATTTCCAGGTCCGCAGCCCTCTCTGTCCCAGACCATCCCTCTTCGCTGGGCTGGTCTTCAGGAGTCTATCTTCTGATGGGGGCGATCAGGTCCCACATCTTCAGAAATGCCGGTCTAGTAGGCAGAGAGAACCTTTGAGATACTAGTGACAGATCTTTCTCGGCGGACTTTGTAGTTTATCTCCAGGAAGCGTGAAAGATAACCCCTCTGTTCTTTTCTCTCCCAACAAAATCAGGGAGGGGGTGTACAGTACGTGCAGATGGAGAAGTCAATTTTAAAGTCCCCAGGGGCATAGTGTGGGGACTATAACTACCTCTCACAGTTAGGAAGCCTCTCAGCTCAACTCTGCCCTACAAAGAGGAAGCACTGGAGCTATTGAAGAAAAGGAAGACATACGTGAAATGATTTGCATTTGCACTTTGACTCAATCCCATAAGAAGCAGTCGGTGATCACTCACGGCTTACTTGGTATCACACATTCTGTTAATCAAGTGAAAAAAAACAAATACCCCACACTCTCTCCCCTCCCCAAGAAAATGACCCAATCGCTTTTGAATCTGTATTTTCAGTCCATGTGGTCACCCTGTGTTAGGGCACCAGTGAGAATCTTGAAAAGGGTCCGGGTCACAGGGCAGCGTCAGTTTAGCGAGGAGACCTTTCTCCCCAGAGCTTGGCGTTTTCAGAATGTAGTGTTTTTGTTTTGGCTCTGACTGCAGTAAATTAACCGTGATATGAAAACACCTTTTTTTTTTTTTTGCCCCTTGTGTTGTGGCCTAGAATTCCAGGCTAGAACCGCAGCAGGGAGGGAGCAGTGGGGGGAAGTGTGAATGCAGAGGACAGAGTAGGAGAGAAGGAGAGGAGAGTGTATCCCTGCGAAGAAGAGATGAAAGGGGCCCCCAGCGCCGGGAAGAGTAGAACATCTGAGATACTCGGCAATTAATCATCTCCGTGAGATCCCAACAGTCCCCAGCCCCATCGGCCCAGCGATTTTGCTGACACAGAAGGAAAAGGCACCTCCACAAACACAGCTAGTAAAATAGTCTTACAGCTACATAAACAGCCGGCTCCAGCAGAAGGCAGTGGGCCCTACTCTTTAAAATTATGCTTGAAATCCTGCATGTGGAAGGAGAAACCACAAGCCTTCCTGTCCACGCCAGGGCATACGTGAGCCTGGAGATACGCTGAGAACCTTTGCTGTCTCGTTCTGATGTGGGTAGAAGCTGAATCGCAAATGTGATTTCGATGAGAAAGTCCCTGGGAAAGTTACTGCCCATGAAATAGGAGTTGGAGCTGAAAGTAGCCCCTCCTTTTCCCACACATTTCTAGCTGGTCTCAGAGGAGGGGAGAAACTCCTCTGATTTCATTGTCTTGACTCACAGGAGCCTAGTTCTGGCCCTTTGGAGAGCATCACAGGGTCTCTTGTTTATTTTTAACCACCTGCTCTGTTCTTCTCTCCCCACCCTTTGAACAGAAAGAGGAAAGCTGGAAGGCCTTACATCTGTGTTTTCACTAGAAAATGGCAGCTTTTAAGATAGCATGCCTCCTGCCAGCTGATATAAGATCAGCTTGGATGACAAGGATAGTCAGAGTAGTTTCGTCAATTATGACAACTGTAGCACTGATCACTTCATGTCGGCTAAATGGCTATTGTCAAGGAGACCAGAGGTAAGAAGGGTAAGGGTGCGGTGAAAAGAGAGCCCTTGTGAGCTGTTGGTGGGAATGTAAATTGGTGCAGTCCCTATGGAAAATGGTATGGAGGTTCCTCAAAAAACTAAAAACTGAACTACCATATGATCCAGCAATTTCACTTCTGGGTATATATCCAAAGAAAATGAAAATGGGATATCAAAAAGATATCTGCACTTCCTTGCTTATTACAGCATTATTCACAATAACCAAGATATGTAAACAACCTAAGTATCAATGGATGAATGGATAAAGAAGATAAATATATATGTATAAGATATGATATACATTGGGTTAGCCAAAAAATTTCATTTGGGTTTTTCTATAACATCTTATGAAAAGCCCAAATGAAATTTTTGGGAAAGGAAACCCGATGTTTCCAAACAAACACCTGATTAGAGTATTTTTCAGCCATTATTTGCCGCAATGTAGATGGATGTTGAGGCATTTGAGGTCATTATGCTTAGTGAGATCAGTCAGACAGAGAAAGCATCATCATATTGTATGATATTCTTGCCTGGGAAATCCCAAGGACAGAGGAGCCTGGCATGCCACAGTCCATGGGGTCGCAAAGAGCTGGACATGACTTAGCAACCGAGTACACACACATACACTGTGGGATAGATATATATATATATATATATATGGACTTAAATGTAGAATTGAAAGCACTCAAATTTGTAGAAATAGAGGGTAGAATGGTGGTTAGCAGGACCTGGGGAAATTGGGAAGATGTTGGTCAAAGGGTACAACTGGAAGTAAAAAACAAGACATACGCGTACCAGCTAGAGAAGGATGCTGAGAGTGAGGGAGACTGCGTATATGTGAAGTACAGAGTATAAGGAAATTTGTATACTTTCTGCTTATTTTGCTGTGAAGTGAAAACTTGTCTGAAAAAGAGAAAAAAAACTATCTTCCTTGTGGCAGTGGATTCAACAAATTCAATTTTATTTTTGTTTATGATTATAATTTTGGGGGCTTTTCTACTCTATTATATATATATATATATATATATACACACACACACACACACGCACCATATTTCAATGCCAAAAATTCCTGATCTTAGTGGAATAAAACAGCAGTAAAAACAGGCAGACAACAACCAGGGTGACATTATTTTAAAAAGTGCATTTCTGGATGTACTACTTGAACTGACGTTGAGAAGCAAAGAAATAGCTTAGTGCTAAGCTGGTGTGATTTCTGCATCTGTTTCGTCATCTCCCTGGATTCTGGCAACCCTACTGGTAAAATGAGGGTATTGGACTAGATGGGCTTTAACGTCCTTCCAACTCAAAGGACCCTTGAACGCAGAGCAAACATTTCATATTAGTTTTCCCTGGCAGTGATGGTGAATCTGCACTTAGGCTCCAAGCTGTCTCACTCCACCCTCTTGTGACCCTCTTGAGAGGATGGTGGGAAAGTTCATGGTGAGGAAGGAGGCCTTAGCCAGCATTTTTAAAAGGATCAAGGCCTCAGGCTCTATTTGCATCTTGCTCTACTTACCTGAACAAACAGTCTTGTTTTTAGACTTGGCGTGAGCCAGCCCAAAGCCAAACACGGCTTTGGTGTTTCTGGATAGATCACAGTCCTGTTTGCGTCACGGTGACTCAAAAGAAATTGCTGACCACAATTCAAGAGAATGCAACGATTTGGACACAGAAGACAAAAGTCTGTAATAAGGATTTTAAACCCAAAGTCAGTAATCCTGGAGGGACTTCATACAACTCCCACAAGCATTTTAAATAACATGCTGAAAGCCTCTCATCATTTTAAATTAATAGAGCCATAGCTGTTACTCCTAATCATTAGTTCAACCAAAAATAATTTACCTGACAATGCTGTTATTATATAGGAAAAGCTTACAAAATGAATCCTAAATTCCCACGATTGAGAGCCGTTGAGAAAATACCAGCAATGGAGTGAAAAGTAAACTTGGGAGGGCAATTGATTGAATGTTCTGGAAACTCTCACCACAGTCACCGTCCAGACCGTATGGCCCTCTGCCCCATCCTCCCACCAACATCCTTTGTTCATCTTGCTTGAGTGAGCCTCCAGGTTTCATCATGGAATTCTACAAAGTTGCTTGAGGCACCAGAAATAGCTCTGTATGTCAGGCAGGAAAATTCCTTCCCTTCTTTCCTTCTCTCCCTCCCTCCCTTCCTTCACCCCTTCTTCTTTATCACCCCCAAACATAGGATCTTACGAAAGTATCGTGGGCAACAAAGAAGAGACAAAATAGCAATCAACCCACTAAAATGTCTGTTCACCTCTTGTTTGACCTTTGATGGCAGCAGAAACATCACAGATACCAAGAGGATTGTAGCGTTAGGCCCCTGGGAAACAGAAAACCAGCCCTGGTAGTCTCTTCAAGGAAAACATCAAATAACCATTTCCAGTTGTTTCAAGCGTTACAAATGAGGTGCGATCGTGAAAACCCTTTATTTATCCATAAATGTGGAGCACTCTTATTTATTGAACCGGGAGAGACTGACTTAAGTTAAGGGGCTCCTGCTTCAGTCTGAAACCATGTTATATTTTGTAAGCCAGGTAGGTAGGGCACTTGGGTGGCTATAAATGGGGATAAAAATAAGAAACCTGGGATCCTGCTCTGGCACCTCGATCACTGGCAAACCTTCACAACTTGGTGCCTCCGTTTCTCCTTTTATTTTTAAAAGGAGCAAGGTCAGGATGGGGGAAGAAAAAACACAGCTGCAAAATCCTTGGTCTACTTCTTTTCATTCCCCATAGCCAAATCTACTCTCCAAGCGACAACCATTTTACACATAAATTACTGTCAATGACTTGTCCCTGTGTTCACCTTCAAGTGAATAAAAAATAAAAAAAAAAAGGTTATTTCAGATGCTATTCACCTTCGCATCTGATTCAGCCACCTAATTTGGGTTTTTCACGTTCTCTGCCAGGATTTCTACCTTCCCTAGGCTGAATGTTTTTTTAAAAGCCCTTTGGTGGCAGTCTTGGGTGGTGACATACCCTGCTCTCAGAAATGAGTTGTCTGTGCCTGCGCGCATCCTTCCGCCCCCTACTCTGTCATTTTGCTTGGTTATTTTCATCTACTACTTAGTTGCCTGCTTCCCAAACTCTTTTATAGACGCGAATCTCTTATCAGCTTCACCAGTGTTCACCCTTGGAGTTTTCATGGTAGTCTTGCTACGCGTCTTAGAGAGACACTCCCTGAGCTTGCTTATTTGACTAGAATGCAGATGCCGGTGTTAGCATTTCCTCTGTGACTCTTCCTAACAGCTCCCAGCAAAACTTATCCTAGCTTTCATCTCCTCCAACACTGAGGCTCGCAGCGGAACCAGCCACTTTCTGCAAAGACCAAAGGCTGGGGCAAAGGGGTTTATCCACCGGCTTTGTGTTAAAGACCAAGTCTCAGTGAAAAATGGAAATCTTTGAAATTCTATATTTTTCTTATTTGATTAATGATAACAGTCACACCCAACCTATTGATATCACTATTATTACCAATAATACTATTGATAACTAATCTTAGTGCAGACGATGCCTGAGCCAGATTTATGCCCGTTAGCTTTCATTTTCACTTTCATGCATTGGAGAAGGAAATGGCAACCAACTCCAGTGTTCTTGCCTGGAGAATCCCAGGGATGGGGGAGCCTGGTGAGCTGCCGTCTATGGGGTCTCACAGAGTTGGACACGACTGAAGCGATTTAGCTGCAGCAGCAGGTATCATCAACATAACATAAGTACTGGGATTTTTTTGTTTTTTTTTTTTTCTATTCCATTTGACAGATCAGAAAATGGCACAACAAGGTCAGGTGATCGGCTCAGGCTCACACAGAAATGTGAGCTCTGCTTGGGTGCCTCCTGGCTTCTGCATCTGTGTTATACCACGTGGAAAGAAACACGGGTTGTGCCTAGTGGAGTGGGGAATGCCTCCCAGAGTGTTTGGGAGGGACAAAAGGAGTGAAGGAGTCCATGCATCACTAAACCGTGTGGGGCCGGCTTCAATCTCAGTCCGCAGTCCTCGTCTGCGTGATGTGGATGCAGGTTTCATGACACCGAACACTCCTTGCTCGCTCTGCCTGTGTCTGCCCCCAGTCGGCCTGAGGCGGTGAAAGAGCGAATGAAACCCTATTACATCCCAGGCAGGCCTGTCGAGCAGGTGTCCATCAAGCACTTCGCAGGCATTAGCACTGGCCCACAAGGTGCAGAATGTGGACCTGGGTAGAATTCAGAGCTTCTGTAGGAGAACCTCCCATCTAAAGAGCTGAATGCACCCTGGTTCTGCAATCCACAGCAGAACTGCCATGGGGTGGGCCAGTGCTGCTGCAAACTAAGTGAAAATAGGAACTCAGAAAAACAAAACATCAGCGCTAAGGTTGGCTTTTGCCCTACAAAACATCTTCCAGACCCAGAGGACCTGAAGCTTTGGTTTTAAGAGATTTGCAGGGAGTGGCAAGGGGCAGAATATTAAAGTGTAAGGCTTCTCTAAGGCCATCAGCCTATATCACAAAAAGCTATGATTTCAAGGGGTTAAATCCTTAGTAGGAGAGAGAAATAGAAATATCCTTCACCACAAGCCACAAAGACTTTCAATAAAATAGAATATAAGATAGGTAAGGAAACGAAGCACCATGTGCAAAAGCCAGCTGGAATACCAGATGAGACAAGCAAACACTTCAGATATCTGAAGTATCAGATGCGAAGTGTAGAATTAGTATGTTCAAAGATAAAAAGGTAGCGTTTAAAAAAGTGAATAAAGAGTAAGAAACTACTGAACATCGGACTAAGCATATAAAAAGAACTAAATATTACAAATGAAACATACAATCATTAAAGTTGAAACTCAGTGGATGTTTTTAATGGGAGATTATTTACAACAGAAAGGAGAGATAATAACCTGAGAGGTGGCACAAAAAAAATTATTCTGAATGTAGAAAGACACAAAGACAGGTTAGGAGACATGGAGGACAGGGAGAACATCTGACTTGTCTAATCGGTTATAGAATAAGAGCAGAGAAAGAGGGAAGGAGGTTGAGACAATGTTGAAGAGATAAAGGCTTAGAGTTTTCTAGATAATGAAAGAGATCTTAGGAGATTTAGAAAGTCAAGCAAATCCTAAGTGGGGGGAAAAATCTATATCTAGACATAATACAATAAAATTACAGAACAACAAAGAAGATCTTAAAAGCAGCTCGAGAGACAATGCTGCTGCTGCTGCTTCTAAGTCACTTCAGTCGTGTCCGACTCTGTTCGACCCCACAGATGGCAGCCCACCAGGCTCCCCTGTCCCTGGGATTCTCCAGGCAAGAACACTGGAGTGGGTTGCCATTTCCTTCTCCAATGCGTGAAAGTGAAAACTGAAAGTGAAGGTGCTCAGTCATGTCTGACTCTTCACGACCCCATGGACTGCAACCTACAAGGCTCCTTCATGCATGGGAGTTTCCAGGCAAGAGTACTGGAGTGGGGTGCCATTGCCTTCTCCAGACTACTTACAGGAGAAGGACTGAGACTAGCTTCTCAACAGCAGTGATGGAAACCAGGAAACAGTGAAATACAAGCAACAGTGTACTCAGAGAAACGGAGGCTCCCGTCAAGGATGACGTATGGAACATAAATGTCTCTCAGGAATGAGGGCAGACAAAGATGTTTTCAAATGAAACCCTCAGTAAAGTAAATCCTAAAGTATGTATTCCTGACCTAGGAAAGTGATTCCTGATGGACAGTTTGATGCAAGAAGGAGTGATAACCAAAGAAAGCTGTAGGGAGTGGTTCTATACAAAATTCCATCGTGTAAAAACTTGTAAGATTAGAAACATTACAAGATAGAACTAAATAATCCAATAATAACAGCATATAATTTGAGAGGAAATGATCAAAACTGAGATGTTTTGAGGTCCTTGTGTTGTTCCAGAGAAGGGTAAAGATATTCAATGATTAATTAAATTCAGATTTTGTTACATCTAGACACATGCTAAAATTTTAAGAGCAACTATTAAAAGACTAAAATAAATAAAGTATTTAGATTCTAAACATCAGAAGAAAAAAGTGGAATGAGAAAAATATTCTCAATCAATCTATAAGAAAGAAGCAAAAATAAGACTGGAGTGGAAGAGACAAATAGAAACCACAAAATGAGATGGAAAAAATAAACTCAACTATCTTAGATTTTCTAGTACATTTAAATGAACTAAATGCACCAATTAAAGTACAAATATTGTGGGTCTTGATTTAAATATAAATCCAGCCATGTAATGTTTACAAGAAGTATAACTAAAACACAAAGTTTCAGAAAGGTTGACAGTGAAGATGTGAAATGAGATATGTCAGTCAAATATTAGCAAAAGTCTGGTGTAACTATATTGAAGAAATAGATATTAAGGCAAACAACTACAACTAATACTACTAGAGACAAGGGATTCCTATATAATGATGACAAGGTCAAGGTGCATAGAAGATAAAACTGTAAGTATAAGCATAGACTCAAAATATATGAGATAAAAATAGAACAACATGGAGAAACAGATCAATCCTCCTGCACAGTGAAGTAGCTCTCCTCGCAAGTGGTGGAACAAAACTACCCTCCCCCCCAAAAAAATCAGTCAAAATATATAAGATTTGAAGGCTATTCTGACAAGGGTCATCTTATCCCATCTTTTCCCTGCTACTCCTCCAGGAGGCAGGGAGCTATGACACTTTGCTGTGGTAGGCTAAGTTTAGGAAAGGACACGATGAGAGGGAATGAGGGAACACTGGGAATTGGTGGTCACATCTGGCTCACCACTGGGTGTCGCTGAATTTTATTAAGTGGTGATGAATCACCTTAAAATACTAGGAATAAAACTACCATCTGACCCAGCAGTCCCACTCCTAGGCATATACTCTGAGGAAACCAAAACTGAAAAAGACACATGTACCCAAGTGTTCACTGCAGCGCTATTTACAATAGTTAGAACATGGAAGCAACCTAGATGTCCATTGGCAGATGAATGAGTAAAGAAGTTGTGGTACATATATACAATGGAATATTACTCAGCCCTAAAAAGGAACGCATTTGAGTCCGTTCTAATGAAGTGGATGAACCTACAGCCTATTATACAAAGTGAAATAAGTCAGAAAGAGAAAAGCAAATATCATACATTAACACATACCTCCTGGAGAAGGCAATGGCACCCTACTCCAGTACTATTGCCTGGAAAATCCCATGGACAGAGGAGCCTGGTAGGCTACAGTCCATGGGGTTGCCAAGAGTCGGACACAACTGAGTGACTTCACTTTCTTTCTAACACACACCTATGGAATCTAGAAAGATGGTACTGATGAACATACTTGCAGGGCAGTAATGGAGATGCAGACAGAGAGGACAGACTTATGGACACAGGTGGTGGGAAGGAGAGGGTGGGACGGATGGAGAGAGTAGCATGGAAACATATACACTACCATGTGTAAAATAGATACCCAACGGGAATTTGCTGTATGACTCAGGGAACCCAAACCAGGGCTCTGTAACAATCCAGAGGGGTGGGAAGGGGTGGGAGGTAGGAGGGAGGTTCAAGAGGGAGGGGACATATGTATACCTATGGCTGATTCATGTTGATGAATGGCAGAAGCCAACACAATAATGTAAAGCAATTATCCTTCAATTAAAAATAAATAAATATTTAAAAAACTAGTCATGAATCATAGAAGTTTATATAAAAGTATCATGCTTCAGCTACAATTTGATAAATTAACTATAGCAAATCTCTGGGTTTTTCACTTACACAAGGAGTATATTGTAATTAACAAAACAAACACACACATACAGTCTGTCCTTGTCATATCAGAGTTATGCAAATTAATGTCTTCAAAGCATATCACAAAAAAGTGGGGGAGGGATAAATTAGGAGATTGGGATTGACGTATACACGTTGTTGTTGTTCAGGCCCTAAGTCGTGTCTGACTCCTTTGCAACCCCATGGACTATAGCCTGCCAGGCTCTTCTGTCCATGGAACTTTCCAGGCAAGAATACTGGAGTGGGTTGGCACTTCCTCTTCCAGAGGATCTTCCTGGATCAGTGGTCGAACCAGCATCTCCTACATTTGCAGGTGGACTCTTCACCCCTGAGCCACCTGGGAATACGCATTACAATATATAAAATAGATAACTAATAAGGAACTACAGTATAGTACAGGGAACTAGACTCAATGCTCTGTAGTGACCGACATGGGAAAAGAATCTAAAAGAGTAGTTATATACGTGTATGTATAGCTGATCCACTTTGCTGTACAGTAGAAACTAACACAACATTCTAAATAAACTATATTCCAAAAAAAAGTAAATTAAAAAATCCTCCTAAGGACTCATTTAATTTCTAACTCTCCAAAGTCAGAGAGAAAGAGTTCTTTAAATGAAACTACTGTAAAGATATCGTACTTTATTTATTTTTCAAGAGAGGATAAAGGTTGACAAGACAAGATGGAGTTTCTTTCACTTGAGCCCTCACTATTAAAATCCTAATGAAATATTTCTTGTTCCTTGAAGACTGCTGTATAAAGAAGATTTGATTTTTCTGAGTAACTGGAGACATTTTCACGAGGACGTGTCTCACACTAAAGATAGCCCCTGGGTTTTTGGATTTTATGTGAGGAGATCAATTAAGGCAGCTCACTACCTTTCTGTTTTCTTCCCAGAGCTGGTCTAGCTGCTTTGTATTTATCCCTTTTCTTTAGCACTCAAGGAGGCGCAAAGACCAAGCAAAGGAAAAGCTCAGCTTTTTCAAGTGCCCAGATGAGTGGTCTTCATTGCAATGAATTCAGCCTGCTTTGGGGAGTTATCTTAGGTTCAAATCCCTTAGAATAAAACTTACAAAGTCATTGTTTTCCTGCTTCATTACCCATAAATAATTTATGAATTTATATTGTAATTTTTCTTCCAGCTAAATCAGAGCTTTACGATTTTGCAAATAATTCCACTCGGAAGCTAATGACACACACATTCCTGAGATTTTCATTTCAAGTTTACCATCGCTGTCAGCCTGAGCAATTTGCCTGATTATCCTGCGAAAAGTGTTCTCCTTCATGAATGCTGTTCAGAAATAAACAGCTATTGTAAAAGGAGACAAGGGCAGGTTCTGGAACTCGAATTTTTGGTGATCTTAAATGATGATGTATGAAAGGGAGAAAAAGGGAGAACAATTTGATTTGCTCCAACTAGGTTGACCCAGAAAGGAGAAGAGCAGAAAAATTGCTTCGCCTAAGCAAACATGACATCAAGTCAGACAAGAGCAGCACTCACAGTATCCAGTATCCAAGGCTCATTTAAAAAATATACAGTCTGGATCTGAAAGACATTTAAATGCCGGCAATAAAAAAATCTTTGCTCATTCTGTTTTCCTATTGCTTCTTTTCTCCTACTCATCGGCAACAGCTTCTTCATCCTCCTTTGAGACACTGACTTGGTTGGATACTGGGGTTGGACTCCCATTCAACTCAGTCTGGTTGAATGATGGTTGAATTTGAAGTTCAGGTAGGAGAAACAGCCATCCAATGCTAAAAATCAATCAGACTTAGAAAGGGAAGCTAGCTTTCCAGGGCAAGGTAGACACTCCCTTTGTAACAAGGACTTAGAATTCTCCTCCATTTCTAAAACTTATGCACTCCTGACCAGTACATAGTTTGATGTAAGTTAAAGCTAAGTCTGTCTGCCATCCCCCAAAGTGCTGTGAGCTCTTTGATTATGTTCTAGTCACTTATACTTGGCTCGTATTACAGTACAATAAACAGCTGTTGAATGAGTGAAGAGTTTTTCTCTTTTTCTCATGTAAGATCTGTCTCAGAGTTGAAAAGAGTAATGAATCGATTCTTATCAATTTAAAAATCTTGCCTTGGGATTTCCCTGGAGGTCCAGTGGTTAAGACTCCATGCTCTCAATGCAGAGTGTACCGGTTTGATCCCTGGTTGTGGAACTAAGATCCCATATACCTTGTGGTGTCGCCAAAAAAATAAAATAAATTTAAAAAAAATGATAGAAGCAGAAGAGATACTAGATCCTTTAACAGTTTTAAATCATGATCCTTGGAGAACCTGGGTTCTGTGCAGCTGCCTCAAGGAGACTTAGAAAGGCTGGAAGGTGTTGAAAAGAGTGGTCAACGGGGCCATTTTAGCTCTAGTTTAAATTCAAAACAAAAACTTCATTTAAAAACAATCTTGCCTGGGTCATCTGTGTTTGAGGTTGACAATATTTCTGTTTACAAATGTGTCCATTTTCAGTCTGTGTGTGACACAGAGGGACAAATGTTCCCGCCTTCTGGATAGCAGGCTTGGTCACGTGACCTGCTTTGGTCATGTGACCAGATGGAAACACTGTGCTGTGGCCCTTCCATGCACAGCCCCCTTTCCATGCTCTCTCTTTCTCTGCCTCTGCAAAAGGCGATGTGCTCAGTTGCTCAGGCACGTCCAACTCTTTGCGACCCCATGAACTGTAGCCCACCAGGTTCCTCTGTTCACCGGATTTTCCAGGCAAGGATACTGAAGTGGGCTGCCATTTCTTACTCCAGGAGGGTAACAGGCGAAGCTCCAGATAATGGTTGCTTTGTCACCCTGCGTCCTGGAGTGAGAGTGCCGACCACGTGTGGCTGACCTGCAGTCAAGTCAACTGTGGGCATTTGGTACCAACAAGAAATAAACGTGTTTTTGTGAGTCATTCTGGGGGTTGTTTGTCGTTGCTTCAGGACCTGGCTTGGCCCATCCAGATCAATACAGTATTGGAAAAGCTTCTAAAGATATTACACAAACCCAACTTCCAAAAAATTATTTGCTAGCCAGCAATATAAGTGGTGCTGCTACAGCTGCTGGTTCATTCATTTATTGTCAGCCTGTCTTTTTTTTTTCCTAATAGCTTGGTCAGTCTTTTAGATGCAAGAAAATACGCATGAAGTCAGAGCCTTTGACGATAATGACCATGAATGAACTTAAGTAATAAAATTATTGTGTATTGCAGATATGTTTCTACCTTTAGCATTTACGAAGAGAAGTTAATTTTCACTCAAACAGGTTTCTTTTCATCTGGTTTTCTCTACAATGTTTATGCCTGAGGTTTACTGCTGGCAGTAAAGAGTGTCCAAGTATGTTATGGGAATAGCCAAATTCCCAGTGCTTTAAAATGTATTCCATAGGCCCCAGAGTCAGTTAAAAGCTGATTGATTATACAGCAAATACATCAAAACTGGTATTTATGGAAAAAAGCCCATTTTTTCAGCTCTATCTCTCATAAGCCTGAACATCACATCTGGGAGTCATGGTACAAATATCTCAGACAGCTATGAGAAAAATGACTGTAGCCTTTCCATAAGCTGCTCAATAATTTAATGAAAGAGCTACGTCCACTGATCTCGCTCATGAACACATATTTTACATGGTATGGTTTGGGCAGTTTAGCATGACTTCTCTGTTCAGGTTTTCATCATCAAGTCACTGAAAACACCTATAACATAGATGTTGCTGCTGCTGCTAAGTCACTTCAGTCGTGTCCGACTCTGTGCGACCCCACAGACGGCAGTCTACCAGGCTCCCCCGTCCCTGGGATTCTCCAGGCAAGAACACTGGAGTGGGTTGCCATTTCCTTCTCCAGTGCATGAAAGTGAAAAGTGAAAGTGAAGTCACTGAGTCGTGTCCGACACTCAGCGACCCCATGGACTGCAGCCTACCTTGGTCCTTAATCCATGGGATTTTCCAGGCAAGAGTACTGGAGTGGGTTGCCATTGCCTTCTCCTATTACACAAATGAATAAAGCACAAGTAATGGAAATGAGTGTGCAGATATGAACTTTTTCATCCCATCAGTTCAGAACTGACATTTTTGTTTAATTTGTTTAAAATACAGGGCGAAGACTTCTGGCTTCAGAAAAGAAGACAAGCTATCAGATATGGCCTAGATCAAACATGTTACATTTGTTTAATATTTTCAATGTGCATATATGGTCAATGATGATTCATTTGTTCACACTCTTGTTGTTTAGTTGCCAAGTTGTGTCCAACCCTTTGCAACCCCATGGACTATAGCCTGCCAGGTTCCCCTGTCCATGGGATTTTCCAGGCAAGAATGCTGGAGTGGGTTGCCATTTCCTTCTCCATGGGATCTTCCTGACCCAGGAACCAAACCCACGTCTCCTCCTTGGCAGCTGGATTCTTTACCACTGAGCCACCTGGGAAGCCCTATTTGTTAACATGACTTCCACATATTCTTTATTGGTGTAGTCTATCTCAGATTACAAAATCAAATTCCTACTTCCTCTAGGCTAAGGTTTTATGATGCTCTGAATTAGATACATTTCCCTGGAGGAAACCTGGTGTGTCTAACTGGTTTGATAAATAATGTTATTTTGTAAATAGTCACTCCTGCCTTTTTGATGATGCTAGCACTAACAACATGTGATGATGGAGACTGTATATGCTAGTTAGTTTTACTAAGTGCTACCCCACAGAGGAGAACTCAGTAAATACATGATTGATTGATTGATATCCATAGAATGCATCATTTTGGGTTTAGCTGAAGTCAGGCATTCTGAAAGAAAACTTCATGTCTGAAGGGAAAAATAAGCATATCAACATACCATAAAATAGACATAAAAGCTGTATAGCCATATTTGGGGTCTGAAAGTGTAACATTTCATTTTTATGACATAGAGGTCAGCAAAGCTCTTGCTTAAATGTTTCTGAGGACAAAGGAGGGTTTAAAAACAGAGCTGAAAGTGGTTTTGTTGGTAAAATTACCCTCCAAATGATTTCAGACCATTTGTACCTAAAGCAAGCTGTACAAAAGTTTTCCCCCTTTAAAATGTGTGGCCTGTCTTCATTGCTGGAATCCTCATGAACCTCTGTATGTGTCTTGAAGCAGTGGAGCAGAATGGGCTTTGATATCTCTCAGGGACTAACGTAGCCAGCAGAGTGGACGTTTCTCCCCACGGCATACAGCCTGATGCAATTAAACACAGCCTTGCCTGAGCTGAAAGAAAGGTCTCTGATTCTCCTATTTTCTCTGTTCTTCCACATTCCTGAAAGAAGAGGTTCCCAAGGATGTAAAAACAGTCCACTGTCCATTGGGTGTGGGCTGAAAATTCCACAGAAGGGGCAGGCATTCCATCCAGGTTTCCAACAGTGCATATCATTGAATCAGATGTGTGCTTCCTCCAAGCCCATGGAAGATGCTGAATATCCCTGAGATAAGCCATCATTTTACGTGTGCATCTGATGACATTCTCCACTTGGGCTTCATCAACCACAAGCCTCTAAATGGAACAAAGACTGGTATTGGGAGGCCTCCCCGACCATGACATGCTGCTAGTGTTGCCCAGAGAAGGGCAGAAATGAAGACCGAATAAGTTGGGTGGCTTGGCTTTAATGTTTTGTATTTTCTCCCTGCTTTGAAAGCTCGCTGTATTTTGCTGCTATGACTGCCAAGGGTTCATTGAAAAGGAAACTAGGGTGTCTCAGTGGGGGGTTTGCAGCCAACAGATCCAGCAAGTTCAGGCAGGACTGAGCAGTTCACAGTCTGAACGGAGTTGAGCAGTAGCTGTTTGTTTGCTGGGGTGAATGGGGCATAATTTATTCAGCTGCAGCAAAGACTGAAAGCCAATCTGGCCTTGACCCATTTATCTTTAGAAAACTAATTAAAGTGCAGAATCTGGTTTAGTGTTGTTACTGAGGTTTTAGCTTCTCCTGTTTGGGCCAAGCAAAGACTGAGGGGGTGTGTGTGTGTCTCCGCATGTGTCTGTGTCTCGTTGCCGAGGTGGAAGATGGAAAATATCAGTTTCACCTAAAGACAGCGGCTGAGGCTCTAGATAATAAAGCAGTTTCTTAAACACAGCCTGACATCCTTTTGAAATGCAAAAGAGTGGATTAGCCGGATGCAGAATCCTTTGAGGTGACAATGAAATGCCATGGCAATTTAAAATGAACAACAGACAGTTTCCCTCATCCTTACAACCAAGACTTCCTAAATCACACCAAAATGGTCCCAAAGAGGCATGGAAGAACATTTTTATGACCAGCATTTTATTCCGAAACTGGGATTAACCATCAGGCAGGAAACAGCAGCCAGAATGTGAATTGCTTTGTCCATTTTGCTTCCAAACCATAAGAAAAGTGTTTGGGTTCCCAGGACTTGGTGATATTTGCTAAGTACTTAAATTTATCCCTATTAATATTAACACCCGTGGCAGTCTCATACATTTCAGGAACTGCACTGTGTTTTTGGAAGAAACATATCCAATAATAGACATCTGATTTTGGGGAGCCTAGCTAAAGAGGATTATAGGAGACAAGCAGAGAAGTCCAGCACAGCTGGGGAGTGGGTGGAGATGATATTATGATTTACCTTCTTTCCAATATGTTTAAGGACATTATTCTTCTTGGGGGAAACCATGAGGGTCATGAGAACCATCAGATAAGGAGGTTGGACTAGGTCAACTGCCAGACAATCTGGAGATACCAAGAGAATGCTGCTGAGGCTTGGTTGGCACACTCTGTCAACTGGAGCCAGCTGAGTTTTACCAAGTGGACCAAAGTGATAGAACCCTGACTTATTCCACCACTGATGCTTCTTCTCCCACTTTCCATTTAGCACCAGGAGACCTTACGCTATCTGTCTTTCCTGTTCCTTCCTCAAAATCTTCCCTTCCAGAGTACTCCTGGAAGGAGTACCTTCCTTCAGATTTACCTTTAAACTTTCAGATTTACCTCTAACCTTTTTTCCCTTATCCAAACTGCCCTGGGCTCCAAGACCTGGAATGATGAATAGGGATACTACTCAGAGGACATTTTCTTTTAAGCACATGAATTTGAAAGGAGGAAATGTAGACATAGTGTTGCCACTGCCTGAATTGAGGGTCAGGCAGGTGTGTAGCATCATCACACAGGTGTATTGCATGAATAAATGAGTTCATCAGGGGAGAGGCATCTTCTCGTACAGGTCCATAATGCTAATGAGGGCTCAGGTCTTTCTGAAATGGTAGGACCAGCATGGAGTGGTATTATGAAAACCACTGGATCATATAACTGTTTGATTATTATGATTAATACGGAAAGTCAGGTAGGATAACCTGTGCCTGTCCGCATCTCCAATACAAATTGCTCTGTCACAATAAATACCCATTGGTCTCTCCCTAAATGCACTAAAACACATCAGTAAATTTGAGTAGGAGAAAAAAATAAACAAGCTGTATCACAAATATTCCTTACCCCTCTAAATTCTCTATGTTCCCAGCTAATGGAAAAATTAGCTCCTTATGCATGAGAGTTGATATTGGTTTGTTGTTATTATTAGGGAGGTAATTATTTGCTCAGCACAAGAAGAAAAAAGCCAATATATTCTATCAGGGAAGAGAGAGTTTTTCAGGCAGGCTACACATACTCTGAATGTAGGGACAGAATTTAAATCAGCCACCAAATGAGCTAGTCTTCCACAAAGCTGAGACTGAAAACCTTGCCATTGAGAAAGAATACCAAAAATGTCGTTAAACCATAAATACCAAGCTGAGAGGACATTCCTAAACCCACTGGTCACATACAGTGTTCAATGTTTGCTCTCTGGACAATTTGGAAAGAGGAAGTGGAGGTGGGATTTATCAGAAGCTCCCTGGAACGACCGTACAGAGACAAATGGGGATGAGAAGAAGAATAAGAAGACCAAAGCTTACACTATGTTGCATTGTCCTCCACACAATCCTCTGGGAAGCAAGAGGAAAACAAATTCAAAGGAAAAAGAAAGAGAGATTATTCTATACATAATAGTACAGCACAGGTATAACGTTTAGCTTTGCAGACTGGCATTCCACCCACCACCGCTCCCAATTCCCTCAGAATGATAAGCAGAATATTTGAGAACCTGCACACATGGCATGATGTTGAATACTTACTGGAGACCCATTGGTCTAACTCATTGCCAACTTGATTGAATTAACTTCCAAGTCCAGTTTTTTTTTTTTTTAATCTACTTTAATAAAACGTATTCCTCTAAGACACACACTTTACTGTATTATTGCTTTTGCTCTAACAAATCAGCTGGAGTAAAATAACTGACATTTTCTGCCCAAGCATGTCCAGGGGTTGTATAGCATGTTGTGCAATAATATTCTGAGCTGTACAACTAACCATCCTTAACAGAGGATGATCTGAAACACCACGCTATGGGCAGATCTTAAAAATTGAGCTGATTTATTTTTACACTCTGTACTTTCAGTGACGGTTGAGTGAAATTTTCTTTAAGGAAATAATTATTTTATGTTAAATAATTAAGAGAATTCACAGGATGTAAATTTAAGAAAAAGAGAAAGAGAATCAGTCTCTTCCTGATTTCAAATAAACACCCCTGGTCTGTTTAATTGAAAATCTGTAACAGTGGGCTGGGACAGAAGGACTACTAGAGTGAGTGTGGGTGATAGGGAAGAGACACATGATAACGGGACCAGTTTGTTGATCAGATTAGTTGATGGTATTTTTATCTTCAACAAACCATAGCAGGAAGGACTGTAGTATTTTCTGATGAGTCAGCTTTCCATCAGCAGTGGAATTTATATAAGGATATTCATTCATTATGGGATGATAAAAATTACTTTACAATAGCATGTCTGAAAGCTATACCTAAACAATTTTTTTTTTTTTTTGCCAGTATAAATTTGGAGGAACATATGGAGGGTTTTCTAATGATATAAAAGAATTGACTGCTTTATAAAGGTAAGAAGAGACTAAATGATGCTACTGATCTATTTTAAAGAGAGAGTTTTGTTTTCAATTATTTTATATAAGGTTTAGCAGCAGTTTACCCAGTTGGGGATTAGGAGATTTACTTCTAAAAACAATCCCCATAACTACCACTTCACATAAAAAATAGCTTTATAATAGCTGGTATACGAACATTTACCAATGGAACCCAAAGTTAATGCCCCAGGTACTAATTTTAAATTGTAGTAAGAAGCGATTCTCCAACAGTTTTACAGTTAAGTCATTTTCACTTTGGCAAAAGGGGCGGGGTGATTGGGATGGTCTTTGAGATGTTGTCCTTTTGAAGCATGTGCTGGGCTGAAACACGGAGAGAAATTAAAGGAAGTCTTTTCCAATTACCCTTCTTTTTGGGGACACATGCTTCTTATAAATATCCAGGAAACATCGTTGCAGGAGAAAATTAAAACAGGAGTAGGTAACATGAGATTTGTTCATAAACATCCCAAATAGGCAGTAATATATGTCAGACCCAGCAGGACCCTTCACCTACACATGCATCTTGAAGATGATTTTATCTGACTGATGCCCAGCACTGTCTGGCCAAGGGAACTGCTCCAACCTTTCCGCTATTCAGAGCTCTGTTGAACCCACAAAAGAAAGCAAGCTTTGGAGGAAACAGTGGCTGCAAATGGAGATTCTGATGTTAGCTTTGGAGCTAGCTTGTGTTTCCCAAGAATAACCTTGTCTAGCTCCTGTTGACATGGAAGCAGTCCCTTGGCCTTAGGGGTGGAAAAGCAGCTCCAGGTTGGTTTATGACTGGCTGTGAATTACAAATTGCTGATTCTTACAATCTGGGAAGGAATCAGAATTTAATTGAATAAGAAATTAATAAAACTGTCCTTCTCCCTTATAGAGCCTGGAGCTACACCTCTGATGAAGTAAGTACTACATGCCACTGGAGAGTATTTTAGAATAAAATTGGCTTATTGATTTGAATTCATATACACTGACTCTGGTCCTTATGTACTTTGAGTTTAAAAGTGAAAGTGTCAGTCGCTCAGTCGTGTCCGACTCTTTGCGACCTCATGAACTGCTCTGTCCATGGAATTCTTCAGGCCAGAATACTGGAGTGGGTAGCCGTTCCCTTCTCCAGGGGAGTATCTCTTGAGTTTAGTCTCTGTTTTTTCCTCATGATATGATTAACCGTTACTAACTCTTTTAAAAAATGATTAAATATACTTTAGGGGTGCATAAAATAGAAGATCCTAAATCAGTTTGCTATTTTCCAGGACTTCTCAAGACTCTTATATTTGGGGCATTTTGGGGATGACCAGTGAAGTTCCTTTTTAAAAGAAAAGGTTCAAATTCCAATTTTCATATCTACTAGATTTTAGACATTGTATGAAATTCTCAACGTGTTGATGTTTTATTCAAGCTGTACGGAATTGTATAAATACTGTTGCCTTGGGAAAAGTATTTTTCTCGCTCTACTTACTCTGTTTGAATGTGTGTGTGTGTGTGTGTGTGTGTGTATCTTTCCTGTGAGGAGAGAAGACTGTGCTTCTGTTTCAAAGGCAAAAAAATTAATTAGTAGTCATAGATGTCATTATATTGTTCAAAATCAATGCAGTTTTAACTAAGTGGATAATGCACTCCATTTGTTTTCCAATTTTATTTTTCTGTGGTAAGAACATTTAACCTGAGATCTAGCCTCTTAACCAATACAGTACTGTTATCTCTAGCACGATGGTTGTACCGCTGATCTCCAAAACTTACTAATCTTGCATTGTGCCTAGTTCTGAAGGTAGAGTTTATAAAAATTCTGAAAAACCTGAATTGTTTCAATAATTATGCAGAGCCAACTGAAATAGGAAAGGAAAAAAAGAAGGAAAGAGAGACAGGGGGAAGTCAAGCCCATACTCATAAACTGTGCTTTGGTTAAAAGGATCTTGGCATATAAAGGAATTTATAAAATGCGAATGCAAACAATGGAATCTAATGAAACCATCGTTTTGTTGAAAAGAAAAAAATGTGACTAATTTTAAACTTTTCCTGAAATTGTGAATGGACAATGGATATAACTAAGGTTAAGTACAAAGGTGAAGCAATTACCCAGATTATCCCTTTTGCAAAACCTACACTGAAGAGGGAGTTTTACTTGCTAATAAACAGTAATAAATTTATGACATAATTTAGTGGTTAATGACTCCACTTACCCCTTCACATTGGCGCTTCCTGGATAGGCCTTTGTGTTGTAAGTACTTTTGATGTTTATAGAGAGAAATGTTGAGATTACTTATTATGAGGTCAAATGCTACCAATTTAATCTTACAGCTTCTACACTGTAGATGGATATTAACCAAAATGATAATTTATAACAGTGACTAATAAAAGTATTTTCATAACCAGAAACCCTTGAGATCTGAGTTTATATGACATAATCAGATGTGGTTCAAGTGTTTATGACCTTAAGGCTTTTATCTGTTAATTTTACATCAAGATAATTGGCAAAGCAACATTAACAGCACTAACAATTACAGGTATATAAATTGTTTATACTGCTATAAATTGTATTGAAAACAGTCAGGCAGTATTTCTGGGAAATTATGAGCTTTTCATTTTTGTAGCAAAATTTGATGTCTGAAACACATTAAAAATCATGTTTACTATATTTATGGTTGTAATCTCCAAGTAAATTGCTTCAGTGATAGATATTTGGTCCCCTGACACACATTTAAATGGATCAAAGAGTGACTATTTCTAAGGATTTCAACTTTTAAAAGACACACAAAAAAGAAAAAAAAAGTAGTAATATTGATTTGGAGCCTTTTGGCAAGGTATTTTCAAGCAGAAAACTTTACATAAAAGGAACATTCATAATAAAGTTACACTGTATCATAATTGAATAAATAACTAAAGTAGATGAATAAGAAATGTGCTATTGTAATTATATCTCTGGAAGACATTGTAACTTAGTCTTCAAATTAATATTTCAGAAGAAATATGGAGTTGAAAATTTGGTCATTGGATGAGTGGATTAATAGTGATAAGACTTCTTAAATAACCTAATTCTTGACCTAAAAGGAAGATCTCATTACTTTTCAATATTCTAATTAAGATCAGGAGCAGATATAAGGCTGAGATGACTTTTACAACCAACTTTTTCAGAATCCCATCAAGTCTTCTGAAGAATAACCTTGGTAACAGAAAGTGGCCATGATGACCATCAATCCAGGGGACTCACCAGCCGGTCCAAGCTCGTGCCCGCAGCAGTGGTTGGTCTTTCCTCAGGATTGTAAGGCCTGAATCGTGTATTAAAATTTTCAGGAGCTGAGCGAGCAGATCTGAGAGCTGGAGCAGGTTTGGGTTGGCCACATCCCTGAAACACCTGGAAGAACCATTGAAAGATTAGGAAGTTACACAAGGAGTTTCTTCCTAGAGCATTCAGTGCACTGGCTTCCACATTTTGTATGGAACTCTTATCTCCAAAAACACTCTGACTCTGAAACCTAAACAAATACAAACACCAGTAAAACAGAATTACCCCATTAGAGTGACTGACTTATAACCTGACTCTCATTTTCAACATATACAGTTAATCCTCATCACTTATGGATTCTGTTTTTGTGAATTTGCCAACAGTTGACCCTCTCCTGGTTTTGATCCCTGGGTTAGGAATATCCCTTTAAGAAGGGAATGGCAACCTATTCCAGTATTCTTGCCTAGGAAATCCCATGGATAGAGGAGCCTGGCAGGCTACAGTCTACGGGGTTGTAAACAGTTGACTGAGTTGTAAACAGTTGACTAATTAAGATCAGGAGCAGATATAAGGCTGAGATGACTTTTACAACCAACTTTTTCAGAATCCCATCAAGTCTTCTGAAGAATAACCTTGGTAACAGAAAGTCACTTTCACTTTAAACTGATCCTCTCCATATCTATGGGCTTCCCTGTGGCTCAGTTGGGAAAAAAATCTGCCTGCAATGTGGGAGACCTCGGTTTGATCCCTGGGTTGGGAAAAATCCCCTGGAGAAGGGAAAGGCTACTCACTCCAGTAATCTGGCCTGGAGAATTCCATGGACTGTTTAGTCCATGGGGTTGCAAAGAGTCAGACACAACTGAGCAATTTTCACTTCACTTCTCCACATCCATGGGTTTCCAATCTGCAAATTCAACCAACCTCAGATCGAATTAGATTTTGAGATCTACAGGGGCTCCTGGAACTAATCTCCTGCAGATAGTGAGGGAAGACTTTACTCATTAAAATTAATTTGTAACCCCCCCAAATAAAAATTCAAACATGTCTGCAGACATCGGCAGAGAGGCCAAGTTCATCTTTCCAGCTGAAGCAGTCTAACAAGGCAAAGCTCTGCCTTCTTGTTTCAGCTCTTAAACTGTAAATGTAAACTCTTAAATCAACACGTTGGTGATATATTTAATGCCACATTTTTGTGTGTGCTTTATTAATATTTGGTGATTTCCTTTTTTAAAACAGCCCCCAACTATAGCATTGAAGTTCTGTCTAGTTCCTAAGGCTATGATATGCCCTATGGAGAAAACTGTGTTTTAGATAAACTTCATTCAGGTATGAGTTATGGTACACTTGACTATGAATTCAATGTTAATGAATCAATAATATGTATCAAATAAGGTGTTTCTCAGGAGAGACACATGAAACAAGGTTATATGCATTGACTGTTTGGTGAAAATGTGACAGAAAGCTTGAAGGAGAGGTTGAGTGGGATGGATTGGGGTTCTGGGATTGACATACATACAGCACTATGTATAAAATAGATAACTAATGAAAATTTACTGCGTAGAACAGAAACTCCACTCAGTGCCCTGTGTGACCTAAATGGGAAGGAAATCCAAAAAGGAGGGGATATACATGTACGTATAGTTGATTTACTTTGCCATATAACAGAAATTAACACACTATAAAGCACTATAAAGCAACTATACTCCAATTAAAAAAAAAAAAAAAAGCTTGTAGGAACTTAACCCTGTATTTCTCGTAGGAGCAATGGTTCAGTATTTGCTAATTCAGGGTCTGCGGTAACTTAGAGAACATAACTATGCAAACAGTGAGAACTGACTATATTAAACATGGAATGATTTTTGGATCAAAGAAACATCCCAGATATTTTCATGTCCTTGAATTTGTCATTCAAGAAACATTTGTTTGGGATTCTTGTTACTGATACAAATGTATCTCATGTATAGCGAGCCTGTGTGCTTAGTTATGTCTGACTCTTTGCAACCCCATGGACTATAGCCTGCCAGGTTCCTCTGTCCATGGGATTCTCCAGGCAAGAATACTGGAATGGGTTGCCATTTCCTTCTCCAGAGGATCTTCCTGACCCAGGGCTCGAACTTGAGTCTCCTGAATTGGCAGGCGGATTCTTTACCATTGAGCCACCTGGGAAGCCCCTCATTTACAACATATAAAGCCAAATAACTTGAGTGTCTCCCCTTTGAATAATGAAAACCTTTACTGGAAGAATTCTTTGAAAACACTCTCTTGAGCCACAGTGAAGAAATAGGACAAGCAAACGTGGATGAATTCCCTAGAATGACAGATCCTTCTAATTTTGTTGTTGACAGCTGTTCATGTCACAATTAGGCTTGCCATGGGAAATCAAACATTCTATTGTAATGATCTCAGGGACCAAGCTGCTAGTTCTCTTCCACAGTGATTTCACTTGGGGTGCTGTGGGAATACCTCCTTTGCTAGTTTTAGAAGCTTTGTACTCTCTGCTGGTTATCCAGAGATAATCCCTTTGCCAGGATTACAGGAAATCTAGTCACATTTCCAGGAAGTTTTGATGAAGTTGAACTTTGCCTTTCTTTCTACACAGGAGATGTACTTTCTTTAGTAAGGACACTTTCTTTAGTAAGCTCTTCGCGACTATTTATGTCATCCAATTCTTAATGCACACGGGTGTGTTGAGAATGCGTTCCTTCTGGTTTTGTTATTTGATTCTGTGTTGTTTAACTCTAAAATACAAGTTTTTCATTAGGCATTTTATGGGATTTCACTGAAGTACACAGAGGGCTCCTGGGTGTCATTCCCAATGACAAATTCCAACTTGAGACACAATTCATTTAGTTGTTCCATGAGAGCTGACTTCCCCTTTGTTGTATTCAAAAATTCTTCTTCCACTCAGCACTTTCAGAGCGGGCGCACTTTGTCTCGGCATTCTTGGAGACTGGTCTTAACACGCTATTGATTCTTCTTTTCTCACAGTTTCTGAAGCTGATGGTGTAAACCGGAGTGATAAAGATAGTGGGCCCCTTTCTCCCTAGTGCTAAATCACTTCCCAGCAGCAAGGTCATGGCTGATGGAGGGCATTAACATTTCCAAAGCTCCAGGGTTCAGTTGAGTGTGCTATTTTGGATCGCTTTGAAAATGACAGCTGACTTTTAAAAAGTAGAAAGCCTAGGGCAAAACAATATAAATGGCCTTGCTGAGATTTCTTGAAGCTGCTGCATGTAAAGAGTTAACAGACCTTCTTAATTTGCCCTTGGGAAGAGGCCTGCTCACTGGTTTAAGTTAAATCAAAGGAACAAGAAATGCCCTGGAAGAATATTAGTGCCCCAAGGGAGATATTTCATTGTAACAGAAAACCTTACCCCTTTTTGGATTTTTTTTTGAAAGTGCTAATTATGATAATAGAATGTGGGTAAGTCAATATAGTTTTCTGTTCGTAGCTTTCTGTTAATAAAGCAGGTTTGGAATTTGAAGATGATTTCAATGCAGAAATTGCTGGGTCTACGATCTGTGATCCGAACTGAAGAAGATAAAGACTTCTAATCATTATGGAAACAACACCTAACCTCATAATAAGGTGAAGACCCATGTAGAAATCTGTCACAATATGTAAAGATATGAATCGTGAAGGGCCTTCAACGCAGATTCTAGTATACCCTTCAGTTCAGTTCAGTCACTCAGTAGTGTCCAAGTCTTTGCAGTCCCATGGACTGCAGCATGCCAGGCTTCCCTGTCCATCACCAACTCCCGGAGCTTGCTCAAACTCATGTCCATTGGGTCGGTGATGCCATCCAATCATCTCATCCTCTGTTGTCCCCCTTTCCTCCTGCCTTCAATCTTTCCCAGCATCAGAGTCTTTTCCAAGGAGTCAGTTCTTTGCATCAGAAAGCCAAAGTATTGGAGTTTCAGCTTCAGCATCAGTCCTTCCAATGAATATTCAGGACTGATATACTTTAGGATGGACTGGTTGGATCTCCTTGCAGTCCAAGGGACTCTCAAGAGTCTTCTCCAACACCACAGTTCTAAAGGATCAATTCTTCGGTGCTCAGCTTTCTTTATAGTCCAACTCTCACATCCATCCATACTGGAAAAACCATAGCTTTGACTAGATGGACCTTAGAATAAGGGAATTGTTTTAAGAGCTATTCTTTAGTGTGGAAGTGCCAAGATTAAGGATGGAGAACTGTTTTTCAGAAATTTACAAAACCTAAACACACACACACACACACACACACACACAAAGGAGATCATAGCATCAGCTCACCTTGTCCTTGTTAGAGAATGATTTAAAATACCTTGATTCTCATGCAGAGAATGTACCTTAAACAACATATATCCGTCAAATAACTTATATGGCATATAAAATGAAAATTAATAATTTTGTTGTTACTACATGCAATCGGTTAGCTAGACAAATATTTTTAAAACATGGGTTTCATGAGGTGGTTGACAAAAGGGATTCAGAACATTTGGACTATCTCTGGCAATTTTCTGAGTGTGCTACAGCAGCAGGCTAGGTAAAATTCTATGGCTCCTGAAGTTCAGGGCTATATTACTACCAAGGAACAATGAGCCTTATTCTTGTTCTGGGTGCCCCAGTATTTTGTATTTTGAATAAGGGTAGAAACAGATGAGGAATAATGTGGGGATAAGGGTCTTCAGTTAAAAGTCTGTAGATCATGTCACCCCCCAAGGAATGGTCAGAACTAGAGATGCAGATTTGGATTATTAGCCTAAAGATGGTATTTAAAATCCTAAAGCTGGCTGTACTCACCAAGGCTAGGTATCCAGACAGGTGGCAGGAAGGGCTGAAGACAGCCCAGGGTCAAGTCAACATTCAGAGGACCTCCTTGAACCTTAGTTTCTTCCTCTGACAAATGGGAATAATATTATTTACCACACAGACAGACTGTGAGGATAAAATGAAATAATACCTAAGGCAGGAAAACAGAAGCCAATGTCTGGAAAAATAAGTACTCAATAATAATTAGCTAATTATATCATTCTGTGATTGGTTCTTTCTAGTTCCATTTTCTGAATAAGGAGACTCAAGGGGGAAAAACGTCTGGACTGATGTTTCTTCAATGTCTTCCACAAAAAATTATTTCCTGGGCTGCTAACAGCTGTTACATAAGCAATGGATTCCATGCGTCAATGTTAAATGAGGTGCCTTAGCAGGGCTTCATCAGGCTAATATATGTTCTGACTCATCCAAAGGGAGATGCTCATTTGTAGTGTTTTCCAAAACTATCTGGCCAAGAGTTATCCAGGAAGTCCTCACAAGGTGTTCCAGGGAACATACCGGGACACGCTGGGAAGTCTGCTTTGATTAGCCAAGAGAAGAATTGATTCAGATGTAACTGCGTTTAACTAGAAGTCTTCATGAAGCCATTTCCCCCCTCCACTAGCTTTAATTTGAGAGAAAAAATACTGTTTTCAGACACTAAATTCTTCTCCTCACGATAGAAATTTCCAGAGGATATGGCTGCAGGCTAAGCCATCTCATTGTAGAACAAATCATTAGCTTTGCTCCTCAAAGAAATAGAATCATTATTATCTCCTGCCTAGCTCTCTCCAAGGGATGTTGAAAGGGAAAATTAGATCATTTGGAAAAGTATTTGGAAGCCCCAGTGTAGACAGATGCTACAGATGTACAAAGGAATTATCCTTCCCATGAGGCAGACTCATGAAACCTGTGGATTTCAGGAAGATATCTGGCTTGAGAATCCTCTCTCTTAAGAGGATTACTAAGATAACATCTCTGAAGTATGTTGGTATTCTGAGATGAGAGAAGTCGACATTAAAGATAGAAAGTGCTGAAAGATGAGGCATTTTATTGTTTGGGAAAACAAGAGAGAGGGGTGTGGTGAGAACAGGTTGGAGGGCTGTTTTAGGGCTCTAAGTACAAGTATTTTTCCTGTAAGATATTGCAGCATCTTAACATATTTCTTTAAAATAACAACATGGTTTATATTTTTAGAGGTGTCCATAGCTTTATACTGCTCTGTCTCCTTTATCTTCTGCAGGTTGGTCATACATTCACCAAACTCATTACTGGCAATCTGAGAAGCAACAGCTGTACACCAGCCCTGTTGCAGTCCCTGAGTTTTTTTTTTTTTTTTTAATTTATCTTCTAAGTTTCTACTCAGTGGAATTTTTATTCTGGTAGGAAGAATGTTGCTATTCCCATAACCATTTTGAAATTTGCAAATAGATAACTAATCGTGTAGATTAGTAGAGGTCACAGTCCATGCTACCTAGATTTAATTGGACTTGATGTTTTGAGAGTAAATGATGCTTTACTTACTTATTAGATTCTAATTTACATTAGTGTTAATGAATGAACTATTTGTTAGATGACCACTTGGGGAATTCAAATCTATCCCATTTGTTCCCAAGGAAATAGAAGCTAATGTATCTTATGGACTCTACATATATTTTGTACAAATGTGGTCACAATTTTCTTGAGAGACAAGTAGAAGAGGAAGGTCACCAATAAGAATCTAAAAGCTTGGAGTCCTGGTTTCAGTCTTCCTTTTTACACTTGTGTGATCCAGGATGTAAAGAAGAAGGCTGCTGTGAAGATACAGTGATACAATGCTTAGAAAAGATGCCAAAGCAGTGATGTAAAGAGATGTATAATTATTTTACTGAAGTTATCTATAATTAAATACAACAATGAGTGTACACACACTCAGCTGCTCACTCATGTCCTATTCTTTTGGGACCCAAGGATTGTAGTGTTCCAGGCTCCTCTGACCATGGAATTCTCCAGGTAAGAATACTGGAGTGGGTTGGCATTTCCTTCAGGGGATCTTCCGACCCAGGCTTCTGAGCCAGGCTTAGAACCCATGTCTCCTACTTGGCAGGCAGATTCTTTACCACTGAGCCACCTGGAAATCTATAATTAAATAGGACAATCAGTTCAGTTCAGTTCAGTTCAGTCACTCAGTCGTGTCTGACTCTTTGTGACCTCTTTGCACGCCAGGCCTCCCTGTCCATCACCAACTCCCGGAGTTCACTCAGACTCACATCCATCAAGTCGGTGATGCCATCCAGCCATCTCATCCTCTGTCGTCCCCTTCTCCTCCTGCCCCCCATCCCTCCCAGAATCAGAGTCTTTTCTAGTGAGTCAACTCTTTGCATGAGGTGGCCAAAGTACTGGAGTTTCAGCTTTAGCATCATTCCTTCCAATGAGCACCCAGGAGACCTAAAGGATCTCCTTTAGGATGGACTGGTTAGATCTCTTTGCAGTCCAAGGGACTCTCAAGAGTCTTCTCCAACACTACAGTTCAAAAGCATGCATTCCTCAGCACTCAGCTTCCCTCACAGTCCAACTCTCACATCCATACATGACTACTGGAAAAACCTTAGCCTTGACTAGACGGACGTTTGTTGGCAAAGTGATATCTCTGCTTTTCAATATGCTATCTAGGTTGGTCATAACTTTTCTTCCAAGGAGTAAACGTCTTTTAATTTCATGGCTGCAATCACCATCTGCAGTGATTTTGGAGCCCCCCAAAATAAAGTCTGACACTGTTTCCACTGTTTCCCCACCAGTGATGGGACCAGATGCCATGGTCTTAGTTTTCTGAATGTTGAGCTTTAAGCCAACTTTTTCACTCTCCTCTTTCACTTTCATCAACAGGCTTTTTAGTTCCTCTTCACTTTCTGCCATAAGGGTGGTGTCATCTGCATATCTGAAGTTATTGATATTTCTCCCAGCAATCTTGATTCCAGCTTGTACTTCTTCCAGCCCAGCGTTTCTCATCAGGTACTCTGCATATAAGTTAAATAAGCAGGGTGACAATATACAGCCTTGATGTACTCCTTTTCCTATTTGGAACCAGTCTGTTGTTCCATGTCCAGTTCTAACTGTTGCTTCCTGACCTGCATACAGGTTTCTCAAGAGGCAGGTCAGGTGGTCTGGTATTCCCATCTCTTTCAGAATTTTCCACAGTTTATTGTGATCCACACAGTCAAAGGCTTTGGCATAGTCAATAAAGCAGAAATAGATGTTTTTCTGGAACTCTCTTCCTTTTTTGATGATCCAGTGGATGTTGGCAACTTGATCTCTGGTTCCTCTGCCTTTTCTAAAACCAGCTTGAACATCTGGAAGTTCAGGTAGTATGTGTTTTAAAAAATCAGAAATGAAAGCTTATGAATAAATAAAAATGTTAGTTATAATCTCTGCCTTTTGCAAACATTTATTGAAGGTAGTTAGGAAGTAGATTTCTGTAATGCGAAAGAGAAGACAGGAAAGGAAAGAGAAATAATATTATTGAGTGTCTGTGATGGAGCAGGTTCAGGCCTATGTTTTTCATATACTATTTCATCAATCAATTATCTCAAAATCAGAGTTGAAGCCTTCTTCCTTAGGATTCAGAAAATACAATGAATGGTGCATCCACATTTTACAAAAGATATTTTCCTTACTCCATTTACTGTGCCAACTTAAAGCAAAACCAAATGACCAGCTTGGTTAAACTGATAGCTAGAACCAAAAAATCTGGTTTCTTTTCTTCTTTATTTCTTTTAAAAACTGAAATGTAGCTGTGCCAATCTCTGCTGTTCTGCAAAGTGACTTGGTTTATACACATACATTCTTTTTTAAAATACTCTTTTCCATGATGGCTTATCCTTGAGATTGGATATCAGTTCCCAGACTATAAGGTAAGACCTTATTGTTTAAAAAAAGCTGGTTTCTTTTTCATCTGATGATACTCACTGTGCCTCATGGGACAATTAGAGAATGGAAGACTTTGTGTATAAAATAGGCTTGGCTCTGACTGTTGGTGTTCGAGCTGAGAGCAAGTCTTCTGGCAAGAACTGGGCTCACATCTCAGGCAGTGGCTGCTTCCCTATCCTATGAAAGCCATACACAGCAGTGCCTGTACACAGTCGTATCACAGCCCTGTTACTAATTGTCTAGGCTCAGCTCAGAGCTGGGGGCTCTTTCTCAAAGTACAAGTGAAACGTGAAGACTGAAATGGGTTTCGAGGGGACGTCCACAGGTCATCAGTCAATAGATGTAAGTTAAAATATTTTTAAAAAGCCATTTCATTAGTAGTAGCAAGGAGAGCTCCATTATCACTGTGATATGAAATTAAATTGACACCTGGACTCTCATTTTTGCACTTTTTTTTTCTGGTTCCTCACAACAATATGCTAACATTCTAAGAAATGCTTTCCTGAATATAAACTTAAAACTTGTTCAAAATGACTTTTTAAAGATATAAAATCAGTATATTCATCATATAAACATTTTAAAAAATCAGCATTTAAAAAAATTTTTGTTTTTCTACTTTTATTAGTGTGCCAATTTTAGTGATGGATTGCCTTTCCAGAAAATAGGCTTTCAGCCTATGACTCCGAACATTCTCTCTCTTCTTTCCTCTCCCCTCCCCGCTCCCCCTACTTCTTCTCTCCTTCTCTTCCTCTTTTTTGTCCTCTAGTCTCTGATTCATGCTTTTCTTTCCTTAAAGATTGATTACAGTGGTCGCTTGGCCAAGATCTCTGGCAAACTCAAAGTCCCTGCATGGGTTCAGGATTCTGTGTAGACAACTCTGGGTTGGACTGAATCAAGTCAAGTCATCAGTTTCAGTTTTGGCTGCTTTTCATTCATTGGCTTTGATTTTCCAAAATCCAGCGATCATGTCAGTTTCAAGGTTTTAAACATTTACTTCTGATGCTTACGCAGCTTGCTTGCAGAATATCTGTCAGATGGGTTGCATACCTCTTAAAATCATTTCTTCAATAAAAGCAAATTCGTTCCATTTGCCGGGGAAGATAATTTTTTTTCCCCCTGGAAGATTTGCATTCCTTCAACAACAGAACACCTTGCTATTTCCTCCCACATGGTGAATAGGGAGGAGTGACAAGGAACTTAACAAAGCGTATTTTGAATGCAGGGAGAAAAAAAAATGAACTCTGTTGGATTTGCTAAATGATTATTTCATATATTCTTTGCTTATAAGGTTTACAGCAATTATTTAAAATCACTTTGCAGAATTTGGATAAGTGTGTATATGTCAATAACCAGGCTCTTTATCATTCATTCAAACTACCATTCAACAAATATTCATAGAGTGTCATGAAGGCCACACTTAGGTGCTAGGGATGTGCCAACTGGACACATCCCTGATATTATGAGGGTTCTGACAAGGAATCTGGTAATTACAGTAGAATGTAATAAATGCAATGGGAACACCCACAAGAGGCAGCTAAACCAGGACCAGGGAGTCCGAGAAAGCATGCTAGGAGAGCAGTGATGTGCTGGAACAGGCTCTTGCTGGCTCACAAGACCACTAGTTAAAATTTTTAGGAATTTTGCAATCCAGTCATTAAATAGAGTGATTATGATGTTAAATTGTATAAACTTAAAATGATATAAATTATATTAAAACAAAGGCAATGCATACTCAAAAAGCATTTGTGTTAGATGCTCAGTTGTATCTGACTCTTAGTGAACCCACAGACTGTAGCTCGCCAGGCTCCTCTGTCCTTTGGACTCTCCAGGCAAGAATACTTGTATTGGGTTGTCATGCCCTCCTCCAGGGGACCTTCCCGACCCAGAGATCGAACCTGAGTCTCCTGCATTGCCGGCAGAGTCTTTATCGTCTGAGCCACCAGAAAGCATTACTTCGTAGCTATTTTACCATTATCTGTGCTCTCACGGTTTTGTACGCCAAGTGTATCTGCAAGGAGGAAACATTCCACTGTGGTGTGCAACTCTGTGTTCAGTTGACATGAAGTTAGTAGCTTGAAATTTACACCCTCAGGAACTGGCAAACACTCTCAACAAGCATGTTTTCTGCACAGAAATTTGTTGTGCAAACACTTCCCAGTATACCGCTGAATCTTGCCAGGGAAGTGAAGAAATAGTTGGAATATATGCCTGGTGAATGCCGCATATTTGGGGTGGGAGAATGGAGAGGGCTAGAAAGAATGCTCCAGGATGAGGAACAGCATAGACCAAAGCTTAGAGATGAGAGAGGCTGCTGAACCCGAGCAACAGAGCCTAGGCCATTTTCTACATCTGGTGCACATAGAGGTTCTATTACCTACTAGACTAAGGCTTCTATTAGGACTCAGGTTCTGGTGTTAATCGTATTCATTATCACATCCACAGCGTCTAGCGCTGTGCTTGGCAGATAATCGGTGCTCAGTAATTTAAGGTGGGACGCGTGGTGAGGGTGGACCCAGAGAGAGGGGCAGGCTGAGGTCTACAGGGTGTTGGAACACGTCTGGGCTTTATTCGAATGGCAACAGGGAGCCATGGGAAGATATTAAACAAGGGAGTAGTGTGATCACATTTGCATTTTCAGCATCTCTTCTGGCTACAGCATGGGGAATGGATTGGAGCGTGGAAAAGCCAGAGGCAGAGAATTAATTAGGAGACTATAATCTGTGTGTGAGATGATAAAATTAGGGGAGCTGCTGTGGATGGATTCAAAAGATATTTGGAATGGCTATTTAGAGGGTTTTAAGGGAGTTTCATTATGGATTGACTGTGAGGGTGAAGGGGGATGGGGAGTTGAGGAGTCGCTCAGGGTCTGGCTAGGTAGGACATAGGAACGGGAGAGGGGGCATTTTTTGGGATGGAAACCCCACAGAGGGACGGGATCATGGGGGGACGATGAGCTGGGTCTTAGACATGTGTGTTTGAGGTTGTGGGTGACAGTGTGCAGCAGACAGCTGGATAAACGGGTGTAATCAGGAGAGTAATCTGGGCTGGAGACTTGGGATGAAAATTCCTACAGCCGGCTACAGAGACTACAGTTGCCGCTGTAGCCAACCCAGGAAACTGTGTCCAGGATGTTTCAAATTTTAAGAATTCTGTTAGCCACCCATGAGAACCCCATGATTTAAAAAAAAAAAACAAAACTGTGTGTCATTTATAGATTATATGTATTAATACAGAAATGATCAGCTATTTGACTGATATTTGAGATAAAGTCTGGTATAATAGGGGGGGTTTCCCTGGTGGCTCAGATGGTAAAGAGTCTGCCTGCAATGCAGGAGACCTGGGTTCGATCGCTGGGTCAGGAAGATAACTGGAGAAGGGAATGGCAACACATTCCAGTATTCTTGCCTGGAGAATCCCATGGACAGAGGAGCCTGGCAGGCTCTAGTCCATGGGGTCACAAAGAGTCAGACACAACTGAGTGACTAACCCACACTCTGGGACAATAAGGGCTTTCCAGGTGGCACTAGTGGTAAATAACCCGCCTGCCAATGCAGGAGATAAAGAGACGTGGGTTCGATCCCTGGGTTGGGAAGATCCCCTGGAGGAGAGCACAGCAACCCACTCAGGTATTCTTGCCTGGAGAATCCTGTGGATAGAGGAGCCAGGTGGGCTATGGTCCATAGGATCGTAAAGTGTGGGACATGACTGAAGTGACTTAGCACTCACACATGCTGGGACAATTAGGAGGTGAATTAAAAAAGAGGTATAAAATGTGTTAGAAGAAAAAGACCTACAGAAAGCCATATATAGTTCCAAGTTTTCTGGCAGAACAAGTTGCTATAACCTCACAGAGGCAGCTCTTTTACACGTTTAACCATGGACTGGCTGAGGCAATGATTCTATCAAGATCAAACCAGACTACATAGCCCCGAGTTGAAGGAAAGTCGGAGAAGGCAATGGCACCCCACTCCAGTACTTTTGCCTAGAAAATCCCATGGACAGAGGAGCCTGGTAGGCTGCAGTCCATGGGGTCGCTAGAGTTTCGGACATGACTAAGCAACTTCACTTTGACTTTTCACTTTCATGCATTGGAGAAGGAAATGGCAACCCACTCCAGTGTTCTTGCCTGGAGAATCCCAGGGACTTAGCAGCAGCAGCAGAAGGAAAGTGCTAAGAGCTGAGGATAACTGTGTATCTGTGGAACGGGGCAGAGCCAACTGAAATTCCTCTAATGCAGTAATCTGCTGCCCATGGAAAGCATGGTTCTAAGGAAGCAGTTTCTCCTCTTTAAAGGCAGAGGAGGCTGGAAGAAGATTGTCTTTCAGTAAAGCAAGAGGCCATCTTGCTCTAAGAACACATCCAGTGTTAAAAACTGCGTGAGTTTCAATCACCTACTCTGGAGTAGACTTCATTAAATGTAATCTTCTCATCTTTTGCCCTGAAGTTAAAGGGAAAGAAAATCTTAAGATGAATCTCTAAAGGTTAGAGATAGTCACAAGTTTCCCTTTATCATCAAAAGGAGAAGAAACATCTTTTTTTTTTTTTTTCAAACACCTTTCGTGGAAAGAAAGTTAAAAGTAGTTTGCTTTGGATGCATTTACTACAAATGAATTATATGCTTTTTTTTTTTTTCCAAATCTTCATTTTACTTTATAAAAATGATATCTCCCCCTCCCCCCGACACCCTGTATCTAGCATTTAAATAACATAGCTCTGTTATCCAGTCATGCTACAAACAGGAAAGGAACAGATTATGGTTTTCTGTAGTGAAATGAAGAAATCAAAGAACCAAAGATGTTTCAAGGTCACTGCTTCTTGGTGGAATATTATTAAAGTAAGTGAGGGCTGGCAGGCAGAATATGAGCTTTGAAATTTGAATAAACAGAAAAAACATTCAGAATCTAGAAACCATTGAGAGTGGGCTCTTTTCTTTTCAAAACAGAACTAAAGTGGGAATAGAAATAGAGCTCAAAGCTTTATAAAGAGTAGGGCCATGTGTTTTTACTTGGAGATCAGGCACGTGTCAAGTGAATAGGCCAGTTATCTTCTTCATGTAAGAATAAGGTGATGGTAGGCTGAGGTCACTAATATTCCTCTAAAAACCTTTACTCTGATGGCATTGGTGCCACCCACAGGCACAGACAGGAGTTGGGTTGCTGCTCCTGCCTCGATCCAGTCCATTCTTCCCTCAAGCCCATTTTCCTTCAAAGGCCTTGCTGATTTGACGTTTGTTCAGTGCCAGGTGCCATGTCTCAGGCTATGCAGAAAAATATGTCACTTTCCATGGAGTCCCTGCCATTGAAAGTAACGCTATGCGTGAGTGGATTTAAATGCAGGTTTGTGACTCTTCTGATCATCAGTGTTAGGGACAAGCTCACAGACCATTTTGGATGAGGTGAAACCACAATCAAAGTTCTTTAGAAGTTATATATCATTTTCAACACCTATTATTTTCAAAAATAACAATGAAAATACTTAATTTTGATGAGTGGTTTTGATTTTACTTATTCCACACTAAGCATTTTACATGGATCATATCATTTCACCCTCAAACAACTTTATGAGCAGATCCAACTAACATCTCATTTTTGGTATAACTTAATTGAGTTTATACAGATAAATAATTTGCCCCAAGTCACACAACTAGTAAAAAACCAGACCCCAGGTTGGTCTGATGTCAAAATCTGATGCTATTTTAAAGATATAAGACTAACTTTAAATATATTTGAAGGTATTTTCTATTCCCTTATTGTTGAGGTCTTTCTGACATTACACTTTCATGTTCTGAATTCAACCCAGCAAAAAATGTACTGTGGCTTCCATGTGTAAAATGACATGTTAGAATGGCTTTCTGGAGAATGTAAGAGTGAGTAAAATAATTATAATCCTGGGAAGCAGAAGATAAATATACAAATAATCACAACAGAAGGAATAATGTGCCCACTGCCTTAAGAAACACACGTGTACTACAGGGGCTCAAAGAAAGGAAACTGCTATTGGGATAAAAATATACTTACTTAGACTAAATCTAATCAATGTTCTTATATCTGAAGGAAGATATGTTTTTCCATGTGAACTTCCAAGATATTATTTATATCTGAATGCTTTAAAAGGAAAAAGACGCAGAGAAAAGAAAAGTATCTGGATGCCAAAAAAAACCTAGTTAATACTGAAGAGACAATGTCCATAAAGCTCTAAACTGATAGAGCTAGAAAGAGAACATTTAGAAGAACCCCTTTCTTTACAGACGAGGAAACTAAGACCCATTAGCTAAAGGCAGAAAGTATTATATTCTCCTTTCTGTTCTCTTAGGTCTTTTCATCTTTATCTGAGCTGTAGATTCAGAAAGAATTGTCAGGAGAAAATTAAGTAACTGAAGGCCATGCTGCTCTTCTGTAATAGATTCTGCCCTAGTCTGTACTAAGTATTAATTGAATGGATGGTTTCAACTGGAATTTAATAAGTCTCCCTTCTTAATTTAGATTGTATCTGACAAACCAATCCTTTCCTGGATTACATTTGAAATTATTCCTAATACAGTTAAATTATATAGAGTGAGATCAGCTTCATCTTTCCTGATAGGAGAGGAAAGAGATTATCAACACATCTGAAATTCACAGGCAGAGACTCAGCAAGTTTTGTTCTCCTTTCCTTTGGAGAATTTTCTCAAACCTGTAAAGTACAGAGCTCCTTTGATTTGTGTGGGTAAAGAAGTGGTGGGATAATGAGGACCCTTTCTTGTCTTTGATAAAGACTGTGAACTTAGTGAATGTAATAAGTGTTGGCTGGAGCTTGAAGAACTAGCAACTTGTGTTTCTCTTCAGTAGGTTTCCCTATTAATCAGAAATACTCATCATTTGCATCATCATTAGTAGCAGGCTTCTGGCAACAGCCTTCCCTTAGATGGCTGGTTCCTCCAATGCTGCAGTGCATCTGGTCCTGGTGGGGAGATTCATACTGAGAAAACTGTGGCATGCTGGGATAATCTTTTTCTTTGGATCAGACAGTTCTAGGCTGTGATCCGAGCTCTGTTGCTTCTTAGATTCCTGACCTCAGATAAGCAACTTAATCTCTCTAAACATAACACTCTTTACTTATACAATGAGGAAATGAATACTCTACAAGATTGCAGAGGACTTGAAATAAATACATAAGGCATCTAAAAAGAGACTGATGTTTGTGCAGAGAATTTGTTTTGTCCTCTACTATGGCCACCTGATGGGGAGAGCTGACTCATTTGAAAAGACCCTGATGCTGGGAAAGATTGAGGGCAGGAGAAGGGGATGATAGAGGATGAGATGCTTGGATGGCATCACCGACATAATGGACATGGGTTTGGGTGGACTCTGGGAGTTGGTGATAGACAGGGAGGCCTGGTGTGCTGCAATTCATGGGGTTGCAAAGAGTCAGACACGACTGGGTGACTGAACTGAACTGATATTTCTTGTGCCTGGTACATGAAGGGTGTCTATTGAATGAAATATAGTAGGGGCCCAACCAACAGTAACTATGATGATTGTCAATGTTACTAAGTGATTATTTGTACAAAAAACGGAATCAAGTAAATTTTAATATCTTAATGTCCCTAGTCTTATACACACACACACACACACACACACACACATATAAGCAATATTATATGTTAATATGGGGCTTCCCTATATAATTATAAGTAACATACACAACATAATATTATGTAAAGGATACACAAGAGTTTGAAATAAATGCCATAATGTTATTACCAAACTATTGTACTTGATTATAGAACTTGGAATAGCCAATGTATAGCCATGAAAGGATGCTTTATCCTTGGAAGAAAAGCTATGACAATCTAGACAGTGTATTAAGAAGCAGAGACATCACTCTGCTGACTAATGTCTGTATAGTTAAAGCTATGGTTTTTCCAATAGTCATGTATGGATATGAGAGTTGGACCACGAAGAAGGTTGAGCCCCAAAGAATTGATGCTTTTGAACTGTGGTGCTGGAGAACATTCTTGAGAGTCCCTTGGACAGCAGGGAGATCAAACCAGTCAATCCTAAAGGAAATCAACCCTGAATATTCATTGGAAGGACTGATGCTGAAACTCCAATACTTTGACCACCTGATGCAAAGAGCTGACTAATTGGAAAAGACTCTGATGCTTGGAAAGCTTGAGAGTGGGAGTAGAAGGGGGCAACAGAGGATAAGATAGTGGGATGGCATCACTGACTCAATGGACAAGAGTTTGTGCAAACTCTGGGAGATGGTGAAAGACTGTAAAGCCTGGCATGTTGCATTCACGAAGAGTCAAACACAATCTTAGCAACTGAACAGTAACAAGGAATCAATGTATTTTTTTAAAGGAATGTCCATGTGCCTTATCCCCAAACAGCTTAGCTGTGGGCTAAATGGGAGAGGAAAAAGGATATGACTATGCCTTTAAAAACAGATCTACCTGTGGCGGATTCATTTTGATATTTGGCAAAACTAATACAATTATGTAAAGTTTAAAACTAAAATAAAATTTAAAAAATAAAAAATAAAAAGAAAAAAAAAACAGATCTAAAACAAGATTTGAGTCTGAACAGACATGTGACAATAGATCTTTTTATTAATCTGTAATTTCACTAATTCAGGATCTCACTGATTAGATTCAAAAATTTAGTTGTTCCTATACCTGAAACTTACATAATATTGTATATCAACTGTAACTCAATAAAAAATGAGCTATTCCCTCCTATATATATGATGACTACTGCATTAGAAAAGGGCTTCCCTGGTGGCTCAGATGGTAAACAATCTGCCTGCAATGCAGGAGACCTAGGTTCAGTCCCTGGGTCAGGAAGATCCCCTGGAGAAGGGAATGGCTACCCACTCCAGTATTCTTGCCTGGAGAATCCTATGGACAGAGAAGTCTGAAGTGTCCATGGGGCTGCAAAGAGTCAGACATGACTGAGCAACTAACACACACACACACACACACACTGCAGTACAGGGGCATTTCATATCTGAAACTAATGTGTTTATCTTTGCCTTCAGATAGAAGGGAGAAAAAGAAGAATTTCATATTTGCTACTATTAACACCCTAGGAAGGGTTGGAAGCATAAATAATGAGCTAATAAGAGAAATATTTCATTAGTCTTTGGCATGTTGAGAAGTTTTAGGTATAGTTGCAAAGGGAATCAGAGAGAAAGGTAGAAAACTTGAATTCTCCTGGCTTTGCTGACTCTGTTTCCTTACTGTCTTGGGCACGTTTTTACTGAAAGCTACTGAACTTTCCTTTAATACTTGATCTATTCAGCAAATGTTTGCTGAATCCTGCCCTTGTGTGGGATTGGCTTTTTAGGAACCTGCATCATTAAAATGCAATGATGAGCAACGTGGTCTCTGGAGTCAGCCACTCCTCTGTGTACTCCTTCACACACCGTGTGACCTTTGTAAGTTCCCTAACTTTTCTTAGCCTTAGATTGTGTTATCTGGAAAATAAGGGAGAAGACCTATCTCATTGTAAGCATTGTTATAAATATTACATAATATAAACCATGTAATGCACAGTAGAGTCCTGGCAGTAAGTGTTCAACAAATATGAGCTGCCAGTTATAAACACTGCTGCTTTACTTAACAAGACTCTAGGAATGGCTTCCATGAGTAACTGCTGTAATAAGGTAAATGATTTTCCAAGGAGAAGTTGCCAGTCAAACCTGGAGTAAGAAGTGATTTTAATTTGTAAGCTTCACAGCTCTCAGGGTGTCTGGCCCTTGCATTTAGGAAAGAGACCAGAAGCTCTCTATCAGAAATTAACCTAGTCACTGGTTATGTGAATACTCCATCCAAAGACTGGAAATTCAGAATTTCCAATTTGACAGGACTGTTTATCAAAAATGACTGAGGGTTCTTTGGCAAAAGGAAAAATTTAGCCATCTGGTTCTGTTCCTAGTGAGAATGTAGATTTTAGACTTGAGTTCATGCATAATTTCATGGATTTGGCTTATATGGAAAATGAAACTACATGTTTCCGAATTCCATTGCCTTGAAGAAATGAAACCTTTTTCAGAACATGTCCACTCCATCAGCAGATCCTGTTGGTGTTTCCTGCTAAATTTGTCCAAATTTCAGCCACTTACTCACCCTCCCCTCCACTATATTAAAAGTTGGCTTTGGTCCTTTCTCCATACTGTCCTCAAGATCAGATGCCACCTCCCATTCCTCTTTCCTGCAGAGCTTAGCTTAGCTGTCCTCTTGTTTCTTCTTCCTAACTCGTTCCATCTCCTTTTCTCTACATTAAGACTGTGTGACTCTGGGTGCGCACGTGCTCAGTCATGTCTGACTCTTTGCAACCACGGACTGTAGCCTGCCAGGTTCCTCTGTCCATGGGATTCTCCAGACAAGAAAACTGAAGTGGATCGCCATTTCCTTCTTCAGGGGATTGTCCCAGTCCAGGGATTGATGTGTATCTCCAGCATTGCAGGCAGATCCTTTACCATCTGAACCACCAAATGAACTTACTTACAAAACAGAAAGAGACTCACAGACTTAGAGGAATGAACTTATGTTTGCTGGGAGGAAGGGATAGTTAGGGAGTTTGGGATGAATATGTATGCACTGCTACATTTAAAATGGATAACCAACAGGGACCTACTCCAACAGGGAACTCTGCTCAATGTTATGTGGCAGCCTGGATGGGAGGGGAGTTTGGGGGAGAATGCATACATGTATATGTATGACTGAGTCCCTTTGCTGTTCAACTGAAATTATCACAACACTGTTAATTGGCTATACCCCAATACAAAATTTTAAAAAGTTAAAAAAAAATAACATTAGTTGGTTTCTAGGCAATAGATTTGAGAGGGATAGATAACTGCTCCCCTCACCCCCACAGGAAAGAAAGAAAATAGATTTTCATGGAACTCCCAAATATGCTATTTTTTCAATAGGTGATAGAACTTTGGAGCATTCTTGTTTTTTTCTTTTACACAGGTTAATACAAGCTCCCAGGTAGCACTCAGTTCAGTTCAGTCGCTCAGTTGTGTCCAACTCTATGCCACCCAATGAATCACAGCACGCCAGACCTCCCTGTCCATCACCAACTCCTGGAGTTCACTCAAACTCATGTCCATTGTGGAGAAGGCAATGGCACCCCACTCCAGTATTCTTGCCTCGAAAATCCCATGGACGGAGGAGCCTGGTAGGCTGCAGTCCATGGGGTCGCTAAGAGTCAGACACGACTGAGCGACTTCACTTTCACTTTTCACTTTCATGCATTGGAGAAGGAAATGGCAACCCGCTCCAGTGTTCTTGCCTGGAGAATCCCAGGGACGGTGGACCTAATAGGCTCCTGTCTATGGGGTCGCACAGAGTCGGATGCGACTGAAGCGACTTAGCAGCAGCAGCAGCATGTCCATTGAGTAGGTGATGCTATCCAGCCATCTCATCCTCTGTCATCCCCTTCTCCTACTGTCCCCAATCCCTCCCAGCATCAGAGTCTCTTCCAATGAGTCAACTCTTCGCATGAGGTGGCCAAAGTACTGGAGTTTCAGCTTTATCATCAGTCCTTCCAAAGAACACCCAGGACTGATCTCCTTTAGAATGGACTGGTTGGCTAGTGGTGAAGAACTTGCCTGCCAGTGCAAGAGATGTGGATTCAATCCCTCTTGGGAAAGATCCCCTGGAGAAGGAAATGGTAACCCACTCCAGTATTCTAGCCTGGAGAATCCATGGACAGAGGAGCCTGGCAGGATACAGTCCATGGGGTCACGAAGAGTCAGACATGACTGAAGTGACTGAGCACAGACGCAACTGAAGCGCACTAAAACCTGGAAGTTAGGATTATGAAACTCTCAGCCCCTCTCATCTTTCAAAGAGAGAGAAAGGGGCCCAGGCCAGATTCTTTCTCATCCTATTTTCTACCAGTGCTCCCTGAAAAGTCCAAAGCTAGTCTGATTCACACTCAGCCAAGGAGACCTCGTCAGATTCCATGGGTTTCTTTCTGCTCTGCAATTTTTCACCACCGCCTCTCTCTTTCTCCTTGATTATATTTGAAATCTTTTTCACAAAGGAGTTTAAATACTGAAGAGAGTTAGTATTTGCAGCTCTTTGTCTGACATATTTTTATATGAATAACTTTCAGTTAAAATGCAATCACTCCATCATCAGCTTTAAAGGACCGGTGCAGTTTTGGGTAGTGTTTCAGAACAGGGAGACTGGTAAAAACAAACAGAAGGGCATTGTGTGGTCATCAGTGTGGATAAAAGGGGTGATGAAGGAAAGGCTGGAGACTCATTTCAAACTTTTAAATTTTGCTTATGGTGGGTCCTATTTGTTTTCAACTGGGTGGGGATAAATAAAAATTGTGCACTTCCATTTCCTGGATATTGTAAGTAGTGCTGCAATGACCATTGGGGTGCACATATCTTTTCGAATTATGGTTTTCTCTGAATATATGCCCTTGAGTGGGATTGCTGGGTCATATGTTGCTATACTTTTAGTTTTTTAAGGAACCTCTATACTGTTCTCCGAGGGCTTCTCAGGTGGCTCAGTAGTAAAGAACCTGCCCTACAATGCAGAAGACACAGGAGACACGGATTTGATCTCTGGGTAGGGAAGATACCCTGGAGAAGGAAATGGCAACCCACTCCAGTATTCTTACCTGGAAAATCCTATGGACAGAGGAGCTTGGCAGGCTATAGTCCAGGGGGTCGCAGAGAGTCGGACATGACTGAGCACACACAGGCGTGTGTGCACACATACACACACACACACACATACACTCACACACACACTCACGCGCATACTGTTCTCCATAGTGGCTATATCAGGTTCAATTCCCACCAACAGTGTAGGAAGGTTTCCTTTTCTCCACACCCTCTCCAGCATTTATTGTATGCAGATTTTTTGATAATTTTTGACCATTCTGATTGATATAAAGTGATACCTCATTGTCATTTTGATTTGCATTTCTCTAATAATGTGTATTATTGAGCATCTTTTCAGGTGCCTACTGGCCTGTATATCTTCTTTGGAGGAATGTCTATTTAGATCTTCCCCCCACTTTTTGATTGGGTTATTTGTTTCTTTTTTATATCAAGCTATATAAGCTGTTTATATATTTTGGAGATTAATCCTTTGTCAGTTGCTTTAATAATTTTTTGCAAATATTTTCTCCCATTCTGAGGGCACGGAAGCAACTTAAATGTCCATCAACAGAGAAATGGATAAAGAAGAGGTGGTACTTAGGTACAGTGGCATATTGCTCCATCATAAGAGAGAACAAAATAATGAATGAAATAATAAAAATGAAATAATGCCGTTTGTGGCATCATGGATGGACCTAGAGGCTGTCACACTGAGTAAAGTAAGTCAGACAGAGAAAGACAAATATCATATGATATCACTTATATGAGGATTCTGAAAAAATAGGACAAGTGAACTTATCTACAAATCCGAAATAGACTGAAAGATGTAGAAAACAAACTTCTGGTTACCAGGAGGTAAGAGGGGGAGTGATAAATTAGAAAATTGGGATCAGATCAGGTCAGTTCAGTCGCTCAGTCCTGTCTGACTCTTTGCGACCCCATGAATCGCAGCACGCCAGGCCTCCCTGTCTATCACCAACTCCCGGAGTTCAATCAGACTCACGTCCATCGAGTCAGTGATGCCATCCAGCCATCTCATCCTCTGTTGTCCCCTTCTCCTCCTGCCCCCAATCCCTCCCAGCATCAGAGTCTTTTCCAATGAGTCAACTCTTTGCATGAGGTGGCCAAAGTACTGGAGTTTCAGCTTTAGCATCATTCCTTCCAAAGAAATCCCAGGGCTGATTTCCTTCAGAATGGACTGGTTGGATCTCCTTGCAGTCCAACGGACTCTCAAGAGTCTTCTCCAACACCACAGTTCAAAAGCATCAATTCTTCGGCGCTCAGCCTTCTTCATAGTCCAACTCTCACATCCATACATGACCACAGGAAAAACCATAGCCTTCACTAGACGGACCGACATATACATAATACTATATATAAAATAAATAACTAATAAGGACCTACTGTAGAGCACAGGGAACTCTATCTACTCAATACTTTGTAATGGCGCATATGGAAAAAGAATTTTAAAAAGAGCGGATATATGCATGTATATGACTGATTCACTTGGCTGCACCTGAAATTAACACAACATTGTAAATCAACTATACTCCAATAAAATTTTTCTAAAAATTTTAAAAATTGTGCACTTGATATTTATGTTCTGCAGCTGAAAATCCAGAATCTGTCTTGTTTGATTTATAAAAACTTACTATTTTTTAAAAATGTGTGTTTGACTTTATACAAAGCGGCATTTTCCTCTGACGATTCATTAATGAGGGTTACATTATCGTCTTAAAAAAGGAAGTCAGATGGAATGTTTAATAATTTACGAGTGAACGGAGGGAACATTTGCCTGGTTTGCACAGCTGAGGACGTAATTAGAGGTTCCTAGAGAGAGAGAATAGGGTGAGGGTGTGCAGAAATCACAACCATTAAAAAGCAACTTTTCCCCAAATTGCTCACAAATGTGAGGGATTAGTCAATATACTTGGGGCTCTCTAAAACTTTTTAGCAGCCAATAATTTCTTCATGATTGAGGAACTGCAAAGGAAAAGCTTATTTCCTTTCTTAATGCCATTTTGTTAGACAGTTTTAATGAAGTAGCAAATTTGTCATGCGACAGGAAAAGCTCACGGACAACATATTAGAGTTTGCAATCCCAGTCAACGTATCTAGTTACTTCGTTTTTAGGTGACTACCCTTTGCTTATTAGATAAATGACTAAGGCAAATACCTTTGCAGACACTTGCATGCTGTTTTCCTGCATGTTCATAATGGCTTCAGAGATCTTGACGTCTATTGGGTCCATGACCGACTCAATGTTGAATGGTCCTTCCAGTCGCTCTGCCACCAAGAGCATGGCATCTGTTAAAATATAGGAACATGATTGATTTGAGAACTGGGAACTCCAGCTTCTAACCTGTATTGCAACACTTCCCACATGACTGGCTGAAAAATGATCACTCATTCAAATTTGGTATTTGCTTTTATATAGTTCAAAATGGAATGGATGACTCAGTCTTAAAAGAGTATTTTATTTCACTTGAAGGTTTAAAACTATTTTACAAGTATAGAACCTGGCCCCAAAATGAGAAAGTAAGTTCAAATTAAAAGAGTTGAATATACCTAGCTCTTTCAAGTGAAGTTTAAAAAAAATTAGATCAGGTTCAAAAGTGGAGTTAATCTCTTTTCTTCTGGAGTATGGAGAACATGGAGACTATTGAAGTGTAAATTTGAGAGTCTGGAGGATGTTCAAATGTCAAGACTCAAGCATAACTAGGTGGAGGAAGCATTGCTAGATTTTCCAAGAACAGACTTGTCCCTACTTGGTGGTGTCACTCTATCTAGCATGCCCTGTTTTTAACACCTTGTTACACTTTAGGAATAGAGAAACTTCTCTTCCTTGGTTTTTCTCCAGTCAAGAATATTGGAGTGGGTAGCCATTCCCTTCTCTGGGGGATATTCCCAACCCAGGGATTGAACCTGGGTTTCCTGCATTGCAGGCTGATTCTTTACTGTCTGAACCACCAGGGAAGTCTCTGGTTTTTCATATTCAAGGCTTATTACTGTGTCTATCACATTGTAAGCTTTCAAAAATGTCTATGAAATGATACTGAACTGAAGTACAGCTTGGGAAGATTTAGTTTTCTGGAGAAGATCGTCACAATGATAAGGAGATGAGAGTTATAAAATAGGGGTGAGTTGCTCTGGGTTCCCAACCTGCCACTAACACCCGGATGACTGTGGGAGAAATCTCTAGCTCACTGGGCCAAAGATTAGTGAAGTGCATAAAGGGACCTCGGATGAGGACTCTCCCAGTGTCTATAATGAGTGGCACTGTAATAATAATAAGTGATAAGGAGGACCATTCCTTTGCCACTGCAAATTGGCCCAGGTTGGTAACCAGCATAGTTTGCTAACTTGTCTCCATCAGGACTGTGGAATAGAATTTTCTGTATGATGAAAATGTGGCTACTGAAACTTGAAATGTGGCAAATGTGACTGAATAATTAAATGGTGAATAAATTATTTTCCCTTTAACTAATTTAAATATAATTAACACTGTCCATTTGAGACCAGCAGCTACAATGAAAGACAGAACAGCCTAGACTTTTAACATGTTGCCTCAAAATTTGTCAGGGTTTTCAATTGGTAAAGCACTTGGAAACCAATCTTAAAATGTTGCCCCTTTCAAATGAATACATGTTTATCATCAGACACTTAGAAAATATAGAAAAGAAACATGAAGGAGAGAAATACACCCACAATCCCACTTCCCAGAATAACACTATAAACACTTTGGTATATGCCCTATGTTGTTTTTTTCCCCCTCTGTGCATGAATATTTTAAGCATGCAACTGAAAATATACTGTGCGGATATTGTATAATCTGCTTTCTAAATGTAACATATTATTAATGTAACATACTGTTTATAGTAGCTGCTTCATAGCATTGGTGTGAAGAAAACAAATTTTATTTTTATTACATATCCTACCATGCTCCACCAAAGGCCAACATCAAACATTTTTCAGGGTTATAAGTAGGTATGAATTAGGCAAGTGAAAAGCCTTTTAAGATAGATGAATTTTTGTAAGAAAGGACTGTCTGGGAAGCAGAGTCACGTCTTTAAAGGGCACCAGGGTTTGTGAAAAACATCAGCTTTGACAGTATCAACAGGCTGTCTCGGCCAGACCTCACACCTGGGTCCTTGATCTCCTTGCTATGGAATGATGGAGACTAGAAGCATCCAGAGCCACACTAGAAAATCAGGAGGTCCTGCTTCCATCCTCACCCCCAGTGCTTGGTCCATATTACTCTCATGGACAATGACATGGGAAACTGAAGTGTGAACAAAGACTCATTATAAACTCTAATAACAAATTTGCTGATTTTCCCCCCCTTATCACAGACCTATTTGTGAATGTCACATCAGAACCTTACAACAAAGTGGTCATTTCTCTGGATCTTCATGACCTAATAGTCTGGCAACTAATGCTCTTGAACTGTGGTGCTGGACAAGATCCTTGAGAGTCCCTTGGACTGCAAGGAGATCCAACCAGTCCATCCTAAAGGAAGTCAACCCTGAATATTCATTGGAAGGACGGATGCTGAAGCTGAAGTTCCAATACTTTGACCACCTGATGCGAAGAACTGATTCATTTGAAAAAACCCTGATGCTGGGAAGGATTGAAAAGGAGATGGATCGACAGAGGATAAGATGGTTGGATGGCATTTCTGACTCAATGGACATGAGTTTGAGCAAACTCAGGGAGACAGTGAAGGATGGGGAAGCCTGGCGTGCTGCAGTCCACGGGGTTGCAAAGAGTCAGACATGATGGAGCAATGGAACAACAATGGACAGAGGATGCACACTGTTTGGTTGTAGTATTTGGATATTAAAGATGTTTTGGTGGATTTTCCTAGTGATCCAGTGGTTAAGACCCCTTGCTTTCACTGCCGAGGGCATTGGTTCCATCCTTGGTTGGGAAACTAAGGCCCTGCTAGCTGTAGGGCAAGTCCTCCCCCCACCAAAAAAAGATGTCTTCTCCTTTAGTTTTTGTCTGTTTATTTACTTATTTGGCTGCCCTGGTCTTAGTTGTGGCACAGGGATCTTTGATCTTCATTGTGGCATGCAGGATCTTTCAGTTGCATCCTGTGGGAACTTTATTTGCAGCATATAAACCCAGGTCTTCTGCATTGGGAGAGTGAAGTCTAAGTCCCTGGAACACCAAGAAAGTCCTTTCTTTAAGGCTTTGAAAGTTGCCCTGAAAGTTGCTCTGTTTCTTTTATGTTTTTATATCTATTTTGTGTATTTATAAAAATAATCCCCTGTATTGTTAGACTCTTCAAGAGGCTTTTTGATGAAGATTAATTATGACAGATGAGCAAGTTTCTCTAGACAGGAAAGTGATAGTCTCTCAGTCATGTATGACTCTTTGCAACCCATGGACTGTAGTCTGTCAGGCTCTTCTGTCCATGGAACTCTCCAGGTAAGAGTATTAGAGTTGGTAGCCGTTCCCTTCTTCAGGGGATCTTCCTGACCCAGGGATGGAATCTGGGTCTCCTGCTTTGCAGGCAGATTCTTTACCATTTGGGCCACCAGGGAAGCCCATGATTCTCTAGACAGGTGTCTCCTGCTATTAAAATAGAAGGACAAGGAATCCTTATAAAGGAAAAAGAATTGGCCCTAGGGAGTCATCCACTGTATGCAGTTAAAGGAAGTGATAACTATGGGATCCTTAATTGTATGTTTTAGAGAAGTATTTGAATAAATCATTACACAAAGAGTACTGGCCTATCATGGAATATTTATCCAACAGGAATGGGTTGAGTTGAGACAGTAATAACATTAGCTATATCGGATGTCTTAGTCAGTTGTGTTCTGGGTAGAAAGGACGAGCTTTGCATTGGATCATAAGGAATCAGTATATTGTCTCAATTTGCAATGACGGGGTCTAAAATATCTCTGAGAAGTTTCTCTTGTTTAAATTCAACCAGTCCCTCTTTACCTGACATTCCCTTTAATAGGTAAGGCACAAAGCCATTCGATTCATATCATAAAGTCAAGGAGTTTCTCTTTGGTGATTTCAATCTTTAGTTCCGTGTTCCTCTGTCACCACAGAGCTCAGCTTTTTGCTTCCTGGATCTGCAAACTCAGCTCCTCTTTTTTGACCCCATTTGCCTCCTTGACCTTGGAAATAGGCCATCCTACTGATGATCCCGTTTATTAAACATGTTACCAAATGGCCATATTCATTCTGATTGCTTGGCCTTGAAGTTCCATTTTTCATCTTGATTCATCTGCTTTTTACACAAATTAATTTAAGGTGATACATTTTTGCTGTAAATAAATATATATTTATTGATTTCTAAAAATTTATTTATTATTGAAGTATAGCTGATTCACTATGTTACTTTTGGTATACAGCAAAGTGATTCACTTATACATACATATGCATGCACTGTTTTCATATTCTTTTCCTTCATGGTTTATTACTGGCTATTGACTATAGTTTCTTGTGCTATATAGTAAGATCATGTTGTTTATTTTATATAGTAGCTTATTTTCCTTTTAATTTAGATCACTGGTCATAATATGCTACTTTAAGCTATCTGGTTTAGGCTATTACTAATTTTTAAAAAATTCATTAAAAAATCACTTTACAAAGGAAAATTAGATTCTCCTTTGAAGACTCAATGATTGACTCAAAACCTCAGAACCATTATTAAGAGTAGAAATGTGCATGGAGTTAACCATACTGTAGTGCTCCCTGAAACATTTGTTAAGAGGGTGGATTTCATGTTATGTGGTTTCTTTTTTTTAACCACACACACACAAAGAATGGTGGCTCAGATGGTAAAGAATCGGCCTGCAGTGCAGGAGACCTGAGTTTGATCCTTGGGTTGGGAAGATCCCCTGGAGGAGGGCATGGCAACCCACTCCAGTATTCTTGTCTGGAGAATCCCCATGGACAGAGGAGCCTGGCGGGCTACAGTTCATAGGGGTGCAAAGAGTCAGACACAGCTGAGCGACTATGCACAGCACATTGTGTTGATCAACTACAGAAGTTCTTATTAACTGAATTATCTGTTGATAAATCGTTAACTAGTATAATATATACCAATATACTGAAACACTGTGTTGCTTTCATAAAGAAATGCATGCATTCTTCCAAATCTTGGAAAAGCACAGATAAAATTGTGTGGGAATATTTGGATAAAATAACATGTGTGCACTGATTATAGTCACACCCAGGTTTTTGGTCAGAATGAGAGCAAGGCTAGCAGAGGAAAGTAAGTACTGGTTTTCTGGACTTAAAATTCTCTATTACAAAGTTGTTTGTGAAAACAGGTTGGTTGACAGAGGGCCAGATAAACAGGAGGATAAAGGGGCAACAGAGGATGAGCTGGTCGGATGGCATCAGTGGCTCAATAGACATGACTTTGAGCAAGCCCTGGGAGACAGTGAAGGACAGGAAAGCCTGGCATGTTGCAGTTCATGGGATCACAAAGAGTTGGACACGACTTTGCGACCATACAACACAGCAACAACAGACAACCATAAACAGAAAAAATATATATGTCTCCTTACAATATAATCACCCCTGCCCCCAACAAAATCCCCTTTTCCATTGTTCTAAATATATATGACGGGATTCCCCAGGGTCACAAAAAGAAAAGCAGCTTTTCAGAAAATTCCTCTAATATTTTGTGCTTCCATGTAAAGGTTATGCTCACAGCAGCTGCCTTTAGGAGTCTAGTTTAGACACACTGCAAGGTGAGAAAGTAGCAGTGAAGGGCAGCCTGAGTCCTCAGCGCTGGGACTTGGAACCAGCGTGCAAGCGGATGGTGGCTCTTCCTCGTGCTGCAGAGCCCAGATGGTGAGAGGATCTGCGTGGTACCTCCGTGGCCCACTGAGCAGCCAAGCACATCCCCGCTTGACTGGTGTGCCTCCCACCTGCTGGGCAAGTCTGTCAGCAGTCAAGCTCCCCAAGTGTCAGGAGAATCTTTTCTCTCCTTTGGGGCCAGGGAAACCATGCCTCTCTCTCCTCCCAAAGCAAAGAAAACACACAAGACTTTTATGACACCAAGGCAGTAGTTGGTAAGTTTCTCTGAAACCAATTAAGTCAGAACATGGTCATAACTTCCTCCAGAGGCTGCCATCCTATGCTATCTTAATTATCTCCGTGCCATTTATATTTTGAAATATTCGGAACATTATTTTTAACTATGCTCTTGGAGCTGTTATCTATTGCCAATTAAACTAGGCCAGTTTGAGTATGTCAGCTAATGACCAGCTGGTCCTTTCTGTGCATAGCTTCCGTGTTGTCCATTTTGTTTCTCTTTAAACAAAAGACTATTGTCTTGCTCAAGCAGTATACATAACTTTTGTTTCTAATGTTATTTAGACGAAGTCGGAGAAGGCAATGGCATCCCACTCCAGTACTCTTGCCTGGAAAATCCCATGGATGGAGGAGCCTGGTAGGCTGCAGTCCATGGGGTCGCTAAGAGTCGGATGCGACTGAGCGACTTCCCTTTCACTTTTCACTTTCATGCATTGGAGAAGGAAATGGCAACCCCCTGCAGTGTTCTTGCCTGGAGAGTCCCAGGGATGGGGGCGCCTGGTGGGCTGCCGTCTCTGGGGTTGCACAGAGTTGGACACGACTGAAGTGACTTAGCAGCAGCAGCAGAAGTAACTGGGGGCTTCCCTGGGGGCTTAGTGGTAAAGAATCAGCCTGCCATGCAGGAAACTCAGGTTTGCTCCCTGGGTCAGCAAGATCCCCTGGAGGAGGAAATGGCAATCCACTCCTGTATTCTTGCCTGAGAAATCCCATGGACAGAGGAGCCTGGCGGGTCACAAAAGAGCTGGACACAACTTAGCGAGTAAACAACAACAGAAGTAGCTGGTATCTTAGCATAAGGTTTTGATGCAGAGAGAGATATGATGACCCTTTTAGCACAAGAGGCGTGTGTAGCAGCTCAGCAAGAATGTGCCCACGCAAAGGGTGCGGGCAAAGCTGCACCTCTGGGTCAAGGCATTCCACTCACGTCAGCATGGACTTTCTGGTTAGGAGTGAGGAAACCCAACTCTGGTTAGATGGAGTCAGGTGATTCAGTTTCCATTTAGGTTCATCCATTGAAAGTCTGAGAGATAACATGTGTCACTTAATTCACAGAGTCCCATTTTCTTCATCTATGAAGTAGAGATTATGACAACCTCTACCTATAGTGTGCATGAGGAATCAAATGAGATAGTGCCTGGAAAGATGTTAGCACAAGGCCTGGCGCACAACAAAGGTTAGCAGCTATATGGCACTATCTCTGGGCAGTAGAAGCAGAAAGGAGAGGACCACCTGGCAAGATATTTTGGTGGATGTATTGACAGCAAGTGATGTGAGGAGCTGGGTCGTAAAATATACATGAATGCCTTTAAGATGTATAACTGGTACTTTTTTGTATGTTAAATTAATATTTTCATAGTAGCTGCTTTTTGATGGATGAGTTCATTATACCAAGAGATACAAAACTTCAGTGTTTTCTTACATGGTGCTCCTTTGCCAATTAAGGATCACTATAAATTCTGACTCACTTTCCATCGAGGGGTGTGTGTGTGTGTATGCAGCTCAGTCCTGTGTCCAACTCTTTGTGACCCTATAGACTGTAGCCCACCAGGTTCCTCCGTCTATAGGATTTTCTAGGCAAGAATACCTGGAGTGGGTTGCCATTTCCTGCTCCAGGAGATCTTCCCAACTCAGGGATTGAACTCATGTCTCTTGTGTCTCCTGCATTGGAGACGGGTTCTTTATCACTGGCGCAACCTGGGATGTAGAGGTGGGGTTTGTATCTCGTCCCCCTGAATCAGGGTGGGCTCTGTCACTGCAGTGACTACTACAGCATGCAGTGCAAGGGACACTTGATTTCCGGAGCAGGAAATGATCAGACTGCAGCTTCCACTTTCTGTCTTGTGAGACTCTATCTGAGGTCCCCATGTTGGTCTGGCCACATGTAGGCGCTCCAGGGGATAGTCCCTACTGGGCCCAGGTTACTAGCCATGCTTGCTGTTATAGACAAAATACTTGAGTCCTCCCAATAATTCATATGTTGACACCTAATCCCCTAGGTGATGGCATTTAGGGGCGGGGCCTTTGGGAGGTGATTAGGTCGAGAGGCCTGAGCCTTCATGAGTGGGATTAGTGTCCTTATTAAAGGACCCACATGGCTCCCCTGTCCTTCCCACCACGTGAGGACACAGTGAGGGTGGCAGCCTGTGGACCAGGAGCAGGCTTCACCTGACACAATCCACCAGTGTCTTGACCCTGAACTTTTCAGCACTCAGAACTGTGTGAGAGAGATGCTTTCTGTTTCAGCCACTCAATCTTTGATATTTTTGTTAGAGCAGCTCCAGTGGACTAAGACTCCTGCCAGGGTGCCAGGCATGTGAGTGAGGCCAACTCGACCAGTCTATCTACCAGCTGATTACCACCTAGTGACCCCATGTGGGGCAGAAGAATGAGCTAGCTGAGGCTTCCCAAATTCCTGATTCACTGTTCTGTAGTTTATAATAATACCATTGTTGTTTTAAGTTGCTAAATTTAGGGATAATTTATTTTGTAGCAACGGAATATTGGAGTAGCCCAATTACAATATTTACAAAATACTTGGGGATGTTTTTCCTATAATTTATTTGACAGGATTCAAATTATTCAGATCTCTAGTCAATAAATATCTGACAAACAACATTAATGATGTAACCCCTGTTTCCAACCACTAAAGTGAAAGTGTTAGTGGCTCAGTCGTGTCAGACTGTTTGCGATCCCATGGACTGTAGCCCACCAGGCTCCTCTGTCCATGGGATTCTCCAGCCAAGAATACTGGAGTGGGTAGCCATTCATTTCTCCAGGGGATCTTCCGGACCCAGGGAACATACAAAAAGAACTGTCCTAAGCCTGCACTGCGTTTCAATACAGTGTTGCTGCTGCTACTGCTAAGTCACTTCAGTCGTGTCCGACTCTGTGCGACCCCAGAGATGGCAGCCCACCAGGCTTCCCCATCCCTGGGATTCTCCAGGCAAGAACATTGGAGTGTGTTGCCATTTCCTTCTTCAATGCATGAAAGTGAAAAGTGAAAGTGAAGTCGCTCAGTCATGTCCGACTCTATCGACCCCATGGACTGCAGCCTACCAGGCTCCTCCGTCCATGGGATTTTCCAGCCAAGAATACTGGAGTGGGGGTGCCATTGCCTTCTCCAGGGGATCTTCCAGACCCAGGGAACATACAAAAAGAACCGTTCTAAGCCTGCACTTGTTGTTTCAATACAGTGTATTGTTTCAATACAGTGTTACTGTACGTCAAATGCAGGGTTGGCTAGTCTCAGAATCAGCTGTTTCCCCTGGGATGTAAGTAGGAGCTAGCAAGACAGAGAGCAGGTTTGGAAGAAGGTAAAGATGTAGATTTTTCTCTAAGTACTTGACGTTATGAAGAGCAAGTCTCTGACACAAGGAACCAGCCATTATCTCTCATCTCTGGATGGCATTGGATTAAAACCATCTTGCTGCAGGGACTCCCGAAGGCTTTGTGCCTCTGGGATAGAAATATTAAGTAGGATTTCATATGATTAGACACATCTTTTAAATTTATCTTTTGATAAAAGGAGATGTAAAATCAGAAATAACTTTGTTGAATACTACTGATTATAACCTGGAGGAAAGTGATTTTCAAAATGTTTTAGGGGAGGCAAGAAGAGAAAGACTTTCTTTTAAAATGAGATGTTATTAGTCTTTGTGTAAATAACAACAGAGTAGAAATAATTTTGAAAGTTCAATTGTGAAGGGGTGGGGAAACAGATGTGTGTGTGCATGCTGGCATGTGTGTGTATGTGCACACGCTCGCATGCATGCTTAGCCATGTCCAACTTTTTGTGACCCCCATGGAGTGCAGCCCACCAGGCTCCTCCATCCATGGAATTCTCCAGGTAAGAATACTACAGTGGGCTGCCATTCCCTTCTCCAGGGGGATCTTCCCAACTCAGGGATTGAACCTGGGTCTTTTGCATTGGCAGGAGGATTCTTTACCATCTGAGCCACTAGGGAAGCCTAGGGAAATGGATAGACATGGTCAAAAGGTACAAACTTCCAGTTATAGGAATAAGTCCTGAGAATGTGGTGTACAGCATGGTGAATATACTTAATGGAATTGTATTGAATGCCTGAAAGTTGCTAAGAGAGTGAATTTTAAAAGTTCTCACCACATATGAACATACACACAAAGGGTAACTATGCGAGGTGATGAATGTGTTAGCTAATTTCATTCTGATAATCATTTTGCAAAATACCCATGTATTACACCATTGTGCTATATGCCTTAAACTTACACAATGTTATGTATCAATTATATCTTGATAAAGCTGGAAAAAAAATGAAAGTTCAGTTGAAGTAAGCTTAACCTAATAAATGGAGAAGGCAATGGCACTCCACTCCAGTACTCTTGCCTGGAAAATCCCGTGGACGGAGGAGCCTGGTGGGCTGCAGTCCATGGGGTCGCTAAGAGTCGGACACGACTGAGCGACTTCACTTTCACTTTTCACTTTCATGCATTGGAGAAGGAAATGGCAACCCGCTCCAGTATTCTTGCCTGGAGAATCCCAGGGACGGGGGAGCCTGGTGGGCTGCCGTCTATGGGGTCGCACAGAGTCGGACACGACTGAAGTGACTTAGCAGCAGTAGCAGCAGCAGCAACCTAATAAATATCTGTTATGTGCCAAGTCACTATGGCACTACGAATTGCTGGTCCCAGGGGGTGGGGCACAGAAACAGTGCATGATTGCCAGCTTTGTGGTGTTTAGAATCTTTTTGAACTGACAAAGATAAAATACATTAACATTAAAAATATATTTTTCTTTCTTTGGGGAAAGTTTGAATGTAAATAATAACACGTCCTTTCAAAGTTCTCATTAAATCTTTAAAATTTGTCCTAATAATCTACTCTTGGAAAATGAAATCTATAAGCACAATCTACTTTCTTGCTTTATCAGAAGTCCATAGGGCCCTATTTTGCTTTTCTTTAGAAGCAGTGCTTACTCTTATATCTGCAGTAACATTGTTTAAACTTAACTAAGATACTTTTTCCCACTGAGAAGCAGACAAAAGAATTTTTTTTTTTAAATCAAGCTATTTTAAAAGCACCCTGGGGAATTCCTTCATTGGCACTCAGTTACTCATCAGTAGTAGTAATAATAATAACAATAATAAAAACCTGTTTCAGTGTCTATGTATCAGCTCTTTTATGACCCAGTCATGACAGGGAAGTGTTATAAGGCTCTGCTTTACTCTGTGGCTTGCTGGGGACGGGTACACTGAGTTATAGAGACTTTGTATGTGTGTTGGTTGCTCAGCTGTGTCAGACTCTTTGCGATCTCGTGGACTACAGCCCACCAGCCTCCTCTGTCCGTGAGATTTTCCAGGCAAGAATACTGGAGTGGATTGCCATTCCCTTCTCCAAGAGATCTTCCAACCCAGGGATCGAACCCAGGTCTCCTGCATTGCAGGTAGACTCTTTACTGTCTCAGCCACCAGGGAAGCCCTTGCTTTCACTCAAATCAATTAATTAAAATTCTTGTGAGATCTTGGACAGGAATGAGTTTCAGGAGAACCCAGCTAGGGGAACTGATGGATACACCACAGCAGCAGGCAGACAGGATCTGAATAACCAGGAAACAGTGCAGCCTTGAGAGTAGAAACTTGGAACTTCCCTAGTCAGAAAGTCCACACCACATTTCAGGGTTTCTTTTGTTTTTCCTTATTAAAGACAGTTTTAATTTTAAAAATGTATGGCTCTATAGGGATATAACTGATATAAACCAAAATTCACCTAGTAAAGTGCGCAATTGAATTCATTTTAACAAATGTCTGCCTCCATGAAACCACCAAAAGGAGAGTTAAAATTTTTTTTTTCGCTCTTGATGTTTAAGGCAAGTCTGTGGTTAAGACATTTCCGTTTGTAGAATTTTGATTCGTAAGAACCACCAAACAATGAAAATATGTATCTCTCTCTGGACTATATTCTTATTTTTCTCACTAATCACTCTCCCACTCTGGTCTTGCTGCTCTGTAATCTCTTCCCTGACATTGCCAGCAGAACTGTCTTTTAAAAATGCAAATCTGATGAGGTCACTGCCTCGCTCTAAAGGTTGCCACTGCCTTCAGGATAAAGTCTGAACCTCTTAACCCGGCATAAGAAAGGCCCTTCATAAGCTGGTCTCTGCCCCCTTGGCAGCCCTGCCTATGACCACCCCTGATGCCCCCAACCCTCTCCCTACACAAGGACTCCCCCACTTTGAGCGCCATCAGAATCTTTCAAGGACATTGAAGTTGTCACCGAGGTCCCACACGGACCCAATCCAACCTGAAATCGATGACACACAGTTGTTCTAAATACAGCCTGTTCTCATTTTACCTACTCAAGAACTTCCGAGGGTTCAGGTTTAAAAAGAGGCTCCTAATCAGATTCCACCTCTCCCTTCTCATTCATTTCTTACTACTCAACATGTCCTGTGGTTTCCTGCTATTACAAATAATGCCACAGTGAATATCCTTGTACATAATTCATTTAGCAAATATATCTATTGGATAAAGTCTTACAAGGCTGGGTCAAAGACATGGGCATTTAAAATGTTGATGGTTAGTCCTGAAGCTTGGCCTATAAAGGCTGTACCTGTTTACATTTCCAAGAGAAATACATGACCGTGTCTGATTCTTTAAGGCTCCAACTTTTAGGTGGACTTAAGATCAAATGCTGGGATCTTTGCCAATCTGATAGGGTAAGAGACTGCATCCCAGTGTGGTTTTAACTTGAATTTCCCTCATGGTAAGTAAGGTTGAACATCCTTTAATGTGTTTAAAAGCCACTTCAATTGGTTTTTTTCCTTCATATTCTCTGTTCACTTATTTTTCTACTGGGTTATTAATTTTTTCATATTGATATAAAGGAATTTCTTTAAAAAAAATAAAGGTACCAGTCCTTGGGTGATATGAGTTATCATTTCCTCCAGTTGCTGTTTATCTTTTGACTTTGTTCATGGTGGGATTTAAAAAAAATGTATTTATTTATTTTAATTGGAGGATAATTACTTTACAAAATTGTGATGGTTTTTGCCATACATCAGTATGAATCGACCATAGGTATACATGTGTCCCCTCCATCCTGAACACCCTTTCCATCTCCCTCCTCCTGGGGAGGTGGGGACAACCTGTCTCAGGTTGTCACAGAGCTTTGGCTTTGGGTGCCCTGCTTCATACACCAAACTTTCACTGGTTATCTATTTTACATATGGTAAAGTATATGTTTCAGTGCTATTCTCTCAAATCATCCCACCCTCTCCTTCTCCCACTGAGTCCAGAAGTCTGTTCTTTACATCTGTTTTGCTATGCAGAAATTTTAAAATTTTTATAGTCAATTTTACAAATCATTTATTTACATTTTTTGATCTTGCAGTCTATTTATACAGGCTTTCCAAGTTCACCTTTATGACCTCATCTATGACCACACATATTATCACTCATTAGCTTCCTTTTGTTCCTGGAATACAGGCCAGACCCCCTCCTTCCTCAGGGCCTTTGTTCTTACTGTCCATTCCTTCTTCCTTGAATACTCTCCCTCTATATATCTACATATCAGTCTCTATATTTTCTTCAGGTCTCTACTTAAATGACATTTCTCAGAAAATTGTCTATAACTACGCTACAATCTCCTAGTCACTCTAATCTGACTGCTTTATTCTTCATAGCACTTAATATTTGCTGAATTATCTTATATATATTTGCTCTTGTTCCCTTCCCTCCCCACCACCCCACACTGTTTTGTAATCCTCAAGAAGGCAGAGACTTTCTTTTTGTTAATTTTTGTAGTCTCATCCCTTAGAACAATACTAGTATCCTAAGAGTTGTTAAATGAATTACTGGAATAAATTTTTAAAATCTTCATTTCCCCCTCCCCCCTATAATTTGATATAAACTAACTGGCTCCCTTCCCCCTGTCCTAAAACTACTCTCCCTCTCCTCCCCTGCAGCATACACCATCAAAAACACCCGCAAAACTTTATTAGTGCTGGCCTACAAGATAAATAGGCCCTTGATGGCTTTTGATGTGTTATAAGGTGGATGAAGAGTTTCTATGGGAATTTAGAATCTTATTGTACTTTTTTTATTAGGTAGAAATAACTTTTTAGATCTTTTCTCCTGAAATTGAAAAGTATGGCTGATTTTCTTCTGTCAGTGGTCATTTCTAGGTTAATCTAAAAAAAAAAAGTTGACATTTTTGGTTTTTCCAAACAAGATAATTCTTGCTGATTCTCAAGACTCTACGTTTGCCATTAACTTTCAAAGCAATCTCTGTGATGAATGTCATTTCTGATTCTTTCCTGTAATTTTCCCACATTCACTAAACATCAAATTGATGATCATCCTTTTCCTGTCTTACCAACCCTGTGTGGTATCTAGGCACTTCAAAAAATACCTTTAAAAAAGATCAGACCACATCAGGGGTGAGATCTAGCTAAAGAAATCATAATACCACAGAGTGAGGTAAATAATAGAAAATGGAAGTGAACCAATGAAATGCCATTTAAAACAGTGAACACATATCTGATTGAAAAATAAAACAGGGACAGCCGCCTAGAATAATTCAAGAAACTGAAGAGTTAAAGCCAAATAAAAGAGAATTTGATGAAAATAACTGTTTACTTTGAAACCAAATCCAGGAAGAGGAGTAGAGAACAAATATACAAACTAATTTAATTCTGAAACCAGTGCAAACAAAGAGACTTATTTGGCTTCCACATTGTCAAGGAAATGCAAATTGTAGGGGGTGAAATAATTCACCTGTAGTCCTAGCACAGTACAGAAATTAGAACCTACAGGAGTCATTTCCAGACATTGGTTTCTTTTTAGTAGAATGATGCATTGCATTTCATAAAAATATATATTCACGTAAGTATCATCTCACTGCTATAACTTTGAGATGTTTAGATACATCACAAGCCAGAAAGACTGGGCCTTATAAATCATGAATCTGATGGACATTAAAGTGTATACTACCAACCATAACCCTTTATTTAAACTTTTATTGCCAATTCTTCATATGAATAATTTTTTATGTCATTTGTAGCTAGGGATATTAAATAATTCACATTCACCAATCAGTCTTTGCTTTGATGATGAATCAGAGGATTTAAGGGGGTAAGGAGTTCTTCGAGATCTTTCTGAGAGAAGTGCATCTTTAAATCCCTAAAGTATTATACAGGGTTTTGGTATTGAGATGGTTGACTTGGGCCAACAAATGGGCTTTTTAGGAAACAAGAGCCAAAGAAGAAAAGCAAATCATTTGATGTAAACAGTAGCCTTTGAACACAAGATCATTGTCCTCTCTCACTCCATCCATCAAATGAAACATCTAAATTGCTCAGATAGTATCAATATGTTTTATTGATATTTTATTTACTTATTGATATTTTATTTATTTATTAAATTCCAAATGCTTCAGCACTTTTAAAGAGACTATTAAAAGAGAAAACCTGAGATGATAAAGATAAAGCATTCTGGTCCTAAGTTCTTCTCATTCTTTATTTGCTGCAACTACACTCCTCTCTAAACCTCCCTTAGTTAATTAGTTTTAGTGGCTCAGTGGTATTCGTTTCTTTGCAATCCCATGGACTGTAGCCTGCCAGCCTCCGCTATCCTTGGAATTCTCCAGGCAAGAATACTGGAGTGGGTTACCATTCCCTTTTCCAGGGGATCCTCCCAACCCATAGATCGAACTCAGGTCTCCTGCATTTCAGGCAGATTCTTTACCATCTGAGCCACCAAGGAAGCCTAAGCCTCCCTTAGAGACCCTATTCTTTCAAAGTGGGGCATCACTATCCAGCTTGTCCTTGACAAGTTTCTAAAAGCATGCCCATTGCTCCTTACCCTTTATTAACTTGAACATCCCACTTGAGTTACTTTGAATCCCTCACCAGTTTGGATGGTCTTCTTGGTCTCCCTGAGAAGCAGTGTGGAGGTGATGCATGGTCATGGCTGTGTGTCACCTGTGCAAGCCTAGGACCCACAGTCGCAGCCTCTATAAGGCAACTTACTTAACTTCTGTGATCCTTGGTGTCTTCTGTTATTACAGGGGCTCTTCCTACATCACTGTGTGGATTAGATGCAATACTAGTCACATAGCACAGGAAATGCTTACTATATATTAGGATTATTCTATCTTTATGGAGATGTGGGTTCCTTTTACTTTCCAACAAAGTTAATACTAAAGATGTGAATTCTTCACTGATGAAGTTGTAAACTTTTGCTGAAAGAGGACAATATTTGAAAAGATACATACAGTCCTATTTACAATAGCCGGAGCATGGAAGCAGCCTGAATGTCTACTGACAGAGGAATGGATAAAGAAGATGTGGTACATATGTATAATGGAATACTACTCAGCCATGAAAAAGAATGAAATAATGCCATTTGCAGCCACATGGATGAAGCTGGAGATTATCATACTATATGAAGTAAGTCAGAGAAAGACAAATATCATAGGCTATTGTTTACACTTGGAATCTAAAAAAAAATTATAAAGACGAACATACTTACAAAACAAATAGACTCACAGACATAGAAAACAAACTTATGGTTACCAAAGGAGAAAGGGTTGGGGAGGGATAAATTAGGAGTTTGGGATTAACAGATAGACACTACTATATATAAAATACATAAACAATAAGCTCCTACTATAGAACACAGGGAACTGTATTTAATATTTTGTAATAAGCTATAATGGAAAAGATTAAAGGCACAAGGAGAAGAGGAGGCAGAGAATGACATGGTTGGATGGCATCACCAACTCAATGAACATGAACCTGGGCAAGCTCTGGGAGACAGTGAGGAATGGAAGGCCTGGTGTGCTGCAGTCCATGGCATTGTAGAGTCATACACGACTTAGCGACTATCAACAACATAATAGAAAAGAGTCTGGAAAGGGTATATACGTATAACTGAGTCACTCTGCTGTACACCCGAAACCAACACAACATTGTAAAGTATACTTCAGTAAAAAAGTAAAATTAAAAAAAGGAGGACAATATCCAGTCCAATCCTTTTATTTTACAGAGAAGGTCACCAAGTCCTCATAATATGAGGGGTCTAGGGATTTTGACGGGACACACACGGCAGGGCCGAGATCATTGCTCGGTTTTCTTTCAACCAGCCACCTTTCAACTCCACCATGCTGCCTCCTTCTTTATAACCAGCCCATCTGTCTTTAAGAAACAGGACCAGTTAAAACATTTCAGGTGTCAATGAACTAAAACACACTAAACTTTTTGCCAGTATATTGCGGTTAAAGCAATTCTCCTATTTCTCCCTCCTTTGGCCTAAAAGTTAATAAAGCAAATCACCCCAGGGACGATTTGTTCCTGTAGTACAAGGCCTCGCCACCTACACGGAATGAATCACAAACCTCTCCCAGAACCAATAAAAAATAAATAAATGAAAAGTCAGGTGTGTTGTCAGAATTCCCTGCTGGTTCTGCACAGGGTGATTAGTGGGCAATTCAGCAGGCAATGGGAGCCCTTTTCTCCGCCTTGTCTGTGTGCTTGGCATTATTAAAAAAATATATATTTTTTATTATTTTGTTGCTCAGTGCCAGGTGAACCGAAAGGAAAATGAAAAAAAGAGCAGTGTGTCCTGTATCAGGGGTCGCTGGACCCAAAGAAAAGAAAAGGTGGGTTGTTGAAAAAAAGAAGAAAAAGAAAAAACCCTCATTTTAGAAGGTGATGAGTTATCTCTTCTCTCTGATACATTGCATGAAACAGTAGGGGAACTTTTGTTTTTTCCTTTGTCTTTACATCTTGCTTACATTTATCTCCAAAATATAGTCCATGGTGAAAATGAAGATCATTTGCCAACTAAGGAGGAAGAGAATGAAAGAGGGAGGAAAAGGGAAGGAAGAACAGAGGGGAGAGAGACAGCGAGGGAGTGAGCACTTACACAGCCATTTCAGTGGCTGGGTCCAGGCTTGGTATTGTTCTAACAACATTCAGCACTAGAGATTCATTTGATTTTTCTGACCGACTACAGTGGGAAGTACTATCATCTTTCTCAATGGTTGTGGACCAAGACCCTAGAGATGGAAGAGCCTGCCCAGGGTCTCATGGCTTGTGAATAATTAAGACAGGTCCTATTCGAAGTAAGGTCAGAACCAACATCTGTACATTGCTTGAACTTGTCAATCTAGCCAAAGGTTCCTGCTTGAATCTCAGGCTGGTGGCCTAAGCACACGTGTGTACGGGTGTGTGAGGTTAACAGGAGGGAGGCGGGGGGATCACTGTGGGCTGCAGGGTATCAAAATTTCATTTCTCTGGCTTTGCTCCTTCACGAGGCTGCTTCAAACAAACTAGTGCCCTTGGGAACTTCAGACAGCGGCCTTCATCCTGCAAGCTTTATCACATTTCTCTTCCCAAGACTTCTGTTAGTGTTTAGGCTTTTCCAGAACTTACCATTAAAAGTCACCTCATTGATTATGAGAGTTCAGTGGTATATCCTGCACTCAGAACAGGTAAATGACTGGGGAAGGAATATTTGACAGCAGGCATAAAATTTAAGGTAACTTCATTGAGTTGGTTTTCAGAAAGCTGTAATTATTTTCTTGTTAGATTTCTTTTTATGCTGAAGAACACAGCAGCTGAATTGGAAGGAAAGATTTTAGGCAACAGTTACTTCTTTTTCTTTTTATTATAAATCTACTATTTATGTCCAACTTTCCCTGGAACCAGGATACGGACATCCAGTTGCTCATTGGAAGTTTCCTCTGAGTGTCTGTTTATGTGTGCTTGTTTTACAAAATTTGGAAAATACGGAGCAACAACAAAAAACTCAGAGAAAAACAATCATATACAATCTACCAAGACAGAGATCATCATGGATAATATTTTGTGACACTTCCTTGCAGGTGTTAATTCTAATATACCTAACATTAGGGTCACACTCTGTATGTGCTGTTTACCATTTGCCTTCAGTTCAATAGTATGTACTTACGTATTCTCTAATTCTTCTATGAAAACATCCTTTTGATTAGTTGTATGATATTTCATATCTTCATTGCACTCTTGTTTCTGTAACCATTCTTTTATAATTGGAGTTATAGGTTCTTACCAGATTTTTCATTGTTATAAAATAACTACAGTTTCTATCTTTGATTTGTCCCTATTTCTGATTATCAACTGAAGATAGATTTAAGTTGTCATTTACTTAAAAACCAAGTAAGAACCAAGTATAATGAGCATATTTATTTACTAATAATAAAGCACTTTAAACTTTAATAAGAGGAAATAGTCTCAATATAGAGACATTAATAAATGAAGGCAAGAGAATATAGCTCTGATTCTACATTTTAATAAACCTCCTATATTTAAAAAGAAGATATTTAAACAGACATTTATTTTTAATGTTAGATTTTTAGAGTTTTAAAAAAAATGTTTCTCATGCAATTAGAAAGGGTTTTAAATGCATAAATGGCTTCCCAGGTGGTATAAGTGGTAAAGAATCCACCTGTCAATGCAGGAGACGCAAGAAACGTGGGTTCAATCCCTGGGTCTGGAAGATTCCCTGGAGAAAGAAATGGCAACTCACTCCAGTATTACTTGCTTAGAAAATTCCATGGACAGAGGAGCCTGGCAGGCTATAGTTGATGGGGTTGCAAAGAATCGGACACAACTGAGCATTCACACGCTTTTAAATGCATGAGGAGACATAGTTCCTAGTACTGCCTTTGTCACAGCCTAAGTGTGTGACACGGATCTCCCTAGTGCCTTTGTGTGAAGTTAAACATTTGGGTTCTTAGATGACTCATGGTCATTCTATCTCCAAAACCATAAGGATCTATAGCTCTGACCAACTAGGAGGGCATGTGCTGAAGCTCCTGGGATCAACCAAGACAAGCACATGAGCAGTTGGCAGATAAACCAAAGAGAAAGTGGGCTGAGGCATCTGAGCGCGTAGTCAGACCCAAGCAGTGGGCACACACAAGTGTTCAGTAAGTGTCAGAGTGAAGGATGCAGGCGGCACAGATGAAGAAAGCAAGGGGGATGTGGACAATGTGGTAGGTCACGTGCGTTGGGAGGATGTGCTTTGGGGTGGACCTTCAGAAAGTGGCAAGAATGATGAAGTGTGTGCCAGTCACAAAAATACTTGGCTTTCAACTTCATCTCCATTCTCAAGGCTACCTCCTTTCAAAATAACATTAAAGAAAAGAAAAATGGGTGTAAAAAGATACGCTTTAAAGAACCAATAGGAATACATCAATGAGTCTTGGGAAACCATTCTCAGTCCCCAAATCCAAGCTTAAAGTGTGAGGCCAGGGAAGCAGGACTTTGAGACATGAGGACAGTGTTCTCAAGCTGTGCGGTTATTGTGTTAGATGATCAAGGACATTTTGAGCAGATGATAATCAAAGATCTAGGTATAGATACATAAAGGATCATCAGACAGCCATTCGCCCAGATCTGAAGGCAAATGTGTAGCTCCTTTGTAGAAGGACAAGTTAGAAGGACCACTTCCTTCCTACCCGCAGGGAAGCAATGCATGCAGCATCTCACTTAACCTTCCTGACTCTAAGAGGTGGGTGCTGTCTTTAGCACCATTTTAAAGAAAGTGAGTCAAGCTCAGTCAAGCTCAGCCAAGCTCCTCAAGAAGACAGGAGTTCCATATCAACAAGGAAGTTCGATGCTGACACAGATCTGTGAGTTCCAACTTCCAGGTTTCCTCTACCATCTCTACTTCAAAACATTAAAACAGATTTTAAACTATCCATGTTCATAAGGTGATGTGAAAGGCCCAGAACTGTTTGTAGAATTAATCAAAATTACAATATTGGTTACATTGTAATTACAATAAACGTCACAACATTTGAAAAGTGCTCCTGAGTGAGGTAAGTCTTTTTATCTTGGTCAAATAAAACATCCAATGTCAAAAGCCTTGATGTTTTCCTGGAAAATTTCTTCTTATTTTCTTTAAGTATCTATGTAAGGTTTTAAGATAAAGGGACAGAGAAAATGTTGACTTGCTTATGATATAAATAGAAAAAAAAACTAGAATGAGTATCTACTATTGTTATTTGATGATAAAGTCAACACTCCAAAAATGGGCTGACATTGCTTTCCCATTTGTATCCTTACCTGGGTCCAGCGACATGTGATGAGTAATTGCTGCTAATACACCTGAATTAACCTCCCAAAGGAGGTGAACTCTCAGGGGAGGATCAACTCACTCAAAGGTAATACACCACCTTTGAGTATGTAGAGATCAATACTACTACTTTTTTTGTTTTTAAAGAAAACGTGTATCTTGAAAACAGGCTAAGAAATTTTCGTAAGAAAGAAAACATATTTTGAGGCTACTAAAAGACCATTCACATGAATGGGACTAATTTTAAAGAAAAAACAAGGGGAAGTATTCTAGAAACCAAAGGGTGATATATCCATGCATGTTCAGTGTACTGCTTGCTATGCTTTTAAAAAATGTGGCTGTCTGGTAAATGCTGCATTAATAATAGTCAATAAATTTGCAAAAGTTATTTTATTCCAAAGTCTATGTAGCTCTGAATTCTGTACTTGGGACACATTTGCCTACCCCAAGAACCTCTTAGAACAGTCATTTAGAATATAGCAAGATGGAAGATATACCAGAAGATGCATCTCATGTCATTATTCTCCATTCTTCCTGATTATTGAGAAGTTTAGATCTAAGTTTGAAGTCACGATTTAACAACCCCACTGATCTCTCTACTGTTAGCTGTTTAACTTCATCTGTTTAATTTCTGTTTATTTCATATTTCTTCTCTACATATTCCCAGATGCCTTCAGGAAATGGGCCCATTTTGAATACATCACATAAATAAGCTGCAGTGGGTGAAGGCCTCCTCATTTCGAAAATGCCATGCAGCACAACAGCTGAAAGGAAGGTTCATTGAGTAATATTAGCTTGCGTTTCTACGGGAGTACTGTAAGTGCTTTTTCTCCATAGCACTTAACATAACAAAATTGCCTCACTCATCACGGCAAAGCAGTCACCTTTAGAGTGGTACACGAAGCTGTTTTCAGGATGGAGTAACATTTCAGATGGGATGAGAAATGAAGAAGAATTCTGTGTAGGGGGAATTTAAGCAGGCAGGATGAAATTACTTAGTTGGAATTGGGTCAGAATTCTAAGACAAACAGCTATACTGATAGTAGACTATTCTGAGAGAGGCTGCTGGATATTTTTGAATAAACCCTTTCTGGCTTTTTGCAGAAAGATATGCCTATTGCATGCCTCTGTATTGTATACATCAATCTCTTTTTCTTTGCATATATTTATTATGTAGAATTCATAATTATATTTTAAAAAATGTATCCAGATAATGTACATTTGTTTCTCAAAATTCACATGAGACTGTGCAGTTATCAACCTCATTCCATGCACATCCAAGTTAACCTTTGTAATGATTCCCATATTAATAAACCATATCCAGCGTTCAAAAGTTAATGCTTTCTACACTGTATCACAAAATATTTTCTGAACTACCAATCTCTTCCCCAATTCCCCTAAATTATCCACTCTATTCCCCTCCACACACACTGCTAGGCCACAAAAGACTGGGTCTTGCTTTACATTTTTTTCTTTATTGAGAAGAAATTATTAATTTATTTTTAAAGGTTAAATAATGATAGTGTCCTACTATAGAAAATGTAGAAAAATTGAAAAAATATAATTTAAAAATATAATGTTTATAATAGCACTCAGAATAAAAAATGGATGGGTTGGTCATCCTATATATATGGGATCTAAAAAAATGATAAAAATATGAAATTACTTAAAAAATAGAAAGAGACTTACAGACTTGGAAAATGAACTTATGGTTGCCAGGGAGAAGGGATATTTAGGGAGTTTGGAGCTGACATGCACACAATACTGTATTTAAAATGGATAACCAACAAAGACCTACTGTACAGCACAGGGAACTCTGCTCAATGGTATGTGGCAGGCTGGATGGGGAGTTTGGGGGAGAATGGATACATGTACATGTATGGCTGAGTCCCTTCTCTGTTCACCTGAAATGACCACAGCACCGTTAATCGACTGTACTCCAGTACAAAATAAAAAGCTTAAAACAAAAACAAAATGGATGGGTCAGAAACTTGACCTGTATGTCAGTATAACTTTTGGACGACTAAGTCACTGACGATCTCTGAAAGGCTCAGAGAAACTAAGGACTCGCAACCCACGACTTTGTTGACTGCTAAGACGCATTATTATTTTCTTTACTCATTCATTTAATCAGCCAATGTGTACTGAGTGCCTGTGATGTGTATGGTCCCCTACTAGCTACTGGACACACAGAAAGACAGGCAAGCACACTAGCAATTATTATTCAGTGTGATGAGGACTAAGCAGGAATCACGTACCAAGTGCAATGGAACCTCAAAGAAAGAATTTAAACCAGCCTGGGGAGGGACAGGGGTGCAGAGATAGCCTTCTGTGTTTTTGAAGCCTACTAGGATTACTAGGCTTTAAACAAAGTGGAGAAGGAAGGTTGGGAGGTATCGGTGGAGTAGAAGATGGAATATCAGATGAGAGGGAGCGGCAATTAAAAACAGCCTGCAGACAAGGAGACAGTGAAAAGCACGATGACAAAGGGGGAATGATAGGAGAATGAGAGTCACGTTTCAAAGGAAAAGAATGATAGATCAGACACTCAGTGGCAATGTCCCCTGAGCAGTTGGGTGTCCTGGCCCTGGCATGGAGAGACAGTTGTGGTCCAAGACGGATTTTTATTAAAAATGGTAGTGACTGCCTCCTAAAAACTTTCCTCCAACACAGCTAACATGTTCTTTGGCATTTGGGGAATGAAGTTAAAAAAAAAAAAAAAAAGACCAAATTGATAATGTAAATCATTTGCAATGATGGCATTGCTTAATACAAACATAATTGACAAAACCATACGTGGCATGAGTTAAGCAGCCTTCATAGGCTCTAGAGCCTTTTTCTTGTCATTTGCTCCCATACCATTTGCTTAGTCAGTTCCCCCTCCAGTTTTCCTTCTCAGTGGGTTTTATTCTTTTCCCTCATCCTTTCATACTCAGCCTGTTTCTTCCCTCATTTTTGTAGGCCTTCTCTCTTTCCCACACAATCCACTAGTCATCTGACTCCTGGGTCCTCCTTTTCCTTCTGTGTCAAGTTGTGATACCCACTCAGGGAACGTCGGTTGCCAAATACTTGATTAATTTCAAGCAAGTTTTCAAAAATTTTACCAGGGAGATTGGAGTCCTTCTCTCTGAAAGCTCCCCACCCTGGGTTCCCGTGGCACCTTGATTATCTCGCTCCCTGCCTTTCACACCTGGTGGCATAATCATCTCTTTTTCCATCTGTCTCTTCTGCTAGACTTGGAGCTCGTTGATGGTAGATACTACAAATTATTTGTCTTTTATTCCTTAGTGCCCAGAACTGTACACGATACAAAGCAGATGCATATTTTCAACAGTAAATATGCTGAAAGGAAAGATGGGAGGATGCCAGGTTCCTGTGTGTGAGGCAGATAAACGCATGCACTGCTCCAGGACCTTGCTGAAACAGACGAATTTGTCCTATTTTAATTCCTTTTTTCCTCAGTACAGGACAGTGCAGAGACATAAGAGACTCAGTAAATAAAAATGTTAGTAGTGGAAAACTAACTCCTTTTACCTGTTTCATTTTAACACATTATCAAATCAACCAGCCAAATATAAAATGCAATAAATGCCTTGGTTTTGTCTAAAGCATTGGATCCCTAGCCATATCAATGAGGGGTAGACAGAGAGGGATATCTCTACCTTTTTTGCTGATGCCAGAACCAATGTGTGTGTGTGTGTGTGTGTGTGTTATTTGCTCAGTTGTGTCCATCTCTTTGTGAACCCATGGACTGTAGACTGCTGGGCTCCTCTGCCCATGGAATCCTCCAGGCAAGAATACTGGAGTGGGTTGCCATTCCTTTCTCCAGAGGATCTTCCCAACCCAGGGATCAAACCCAGGTCTCCTGCATAGAAGGCAGATTCTTTACTGTCTGAGCCACCAGGGTGGGGAAGATCAATGACGTCTTTCTAGGCTCCTGCCCAGTCTTCTGCCCACCAGACCTCAGTGACTACTGACGTGGGTTCTGACACTGGTACATCACCACAGGCAATAGGAGTGGTGGGCAGCTGCAGACTTAATTTCAAATGATGGCAACACATACACTCTATGCCAATGACATAGTTCTCAGGTGGTGTCAAAATCAGTGGCCACGGCTCTTCATCTACCACCTGTGTTTTTCATTAATATAAAAGCTTCCTCTACATTGTGTGATGTATTCATAAAAGCTTGCCACCAGGCTGCAGATTTCAGAGCTGTCTTGCAGTGTCTTCCCAGACATGTTTCCATATGACCTAGACCATAGTGTTCACACAAATAAAGAGAAAAGGAAAAAATAGGTTTTCTTTTCAGGCCAAGAGCATAAATCATTCAACAGAAATCCTGGAATGGGGTTTCTGTACTCCCGAAGGGTGGTGTGTGTCTAAGATGACCTGAGTCAATATGACTGACATGATTAGCCTATTTATTATTTTGACTGTCGCAGAAACAAGAGAGAAGAGCCATTTCTCTGATTCTGTCTGGCTTGGCTAACCATGTTATTGGGATGAAAGAGAAAAATTGATCTTGAGCAGAGGCACAGGGGTATAAAAAACCTTCTCCAGGATCTTCACATAACACATTAGTTTCCATTTCTCTTTTCTTTCCTTTTAATGGATTACTGTTATACTAAAGGGCAAAGTTCATTTTAGAATAATAAAATGTCAAAGGCAACAGAGGATGAATTGTGTTAACAGGTGTCACATAAATGTATGGTGTTCTAAATATTTACATCCGGACTTGGGAGGTGTTTTTCCATTCCCTGATGACTTCCTCAGCTTTTATCTACTGAAGTGGAGGGAAAAGGGGCTCCTCTGATGCTGGGCTTCCCAACTCTTCCTCAAGTTTTCCAAAACTCTAGGACCTCCCTTCTTGTCATTCACAAATGAGAATCAGTTTAGAAGTCTGTAAAATAGCAGCAGTAATAACTATCTTAAGGGCCATAGAGAAAGTTAAATGAGACAATACACTAAAGAGCCCAGTCCAGTGTTTGGCTGTAATGTAACTGACACGTATGCAATGAAAGTCATTTTTCATTTCCTTTTCATACATTCTTCCAATGGCCCTAGAGTAAGGCAAGGAGATGGGTGATCTCAATTGCCAATGTCTGGAGGTCAGAAAATGTTTTGCAATTAGTCTCAAGCTCTTCATAATTATTTATCTTTTGCTTTCTCTGTTTTATACACACAGAAGTTAATAATTTGGGGGACATAAAAAATGAAATGCTATTAAATCTTATTTTACATCATTATAGGCAATAATTCCTTCCCAAGACAGCTCTGTTGGCCCCTTAAAAAGAGTAGCCTTTCCTTGCTCTGAGTATCTTCCAAATTTATTGCTCTGCTAGTGAGTCTCAATCTTGACTACAAAGAGAATCAGTGGAGCCTTTTAAAACTCTTCCTGCCCAGCCTGAACTAGTTAAGTCAGGACTGTGAGGTTGGGACCAGGCACTGGTGAGAGCCACCTCTTACTCAATGACGCTTGACTATGCCAGACTCACTCCTGCCTCCAGGCCTCTCACATTCTATGCTCATCCAAGTCCCATATACTTCTGCCAATAATTAAATAAAACAAATATCTGTTGAGCAAATACCATATGCCCAGGCCTGTGCTGAAACATTTCAGCAGATCAATCTGCTCTCTATTTCACAGAGAAAATTGAGGCCATCAAAACACCTCCCAAGAGTTTTTTACCTTTGCTGATTTTGGATTCATTTCCTCCTCTTCTTCCGGGGACCTTTGTTCCTTCAGTTACGTTATTTCTCTTCAGCATTTAAACATGTTTAAATATTTGCCATTGAAAAATAATTTGAAAATCTGCCATAACAATGTCCTATTTTCAGGCAATCTCCTGCAAAAGTATAGCCTCAATTCATATCTTAATCCCTTCTCAATCATTTCTCAGTTCACATTAGTCTGGTTTTGGTCAGAAACAGCTTTCACAAAGGTGAAATTCTTAATTGCCATATTCTTGTCCTCTCTGCTACACTGGAGGCCATAGGCTTGTCCTTTACATTCTTGTATCCTTCAAGCCTGGGCCTACACCTCCCTCCCTGTTTCCTCCTATTAGGCACTACTTCTCTCCTTCCTTTTGCTTGTTATTATTTATTGCTTGTTATTAATAAATGACCCCTTGTTAGTTGCTCATTTCCTAGGTGTTAGTTCCCCCAGAGTGTAGCCCTGAACCTTCTACACAAACCCTCTTGTTAATTTCACCGACACTCAAGACTCCATTTGTCTGATGATTTCTTATTTCTTTACCTACTAACCTTGCTTCTAAATTCCAAATCTTTATTTACAAATAACTAACCAGTGGCTTCTCAGATGGTGCTAGTGGTAAAGAACTGCCTGCTGATGTAGCAGACATTAAGAGATGCAGGTTCCATTCCTGGGTCAGGAAGATCCCCTGGAGAAGGAAATGGCAACCCACTCCAGTATTCTTGCTTGAAAAATCCCATGGACAGAGGAGCCTGGTGGGCCAAAGTCCATGGGGTTCTAAAGAGTCTGACATGACTTAGAGACTGAGCAGACACACAAACCAGAGGATGGCTCCTGTGTTAGTCTCCTCAGTGGTGTCCAACTCTTTTGCGACCCCATGAACTATATAGCCCACCAGGCTCCACTGTCCATGGGATTTTCCAGGTGAGAATACTGGAGTGGGTTGCCATTTCCTCCTTCAGGGGATCTTCCTGAACCAGGGATCAAACCCTCCTCTCCTGCATGTGTGCTGTGCCTCCTCGCTCAGTTGTGTCTGACTCTTTGTGACCCCACGCACTACAGCCCATGAGGCTCCTCAGTCCATGGAATTTTCCAGGCAAGAATACTGGAGTGTATAGTAGCTGTTCCCTTCTCCAGGGAATCTTCCCAACCTAGGGATCCAACCTGGGTCTCTTACATTGCAGCCAGGTTCTTTACCATCTGTACCACCAGGGAAACTCCAGACAGTTCCTAGTAGACTTTGTATCTATTAAACATGACCTGTTCCAGTGAGAATTTATCATCTGCTCTTCCTGCTTATTTTTCAAATGGCATCCTCATTTTCAGAGACTGATACTCTAATGTATTGTCCAAATCATTAACTAATACTCTTTCCTTTCCCCTATTTTCATACACAATCTATCACTAAAGTGTTGGTTTCTGATTTTAAATAAAACCCGAAAAAGTTCTAATCATTCTGTTTCCAACCAAATATCTACTCTTGTGGGTTGTTCAGTGGTTGGGTAGACACCATCAGTCTTCCAGAGGGCCTTATCTTCATAAACCATTTCTTATTGTGGGGAAAGATACATGCGAGAAAACAAACATTTACCAAATAAAATATTACACTTAACCACCAGCAAAATAGTCTAAGAACAGTCTTCGTTTTGGATAGGATGACCTATGTTAATCTTGATGGGTGAATTTTTAACACTTTTATAATCGTTTATTTTTAAAATTGGAATATAGCTGCTTTACAATGTTATGTTAGTTTCTGCTGTACGGCAAAGTGAATCAGCCATATGGACACATATATCCCCTCCTTTTTGTATTTCCTTTCCATTTAGGTCACCACAGAGCACTGAGTAGAGTTCCTTGTGCTATCCAGTAGGTTCTCATTAGTTATCTGTTTTATATACAGTGGTTTACGTATGTTAATCCCAGTCTCCCAATTCATCCTGTCCCTGCTTCTCCCACTTGATATCTTTATATTTGTTCTCTGTCTGTGTCTCTATTTCTGCTTTGCAAATAAGTTCTTGATGGATAATTTTTTTTTTTTATCTTGCAGCATTTGACTATAATATCCTGACACTTCTGGAAATATTGACTTTTGTCCTTTTTGTAATAACTTGAGGGGATTCTCTGTCTTATGTAATGCTATCTTTTCCCTAATATTTGGATTTAATGCTAAGGAAAGGAGGGTAGAGCTATGTCATGCATCTGGATGGGTTTAAGTTACACTCTACTGCCCTTTGCTGTGTCTCCAATTGGGCTCTCTTATCATGCCTTGCTTTAGTTTCTCAATATGGAAAATGGGGATAATAGTTTCTCGTCAGGATTATTGGGGCTTCACATGTGATGCTAGTGGTAAGGAACCCACCTGCAAATGCAGGAGACGTAAGAGACATAGGTTCAATTCCTGGAGAAGATCCCTTGGAGGAGGGTATGGCAACCCACTCCAGTATTCTTGCCTGGAGAATCCCACAGACAGAGGAGCCTAGCAGGCTACAACCCATAGGTTTGCAAAGAATTGGATAAGACTTACGTGACTTAGCACACAGGGTTGTTGTGAATTAAATAATGTATATGCAGCACATATCGCTGTTTCTGCCACATTTCAAGCACTCAATAGTGGGAGATGATTAGATCTGGGTCCTGGGGACTTCTTTTGTGATTTGCAAACTGAACAGGGAGTCATGTAACGGCTCTATTGGAGGTAGAAAGAGATTGGTGTCCACAGGGAGAAAGCAGCTGGCTGGGCTCACAGCTGACCTTGTCTTGGTTGAGTCACCTTGTTTGAGGTTCTGTCTGGTCCCTGACTTGCAGATCTGAGACCCAGTTTGGTCTCCAACTCAAGGTGGTTGGTATTGAGGCAATCAGAGGGAATGGCTGGTTGTCTGATAGGAATGTCTGTGGGAGTCAGGCTCTAATTATTTCTAAAAGAGGCCTGACACTGGGGCCAGACAGGGCGAGTCTTTGACCGAGGTGCTTTGTCCCTGGACTGAGTGTGGACAATCATGGCTCAATTAATAGGCACCCCTGAGACTCTTGTTTCATCTCAGATCCAAGTGACTGAGTGCTCTGGACTGACAGATTCGCTGCTCTTTACAAATGTAAATAACATTGATCAGGGCACAGTCAGCTCCTTGGTTTGTGTGCTTTTGGCCCAAGAACATTTTGTCTCTCAAGTGTCCTTTGCATGTATCTCATCCCCTACATTATGGGTTGATTTTTTTTTTCCCACTCAGGCTGCCTACTCCTGATATGCCTGCTCCAAACTCTCTGTGGTCCAGGGTGATACCTGAGCTGTAAAATCATAAACTAACTACATCTGAACTAAAAAGAGAACACAGCCAGTTAAGGGTCTACCTGAATTCTCTTAGTAGCTATGTGTCAGAAGGAACACTGGCCAAATGAGCTTTGTTAGAGAAGAGAATGCCCCAGCTCTTTCAGATCAGTAAAGAAAGCCTAAAATAATTTCAACTCGCAGACTCAACAGGATTTGTGAATACAAAATAGATGAAAGGCAGACAGTTGTGCTATCCTGGTGCTTTTCAGTATGTGATTGACACAAAGGGAAAAGAAAAGAAATTCAGCTCAATAAAAGGGGAAGCTCTCTTGTTTAACAATTATAGGTCTCCCCACCACCTTCACCTGTACTGAATGACTTGGTGAGTCATCCATGTCCCATGCCTGGAAGATTGAAGGAGGAGATGGAATTAGGATCCTATCAAGTCCACATCTCTATGTTAAGACCCTTAAGGTAAAACACACAGAATATACTCCGAGGGCCTTGGGGCCAGAGGACTCATGACGATGCTGATGTGGCTTTGTATCACTAGGAGAGATGTCTCGGAGAGAAGGAGGCACCTGAGTGGACCTTGAAGGATGGCAATGATGGAGATGGGAAGAAAGGAGTAGACTGGCCACATTCTCTTCATCAGGAATGACACTGATGAAAGTACAGGGACAAAATTAGCAAAACATATACACACCTGCTTTGCCTACTTTCCATTATGGTGTTTTGTTTTGTTTTGTTTTTTTACTAATCATTGCTTTTGTTAAATTCCTCCGGAATAAGTTTATGCATCCAGGAAAAACACCAGAACTCTTTAGCTGGCTTTCAAGGTCCAATTAGTCTTCCCCAGCCCACTTTTCAGAATCAAGCGCCTGCTGCACCAAGACAAGAATCTAGAGTCCCCTGACCTCAGGGTCACCAGGAGGTGACCCACCCTCCACAATATTTGCTCCTTCTTGGCTATGTTTGCTAACTTTCATCAGGGTTGGAAAGAATGTGCAAAAGTCAAACGTACCAGGTAGAACCTGGCTGGTGCAGAGCCTCTTCCCTTCTATCTTTACTGACTTTTTTCTTTTCTTTTCATTTTGGTTTTGATCATTACTTCTCCAACTTTCACACGCACATAGCAGTCACGTGCAAGTTCTGATTCAGAAGGTCTGGGCTGGGCCTGGGATTCTACCAGTTCCGAAGTACAACAAATGCTGCTGGCCACGGACCACACGTAGAGTACCAAGGCTCCAGGGCCAATCGCTTTTGTCCTCTGCCTTGACCAACTGGCCTCCCTGATCTGGTCCACTCATTTCATCTTTCCAGTACAGTACAAACCGATACCTGGGGCTTAATCTGTTTTCTGTTGAGCTCTGTAGAGTCTGCAGATCCCTTCTCGTTAATGAGACTTATCCTGAAGCCTCCTGACCTCTCTGTTCCACGGCTGGACTTGCTCGCACTGCCAGAGGCAGAAGAAGTTATAAGGATGGATGGGTTCTCAGAGGAGCTGAAAGTATAAGGAAAAGGGCAGGGGGCTTAAGGATGGAGTTGCTCCGGAAAAGAATGGAGAAAAGGGGGAGATAAAAAGAGGTAACAGGGAAGTGTGCTGAAACCACGGAGAATATTTCTAGAAGCACAGGTTGTCCCACATTCCTCAGACCCCTCCACACATCACTTCTGTCCTCTGTGATCTCACCCTTTAGCTTTCTAGAGAAGTACATTTTGGACTTGACTGTACACTGGACTTAATTCTTTTCGGAATCATACTCAGCTTCCAAATGGGATTTGAGAGGGCTCACACATTTAAGTGTATGATCAAAGAGGCCAATACTTTTCAATGAGCCAAAAGTTAAAAACAACAACAACAAAACCAGAAATCTGCATATCCTGGTTTGAGGACAGAAATGAGCTTTGATTATTCAGAAAATTCTGTAGTGAAAAGTCCTCTCCCCCCTGCTATGTTGTAAGCTTCCAACGAGCCTTAGTTTTGCACTAAATGGACCAAATTACATCTTTGTTCCCCAGATTGGATGCCATGTAATGAGACTTTCAATCCCTGATTAGTAAAATAATTACTGACTCGAATTGGTAACATTCACTACCCTGTTCTGTACTGCTCTGGATTTTTTAACAATGTATAACTCTTACGTGCCTCAAAGATTGATGAAAATTTGTGTTAACTCTTTTGTTAACATTTCTTGGTTTCAAGTGCTTTTTGAATGTTCTGCATGATTTTCTAACATGTATATATGAACGTTTAGAGCTAAGAAACTTTTTTGAAACAATTTTCCTTTTTTTTTTGGCTGCGCCATGTGGCACGTGGGATCTAAGTTCCTTGACCATGGATCGAATCTGTGTCCCCTGCATTCGAAGCGCAGTCTTAAACACTGAACCACCAGGGAAGTTCCCTAGAGCATAAGGAACTTCTATGAGGATTTAATGTAACTTTATTTTGCAGATAAGGAGACTGAGGTCCAGTGAGGTTAAAACGACTAAACAACGTTACACTGAAAATTGCTGATGAGTTGTGTTTGGAATCCATATGTATTGCATAACACAGTTGATGGCATTCTCTTGTATTCTAAAACTTGAGCTAAAGATTTTATACCTTGGTCACCAAAAAAGATTTTTTTAAGAAAATCAAATTGCATTTTTTCTTCAGTAAAATAGACACTGCTTAATGTAAGTTTTGTAACTTTTATAACACAACTCTGTATGTTTCAGTTATTTCCAATCATTTTTATTTATTTTTTTGTGTTTCTGGTTTTTTAAATATAAATTTATTTATTTTAATTGGAGTTTAATTACTTTACAATATTTTAAAGTGGTTAATGACACCAATCAACTGCTTGTGGTGATTAAAATTTTATTTTACTATTTTCATTGTATTAGGTATGTTTGTTGCACAAACAAGGCACGTGTGGTCTAATCTGTGAAAGGAGATGAAATAACATGCTGAGTTATCTTTGAAATATCACATTTGTAAGAGGTTCATCATGACTTTGACCCATACTGAATAATTTAACATGGGGTGATGCATCAAATGTGCAGGCAATCAATCTCAATCCAGATGACTAGGGAACTTATTTCTTCAATGAACTATTTTGAAATAACTTAGGGAAGTCCTTAGTTACTTTGAAGCATCAATGAAAATAGAAGGTCACTAGGCTAAAATTGTTAGATGCTCTAGATTCTGCCTACAGCTCAGGAAGAAAGGTCAATACATGCCAAAGACACTTTAGATGACTAAGTAGATTCTGCAGTTATTTTCATCTAGGGACATTAAGATGCTACAGAAGGGACAAAAGCTAGGTTCCCTATGTCTCTGCAAATATTATTTCCACTTACTGTGTCATGGCTGAGAAGGAAACACCACTCATGACTCATGGCATTAAAGATGATATAGAATCAATGCAAGACTATATCATCAATATATCAATCTGTGTGCTACCAACCTAAGAGACTAATGTGAAAATTAATGACCTTGAAAATTCAAGGAATGTGCGTACATCAATCTGATTGAAAAAAGAACTGTTAAAGTGTTCCATCATTTACTGGCACCGAGCAGGAAGGGGAGATTAATGACACATGTTGATCAAATGCAGTACATAAAGAGTGAGATATCCTTTTGCCATCCTGGCAGGTCCAGAAACAACCTTGTGTCTATTGTGTAGCAAAGGTTGGATGGAGAAAATGACTAACAAGGTGCAGTAAGACTCCCATGACTCTCTAGACACAGAGTGAAGTTTTCTATGCTTGCAAATAACACCCATTCAGCAGTTCCTCCCAAGAGTACTGATTCCTCTTGGGAACAGGGAAGCTCCCATACATTTCTACAGGCTTAAAAAGCAAAAAAGCCTGCATTATTCTCTTACGTTCCCAATACATGAGTGGACAGACTACCATTTTGGCATCACATAGCTTTCCTTCTGTTCATGAAATTTCTTTCTTATTAAATAAAAAAATGGAGACAAATACAGTATCATTTCAGGGCAGTGGTCTATGCCAGTGTTGCTTTGACTAAGTTGTAGAAAATCAACTGGAGAACAGAGCTCAGCATGCAATTTAGGAGGATAGTCAGTTACAATCATTTAAATAACATCGTTCTTTTCCCAGTGGCTACCTTGGGAACACAAACCACCCTCTTATCTCCTGTAATCCTTCTCACTTATGAGTGTCAGAAAGTAATTTTCTAAGAGTGTTGAAGAGATTATATGTTGTATGTATGCGGTGTGCAAATCTAATGCATTATTTCATACATATACTCTCTTCATGCCTCTACAGATTCACAGAATAGAGTTCCTCCAGCTTGAGCAGAAAGATTTGCTGAATTCCCTGGGGCTTTGTTGATCTCTTGTCATTCCTGACACTGGCCTCAACTTGATCAAAGTTTTCTCTTGGGAAAACTCAGGGTTTTTTTTTTTTTTTTTGCTTTGTTTTCTTTTGATTCTGGGTATCCTTTCTCAGCCATTTTCCCTAAAAAAGGCCTTATAGTCTTTCATTGGGTATGACAGTCTTGGGATTACTAGAGAGCATCTCATATCCTTGAGCCCCATTTCTATCCAATTTAATTGCTTTTCTCATCTTGTCACTGTCCATTTACCCTAGCCCTATCATTTATGGCTTTAGACTCCGCTATGTGATCTGTTCTGGGGAAAAAAAAAAGCTCACCCTCTTTGACCTCTTTAAAGTCATTCATCTTATAAACACATAGGCTATTCTTTTTTAAGATAGTGGGGAGCAGGGAGAGGTAATTTTCCACAATTCATATCATATTTTACCCTCAATTTCAGCATGGAAATCTCAGTTACCCAACAGATGTAGTTTCCTACTAATTTAGCTGGAGTTTAACCAGCAGGAGTCACATGATAAAAATCCCATTTTATCTCTCTTAATCATTAAAATAAATATGGAGACTATCTTAAGAAATACAGACAAACCAGAACCAAGATTTAGACATTTATGCATGACCTAATTACAGTACAATCTTATTATTAAATACCGTAATTAATAAACCATTTAGCAGGGAGTACACAGGGCTCTGCAAAGAAGGTATGAAGAACATATTCACACACAGAAAATATGATGAACAAGCCTGTTTCAAATCCAAGGTTTAATATGACAAAGTCACAGGAGAGCTTTGATTCCCAGACACCCTGGTGACAAATCCTTCCCAGGTTCAGGGAAAGGAGTGGAAATAAGTACAGGACATGGAGGGCCACCCAAGGAGCAGCACAGCAGCCCCGTCTCCAGATCGACAAGAGTTCCACAGTTGTTAGTGGTGCCAGGAGAGCATCAGAAGAGGAGCCAGGAGCCTGCTGGGGAACTAACTAGACAGCACGCATCCGCCAGTGCAGTGATGGGAGAATGTGTTCCTGAGATTAATGTTTCACAGCTGTGATGTAAACCTGGATACAGGCGTAGCCGATGGGTTTTGCAGCAGGAAACAGATGAGAAATTATAGCATCCAAAGAGCCTGCTACACCGAATCGATGATACATTTACACCCATGAGACAACTGGTGGTGGGGGAGAAAAAAGCAGCAGCCCTCATCTCTGATTTTTCTCTTTGTCCTAATTTACCCAAATGGTGCACATCTTAACCAGGCAACTCTCCCCACCAGCTTGTAATCATCATGGCTTTGAATATCTTTCCCTTTTCATTCTATGGTAACATCAAATAAGTGCCTCTACTTCTCAAACTTTAAATTGTGACTGCATCTTTAAGATGGATTTTAAGAACATTTTTAATGGGAAACTTCAAATATTGAATATAAATAAAAGTAGAGAGAATAGTATTAATATAATGAACCCTCATGTACTTAACACTTAGCTTCATTGATTATCAATTCATGGTCAATTCTGTTTAATTTATCACCTTTACCTTCTACTCCCCCACCCACCCTAACTCCCTCATCCTCAGATTATTTTGAAAGAAATCTTAATTTCCCCACCATTTCTCTTACAGGGAATTTGTCATCAAGTCTTCTTAGGAAACTGAGGGTCTAGGTTGCAGCTTTATTTTTTTCTGCCTGTATTAGGAAGAAAAGATATTTTTGGGGGGCTTATTATTTACTTCTTGTCCATTTTCATTATAGCTAAAATCACGGCATTCATAGACTCAATTGCTAAAGACACGCATGTGAACATATTTTTACATCGGCGAGCTCAGCAGTGAGTCAAAACATTTAATCCATTTTGGACTCTAATTGAACCTTGTAAAATATTTCCCATGGTATGAAATAATGTAAGAAAATACAGCACTCTGAAACTATATAGGAATTCCATTAAAGTTCTTTCCACATCTATGTTTGGTCCCTTGATAGTCCTCTCGAAAGATGTCACGGTTCACAAAGACGGACTCCTTTTATTGTGTGATTCGCCCCTTTACAAATCTGTGCAATGTTTGCAGTCAGAATCAGACGATTAACATCTAAAATGCTGTTTGTGCGTTTGGCTTATTTTCCACATTGGGTTGTAAGTTATACAGGCAAAGCCTTTCTCTTAAACTCCTTGGTGTTTATTCACAGTGCCTAATACAGTGCTTAGTATTTTTTGTTTTTTAAAATATTCTATTTCATATTGGATTATAGCCAGTTAATAATGTCTTGATAGTTTCAGGTGGACAGCAAAGAGATTCAGCCATACATGTACATGTATCCATTCTCCCCCAAACTCCCCTGCCATCCAGGCTGCCACATAATACTGAACAGAGTTCCCTGTGCTCTACAATAGGTCCTTGTTGGTTATCTATTTTAAATCATCAAGCATTTATTGATGCTTAAAAGAGACTTGTCAATGTTGCTTCTCATCATAAACCCCAAGTCTGTTTTATAAAATGATAGATTCTTTGGCAAATATGTGTGCTGCTACCTGCCATTTTCTATGCCCAGGGCAGACATAGCTAATCAATCACTGTATTCTTTTCTAAGTTGGGGTGCAAACTTGGTGTCCTTGGCAAGCAAATTGCAATTTATTTGCTATCTTGCTCTAAAATTATTTAGTTAGAGAAGAGAGAAGAATCATTGATTCAGCCATTGAAACTGTTAAATGTTGTAGTGTTTTAAGCACTTTAGAGGTTACTTACACAGCCTCTGTAGGTATTAAGCTAGGTCAGTTCAGTTCAGTTGCTCAGTCATGTCTGACTCTTTGCGACCCCATGAATAGCAGCACGCCAGGCCTCCCTGTCCATCACCATCTCCCGGAGTTCACTCAAACTCACGTCCATCGAGTCAGTGATGCCATCCAGCCATCTCGTCCTCTGTCGTCCCCTTCTCCTCCTGCCCCCAATCCCTCCCAGCATCAGAGTCTAAGGGCTCCTGTATATATGTGCTTTGGCCAAAGTGTAGTTTCCATGATGGATTTGGAGTGAGAAGATCTGGTTTCAACTTTTAATTTCATCACTTACTAGCTGGGTGATCTCAAGCAAATCTAATCTCCTCCAGCTTTTGTTTTTCTTGAGTAGTATTTAGACAATAACTTCCTCCCTTTTTCAGAGGGCTATTCTGAGGGTCAGATGAAATAAAGAATCTCAGTGGCCTTTTAAACTGTTAAAACTTTATAAATGTCTGCTAAGAGAGCTCTTAGAGGTCATACAAATAAGCACAGATCTTTGTCCACAATGAGGTCATACCAACTTAATGGAACACCAGTTTCCAATCTTATATTCACTTATCCGCCTATCCCTTTGATTTCTTCTTTTGTATGATTGTCAAAGTGGCTCTGGATTTATAGGGAACCTCTTCAAAGTGTAATCTGAGGTCTAATGATGCTACATTACACTCTATTGTTAGGGGCCCAGGCTAGACGGGGGTCAAATTGATAGAATAGAAAATTGGATACAATGGCACAAAAAAGAGTTGACGCTTAGAGAACATTTTATAGGTCTAATGGTTTGGGGACATTGATGGTAAGACCACTTTTAAAAGAAGCCTCAGGGAATCTCCCTAAATCTTTGGCCTCATCAGCCTCATGTTCTAACCAGGTGACTAACCGGCCGTATGTTCCACTGAAACAGCTTTCTAAGAAATCTGCTCTGGATCCTCTCAGCACGTTGGCATATATGACAATATGGAAAATATGCAGCGGTTAATTTTCCTAACCACCCTGAAATGAACATATTTGCAAAGCATTTCATCAGCAACTTAGTAAATTGCCCTTTAAGAGGTACATTACTTCTACAATAGTATCATAAAACTCCTGCTGCCAGACGTAATTCACAGGTGGTAGCTGCAGAAAGTGGATTCGATAGTACTTCAATATCCCTCTGTCCTGAGGTGCTAGTTTCTAAGTAACAGGCTGGCGATGTGTGTGAGCATGTTTCTACTTTGGGGGCTTTGAGTCAAAATAATTTATAAACCTATCTCTTGCTTTCTTTCTCTCATTCTTTTTAAGCCTGATATGCTCAGGGGCATATCAGCAGCTGTATGGAAATTGTTCTGGTGAGGAGAGGGTCCAATCTGAAGGCCACTGTGTGTAATATTTGAAAAGGCACTTCACATTTATTTTTGGCATTCAGGTTCTTGGGTGATATTTAAAGTGAATTTTAAATGCATGGTAAGAATGATGAGAAAGGAAGGGTTTTTTTTTTTTTTTTTTTTTTTTTCCCCCCAGACTGTGTTTTATAGGAAAAACTATACAGTGAAATGGGAATATTGGGTTCCATGATTCTGGTTACTTTAAACTTGCACATTGCTTCATCTGTGATTCAAATGTCAAGTCAAAGTAAATTGCTTAAGTGCTTTGAAAATCTCTCTCAACCGTTCAACCAAATTTGAAAGCATCCATCCATCCATCCAAAGCAGACATGGCTTTCAGAGGAGTTTGGGGGGAGGACAGAGAAATCTGTGTCAGTGGCAAACTGAATAGGGAGCAAAAGGAATCCTTTTGAGGGAAAGCACAAATTTCATTACTAATGATTTTTCAAATATTTGACTTGTGAGGCCTCTGTAAATATGATCCTAAAAACTCCATCATCAACTTTACTGTCTGTTTTTCCTCCTAAATGCTACCTTTCTGTCCTTTTGGCTAAAGGGTAAAACTTTATATTACAAAAAAATGCACACAACACCTCTGTCCTCCCTTAAAACCCTTTCAGCAACTTTGAAACCCTGAAGCTTTACTTCTTATTTGCTTTATTCTCATCTCTCACAGAAATTGATGTGACTTCCATGACTAAACCTTCTACTTAGTTTTTTTGAAGTCATACCTCTTACGATTTTGTCCTTTCCAAAAGAAAAGAAAGAAAAAAGGAATCTTTAAGGAACTAGTCAGGTAATTATAGCTAACTTTGCATTTTATTGTTTTATTATTTTCTTCTTTATTCCATCTCCTTGTGGCCCTGGGCAGTTCAGGGATATGCTATGTGACAGATGTTTACTTCTGGATGGAAACCTTGAGATAGTGTCCAAATTCTTAATCTGAATAGATGATAAAAATGAAAGAAAACAACAACAAAACCAAACAAAAGTAGATGAGGAAAATGGGTCTGGGACAGATAAATGCTGTGTCTGATGTCAACCAGTGACAATGCCTTCCAATAATTCCCCTAAGCCATTTCTTATCTAAATGATATAAACCTAATTTAGCATTTGGAGTTATTTGTACTGAGCCCTAAATGCTGTTTTTAGGGTACTCTAACTTAACAAACTACAGAGTCATCATTTGTACTATATCTCTTTGCCTTGGTGTTACAGCAGCTTTCCTCTTTTTTTTTTTTTTTTTTACAAAGAGGGAAACTGAAGCAGAGAAAGATGAAACATCTTTGGCAGCCTAAGTAGAATAGCTTTTCCCTGTAAGCCACAGTTTGTTAGTTACCCCCATCTGGCTAAATAGTGCTCTTCTGAGGCACATGGGCTGATCTCTGTCTGCACAGATAAATGACGAACCAAAAATAGTTGGCGTGGTCTACTGGTAGGCATAAAAAGCAATGAGGTCAGCCCAGCGTCCAGAAGAGATGAGCGCTAATGTATTTTTCTGACCACTTTGATTTGCAAACAAAATCATGCAATTTTAAAAGGCGGAGGACGGGGTTTAACGAAAGGAAAAAAAAAATTAGAAATGTCAAGTGTAATCCTTTGAAATAGGTAGTGAAAGCTCAGGAGGATAACTGTTTTGATGGTCTGAGTTCTGCCAGTGAGTGACAGGGAAAATGAGACCCTTTCAGACAAATCCATTGTGCTCCTGTCAAAGGTGACTGAAGCTCTGTTCAAACACCTGTTTCTAGTCTCTATGAATATTAAAAGCCTCTGTAATTTTTTTTGGAAGCATTGATTTTGAAGTGTTACAGTACACATCATCTCAGTCTGGTTCCAATTCGCTGCCAGTCCTCAGTTTTCCCTGAGGATATGCATAATTTTTAAAATTTGTGACAGTTAGATTTGCAGACGTAGAGCATATTGAAACTGAAGAAAAAAAAAAAACGAGATAGCTTTAAAAAATGTAGTAGTAGTCACTCTAATGTGATTTTAGATGTAATTTGCTTTCAATTTACCATAAAGGTGCTAACCATATAAACTGATATGGAAACATAAAATAAAGGCATCCAGGAAGAGAGGAAGGCATGCCTTTCCAAAGACATGATTCCACCACTAAGAGCCACGAGACTGTCACCTGTGTAGGGAAACTGATTCCACTGGATAAGTAATTCTCTGGTAAATATCATGTATGTGAACTGTGCATAGGCTTTCTAGAATGCAGTACTTTTTTCCAAATTTAGTTTGCATAGATTATGATTCCTTCCAAAGTTAAAGGTATGTGACATGAACCAATCGAATTTTATATGGTTTATTGGAAATATATATTACAGATCCAATAGACTGTATAGAATATAGCCATTAAATCTTCCAGCCACTCTTTCAGGGTTCTTTCTCCTTGGTTCAAGTGAAATTGTGTTAAAGCAAATCATGGTCCCATAAAATGATCACATATAACTAACTCCTTCCAGATTTCACTAATTCTGGTCTTGACTAATCCCTACATTGTGAAGGAATCTAACCCAGTATAATCCCTAATCACTTGAGCCAGTTTTGGTGCATATCACATCACAGCTGTGAAAAAAGAATTGTCCTAATTCTTCTTGAAATTCAGGAGGCAGAGCCTGTGGGGTCAGGAAATTACAGCTGGGGTGTCTAGAATTTGCAATCAACATTTCAAGCCACTCATTCATATTTAGCGATGGAGATGAAGCCAAAATCTGTCTTACATTGAGAAAGGATCTGAAAGGATTTGCTTCATATTGCCTGATAGGCTTCTTTTACTCTTTGGAATTTGACAGAGTAGAAAGAGATCAGGTAACCTAACCCTCTTTTTCTGTTTTGGCTCTTAGGGATGACCTGTATTTGGCCTTATTTGGTGGCTAATTCCAGGCATGACACAAGGCAGAACTTGCTACTTACATGACAGGAGTTGCCATCTCTGCCATCTATGATGATGCTGTGCTTACCATTTTTCTGGATTACATTTTCCTGTCTAAACTGCAAATGTAAAGACACATATGATGGACCTATAATATCTCCCAGTCTTGTGAACTCTAATAAGACCAAATAGGTATAACAGAAAGCTACGTAACCCTCTCACGAGAGTTCTCAGACTCCAAAGAGCCAACCGTCAGCTTCCAAGGATCATACCATCATTGTTCATTCTGCTGTTTCCCAGCTCAGAAGTGAGAAGATAATGTCAATCAGATGATGCGCTTTGTTTATACAGTATACTCTTGAAGGGCTTCTCAGTTTGCTCAGAGGAAAACTCAAGTCTCTGCAGGTGCCTAAATGACCATGTATGGTCTCACTGTCCAGCTACCTGGACCGTGTCAGCCCCATCTCCTGCTGTTCTCCACTTTGTCTTTCACTGCTTTACTTTAAACAGCGCCCTCTGCCCCCGGCACTATCCACCCTTTTCTCACTGTTTCACTGCTCACTATCTGATATACTATGTTTTTTTTAAAATTTATTTTTATTTATTTTACTTATTATCTATCTCCCAACGCTGGATTCCATGAAGAGAGCAGTTTACTTTTTTTTTTTTTTATCTCCAACTTCCAGAGCAGTATCTAGCAAAACAGGTGCTCAGGCATTATTTTTTGGATTGGATGAATTAATCCATGGCCACTTCTTGGCTCCTTGTGCTTTGCAGTATGAAGTCATGTAGTTTCTCCTGAAGGAGACAAGGAGGCCCTCTGATGCAAATATCTGCATCTGAGTATAAATATGAGTACAGAGGATGTCAAATCTCACAAAGTGTGTCATTTTAGATCAATAAACTGAGCACCTACTATATGCTCGATTCTGAGAAGGCAGCAAACTTCTTTCCACGGAGGAGCTCACGGTCAGGCCCTGGGTGATAGCCTAAGGCTGCATGATTTACATCCTCAGCAAATGTGTCGGGCAAGAGAGTGAGCAGAGAAGAAATCCAGTTGATACTGTGCCAGCTAAGCCTTGTGCCTTTGGAGTAGCACAAGAGAGATGCTGTTTTGTAATTCTTGTACCTGTAAGGCCCACTTCACTGCAATTTACAAAAAAAAAAAGAAAAAAAAAAAAGAAAACTCTCTTGTCTAGCAGCTGGCAAATCAGCTATGGATACTCTTAAACACTCACTCAGAGTCAACTCTTAAGCTCCCAACTTAACCCCTGGTCTCCGAGATTGATTTTTCACTCAGTGCTTCCTTGAGTTTAAGCATGTAAGCATCACTTCCTAAAGAAAACTGGGTCCAGTGGACCCAGGAACCTCCTTCACACAGTACATCTCCTCATAAACCACTTTTGAAAGACAAATAGTTGCTGATCTTCCAAGAGGAGCTAAGTAGGATTCAGAGCCAAAAGCTGTCACTTGTATGGGCTGTACTTAGTCTCTGAGTTGTGTCCAACTCTTTGTGACCGCATGGACTGTAGCCCGCCAGGCTCCTCTGTCTATGGGGATTCTCCAGGCAGGAATACTAGAGTGGGTTGCCATGCCCTCCTTCAGAGGATCTTCCCAACCCAGGGATCAAACCCATGTGTCCCCCTTTGCAGGTGGATTCTTTACCATCTCTGCCACCAGGGAAGCCAAACTGAGTACCCTAAAATGTTTAACTTTTTGCTTCTAGACAGTATACAGAATTCCAAAACAACTGACAAGGCAACATTTAATTTTAGTCTTTACTAACTTATTTACTAACTATTTCAGGGGTAAAATTCCCAGGAAACTGTCCTTTCATAAAAATAAATTCCTTAACAACTTTATCAATAATGCCTTTAATGCAGAAGGTGATTTGAAGCATCTAGTTTCTAGACCCTAATGGCAGAAAGTGAAGAGGAACTAAAGAGCCTCTTTAGTTGAAGGTGAAAGAGGAGAGTGAAAGAGTGAAAACTCTGGCTTAAAACTCAGCATTCAAAAAACGAAGACCATGGCATCCGGTCCCATCATTTCAAGACAAATAGATGGGGAAAAATAGAAACAGTGACAGACTTTATTTTCTTGGGCTCCAAAATCACCGTGGACAGTGACTGCAGCCATGAAATTAAAAGACGCTTGCTCGTTGGAAGGAAAGTTATGAAACCTAGACAGTGTATTAAAAAGCAGAGACATCACCTTGTTGACAAAGGTCTGTATAGTCAAAGCTATGGTTTTTCCAGTAGTGGAAATGAGATGTGAGAGTTGAACCATAAAAAAGGCTAAGCGCTGAAGAATTGATGCTTTCAAACTGTGTTGCTAGAGAAGACTCTTGAGACTGCCATGGACTGCAAGGAGATCAACCCAGTCAATCCTAAAGGAAAGCAACCCTGAATATTCATTGGAAGGACTGATGCTGAAGCTCCAATACTTTGGCCACCTGATGCAAAGAGCCACTCACTGGAAAAAGACCCTGATGCTGGAAGAGACTGAAGGTGGGAGAAGAAAGGGAATGATAGAGGATGAGATGGTTGGATGGCATCACTGACTCGATAGACATGAGTTTGAGCAAAGGCTCAAGTCTTTCCTTGGGCCATGCATGTCCTCATGGCGCCTCACTCACATCTTTGTCCCATTTCTCTCCACTGCTGTCAATGGAGAATCTGCTCACTCTGAGTACAGGAGGCAAAGCCAACCCACAGACTTCCTGGATCTGGTTTCCTCTCCTTTTTCCTTCTGAACACTCCCCCTGGAGTACTGAGACTTGACTCACGCCTTCAGAGGCATTTCCCAAGGAGATTCCAATCCCTTTTCCAAGTTTCACTCTTTACTAGGCATTTACACGCCTGAGGCTATTTATGCATCTGAAATTGCAAGGGGAAAAAGTGCTTTTTGCTTCCCCTGCATACGCCAGGGAAACGTTATGATGTTGGAGGAGCTCCGTCTCCATTTTTTTTTTTCCTTTGCCTCATCTTCTCTACCTCAGAACTTAGACCAGATCCCATAGTATGTGCAGGAAAATCTTTTAGAATGAATAAATGTACATACACACGTGTGTGTGCTCAGTCATGTCTGAATCTTTGCGACCCCAGGGACTAGAGCCCACCAGGCTCCTCTGTCCATGAGATTTTCCAGGCATGCATGCTTCTAAATCTGACCACAGGAATATTTTGTCTTTAAATAACTTGCTCAAAGTCACCTTCGTCTTGAAGCTTCTCCTGACCTCTTCATCTTGATTTATATTCTCACTCCCTTCCCCCTTCAGAGCACTTCTTTCATAATACATATTTTACCTTGTATTTTGGATTTTATACAGTTGTCTATTTTATGCATCCTATCTGAGAACAGGGACTGTCATATCCACCTTGAAAGCCCCTGATGCTCTCAACACAATTTCTTGTTTGAATCAACAGCTCAGTATCTAAGTGTGGATTTTGTTTTAGTTCAGGGGCAAATACTTGCAATGGAAATGACCAAGGGTCTGTTTCCTGCAGGTCTGCAGAACATCCACTGCCTCCATGAGCTCAGGGATGTGGTGCCTCTCAGACCTACCTAATTGCTCAGAATTACATTTACTTTAAGAATGGGGTTACTAATAGCTATCTATTAGGGGGACTCAGAAGAGCATTCTTTAATTAATGACGAGGCAACACTCCAAAATCCTCAGAGGAAATAAAAAGATAAACATTACTATATCTCTTATTATTGTAGATAGCCGTTATTAAACTCTCCCATAAACAGGGACCAAGTACAGTTTTAAGCCAACTAATAGTTTAATAAAAAGCACGATACTGGATGCTTGGGGCTGGTGCACTGGGACGACCCAGAGGGATGGTATGGGGAGGGAGGAGGGAGGAGGGTTCAGGATGGGGAACACATGTATACCTGTGGTGGATTCATTTTGATATTTGGCAAAACCAATACAATATTGTAAAGTTTAAAAATAAAATAAAATTAAAAAAATACATGAACCAAATCTGTGGGCTTTTGAGAATATTTACAAATAAATAAAATGTTGCCTTTTCTCTCTAAAACAAAAACAAAAACAAACAAAAAAAAAGCAGTGAGGGGTTACCATGGTTGAGCTAACATAAACACTTTAGCAAAAGTATTCCCTCCTTCTGTCACTATTAATACTGGATAAGATGGGTTTTCCGAGTCTCAGTTTCCTCACCTGTTTAGTTAAGACCCCAAGGACCTCTGAATTAACCCCGGTGGTCCCTTCTAGCTGCTTAGCCAATCTCTGGTTTTCTTAACATCACAAATCTCTGACTAACTGAATGGTCCTCTATGTTTTCACATAACTCTATAGCTTTATAACTGCTTTCTCCTAAGGGTTTCATTTTGGTCAAAGCTTTGAGGGACAAGTTCAGATTTTTCAAAAAGTCATTTGGCAGTAGAACACTGTAGAAAATCTTTCAGGGCACTTGGAACATGCAAATCTAAGTTTTTGAATCTTGGTGTCCCAGAAAATGTTTTACCTCAGGGCTTCCCTTGTGGTTCAGACAGTAAGGAGTCTGCCTACAATGTAAGAGACTCAGGTTTGATCCCTGGGTTGGGAAGATCCCCTGGAGAAGGAAATGGCAACCCACTCCAGTATTCTTGCCTAGAAAACCCCATGGATGGAGGAGCCTGGCAGGCTATAGTTCATAGGATAGCAAAGAGTCTTTCATGACTGAACAACTAACTCTTTCACACACACAGAATAATCAGGCAATATTCGTGCTTACTCTACCACACACTTGCCAATGCAGGAGGTACAAGAGATGCGGGTTTGATCCCTGGGTCTGGAAGAGCCCCTGGAGGAGGGATGGCAACCCACTCCAGTATTCCTGCTTGGAGAATTTTATGGACAGAGGAACCTGGCAGGCAGAGAGTTGGACAAGACTGAAGTGACTTAGCATGCATACACTCTACCACACAAGCCAATCAGTGCTTCTCACACATAGAAATGAGTGTTTCTAGACTTATCAAAGGTTCTCTGAGGAGTATTTTAGAGCCTCAGTGAAGCAAGGTAGCTCATTGAGGATGCAGGCATCTGGCCACAAACCAAGTAGCATTCTGCTTCCTTTGAGATTGCTCATGGAATGGATATTTGGAAAAGTCCCATTGAACTGTGAGAGAGGCTTGCAAAGAGATTTAGAAAACTTCTTCATTGGCTCCTTCTGCCTGACTTGAGTGTTCAAAATGGTCTTGAAAACTCAGAACTACTGGAGTGTGTGCCTTGCAGCTCACTCTTTGAACTCCAGTTCAACACTGTTCTTAGAAGTTGTGCCCAGCTCTCCTTAGGATTTGTCATGCAGCTTTAAAAAAATTTTAATTTATTTTTAATTGGAGGATAATTGCTTTACAATGTTGTGTTGGTTTCATACAGCAACATGAATCAGCCACAAGTCCACATGTATCCCCTTTCTCTTAAATCTCCCTCCCAACACACCCCCATCCCACCCCTCTAGGTTGTCACAGAGCACCAGGCGGAACTCCCTCTGTTATACACACTAGCTTGCTATTTCACACATGGTAGTGTCTATATTTCTATGCTGCTCTCTCAATTTATCCCACCTCTCCTTCCCCAGCTGTGTCCACAAGTCCGTTCATGACATTTGCGTCTCCATTCCTGCCCTGAAAACAGGTTCATCGGTACCATTTTTCTAGATACCATATATATACATCATGCAGCCTTTTAAAAATTCTTATTGTGGTTAAACAATATTTTTTAGGTATATAGAGCAGGGTTGGTAACCATATGTACACTGTTGTACAGCAAATCTCTAGAACTTTCTCATCTTTCATGAGTGAATCTCTCTATCCACTGAAAAACTCCTCCTCCAGCCCCAACCCTTGGCAATTACCAATCTAACTTTCTGTGTCTAGAAGTGTGACTACATCAGATACCTTGGGTAAGTGAAATTATCTAATATTTGTCTTTCTGAATAGCTTATTTCACTTGGCATAATGTCCTTAAAACTCATCCATGTTGTAGTATATGAAAGGATTTCCATTTTTTTCCCAGAGGTATGTTACCCTTCAAAACATATATATTTTGTCCACACAATTTAAGTATTTCTAGTGTCTGTAGTTGATGATCTCTTTATTTTCTGGGAAGGAGAGAAACTTCCCTGAAAATTTTGAATAAAGGAGTTACTCTCCTAGGTCAATGTCCAAGTTTGGATCCCATAGTTTGTGAGATAAGCCTTAAGAGGTTTATGACTAATGAGAACCTATTGTATAGCACAGAAAACGCTACTCAGTGATCCGCGGTGACCTAAATGGGAAGGAAATCCAGAAAAGAGGGGCTACATGTATACGTATAGCTGGTTCACTTTGCTGTAGAGTAGAAACTAACATAACTTGGTAAAGCAACTGTACTCCAATAAAAATTAAAAAAAAAAAACAATACTTGGGTCATATTAATGTGTTATCACTTGTACCTCTAAGAAAGTAACAAAAATAATGTAAAAAAAAAAAAGCAAATAGAAGATACAATCTCTTCTCCCTCAATTTCAACATATTTTCAGTGACAGAGACAAATTTTTGGCTTCAGTGTTATATGAAGTAGTCATCTCCATACATAACATCACCTGTGGTAGTATATGATTCCAGGAAAATTTTGTGTCAATTAATACCCTAGTATTAATATTCTAGTGCTACTGTACTAGACACAGTAAAAATACAGAGTTTAGCAGTAAAAATGGAATTTTACTGTGTTTACCCATATATCCTCACCCCTTTCCCACAGAAGCTTCAGAAAGGTAAATGGCATGGTTTTTGGAGTAAGTTTGAATTTCTGCCTCTACCACTTACTACCACAATTTGGTGCTTGACTCAACTACTCTTTTAGCCAAAACTTGGCTTTCAATCACCTCTCTGAGACTCAGTTTCCTCATTGGTAAAATTGTTTTTAAATTAACTTTGTATTGGAGTGTAAATGCTTTACAATGCTGTGCTAGCTTCTGTTGCACAGCAGACTGAATCAGCTGTATGTGTATGCATATCTTGGCTTCCCACATGGCGCAGGGGTAAAGAACCCACCTGACAACGTGGGATAAGCAAAAGACTCAAGAATTTGATCCCTGGATTGGGATGATCCCCTGGAGGGGGAAATGGAGAGCCATTTCAGTATTCTTGCCTGGAGAATTCCATGGGCAGAGGAGCCTGGCGGGCTATCATCCATGGGGTCACAAATCGTCGGACATCACTGAGTGACTGAACACACACATCCCATCTCTCTAGCTTTCATTGGTAAAATTAATGTCACATGTGTTTCACGAGGCAGTAGAGGGATGAAAGGTGATTAATTCAGTGATGGGTCACACTCTTGATCCAGCACAGTTCCTGTCACAAATAAGTGCTTTATAAATAACCACTGGACCCTGACCCTCTCTCATACTTGGAAAGCTAGTGCTTTCGACTCTCACTGAAATATCTACAGAGCCTCAAAGACCTGTCCCCTGCTCAAAGAAATACTGGTATACAAGAGGTTGAACATACAAAAGAGATAAATTAGGAGTTGACTATTTGCTTTACAAAATGAGTCTTTGATTGACAGCAAGATTAATGATTTCTGGTTTTCCAGCATCTCCTGGGACTGTTTGTAAACTACTGCTCTTGAGTTTTACACAATTCTCTCCTGAAATGATTCTCTTAACAGGGCCAGTTCCTCTGATACTCATAAATAGGACTCGATTTCTCATATTTTTATTTCCTTACAGGTTTTTAAGATGACAGTGACTGGGTACCTTATAGTATGTATTTATTAATGTCTCACAGAGCTTTGGAAGGAAATACAAATTAGGCCAGCCTGACCTCTCATGCAAGTCATTTCCATATATGCTGGTCCCACTAGAAACAAGAAAAATGTAAAACCTTGAGCTACTGTAAACTCCTGCAGGATTTAAAATGCGGTATTTGTTGTTGATCAGTTGCTGAGTCGTGTCCGACTCTTTGTGACCCCATTGACTACAGCACGCCAGGCTTCTCTTTCCTCCACTATCTCCTGGAGTCTGCTCAAGTTCTTTTTACACTGACCATAATTAAATCTGGTTACACATGGTGGTGCTTGACTCAACTATTTTTTGGCCTAAAACTCTAACAAGCAGCCAGTCAGTGGAGTCCTTTCTATTTTTTCCAAAGCTCTCAACTTGGCCCCAAGTCAGGCATCTGAGACACATAAAAACACATGGATGTCCTTTCAGCCTCCTGTTTCCGAGGTTTCTGGAGCAGGTGATCATTAATGCCAATTTATAGGCCATTACAGAATTTTAAAAAATGTGTTGTGGTTGAATAAAAACCATAAGCTTTTCACACTTGCTTTTTAATTACCAAATATGTTTTTTTAAAAGGAAAGTTACAGATTTAGCCACACTGGTTCTAGAAAAGGTATGAGCTAAACATTCTTTGACAAAAGCAAAACAAAACAAAACTCCCCGAAGAGGGTGATTTCTTTGGCAAAAATGTAGATTTCCTGTATTTAAAAAAAGTTGTATAAGGATCTAAAACAAGCATGTTTCAGAGAAGGGTCTGTTGTTCAGAGTTCTGTCAATGCCAGGGTGTCGGGGGCAGACGCCCATGAAAGCTCTGGATGGTGTGCTGGGTGTGTGTGCGTGTGTGTGATACTGCTGCTGGAAACTTCTCTCCTGGTCCTTTCCCCTCCCACTGCCCCAAATTTGCTTAGACTGAAAGGAAGCAAAGAGCTTGCAGTACTATTAGTTCCTGTTTAAATTTAAAGTGAGGACTAAGCTAAACATGGCTTTATGAAAGGAGTATTTTTAGGAATGAATGGGTTAGTCATTAGACCACGAGTAGTGGATTTTCAACAGGCCATGGCTACATCTTGCTAAAGAAATAGATCTGCCATGAAGATCTTTGCTTTCTGAGAGAATACATTTTTGGGGGGTTGGGGGGTGCTGTTTTAAATGATTCTGTCTTCTGGACAGCTAACATTTCTCCTGCCTCACTGTCACAACACGGCTAGTTCTTCTAGTTTACAACAGACACACACAGTTGCAATTTGGCCCTTTGTGATTTTTCTTATATAGTTTCTTGAGATCAGCAAGGAATATTGTGAAATATTTGTTTTTTTAATGATTAAAACAGAGGGCTAGTTATGGAAGTAGCAAAAGCAGATATGTTTCTTCATGTGAATAGTCAGATTATTTTGTTCCTCTTTTGCTTTATTAAATAAAATGTACTATTTCCTCTGACATTTATTTTTCTGACCCCAATATTAGGAAAAACTGAGCATAGGACAAGATCACCGTGCTTAGCTTGCACTTTTCATGATAAGAAAACCATTTGCTGAGATCCCTTTCTGGCCGAAAATGTTTCACCCCATCTATTTGCATTTTTAATAACAATAAAATAAGCAAACCCTCTGATAACAGAGTTTAGCATTAATTTTTAATAATCTCATGCCTTTAATGCTGCCCTTTGTATCTGGGCAGGGGAAAGCCCTTTATACAGAAAATTAATTAGAAAATAAAATTTATTTCTGATGCTTTCTTTATTCTTGGGGTCTACCAGGGAGTCAGGGAAGCAGGCTGGTCAACATTTCTGAACGTGCTTTTTCAGAAATAGTGCCACCAAGGCCAACAGCCAAGATAATAGTTTAAAATTTTCTGCTTAGTGATATTCCCTCTTTCTGCATGGTTGGATTCTTCTAGGCTCCAGAGTAGTGAGTTATCTCTACAGCCTTTATGATTGAGTACCATCAGCCCATGGGTCCTTGGAATTGTCTGTTGGGTCCATGTAAAGACTTGAATACAGCAATATTTATCATTCACTCACCCATTCATCATAGTAATGAAAATTTATTGGACATCCACTGCACACCAAACCCTGTGCAGGGCACCGGGGAAGAGCAGTGATCAACTCAACCAGGGTCTAAACCATGTAGCCGTGGGGACACAGCTAGGCTTCTACCAGTTCTCTGTCAGGGACCTCTGTGAAGCCTGATGTGCTGGGAAATGTTTAGAAGAATCTCCATGCAGCCCATCCCCTCATGCCTGACCTGTTCCGCCTCAAATTCCGCACCTGAAATACTACCTACCTCATTGCATTTATATGAGGATTCGATGAGAAAGACTTATTGTAATGCCTGACACAAAGTGCAGTCATGCATGGTGACTATCCTTATGCTTATTTCAATAATGGTCACAGTTCAAAAAGTAACAACTATCATTTATTTTCTGCTATGCATTTATATGAGAGGCTGTCTGTTAGGTCACTTTCCCAGGTGGTGCTAGTGGTAAAGAACCTGCCAATGCAGATGTAAGAGACGTGCGTTCGATTCCTGGGTTGGGAAGATCCCCTAGAGAAGGCAATGGCAATCTCCTCCAGTATTCTTGCCTGGAGGATCCCATGGACAGAGGAGCCTCGGGGGGCTACAGTCCATAGCCTCGCAAAGAGTGGGAGGTGACTGAGCGGCTAACACTTTCACTTTCATGCAGTCTTGAAGACCTTCCCTGCAACGGTCAATTTCGGGTGTGCTGCAGTGAAGAGTTACACTGCTTTCTCTGTGAGTTACTGTTGTCTTTTCATTCATATATTTTAACCTGGATTATCGAAGCATTCTTTTTATCTCTACTTTTCACATGGCGGTGCAATTGCGAGGTTGCTTTGGGTCTGACTGGCTGGAGTCAATGAAGCTAACCTTTTAACTTTGTGTTCTTGAGCTGGGGGGAAGATGATCCAACTGCAAATGTTTTCATGCACCACCCGACCCTAACCTAAATACTTGCCCAGCCACACTTTCATGGCTGGCAGTTTTGCTGAAGTAGAGTTTATAATTAAAATCCTCCTTGGCTCCTATAGTTTCTCTCCTATTCAAGCTACATGTTTCAAGTGGTTATTATGCCTTTACGCAGCAACTGTAAAACGGAAATTAAAAAATTAAGGGTTGGATGCCAAAACTGAAACAAACACCAATAAATATTCTTATGATATCCCTACATGAAATACCCTTTGATAACCAGACCTTCCAGGGCTTTTGCTTGTGTGTTGGAAAATAAGTACTTACAGATTCAGCTTACACCTGATACAATTATTCCCCATCCTGCCTTTCTGAGATCATAAAAATAACAAGTTTATTCCACCAAAGGCAAATAATACTTAGAGACAATTAGGAAAAGTTAATGAAAGGAGTAATTAAATGTATGTTAAATAACAATAAATCAAACACAATTGTGTTTAGAATGAATATCGTCTCATGAACAGAGTTGTGACTGATGTCAGCACGAAATCTCGATTCTGCTACATTCTTATCCAACTGCCAAAATATTTTTCCCTTGTAGGGTTGCAAAATAAAGTATATTCCGGTTCCCACCAGATTTGATAGTGTTTCACATTACCATATTTAGACTTAAGCATTCCAACAATACAGCCGGGAAATAATTCTTGAAATGCATCTCATATTTAGCACATTAAACGTAAGTAATCCCCACAGCCAGCATTTATATCTGCCTGGTTACTCCTCCCAAACTTGTTAACAGCATTTTGAAAAATCCCATTTTAAACTCATCTGTCTAGTTTTTTTTTTTTTTTGTAACCAAAGAGAGTATATATGTGTTGGAAAGGATGTCGCCACTTGAGGATAAGGTGGCTTTGGGCCATCAATCTTTTCAGGATTGGAGAATATTCTTTAGGCCTGTGTGTGTGTGTGTGTGTGTGTGTGTGTGTGTGTATGGTGAAAATAGAAGCTCTTCACTTTCTAGGGTGTTTCACCCTGGGATATTTGCACCTCTTTGGAAGCACTCTACACTCCTTCTGCCTAATGTTAGTCTGTCATTTTAGCTAGAGATGAAACAAGTTTTCTTATAAAGACAATCATTTCTAGAAATAATAGTTTCTCAGACAATCCTCATCCCCCAACCATGAAAAACATTTTCTGCTCTGTCAGGTTTCAATATTTCTTGACACAATTAGTGAAAAAATATCAAACACTTATTAGTTAAGGGTGAAATATATATTAATACATGTCTAATGTGATGTTGGGGAAGACGCTAGAGAGTCCCTTGGACTGCAAGGAGATCCAACCAGTCCATTCTAAAGGAGATCAGCCCTGGGTGTTCTTTGGAAGGAATGATGCTAAAGCTGAAACTCCAATACTTTGGCCACCTCATGCGAAGAGTTGACTCATTGGAAAAGACTCTGATGCTGGGAGGGATTGGGGGCAGGAGGAGAAGGGGACGACAGAGGATGAGATGGCTGGATGGCATCACCGACTCGATGGACATGAGTTTGAGTGAACTCCGGGAGATGGTGATGGACAGGGAGGCCTGGTATGCTGCGATTCATGGGGTCACAAAGAGTCAGACACGACTGAGTGACTGAACTGAACTGAACTGAATTGAATGTTACAAAAGAACATAAAGCAGGCTGAGCGCTGAACAATTGATGACTTTCAAATTGTGGTGCTGGAGAAGACTCTTTGAGACTCCTTTGGACTGCAAGGAGATCAAACCAGTCAATTCTAAAGGAAATCAACCCTGAATATTCATTGAAAGGACTGATTCTGAAGCTGCAATACTTTGGCCACTGGATGCAAAGAGCCAACTCATTGGAAAAGACCCTGATGCTGGGAAAGATTGAAGGTAGGAGGAGAATGGGGTGACAGAGGATGAGATGGTTGAATGGCATTACTGACTCAGTGGACATGAGTTTGAACAAGCTCTGGGAGATGGTGAAGGACAGTGAAGCCTGGTGTGCTGCAGTCCATGGGGTCTCAGAGTCAGACACAACTGAGCAACTGAACAACAAATGGCACAAAATCATGTGACCTCATAATTTTTCACAGCAATATATGAAACACAAAACGGACAATGCTCTCATTTCTGGAAGGAAAATCTGTTCCTAAAGGTTTCTACTAAATGTAAGTGAGCAGCGGTGAGAATAGAATTGTCTTCTCCTTGGTTTTGGATTCCACTCTTCTGTTAATGCCGCTGAAGCTGGCACTTGGCACTTTTGGCAAACTTGTGCCATAGAAGAGTCCACAAGTCAAAGAAAACTCCTCTCTCCTAAGTCTCTTTTCACCTCTCCTTCAAGCTATTGGGTTGGCCAAAAAGCTCATTTGGGTTTTTCCATAAGATGATACAGAAAAACCCGATGAACTTTTTGGCCAATCCAATAAATTCCGTTCATTTCCCCCTTCAGGTACTTCTTGGATTGTGGTTCTTGTCTCTCTGTGTTTGGGTTACAGATGAACTAAGAGTGAAGCAATGCATATCAACTCCAGAACAGAGCTTTTAGTTGCTGGTGCAAGAGCCCTTTTGTTTTTATCTTTGCAATTGGCCACAGTCAAGATAAGGGGGAAGACCCTTGGCCTGAGATCTAGAGTAAGAGCTAGGGAGGTAAGCCAGAACCAGTATGGAATAATCGTGTAGTCTGAGAAATAGACCTTTATTATGAGAAGCCACCAAGAATTTTGGCTTGATCATTTCTGCTGCATCCCTCAGCCTATCCAGACTGATGAAATGATACAGTAATTTTTAAGAGGAAAAACATCACATCATAGATTGGGTGACACAAATTTTACATGCTTCCCTGGCTATTACTATAATTATTTCCTTAACTCATTAACCTAGGGCCCCAGTAGTCCCTATAGCAACTCTGCGCAATTTGGAACACATTTCAACATCAGGGTATATGTCACAGAGATCAGAGTGTGACCTGGGTTTCAGCCCACGAGCTATCTTGGTTTGTCACTTTGTGTAAGGGTCCTTTTAATTTAAGCTAGGCAGTCGCATATTTGGTTCCAATTCCTTTTTATTTTTCTTTCATATGAAGCAAGGATTATAATGCTAACAATCTTCTTTTCACTGCCTTTGAAATCATTGATTTTTTTTTTTTTAACATTCACAGGACTTATGCAGGAACCTTCTGTTTGCAAAGACTTTCTCACAAAATGGTAATAATTATAATTATGCTTAACTGACAAAGTAGATATGAGCATCATTGAGATAATGTATGCAAATAACACACTTCGTCAACTATAGAATCCTCTACACAGTGAGTCATTTGCATTTCCACTGATTAGAATCTTTGGAGGTGTGCTCAGCTGATCAGTTGTGTCCGACTCTGTACAACCCCGTGGACTGTAGCCTGCCAGGCTCCTTTGTCCATGGGATTTTCCAGGCAAGAATGCTGGAGTGGGTTGCCGTTTCCTCCTCCAAGGCATCTTCCTCATTCAGGGATCGAACCTGTGTCTCCTGAATTATAGGTGGGGAAGTCGTGTTTCTAAGAGGTACGGTGACTCATTCAGAACACTCAGCCTGCCATAAAGCCAGGCTTTGGCCCATTTAGATTCCAGTTCCATTTCATCTTAGATTTTACCACATGGGCTGGAGGAAAGCTGGTATCTCAGCAAATAAGTTGATTTAGAAGTCATGGATGTACAATCCTTCAGGCTTTCAACTTCTTCAGTACCCTTTGCAGTGTTAAACATATCATCCTTGCTGATATATTTCTTAGTTTTCTCAATGGAGAAATTTATAGGGGAAATGACCTCCTTCAGAGCAAGGGCTTAACTCCAGAAGGCTCATGGTATAGACAAAGCCATCATAAAATGGGAGGAGACTGACACTGTGCATTTGTTTATTTCTCTAGACCCAAGTGTGAACTCCATCACTGGGATGAGGATACTGAGAGCCCTCAGCACCTCTTTGAGCCCTACAATTTGCATCTTCATTTCAGAATCTGACTCTCACAAAATACAAATTATTTATGTATATAAACTTGCTCTAAGCTAAATCAATTTAAATAAATAGTTTATGAACTTGCTTTACTGGGCACTGTGTTGTTTTTTCTTTGTCACGAAGGTGAAAATCTACTGGTTCCAAGCCCAAACGGTGATGGAGTGGCATCACGTTTGAATGAGTTTGTCGTGGTTGTGGTGACGAAGCATGGTTTTGTGGGAAACTGGAATCAAAATGACAACAGTCTACCACACAAAAGAGAACACTATCATCTCACAAGAACATGTGGCGTGTCAGGGGTGAGTAGTAGCAGAATTGGACACTGGAAACACAAATCCAGTTGCCTCTTGTTATTTGCAGGAGTTATGGTCTATAGGTTCATTGAGATGGAATTAATGAATATTGAACAAGGCATTGGTCTTATGGGACATTGGTTCCTGTGAGCCTCTGGTCAGCCAATCAATACATAGCCTTTATTATGTATGTGTGTTCTATTTAAAGACATATATTTATTTCATTAACATTGGACTCAAGGCCAACTATAACTTCCTAGTACAGCACATTGTAGCCTTCCTGTGCTTAGGAACACTACACAGCACTTCAGCCCTGAGCTTGGGGGCCATGTCAAGCAGCAACATTACCAAAGAAAAACACAAAGATAGGGAAAATGTGGCACTAAGTAGATTGGAAAAGGATGCTTATTTACAGTAGGAGCTGAAACAAGAAGGCAGAGGGTTATTTTGTTGGGAGCATGCATGTGGGGTGACTCAAATTTTTGCAGCTTTGCACATGCCTGCAAATGACTGCAAAGCTCTACGACTATTGCTTTTGAGATTACAAATAAATTTTACTGAGCAGATAAATTTGCAAATACAGTGGTCTCCCCTTATCTGAGGGAAATACATCCTAAGACCCCTTGGTGGATGCCTGAAACCTTGAAGAGCACAAGCACTTATGATAAAGTTTCATTTATAAATTAGGTACAGTAACAGAATATCTCCATTTTAAGCATAACTAGTCTTGCACTAGTTATGCTTAAAATAGCAAGAAGAGATAAGAAAGCTTTCCTCAGCAATCAGTGCAAAGAAATAGAGGAAAACAACAGAATGGGAAAGACTAGAGATCTCTTCAAGAAAATTAGAGATACCAAGGGAACATTTCATGCAAAGTTAGGCTCGATAAAAGACAGAAATGGTATGGACCTAACAGAAGCAGAAGATATTAAGAAGAGGTGGCAAAAATACACAGAAGAACTGTACAAAAAAGATCTTCATGACCAAGATAATCACGATGGTGTGATCACTCACCTAGAGCCAGACATCCTGGAATGTGAAGTCAAGTGGGCCTTAGAAAGAATCACTACGAACAAAGCTAGTGGAAGTGATGGAATTCCAGTTGACCTGTTTCAAATCCTGAAATGATGCTGTGAAAGTGCTGCACTCAATATGCCAGCAAATTTGGAAAACTCAGCAGTGGCCACAGGACTGGAAAAGGTCAGTTTTCATTCCAATCCCCAAGAAAGGCAATGCCAAAGAATGCTCAAACTACTGCACAATTGCACTCATCTCACATGCTAGTAAAGTAATGCTCAAAATTCTCCAAGCCAGGCTTCAGCAATATGTGAACCGTGAACTTCCTGATGTTCAAGCTGGTTTTAGAAAAGGCAGAGGAACAAAAGATCAAATTGCCAACATCTGCTGGATCATAGAAAAAGCAAGAGAGTTCCAGAAAAACATCTATTTCTGCTTTATTGACTATGCTAAAGCCTTTGACTGTGTGGATCACAAGAAACTGGAAAATTCTGAAAGATATGGGAATACCAGACCACCTGACCTGCCTCTTGAGAAACTTATATGCAGGTCAGGAAGCAACAGTTAGAACTGGACATGGAACAATAGACTGGTTCCAAACAGGAAAAGGAGTGTGTCAAGGCTGTATATTGTCACCCTGTTTATTTAACTTATATGCAGAGTACATCATGAGAAATGCTGGGCTGGAAGAAGCACAGGCTGGAATCAAGATTGCTGGGAGAAATATCAATAACCTCAGAAATGCAGATGACATCACCCTTATGGCAGAAAGTGAAGAGGAACTAAAAAGTCTGTTGATGAAAGTGAAAGAGGAGAGTGAAAAAGTTGGCTTAAAGCTCAACATTCAGAAAACAAAGATCATGGCATCCGGTCCCATCACTTCATGGGAAATAGATGGGGAAATAATGGAAACAGTATCAGACTATCTTTTTGGGCTCCAAAATCACTGCAGATGGTGACTGCAGCCATGAAATTAAAAGATGCTTACTCCTTGGAAGGAAAGTTATGACTAACCTAGATAGCATATTCAAAAGCAGACATTACTTTGCCAACAAAGGTCCGTCTAGTCAAGGCTATGGTTTTTCCAGTGGTCATGTATGGATGTGAGAGTTGGACTGTGAAGAAAGCTGAGCGCCGAAGAATTGATGCTTTTGAACTGTGGTGTTGGAGAAGACTCTTGAGAGTCCCTTGGACTGCAAGGAGATCCAACCAGTCCGTTCTGAAGGAGATCAGCCCTGGGATTTCTTTGGAAGGAATGATGCTAAAGCTGAAACTCCAGTACTTTGGCCACCTCATGTGAAGAGTTGACTCACTGGAAAAGACTCTGATGCTGGGAGGGACTGGAGGCAGGAGGAAAAGCAGATAACAGAGGATGAGATGGCTGGATGGCATCACCAACTCGATGGACATGAGTCTGAGTGAACTCCGGGAGTTGGTGATGGACAGGGAGGCCTGGCATGCTGCGATTCATGGGGTTGCAAAGAGCTGGACACAACTGAGCAACTGAACTGAACTGAATCTTGCACTTTGGGGCCATAATTAAGCAAAATAAAGATGATTTGAACATATGTCATAGCATTGATAATCCAGATGGCTACTAAGTGATGGGACAGAGGACCAAACTAGACTGGATAATGGTGGCTGACACTGGGCAGAGGGATGACTCATGTCCTGAGTAGGACAGCAGGACACTTCATCCTGTTACTCAAAATGAGCTTCCCTGGTGGCTCAGAAGGTAAAGCGTCTGCCTGCCGTGCAGGAGACCTGGGTTTGACCCCTGGGTTGGGAAGATCCCCTGGAGGAGGAAATGGCAACCCATTCCAGTACTCTTGCCTGGAAAATCCCATGGATGGAGGAGCCTGATGCAAGCTACAGTCCATGGGGTCACAGAGTCAGACATGACTAAGCGACTTCACTTTCGCTCAAAATGACTGTGTGATATAAAATGTATGGATTACTTCTGGAATTTTCCATTTAATATTTTTGAATATGATTGACCACAGTCAACTGAATCCATGGAAATCAAAAGCATGGATAAAGGGGCAGGGATGACTGCATAAAATTCGTGAATAACGAGGATCAATTGTATCAGGTTTTGAATCCTGGCTCTGATACATCTTAACTTGGCCAAGTTACCCAAGCTTTAGGAGCCTTAGTTTTCTCATGTATAAAATTCTTTTGTTTTTTAGAGCAGTGAAAGATTATGTAATAATGGGTATAAGGCACACAGTACGTAGTAGAAGTTTAATAAATTACAGCTGAATATTATTATCATGAATCTACATATGAAGGAGAAAACATCTTGGAAAATAGAAAAAGAATGCCAGAAAAACCTGGTCAAAGCCATGTTCTATCACTTAATAGCCATATGACCTTGGGTAAGTTAACGTTTGTGAGACTCAATTTTCTGCTCTGTAAAATGAGCACAATAACATTAAATTCATAGTTAAGTCTAAGTGTGTGGTTGTTGTGTATATCAAATTGGAAAAGTGAGTGCCCTGACATATATCAATAATTACCTCAAGAAAAGTCAGTTTCACTCTCCATATCTCTATGGTATTTTATTATCAAGTAAATTTTTTACCCACCATCTTCTTTCCCTTCATGTAAAAAGAAAGAAACTTTATATAATTTTGTAGTAATTTTTAAAAGTAGGATTTGGAAATTACAGTGTAAAAGAGAAAAAGAGACTCTGACTATTATTCTTTGAAACTTTTCCAAATTTACTTCATTTTAAGGGTTTCCTAGTGTCCTTGGCAAAAGACAGTTCACTTGTTAGGTTATCTTAAATTCCGATAGATGCAGGAGCATTCACCTGGGTTAAACAAAGAGTCAATGACAATAGCTGAGATGGTGAGGCACTGTTGACATGATGCTTAGGTTAGAATACAGTTGAGCACAGCTTGGGAGGGGAGTGGATTACTGATTACTTGTAAGATGTACTAGGACATATGAAAGTGAAAGTGAAGTAGCTCAGTTGTGTCCAACTCTTTGCAACCCCATGGACTGTAGCCTACCAGGCTCCTTCCTCCATGGAATTCTCCAGACAAGAATACTAAAGTGGGTTGCCATTTCTTTCTCCAGGGGATCTTCCCAAACCAGGGATTGGACCTGGGTCTCCCGCATTGCAGGCAGATGCTTTAACCTCTGAGCCACCAGGGAATAGCAGGAGAATTAAGACATAGGTGAAAATGAAAGACTGAAAATGTCCTATTTGAAACTTTTCTCTATTAGATATTTCTAGATTTTAATTCATAATCTAATTATATAATATGTTTAATACACAGGTCTAGGCACAGATAAGACATTCATCTGAAATAGCCCTGACTCTCCATTAGATATTCCTGGAAGAGGGTGACCAGAGGACTGTTCTCTCAACACTGAGGATAAGCCCGATCTTGTGTCAATGACCTAGGTAAGGAAGAATAAAGAACAAAAAGTCCACTGTCTGGCTGAGAAGTTAAACACACTTAAAGTAGTGGCCAGATTCTCCTTCTCCAATGAGTCTGTTCACCAGAGATAAAGGTAATAAAATCCTTCCATGGGTCTACTTCTTGAATCTTTGCTCCATACAAGGTCTCATCTGGAGCTTCCTCCCGTATGTTTCAGGTTAGAGATCTCTTAGCTTGTACCTACAACCCCAAATCCCTATAACAAGCATAGACCAGACCAGATCATCTTTTATCACTCAACTTATTTTGAAAAGAGCACTGATCTGAAATGTGAATGAAGCTCTGATTCATATGAACAGTGACAAGTCTACAAGAACTTTATTTGTTCATCAATATTCATGGGTATGACTGAGACTTAACATCCCCATTTTGTTTGTAACAAAAACTCAGATATGGAGAGATTCAGTTCAGTTCAGTTCAGTCGCTCAGTCGTGTCCACCTCCTTGCGACCCCATGAATCGCAGCACGCCAGGCCTCCCTGTCCATCACCAACTCCTGGAGTTCACCCAGACTCACGTCCATCGAGTCAGTGATGCCATCCAGCCATCTCATCCTCTGTCGTCCCCTTCTCCTCCTGCCCCCAATCCCTCCCAGCATCAGAGTCTTTTCCAATGAGTCAACTCTGCATGAGGTGGCCAAAGTACTGGAGTTTCAGCTTCAGCATCATTCCCTCCAAAGAAATCCCAGGGCTGATCTCCTTCAGAATGGACTGCTTGGATCTCCTTGCAGTCCAAGGGACTCTCAAGAGTCTTCTCCAACACCACAGTTCAAAAGCATCAATTCTTCGGCGCTCAGCCTTCTTCACAGTCCAACTCTCACATCCATACATGACCACTGGAAAAACCATAGCCTTGACTAGACGGACCTTTGTTGGCAAAGTAATGTCTCTGCTTTTGAATATACTATCTAGGTTAGTCATAACTTTCCTTCCAAGGAGTAAACGTCTTTTAATTTCATGGCTGGAGAGATTAAGTAACTACAATTGGGTAGAAAAGCAATATTGAGAAAACAAACAAACCCTGTCCCTAGATAAAGAAAACACGTGGTCAAGAACTAGAGAGTTCTCAGCTTCAATTTTGATTGCTTTTGATTCAATAGGCTGTGCTGTTAGTACCGAATAAAAATTAATGATATTCAATGGCTGTTTAAATAATGCAAATGAACAAGTTTTTAATCACACCCTTGACTATTACCCATTTCAACATGCCTTCAAGCATCATTTTAGAAACTTTGCCCTTGTTAATCACAATATCTTGGTAAATATTGTTAGTTTCTGTTAAAAACCTTCATTTTTTCCCCCAGAAAAATAAACAAAAAATTTAACAATCTGCTTTGCAGAACTTTTCAGTGAATGCAAACAGGGGTTCAGAGTAAAACATATGGGATTCAAACATGATCCTGTCATATGAAATTAGTTTAAAAGTAAACCTAAAATGTGATCACTCTGCTGTGTGGACATCTGAGTATGCTAACCATTAATCTCAGATAATGCTTTTTACATTTCAGGTCTAACCACTGTTAAGTGATTTCTAATTTAAATGTCAGTTTCCATGAAAAATAACTTGACTCAGAGATACTTTTTGTTCCCTTATGGTTTCAAGAAGGTAAATTTTAATAATTTTAGTGAGAGAAGTTTTATTAGTTTTATTGGCTTATTAGTTCCATTAGAAGACTGACATATTGCTTATTTTAAAATGATTGCTTGACTTCCAGGAAAACATTCAGGAGTCAGTCCCTGTATAAAGTCAAGAACATTTAAGTGGTGAATATTATATGATCCCACTCACCAGCTTAAGTCATTCAGCTATTTCTGGGTATATTTAATAAGTCTTTTACATTTCCATAGGGCTCATACTGAAAAATGTCTATGAAATGGTGGAGGCCAGATAATAAATTTTTTAGGAAAAATTTTAGGCTAAGGTCATCTTGTCTTTGTATGATATAAAAATTTGAGTCCTACCCAAACACTCAAATAAATTTCCTGTAAGAGTCTGTTATAGGAGCTAAACAGTGTTCATGTCCCTTCTTCCCAATTCATATTTTGAAATCCTAACCTCAGTATCTCAGAATGTAATCTTATTTGTAAATAGGGTCTTCCAGATGTACTTGGTTAAAATGAGGTCATACTAGAGCAGGAAGATCCCCTAATCCAATATGACTGGTGTCCCTATGAATGGGGGAGCTTTGGATATGATATGTATACAGGATGTCATCATGTGAAGATGATGTGAAGATTTAAGTTGTCAAAAGCCAAGGAACTATCAGAAACTAACACAGAAGTTTAACGATTTTCCCTAACACCTCCGGAAAGAGCATAACACCGCCATCACCTTGCCTTGAACCTCCAGCCTCCAGAATTGTGAGAGAATAAATTTCTGTTGTGCAAGTTGTTGAAGCCTCTCCCAGTTAGTGATACCTTATTATGGCAGATCTAGCAAAACTAAGATAGAGTGTTTTTGGAAATTGTTTCTCTCCTTTGCTGTCTATATCAATGCTGACGTGGATTGGCCTTCCATGAACAGGAACTTAATTTCAAACCTTAAACTTCCTCAAAAGAAAGGCAATCTATCCCTCTTCAGATCTGGTCTCTAAATCCGTGTCTCTACCTCCAGCAAGTACTGCAGAATATCTGAATAAGCTGAACTTTTAGAGATGGAGGGTGATGGTCTTCATGAAGTTTGACTGAAAAGGAGTTGAAATATAAGAACGTGCCCTGTGTCCAGGAAGAGATGATATCCTGAGACTAGTTCAGGACTGGTCTTCATTCATCTCCGGAATAGTACAAGGAATCCATCTGACTGTCAGTGTGATGAACACTCTCCTTCCTACGGCTTCGACTTGCCAGTAATAGATCTAACTGTATAGAACACTGGCTCGGTGAGTTTTACATTTATCCAGGCATTCCTTGGGGATATTATGAGTTTGGTTCCAGACCACCACAACAGAATGAATATCACAATAAAGTGAGTCACATCAATTTTTTTTTGTTTTCCAGTGCTTATAAAAATTATGTCCACATATTAAGTGTATGCTAGCATGATGTTTAAAAAACAATGAATACACCTTAATGGAAAGACACTTTATTGCTTAAAAAATGCTAGCCATCATCTGAGTAGTAGTGAGTTGCCATCTTTTTGCTGCTGGAGGGTCTTGCCTTGATGTTGATGGCTGCTGACTGATCAAGGTGGTGGTTGCTGAAGATGGGATGGTTGCAGCAATTTCTTAAAATCAGACAAATGGGCAAACAATGAGGTTTGCTGCATCGACAGACTCTTCCTGTCATGAATGATTTCTCTGTTTGATTGCATTTTACCCACAGGACAACTTCTTTCAAATTGGAGTCAGTTTTCTCAAGCATCGACACTGCTTTAGGGACTACGTTTATGTAATACTCTATATCCTTTGCTGTCATTGTTACAATGTTCATAGCATCTTCACCAGGAGTAAATTCCATCTCAATAAACTCTGTTCTTTGTTCATCTGTTCTTTTTCATAAGAAGCAAATCCTCACCTGAAAAAGTTTTATCGTGAGATTGCAGCAATTCAGTCACATCTTCAGGCTCCACTTCTAATTCTAGTTCTTTTGCTATTTCTACTACATCTTCAGGTATTTCCTCTGTTGAATTCTGAACCTCAGAAAGTCATCCATGAAGGTTGGAATCAACATCTTCCAATCTCTTGTTTGATGTTGATATTTTTACCTTTTCTTATGAATCATGAATGTTCTTAATGACATCTGGAATGATGAAATTTTTCCAGATAATTTTTAATTGAGTTTGCCCAGATCCATCAGAGAAACCACTGTCTCTGTGGTAGCTCTAGCCTTATGAAATGTAGTTCTTAAATGATAAGAGTTAAAAATCGAAGTTACTTCTTGATCCATGGGCTTCAGAATGGGTGTTGTCTTAGCAGGCATGAAAATAACTGATTTTCTTGTACTCTCATCAGGCCATGGTGTAGCAAAGAGTCAGACACGACTTAGCAACTGAACGATAATGATAACAACTCTCTACTAGAGCTCCTGGGTGACCAGGTGCATTGTCAACGAGCAGTAATATTTTGAAAGGGACATTTTTTTTCCCCTGAGGAATAGCTTTTGACAATGAGCTTAAAATACTCAGTAAACCATGTTGTAAACAGGTATGTTGTCACTCAGGGTTTGCTGTTCTATGTATACAGCACAGGCAGAGTACATTTAGCTTAATTCTTAAGGGATTTAGAGTTTTCATAATAATAATTAAGCATTGGCCTCAACTTGAAGTCACCAGCTGCATTAACCCCTAACAAGAGAGGCAGCCTGTCCTGTGAAATTTTGAAGCCAGACCTCGACTCCTCCTCTCTAGCTATGAATGTCTTAAATGGCATCTTCTTCCAATGTAAGGCTATTTTATTATCTGTAATGAAAACCTGTGATTTAGTGTAGTCCCCTTCATTAATTATCTTAGCTACACCTCCTGGATAACTTGCTGTTTCACCTTATACTTTCATAGGGACGGTCTCTGTCCTTAAACCTCATGAATCAACCTCTGCTGGCTTCAAACATTTCTTATTCAGCCTTCTCACCTCTCTCAGCATTCACAGACTTGAAGAGAGTCAGGGCTTTGCTCTGGATTAGGCTTTGGCTTAAGGGAATGTTGTGGCTGGTTTGATCTGTCCAGACCACTCAAACTTTCTCCATATCAGCAATATGATGGTTTGGCTTTTTTATCATTCACTGGGGTAGAACTGCTAATTTCCTTTAAGAGCTTTTCCTTTGCATCCACAGCTTGACTAACAGTTTGGCAGGAGAGGTCTAGATTTCAGCCTATCTCAGCTTTCAACACTCCTTCCCCTCTAAGCTTAATCATTTCTAGCTTTTGATTTAAGGTGAGAAATGGGCAACTCTTCATCTCATGTGAATACCTGCAAGTTGTTGTGAGGCTATTAATTGGTCTAATTTCAATATTGTTGCATTTCAGGAAATGGGGAGGCCCAAGGAGAAAGAGACATTGGGCAATGGCTGGTCAGGGGAGTCATCAGAACACACATTCATAAATTAAGTTTGTTGTGTTATAAGGGCATGGTTCATGGCACTACAAGACAATTTCAACAATAACATCAAAGAACACTGATCAGAGATCATCATGACAACTATAAAAATAATGCAAAAGTTTGATATATTGCAAGAATTACCAAAAGGTAACACAGAGACACAAAGTGAGCAAATGCTGTTGGAAAAATGTCACTGATAGATGTGACTGATACATGCCACAAACCTTCAATTTGTAAACAAACAAACACAGTATCTGAGAAGCACAATGAATCAAAGCAAAATAAAATGAGGTATGCCTCATTTATTAGAAATTATATTCTAATTTAGAAATTATATTTTATACTCTCATATCAAGTAAATTATATTTTATATTCTCATTTCAAGTAAAAGGCAGTGTCTGTGAAGAAGGTTCAAGGGGACTGGTATAGAAGGAAAACCTGTGGTCCCCTCAAAATTCTTATGTTGAAATCTTATACCCCAGGTGATGGTATTAGGAAGTAGAGTCTTTGGGAGGTGATTAGGTCATGCCCTGGAGCCCTTATGAATGGAATTATTGTCCTTTTAAGAGAGCTCTCGGAGAAGGCAATGGCACCCCACTCCAGTACTCTTGCCTGGAAAATCCCATGGATGGAGGAGCCTGGTAGGCTGCAGTCCATGGGGTCGCTAAGAGTCGGACACGACTGAGCAACTTCACTTTGACATTTCACTTTCATGCATTGGAGAAGGAAATGGTAACCCATTCCAGTATTCTTGCCTGGAGAATCCCAGGGACGGGGGAGCCTGGTGGGCTGCCGTCTATGGGGTCGCACAGAGTCGGACACTACTGAAGCGACTTAGCAGCAGCAGCAGCAAGAGAGCTCTCTATCTAGGCCATTTTGACATTTAGGGACATAATAGAAGTTACCGAGGAAGCAGAGGAGGGATTTTCACCAGACATCGAATCTGCTAGCACCTTGATCTTGGGCTTCCTGAACTTGCAGAAGGATGAGTAATACATTTCTGCTGTTTACAAGCCACCCAGTCTATGGTATTCTGTTATAGCATTTAAACTTAATCAGGCAGGGGCCCATACCTTTCTAAAGGTCATGTGGTCAAGAGTCTGGAGTGACTGGTCCAGAGGCCACTTAACCTCCTGCTACCATTGCAGGGGCGACAGAGGACAGAACTAGCACTGAGAACCTAAGGTGTGCCTAGACCCGGGACAGGCCCCTGGTAGTTGTAGGTCCTTCGCAGCAATCTGTGTGTGTATGTGTGCATGAGCAGCCATTCAGTCCTGTCTGACTCTATATGACCCTGTGAACTGTGGCCTGCCAGGCTCCTCTGGCCACGGGATTGTCCCAGCGAGAACTCTGGAGTGCGTTGCCATTTCCTCCATGAGGGGATCTTCCCAAACCAGGGATTGAACCCATGTATCCTGCATTGGTAGGCTGATTCCGTACCATTTGAGCCACCTGCAAAGCTTATAGCAATCTACCTCCCTTTTATAAATAAAGGAACAGTGGCTCAAGTTTAAATAACTAGTAAACATCTCTGAAGCCCAAGCTTTTACTCCTTCAACAAGGTCCCTATAGTCTATGGCTTATGGTGTGCTACTATTATTACTGTCCCTGTTGTCACTCCATTGTCCCCAAATTAAAGTAGGGAAGTGTTTCTGACTCATGGTAGCATATATGAATCAATTCAGGCTAGGGGGCTACTTAACTTCTCTACTTTGTGTTTATGATCATATATTTTATAAATTAAGAATATTTCATAAATTAAGAATTTATACAATACTATAAAGTAGTATTTCTCCCAATGTCTTCCAGAATGATCACCTACATCAGAATAAGCTGGAATGGTGGAATCTAAAATATGACACGAATGAAGTTATCTATGAAACAGGAACAGACTCACAGGTAGAGAGAACAGACTTGTTGCCAAGAAGGGGATGGGAAGGGATGGATTAGGTGTTTGGGATTAGCAAATGCAAGCTATTGTACATAAGATGGATAAACAACACGGTCCTATTGTATAGCACGAGGAACGATATTCAATATCCTGTAATAAACCATGATGGAAAGAATGTGAAAAAGAATATATATATATGCATAACTGAACATGTATGACTGAATATAACACAACACTGTAAATCATTGTAAATCAATTATGCTTCAATAAAATTTTAAAAAAATTAAAAAAAGAATAAGCTGGGGTCCTTATGAAAAATACAAAGCCCCAAACTCTATCTACCCCAAACCTACTGAATTGGAATGGGCAGGAGCTGCCGTGGAATCTGAATTTTTAAAGGATACCCCCGGGTGATTCTTATGCAAATTAAAATTTGAGAGCCATTGCTGTAAAGGTTGGGGAACCAAAGGTCTCCCAGGAAGATTCTTTGCCTCTGGCATACAGAGTTTCTAAATGTAGAACTTAGGCCAGGCTTCCCTATTACCAAGGACTGTCGCGGGTACAGCAGCTGGGGTATATGGGAGGGTCACGAAAAGGACACAACTTCTGCAAGGCTCACATCAGAGAAGAAGAGTTGCAAACTTTGTACAAAACAGTTTAACAAGCAGATTTAAGCTCACTTTAGAGGGGAAAGCCATGGCTGCACTGGGATTCTGCCTTTGTCAAAGAAAATGTCCTGATGGCCCCAAACAGATTCTGTGCCTTTATCTCTTCTATCTCATCAAAGATTCAGCCCCAAGCAGTTGCTTCACTATCGTTTATCCAAGGTGGACACTGGGTAGTTTGATTTTGATTTGTATGAAGCTAAGGAGCAGAACTAAACCACCCATGTTTTAAATTATCTACTAGCTATGCTGTCTAGTTTAAAACGTTTCACTCCTATTTTCACAGGAGGATAAGAGTGCTGGTAGTCTGAAGGGTTGCTTGATCTTATTAAGCAGCTCAGTTCACTGAAGTCCCACTTCGGAACGAGTAGTTTCTCAATAGCCTCAAATAAGAGGATTCTACATGTGCTTCTCTGATTTAATTCAAATCTGAGTCAAAATTCAATACAGAGCTATGATCACATGCTTGTGTGCAAATTACAGAGTGAGAAAGAAATACCATTGCAGATTTAAATCGCACCCATCAATGAGTGCCTGTCCTTGTGAAGTACTATTATGCTTGGCCCTGGCAAACATCCCCTTTACTCTTCACACAACACCTCAGTGTAGGTTTAATTATGCCCATTGTACAGATGAGAAAACGGAGCCCTTGAGAGATTATGCAATTTGTCCTGATTTACACAGTGAGATAATGAGAGCTAGGGTTAGAACCAGCATCTGGGGTGATGCCAACAGTTGGGTTTGTAAACTCCTGTTTTCTTCTTTTTTTAATTTTACACAGGATATAAACATGGTTTGCTTTGTTTGAGGGGATGAAAATAGTTTTTTTTTTTTAAATATTGTGAGAGCTTGAATTTTTCTATCGAATGTGGTGTTTAGCAACCTTGAACAGTGATGGGACAGAATAACTAATATGGCTGTAGGATATCCTGTAACCCAGCTGCCACTGTGGCTTTAGAGATTGATGGGCTGTTGTCACTCTCTTTCAAGGAAAGATGTACCCTTGGATTCACAGTAAGTGGTGATTAGCATATACAGTCTCATGCATTATCGTCTTTTTACTCCCTCTTTCTACATCCCATCATTTTGAAACGGAGGTAAAGAGACAATGTCTATAAAGCAAAGAGCATCTGACATTTTAATTTCCAAACAAATATGCCAAAAGTCATTGACTTAAAGTTCAGAATTGTTGTAAATTTTGAAAACTTTGAAAATAAGAATATCTCCAAAATGTTGGTACAGATTAGACTAAGATAAGATGTAATTTTGGCTAATTTGCAACCTATGTTTACAAATATTGGGATCCCAGACAATATCTCTATTGGTTATTCTGATAGTGAAGGCAATATTCAGTGGAAAATTCCAAGCTTAAGGCATGACTTTACAAAAGATGATCATGGTAGCCCTTACTCTGTGAGAGGTGATGCTAATACTCATTGTCCAGAGGGTGCACAGGGGCACTTCATGGTAAGAGTGGAAATCTCCATTACATAGGTGAGAAAACCAAGGCTCAGAGGGTTGAAGACGTTTGACCAAACTGTACTGAGATCCAGGTCTTCTAATCTCAAATCCAGGCCCTTCAGCTTCCATATAAGTAAGGCTGAGTTTCCTACAGAAACTTGTTAATAAAGTGAATGCCCATCATAATAAACAAAGGATCTTAAATTTCCCTTTTCTTCTCTGCTAAAGTTTGTGCCAATCTGGGCTAGGGTGGAGTAAAGGCTGATCCTATCATAGCTTACAGACCGAGACTTTTTAAAGTAGGCTTCAGGGTTCTGCCTGCTATGTGTGAATAAGTTAGCTCTGGAGAAGGGCCTGGAAAAGAGAGGGGGTGGAGAGGGAAAGGGCAGCTTTCAAAGGCGAGATGGTTCTGCCTCCTGAGAGCAGAGGGCCTTGAGCACCTCTTGGAAATGTGTCAATACCTCTGTGTGTCATATTTAGCCTCAGGATGCTGTTCTCTTACCATTCTGATTTACTTAAAGTCAGGGCAAGTGACAGAACTGGTAAGACTGCTGTCAACTTTTCAAAAATTAATAAAAATAACTGGATATTTATATAGTGCTTTGCAGTATACATGGTACTTTCTTGTATGCACTTCCTGATATAATCAAACACAAGCAAAACAGCAAAAAAAACCCAACAAGACTAGAAGTTCATGACAAATTCAAGTCATGTTGCTGAGTTTCCTCCTGTGTAGATGGAGATTAAACAAATAATAACGAGCCATAGTGGCAGAAATTGCATCTTCTTACACCAGCGCTTAGGAGAAGTCTAGACTTGAACAGACAAGAACAAAATAAAGAAATTCTTTAACTTGCTTAGAGAGGAATGGGTAGGATGAGGAATAAAGTGCAGGGAATTAGAAAGACAAAACAGTCATTTAAAAAAGTGTTAAGCTATGTTTAGAAGAGATTGACTTTCATTCTGGCTATAGATTCATATCTGACATATGTGTCCTTTTTACCAAAGAATAGGAATTAATATTAAAAGTTCACTTCAAAAAATATATTTGAGAAAAACAGTAACAAAAAGTATGATAACACCTCTTAGGTTACTGCAGAAATATTGATGGTTGTTTTCTTGTTTTGGCCATGCCATGCAGCTTGCAGGGGATCTTAGTTCCCTAACCAGGGATTGAACCCATGCCCCCTGGAATGGAAGCACAGAGTCCTAACCACTGAACCATCAGGGAAGCCCCTTTGATGCTTATTTTAAATGTGGCTATCAATGCAGTTAAACCTGCCCCCTTTGCTTTTGACATTTTCTGGCTTCATGTATCTAGATTTAAAAGCAGAATGAAAATAAAATTAGTGTATGAAATATAAAAAACAAAATAGGTGTGTATTTGTTCAATAGGAGATGCTTTTCCATTAAAAAAGAGACTAAAATTCTTAAGACCAGATTTTTCTTTCAATACAACCAAATGTAGCAAACTTGAGGGCAAATTTTATAACTCCTTGAATCCATCCATGTAAAAATGTCAGGACAAGACATCTGGTTTGTAATAGGTCAATTTAAGCTTAAGCTATTATTCAAATTATAGGGTGACCAAGCACCAAGGCAACAGTGTTTTCTCATTTTATTTTCATTTGTCCCATTTGGATAGCACACATTTATAAAGCATGTAGAAAAAATACATATAAAAATGATTATTTTTGGAAAAATCTGCCTGCCAATGGTTATATGAATTGAGAAACCTGACTAGCCAAAGACCATAACAAAATCAAATTCTAGAATTCATGGAAGCAGGTGATTGTGGTACTACTTGGTCATGTTGAGAGAATTCAAAGCTTTGAGAATTCAAAGCTTTTCACTTTCACAAGAAAAAAAAAAATGCAGCTAGTTAGGAGCTGAGGGTCAAAGTGAACTTTATCCTAAAATGCTACTCAAATTCACCACACTAGCTGGCTTACTTTGCATACTAGCTCATACTTTGTAAGCTCACTGAAGGTGACATGAGGAGTACAGAATTAGTTCTCGTGTGTGTGTGTGTGTGTGTGTGTGTGTGTGTGCATGTATGTGAGTGTGTGCATATGTGTGTATGGCAGTCGGAGATGAAGCAATATTTGACATGTATCCTCTTCTATTTAAATTTTACACATTGTTAAGAGACCAGGTTGAAAAAAGTAATATCCAGATTCTTTTCTTTCTTTTTCTTTAAGTGGAATGTCACATCTTAAATTGTGTCTTTGCCCAAGTGCTGAAAACAGGTTAATTAAACGTATCTATTTCAATAAATTCCTTGGGCAAACAGATTGCCATAGAGGCACATAAAGAATGTGAGCATTAATTGCATTTGAGATTAACTCTATTGAACTAAATCCTCACACACTGATGCCCTTTGTTGTTAAGCCACAAATAGTAGGTGTTTATACAACCAGCTATTGATACATTTACTATAAAATAGTCCTTCCATCAGTTTGGGAAGATTCAATCTGAAAAAAGTCTCCATTCTTAGGTAATAGTAAATGAACTTTCTTGAAAATTATCCTAAAGGAACATTGATGATCTATTTTTATTATATGTAGTGCTTTGGGGTAAAATGGTTGGACTCTCTGTCCCCCTAAAATAAACTTTAGGTAACTCTAGTTCAAAACAAATTTTCTAATATACTATGCAAAATATAAGAGATAAAACCCAAGTACCTAATAAAAAATTCAATTTGTTGATAGATTAATTAAATTCCCTACCTACCCAACCCTGACTGAATCTGTCCCAAGGGGATGAAATTGAAAGATGAGTTTGCTAATTAATGTTAATACAACGAATGGCACAATTAGAACAAACTCACCAAAGAATGGCTATCCCTTGGTGAGAAAGTCAGTACAAGTGTACATATGTACATTTTACACGTGTACACTGGAATTCTCCAAATGTGTACAAGCTATTTAAAACAGAACAACTGAAATTCTACTCAATTTGATTTGACAATGATAATGCCTGAGGCATCATTTTAGAGAAATGCAAATCAAATATGAAATAACTATTATTTCAGGATTATCTTTAATCACAGTTTGATAACTTCAATCCAAAACTCAAATCTTAAGAGACTGAAAATATTTCTGGCTTTTCTGATTACAGATACTTGTGCAATAAATGAATACTTAACATACTATCCTAAGCCCTGTGAATAGCACAAAATAGATTTTTTCAGAAAAATATATTGCCATATTACTCATGTAAAATGTTTAATGAAAAGGACATCTTTTTGAGGTGTTAGTTATAAAAGGTCTTTTAGTCTTCATAAAACCATTCAACTTCAGCTTCTTCAGCGTTACTGGTCGGGGTATAGACTTGGATTACCGTGATATTGAATGATTTGCCTTGGAAATGAACAGAGATCATTCTGTCGTTTTTGAGACTACATCCAAGTACTGCATTACGGACTCTTTGGTTGACTATGATGGCTACTCCATTTCTTCTAAGGGATTCCTGCCCACAGTAGTAGATATAATGGTCATCGGAGTTAAATTCACCCATTCCAGTCCATCTTAGTTCTCTAGAATGTCGATGTTCACTCTTGTCATCTCCTGTTTGACCACTTCCAATTTGCCTTGATTCATGAACCTAACATTCCAGATTCCTATGCAATATTGCTCTTTATAGCATTGGACCTTGCTTCCATCCCCAGTCCCATCCACAGCTGGGTGTTGTTTTTGCTTTAACTCCATCCCTTCATTCTTTCTGGAGTTATTTCTCCACTGATCTCCAGTAGCATATTGGGCACCTACCGACCTGGGGAGTTCATCATTTAGTGTCCTATCTTTCTGCCTTTTCATACTGTTCATGGGATTCTCAAGGCAAGAATATGAAGTGCTTTGCCATTCCCTTCTCCAGTGGATCACATTCTGTCAGACCTCTCCAACATGACCCCTCCGTCTTGGGTGGCCCCACATGGTATGGCTTAGTTTCATTGAGTTAGACAAGGCTGTGGTCATGTGATCAGATTGCCTAGTTGGAATGCAAAAATAGGAAGTTAAGAAACACCTGGAGTAATAGGCAAATTTGGCCTTGGAGTACAGAATGAAGCAGGGCAAAGGTTAACAGAGTTTTGTCAGGAGAACGCACTGGTCATAGCAAACACCCTCTTCCAACAACACAAGAGAAGACTTTACAAATGGACATCACTAGATGGTCAACACTGAAATCAGATTGATTATATTATCTGCAGCCAAAGATGGAGAAGATCTATTCAGTTAGCAAAAACAAGACCGGGAGCTGACTGTGGCTCAGATCATGAACTCCTTATTGCCAAATTCAGACTTAAATTGACAAAAGTGGGGAAAACCACTAGACCATTCAGGTATGACCTAAATCAAATCCCTTATGACTATACAGTGGAAGTGAGAAATAGATTTAAGGGACTAGATCTGATAGACAGAGTGCCTGATGAACTATGGACAGAGGTTTCATGATTGTACAGGAGACAGGAATCAAGACCACTGAAAGAAAAAGAAATGCAAAAAAGCAAAATGGCTGTCTGAGGAGGCCTTACAAATAGCTGTAAAAAGAAGAGAAGCGAAAAGCAAAGGAGAAAAGGAAAGATATACCCATTTGAATGCAGAGTTCCAAAGAAAGCAAGGAGAGATAAGAAAGCCTTCCCCAGTGATCAATGCAAAGAAATAGAGGAAAACAACAGAATGGGGAAGACTAGAGATCTCTTCAAGAAAATTAGAGATACCAAGGGAACATTTCATGCAAAGATGGGCTCGATAAAGGACAGAAATGGTATGGACCTAACAGAAGTCGAAGATATTAAAAAGAGGTGGCAAGAATACACAGAAGAACTGTACAAAAAAGATCTTCACGACCCAGATAATCATGATGGTGTGATCACTCACATAGAGCCAGACATCCTGGAATGTGAAGTCAAGTGGGCCTTAGGAAGTATCACTATGAACAAAGCTAGTGGAGGTGATGGAATTCCAGTTGAGCTATTTCAAATCCTGAAAGATGATGCTGTGAAAGTGCTGCACTCAATATGCCAGCAAATTTGGAAAACTCAGCAGCGGCTACAGGACTGGAAAAGGTCAGTTTTCATTCCAATCCCAAAGAAAGGCAATGCCAAAGAATGCCCAATGTTCATTGCAACACTATTTACAATAGCTAGGACAAAGAAGCAACCTAGATGTCAACTGACAGATGAATGGATAAGGAAGTTGTGGTATGCATATACCATAGTGTATATACAATGGAATATTACTATATATTATTATAGTAATATTAATATAGAATATTAATATACAATGGAATATTACTCAGCCATAAAAAGGAATGCATTTGAGTCAGTTCTAATGAGGTGGACAAACTGAGTGAAGTAAGTCAGAAAAAGAAAAACAAACACTGTATATTAACGCATATATATGGAATCTAGAAAGATGGTACTGATCAACCTATCCATAGGACAGCAGTGGAGATGAGACAGAGAAAAAAGACCTATGGACACAGTGGGGGAAGGGGAACGTGGGATGAAGTGAAAGAGTAACACTGAAAATATATATTGTCATATGTAGAACAAATAGGCAGTGGCAATTTGCTGTATGGTGCAGGGAGCTCAAACCTGGCGCTCTGTGACAACCTGGAGGTGTGGATGGCATGGGAGGTGGGAGGGAAGCTCAAGAGGGAGGGACATATGTATACCTGTGGCTGATCCAGGTTGATGTATGGCAGAAACTAACACAATATTGTAAAGCAATTGTCCTCCAATTTAAAATATTAATAATAAAAAAGAATTCAGTTCCAAATGTGAGCCCCGAGAGGCCTCTAGCTTCTGCTGAATCTAGGCTTGCCACCACCAAGTGAACACACTAAGCTGTTCCAGGTGTGGTTAGGCTGCTGGAGGATGACAGAGCACAGGAACAGAGAAATCTTATCCAGCAAAGGCCATTCTAGACCAGTCAGCCTCTGCTAGTCCAAAAGGTGACCACAGAAGTAAGAGCAAGCACACTGGACACCGGAAGAACCACTCAGAAGACCCTAGGCCAAACAAATGAGCCAAAAATCATAAATAAATAGCTTTTCATGAAGCCACTTAATTTGGGGGTATTTTGTTATGCAGCAAAATTTAACTGTTGGAAATTTGCATAGAACTATTATTTTCTTTAACCATGCACAAGACGTTGCTCATCCAGATCACTTGAGAATGGTCACAGACAATCAAAACTATTGTTTTGAATGGCCTTAGCCATTCGATGTCTTTCCAGATGCAGAGAAACCTCTTGCAAGTTAGAGGGCGAAAGACAAGTTAAAAGCACAGGCTCAAATCCTGGCTCCAGCACTAAGCAGACTTGATAGTGACTTAACAGTGACAAGCCTGTGCCTTGACTTCTTCACCCCCGAAATGGAGAAAACAACAACGCACATGCTATAAAGTGTGTGTGAGGATTCACTGTGGTGATGGGACGATGGATTTCAAACACTCAGGACACACTTCCCCAACGTACGTTAGCTTATTCTATTTACTTAAAGGGACCCCAAGCCATTTACTTTGAAGGAGATAGCTGAGATTATGGGTGACAAGCAGCAGACACACTTTACCAAGTTAAGTGCAAATAGAACTCTATTATTTTTTCCTGCCTTTAGATACTTTTAAACACCTAATGATTCTGCATGTGCTACATGCACTCAATATTTTGGGTCCTTCAGCGAGTGCCTATAATAGTTGGGAAATTCAATCACTGCACATAATGAACAATGATAATATTAGTATGTGGCAAGTACTAGAGAGCTTACCGTGGAAACAAATAAGCTTCAAAGACATGAAGTGACATTCCCAGGTTCATGTATCCGTGAGCAGTTCAACAAAGAAAAGACTTTAAAGTACTCTTGAGTTGATTGTATTAGCTGTCAGGGACTATTTCCATCTCATAGGCCGAGTTTCTCATACATATTGATGAAAGAAAAGAATTTACAGCTTGTTTGAAATAAGAATTGAGATGTTAAAAAAAAGAGAGGTTGATTGCTGATCTGTCTCTGTCTGGGACTAATAGGCCTATGATATTGAATGTCAGGTTTTTTTTCCAATGGGAAAACAAGTTTCCTATTATGTCTAGTCACCAGGCACACCCATTTTTCCAGGTTACAGAATTGGATAGAAAAGAAGGTGCTAATAAGGTCCTCATTTATTTTGTAGACAGTGAGATGTTGGTTGGGGAAAAAGTAATGGTCACTTCAAGATATGGTTAATTAGTCCCTCTAACCAAGAGTTTGTGCACACCTGATAAGTGTAAAATATAAAACTCTATTGATAAATCTCTCACCCATTCAGTACTGCATAAAATTCTGGGTCATACTGTGCTAGACTCTTCTTCACATTGTAAATTGCTCCCTGGAAATTGCATTGGCTTTTTCAGGAACTCTGTATAATAGAGCCATGAAAATGACAGATACTGAGCTCATGGTCTTTAGGCTGAAGTCTGAAGAAGAATACTGGCTCCATAAGTTACTAACTCTTTAACTTTGGACAAGTCATTTAAACTTTCAAGTGTTTAGTTCCCACATCTGTAAATTGGTGATAATATCAATTGCTTTGTAGGATTACCAATGTTCAGAACAGTGCATAAGTAGGTACGGGTGCTATTCACATGTTGAGCCTTTTCTGTCTAACCTATTTTCTCTCAATGACTCTTATTATCCTTACCCTACTCCAGACATAAATATATTCCTTAAATAAGCTTAATTTTTGATTACTTATTACAATTGTCAAAAATAACCCTTGCTTTTTGCAGCAATGAGACAAAAGGTGAAAGTATTTTTCCTTAAATGTTTATATTGGCATAGTGTTTCTGATGAATTCAAGATTGAAGGTTCTTGATACATTATTTTTTATTTGCTTAATCTTGGTTATTGTGCTCATCTAAGTTGTGTCCAATTCTTTTGTGACCCCATGGACTGTAGCCCACCTGGTTCCTCTGTCCATGGAATTCTCCAGACAAGAACACTGGAGTGAGTTGCATTTCCTTCTCTAGGGGATCTTCCCAACCCAGAGATTGAACCCATGTCTCCTGTGTCTCCTATACCAGCAGGCAGACTCTTTACCACTAAGCCACTAGGGATTCCATTGTATCTAATAAATATTCATAATCCATATCTTGGTATCTGAATAAACTCTTCCCAAAGATTTATCTGTTACATGAGACAACTAAAGTGTCTCTTTAGGTACCAAGGGAGCAAGATTTCTAATCTTTTCAGGCTGTGCAAAAAACCCAACTAAAACCATGAGCCAAAAATGATCAGTTTTTAATATACGTACAGGGTAGAAAGAAAAGTAATCAGTGGTATTTTCAGCTACACTTATGTCAATATTGGCCTTATCTGCTTCAGAAACAACACTCACATACCAACCCAAAGTGGCTTCTTTGTGGAATGAAAACAATTGACTGTGAAGGTTTCTGATTTACAAGTGTAATTTCACTTATTCACTCAGAAATTTCTGACTCAATGAATAAAACAGTACTAAGGTGTAAAGCATCTTCAAGCTGTAGTTCAGGATTTGTTTTTTCTGCCCCTTCCAACTGTGGCTGGAGCTTTTCCACTTGTGTTAAGGTATTTAGACTTTAAGTACCAAATAAATAAAAGTTTATTCATAATGTTTTTATTTTCTCAAAATATTAAAGTAATTCCCCTGCTTGATGTCACACACAAACGTAAAACTTTAAGAAGAAAACTTAGCTTTGTACTATTTGCAATCATAAAAAAAATCCTACTCTTGGTGTGTTCAACTCAGTGTTTTAAACAAATTATAGTTTACTCTGATTTCTACCTTTTACTCTATTGTAATTTCGTGCAATTTGACATATGCTCTACCTCAAATGATCTAATTTTAGGTAGTATTTACCTAAATTATAAGTAGTGTTGAGGAACCATTATTAAAAATGTTAAGCCTTTTATCATAAAAATTCTAAACATATAGAAAAATAGAACAAAGAACACAATGAACACCCATTTACAGACCACCCAGCTCCAACAATTATGTGTTCTTTTGTCATTAATTTTCCTAATATTGAATTTCATAAAATGCATGATATTTGGAAAAACTCTGAGACTGGCTACAGTGACATTATCAGAACCTGGTATTAGTACTCATTTTTCTGCTGTTGTATTAAATCATAATGGAAAACAAAGCACTATTTTTCTTCTTTCCACTGTTTCAAATGAGATGAGACTTGTGGTGGGTTTTTCTCAAGTTATTTTTTTTTAATGGTGTGTTTCTGTAGGAGCATTAAAGTGTACTCAGCTTTCTGATCAATACGACACTGACTAAATATAGATTTACTTACGAGGTAGACTGAAAGGAGCCATGTTGGACAAATGAGCAGATAATGTCTCTTTTAACAAGTTCATAATTATGTATTTATTACATGAGCTCCTCCACAATAGCTCCAGGGAACTCTAACAGACCCTGCCTAAACAAGGCTTGTTCTAACAACCAAGCTATACAGTAGGAGCTATCATGAGACCAGAGCACAAAGCACTTAAGAGAAACAAACCAACATGAGTCATATTATGGCTTTCTCTTCCTTCTTGAGAAGAAAGATGAGAACAAATGAGGTTAAGGAAAACATTGTCCACAGAAGTCAGGGAAACCTAAAGAAATTCATTTATCTTGGGATATCTGACACATGCTGTATCAATAAAGAAGGGGAAACAAAATATTACACATATGTATTATATACATTTATTATATAATTTATACATTAAATATAGATTGCATATACATAACTGATATACATTATACATCAATTAAATTACTATTGAAATAAAATATTAAACAACCTAAAGTAGCCTCTTAACTGAGTCAAATAAAAGGAAAAAAAGCTTGCATTTTGATCTCAGTATTGCCATCACTCAGTGCTTTGTGAATATAGTCCTTTCTGTATAGAATTCTTTCTCACCTCTTTCCACTTGAATTTCTATTCTTTTTTAAGTTGCAGGTCAACTATCATCTCCTTCCGAAGGTTTTCTTTAACTAATCCTGGCAGCCAGTCATTTTTCTCTTTGCTAACTGTAATAATAGCTAACCTATACTGAGTGCTTACTGATATGCTAAGTGCTATATATTCCTTATCTGACTTAGTTGCCCAAAAGCCCTATGAAGCTGGCACTTATTAAGTCCCATTTCAGACATGAGGAAACTGAGGTTCTAAGAGATGAAGTGACATATCTAAAGATACGCTTTGTAAACATTTCTGTTACAGCCCTTCTCAAAAATAATATTAACATTGAACTCATCGGACCAGGTGTGCTTAGTCGCTCTGTCATGTCCGACTCTTTGCGACCCCATGAACTGTAGCCCACCAGGCTCCTCTTTCCATGGGGATTCTCCAGCAAGGATCCTGGAGTGGGTTGCCATACCCTCCTCCAGGGGATCTTCCCACCCCAGGGATCAAATCCAGGTTTCCTGCATTTCAGGCGGATTCTTTACTGTCTGAGCCACCAGGCCAGGAGGAGGATTTAAAATATGTGTATGTTAAGATTCTTTTCCTTTTAGTCCCTAGGTGAAAGTCATTCAGTCCTGTCCAACTCTTTGTGACCCAAGGACTGTATAGTCCATGGACTTCTCCAGGCCAGAATACTGGAGTGGGTATCCTTGCCCTTCTCCAGGGGATCTTCCCAACCCAGGCATCAAACCCAGGTCTCCTACATTGCAGGCAGATTCTTTACCAGCTGAGCCACAAGGGAAGCCCTTTAGTCCCTGAAGTTACTAATTATTTTACAGCATACCCAGGGTATATTTTAATGAGGTATGATAAGACAAAAGGACAGAGAGATGAAAGTCATGAAAGATAACATTTATATTCAGAGATCTCTAGAAACAGGATGCCAGGTAAGATGCAGGTCCACGTGGGGAAGCACCAGGGCCATTCAGGAGGCAGAAAGAGTGAGGGGAAAGCAAGCTCAAAGCCTTTACTGTGGTTTCTGAGGAAAGAGATGGGCAAGGTGGGGTAGTATGCTAAGAAAGTTTAGGATCAGGTAGTTTGAATAATTTCAACAGGTTCTGGGCTGTAGGAGGTGTCTCTAGCTGTATGGTACCCAGCTCTGGGATGATTTAGGGTCAAGGGAATATTGGCTTGATGTGTGAGTTTGATAAAGGAGGTGGTTAGGGATGTAGGCCCTGGGTTAGGTTGGTTTACATATGAAAGACATGTTCTCAGGTTAGATGCTTACAATATTTAGGAATTAATGAGTCCTGGGAGAGGCCACCTGCCAGGATTCACTAGGCCGCAAGATGCCTCAAAATCATCACAAGATACAGACAATAGAAAAAAAAAACAACATGATGAATAAAACACCAACCTTGTTAGAAAACTTCAGCAGTGCTGCTGAAGATGACTGCTCAGATTTTGCTATTGTGATTTTGGGCTGGATAATTCTTGGTTCAGTCCTCTTCCCTGGGTGTTCAGCAGCATCTCTGTACTCTACCTGCTAGATGCCAGAACTTGCCCCCTCACAACCCCCACACCCAGTCCCCCTTACATAATTGTGACAACAAATAATGCCTCCAGGCATTGCTAAATATCCTCAGAGCAAACTCACCCCTGGTTGAGAACCAGTGTTCCAGATAACTCACAGTTTAGTTTGGCCATGTCTTCACACAGCTCCTCTCACTATAGAAACATGAAACCTGAAAGCCTTATATCATTCATATTTGAAATAATCTTTAATGGAGAGAAACGGTCTCATTTCCCTTGGTCCCAGAGAGGAAAATGAAGTCACGAAGCACAGACAGCTAAATGGCAAATTTAAGATGAGTCTTAGCAGATGCCATCCAAAAAGACAATCATGAGCTCCTGGTGGAATAGATTAAGAACTGGTCCAGGCGCATCTCTGCCTTGGAAGCAGAGCAGACTTTCCCAAGCTGCTCTAGCTGTGCTTTGGTAAGAAGGACATCAGGCCTGGAAATTCTGGAGGACTCACCTGCCTTGTCAGCTATCAGAAAGCTTACATTGTAAATAGGTAGTCTGCATTTTTGTTTCTTATTTTCTTATACATGTTGGACATCAAATAAATGGACAAGCTCTGAGCTGACTAACATCAACACTGGATGTGAAAACAGGGCCAGACCCATCATGAACATTTGAGATTTGCTGTAATAAGATGGGCCAGATGCTCACAAATAGGAAAGCACAAGCCTGGGGATCTGAGTATGTTCTTTGATAGTTCAACACTCCTGTCTGCCAGACTCTGATTATCAGTGACTGAGAAACTATGTAGTTAAAGTTAGAAAAGCCAAATGGTAGCCTGAATGAGAACCCAAATGTAGATAAGGATCAAAGAGGCACATAGTCTGACAGGGAACAGACACGGTTAGCACACAATAAAATGTTTTCATATCACATTAACCCTGTCTTCATATTATCCATGATCATGGAGTATTTCATTTCTCTCTCTCTCTCTCTCTTTTTTTTTTTTTTATGGAGAAGACAGTTAGAACTGACCTAGAGTTGAGGAAATTGAATTTAAAATATGTCAAGTTCTTATTATTGAAGTTCTGATTTATACATCTTTCGGATTTCTACTTTATGAAGTCACGTTTTACCTCATAAATTGAGAAAAGGACTTGCTAAGAGATAAATGTCCATTTAAGAAATATTTGTGGAATGAATGTACTGGGAATATAGTCCTGGACAGGGCAGATGGGGTTCTAGGAGGCTTGATGAAGCTTATATTCTGAAAGGGGAATATATAGAAAACATGAATATGATTTATTCTAGTGGCAGAACTTATAAAACCTTCTCTCCCAAACTGCTCACGTGGCTCAACCAGAAAAGGTAATGAATACCTCTGAATAAAATATCTGAACTTCATATTTATTTGAAAAACAAATGTCAAACCCAAGGCTGTTAGAAGTTCAAATCTAGAGGATGTATTTTTTCTGTAACTGTTGTGTATGTTAATGATGTTTCACAGAGCCCTAAAAGCAGGTAAATCTGACCTAATTAGAATAATGACTGAAGAAAAAGCTTTTATTACCAGTGATATACTCTCGTTTCAAAACTGATTAGGTATGCCATATAAGGAGAAACTGAACACACACACACACAGAGAAATGGCTTATTGATTTACGTATTTTGTTGTTGCACTTTTGTAGGCTTTATTTGGCATACTAAAGCAGTCACACCTTTGCTCTAAAATTTAGAGGATATATTTATTTCTCATTGTGTGGAATGCACATAAGTCTTAGAGGCTGCCCTGATTCTCTGGGGTATTAGGTACATTTTTTCCACATTTGTTTTTGGTTTAAACTGAATAGTTCCCTTTTTGTTTATCAGCTTAAAGTATTTCAGTATCACAGAAAGCTGGAATTTTGTATACAGAAGGATTTGCCCAAGTTTTGCTGTTTGCTTTCTCTTTCTCCTTTTATTCTTTATCACTTAAACCCATCCCTTTCCAGAAAAAGAAGAGAAAAAAAAAACCCGTTATTTTCTCCAGTGCCTTAGTAGGTTTAAATTTATTGGATACACCTTCAAAGTTATATGTTTAATTGCATGATACAGATAAAGGGACACTAATTTTGCTGAGACCTTGGTGAAAATGGTGGAGTGAATTCATACTTTAATGCATCCCCTCTCTGTCTGCAAACAGAGCAGTGACAGAAAAACCATAAAAAGGGGTGGGGGAAGCCATAGAGAGGAAGTGATAGGAAATACGGAACAGTTACAAGGTATAAGGTACAAATTGAGGAGCTCCCACATGCATCTGATAGAAATGAAAATGAGGAAGACAGCAGAGAGGAAATTTGGAGAGGTACTAGTTGAGAATTTTCTAGAAGTAAAGAAAAACACGAGTTCTGAGATTGAAAGTAATTGTGGTGTCCCATCCCCAGGCCTGATCTAGCCTGTCTAAAAATAATTTAGAATTGAGACAGCAACGTTCAAATGCTGTGTTGGAGGGAATGTCAACACAGGTTTAAAATGAATGGGTATTGTCTTTCAAGTGAAAAGCACTGTAATAAATGCACCGCCTTAATATTTATTATGGTGACTCTAAGGACAAAGGAGATTAGATATGACACATCATTTATTTTTTACAAACTCTGGAAAACAACAGGAAGTCATAATTTGAGATAATGTAATTGTACGAAGCTTCTCATTGCTTTCCAGAAACAATAAAAATGCATTCTTTCAGGGATTCTATTCACAACACTTTGTGCATACATGCTCCCCTTCTGAATTTTTATTGTGCTTCTCTTTTATTTTACAGACTAAAGAGGATCTAGTAAAACCTGGATCTGATTTTTTTTTTTTAATTCTAGTACTATAAATGTTTGTTGTTTAGTCACTAAGTCACATCTGACTCTTTGTGACCCCATGGACTGTAGCCCACCAGGCTCCTCTGTCCATGGGATTCTCCAGGCAAGAATGTTGGAGTGGGTTGCCATTTTCTTCTCTGGTAGATCTTCCTGATCCAGGGGTTGAACCCAGGTCTCCTGCATTGGCAGACAGATTCTTTTACTGCTGAGCCACAGGGAAGCCCTCCTATAAATGTAGGCCCTACTAATCTACTGTTTTGGGGACACTTATTGGGTTGGCCAAAAAGTTCATTTTGATTTTGATTTTTTTGCATAAAATCTTATGAAAAAATCCAAATGAACTTTTAGGCCAATTCAATACAAGGGTTCATAAAGAGTGACCCAAGACTGTCTGGTCAAGCAATCTGGTGATTTTTCTCTAATGCTATCAGCCATAAGGATCTGGAAATAAGATTATTTTCTGGTCATCATAGAGAGTTTTCTTATTTTCTATTGCTCTAGAAAAAGACCCTTGCACTCAGAAGCCTTCGCACGGGGCTCCCCACTTCCACCATCAGAGGCCTCTTCCCCTCGTTTACTCCCGGGCTTTGCTGATCTCACCTTCCTGAGTGCCACCCACCCCTCTGAGGCAAGTTCCAGCGCAGTCACCTCCATTTCTTCATTCAGTTTTCCACTCGGTGAAGTCCGTCTCTCCTCTCTCTGGCATTTCTTTGTCTCAATGCCTCTTGCCTTTTCTTGCAGCTATGAGAACTTGCGTATCTTTTACTATTTCAGGCTTTTCCTTATTTCAGTTCGACGATATAAGTGTTCTTGATAGACAAGTGGCTTTGACCACTCTGCACGGCATGTGATACTTCCTGGAACCTGCATTCCTTGCAGTGGAAGCACAGAGTCTTAACCACTGAACCACCAAGAAAGTCCCTCGAGTGTCTTTTTATTTAGTGAAATTAATACCTCAGTATGATCACCTTTAGCTCTTGTTATGCCAAATTGAAACTGTTGAGAATTTACAAAGAATTTTAACTTATGACGATCTGTTTTAAAGGAATTTACAATGTGATTGAGCAATGAAGATAGGCCATTAATTCACCTGAAGGAAACTAGCCCTACATGGCAGTATATAAGTGTCAGAGGAGCAGCAAAATTATGAACTGTTTTAGAACCCACTGTTCATTGAATTATCCAGTTTGTGTCCTATTTTGCATTTATCACGTTGACATCTTAATGATGATTTTATTGAATGGCTGCTGCTCACTACAGCTTCCAAGTACAGTTCAGTAAGTGATCAAGAAATACATTTGGAATCTTTATCATAGTTTATACCTAATAAGAACTGAGAAGTGAGAGAAGTGAAAGTGAAACTGTTAGTCGCTCAGTCGTGTCTGACTCTTTGCGACCCCATGGACTGCAGCCCGCCAAGCTCCTCTGTCCATGGGATTTCCCAGGCAAGAACACTGGAGTGGGTTGCCATTCCCTTCTTCAGGGGGATCTTCAAGAACCAGGAATAGAACCCAGGTTTCCTGTACTGTAAGCAGAAGGAGACGGTGAAGGAGAGGGAAGCCTGGTGTGCCGCAATGCATGGGGTCGGGTCGCAGAGTCGGACGCAACTGAGCAGCTGAACAACAACATGCAGACGGAAGAGGCAATACGTCGTCTGCTAAGATATTTTCTGTTGTGTTTCATTTTCTGGAAGACAGCAATGGCCTGGACTGTGAGGTTCCTTCCGATGTTAAGCATCCCAGTCTCAGACACAGACCATTCCAGGAGGGGCTGCCTTCCTGTGTTTGCTGCTGACATCGCCGAGCCGGGGTTCCGTCTGCTCCCCACCCCGTGCCAATGTCAGCATATTCAGGAGGTGATTCATTTCTGTCGCCTGCATGGTAATCAGCCTCAGCATCGCATCACATAATACATCACTGTCAGACCCCCTGACTCCTTGATGTCTTGGTCCCTGTGAGAGGCCTGGAGATCAGATCTGTCTGATCACTCAAGTCAGAGCTGGAACACTTGGCCTGAGGAAGCATGAGGGCCGCATGTCTGTATGCTAACTTGATGCAACCTCTCTGACAGCCCCTGATAACGCTGCAGTTTTCCAAGGAGCCCCTTAATTTATCTGCTGTTAATCACTTTGTTAGGTCCTGTAATGGAATCAGTCAACCGTCAAGTGCTCTTACTTCTGGCTCTACCCATGGTACCTCCTGGCACTGCCTGTTTCCTCCCATCACTAGGATGCAGGCTTTATTAGGCCCTGGCCATCTCACGTGGTAATCACTTCCCTGTGCCTTGTTGTTCAAACTGAATGTGGCCGTGGAAATAATTCTGGCCTTTGGCATCAACACAATGAATACCTCAGAATACCTCAATTTAGTTGTTCTTCAATGCCAATCAATACAGATCATCCCCAAAACCTACACCAAGAATTTTTAAGGATATTAAAAAGTCTGTCAACTCAATCTATCTATTGAGTTTTTCCAACTCCGCAAACTGGCATGCCCCTACTAAAAGTCTCTTTTTCGTTCCTGCCATATTGCTTTACTTTTTAGTTTTCCACCATTAGATCTTTACTTGAATAGAGACACCATTAAAGACTGACTTCCCATAGTAGTGCTGACTGTAAAGAACGAGGATCATCATTTCAAACATCTCCTCCCAACCCAGTCTGCTCAATAATATGCAGATTTACTTTCCAGCATATGTTGAAAACAAAGCTACAAGCTCAATGTCATTAGGGTATGACTCTGAGTTGCTGATGGATTTGAACATAATTAATCATACATATCCTCACCTGCTCCATGTGGGACTCACAATTTACAAATACAAGCCATTTGTCTGAGGTTATAGCTTATATCACAATCTTAACTTTGGTCCCAATGTTATACTCTCACCAATGGAGTTATTGGCCTTGGGCACCCACTTGTGATCAGAAATGATGGACACATGTATTACGATAGCTGGAAAGGATCCACAGACAATTTATTTCAGTACCTTCATTCGAAGAATAGAGGGGTTAAGGGACTTGCCCAAGGCTACCCAGCTTTGTCAGTTTGTGTATTTAAAATATTATTTTTAGAAATTCTTTTCCAAAGTTTTATCTCTCCTTGACTTTGTGGTTCCCAAAGACCATTTCCTGAAGTGGACTCATAGGAAGATTCTGGAAACTCATAGAACAGCTGTTAACACAGCATAACCCTGCCTTCCAGTTTCTATGTGTGCCTTAAGGAGGGCAATTTGGAGAAGAAAAAAGAAAAAGGAAGGGACATTCATTGAATACCTCCAAGGAGAGGTGGATTCTGTCAACCAGTACAAAGTGGCGTTGATTGAGGGCTTGCTGGGTGCCAAGCACTGTTCAGAGTGCTTTGCATGTATCATCTACCGACCTAATCCTCAAACAGCCCTATGCAGGAAGAACTATTCTTACATCCTATTTTACAGATAAGGAAATTACCACGGTTGAGTCACCCAGCTAACATGCAGTGTAGCTGGATTCACTCCAAGGCACCTTGCTATCTTGCCTACAGGAAACCTCACTTCGCTCTATGAAGTGAGTGCTGTTGCTAAAAATTTACAGATGAGAAAACTGAAGCTAATCAGAATTGTGTGACTAAAGCCTAAGAGGTGAAAGCAGCTGGATATGAACTCTTATCTACCTCTTTTCATTTTCTCATGTAAGTCCATGGTAAATGCATCAGAAATGATGACTTAGGCATTTTAACCCTGACTCAGAGGAGTTGAGTCCAAACCAACCTAGCAAATACTACTAGAAAGAGTAGATGCTTCAGTGATGCACTTATACATTTGACTTCCCCTGCCTCTCTCCCTGCTGTGAAAGGGAGATAAGGCAGGTTTCAGCTGAAGATATCAGGCCTGGTAAGGTCCTTCATGGACAGACCATGAGTCTGACCCCACACAAGGCACTCGTCCCCAGATGCCTGCTGTAGCTTCGAGCACAAAATCTGCACAGCACGCATGTGGTGAAACAGATTATAACGGCAGCCTGGCCTGTCACTGTCCAAACTCCACAGTGGGTTGGATCTACTGTTTTGCCTGATTCATAAAAGAGATTTCCTGTGGGTTATTATCTGGAGGAAGTCCTCTCTCTGTCAGTGGTGGTGAATCTTTAGGCAGTTGTGCCATAGGATATAATGAGAACAAAGATTTAATCTGAATTCACTCAAGAAATAACAGATTCAGGGTGTGAATCCCAGCTCCGGCAGGGGGTTGAACAAACAGCTGCAAGATCACCATGGTCTCACACTGAAGGTGTGTAACTTGTCAGAGTAGTGAAATCTCATGTGAAATGTGTGTGAGGGTGATGTTGTTCAAGCAGAAGGCTGGTCAACAGTACACTTCCCTGAAGACATTTTTCAATTACAGATGCATTGCAATTAGAAATGGGAAAAGGCTGGACATGGTCACCAAGTTTATTGTCTCTATCAAGGAGGGTAAAGCCTGAGACTTTGATTCATATAATACAGTTTCTAAAATCTAGCTTGTATGACTTCCTGTGGGGGGCTTGTTTATAATCGTGTAATCCAAAGAACCCACCAGTATCACCTGAATTTTAACATATTTCAACTACCTTTTAGCAAGGGATATCCACTCTCTAAATTTATCAACTCATCTTTCCATTTTATTATTATTATATTTTTGGAAGGGCCCTAAAGATAACTTCTTTATAGAAAGTAAAACTGAGGCTCAGAGAGGCTGAATTAAGGCTTTCATCTGCTTCTTAGGGCTTCCTTTTGGGCTCAGTGGTAAAGAATCTGCCTGAAACGCAGGAGACGTGGGTTCAATTTCTGGGTCAAGAAGAGCAGATCCCCTGGAGGAAGGCATGGCAACCCATTCCAGTATTCTTGCCTGGAGAATCCCATGGACAGAGAAGCCTGGTGGGCTATAATCTATAGGGTCACACAGAATAGTACATGACTGAAGTGACTTAGCACGCACCTGCTTCTCAACCCATTCTTTGAATGAAGACTTTCACCAGAGGCCCGATCTATTGCTTTTTCATTAAATATAACTAGTGTTCATCATTTTACAGATTGTGAGTCTAAGCTGTAAGACTTTATAATTCTGTTTCCAGAAAAAACAAAAAAAACAAAAAAACCTTTAGCTGAAACAGCTACAAATGTTCACTGTTTACAGCTATTATATTCTGGTAAATAGAATTTGATCAGTGCTAGAGCTCATGTCATAGACCAATGATTAGTGTTTTATAGGGTACAATTAAGCTGAAAATATTTTTTTTCTCGCAAAAGACATCTGCATAAGAGCAACATTCTGAAAACAAGTCAACGTTTACAATGTTCAACATCAGCTACAAATATTTGCTCTAGAAAGCATAGGGCATTCTTTTACATTACTGAAAATTTACATTTCTTAGTAAAATATTCCGTTCAGTGTTTTGACACTAAATGCATATTTATCATGGATGACCGAAGAACATTTATATACCAGATGCATGAGTAATTTTCCAAAACACAAATACTATGTTTTATTCTTGGTTATTGTTATGGATGGAATTGCACTGCCCTGCTTGCAAGATCATATGTTGGAATCCTAATCCTCCCATGTGACTGTATTTGGAAATAGGACTTATAGGGAGTAATTAGAGTTAAATGACACCTGAAACTATCATAACATTCCTCATCAATTCTACTCCAGTATAAAATAAAAGTTAAAAAAAAGGCAAGTCAGGACATGGAACAACCTAGATGTCCATTGACAGATGAATGGATGAAGAAGCTGTGCTACATATACACATATAATGGAACATTAGTTGATCATGAAAAGGAATACACTTGAGTCAGTTCTAATGAGGTGGATGAACCTAGAACCTATTACACACAGTGAAGTAAGTCAGAAAGAGAAAAACAAATATCAAATACTGCTTATTAACACATATATGTGGAATCTAGGAAGATGGTTAGTGCTGATGAACCTATTTGCAGGCAGCAAAGGTCTGTCTAGTCAAGGCAATGGTTTTTCCACAGGTCATGTATGGATGTGAGAGTTGGACTGTGAAGAAAGCTGAGTGCCGAAGAATTGATGCTTTTGAACTGTGGTGTTGGAGAAGACTCTTGAGAGTCCCTTGGACTGCAAGGAGATCCAACCAGTCCATTCTGAAGGAGATCAGTCCTGGGTGTTCTTTGGAAGGAATGATGCTAATGCTGAAACGCCAGTACTTTGGCCACCTCATATGAACAGTTGACTCATTGGAAAAGACTCTGATCCTGGGAGGGATTGGGAGCAGGAGGAAAAGGGGACGACAGAGGATGAGATGGCTGGATGGCATCACTGACTCGATGGACATGAGTTTGAGTGAACTCCGGGAGTTGATGATGGACAGGGAGGCCTGGCGTGCTGCGATTCATGGGGTCGCAAAGAGTCGGACACGATTGGGCGACTGAACTGAACCGAATGGAGACACAGACACAGAGAAGAGACGTGTGGTCACAGTGAGAGGCGGAGAGGGTGGGACGAATTGAAGCAGTAGCACGGAAACATATACATTGCCATATGTAAAACAGACAGCCCGTGGGAATTTCCTGTTACGTAGTGAACTCAAATCCAGTGCTCTGTGACAACCTAGAGGTTTGGGATGGGTTGGGAGGTGGGAGGGAGGTTCAAGAAGGAGGGGATAGATGTATACCTGTGGCTGATGCATGTTGATGTACGGCAGAAACTAACACAATATTGTAAATCAGTTACCCTCCAGTTAAAAAGTTCTCTCTTTCTCTTGCTCAGTCATGCCTGACTCTTGGTGACCCCATGGGACTGTAGCTTGTCAGTCTCCTTTGTCCACGGGATTTCCTCGGCAGGCATACTGGAGTGGGTTGCCATTTCCTTCTCCAGGGGATCTTCCTGACCCAGGGATTGAACCCACATCTCCTGTGTCTTCTGCTTTGGCAGGCAGATTCTTTACCCCTGAGCTATTGGGGAAACCCATGAAAGACCATAAGTCAACATTTATTTTCTTCTAATCAGAGATGTGGAAATCCCATCATTGATCAGACATATCATCTGATCAGACCTATATTGATCAGATATATCATCTGACTAAGTGACTAGCAGATTAACAAAGGGCAAACAATATGTGTCTCCTTTTCAAATTGCTGGTATTTCCTACTTTTTATGTAACTTGGGTTAAAGTTCCAGACACGAAAGTGAAGTTCCTCTCCAGTTAAATATGATTGTGTGGTTGCTCTGGGTTGAAATAGTAAAGGAACCAAATAAGGGCATATTTAAGAAGCGTCCGGTAGGGTTATGCCAACTCTTATGACACAACGTGGTTTTGACAAGCAGTCTGAAGTCCACTAATCACTTGGGTAAAATCCTTCAGCTTGTTCCAGTTAGTTCCAACTCCACCAGCAATTAACTTGACAGGTTTACTGCAATCCTGGAAAAAGTGGACTCCAGGCAGGACACAGCTTCAAAGGTAAAGGTCAGAGTTGAGTGTCCAAAATCACCCAGTAATCTTAAAATGAAACTTCCCATTGTTACATCTGGACACACTTCACTAGAAGATGCTCAAAAAATTTGTTTCCTTACTCAGAAGTTACAGATTAATGACAGTTGTCAAGAAGTAAAGGTACAATATAACATCTTTATATAGCATGCACTTGGCTTTGTGGCTTTCAAAATGCAGCTGGCTTTGAAAACATAATTGTATGGGCTGTTTTTCTGCAGCCAAAATAAAAATTAAGTCCTTACTTGTTTAAAGAAAAAATAACTTCTTTTTTATAAATAATTTTCCTGTGTTCTAAGCCTTGAGTAAAAAAAAAAAGAAAAAACCAAACCTCAAAAGGTTATTCAAATTAATTATGGTATGGAGTATGGCCTAACTGTATCTCTGATAATGACAAAACCTATTTCACCCGTGACAGAGTGTCTCAAAGGCCATCTGTCTTTTGACTACAAAGAACATTGAGGGATATCTATTTTAATGCGTCAGCATCAAAGAGAAATTTGTTCTCGTAGCCTTGAGATGCTCTCAGCACATGGAACAAACATTCTGAGCACAAAGCAGATTTTGGCTTTGGCCATATCTTAAGGAAAGCCCTGCTTTCACTGCTGCTGAATCTTCTCCTACCTATGGCTGCTGTGGGTTCTGCTTTTCCAAAGCAGAACCTCTGTCACTCCCCAAATACCATTCTTGATGTGAGGATGTTGGAACTCTTGCCGTGTTTCTCAGAACGTGTTTCTCAGAACTCCAGAAACTCCTGGAGTGACTTCTGAGATGGTGATTGATTCAGGAGACATTAGAGACTGTGCAGTGGGGGCTGGGTTTCCCTCCCATACACCTCACAGCTCGTATTATCTTCCTGTGCTACATGGAGTTTCAGGGAATCTTCACGACAATTCTATGGGGTGGTTACCATATCATCCCCATTTTGTAGATGAGTGAGCCGAAGATTTTGCATTAAGGAACTATCCCAAGGTTATCACAAACCATACTGTGGACAGACATGCATAGAATCACTCTTATGAGAGGGAGATAAAGCCCGTGATTTGGAAAATACAACTTCATTAGTTGAAATCACAACTCTTGCTTCTATGAATAAGGTTTAGGTACCACATTCACAAACCTGGTTTCTAGAAACTGTCTACTTCTCACATCCTTCTATCTAAGTTTTGCCCTTGGCTGGGTATAGTTTGTGGGAGGGTGTATGCACACACATAAACACACAAATATTAAGGTTGTCAGAAAAAAATACAGGGCATCTTGTTAAACCTGAATTTCAGATAAATACTCAACACTCTTTTAGTGTAATTGTGTCCCAGGTATTGCATGGTACATACGTACATTAAAAAATTACTAATTTACCTGAAATTCAGATTTAAAGGTGCATCTTATTGTTTTACTTGTCAAATTTGGCAACCTTATAACGTATATATGCATATGAGTATATGTACATGTACATATATATATTTTTCAAAATAAATCTATGTATCCTCATATACCGGAGAAGGTGATAGCACCCCACTCCAGTACTCTTGCCTAGAAAATCCCATGGACGGAGGAGCCTGGTAGGCTGCAGTCCATGGGGTCCCGAAGAGTCTGACACGACTGAGCGACTTCACTTTCACTTTTCACTTTCATGCATTGGAGAAGGAAATGGCAACCCACTCCAGTGTTCTTGCCTGGAGAATCCCAGGGACAGGGGAGCCTGGTGGGCTGCTGTCTATGGAGTCGCACAGAGTTGGACACAACTGAAGCAACTTAGCAATAGCAGCAGTATCCTCATATACAATTATATATAACACTCTCTGACCCTAAAATGAGGTTAGCACCTTGTCCTTATATGCTTCTGTTTATTCTATACTTTCCATATGTAACAGCACTCACACTTGTAATTTCATTTTCAATGTCTACTTTCCTCACTAGAGCCTAAGCTGCACGGGGATTGTGGCCATAACATGCTGCAGACTCAGACCCCAGTACAAAAAATAACTTATGAAATAAGAATACAGAATATATGCTGTAGCCTACATCCAGAATTTGGCCAACAGATCACTCTAAAGAGCAAAGACAATCTGCCCAACGGTGGACGCAGCTTGGGTCAGCAGTTGAAATAATTAAAGAGATACAGGGCTTGAATTTAAAGGCACCACAAAAATGATTATATTGACTTCAATATTTTTGTCTCACTGATTTTGAATAAGCATTTTCAAATGATCTTTATTTTTTTTTCCCAGTACTTGGCCAACCCACCAGGTGACAGGTGGTTTTTCTGCACTGGCATTGTTCCTACACCCCAGCCAGCCCCGTGAACCCTCCCCCGCAAGTCACACGCTTACCAGGTGTGCTTTGCACATTCGGCACACTCAGAAGTTTCACTTTGCCTCGGGTTCTATTATCAAGAATGCCATTTAGAAATTTTTATTTTCACCAAAAGCATTCAAACTGCAGGATAAAAAAGAGGCCAGAAATGGAAGCCTCCTCCCACTCTACATTACATTAGTGGCATTTTAAAATTACAGCCTCACCAGCTTCCTTCAGAAACACTGTATTTTTCATCTTCGGTGGCTGTGATTAAGTAACACTCACTTGGCACAGCTCCTGTGGTGACAAAGCTCCATTACAAAGGCCTCCTGTGTGGCATTCAGGTCATTAGAACTACACAGACTATTAGGAAACAGGAGCAGAGCTGCTAACAAACCCTTCGAATAATGGTTTCCCTTTTCTAATTGTGGTGAAGAATGAAGACTAAACTCAGGATGGTTTTGGAGTTGAATAAAATAGGAAAGGAAATGTATATGTACACACAAAAAGTATCACAATGTCGACTCGAGTTCTCTGAATGTTGTCCCATAGGGCTCTTAGCCTAGGAGCCCTGATCCCAGAAATCAGGGTTTTATTTCTGGATTCCACAAATTCCTCGAGTCGCCTCACTCAATACACTAAAGCAGGACTTGTGGGCGCAGGGATGGGGAAGGAGGAGGTGGGATGAATGGAGAAAGTACCACTGACATATATCCACTCCCATGTGTAAGACAGATAGCTGCTGGGAAGCTGTTGTGCAGCACAGGGAGTTCAGCTTGGTGTCCATGATGACCTAGAGGGGTGGGATGGGGGGAGGGGGAGGGAAGCTCAAGAGGGAGGACATAGCTGTAGACATACAACTGATCCACTTCATCGTACAGCAGAAATTAATACAACATTGTAAAGCAACTATACTCCAGGTAAACAATAAACAAAATGAAAAAAAGAAAGAAAAGAACATGGTTTTTAAACTAAAAATAAATAAGAATGCCTTCCAAAATTCCAGGTGGTGTAGTGGTAAAGAACCAGCCTGCCAACGCAGGAGCCGTAAGAGACCTGGGTTCGATCCCTGGGTCGGGTCGGGTAGAGCTCCTGGAGGAGGAAATAGCAATCCACTCCAGTATTCTTGGCCTGAAAAATCCCATGGACAGAGGAGCCTGGTGGGCTACAGTCCATAGGGTCGCAAAGAGTCAGACATGGCTGAAGCGACATAGCACAAACCCACAAGAGTCAGTTCCTCTGACTCTTAAGTATATTTGTATCTTTGTATATTTGTACCTCTTAAGTATATTTGGGGGCTTCCCCTGTAGCTCAGTCGGTAAAGAATGTGCCTGCAGTGCAGGAGACCAGGGTTTGATCCCTGAGTTGGGAAGATCCCCTGGAGAAGGAAATGGCAACCCACTCCAGTATCCTTGCTGGACAATCTCATGGACAGAGGAGCCTGGTGGGCTGCAGTCCATGGGGTTGCAAAGAGTCGGGCACGACTGAGTGACTAACACTATGTATATTTATATATCCTTCTGGTTCTGTTTCTCCGGAGAACCTTGATTAACATGGTATCCTCTACTGAAGCTTTAGTTTCTTGAATGTCTACAGGGGACCGGTACTACTACTACTAAGTCGCTTCAGTCGTGTCCGACTCTGTGCGACCCCCTGGACTGCAGCCTACCAGGCTTCTCCGTCCATGGGATTCTCCAGGCAAGAACACTGGAGTGGGTTGCCATTTCCTTCTCCAATGCATGAAAGTGGAAAGTGAAAGTGAAGTCGCTCAGTCGTGTCCGACTCTTAGCGACCCCATGGACTGCAGCCTACCAGGCTCCTCCATCCATGGGGTTTTCCGGGCAACAGTACTGGAGTGGAGTGCCGTTGCCTTCTCCCCAGGGGACCAGTACCCCTCCCTTAAAAAATGCTTACGCGTCAACCTTAACCCCTGACGTGAAAGCTGTATCTCCAGCAGAGGGCAGCACTGAGGCGCATAGTCAGGTTCTCTGGGTGAAAGTGAAGGTGAAGTCGCTCAGTCTTGTCCGACTCTTTGCAACCCCATGGACTGTAGCCTAACAGGCTCCTCTGTCCATGGGATTTCCCAGGCAAGAGTACTGGAGTGGGTTGCCATTGCCTTCTCCAGGAGATCTTCCCCATCCAGGGATTGAACCCGGGTTTCCTGCACTGTAGGCAGACGCTTTACCGTCTGAGCCATCTGGATGGCCCAGGCCCACCCACGAGGTCGTTTCGGCTGGGGCCTCAGGATGGCAGAGGCGGGTTCTTTATGGACACTCGGACATCCAGGTGCAACACCTTGACGTATCACTGCATCACAAACGCTGAGCCCGTCTGCGGTGAGGGTGTCGTGGCATGCGAAATGCAGGCCCATATTTTCCTGGCACTTTGATTAATCGTTAGGGGGAAGTCTGGCTTATGTGGGAAGTGATTGACTGTGTGGTACCCTCTCCCCTGAGCTTGTGCTAAACCCAGACCCCAGACGTGCTCTTGGCATTCCATCTTTCCGATGACATATAAAAATGAGAAGCCACCCACTCTGGGCTGTTAGAGGTTCCACCAGTACTGTTAGCAAGGCAGGGTTTTACACGTGGCAAAATGCCAACGCAGGGAATGGAGTTCCAACTGCTTTTATCCTCTGATACTTTACAGATTGTTCTGTTATTTGCCCCAAAGATTGACTAGCATGTGGCGGAGGCCTTGTTTATCTGTTAACGTATATATATATTTCCGCCACCCTCCCCTCCCAGAAGTGGTTGCCTTTCAGCATTGGATTTAAGCAATTTCTCTGTAAAATATCCTAGCATGCTGAACTAGGCAAACACTACATAAAATATATCATTTGATGATCAAGTGGGCATTTCCCTGTAAACACAATTCTTATAAAAATCTCAAAAACTGTGAATAGTGAGGGGTGAAGATGGGAGCAAAATATTAATATGAGATAGGTTTTACACTCATTTTCAATAAATGTCTTCTGATCAAGTTACAAAAGGATATTTTTCATATTAATCCAGCACACAAACTTGTGTTCCATACACGAGGAAATTCAATCTACATGAGCATCACTTTTTTATTAGCTGGATTTGGACCCCAAGTTCTTTCCATAGCCACTCTAATTGTTTCCTTCACCAGTTCCCTTTGGAGACTAAATTCAACATCTCCTAGCCTGAAAAGGAGCTTTCCATAGGGAGCTCTACTGCCCCAGACATTAATGGAAGAGGCAGGCAAGCCTGGGGCCCTGAGGGTTGGATTTATATAAATGGAAAGATTAGTCTCAATTTTTTGGCTTCCTTCAACCTTGCCTCTACTGTTTTTTTTTTTTTTTTTTTTTTTAAGCTTAAGGTGCTTCTTGTTCCCTACTCGAACCGTTTTCCAAACGATAACACAGTGAGCAGGAAAGCCGTTTCAAAGGCCATCCCCCTTTCCTGATTCATCGCAGCTTGGGCTGCCATTCCGACTTTCCGCAGAGCCTCTGTGCTCTCTATTTCAGTCTGTTCTGCACATGGCCAACGCCTCAGCCTGAAACTCGACACTGGTTCAAGTCATTTAAAGGTCTGCAATCCTTGAGACTCACTTAGCAATCTGGTGCTGCCCAAACTCCCAGAAAATACCAAGCAGCTTGTCATAGAATTGTATAGATTTGTATCTATCCTTAACATACGCAATCCTCATTTGGGTTTCTAGGATCAATTCACTTATAAAATGCCAGGCTCCTCTGTCCATGGAATTCTCCAGGCAAGAATACTGGAGTGGGTAGCCATTTCTTTCTGCAGGGGATCTTCCTGACCTTCTGTGTTGCAGGCAGATTCTTAATGGTTTGAGCCACCAGAAGTGAAGTGAAGTGAAGTCGCTCATTTGTGTCCGACTCTTTGCGACCCCATGGACTGCAGCCTACCAGGCTCCTCCGTCCCTGGGATTCTCCAGGCAGGAATACTGGAGTGGGTTGCCATTTCCTTCTCCAGGAGATCTTCCCAACCCAGGGATCGAACCTGGGTCTCTCGTATTGCAGGCAGACGCTTTACCATCTGAGCCACCAGGGAAGTCCATAAAATACTCAACATGTCAAAATAAGGAGACTGCTTCCCATGTGTCATCACTGAAATCCAGTCTTAGTTATATCCTTGTGGCATCACAAGGGAAACCTTGCTGTTTGTTTCTTTGGGAAATAATCCCAAACTCACAGAAAAATTGCAAAAATGGTACAAAGAACACTTGTATACTCTCTACCCAAAATCATCTATTGTTAATATTTTCTCATTTGTTTTATCAGCTCTCTCTCTGTCTCTCCTCTCTTCCTCTTTCTCTGTCTCTATTTTTCTCTCTTATATATATATGAGAGCGACTATACATACATGAATATACTCATATATGCAATTTATACTACTTGAGAATACTATTTGAGACTATATGTGAGTGAGAATGTACACACATAAGTGTGTGTGTGCATGGTCATCCCTGTCTGACTCTTTGTCACCCCATGGACTGTAGCCCACGAGGCTCTTCTGTCCATGGGATTTCCCAGGCAAGAATACTGGAGTGGGTTGCCATTTCTTTCTCCAACACATGTTAGTACATATGTGTTAATATATGTAACTTACCTTGTTTGAGACTAAGTTGCACACTTGGTGGCCTTCACTCTTAATACTTCAGCGTGTATTTCCTAAGAGTAAGGATATGCTCTCATGCACCCCCAAGTACAGGTATCAACCTCACCAGATTTAACACTGACACAACACTTTTATCTAACCCACTGTCTATATTCTGACATGTCACTGACTCAGGAATATCCTTATAGCATTTTCTCCAAAAAGGATCCTGTGTAAGGTCATGCTTTGTATTTCAGAGTCATGTGCCTCTGTCTTTTTTAGCTTGGAACAATTCCTTTCTCTGTCTTTTTTATGACACTGGCCTTCTTACAGGCAACAATCCCTTAACAGGATCTGTTAAGGGCTCCTGAAAGAGGGTGAGTCCAGTGGAAAGAATGGACTTTAAATGCAACCATGTACACAAGTAATGTTCAAAGTACAGGGTAGAATTGAGGCAGGGCCAGTGTAGTCATCAACCCAGCATGGGGCTAGTTCTCCAAGACAGACCATCTCTAGACTGTTGTATCTTGGTTTTGCATTGAATGAAGACCTAAGACCCATTCAGCCAAATTGGTTATCCTGATTATTATGGGAGCTGTAAAAATGTAGGCATCCTGCCACATGATAACTAAGGAACTAGACAGGAGCGAGAAAGAGAGAGAGAGCATCTCTATTAATTATAATGTATGCTGGGACCATTTGGTGCCCCTTGAGGATAGTGGTTTTTCCTGTGGTCACGTATGGATGTGAGAGTTGGACTATAAAGAAAGCTGAGTGCCGAAGAATTGATGTTTTTGAACTGTGGTGTTGAAAGAGACTCTTGAGAGTCCCTTGGACTGCAAGGAGATCCAACCAGTCCATTCTAAAGGAGATCAGTCCTGGGTGTTCATTGGAAGGACTGATGAAGCTGAAACTCCAATACTTTGGCCAGCTGATGTGAAGAGCTGACTCATTTGAAAAGATCCTGATGCTGGGAAAGATTGAAGGCAGGAGGAGAAGGGGACGACAGAGGATGAGATGGTTGGATGGCATCACTGACTCAATGGACATGGGTTTGGGTGGGCTCCGGGAGTTGGTGATAGACAGGGAGGCCTGGCGTGCTGCAGTTCATGGGGTCACAATGAGTCGGACACGACTGAGCGACTGAACTGAGAATAGTGCTGGGCTTCCCAGGTGGTGCTAGTGGTAAAGAACCTGCCTGCCAATGCAGGAGATGTAAGAGATGCAGGTTCAATCCCTGGGCCAGGAAGATGCCCTGGAGGAAGCCACGGCAACCTACTCCAGTATGTTTGCCTGGCGAATATCATGGATAGAGGAGCCTGATGGGCTATGGTCCATAGTGTTGCAAAGAGTCAGACATGACTGAAGTGACTTAGCACACACGCACAAGGACAGCACTGTGATTTCAGCAGAAAATACAGATGAGATCATCACAATGTTGCTGTCACCTCACTAGGAAATGCACACTCCTCTGGTCCTAGTAAACAGATCGAGGATCCCTCTGCTCTCATGTGAACTTCACATCTGTCTTCCTCTTCACTGTCCATCCTGAGACCATTTTGTACAAAAGAAAGAGACAATTTTCAGCACAGTTAAGATGCCCACATGCTGATTTACCAAGCAGAAAATGAGGAATAATAAAGAAAACATCTGCCATCACCTGGGCAGTTGATGTTGGCATAGTGTCTTGAATTTCTACCAGGGATCATGCCTCTTGATGAAGTCATAGGACAGAGCTTCTGGGTGATATATGGTGAAGCCTTAGCAACAAACATTAGGAACATTCACATTTGCAAGGGTGAACAGGAACCGTGGGGGCGCTTACTATTCATGCATGGACTGTGGTTGTTTCTCTGTCTAGTAGGAAAGAAAGAAACAACTACAGGATCAAAGGGACCAAAGGGAGAGAGGATGGATTCAGAGTCACCTACCAGACTGTGATTTGGAGGAAGACTCGCTGGCCTCTCTAAGCCTCACTTCCTTTATACTAAGGGGCTCTGATAACAAGTCATAATGAAATGAGCTAAGCATGCACGCTGCCTATCAGAGGTCTGGGAGACACAGTGGGTAAATGATGCGTGTTTGTTCCTGTCTAACGACAGGCTCCCGGGAAGCAGAGCTTGAGACACAGATTGGATACACATGATGTATGGAGGAAAGGCTTTTAGGACGTGCAGAGAGGAAGATGCTCAGCAGGGTTGTGGTCTTGGTAGGGACAGAATAAAGGGACAAAGTAGGTGATTAAATAGTTAATCCCACTAGGGGACTGTAAGCAAAGAAAAAGGTATGGGAGAATCCTGTTAAGTTAATGATCACTCAGGAAAGCAGGTTTGTTTAACCATAAAGCCAAACAGGCTTGCTTAGCAACAAAACCATGCAACAGAAGTCTGAGACATGCACCCAAACAATAAAACAATGGGAGCCTGAGACCCACATCCTGTTCAGCAAGCTCAGTAAGTTAATGATTCCTAGGACACGCTTCTCTGGGCACTTTAAAAACAGAATATAAGGGAAAGGTGGCATTATACTGAAACCTGAGATGACATCATTTTTAGTATAAGTTACTGCCTTTTTGTATCCTGTGTCTTCCACTGTACCATGATAGTTCTGGTTTGACCATGTAGGATTAAGAAAACTCCGATGGCTCTGGTAAAGACTCTGCCTGCGATGCAGGAGACCTGGGTTCAATCCTTGGGTTGGGAAGATCCCTTGGAGAAGCCAGTAGCAACCCACTCCAGTATTCTTGCCTGGAGAATTCCATGATAAAAGAAGCCTGGAGGGCTAAGGTCCATGGGGTCGCAAAAAGCTGGACACAACTGAGCAACTAACAAGTTCACTTTCTTTTCATGACAGTTCCAGCCTGACCATGTAGGAATAAGAAAACTCCACCCCACATGGAGGAGAAATGGATGGTGGAAGCATGGCGTCTACTCAAGAATGATGAAGAAGATCGGCTTATCCCCCTCCCCATTCTCCTTTGGTTATAAAACTATAGTCCATTAAGTTTTCAGGGCATGGAACCCTCTCGCCCACCCACTTGTAAGCCTCACAAGCATCTTATTCTAATAAATCAGTTCTTATCTACCACTGTGCCTCTTGTTGAATTTTTTTTGTGCTGAGGCATAAAGAATGAGAGATCCTTGAAGCCCCCTGCCCCACCCCCCCCACCCCCAGACATATTTCAGTGATTTTAGCCTCAGCTGAAGACTAGTTTGAGCTTCATCTGATGGGGAGCTCTGGAGCTCAGATTTGGTCCAAATTAAGATGAGAGGTGCTGAAGCCCCAATACTTTGGCCACCTGATGCAAAGAGCAGACTCATTGGAAAAGACCCCGATGCTGGGAAAGATCGAGGGCAGGAAGAGAAGGGGATGATAGAGGATAAGATGGTTGGATGGCACCACCAACTCAATGGACATGAGTCTGAGCAAACTCTGGGAGATGGTAAAGGGCAGAGAAACCTGGCCTGCTGCAGTCCATGGGGTCATGAAGAGTTGGACAGGGCTTAGTGACTGAACAACAACAACAAGATGAGAAAGTGGGTCAGACACTTGATCCTGTCTTAGCCCCTGGCTGTGGAACAAGGGTAAGTACCTCTCCCAGACAGAATGGCTGCCACAGGGTTCCTCTGAAGAAGGGGCATTTGTGAACAGGGCTTTCTCAGAGAGCAGGAGGATGGGGGTGGGTGCACTGGCCGCTGAAGGGGTCTGGGTGAGACCCCACAGCACCCACCAGTGTTCTCTTATCCCTTCTCATCTGAACAAGGGAAACTTTAGCACACAGCCCTTGATTCTCTGTAACTGAAATGGCTTCATTGTTATCATTTTTATACTTTGGTTGAAAGAAGCAGCCACTCACATCACAGAACTCTCTGAGGCATGCTGGGCTAATTGATTCCACGGAGACAGTCTTTTATTATATTAAAGCTCCTCTGGTGCCCAGAACAGATGATACCAGCCAGGAGGAGAGGGGCCCATGCCTGTGGTCAAGCTTCAGATGATTCCAGTGACCCTGGACTGCTCTGATTCACCCCAGTCTCCAGGAAGAGGTGCAGAACCGGCAAGGGCTGGGGCATTCAAAGTCGCCGTCAATTACATCACTGCCCTGCTTCCCTCCCCAGCATCCTCAGTGCCCGGCCATGCCTGCTGCACATTCCCCTTTCTAGGTCACTGAGTCATGGAGTCACTTGGGATCGTCATCCTTTTCTCTGAGACCTTGGCAGGGGGATGGAGCAGGGCAGGAAGGTGTGAGCAGTCGCGGCTGGGTGAGTGGAGAACTAATTTGCATTTATTTCTCACCCTGTTAACTGGCCTATCATTTCACTACTCACACAGTCTGGGGGCTCAGTGTGAGTCTAACAGTTATTTAGCTCATCAAAGGTAGTATGCCCGTAAAACTGCAGAGACACTGGGCAAGGCTGGGCCTGGGAACTCACAGATAACTTTTATATTCTGTATTACAAGGTAAGGCACAAATAAGTTAACTATATTTTTTCTCCAAAAGATATATATATGTAATTTATTATTATGTATTATATATTATGTATTATAGCATTTTATATATACATACATATGCATACACACACACACACATATATATATGTCTATATTTTTCAATAAAGTTTTTTAATCTTATTTTTGGTCTTTCTCTCCTTACTGGACTATAGCTTCATTTGGCCTATTTTGTTCACTCTTGTAACCCCAGCACCTTGAATAATGGGTGTTTCAGAACCCACAGTGGACCTCCAATAATTATTTGTTGCATATATAAATCCACATTAAAATCAATTCTTAGATTTGAATCAGTCTAAAAAATGTAAGGATGATACTAAGGTCCTCTATTTTAAAAGCAGACCTGTGTAAATAATTAACATTACTTTTTAAAGGAGTACCTTTCTGGCAGAGGTGCCGGTGAAGTTCATAAATGCTTAATCTATGCTGAAAAAAATTTGAGTTATGTGGCCTTCTACCTTCTGACTCATCATTCCGTTTTCTGTTTCTTAGCCCTACCATAAATTTGAATCGGTAATTCTTGCCTTGATCAATTTGATGTGTAAGGAGGGGGGCCCATCAAGTTTGGAAACAGAAATGCTAAGTTAAAATTCCAATTATGCAGATGATTCACTGCGTGAGACATGCCTGCCTCAGTTTCTAGTGTGTTCATTCTGCTCCAAGCCTCTCTTTCAGGGAAGGTACATATGTTGCCTAAAGCAGAGAGACGAGAAACCTGCCTCCTGTATTTTGTTTTCTCTTCTTCTATGGGTTCTTATGAAGTAGCAGGAGATGGACTCCTGAATCTTCCAAGACTATTGTTCTAAATTATTTTTAATCAGCACATTTAAAAATGACCAGTGAGAACTGGCAAAATAAAAGTCTAGATAAAACAAGATAACAAAGGTGAAAAGCAGATCTTATATTTTCCATTTATGATTTTTGCTTAAGAAAATTGTGGCAATCATTACTATTGATTAAAACATTATAATGGGTGAAAGAAGAAGGCATTTAAGCAAAGTCTAGCTCCTGTCTAAGGGTCTTGGGAAAACCGATAAACCCAGCACATTTTCCAGCCATCTTCCCCTCTGAGAAAACACGTGGTGGTGGAGTTCACTCCAGTTTTAAAACAGAAGCATATACATGTGTGTATGTATAACTGAATCACCTTGCTGTGCATCTGAAGCATTGTAGGTCAACTATACTTCAGTAAAACATATATATTAAGAAAAAAAGCAGAGATGTAAGACTTTCTGTTTACAGAGGCAAAGCTGGTCACCTGCACACCTAGACAAGTGCACAGAACCAAGTGTAGGTGTCTGCGGCCCCAGCAAAAGCTCTGCATCTGCAGCCGCCTGGCCTTGACCCTCCCAAGGACAACAGGCCAGCTCTCGGACCAAACTCAGCTCACCAAGCCTTTCTGCAAATCAGCCTGTGCCTGTGTAAAACAACTGCAGTATCATGAGCTTCTGCCTTTTTCTGGACATCAAGTCCCCCTGCCATATCCCAGTTTCCACGATGGGAGCCTGTCAGGTTTCTCTGGGCCTCACCCCCTTCCTTGTCCCCACATCACCCAAGCATATACCTTGCCAGTTCCCTTTGGGGGCGGAGGCACTAACTATTGGGTCTCCACTGCCTGGCTTGGTGATCTCGTAGCTTGCATTTGTCCTGAGGTCACTTTTACAGAGCATGATGGGGCAGGGGTGGGGGGAGTAAGCCATGCAACCTCTCTGAGCCTCAGTTTCCATACCAGGAAAGCGAGGATAATCTTACTTATTCCTTGGAGCTGCTGTACAGAGTCAATGGAACAATGCATGTAAAATCTGGTGCCAGAAACTTAGCAGGTGCTCAGTGAGAGCTAGTGGCAGCTAGTTTACGTACCCAACCACTTCAAAAAAAAGAGCAGATGCACTCTAACAGTCACATCACTTTTATGAGGTCTCCTAAATTGTAACTGAATTAAAGTTACAAAAGCCAGGTGGCACAGTGCAAAGACTGGAAATTCAGAGGCAGATATATTTGATCCTGGAGTCACCAGTAAGCATCAATGAGACCTTAACCACATCACTTACCCCCCTGTCTTCATCTTTGGACAAGAGGTTACGTTACATAATGCCTCAAGTCTTTTAGCTCTTTTTGATTCTTTATGAAAAATAAATTCTTCATATAGTAACATATAGTAACAAGTATTACCTTCAATAAGCCCCCCACCCCAATGGTGAGCATAATAATCAGGGTTTTAGGGCTCCTCTCCTGCATGTTGGGAAGAACGTTGTGGGTCCCTGGTGTAAGAGGACATTTGACAAATGAGTCCAAGGGATCTGTAATACAGTGGATCTCAAAGTGTGGTTTCCAGATCACCCGCATCTGTTGGGTTCGCCAAAAAGTTTGTTCAGGTTTTTTCCATAATATCTTACTGGAAAATCGGAATGAACTTCTAGCCAACCCCATACATCGTCTGAGAACTACTATGAATGTCAGATCTCAGGTCCTGTCTCAGACCTACTAAAGGAGAAACTGGGGATAGGCTTGGCCATCAGTGTTTCCACAAGCTTTCTGGTGGATTCTGATGTTCCAGAGGTGAAAACCATGGTGCTAATCTGTGAAAGCACTGAATCTCTCTCTCTCTCACACACACACATGGAAAACCTTCACTCTGAATTAAGAAGATAGATATCGTAGAGTAAGGACATTTATCCTACCTTATGGACTTGTCCCCACTAATTTCTAGATATTTTTAAAAAGAACTCAGAATTGCCTATTGACCAACTTCACTTCCAGTAGATTATTCCATTTTGAAAAAGAAACGTATGCCCACTAGAAAATTAAGCAAATTGCGAAGGACAAGTAAACATTGATTGCTAAGGGAGAAGGAGGCCACTTATCATATTATCTCTTTTGTGAAGTCACTCCCTCTGCTCTCGGCTCACTCTAGACATCTCACATTTTAATACAGTGAGGATGCCTCCAAACAGTGGTTTAATTCATTGATTTTTCTTGCTATTTTCATTATCTACGTAAGGACACACTACATTTATTGAGGCTTCAAAGACTGCATTCGGAGGATCACGTTGCCGTTATGTGAAGGAGGGTATCAAAAATAATACAGATGGACACCACTAAACAGCCTCTTTAGCAGTGCAGAAGAGCAGGCTCCCAACAGGCAGTGAAACCTCAAACCAAAGAGCATAGGTCTTAAGGAGTTAGTGCTCACACATAATTAGCACCAGAGGAACCGAGGAACCAACGACTATTTACAATGCCAGTTATGGGATTGGTCTGGGTATAACCCCCATCCTCCCAAATCTCCCAGCAATACCTCTGAGCTTTATCACCCACCTCACACCATGAGTGCTCCCTTACCTGCCTCCTGTCAGAATCCCACCCTCTAATCAGCCTCCAGTGGCCTCCAGCCTCCACATCCTTCTCCCCATGTGGCCTTACTAAATCTTGCACAACAGTGGTTCTTGTGACACCTCATCATGGCACTCGGTTTACATCCCAGCCTTCCCTGTTGGGATGCTGAGCACCTTGGGATCAGGTAGTATTTTTCTTTTGGTGGGGTGGGGATGTGGGAGATTGGAGGTGAATGGAAATCCCAATAGCAGCATGATAGGTTCTTATGTCTATTGAGTGAAATGATTGTATTTTCTGGTCATGTCTTCTTTTTATTTTAAGTGTTTTCTTCAAAAATTGAAGTATAGTTGATTTATGATGTTTCAGGTATACAGCAAAGTGATTCAGATATCCCTGGTGGTTCAGACAGTAAAGAATCTGCCTGCAATGCAGGAGACCCGGGTTTGATCCCTGTGTCAGGAAGATCCCCTGGAGAAGGGAATGGCAACCCACTCCAGTATTCTTGCCTGGAGAATCCCATGGACAAAGGAGCTTGGTGGGCTGCAGTCTATGGGGCCACAAAGAGTCGGACATGACTAACTCTTCCACTTTCTCAGATATACACACAGAAACACACATTCTTTTTCTGATTCTTTTCCATTAGAGCTTATTACAAGATATTGATTAAAGCTCCTTGTAACTTTTGGGGGGGGCAGATATTTTACCCCCCAAATAGTGGCCTTGTTAGGAGGTTTTCAAAAAAGATAGAGAAAAAAGAGAATTTCCTAGTGCTATTCCTCTCCAAGAAAAAAAATTGTAGTCAAAAGCAAAAGTTTTCTCCTGTTGTGCTTTCTCAGCTATCTACAGAACTAGTAATTTTTAGCGGAAGCCTGTCAGAAAGCTTGGGGACAGAAATTAAATTAGTTTTCTTTTTCATTTTGACAAATGGGTTGTAATTGGAGTTCATTTCACTTCTATTGTTTTTTTTTTTTTTTTTTTTTTTAACCTTTTGGAAGTCTATCAGAGATCAGCACCTTCCAGGGAAAAACATGAACTCGGGGGGGGGGGGGCGGCGGGGAGAACAACTCTCCACATATACAAACAGTGCTGGAGAATCACTGCAGGAGCACGGAGCAGGTGGTCAGGAAGACCTGTGAGTCAGGACAGTGAGGGAGTTTTCACTCCTCCTACTCAGGACATGTGTGACCATGACTCAGCCTGGTGTCCTTTGGATTTTTCCTTTCCCATCCAGCTTCACTCTCTCAAAATAAATGCCAGTAGAATACCTAAGAAGACCATGATGGTGGGAGAAGGGAGGAGAGTTATGAGGAACATTTCCACTGCGTGGGACATGGTTTGGAAAATGTAAATGATAGAAGCCAGGCTGGCTTTAGAACCAACTTCTCTGAGCTCAAGAACAAAGACAGGCAGGACAGTAGAGAGCCTGGGTCACTGCCAAGGAAAAGCTGCCATCAGAACAAGGTGGTCAGAGCTAGAGTCTGGGAAATGGAGGGGTTGGTGGGATGAATTGGGAGGTTGGAACTGACATATATACACTATTGAAACTATAAATAAAATAACTATATATAAAGATAACTAATGAGAACCTACTGTATAGAACTCTACTCAGTGTTCTGTGGTGACCTAAATGGGAAGGAAATGCAAACAAGAGGGGATATATGTGTACATATAGCTGATTTCACTTTGCTGTACAATAGAAACCAACACAGCACTGTAAAGCAACTATACTCCAACAAAAGTAAAAAAAAAACCAAAACAGATAAGTATTGGCTAGATCAAGGAAGCATTTTTTCTGCAGTCAGCTTCAAGAAGAAGAAAGGGGAAAGTGAGCCGCAACTAGAAGCGGGATTGAGTTCAGCCAAGTTTTTTGCAGATTGAATATTGCTTAGCTGAAATCCAGCTGGCACCCTGCGTGTGGGTACCTCTCAGCAAGGCAGGGGAACTCATTCTTTCCAACCATCTAGATCCATCATCCCATCTGCGCCCACCTATCCTGGCTGCACACACCAAATGCCAAGTCTGGCTGCACTGGAACAAGAGAGTAAATATAAATAGTGGGACTCTGCGAACTGCTGCTCAGAGATGCTGGGGAGGAAACCAAACCCCGTTTTTATCTTAAAAGAGGATTGTGGGTGTAGTGGGTTTTTGAAGAAAAGAGCAATTACTTTAATGATCTGAATTTTCATTATGGAAAAAGTGCATCCTATTAAAGGAAATGTAGACAGATTTCAATATTCAGAGGAAGAAAGAAAAACAAAGCCCACTGTCCCATGTGTCAAATACTAATCGAGTATATTTTAGAGTATTTCCTTTTGGTCTTTTTTGGTACACATAGACATTGAAAGCTCTTGTTGAAATCATTGTTTGACATTATGCATACTCGTTTCTCATGATATGCACACAATTTATAAAATTACATCACTTTTCATCGAATGAATTCATCATAATGTATGTCTCATATTGTTGAATGATAATGAGAGATATGAAGAAAAGGTAAAATACCTAAAAACTTGGAAAGAGAATGATACAAGCCTTTGAAAGAACTTTAAACTAACTAAGGAGACCTGGAGAAGTGAACCTAAAAAGAAGCATATGGAATTCTGGACAGGCAGAAAATAAAAGTATTTTTAAAGTTAAGAAGAAATATTTATTCAGAGGAAGAGGATAATAATTAAGGTGTCTTTCTAGTTGGTTATGTGATTTATTTTATTATTGTTATTGTGGCCATAGAAATTATCTTATTTAAAATTCTTGTGAATTTATGGTTATTTTATAGAGTAGATTTAAAGAGTTGAAATTACTGTGTTAAAACATGGACATAGTATCAATATTTTTTCTTGCTTTGCACAAGTCTCATACTCATGTGTGGTCCAAACAATATGTGCAATTGTGCCTATTTTATTGTCATTTTGTCATCAGGCCACCAAGCCTATTACTTATTTAAAGACTCTTTGCTAATTGAAATGGTAACAATTGATCCCTTCAGCTTTCTTTTCTTCCTACACTGGGTAGGTTTAACACTTTTAGTGTTTGCTAATTAACTTCCATTCTTTCTTTGACAATTATTGGTTTAAATCCACTAAAAAAATGGCATTAAAGTGTTCATTTTTTGAAAATCAATATAGAGGAGCTCTTTCTATAACTGATGCATCCTGCTTTTCAAAGTCGTATTTGCTGCAAATATTCTCCCTAGTGTCTGTATCTTGGTAGTTGATACACAGAAAGTGAAAGTGAAAGTGATTCAGTCGTGTTCGACTCTCTACAACCCCATGGACCATACAGTTCATAGAAATCTCCAGGCCAGAATACTGGAGTGGGTACCCTTTCCCTTCTCCAGGTGATCTTCCCAACACAGGAATCGAACCCAGGTCTCCTGCATTGAAGGCAGATTCTTTACCTGCTGAGCCACCAGGGAAGCCCAAAAATACTGCAGTCGGTAGCCTATCCCTTCTCTAGCAGATCTTCCCAATCCAGGAATCGAGCCCAGGTCTCCTGCATTGCAGGCAGATTCTTTACCAACTGAGCTATCAGGCAAGCCCATGATACAGGGAAGTTTTACCTTTTTCTTTCGTCAATCCTATTTTTACAGTTTAGAAAGAAGCAATTTGGGTCATTTCAGTCACTTTTCTGAAGATGTTGACCTAAACAATTTACACTGTGTTCCCTCACATATTGAAATTTGGGAAGGAATGAATCATTCATCATGTCACACGAGGGTCATGACCAGACATTAGCCATTTAGCTGATTGAGCTGAATAGGATACTGAATTGATAACTTCTTCCTAAAGGCAAACCTGTATGGGTTTCTAATTCTAAAAATAGGGCAACTCTAACCTTGCATATGAAAATAACCTGGTCCATTCTTGTGTTTCCCTTTTAAAAACCAGTTTGGAAACATCTGTCAATGGTAGTCTGCAGTGCTTTAGGAGCACTTTTATGGATGCACAGCATCATATGTAGGAGTTCTGCAGAGTCGTAGATATTCCACTTTCTTGGTTACTTATGTTACCGGGATTCTGATTACATTAAGTATTCTTTCTTTCACCCCGGAGAAGCATACATCTGCTTCTGCTGACATCTGTTCTCCTTTGTGGGTTCTGAGGAAACATTTATTTCTTTTTTTTTGCTTTTCTTCCTGTTTTAGCAATGTCTGCTTCTCATCTTAATAAATCACCTTTGTTTGGCAATAACTTAATAGAGGGAGAATGCATAGCTAAAGAGGGAATGTGTAGCACAGAATACTGAATTCTGGACAAGATTCTTGGCTTGCTGCATGGTGTCTTCCAGACAGAACAGAACTAGCTTCATGGTGTCCTGGTTTCTTTTTTAAAGTGTGTGAGTTGCTCAGTCGTGTCTAACTCTTTGCGACCCCCTGGACTGTAGCCTGCCAGCCTCCTCTGTCCGTGGGATTCTCCAGGCAAGAATACCGGAGTGGGTTGCCATTCCCTTCTCCAAGGGATCTTCTTGACCCAGGGACTGAACCCGGGTCTCCCACATTGCAGGTAGATTCTGTACCATCTGAGCCCTTAGGAAAGCCCTTCTTTTTTAAAGGAAGGTTGTAAGTTACAATATCCAGGTCATTAGTTTCCACCATGTTCCACACAGGGGAACAGGAATGGTGGATGAGTTAGGCGGGGTTCTACTCTACCGGAATAGTCCCTAACATTGGTCCTGCTACATCTCTGAGTCCCTTTTACTTCCCTCCTTGAAAGTTATATTTCTGAAGTCTGTGCTCTGTCTCCCTTCCAGGGGCACAGAAGACCACCATAACATCAGGAGAGGAAGTGAAGCAAGAGGTTCTAATTCCATGTCCTTAAGACAGAATTGACCTTTCTCTTCCACAGGCTCCTGAACCCCCAAGATGCTGCTCACATATCTGAATTGATTCAACAACCATTCAGAGCTGATTCAGCTGATAAACTGAAAGGGTCTTATTGAGGAAAAAAATCAATCATGAGAGCAATTGCCTAAAACTGCTTTAAGAATGCAACAAGATTGATTGGAACAAGATATTTACGATACATGTAAAGGACTTATATTCAGGATATATAAAGAACTCCTGCAAACCAACAATAAAAGGCATAGCCCATCTGAAAAAATAGGCATGAGAACTGAGCAGGCAAGTCACAAAAGGGAGTATCCAAATGGGCGACAAACGTAAAAGAAGGTGCTCAGTGTTATAGCTCATCAAACAAATGCACATTGAAACCAGAAAGCGAGTTCACCAGATGATTAACAGGGTGATGAAGACCGACAATACCAAGCACTGGCAAGCAAGTGGATCACCTAGCACTCTCGTACATCACAGGAGAGAGCGGAAATTGTTACAGTCTCTTTGGGGAACTGTTGGGCAGTATTTTTTTTTTTTTTTAAAGCTAATTACCACATGAACTGTATGATCCAATGATTCCACTCTAAGATATCCAAGAGAAATGAGTACATATTTTACCAAAGACAGGAAATAATCCAAATGTTTATTAAGAGGAAAAAAGATACAGAAATAGTGGGATATTTATAAAACAGAGCATTACGGAGCAGGAATCAGCAAATATGGCCCATGGACCAAATCCTAGTAAACAACCTTTGTTGGAACCCAGTTACACTCATTTACATATAGTCTATGGCTGCTTTTGTGCTAAAAGGTACAGTTGAGTAGTTAAGACAGAGACCACAGTGCCCACAAAACATTTTTTTAAAACTAGCTGCCCCCTGTAGAAAAAGCTTGCCAACCCTCGCTATCAACAATAATTGGAAATAGACCACAGGTACAGACAAGAACATGGGATGAATCTTACAGATACTATGTTGAATGGAAGAAGCTAAACACATTGCTATAGAATTGCATTTATGTAAAGTTCCAGAATAAGCAAGACTAACTGATGGTTTTAGAAGTTCAACTAATAAGTAATATTTGGGGAATACACACAGAGGGAAGCTACGGGGAGCTTTCAGGAGCCCTGAAAATGTTATGTATCTTGATCTTAGAGCCGAAGAATTGATGCTTTTGAACTGTGGTGTTGGAGAAGACTCTTGAGAGTCCCTTGGACTGCAAGGAGATCCAACCAGTCCATTCTGAAGGAGATCAGCCCTGGGATTTCTTTGGAAGGAATGATGCTAAAGCTGAAACTCCAGTACTTTGGCCACCTCATGCGAAGAGTTGACTCATTGGAAAAGACTCTGATGCTGGGAGGGATTGGGGGCAGGAGGAGAAGGGGACGACAGAGGATGAGATGGCTGGATGGCATCACTGACTCGATGGACGTGAGTCTCAGTGAACTCCCAGAGTTGGTAATGGACAGGGAGGCCTGGCATGCTGCGATTCATGGGGTCGCAAAGAGTTGGACACGACTGAGCAACTGATCTGATCTGATACATACAGTAAGGTTTTTTTTCATGCATAAAAGCTAATCGAGCTGTACACATTTTACCTTTTTAATAGATCTATTACAAATAAAGAATGGATTCATGAATTTGCTTTCTCTTAAAGGGGTAGATTAGCTAAAACTCTCCATATACAGTTGCAGTTTAAAGGAAGAAACTTGTCTTCTTCTGTGACTACAAGAGAAATTGAAACCTTGGGATTTTGTTTTAATTGAGGTGTAATTGACATAAAACATGATATTAGTTTCAGGTGTTAACAATGACTTTATATTTGTATATATATTACAAATGATTGCTGTATAACATATAGTTATACATTTCTTTTTCTTATGATGAGAACTTTTAAGATTTACTTCTTAGCAACTTTCAAATATGCAATAAAGTATTAATAACTATAGTCACTGTGCTGTACGTGAAACTTCGTCTTTATTAACTAAAAATGAGGCTGGCCAAATTTACTTCACATCCAATTTATAAAGATATTATAATACATGATTTGAGAGCAAGAGCTTTTGCTCAACAGCATGTCATCTGCAAAAGAATGTCTTTATTTTTTCTTAAAGGCTTTTCTTTCTTCTTCACCAAACTTCTGCTTTGCCACACTATGTGCTCTATGCATTTCTACTTCTAACAAGGCTTTACCAATTTTGTACTTCCTTGTTCACCTACATCTGTCTCTTTTTTCCTAGTATATTTATAGTAAATTGCTTGCACAACCCTTGGGTCTACATTAATTTATCTTTGAATGTTTTTCATTTCCCCTTTGTGTCCTTTAACTCCATTGATTTACCCTATTTGATATTTCTTCATTATTCTAAAATTCACTTGGCTGCTGTTCAACACTCTTATTTTTTCCCCTTTTGGTTGTCCCTGTGTCCTAATTACCAGTCTAACTAGGTTATTAGAACTCTTGCACAGAGGTTTCCCACCCCCCACACCCCCCAAACCATACATTAGACTCATATCATATGGATCACTCAAGCTTAGTTAAAGATTGATTTCTTTCCAGCTTCCTCTTTTACATAGCACATAATTTAGTAATATTGTGCCCCGTCTGCAAACCTACAGTAGTGCATGACTTATTCATTTTGTGTCATTTATTTCCAGAGAACTAAAATCATGTGAAACCAGTAACCTTTTCTATTACCATAAATGAAAAGCAGTAAGATGATATCAATCAAGTAGACTACTGCAGTAGTTGATAATCAACAGGATAATAAGAGATTAAGGTTTTTCCCTTTAAAGCATTCCTGAGCACTCTGCAATTATATTCCCACCAATCTTCATAACATTGATGCAATAAATGAAAAATCACTAAGTGTTTATTATAGACAGAAGAATGGAAAAGCGCAGTGTACATGAGTTAACTGTGGTTTCTTCCACTTGCCACCAACTTGGCATATAAGAATCAGGACACCGAACATTAGAAGTAGGATATTTGATCATCAGGATCAAATGAGATGTTTTATCTTAGTTCAGATGGAGTAGAACAGATGAAATCTGATGATATTTTCAGAGCCCCAGCTTGAAATGGTTGGGGCTAACACATGTGAACTTGGGTACTCACTGAAACCTCAAATATTGATATTTCTAAAACTGGAGAATTACTACCTCTCCTTTACACCACAAGGGCTTGGGATGAAGCAGCTCAAAACACCCTTGTGAAGAGTCCTCTTGGGATTAGTTTTATCATAAACTGAAACATTTTAGAGTTTGAAGGAATCTTTGAAGTCATTAATCTAACCACTACACTCATATTGTACTTGAATTACCTGCACAAGATCCTCAATTACTTCTTAGACCACCACCTCCATCTCTATACACTCTAACCACAAAACGTTCTTCTCCTTGGTCTGAATTCTACCAAAGAGCTGCACTTAACATAGAATTCCTTAGACATTTTGAACACAGCTTTTGTACACTCCTGAATCTTCTCTTTTCTGGGTCAATTTTTTTGTGCCATCTTCTTATAACATGGCTTCAGGTCCCCACTCAAACTTGGTTACTCTGTATTCCATGAGCTTCACTTGAGTCTCATCCTTTAAATATGTGGACACACCAAATAGAGTGACCTTCCAACTGCAGATTAACCAGCCAAAATTGAACCAGCCAAAATTGAGTCAGCTATTTCAAAAGTTGATAACATCCCAGAATTTGTTTTTTTGATCAACATGGCTCATTGTTGGTTAATCATGCCTTACTCTTCTTCCTAACAACTGCTCAGCACTCATGGGTGCTCCTTATAGATACATTCAAGCTGACAGCTGCTATCAGATCCCTGCCCAGGAAAAGTCACTGGTGATGGCTATCCAAACTTGATCCAACCCAATCCTTTTTGCTTGGATATGTCATGAGTTGTGCCCTCATTAAGATCTCTGTATGTGTATATGTATATGTATATGTGTGTGTGTGTGTGTGTGTGTGTGTGTGTGTATATACACAGTCATATCCATGGATTTATTTTACACTGTTAAGAGGCCTGGAAATGCATGTAATTTGGTCATTTATGTAAAAAGTGAACAAATGACCTCGTTTGTTCAGTCCCTAAATTGGAGACTCTAGTTAGAGCTGGGTTTGCCGAACTTTTATTGTAAAGATTCAGAGAGTAATTTTTCTCAGTTTTGTGGGCCACATGGTCTTTATTGCAATGACTAAACTCTGCTGTTGAAGTGTGAAGGCAGCCATAGACAACATGCAAATGAATAAGCATGGCTGTGTTTCAATAAAACTTTATTTACAAAAAACAAGCAGTGGGCAGGATTTGGCATGTGGACCAATTTCCTGATCTGTGCCTTTGAGTATCTGAAAGTATTTCGCAACGATAACATTGCATGAAAATGGCATATTCTTAAAAAGATTTTAAAGATAAAGGAATTGGGTAACACAGAGAATATGATCATTGGTGAGATGAATTAATATGTGCTATGGAGGTAATCTCCCTACTCATCTCTCAATGCAACAAATGGACTCTCTGAGATAGCCATCTTTATTTGGGAAAAAGATTTCAGTAACAGCTCACTTCTTCCATTTGTCTTCTGGTGGCTAGCTTCATCACATAAATTTGATTATAAAGATCCCATAAAACTCAAGTCTAACAAAAATCTTTATTATCATTACCCTTTGTGCTCCAGGGCAGCTTGAAGCTGAGATGAGCATGTGTGTGCAGTTTGGGGGGGGTGTAGAAGCAATGGCTCAGTCTTTCCAAACCATTCACCTAATTGACCCAGCCTCCTAGATTGCAAAACAAACCAAGAGTGTCCATTGAAGTCACATTTTTACCACCGAAAAAATCACTTAAGGACTTTGCTCTCATGTGGTGGATAAATACCCTTTCCATAGGGAGTTTCTGCCATAGGACTTGGCAGTCTCATGGTTTTTGCTGTTTGGGCTGATGTAGGGGTTTCTTCCCCTCAGACCTCTGTCATTTTAAGATCAAGAAGCACATGGATGATCATCAAAGCACGTGGATGTACTTTTCATGCTAATCTGTAGCTCAGCAAACACGTTCTGAGCACCTACTCCATGCTACATGCTATGAAAGATGTTAGGAAATCCGAAATGATAAACTAGGGCTTCCAGGAATTCAGGCTGGTAACAACTCAAATGCACAGAGTCTCTTGGTTTTACCCCCTAGCAAAATCCCTTTCTTTAACTCAGGCATCCCCTATCATGAATATACCTTGGAATTTTCCATTTTCCCCTGGGTTAGCTTCCTTAGCATTTTAATCTAGGAAGCATTTGTTCTTTTGAATGTCATGCAGTGTGACAAATTAGTTTTCTTACTTGTACTGAAGCACTTAATAAGCTGCTTCTCCTATGCACCCTACTCTCTCCAGGTGTTCTCATAGTAAAAGTGTAACAGCTTTCCTAATTCCCACAGAGTCTCCTGTTTCATTTGAGAATATTCACAAAACAAAGGTGAAAAGATGACAAAAGCATAAAATAAAAGGTAGATCTCAAATCTATGCTATCTTGGCTGTGTCTTCAATGGATGTATAGGGGTCGATCTGCTGGAGTGCTGAGAAAAACCAGTCTTACTTATTTATCTAGACAATGAATAATGGAACCAGTACATCAGGTTCTGATGGAGGCCAGTGGCCTTTCTATAGGACCAGGGATGTTGGGAAGGTGGATGTTTTGGCCTCCTCCATCTCGACCATGGCGGAAAGAATCAGAAACATTAAAATCACATTTAGCTAAATTAAAATGGCACACCCATTTTCCCTAGGGAATAATACAGGAAACAGAGAGCCAATTTCTTACGCAACACAGTCTCAACTTAAGAACATCCTGTACATGTTTCTTTGAGTTCTGGACATACAATAAGCAGAGAAAAATGACACAATCCCGGAGACTATGTGGGTAAGTCCCATTCTTCCCAAATCTCTACTCTTAGGGTCTTTGTTCAATGGCCCACATTAAATGTGGTGGTTCAAATGCAGTCACAGGAGAGTTGTTACAATGTAACTCTGCAAATTCAATGTTAAAAAACTCCTGTGATCTCACTTCCATTCTTTCACTTTTGCAAACATTTTGGTAATTCTTTTCCTTTTTTAAAAGAACTCGTGAACATATTTTATTTTTATGTATTTATTTTGGCGGTGCTGTGCAGCATATGGGATCTTAGCTCTCCAACCAGGGACCGGACCCATTTCCCCTGCAGTGGAATCGCAGAGTCCTAACCATTCAACTGCCAGGGAAGACCCCATTTTGGTAATTCTTAAACTGGCATCTTCTGCCAGGTTCAAGTTAGTATGTGTGTGTGCGTGCATGCTCAGTCTCTTCAGTCGTGTCCAACTCTGTGCGACCCTATGGGCTATAGCCTGCCAGGCTTCCCTGTCTATGTGATTCTCCAGGCAAGAATACTGGAGTGGGTTGCCATGCTCTTCTCCAGGGGATCTTCCCTACCCAGGGATCAAATCCGCATCTCTTAGGTCTCTTGCATTGGCAGTCAGGTTCTTTACCACTAGCGCCACCTGGGAAGCCCTTAAGTCAGTATATACCTCTGAAAACATGAAAATCCAGTCAGAATTTGAAGATAGCAAAGTTAACACTTGTGGGGAAAAGTCAGTGCCCTAAAGGAGTTAGCTACATTCCCTTTTCAATTTCTCTGTCTTCTAGCTAACTTTCCAAACAGATTTAATCACTCTCCCAGTATCAGTCACAATCAGAATCTCTCCCCAATGGCCAGCCACTCGGGTCTGGCTGCCAGACAGCCAGCAGCCACCTTCCAGACCCATCACTCAGCTCTACCAGCTCAGTCCCTCTGGCACTCTTCAGAGGCTGATTTACTGGCATGAATAAATTCCGAGAGCCCGAGTTAACATGGGGCCATTTCAATGAAACGAATGGTGAAGGTCATCAAATATGAAGGTTTGATTTCCATCCAAGGAACATGGGTTGTTTGAAGTCTACTATTCTCTTTTTTTTGGTTGTGCCATGTAGCATGTTGGACCTTAGGTGTCCGATCAGGGATTGAACCCTCACCCCCTGCATTGGCAGTGTGGAGTCTTAACCACTGGGACCATCAGGGAAGTCCCAGGTCTACTGTTCCTTGCACTGGAAAGGGAGGCTAGGATTGGAATAACTACTGTTGCCATTGCTTGTATGTTACCACTTTCTGGTTGCAAATCATGTGACTGTGTTTTATTTCAGAGCACTCATTATTTCCTGGGGGCAGGAACCTGGGTTTGAAGAAATTAGCATGCTTTTCTCCTGCCTCCCACAGTAGGAGTGCCAAAGGAAAGCTCTTTTTCATCAACTCTGGGCCACAAAATAACTTGAAGCTGTGACTATGCCAGTTTATCCCCAGAGGTCTCACCTGCCCAACGTCAAGTCTTCAGTTCTCATTCAATTCCCATCACTCTGAAGCAAAAGTGCAATTTTTCATTTTCTCTGGAACTGCGAATGC